>NC_064627.1:158430398-159680398 GCF_023864275.1 Schistocerca cancellata
TCTAAAAATAATAGCTTGATGTAGTCGTGGGGTTGAGCCACACATGTCTGCTTACATGTCCCACATCAAATTACCTGCAAATAATAAACTGTAACTGTGATTCTGAGCACAAATAGTCTATGAAATGGCTAGAACTGTAAGTTAATAAAATACACATGAACATAAAATAAAAGATAAACGAATAATTTAATCAAAAGGGTTCTATTCTAATGTCTGTAATTGATGAAGATGTCGAAGGATTATGCTGAATGATGTTTATCCAAGAAAAGGTGCCTCAAATAAACTGGATGTGGTCATGCGATAATTAGTTAAAATTTAGACAGAAAATACCCTTGTCAAATGCAGTAAAGTTACGTTGACAGCGGTACGAGATTGGCCGCAAAATCCCCAAACTAAACAGTCATCAAAGACCAGTAAAAACTAAGTTCATTTCATGATCACAATACATGGAAGATTCACCAGCTCAAAATAGTTCAGAGTTCAACATGCAGATTCACAAATTAACTCATACGGTACAAAGAACAGTAACCTCTCGAAATATAAAGTCCTTATAGAATTTGAAGTAAGGTAGCGGCTGTTGACTTCCAGAAAGCGTTAGCTATATAACTGAATCACACACATTACTCTAGACTTGTCTTCCTTCATCCTAAACACGCCACAAAGAGTCCAGAATCGCTCTCTTGAGATCTTCTCTCGAAATGCTAGTCTTCACTTAACTCCAGTAGAGTTCTGCCAAAGCAATATTTAAATAAAAGAAATGTGTGCATTCGGTTACACTTAGATCATTTACAATTGTAAGTAATAGTTGGTTCTTAAATAAACAACCAAGTATTCTTGAGACAGTGTGCTCACATTAAATGACTACAGATTATCGCTAAATATTATTAAACAATTATTTATGTCACCTTGTCAGAGATATCTTTTAGTGTTCTTTTCAGTTGTGGTGTCCGCTAATACATGAGACTGCCCACATTTAAATTAGTACAAATCTTTAATAGCACATGCAATCAACATTTAAATAAAATTAGTGGTGCAATAGTGAACAATTCATGAAATAAAAACACAAGACTGACAAAATGTGAGATATTCATGCTGCATTCATTTGCTGGGTAGATGTGGAGAATACAACGTTCTGACGAACATTTTCATACTGAAAAAGATGTAAAAGACATCGTAAATCAACAAATTAAATAGAAACAGATATGTAGCTTTTAGGGATGATAGCTGTAGTGCATTGCTGTCATCTGATATAACATTGTTAATTTAGAAGATCACTGTCAAACTGTTCATTTGCTGTCACATATTAGCTTGTGTAGTTTTATAAGTATTGAGATATGATTGTGTCACAGGATGTACCTAAGTTTTCTGAGATCACAAGTGTATTGAGATTTACATTAATATTTGATGTGAGTTATTGTCGAATCTCAAAGAGCTGTAACTTGGCCATCTATAAGATTACCTGACACTATGTCATTTCCTGGGGCAAATTCTACAGACAAGCAATGCGAACATCAGCCGATCAAATTCCCATCTGGGACGTACCCATTTCCAGCAATGTGTTCTTTGTCTCTGTACCTAGCTGGCTGGAAATATTCAACTATCCAGTCTGACCATATCGCTCCTGAGTCGTGGGCTTCTTCATGTTCAGCCATGCATCAAATTCACCCAACCTCATAGCAGTTCTATGAGACTGATTAGCTCACATGGATAGACATAAGGGTACAGAATGTTTATGTAGTGATACATTTTTGGGTACTGTCATTGATAGTAAGTGACCTTGGGATCCATGCATTAAGTATGTTAGTGCAATGTTATCTAGAGTAGTGTAGTTGCTAAGAAAGCTTTGGTTTATGTTAAGATCAGCCTATTTTGTTTTCTTTCACAGTGTTTATCCTATGGGCTTTGAGTTTTGGGTAAGCACCTAAGTTCAGGATATTTTGGTACTTCAAAAGACAGATATTAGGATTATCATAAACTCAGAAAAATTTGCTCACTGCAGACCAATTTTAATTGACCTAAAGTGTTAGCTGTAATAAACATGTACATTTACACTGTTACCTTGTACAAAAATAATAACTCATCAGAATACCATCTTAGAGAGCATTTATACTGTTGGGTCACTAGAAATAATGGGGTTGTTAGCTATCTAAATCACTGAACATTATGAAGTGGTGTTTACAATAAATGTTCTAAAATTGCCTCCAGAGTGGGAAGAAGCTCCATTTGACTTAAGCACAAATTGTACAGCTGGCTATCCATTAATCCTTTTTACTCAGTTGCAGTGGTAATTCTTTGGAGAGCGTACCACAATTTTTCTAACGTTGTTAATACATCACACTTCGTACAAATTGTTTTAGAATATATACTGTACTTTATTGGAAATTTATTGTAGTTTTAGCTTTTGTGAACTAATGTTTTTGTGTATATACTGTATCTTTAGATATATTTTTGTGACTTGATGTTGCCTATCGCTCTAATAGTTGAACTATAGTAAAATTTTATTTATATATTTATTTACTGACCGTTTTGTCATGACACATCAAGTTCAGGTTCATTGGGAAGAAGTTTTTGACGCTGTCATCGTCTGCTAACATCGGAAGTTAATCTATTTTTGCAGGACTCACTACATCTACATCTACATGGATACTCTGCAAATCACATTGAAGTGCCTAGCAGAGGATTCATCGAACAACCTTCACAATAATTCTCTATTATTCCAGCCTTGTTCAGCGCAAGGAAAAAATGAACACCTATATTTTTTCTGTATGAGTTGTGATTTCCCTTTTTTTTATGGTGATCGTTTCTCGCTATATATATCGGCGTTAACAAAATATTTTCGCATTCGGAGGAGAAAGTTGCTGATTGAAATTTCATGAGAAGATTCTGCCACAACGAAAAACACCTTTGTTTTAACTATGTCCAACCCAAATCCTGCATCGTTTCAGTGACGCTCTTTCTCTACAACGCGATAATACAAAATGTCTTGCCCTTCTATGAAGTTTCTCGCTGAACTCCTAAGGATCCCACACTGCCCAGCAGTACTCTAGAAGAGCGCAGACAAGCATAGTGTAGGTAGTCTCCTCAGCAGATCTGCTACATTTGCTAAGTCTCCTGCCAATGCAATGCCGTCTTTGGTTAGTCTTCCCTATAACATTTTATTTGTGTTCCTTGCAGTTCAAGTTGTTCGTAATTGTCATTCCTGGGTATTTAGTTGAATTTAAGGCCCTTAGATTTGACTGATTCATCGTGTAACAGAAGTTTAACATATTTCTTTTAGAACTCATGTGGGTGAAGTCACATTTTTCGTTATTTAGGGTCGGTTGCCAAATTTCTCAACATACAGATATCTTTTCTAAATAGTTTTGCAATTCGTTTTGTTCTTCTGATGACTTTACTAGTCGATAAACGACAGTGCCATCTGCAAACAAGCTAAGACGGCTGCTCAGATTGTCTCCTAAATCGTTTGTATAGGTGAGGAACAGCAAAGCGCCTATAACACTACCTTGGAGAACGGCAGAAATCACTTCTGTGATTTACTCAACTACATTCCATCAATCCCTACAAATTGTGACCTCTCTACAGGAATACCCGAATCCAGTCGCGTACCTCAGACGATATTCCACAAGCACACAATTTCACTACAAGCCGCTTGTACAGTACAGTGTCTAAAGCCTTCTGGAAATCTAGAAATACGGAATCAATTTGAAATCCCTTGTCAATAGAATTCAGCACTTTATGTGAGTTAAGAGCTGGTTGTGTTTCACAAGAACGATGGTCTCTAAAACCGCGTTGACTGTGTGTCATTTCATATGGCGGCTTTAACTCAGGAGGTCAACGTCACAGAACGAAACACAGCGTCACGTAGCGTCTAAAGCTGAAATCGCTGCTCTCATTCAATCGTATAGCAGTGGATTTTGTACGTTTGTGTGTTCTTAAACTTTATTTTATTATTTTGTTTTCGAGAGAAATTGCAAATGTTTCCTGATTACTTGGATTTTTTTCCATTGTTTGGTCTTTCATAAGCAATAGCAGATATCTGAAAGTGGAAAATAATTTGGGTTTTAGAATAACAGAACAGAGCTGACGCCTAAACTTTGTGTTAATGAGAACAGAAATTGAATGAGCAGTGTTCATTAAATGAAGCAAAAAAGTCAGGTGTATTGAAAGGAAAAATACAGTTGTTTATGACGTTATTTGTTAAGTACGAAAAATAATCTATGAGATAAATAGACTCTATTTGAAGGGCTTATTTCAGTAGAGGTACAAGTCCATTTTTGTTGATTTTAAGATACAGAGTCCTAAAGTTAAATGAGCACTGAAAAATCTGCAGTTGAGATACCAGAAATATTCAAGCATATGGCTTCTTGCTAGAGATGAACCTTTCTTTCTCTTTGTTTGGATCATTAATTTCAGAAACATTATAGGCAGAAAAGTGGAGGTAATGGACTTGTACCACTATTGAAATAACCCCTTCATTTAATGTGTTATACATATTGTTTGATGTTTTAGTATGTATATCGATGTTTTGAAATGTTGTTTGGCTCCTTAGCTATTTACCATACAAAACTGATCTGTTATCAAGTTTCCTTGGACACTGATAAACTCTATCACTGTTAGTATCTCAGTTCTGAACCTGCAATGCGACTTTTTGTGTTATGGTAGGTATCTCATAACGTCACTTCACCATTCCGTAGTGGAATAAGCGAATTGACATGCTGTCTAGTGTGAATACACACTGACATGACAGCGATGTTATGTGATGTAAGGTCCATTGACCTTAAGTGTGAATAGGTCTTGGAGACACAAATATCTACTGACACTTGTAGAGTCTCACACTCCATTTCCTGTAGCAGTGCTTCTCCAGTTTCGTCCTCAATGTCGATTCTGATTAAATGTCAATCCACTGGAGTGGGATGGCAGGTGACATCATCTTCAGAAGGTGGTGTGTTAATGCTACATGTAATGTCACCACAGCATTCTTCAGGCAGCCCAGAAGCAAAAAATGAACGTGAAAAAATATCCATCATGATACAAAATGTCAGAATAGAGTAACTGAATTAAGGAGATTGCAAAGCATATTCATAACAGATGTTCTCAATAAAGTTTGTGTGGAAACTGCTGAGTAGTGAAACAAAAGGGCAAGTATCGTCCAAACATTGTAAACGCCAGCAGCTATTTGCTAGTGAAAATATATGCATACAATAACATCAAATGATATTCATGACGTTGTACATAGACCTCTTTCCTTCATCTTCTGAATTTTCTCTTTTAAATACCAAATAATGTAAATAAACATTGTATTTTAATCCTTCAGCATTCCTGATTCTTTTGCTATCTTGTGCAGGGGCACTAGACTGAATAAATCTAAACCATCATGCAGCATTTGCATTGTATCACGAAAAGGAAGTGGAATAACAAAATAAAGACTAAGTTGGTGCAAAAGCACAAATTCCACCACTAAACGTTAACTGGGCGCAGCACAAATTGATTAACCTTCGATGTTAGCAGACAATGATACAATTTTACTCACCATTTTACCATCCAGACGAATATACTGAACTTTTCGTTAAGGTAAGCAGTTGCAATGTGATTAAATATTTTTAAATACGAAATTATATTTCTGACAAATTCATTGATCAGCAGGTAGTAAAACTCAGACCCATCTGCTGTACGAAATCAATTTCAGTTTACTTGAGCTAAGTTTACAATCTGTTTTGTGTAAATTACATATATAGGTACGGGTGAAAAGATTTTCTCAGCTGAGGCAGAGAATACAGGAATAATTCAAAGAAGTTCAAAGTTTTTTTTTACAATTTCACAGTACGCAGCCTGGAGCCCACAAAGCATCAACACCTTTATGACATGTTTCTCTGGAAATATATGCTGCCACCAGCAATATCTTTTTGAATTCATTAATTTTGTTACAAATTTTCTAATTACAATTGCCTGTAGATCTTCATACACTGTATGAGGCTGTGCTACCCTGTCACTTACAAGTTGTTACTACTATAATGTTCACCTTAGGCAACAGTCAGATACCAGTATGGAGTCCTGAAGGTAAAATCAATTACAGTGCAGGTGTTATTTTGGTGATCGAAGCCTGAGAGCTTGACAGTAGTTGTAATACTGTAGATTTGGATGTTTACGATTTGAAGCTGCCTTATTCGCTGATACAGCAGCTCACAAATGTTCACTTACAGCGAACTAACTCTGGCCCATCAATATTCGGTTGAAATTGTCTTAATCTAAGTCACGAAATTGAAACCCAACTGAAACTGCACAATCAATCATAGGAAATGCCTTTAGCTTGAAGATTTTTTTTTATCATAGTTCTTTGCCAGATATGACGATACACTGTATTAACATTGCATATGTGATGACCTACAGCATCCATCAGCGTTAGTATTATTGCTTTCTTAAGCTTCACTTTAGGCACAAAGATAATCTTTGTATTGTTATTTCAGAAATGTCAGTGAAATGCTGTTCCACAGTTAAATTCACTTTATTTGTTTCCAGAATTGAACTAAAGTCATTCTAACTTTGGAAAAATACCCCCAATAACTCTTTTGCACAAATGTTGTGAAATAAACTCACCACAGATCCAGTAGCATAACTTCAGTATTCCAAAGTAATTAACATCCAGTAACAGCTGTTTTGAGATGTAAGTTAAATGACACTTCAACTTAGAAAACCGCACTATATCTGAAAGAAGCTTTTCTCTAGACCATTAATTCATGAAAATGTTCTTCAGATAGGATTTAAAATCTTCAACAACATTTGTTCACTTTTGCTCTTTATTACAAAAGTTTTACTCACACTGATTTTACGGCTACATATCAGGCATTAGTGAACTATTTAATTGTTCCAACTAATCAAGGTCAAAGATGAACATAAACTGAATGCGTAGTTAAGGTTTCACAATTGAAAGTAATTTTTTTCATTTGCCGTCATCATTAACACAAGGCGAGATGTCTTCTCTGGAAAATGGATGTTAATTCGAAGCCAGTGCAGACCTGCAATGTCATAAGAAGTAATACACATTTTTAAAGCATTATCAGTACATGAAATCTTTCCTTTTTATTAACATCATGAGACTTACAGCTACTTTCTGTTCATGTAACGTAAAGTGAGGAAATGTTCACCGTGCATCCTGCAAACCACATTATCACCTCAGCCCTTTGCACTAGCCACATGCGACATGCATCCATACTAATCTATTTAATCCTAAACATACAGTCTGCTCTGTGAATTTTCTATTATATTTCATTATTTTAGCAAATACCTTATTTGTGAGAAGTTCTTGTTAACTGTTTAAAACTATAAAGCAAAGTAACCTCTTTCAAAGGTTCATTACTTTAGTGTATGTGATGAACAAATTGTCTAAGCTGTGAGTACATAATTAATCTAACTTACAAGAATTGACATTTTGAATCAAAGTTTATTGACATTTACAGCAACATACATTGCTTTCCCCACCAACTACCCAGTACATTTCATTTATGCATTGCTTCATTCAAAAATTGTTCATCAGTCTACAATAAATATTTATTTGAACCTTCATTTGAGGTTTCAGAACTTTGTAGAATTAGGCCTTGGTTCTTTACACCCATTACACTTGTTTGATATAACCAAATATAGCAGACACCCAACTTATATTCATTTGTGTCCCTTATTTTAGCAATATTGGCTATACTAATGTGCAGCTTATTCTTAAGACCCTCACTATTTTTTTAGCCTATGAACAAATAATGTTTCAACCCAATATCTTCTAGACATAGTCATTTAAAATGTTAACAACTGAAGATAATCTTTCCCATTTTTTAACTGTGTGTTTTGTGTTATATGTATTAAGTCATTATAAACCAGATACCATACCAACTAGTATTCTGGAATCTTGGTTCATTACATTTTGTAGACATTTTGCTCAATAGGGGTTGCTATAGTTTTAAATTTAAATTTTACACTGGTAAGTTACTTGCTTTTGTAAAATTCCAAAGATGTGAATTCTACTCTTATTAACCTAATATTAATAGGTATGAACTTCATATCTACTCTACATGAACTCTTGCTGTTAAATAAAAGTTGTACAGCCACAGCTTTCTTCGAGTAATCAGCTGTCACTCTGAATTAATAATTTATCTTGTCTTTACTTTGTATAGTGGTATTTACTTCCTTATTATTGGTGTATTTACTGTCAGCAGTATCATTATCGACTATTGGTTGCTGCTATATTCTTAGTGGAAGTGAGTCAACCTCACCAATACCTTAAAACCTAGCCTTCTCTGGCCAAAATTGGATGAAACTCTGCATTTGCAATTGACATTCCATTTCTTAACCATGTTATCACTATTCAGACCTATTTCCCCATCATAGAGTATACCATATGAAATATTTGACTCCCTCCCATTATTCTCTCTAAATTAATATCTTCTTAACATATAATCACATCTCTGACCATGAGCTAACAACACTACCTCACACATATCCTATACAATTTACGTTGTTACAAATCATTCCACTATAGCTTTGCTCCAGATCAACTTATAATTACAGTAAGTAGTTCAATTGTCCTGTACTACATCTTTAAATTCAACTACAGTCAAATACTACATTTATTTTATCCCCATGTATAGCATCCACCCCTTCTATTGCTTGAGTATACCTAAGTCTGTCCTCATATTCCGCTTTGTATATTCATTGGCGTTATCAGTATTTAAGGTCTAAATTAGAGATTCGAATTAAATTTTACTGATTTAATAATATCTACACAAGTTAAGCTGCCCTATTATACTTATAGTCACTTTTTCTTTTTCATGTGAAATGCTCAAAACATTTTCATACTTTTATCTAGCTTTCTTGTGTGCATTGTCCTATAAGGCTGCATGTGGTCTACACATTACAAATATTTGATTTTTTTCTGTATTCAGGTCTCTTAATATTGCACCCTTGTTTTGAGGCATTTCCTGAACATCCCACAGTCCCTCATTCTTTTAGTTGAAATTATGATCATCTTATTTAATTTTGAGTGCTCATGGTGTGCTCTCACCATTACTAAAAGTCCTCCCTTCAGTTGTGGTGCTTGTGTGTGGGTATTATTCCTATGCAACCTTTTCTCAGGGCTAGCTGTTAATTTTCCTCTAACTAGTTGATCTGTGGAACAACCCTTCAGAACAGGTAGTCAATCATTTCAATACTGATGACAGCAGCTCTCCTACAAATTTCTTGTCTAATACTTCCATATGTATTAGTCCTGTATTCAGACATGGTAATTTATGATGTATTGTTTCACAGTAAATTCTACAATGTCTTCCAGTTTCTTTCATCACACTCGCTGAAGGGTTCCTCTGTGGGTGACCTCCGCCACACATGCTCAGGTGGCTTGGGGAGTATGTATGTAGATGTAAAAGTAGATATATTCTAATGTGCTTTATGTTATGGCTTTCTAGGAATTGTTTAAATACTGTGCTTATAAACTGACTACATTTATCAGATAAAATTCTTCATGGTATTTGACATTTTATAAAATAATCTGGTTAAGCACACGAGGTAGCAGCTTTTGGCAGATATAGGTGAATATACTTCGACTTATTGTCCACTACTACCAATACTTGCTTGTAACTACGTTTCCCTGAAAACAATTGGCCAAAAATGCATTGTGATCAAATCCCATAATCGCTTGGTTGTTACCAGATACATTTTGAATTTATAAGGAATTTTCAGGTCCTTAACTCTGTATCAAACTAAACAACTTCTCATTTGTTCCTCACCAACATAGCCCCTTGCTCCCTTCTTCAAATGCAACAAGCACTTTTTATACGAAAATAGCCATATCCATTATGGATTTAAGCTATACATTTTTCTACTACAGTATATATCTATGTACACAAATTCTCCAATCTCTTTTCCTTGTGCTATCGCCCCATTAAATTTTTCAGTGATCTGATTTCTCGTTACTTTATACATTGTTATCAAAAGAATTTACCAAGTTTTTTAAGTAATCATTCTTTTGTTCCTTCAGATTCTCTAATTGATCCAGTAAGAATACTGTATAATTTTTAAAACTGTATACCCTCCTCCCAGCATTTTGGAACTATTAGATTATATTTCACTTAAAATTTCCGAGACTTCTTCCCTGCATGTACTAATTTTATTAGTTTCTTGTTCTTGCAATACCCCTACTTTCTCTTCTATTTCGTTGTTTGTCTTGACCTGTCAGTTACTAAGTTCATTTGTTAACATTTCCACCTGAATTTTGATTTACACATTTTTCTGTCTTGATGTTTCAGTACAAGTACTTAACCTTTGGTTTATCTTTTCTGTCTTATTTCATACCCTGCTCTACTCTGTGCCAGTTTTTCAGTGAGATCATCTCGTATCTGTTTTATTGCTACTTTTAATTCTGCCTTATTAATCTCTATCTTTTTAGACAATTTGGTCATGTTAGTATCTACAATCCTGGAAATGGAAAAAAGAACACATTGACACCGGTGTGTCAGACCCACCATACTTGCTCCGGACACTGCGAGAGGGCTGTACAAGCAATGATCACACGCACGGCACAGCGGACACACCAGGAACCGCGGTGTTGGCCGTCGAATGGCGCTAGCTGCGCAGCATTTGTGCACCGCCGCCGTCAGTGTCAGCCAGTTTGCCGTGGCATACGGAGCTCCATCGCAGTCTTTAACACTGGTAGCATGCCGCGACAGCGTGGACGTGAACCGTATGTGCAGTTGACGGACTTTGAGCGAGGGCATATAGTGGGCATGCGGGAGGCCGGGTGGACGTACCGCCGAATTGCTCAACACGTGGGGCGTGAGGTCTCCACAGTACATCGATGTTGTCGCCAGTGGTCGGCGGAAGGTGCACGTGCCCGTCGACCTGGGACCGGACCGCAGCGACGCACGGATGCACGCCAAGACCGTAGGATCCAACGCAGTGCCGTAGGGGACCGCACCGCCACTTCCCAGCAAATTAGGGACACTGTTGCTCCTGGGGTATCGGCGAGGACCATTCGCAACCATCTCCATGAAGCTGGGCTACGGTCCCGCACACCGTTAGGCCGTCTTCCGCTCACGCCCCAACATCGTGCAGCCCGCCTCCAGTGGTGTCGCGACAGGCGATGAGAGTCGCTTCTGCCTTGGTGCCAATGATGGTCGTATGCGTGTTTGGCGCCGTGCAGGTGAGCGCCACAATCAGGACTGCATACGACCGAGGCACACAGGGCCAACACCCGGCATCATGGTGTGGGGAGCGATCTCCTACACTGGCCGTACACCACTGGTGATCGTCGAGGGGACACTGAATAGTGCACGGTATATCCAAACCGTCATCGAACCCATCGTTCTACCATTCCTAGACCGGCAAGGGAACTTGCTGTTCCAACAGGACAACGCACGTCCGCATGTATCCCGTGCCACCCAACGTGCTCTAGAAGGTGTAAGTCAACTACCCTGGCCAGCAAGATCTCCGGATCTGTCCCCCATTGAGCATGTTTGGGACTGGATGAAGCGTCGTCTCACGCGGTCTGCATGTCCAGCACGAACGCTGGTCCAACTGAGGCGCCAGGTGGAAATGGCATGGCAAGCCGTTCCACAGGACTACATACAGCATCTCTACGATCGTCTCCATTGGAGAATAGCAGCCTGCATTGCTGCGAAAGGTGGATATACACTGTACTAGTGCCGACATTGTGCATGCTCTGTTGCCTGTGTCTATGTGCCTGTGGTTCTGTCAGTGTGATCATGTGATGTATCTGACCCCAGGAATGTGTCAATAAAGTTTCCCCTTCCTGGGACAATGAATTCACGGTGTTCTTATTTCAATTTCCAGGAGTGTATTTTGATATAAAATTGAGTTTTGTTACCATCTATCTTATGAAAAAATTGGGTTTTGATAGTTTCCATTAGATGTAAGACCCTATCTAATTTAAGATCAAAGCTTCCATTTTTATCTACACTAACGATATCCTTGTACCACAAACATGTTACTGTTGTAATCATTATTCTCCTTAAGCAGTTGATGCCAAAAGTACATGGGTCGCACCACTATTGTCCTTACTGCTAATCTCTCTTCACTATATGAATGCTTCAATAAACCAAAACCTTATTCTTGTTTGCATTCAATAGTCACCAGATTGTACTCATTAGATTTGTTACTTTAATTGTCAAGTATTAATTGCAATCGCTGTGCTTTCAGTCTCTCCTCTGCTGCTGGTACTGTGATGTGACGCCAACCATTCTGACTGTTCCACTGATGTGAAGCCATAGTACTGCAAGGGCCAACTGCATTTGCAAATTCGAAGCTGTCGCACTGCATGATGACCACATTTGAGATGAAAAGCAGACATACTGCAAGTGCCAACTGCATCTCTCACGAAAGTGGATTTGGACCAGGTCCATATGCATCTCACCCAGCATGTAATACAGCAGCACCAGGACAGACTACAACCCTGTGTCCCTTAATCAAATGGTTTTTTATTCTTTCTTAGCTCATTGTACTGTTGCTGCCTGTGGATTGCATACCATCATGTCTGTGCCACGTGCGATGTTCTGTAAGTTTTCATACACTGCATCAGGATATGCTTCCCTGTCGTTTTGGAGTTGTTACTGCAATAATGCTTAACTTGCACAACAATCACACACCATTTTATAGTTACAAAGATAAAATCAGTTAGGTTGCAGGTTCTATTTTGATTGTCAACCATCAAGGGCTTAAGCTTTTGATCATTAACAGTACATGTAATGAATAACATTTGAAAATTATCTTATCTCAGTCTTGTTAATTCGTTGATATATCAACTAACAGATTTTCATCTAGAGTGAACTTGAAGCTGCACATCATCTCTGGCCCATCAATCTCCAGATAAAATTGTCTCAAACCAACTCACAAAATACAAACTCAGTTAAAGCTGCAGAATCAATCATAAGAAAGGATTTTCGTTTTGAGATATTATTTTATCATAATCTTCTACTATCTATGATGACACTCCACATTAATATCACATCTGTCATAATCTGTAATGTCCAACAATATTAGTGTTGTTTATTGTAGCTTTCTTAAGCATCACTTTCATTGCAAAGCTAATGTCTGCACTGTTACTTCAAAACTGTCAGTCGACTGTTTCTCACAGTCAAATTCACATTTCTTCACTCCAAGATTAAAGTAAAGTTAGTCTGGTCCTGGAGAAATACTTTCTACAACACTTTCACCCAAATGTTGTGGGATAAAATCACCTCAAATTTAGTAGCATAACTTCAGTATTTCAAAGATATTAATATTCGCTATCAGCTCTTGTGAGAGTGTGTTAAATGACACATCAACTTAGAAAACTTCACTTGGTCTGAAAGAATCTCTTCTTCAGGCCAATAATTCCGAAAAATACTCTTCAGAAGGGATTAAAAATCTTCAAAATTCGTTCGTACAATTTTTTAATCTATATTATATAATACGAATCAGTGGTGTCTGTTCTTTCAGACATATCCAAAAGAAAGGCGCCACATGGAATCCGCAGCAGTGATACACTATATATAAACTAAAGGTGGAGGGAGGAGAAAGGAAAGGAAAGAAAGGTGATGCATTTTTCGTAAATTGAGTTGGAGGGGGTGTGATGCAATATATGTACTTTCAGTTTACATATACGAGGGTTATCCGGATACTAACGTTACAAGGCATGAAATGTCCAGGGGGAAGTTGGTACCACTGCTAAGTAGTGGGTAGCCGGGCAAGGAACGAGCATTCCCAGCAATCAGCAGCTCGTTGATTAGTGTTGTGATGGCTGTTAGAAACGAGCGCTCTAATTCTGGCTCCCATCAAGTGCGAAGTGTATGCTGTAATTCGCTACATAAATAGGAACGCCGCTGCGATTCATTGCGAAATTGTTTCAGTTTATCGAGAGGATGTGATTTCAAGGCAGCACGTGACAAGATGTGTACGGAATTTCGATTTTGGAACGACTGAAATTCACGATGGAGTCAGAAGCGAAACGTTGCCTGCTGTGACTGATGATGTTGCGCAGAAAATTGAAGAACATCGTCCTCTGATCGTCGTTCGACAATTGACGACGTGAAAGCAGTTTGTTCAAACATTTCACAAACTGTTGTTCATTAATTCGTAACTGAGCGAGTAAATAAGTGCAAATTGCAAGCAGGATGGGTGCTCAAGATGCTTACTGAAGCACACAAAATGAACAGTCAGTCCCACTCGCGAATATGTTGACCATTTTGAGACTGAAGGCAAGGCTTTTATCAACTCTATAGTGACAGGAGATGGAACTTACGCTTATCATCACACTCCAGAAAGCAAACGACAATCAATGCAGTGGCGTCATACTCTCCTTCAGCCAAAAAATTCAAAACCCAGCAAACAGCGAGGAAAATCATATAGTCAGTGTTTTGGGACAGAAATGGGGTTCTGCTCGTTAATTTTTTGGAAACAATAAATGCTGCAAGATATTATGAGACCATGAAGAAACTTCGCAGAGGCATACAAAACAAATGCCGGGGGATGCTGACAACAGGAGTCTCTCTCCGACATGACAAAGCGTATTTGCACACTTCTCATGGAACACAAGAGTTGTTGACCTCGTTTAGTTGGGATGTTTTAAGCCCTCCCCCCTTTCACAGCCCCCTTGTCACAGCTAGTGACTACCATCTGTCCACTAAATTGAAGACCTTTATGGAAAACACCTTTCCGACGGCGACGACGAGGAAAAAACTGAAGTGAAGAACTGGCTGATAGAGGCGGCGGGAGACGTCTATACACAGGACTCGAAAACCTCGTCCTATGGATGGCGAAATGTACTTAGTTAAGTGGTGATTGTGAGGAAGAATAACGCAAGATCTATACTACAACACATATAAATTTTATTAAATTAAATTCACTTTCTGTACTTCAAAACTTCTTGTAACCTTACTTTGCAGATTAGCATCATAATATATCACAGCTGTGGATTCTGCATGGTGTCTGTACTTTCGAACACCAAACATTTATATAACTGATTAACCTAGATAGGAAATGGATCCACCTTCTTCATTGTGGATGCATAAGTACGTCAAAGCTCCTGCAGGAATCTCAGAGCAGTGAGCAAGGAGGAAATGGACAGGGACTGCAGATAGATGGCGCTCGGAGGGAGTGTGGGTCGGCTGTAAGGGGTGCTAAGATGGTCTGTGCAGGTGCGATAACACTGTGTCCTGTATGATGCAGTGATTACCCCACCTGCCCAGGAAGCAGGATATAATGGGGTTGAATCCTGATCCAGTACACATTTTCACTAGTCGCCACAGATTTTGCACGATGTCCCATGCAGCTGACATCAGTAATCTACTCCCTTTCCTTTCCTTTCTCCCTACCCCTCCACCCTCCATTTACATATAATAAATGCTACACATTTTACACACACTGGTAGTATAGCCAATTCTCAGGTATTAATGAAGTACATTAATTGCTTCCAAGTAACCATTGCCAGAGCTAAACATGAACTTAAAGTAGTAGGGAAAAGAGGGCACCACCCCATGTTGCATTGTTGCCAAATTTATTCAATATGGCGGATCCAAGATGGCGGCGATAGATATGGCAATGTCGCAATGACGTCATGGTGGGAAGTTCATATTTTGGTGGGAAAATAGGTCAATTGGACTACCTCCACTAACCTAATCCCTCCTCTCCTCCCTCTCCTTCCCCCCTCCCCAAGAAAATGGCAGGAACTTCAAATTTTGGCAGGGGGAGAAGGGCACTTGGGCTATCTCCACTAACCTAAGAAAATGGCGGGGAGAAAGGACACTTGGGCTACCTCCACTAACGTAAGTCATCCTAACGCCATCTCTTCCTTGGAATTGGTGGGAAAAGGACCGTGCTGGGCTGCAGGACAGCACGGACAGAAGTATTTATATTACATGCAGTGTTTATTTAAACAGTCTGAGTTGTCAAGGCAGTAGCTCTATACAGTGTGTTCACCATGAGGTCCAGAACCCAACTGACCTAGTACACAGTACTCCCACCTGTGCTTTTTTAATTTTGAAAAAAAATTTTTAGGATAGGTTTTTTGTAGTTTACTTATTAAACTGATGCAAAACAGTCACCCTGGCATGCTTGGGGTCACAGTAAGTAGTCTACAGACCTGAAAACTGCTTACAAATAACCGAAATAATGCAGTACACTGATGTGCAGACACGGAAACAACTCGTAAATTGTCAATATAACGCCTGTATAATGCTCTGCAAACACGTTCACAATGCTTAAATAACCAAAAATAATGCACTGCAGAAACTCTCATTGCACATACAAAACGCTTTCGGACATTCGACTGCAATATAACAAAAAACTCTTCCCTACAAAGGTTCCAAGCGTGCTGTAAACAACTGAGTAACTGGAGACTGATCTCATCTGTGAAGACCTTTACATGAAACATCGAAAAAAATAGGGGAAACTGATATTTCTACTCGCAAATACCGATGTCGGTGATATGACGGATTCCAAATCATCCTTATAATTTACAAAGTCAACTAAGGTGTTTCTCATGTCTAGAGAACAAGAAAACATGTCTTCCACCTGCATTTCACCTGCTAGATGCGCACACCATAGTCGATGTTCTCTTGACCAAATAAAGGCAGGAAATTTGCAGAAGCAGTCAACCTGACAATTTGCATGGGAGGGAATAATGGTCTAGTGCAAAAACACGTCCCTATTGAATCATCTTAAATTTCCACACCATCACGAAGACTGTCCAACACATACAAAGTATTAGTTCGCTATTCAGCCTCCTAGAGGGCGACACGGTTAAGTCAGCTACAGGCATTTCCATGCGGACGGTTCCTGCTGTTACTGGGAAACCTGAATCATTCCCACCACAAGCCACCACCACCGCATGCCAAGCACCCTAGACAGAATCGTCCTAGGAAATCAGCCACATACATATTTGATTGCTATACTTACAATTAAATATTATGTTCGCGGTCTCAATTGGATGACATTCGACAACGAGCGAGAAGTGGAACAGCAGGAGAAGTGTAGTGCAGACACTTCAGCTGAAATTGTGTGTATCTTGACTATATCTATACAATGGAAATTTCCTACAGATGGATTAATGAATGAATAAGTAAGTTCATAAAACAGATTTATTTGCTAGCGAGATTATGCACATACAAAGAGCTCAAACAATTTAAAAGGCAATACATACAACCTACTTACCTTAGTAATTTTTGCTCACTACCAAAGGACTGTATTTTTCTGCTTTAATAGAGCTGAATTTTTACTATCAAACTGAAAATTATTTAATGAATGTGGTTTCATCAATTTATTTTCTTATTTTTGCGCAATGTACGCTTTTTTCTTCTGAGGTAATCTAAATTATAAACCATTTTTCACTTTCAGATATCTAGCCTCTTTTGTGGAAAAACACTGAATGGATAAAAATATCAAAATCATCATTGAACATTTGCATTACAACGCAAAATAACAAACCTGTGACTAAGGAGATGCAAAAGTATCTGTTCACTATTATCCAAAATAGAGTGACTGCAATGAAAATAGGTTCCTATTTTAGCAGATGATGATACTTCTCATTAAGTAAAGTATTTAAAAAAATTCATTTGAGCTGATAACAGAGATGTGTCAATACACAAGCTGCAATTATGATATAATAACCTTCTGCAGTGCCTGACTAATTATGGAATACTGATATACAGCAGGAAAATGCTTGATGGTCAATCCACATTTGACAGAATGAAATGAGACAGAACAGAACATGAAACACTCTACAATGCATTTGAAACTGCAGCATTACATAGTCCATGAAGGAAATGGTGCACGACAGGACAGAATGGGATGTCCAGCTCAAGATTGAAAAGGAAGAAAGTTTTGACGTTAACATTAATGTGGGAAAATTGTTGTCACATGGTAACATAGATAGTTAGCAACTTGTTTCGTACTCACTCATGTTATAGTAGTGTATTTTCTGTGTTTTCTTGATGTTAATCTTTATTTTATTATCCTTCGCTGTTTTTGTAATACTATGTAAACATTCCATGACGATTTATATGATACTTCCACTGTGTGGTCGTCCTCAAGAGAGGCCAAATATCTAAAAGCGAAAAATGTTTTACGTTTTACAATAAACAGATAGGGAAAAAGCCTGCACTGTGTTTGAATAAGAAGACAATTTATAAAGCAATTTTCATTAAATAACTTTTTTTTTAATATTGAAGAAGTCCGCTCTTTTGAAAGAGAAAATATAGGTCTTCTAGCGTTATTTGGTTGTTAAAGAAAGACAAAAGAAGGATAAGGTGAACAAACTATAAATTGCCTTATAAATATTGTTTGATGCATTTGTATTTATATGGCAAATATGTATCGGTATTTTGAAATATTTGAACAAGACTCTTTCTGTAGTTTCACTTCTCAGTATTCACTACACTAGTAAATTCTATCATTGCTAGTGTCTTAATTCTCAGACTATATTCTGACTTTTTGTACCACAGATAATATCCCATAACCTCAATTTCATCGCCCAGCACTAGGCTAAATGAAGTGACATTTTGTTGCCAGAGTTGTGTAGACATCTATGCTGGCATACGCCCTTCCAGTTCAATATGATTGTGTAAGGTATGGCCCACCTGCTTGACTGTTCACACATCAGTTGTCTGTTCAACCCTGACAACTTGCGCCCATAGGTGCCCAGTTATTTGCAGACAGGCGCTCAAGCTATAAAAGCCTGATCTAAAGACAATACCAGGTGTCCGTGATCTCGCCTTCCATTCAGAATACATCCAGTGCGAATTGGCCTTTACCCTGCACTGGTTGAAATAATGTAAGATGATGATAAAATGAAAGTAGCTATATGCAGCTGCTAATGAGGACTTCATTAATTATATTTCTCATTAAGTTTACTTAAACTATACAACAACTGATTCCTAAAATTAAATGTAGATAATTACCATAGTTCTTGAAAGAATGAGTGATTTATTATATAAGTAAATTACTTTAGATAGCACATAAAAAGTGATAGTAAACACCAATAAAGGCTAATTCACACTATATGACAATGGAATATGATAGAAAGAGACATTACCATAAATTAACAGCCTGATTACTTTGTACAGAATGACTTCACTTCACTCCACTTACTTGTTAACTCAGAACCAAGTAGTAAAAGAAAGGTTACCGTTCAAGTATGGAGAGTGGGACGAATGACTACTTCAGTGCCTCAGTACATGTTGCAATTGTCTAATGTCGTCTTGCAACTTCTGTGGGAGTGATGCGTTAGAGGCTGTAGTATTTCCTGGATTCATAGCTTAAAGCTGGTTCTGAAGTATTGTAAGTGGGCTTTAACAGATAGTTTGTGTCCATCAGTTTGGCATCTCCATGCTGTCCTTTCCTGAGAAACCTGTGATCGTTGTGCCTGCCCTTCTTTGAACAAACGACAGAAGTGACAAGTAATGGGATACCTCCTAATACTGTGTCTCCTTTTGTCCAGCATAGTGCATCAATTAGACTTGGCAGGGACTCAACAACTTGTTGGAAGTCCTCTGCAGAAATATTGAACCATGCTGCTTCTATAGCCTTCCATTATTGAGTAAGTGTTGCTAGTGCAGGATTTTATACATGAACTGTCATCTCGATTATGTCCCATAAGTATTCAATGTGATTCATGTTCGATGATCAGTGTGTCTAAATCATTGGCTCGAATTGTTAAGAATGTTCTTCAAATCTATCGTTATCAACTGTGGGCCGGTGACATGATTCATTGTCATCCATGAAAGTTCCATCGTTGCTTGGGCACATGAAATTCATGAATGGCTGCAAATGGTCTTCAAGTACTCTACCGTGACCATTTCCAGTCACTGATAAGTTCAGTTGAACCAGAGGACTAGTCCATCCCATGTAAACACCGCTCGTACAGTGCCTAGTTGACAACCTGGGTCCTTGGCTTGGTGGGGTCTGCGCGACACTCGAACCCAACCATCAACTCTTACCAACTGAAACTGGGACTCATTTGACCAGCCAACGGTTTTCCAGTCGTCTAGAGACCAACTGATATGCTCATGAGCACAGGAGAGGTGTTGCAGTTGATGTCATGCTGTTAGCAGAGGCACTTGCGTTGTTCGTCTGCTGCCATAGCTCATTAACGCAAAATTTCATCGCATTGTCCTAACGGATTAGTCTGTCATACATTTCACATTGATTTCAGCGGTTATTTCACGCAGTGTTGGTTGTCTGTTAGCGCTGACAACTCTGTGCATATGCCACTGCTTTTGGTCGTTAAGCGAAGGCCGTCGGCCATTGCAATGTCCGTGTTGAGTAGTAATGCCTGTAATTTGGTATTCTTAGCACACTCTTGACACTTTAGATCTCAGAATATTGAATTCCCTAACGATTTCCGAAATGCTATGTCGCATGCCTCTAGCTCCAATTACCATTCCGCGTACAACGTCTGGTAGTTCCCATTGTGCAGCCATAATCACATCGAAATCCTTTTCGCATGAATCACCTGATTATAAATGACAAAATCACCAATGCATTGGCCTTTTATACTTTGTGTACGCGATACCACCACCATCTGTATATGTGCATATCGCTCTCCCATGACTTTTTTGTCACCTCATTGTGTTCAATATCTCCAATTGGTCCTTTTTGTTATCGGTCCTACACACTTGAGCAACATTCTAGGATGAGTCACATCAGTGATTTGTAAGCAATCCTTTTTGTAGATTGATTGCATTTTCCCAGTATTCTGCTAATGATGTGAAGTCTTCCACTTACTTTTATCTGTGACTGAGACTATGTACCTTCGATTTCATGTTTCCAGTTTTGACTCATAGATACTGTAGTCATATGATACTATGTATTTACGTCTTGTAAAGTTTTCAACTTTACATTGGCTCTGAGCACTATAGGACTTAACATCTATGGTCATCAGTCCCCAACTTTACATTCTCAATGCAAAACATTTTGTGTCCTTTGCTATATCCGAGAGTCGCCAGATACCAGTGCACACGTCAGCGAACAGGCGACAACATTGACGACGCAAGGTGGGAACGTCGTCTGCTGTCGGAACTCAAACCTACGCCGGAGTCGAGTGGCAGGGCAGACCAACGGCGGACCTGACATAACAAGAGCAACGCAATCTAGGCTACAACAAAGTGTGACGAAGTATTGAAATGACTCTGTCAACAGAACAAGTACAACCACAATCCAAATCGAGACTAGAGAGGAAAACCAATATCAAAGCGAAGTCGTCCGCGAGTAGTTAGTACTATGGTAGAGATGAGAAACGAACGCCATCAGACGAAGTACACGACTGACTGAGCCGTCCTTTCTTTTTTTTTTCCTTTATTGAATTTCGATTCCCCCCGAAGGGGGCGTGCTGGAAGCAGCTTAGTACGCTGCTCTTCAGCCCACAGAATTTTTAAAACATAAGAGGATCAGAAACAATAAAAGCAGGCGATAAAACGGTGACGTAAATTGTAAAACTGCGGAAAATTGTGGAAGTTAAAACATAAAACAAAGGGTGGGCGATGCTAATAAAATACACAGGAAGCACACAGGTAAAATAGTAGACAGACAATTAAAAACATGGCGACAGTCTGGTTTCTGTTCGCAAGAGATATAAAAATCACCCCCAGCGACAGCATTATGTCAGTTCGCAACACTTTGGAAAAGACGCACAACACTTAACAATCACTCTAAACACTGCACTAAAAAGTCGGCACAAAGATGACACACCACAGCCAAGGGCAGATGGAGGGGGGAGGACCTGGACAGATGAGGGGGAAGAAAGGGGGAGGAGAGGAAAACCGAAAGGGGGGGGGACCAATGGAGGGAGAGGACTCATAAGGTGGGCATGGTAGATGCAAGAGGAAATGGGGAAAGGCAGAGAAGGGAAACGCAAAAGGAATCAGGGGAGAGAAGGGATGCAGAGAGAGGGTAGGTGGGGAAGAAACAGGATGGAAGGGGGGAGAGGGAGCCCAGGAAAAGGACAGAGGAAGGGAGGAGGAGGTGATGATCAGAGTTGATAGGAGGGATAAGTGGTGGGAGAAAGGCCAACATCCGGGAGGGGGAGTTGACGGAAGCCACCTTGGGAAAGGAGGTGAAGGGTGTAGAGATGGAGGGTAGAGGGGACACAACAGTGAGGGCACGGCAGAGGGCAGGGGTTGGAGATGAGAGGAGCAACGAGGGGATGAGGGGGATAAAGGCGGCGGGAGGGGTATAGTATGCAGACATGTTCGAGGAATAGGAGCAGATGGGGGAAAGGAATCAGGTCGCAGAGGATCCATGTGGGAGGTGGGAGGCATATACAGAAAGCGAGGATCTGGAGGGACTTATAGAATTTGGGGGGGGGGGTAGATATCCAGGTGGGACTGACATAACAGAGGATGGGATGGATTAAGGATTTGTAGGTGTGGAGGATGGTAGAGGGGTTCAACCCCCATGTCCGGGCAGAGAGGAGTTTGAGGAGTCAGAGGAGGTTGTGGGCTTTGGATTGGATAGAGCAGAGATGAGGGATCCAGGTGAGGTGACGATCAATGGTGAGGCCAAGGTAGGTGAGAGTGGGCGAGAGACGGCCAGGACGGGCACAGATGGTAAGGGAGAAATCAAGGAGTTGGAAGGAGCGAGTGGTATGATCTACGATGATTGCCGGGGTCTTGGAAGGATTGATTTTCGGGAGTCACTGGTTACACCATGCGGCAAAAAGGTGAGGTGATTCTGGAGAAGGCGTTGGACTGTTCGAAGGTAGGAGCGAGAGCAAGGAATGCGGTTTCATCGGCGTACTGCATGAGGTGTACTGGGGGGAGGGGGTTGGGTCATATCTGCCATGTACAGGAGGTAGAGAAGAGGGGAGAGGACAGAGCACTGGGCCAACTGAGCCGTCGAGATGTGGCGGTATTTGTGCCCACCGCGAGGGAAATTATTGGTCAGTACATTCAGTGGCAAGACGATGGCGCACTCACTACGCGGGTGCAGTGCTGCAGCGACACTGACCTGCAACGGTTATTGAGACTTTTTCCGGCGGGCATACAACTTCCGTGTTGGCCGATACCAGATTCTTTGAACCAAGAAAGTCTCAATAAAGCCACAAATTTCGCACGATATTCCAAACAATCGTGCTTCCGATAATAAGTGGAAGTGTAGTAAAATGCTTTTCAGAAGACAGATAATATTGCATCTACCTGATTACCTTGATCAATTGCTTTCAAGATATTATTTGTAAAAAGCGCGATTTGATTTTTACATGATCGATGTTTTCAGAATTCATTTAGGTTGGTATGGAAGAGTTCGTTTTGTTCAAGATACCTCATTTTATTTGCACTCAGAACGTGTGCTAACGTTATACAAAGATATATATTTCTAGATTTCCGAAAAGCATTCGACACATTACCCTACTGAAGACTTAATGAAGGTACCGGCATACGGAAATAGGCTCTCAGATATGTAACTGGCTTAAAGAATTCTTAAGGAATAGAACCCAGTATGTTGTCTTCGAGGGCAGGTGTTTGTTGGAGGCAGGGGTAATGTGAGGAGTGTCCCAGAGAAGTGTGATAGGACCGTTGCTATTTTTTGTATACATAAATGATCTGGCAGATGGGGAGGGCAACAATCTGCGGTTACACGCTGATGATGCTGTGATGTACAAGAAGATGTCGAAGATAAGCGACTGCAAATTGGTGCAATATGACCTAGACAAAATTTCCAGTTGCCATTAGGCAGCTGGCTATTGATGTGGAAAAATGTAAGTTAATGCTGATGAGTAGGAAAAACAAACCCATCATCTTCGGATACAGAGTTAGTAGTGTCCTGCTTGACACAGTCACGTCGTTTAAATATCTGGGCGTAACGTTGCGATGCGATATGAAATGGAACGAGCATCAGGGATTGTAGTAGGAAAGGCGAATGATCGACTTCCATTTATTGGGAGAATTTTACGAAAGTGTTGTTCATCTGTAAAGGAGACCGCATATTGGACGCTAGTGCGACCTACTCTTGAGGAGCACTGTTCGTGTGTTTGGGATCCGCAGCAGGTCGGATCGAAAGAAGACATCGAAGAAATTCAGAGGCGAACTGCTAGATTTGTTACCGTTAGGTTCGATCAGCATGCAAGCGTTATGGATATGCTTTGGCAGCTCAGGTTGGAATTGCTGATGGGAAGAAGACACTCATTTTGAACACTACTGAGAAAGTTTAGAGAACCGGTATTTGAAACTGACTCTAGAACGATCCTACTGCTGCCAACATACATTTCGCGAAGGGGACCACGGAGATAAGAAATTAGGGCTCATACAAAGGCGTATAGACAGTTATTTTTCCCTTACTCTGTTTGCGTGTGGAAGAGGAAAGGAAACGACTAGTTGTGGTACAGGGTACCTCCCTCCACACACTGCATGGTGGCTTGTGTAGTACGTATGTAGATTAGCTATAGATGTCAAGGACATTGCATTATAGTTTTGTGGATTACTTCTACGACCTTCCTTGTAGATGGATCTGACCAGTGCTTTCTTCCAACAACTGTCGAAGGATTTTAGTCTGATGGATCTGTAGTATAGTATGGTTAAAAGAGAGACTAGCTCAGCTGCAAGATTGGCACAGAAAATGATAGGAATTCCATTGACCCCTATAGCTCTGTACAGTTTTAATGAGTTTAGATATTTTTCAGCGCCACTGACAATTAGGTCTGTTTGAGTCATCTTAGCAGTGATTTGAGAATTAAACTAAGGCAGTACTGCTTTATTTTCCTTTGTAAAAAATACCAGTTCCTGCGTCATTTGTGGGTGTCTGGACAGTAACTTTGATGCCACCAATAGCCTGGATTTCGTTGTTTTATGAGAGAGCTTTCGATAACATTCTTCTATGATAGTCATTGAAGGACTCATGGATTTGTCTCATGACAGCCAAATGCATCACATTCATTGTCTCTCTATTTATAGCCCCATGCTTTGTTCAGTACCTGTTATGCAGTAGTCTCTGTCTCTTTATATTGACTGTATACCATGGGGGTCTCTTCAATCTTGAACAATTCTACTAGGTACACATCTATCAAGTGCATTGTCAGCTATCGTTACAAACCTGTATCGCAGTTCTTCTACATGATCCTGTCCACAGCTATATGCTTCAAGTTGCTCATTGAAATACGACACTAATGCGTCCTTATCTAGTTCACTGAGCAAATAAATCTTTATCTTGTCTTACTTCCCCTTGGCCGTTTTGTTATCATTGTTGATGCTGCTACCTTAAGGTCACTGATACCAGTTTTAACATGGACATCCTTAGAGAAGTCAGGTCTATTTGTTGCCCATATTTCCATCATGAGATAGCACCCATGATATAAAACTTTGGAATATAGTATCACGATTAAGAAATGAGCAATGATACAATCTGTTAATGGTAAAAGCCAAATTCATAATAGATGTTATTCTCGACAAAGTTCGTAGAGTAAACTGCTGAGAAGCGGAACAATAGGAAAGTGTCATCTAAACATTTCAAAACAGTGAAATTTATACGTTACAGCAAGTGCATTCATATAGAAACAACAATGACAGATAATTAAATAGAGCCTTTTTGTCTTATCCATTGTGTTTGACCCTTGTGTGTGCTCATGTCGACTGAGGCCGATGGATGTGCGTCTCTGATTTCATTGCCAAAGAAGGTCTTCCTGGTGTCTTGCTAGGAGGCAATCTTGCAGTTTGAAGGAACTTCAACAGAATGCATGGCTCTCTGCCAAGCGTTGTATTTCTGACGATGGAGGTGTGGTTGCCACGTTGTGATTGATGGCTGTTTACTCTGTGGAGAGTGTGCCAATGGCCTTTGAAGAATCATTGCATCCCACTGCCTTTGTAGACACTGCATCTCCTGAATTGGCCAGTTCCTATTTATGGTGCCCTGGTTCTTGGATATGGTTCTGCCAGTATTCTTTGTGTCTCTGGGATCCAGCAAAGCAATAAATGGTGAGGACCTTATTTGTGTGTGATTAAGTGTTGGATGTGATTTGCAGAAGTCATTGCTCTTTGCTGAACTCTGCTAGCTGAAACTTGTGTTCAGTTCACACCTGTTATGTGTGTAGTTTCTCTCACTGCATGTTATTCGCCCTGGATTTAAAAAGTTTGTCAGTTTCCTTGGTAACTGGAAGACAGTTGTAAAGGGAGCCACGTTTTGACTGACTCTAGTTCCATTATTGCATGATCAAGTCCAAGGACTTTTTCTTTAAAATCTGCATCTGTGCCTTATTTTGAACGCTCAGGAGTTCAAACCTTATATCACGTTTTGTATTTTAAACTCTTGTATGTTGATTCTTTAGAATTATATCTGCATCTATTTTTTTAATAATCAGATGTTCCAGTTGTTTTGAAATATGTCAATGTTCAGTCATATTTTGTGTCTGTAGGCTAAATGGACGTAGTTCTCTTGCTCTTAGGACAAGCATCCATTGTAGTCCATAATTTGTATCTGTTATATCATTTTAATACATGTCCTGTGTACATTTGAGAGTGTGAGCTGAACTGAGCAATTGTTTGATGTGTGACATGAAATAAATTCAGTAATTTTACCTTGGTTATGTATTAAATTTCAGCTCCCTTTTAATTAGGCTGTGAATCTGTTAATTAAAGCAATTTTTTCTTTGAGGTTATTTAATCATTTAAAAAAATCGTGTCGTGATAGCTTTTGTTGCTTTGGTGAATTTAAAAAATTGCCCATGTTAAATATTTTTGCAAGCCAAGATTTTTTCTTTAAATTTTAATGGTGGTTATTCTAACGCCATATTAAGAGCTCCTTGTGATGGTCTTTGGACACTGTAAGCAGATGCTTCTGATTTTGGATTTTTGATGAATTCTCTTTGAAATGTATGTTTTCTTAATTATTTTTGGTCTTAACTAATGTTTGAGTCTTGTATACTCAACACCTTACCACTCACAGTTCCAGACTTCCTACCATTTAAATGGTAGCAGAACGTGATTCTGATATTGTGAGGCATTGTTATAAATAAATAAAAAATTTGGTAGGGTATAGGTTATTTTGTTTCGTTGGGTTCAAGTGACAATAAAAGTGGAACTGGTCATGGACAGGCGACCTGTTCAGGAGATATCCTACTAGATAAAGAATCAACTTCTGTTTGAGCTACCCATACAGGATCTATCCATAGAAGGTAATGCAACCAAGTTAAGTCACCATTTCACCGTTTGCATCACAGCCAACAACAGAGATGAGGCAGGCACTGTCTGCATTCTATACAATAGTTTACTTTCTGGGGTGTAACCAAATATTGAATTACTGCAATGCATCACCCCTTCATGTTTGCAAATTTTTAGGACTGAGGTGCATTTAAATCGCTTGCATAACTGTGTTCAGGGATTATAGGTAGTGGATAAGGTTCCCAAACAAACCCCTGTCACTGAAGAACTTCATAATAAAATCTTTCTATTGTAGCTTAGTAGCAGTTTATTGAATTAGCGAGATGCCACTGGGCAGGTTAAGGTGGATGGTCGTCTTTCTGATGCAACTATCTGAAGTGATAGGTTTGAAACGACGGACAGAGATCATGGGGGAGGGGGGGTAGTTGTAAACAATTTAACCAATTATCTAATCTGCTTTAGTCAATAATACAACACATCGATGAGTTATCAATAGAAACAATTGGTGAGATCATAGATCTTTTGATGTTAACTGTTCAGTACCAAAGTCAAGTCAAGATCCTTCAAATGGGCCATTCAGTCTTTCTTAATTTTACACCCATTAAAATGTGATAGACTGAGCAGATTTATAGTTGAAATTCTGGATAATAGTGGCATCACATATCCTCAATAATTTTTCAGCTGTGAGGTGTGAGTGTTTACATAATTATGAATGAAATCCCTATGATACCAACTGAGATTTCAAACAATGTGAGATGTACATTGTGACACACAAATCATGTAAACCTGAACTAAAAAGTCGTAGTTAACGACCAGTCTCTGATTAGTTACTGCAAGAGAAAACTAGGCGCTCTGTTGTGTGCAGTGCTTCACTCTGGTCTTGTGAATAAGCAAAGAATGAATTGTAATACAACAATGTGGTGTTAGTTCTCTGATTGAGTAGATGTATACTAAGTATTTGTCCAAAGCTAACTTAATGTATTGTTGAAAGTCAGTCATCTTGTAAAATTTGGAATTCTATAAATTTGATGATTTGATAAAGTTGTTTCAAGTTAGATGAGAATGATAATTGTGGCTGTGCCTAAAGAATATAGGAGAATTCACCACTGTTTTATGTGAAACAATTTTTTTTTTAAGTGATGCAGAGTATATGAATCCCAAACGTTGCACATGAGAACAGACATTTGGATAGATGGACTTTGGTAGCAATTCTGGAGCCAGTGCACCATCAGAACTTTTCTGGGAGAATCGTTCATTCCTCACAAAAGTGGGTCACTCCTTTTGAGGTTTCCCTAGCATAAATAATACTTACCAGATTAAAGTCTAGAATCGCATCATTGCTGGGACAACTTCCGAAAATCTATTACAACCATTCTAATTCAGTTCTGAGTTGTAGCCTTCGATTATCCTACCAGTGAGATGTTGGGCAGCAGAAGACTAAATCTTCTGAGCTCCAGAAAAGCAATATAAGGAAGGAATACCACTTAATAAGAGCACTACTACATATAACAAGCGTTACATACATAGTTGTGACATTATTTTGATATTACAATTAAATTCCAGAGAACATAAAAAATATTAAAATAAAATTTTTTTGATTTATTTTAAAATGACGACCTATCTAGACATGGCATAGGCAAACGTTAGAGTATATCTGTTGTTGGCTATATGTTGTATTGTATGAGGGTTGGAACTTTAATGGTGGTAACTATTTATTTACAGCTCATACAAAGTAGACACATGTTTCAAAGTTTTACCGATCTTCAGAGTAGTCACCAGCATTTTGTATAACATGTTGCCAGTGATGTGGAAGTCGTAGGATACTCTTAGCAGTGCCAGTCGTGTTGACAGTTCGAGCGGCGCGGTCTATTGCCCGACGAATTTGTAGCAGTTCTGAAGTGAATGCCATGAAGTGTTCCCGTCAGTTTAGAAATCGAGTTGAACTGATGAGGGCTTAAGTCAGAGGAGTGCAATAGGTGGTATAGCACTTAGCAACCTCATCAGTCAAACAACTCAGCAACAGCTTGCGTTGTACATGCATGAGCACTGTCATGCAAAATGATGGTAGGTCCTGCAGAAAGTGTCATTACTTCTGTCTCTAAGCTGGTCATAGGCTGTGTTCCAAAAATGAACAGCATAGTGACAGAAGTGATGACACTTTCTGTAGGACCTGACCATCATTTTGCAGGACAATGCTCAAGTACGTACAGTGCGAGCTGTTACTGATTTGTTTGACTGATGGGGCTGCTAAGTGTTATACTACCTACTGCACTCCCATGACTTAATCCCTCGTGAGTTCAACTAGATTTCTAAACTGAAGGAAACACTTCATGGCATTCACTTCAGAACTGCTACAAATTCGTCAAGCAATAGACCGCTCCACTCGAACTGTCAACACAGCTGGCACTGCCAAGAGTATCCTATGACTTCCACATCGCTGGCAACAGGTTATACACAATGCTGGTGACTACTTTGAAGGTCAGTAAAACTTTGAAACAAGTATCTGTTTTGTAAGAGCTGTAAATAAATAGTTGCCACTATTAAAGTTCGAACTCTCATATTATTATATATTTCTCATATGAACAAGTATGTTGTGTATGGAGTCATGGAGCAGTGACTGCAGTGCATTCAAGATTCTTCATACAGATCATTTCATCAGTGAAAACCTTCGAACAGATAAGCAGAATTAACATTTTCAAATACTACACTCCTGTACCAGTTCAGTGAAAACAGACTTATACTTCTATCTGTAGATAGTTGTATGATTTTCAAACAGTATTTAGTGGAATGGTAGTCTATGTCTTGAGTTAATTCTTTTCTGGAATTTTTACATGTGTCAAGTGTTATATTAAGAGTGAATTCTTACTTGAGGGACATTACTAGGCAGGATTAACGTTTCTAAACTCGATTTTTGGAGTATTGTGATTAGAATTAGAGACTATTTAATACGCAGCATGAACAGTGATTTAATGAACAATTGAGCTTTTAGTGCCTCTAGAATTCCGAGGCAAATTCTAGAGACCCTCGACATTCCACCGCCTTGAACATCCAATATTTTATGTACAAGAGTGAGAGATGGGAGAGTTTCTACCTCGCGCCGGTTATCTGTGTGCAGGGTGGACATGTATCAAGAGAATGCTACAATGTGGACGGTTGATCGACGCGGGCAAGTGGTTGCCGCACTCGGCACAGAAGCTACATGCCCAGCACAAGGAGCAAGCGCGCCTTACTCTGTGACGATACTATGTCAGTCATTATTGTGAACAGTTGAATTATGTTATAAGAAAAGAAAAAGACACTTACTTACTTATTCTCTAGAGATTCTGATGGTGGACTTGCGGCAACTTTGAGAGAATTCAGGAACTGAATTATATTGTAAAAGTACTTCATAGTTCTGACAGTCCGCGAGTCATGGGGTTACGAAATACTGTTTATTTATGTGAAAACTTTTATGTGGTGTTCTGTTTGTGGAAGTGAAAATATAGTGGGATTGGTTTCAAAGTATCTTGAGTGTACGGAGTCAATTTGAGAATAGAGAAAATTCCTCCAAACAGCATTATATCTGTGGATAAGAAGCTGGGGGAATCGACGCAGCCGGCTATCCTGAAAAGAAGATTGGCAAAGCACATCCAAGTAAGTCCACTGACGAAGGGGACGTGTGACTCTTGCATACCAGCACCACACTGCTTCCTCTTCTAGTCGCCGGAAACTGCCAGAAGCATTGAAAAGTAGAAGGGGTCACAGTACCCCCACAATTAGTCACAGGTTCACTTGCAGAAATTTTAAATCAGTTATACTTTTAATGGTTCAACAGAAAGAAATAGTTATAACAGAAGCAAACGTTTCTGCTCAACAAACCAAAATGTCTACACAAATAGCCAACATAGAAGCCAAAGAAAACAAATTACCAACCAAACAAGACTTTGAATTAGTAACAGCCCAGGTTTCTGAAATTACAAGTAAACAATCCAAGGTCTCCAATGAGATACTTTAATTACAACCACCTCAGGTGAAATTTCCTGAGGAGTCACAGAAAGTGTCAAATGAAGTTAAGAACTTAAGATCTATGCAAGAAGATGTCGACACAAATGTTGGCCAGCTAACCAAGACAATTGCCAACACATTACCTGGCTATAAGAAATTAATTGTAAATAAGTTTGAGGTACATCAAACCTGTGTCAACAGTAAATTAGAAGACTGGGCAAAGGCTAAGGAAAAACAAATACTTTACTGCAGCGATAAAGGAATAAAGAAAGGAGAAGCTAACTTATCAACTGAAGATCCACCTTCAAATAGCCAGTTTCAGAGGAAGTATAAGAGGAACAAGACCAGTTCAGCTCAAACTTTTTCATTAGAACACCAAGATAGCAAACTCTGTCGAGAATTTTTCTAAGGCTGTAGAGGAGGTCCGAGGGCCATTGGAGATACCTAACAAGAGATGCATGATGAAACATAACAATTACAGAACTCAGGCACAGCATCAGATTCTAATAGTGCACCAGCATATTAATTGTTCTGTGTGTATAATCCAGTAATAGCTCTTGGTGTTTTGTCACTAACTAATTTGTATATGACGATACTAATGCAGGAGAGGCTCCTTAAGCACCGCCAATTGCAAACACTATCGGCTAAATAGAAAATAGTAAATCTATTTGTCTCTGTAAGATGATATCTTGGTGGTGGTGGGGGGGCTACCCCATTCATGGAGTGAACATTAAAAGATGAGCTATGTAAAAGGATGTGTTCAGGGGGATGCAAGCCTTTGGGTTGCATACATGATAGGAATTTGTCAGACATGTGAAGAGTTCGATGTAGTGCTCCAGCGTTTTTGTCAAAGTACTGGTCTTGAGGGATACAAGAGCGCTTGTAGAAGTAATTTTTTTTCCAGGGATGTTTTCTTACAGGAATAGTAGTCTCTGACACTACCTGGAGAAGTACTTAAACGACGGTCGGTACTGGGATGAGCCCAATGCTGATAAACATACTCTGCATATTTTGAAGACGAAATAACCTCCTGAGATAAGTGAGAAATTCATTCATATGAGTGAAGAAGACCTGCATGAGTTCATGTATATACTTTATTCAATCGATTTAATCCATAAGGACTCAAAATCACATTAGGGGCAAGCAAATTGTAGTGCATCAGATCCAAGTGAATAAAATAGCCATCGTAATAACATCAGTCATATGTGTGAAGCTAAGGGTTACTGACAACAACAGAATCACTTCGTTAACAACTAAAATAGACAAAGTAATGGCAAAAACCAATCATTAGGAAATGTGCAAGGGTGTAAACCAAACTGTGGTCGATAACAGTCAGAGTCCTAACTCACATAATCAGCAGAGGAATAACAATCCCGACCATTCTAAGGCACAACTACAGCACTGCAGTGAATCAAACAACTGCATACAACAACCTTCAAAGGTGAATCACGACTGGAGGGATCATCCACCAATAATAAAAGATGTTTCATAAATGTGCACTTACTGAACTACACCCCAGAGGAGCAGTCAGGAATATTCTTACTGGCTATGAGTAGGAGGTAAGATTTTTTAGATACAATGATGGAACAAATATCATTGAAAGACTCTGTGCTGACATCAACACATGTGAAAGAGAGGATCAGAGATAAAGGCTGCAGTTAAAGGTATTCCAGTTACAGTAATTCAAGACACTGGAGTGTCAGTCAATCTGATATCCACTAGTTTTTTTTCCAGCAAGTATCTCAAAGGACAAAAGGACCAACCTTTCCAGTACACAACTACAAGATTACTGGAGCAGTATGCAGTCGGTTGCAAACTATGAGGATACAGATGATGCTAGGATTGAAACCAGGAAATGCAGCAATACCATACACAGTCTTAGTCATAGTAGTCAATGGTAGTCGACTTTATTTTGGGACTGGAAAGTATCTGAGAGAGGGACAGAAGCATTGGCTTCTATTCAGGAAAAGTAATTTTCAAGATCGATGCTACCACAACCCAGATAGACTTGCTAAGAAGAGAACACTAACACAGGAGATACTGCTGTGGTGCTGGTATTCAGTTGTTAGTAAAGGAATGGCAGCAATTCTGGAGGTGTCAGAAGCAAGAAGAAACAGTATTAGGATTACATGATCACGGTCGAAGCAGGCTAATCGCACCTGAGCATCTGAGAGAGAAGCAAAATCATCATGTCATCTTGGAGTTATTTCCAAGCTTTTGAGGAGAAGCCAAGGTTCATCAATGGCTGTACTTGTTATCTTAATATTTTTCCCATCGAACTCTTTGCCATAGTTTTTACCCTGCTTCCACAGCTACTATGTTCAGATTCCTTTTGTATTTTACTAATCTCACATCCAGTGCTTATTTACTTGGATATGTAGAAAGTAATAAAGCAAAATGACTATCTTCACCAGGACATTAAAATGTGTAATGAATAAAGAATGTGAAATGCTGAGATGAACTTATCTGAGTGAGATGATATGTAAAGTTTTATAATAATGTTTATGTCAATTTGTAAGTGTAGTTTGTTAAATCTCTAATATTTTCCAGTTTCTAGTTAGGATAAGGCAATTGATGATTATTTAGCAACATTTAGTTTTCAGCCATTCTTCAATTAAATTTTCAACACTCAGACATGTTCTGCATGAAGAGAAGTCTCGGTTATTTGTCAAAGTTATTCTCACTCGAGTTATTTAAAGACGATTAATTTCATTCAATATGATTGTTCCACTGCAACAGCAAAAGCAGGTTAACTCCCTATTGGAGATAAAGTGATATTATATGTCACTTAGAAGTATGTATAGTTTGTCAATTGGTACAGGTGTGTGTAGTTGGGAATGTTAGTCTGTATGTTGTGGAAGTAATGATTTGACACATATGGGACTTCTGTTCAAAATTTTGAATTCACAGATGAGTATGGAAGATTTAAAAAGAATTCCTGAACAGTGCTCTGCCTGGTTCAGAGTTCAGAAGGAGTAAATTGAATAAAAGTCATGTAATCTGTCAGATGGAGTGAATGAATTTAAGCATTGCAAAGTCTGTAAAGTAACTGAGTAGATCATAAACAAACAACAATGAATGTCACATGAAGATGTTACGAGTTTGTGATGATGTGACAATTGAGATCAAGTGCATTTAATGTGACATGCTCATAAATGTAGACTCGACACACTAACTGTGAATTATTCTAGCAGTCGGCGAAAATCTTCAGCCAGTAAAGTAAAAATTATTGTCGTCAATGAGATCAAATGTGACAGTTATCTGGACTCTCATAATTTTGTGCGTGAGTCTGTAGTAGTACTATGAACAACAGTCAAAGTGGCCAATGTGTTCAACAGTTCAATGCTAGAGAAATGAAGGTCAAACAAGTATAACGACAAAGAGTTTTCTTTAAATTATTGTAAATTCATTGTACTGCTTCTTCTGAATCTGATGGGTCAGGACAGAAATTGAGGGAATATTAACCATGACCTAATCCACTCTTTTTCAGAAGCGCACCCTGAGTAAATATTTATATGAGTGCTGAATGTTTTACATGTTCAAATGTTATTGCACTGAGTATGGCGACATGAGGGTCTGGTCCTTGCTGTTTCCTGAGAATCAAACCATTCCTGAGTCAATCATCCCGTTACAGTTTCAAGAAGGGTTTCTCTTGCACTGCACGTCTAGATCTTCACCTTCCCTACTACCACCTCCTGAAATCATACTGACGTTGTCCTTAGCCCATTATGTTTAGCTATCCGATGGCAAATGCTTCTATAGCGGCGCAATTGTCTGCACTGACAAGATCTGTTTCTATCATGAAGCATTTTCAGTGTTATTCACAGATTCCTGTTTTGCATAATGTGTATCAAGTCATTGTGACTAACATTTAATAATGTGATTCTGCCTTGCGTAAGAAAACTAATCACTATGTATTATAAAAATTTAAACAGACCTACAAGGTTGTAATAGGCAAATCAAATTACATATTTATGTCTATTAATGAATGTGAATTTCGTATTTATTTGTCAAACAAAAGTAAGGGAAATTAATGTATTTCAATGGAGGTTTTCCATGGTTTTCCTGCCGACACAAGCCCTAATCAGGAGACACAAATTTTGTAAATGATGGACCACAGCAAACTAGCTATGAAGATGTAACATGTACAACTAATAAAAGGTTAAACTTTATCAAATAATGATGGCATGCCAGTACCAGTTACCTAAGGTAAAATGATTTTACCGATTACTAAATTGTAATTAATGAAAGTAAATAGTACATTACATAAAATTCGAACTCCTGTGGTAACGAAATGCATCTAAGAAAAATTTCGTTCCTATGAGGGAAGTATGTAACATTGCGTTTCTATACTAATTTTCCGGTTGTATTGTGCGAGTGTTTACATTTTAATGAATGAAATTCCTGTGATAAAATGTGAGAATTCGAATAATGTACGCAATGATGTGCAAGTCATGTAAACTTTACTTAAAAATTCTACATAATGGACAATCTCTGATTTGTGAATGCGAGAGACATGTGCCCTTATCTACATATATGTTGTGGGAGGTACTGTGGCTGAACACCTTTCAAAGATATACTTTGGCTGAGACACCTGGATGAGGCTGTACTGGATTTCGTTAAGTTCATATTTGGTGTGTTTAACATTATAACCACATTATAACTTATGACCTATAAGAAAATACTGTTATAAAATAATAGCACATTGAGGATCTCTCTAAATGGTACAGTTTAATAAATACTGTAACAAAACAATAGGACATTGAGGATCTCTCAAAATGGTTTAGTTTATTGATATTAAATGTCAGATAATGACACTGTTCGTCATGGGTTCTATTTCTGATATTAAAGTATGTGCTTCTAGACCATTTCACCGTCGGAAATTCAAATATGTAGACAAAATATCGTTGTCAGGGATACTTTTTATGTAATATGTATATATATGTATATTCACAATTCATGGGAAACACAGAGACGTTATAGAGAAATACGGGTATGTTGCCGCATCCAGTAGTGATAGAACGTGACAATTTCTTGCGCAACAGCAGGTGGGAAGAATCAGACATCCTTAGGTTATCCCTCGCCACACCTATGTCATTAAGACCACTTGAAACATCTCATTAACTCGAACGGCGACAGCCGGTTGCTGCCTCGGCAGTAAAGCTTCACACCTCCTAGGGACAGGTGTATCGAGTTTAGAATAGTGGTGTTAGCCACAATTTGTGTCAGTCTTAACGAGTGGGTGTTTTGGCTGACAAGTAACTGTCTGTCATATTTCCGAGCACGGCTGAATTTTTTAGTTCCTGTGTGTAAACTGATTGAGCCTGGTGCTGATGGTAAAACGACTGCTTGTTTTTACACATCAGCGTTCCTCTAGTTCCCTACTATTAATTTAATACAGGTGTATTACCAAAGTGGTATTTTTAAATTTGCAGAAATGCCACGTCGTCGTGGATGTCGATATAAGCCGGACAACTTCTGCTACATCTGGGGGAAGTTCACTTTTGTCAGAAATAGGAAGAAAATTTCTTCAGTCATAAAGAGAGCATACAAACATTACTTTGGAGTAGAGATAGGAGACCAAGATAAGGAATGGGCACCACATTTCAGTTGTGCTACATGTTACTGCAAATTAATTCAGTGGTGGAAAGGTAAAGTGAATGTGGCGCTGTTTGCTGTTCCCATGGTGTGGAGGGAGCCTAAGCACCATGTTACTGATTGTTATTTCTGTCTAACAAAAATTCAGGGTTTCACAAACAAAAAGTCGAAGAGGCACATTGTTTACCCAGATCTGCCTTCAGCGAGAATGCCAGTGCAGCATTCCGACAACCTTCCAGTACCTTCAAGAGCTCGAGGTCAAATTCCAAGTGACAGTGAAATAAGTAGTACTGAAGATATCACAGATGATGATGCTTTATATCACTGCACAAGTGAGTCATCGCCACATTTGTTAACACAGGCAGATTAAATGATTTAGTACGTGATCTAGGACTAAGTAAACAAAAGGCGCAGCTGCTTGGTTCAAGATTACAAGAGTATAATCTACTGCACCAAAGTACTAAAATCAGAGTGTTCAGGCACAGAGAACATACCTTTATTTCTTATTTTTCAAATGACGAAGCACTGACATTTTGCAATCACGTTGCTGGTCTGATGAAAGTGCTGAACTTCACTTATATTTCACAGGAGTGGAGACTTTTCATAGATGCGTCAAAAACAAGACTGAAGGGTGTTTTGCACCATAACGGAAATAAAACACCCTGTGTTCCAGTAGCTTACGCTAGACTGACAAAAGAGAATTACGAATCCGTATAAAGGATGCTAAATTCATTAAAATACAATGAACACAAATGGAAAATATGTGCAGATTTCAAGATAATTGCTATGGTACTGGGAATGCAACAAGGCTACACAAAGTGTGCCTGTTTTCTTTGTGAAATTCTCACTACGTGAGAAAGAAATGGCCTAGGCGAAGATAGAAAGTTGGCGAAAAGAATGTATTACGAAAAAGTCTGGTAGCTCCTGAATATATACTACTTCCACCGCTTCACATCAAACATGCCCTGATGAAACAATTCGTGAAGGCCATGGATCCAACAGGCTATGGGTTTGCATATCTAGCTACCAAATTCCCCTGTCTTTCAGCTGCAAAAAATAAAGGAAGGTGTATTTGTGGGCCCGCAAATCAGGGAGCTGCAGAAAGATGCAAATTTTGAAGCATGTTTCACTGATAAAGAAAAAACAGCATGGGACTGTTTCAAGATGGTGTCGGAAAACTTCCTCGGAAGAAGAAGAGCTACTAACTACAAAGCAATGGTGAAGGATATGATGAAAGCATATCAGGATTTGGGTTGCAATATGTCTTTGAAGGTACATATGATGGACTCTCATCTGGACTACTTCACAGAGAGTTGTAGTGACGTATTGGATGAACATGGGGAAAGATTCCATAAAGACATTTCTACCATAGAAAGGCGCTATGGAGGGACGTGGGTACCTTCTATGTTAGCAGATTATTGCTGGAATATCATTAGAGATAAGAAAGATTCACAATACAAGAGAAAAAAGTGATGTGCATTACAAGGCAGTGGCTCATTGTTTGTCAATTTTCTGTAATTTCTCATGTCAAATGAATGCTTCAAAGTATATACACAAAGGTTACTGTGTTATATGTTAGATCCCACCCTCCATTAATGTGATGAACTTATAACATCATAAAGATGTGCATTTGTTTGTCGAATTTTGCCTCACGTTTGCTGCACTATATCAGAGACTGAAAAGAGAAATAAAATTGCGATTACTCATAAACATTTCAATTCAGCACTCAAAATACAACTAGGATCACAATATTTTTTATGAGAAATAGAAAAAAGTTTTTTTTTTTTTTTTTTTTTTTTTTTTTGTAGAACAGTGTGATTTATTGGCGTTGAAAGCCTTTGGGCAGTGTGTGAAACAGGACAAAGGCTGATGTTGTGCATTGTCACTGTGGTGTAGTGGGTGATGTACGTAGTACTGGATGAAGAGATGGAACTGCAAATGTGGAAATTTTAGTTTGCTTCTTGTCACCAGCAAAAATTTTATCATTCCCTTCACGTTTCAGAGAGGTTCTGGAACTTGTCATTGTCAATAATTTACAAATCGACCATGAAGGATGGAAATGAAATGAGTATCCAAACCACAGTATCTGTTGAAAACGAACTACCACACACTATCAGAACAAGAAACAGAAAAAGACTGACATGAGTGAGCGATAATTAAAATGTGACTTAGTTTCACTGTCAGGCGCCTATAAAGCATAAATTAAAGTTTACAAGCTAGTTATTTTAGGAGACTTCCTTTCCAGGCAAGATCATCTTTGAATGAAGCACATATGCATATGACTTATCCTCTGGTACTGGTACAGGCATGTTCCTGCTGGTGCTTTTACTCATTGTTTCAATTACTTTCAAGAGCAAAGAAAGAAGTTTACTTTCCTGGCAGTGAATTGTAATTTTTCGCACAATTAGACCATACTTCAGACAACTAGCACATTTATTTAGCAGTGGGGGAGCTTCTCCATAAGTATTTTTTCTAATACATGTGACTATGTAAATAACGAGTATGTAGTTGACAGGTTCTCACTTTTAAAGAAAGAAAATACAACAAGAATTGTAATTTTTCTCAGAAATTAGAACACGCTTCACATAATCAGCACTTTTATTTAGTTCTGGCGGAAGTTCTTAAATATTTTTCATACTACATACTACTAAGTAAATCACGAACATGAAGTGGGCAGATTCTCACTTTCAAAGACAGGAAAGATAACAATAGTTTCCAAATTTGCAACGATTAACCTGTTTAACAAATAAAGTGCGTTTGCTTTAATTCGTTTGCTAGAAAAGCTGCTGCACACAAGACTGTCCCTACCACAGTCTAACATAACAGTTGCGACATTCACTGCTGTAACAGTTGTTACTGTTTGACAGCCAGAGCTATAGTAGCACTCCAGGCGGGAAGAAAGGAGAAAGTAAGTTGTAAATATAACGTTAAATTTGCTGTTAGAGGCATTTCATCCAACGACATATTCACTAGTTTATCAGTATCGGAGAAATGCTATACCTTCTGCTTTAAAAGGTGGGATATATTGACACTTATTCCACATTTTATTTGAATGCCTCCCACATCCCTCTGTAATGTACGCACTGATAGAAGCAGAAAGCATTGTGACAAAACCTGTATGTCTGCTGCAATATAATAAATTTAGAACAAACAGCTTATTTTTGTCTTTCCATCTCGCAGCACGTTTCTCCTTCAATAGCATTCTAATCTGATATAACAACAAGTCAAGGGCATATTTTTTTAAAATGTCAGGATCCTATAGTTTTCAGAATTTGTTTGTCCTTCTTCACTTGATCTTTCTGATACAGTTTCTGTTGCTGTCTGTACTTAAAATGATAGATATTGTCGTTGTCCCATAATAGTTTTGCACGAAGTCTAGCCAACTGTACATTCTAACACTTCAAATGCTTTTGCAAGACACAAGTAACTGCACTTTATCTAACCGCTTCATCGTCAAAGCGTCTGTGTTGATGATTCAGATGAATCTGCCCCTAAAACGAAACATTAATCCAATACACCTGTTTGCAAGGAAATCCTGATAGTACAGTTTAGTAACATGATGATATACAGGGTGATTCAAAAAGAATACCACAACTTTAAAAATGTGTATTTAATGAAAGAAACAGAATACAGGGTGATTCAAAAAGAATACCACAACTTTAAAAATGTGTATTTAATGAAAGAAACATAATATAACCTTCTGTTACACATCATTACAAAGAGTATTTAAAAAGGTTTTTTTTTCACTCAAAAACAAGTTCAGAGATGTTCAATATGGCCCCCTCCAGACACTCGAGCAATATCAACCCGATACTCCAACTCGTTCCACACTCTCTGTATCATATCAGGCGTAACAGTTTGGATAGCTGCTGTTAGTTCTCGTTTCAAATCATCAATGGTGGCTGGGAGAGGTGGCCGAAACACCATATCCTTAACATACCCCCATAAGAAAAAATCGCAGGGGGTAAGATCAGGGCTTCTTGGAGGCCAGTGATGAAGTGCTCTGTCACGGGCTGCCTGGCGGCCGATCCATCGCCTCGGGCAGTTGACGTTCAGGTAGTTAAGAACAGATAAGGTTTCATAACTAACCTTTTTCGTAGGACTCTCCATACAGTTGATTGTGGAATTTGCAGCTCTCTGCTAGCTCTGCGAGTCGATTTTCCTGGGCTGCGAACAAATGCTTGCTGGATGCGTGCTACATTTTCATCACTCGTTCTCGGCCGTCCAGAACTTTTCCCTTTGCACAAACACCCATTCTCTGTAAACTATTTATACCAACGTTTAATACACCACCTATCAGGAGGTTTAACACCATACTTCGTTCGAAATGCACGCTGAACAATTGTCGTCGATTCACTTCTGCCGTACTCAATAACACAAAAAGCTTTCTGTTGAGTGATCGCCATCTTAGCATCAACTGACGCTGACGCCTAGTCAACAGCGCCTCAAGCGGACAAATGTACAACTAAATGAAACTTTATAGCTTCCTTAATTCGCCGACAGATAGTGCTTAGCTCTGCCTTTTGTCGTTGCAGAGTTTTAAATTCCTAAAGTTGTGGTATTCTTTTTGAATCATCCTGTATATCTCCCAGGGTCCATAGGACACTTAAAAAAAGAGGCAGATGCGCTATCTTCTTGTTGTTGCTGCAGTTTATTGCGCTACAGACGCTCCCGTTTGTAAAAACCAGAGTACAAACCAAAATAAACGAGATCCATTCGCTTTCACTTTCACGATAACTCTGAACTCAACAGTTTGACTTACTGGCCGCTGTGTGCGTTGCTGGCGCAGTAGGCAAAAAAATCGAGGCGAAGTGTCACAACTGTTATATTAGACTGTGCTCCCTACAGCAAAACACAGGAAGCGATGTAGTTCACAGAAGTTAGCATATCCATGTGTGACAGAGTTGTGAGTATTAACTTTGAAGACGAAATTTTTGATAGGTAATGAAGTTTGGAATTTTGGTGAAAACAATTACAAACACAGACTTCGTTACCTGCCAAGAATTTCTTCTTCATAGATAATATTCTCAACTCCTTCAACTATATGTGATAACTACTGTGAACAATGTACAAAGCACTTCCCGTGTTTCACAGTCAGAATGATCGTGTCTGCTGCAGTCCTGACAATACCACATCTTATAGGCCAATTCACATTTGGCGTCATGGCACCATCACGTCATGGGACTGTCACGTAAAGGTGGATTCACACTGTCTCCCCATCATGCCACGTCAACTCAAGTCATGTGATCTCAACTTGCATGGCTGTTCTCAACCGTTCTTTCCATGGGAATTGCTATCTTAGCAACTGGTTTTCAACTGTTTTTGTGCGCAATGTGCACATACATAACGTGGTAGCTCATGCACGTAGATACAGGAGTTCACAATTGTATGAAAATAATATTTATTGGACTTAAATGGTTTACAGCTTGCAGGGATAGCGCGTATATTAGAAAGAGAAGACTAATGCAGAACAACACAAAAACGAGTGTGGGTCCGTAAAATGTCATCGCATGATACACAAGGGGAATTTCACATGCAGTACAAAGAGCTGTAGGAAGAGGAATCTTCCTTTTATATTTTAGGAAGTAGAAGCATCAGGTTTTTCACTTGTAATGTCAAATTGCACCCAGGATACTAAAAGGAACACAGTGTTATGATCTACCATCACACCCCATGAAAAATAGGTTTGTTTAACGTTTAGTTGCTGGTCCAGTGGAAATTTTTATGCAATAGTCATCGCCTCCTTCAATATGTCCCTTCAAGATTTGTAGTTTTTCTTTATGTCTTGTATCTGGCTTTTAATAGTTCAAGTGCCTTATTTGTACTGGGGTTAGCTAGAGAAACCACATAAATATTGACCACTGATGCTTGCTAAACTGTTTCACACACTATCCAGAACTATTTAACAATAAATAAGACTGCCACAAACATAGGTTTAAATGAACAACTTGCAGTGTCTAAATGCTTCAGTCCAATTTTTTGTGAAACAATACAAATGTGTGACAATATAAAAATAAATTCCATCTACTAATTAGTCTGATTCTGTCCACAGTACTTTTTTCACTTTAAGCTGGATCCATATTGCAATGCATTTCACTGTAAGATATTAAATACTGTACAGATACATATAAAAAGAAGTCCACTTTTTAAATGTAGTAGATGCTCATATTTGGCACGCTCATGTACAGTCCAGACTGCTACCTCACTGCTTCAATTAATCTTTTGTCATCTATTATAAATTTCAACAAAAGAAATAACAATAAGAAACAATTTATAACAAACAACGAATAAAAGAAACTGGTATTAACCACAGAAGCTACATCGAAATGAAATACAGAGATCTGTGCATGGCCATGTAGTAACATAATGAGCTTTGTGGGGGGGGGGATGTAGTAACACAATGAGCTTGGGAAGGGGGGATCACGTGTTCAAAAATGGATGGATGACGTTAGCTGTCAAAAACTTTCGTCTTGAGAAACCATGATGGTACTGTGATGTGACGGGATGGGTCAGGTAATGTGGATGCAGCTATTTGAAATGCATTCCAGAATGTTTTGACGGGATGTGATGTGAAGTGACGGCCAGCATGAATTGGCCTTAATGAATCTGATCATGAGACTCCCTGGTGCGAAAGTAGTTACCTTTTCACAGCGAGAACGACACCAGCACACCAAGTGGTGAGAATGCAGTCACATGCTTCATAAGGATAATGTTCCTTTTCAATAATTTTCTACCTAATTAACGAAATAGTTATTGTAATTGTACATTCTATGCGTTACTAAATTACCAAGAGAAAACAATTATAGTGAAATACATGTAAAACCAGTCAATGATATAAGCTAGAAGTCATTCATGAAGAAATGCTTTCGAATATATGTATAATGGTAGCTAACTCATCTGGAAGCAAGATAATTTAAACACATATTTCATGCATGCGAAATCTATGTTTTTGTTTTTATTATCATAGACAGTTTCCTTGACACTGGAACATTTTTATATAGTATATAGTGACTGGCCCATTATTACACTTCAATTGGCTTTCTAATAAACATATAATTTTATAAATGTTATTAATTTTACTTCAAAAGCGAATGTATTGAAGATTCTTGCCATTTGTAGCTCAAATTGGCAACAATTATATAATTGGTTTCTTGTGTGTTGGGAAACCGTTGTATTGCACTTGACTATTTAATATCACGTCTGTGACATTTACTTATTTCGTATATTAAATAATGTAGGTATTACATACCATACAAGTTTCCTGTCTTCCAAATTCATCGATTGGGCTGAAAGTGCAACGAAAAAAATTGTACTTGGATAGATATGCAACGTATTTCTGCGGAAGGTCAGGTCTTCCATTGTTTACTGGCAGTTTTTTGTTATTAAAGGAAAAGGAAGTTATTCAGCAAATATCTGTACGTTATAAGAAAATAGTAAATAATCTGTCATGTAATGTACCATTTCGTACCTTCCAGGTCCTTAGGAAGCTAAATAATGACAAATGTGGTGTCATTTTGTAGTTATTGTCGATTTTTATGGCACTACATAGATTCCCTATTGTAAAAACTATCTTACAGATCAACATAAACGTTAGCATTCCCAACTTGATGGTCTCTTGAGGCCCTGCTAAGGCTGTGGGTAACGAAAACGAGACGTAGTGTCAAGACCACAGTCTAACACAGACTGTGGTCAAGATTGTTATGTTAGGCTGTGACGATACCTTCGCAACAGAGACATATATCGGTGCCTTCGAGAAATCAAGATATAACTTTGAAGAGAGAGCGGACGCCATAGACCATATATAACATATACAGCGCATGTTCCTATCTCGCTGTGTTAATGCTTGAAACAAACATCTAAGTCAGATGACTTTGAGCAGAAAGCCGAGTTCCTATTATTACGGAATGTGTGAAGTGGAGCTGACAGTTTTAGTTTTTCTCATTTATAGCTAAAATCAAACATTGATTTTGACAATTCAATGAACTGTTACAAATGTAGCAATACAATTAATCTAGTTTCTCCAAAATTCCTGATAATAAAGCAACTGTACATAGCTGCCATACTTTATCTCCACCCCGTCTCTGTGTGCTCCCCAGCAGCACCGCACTGTCCGCCACCCCTACCCTACTATCCCTGTCCCTCCCTGCCCCACCCAGTTGGCACTCCCATCACACACTGGTGCTGCTGCTCGCAGTATGGCTTCAGTTGTCTGTATGTGTGAGTTGTATTAGCTTGTGTGTGTGTGTGTGTGTGTGTGTGTGTGTGTGTGTGTCTGTTGTTCATTTTTGATGAAGTCCTTGCTGGCTGAAAGCTTTATTTGTGACAGTCTTTTTGTTGTGCCTACACCTCCACTATACAGAAAATTTGGTATCTTATTTAGTAGCTTGAAGTGCTGGTAGTTCATCTAGTGAAGACAAAATTGAAGAACCATGTAAGGAACAGATGGAAGTTGTTGTTGATGCTTGTTAAGCTGAAGTGCTGCAAAAATGTTGTGATGATAATGATTTCTGGAACAGAGCAAATAGAGGTTGTTGAAGTAATTAATGTTGAAGTAGGTGAGGAAATTGTAAATGTAAATATTGATGAAGTTAAGAATATTGTGACAGAATGCCAATTAGAGGAAGAATGCAAACCTATCGAAATTGTTGATAAGGTAAATGAACTGCAATTAACAGAAATTTATGTATTTAAAAGGAGAAAAAATGTATGCACATAGAGAATGAAAAGGCTGGAGATGCACACTTTTCTAGAATAAATGAAACTTTAACAAAATTTCTGATAGTAGGTACATCCAATATTCTTGGAGTTGGCACTAAGGAGTGAAAGTGCAAAAGGTAACTTTTGATATGTAAATAATGGTTAATAGAGCTGTACTAGTACGTTAAGTTGCAAAATGCTTAACAGTTTCTAAGAAAATAATTAAATACATGAGCTGTAATAATAACATTATAGATTTTGCCATCTCGAATTAAAGATCCAGGCTGTCCTAAATTGGCATTAATAAGTATTGTTTTTGATGTTCCTACTATTCCTGCTCATGTTCCAAATAGAAACTATAAAGTATCAATGACCTCATGGTTTGTTGAAAATAATCATTTTTGCAGTAAGATGGCTGAAGTTATGAGTGGTTGTCTGTAAATCTACTTATGAGATTTTTCTGTCATACCATTGTTGGTCTTACATTCATTTATATTCTGAACTGCAATTTTAGAGGTGTGGAATTTTACTAAGGTCTAAAAGACTGTTCTTTTAACTTTAACTTTGAAGGTTATCAGTCCATTTAACATAAATCCTTAGTATAATGAAATTAAGGTTGATGTGGAAATCATTCCTAATGCTAAAATTATTAGTCTTATACAAGGAATAAAGCTTGATTTTTCAGGCATAATTTTTATTGACCATGAGTTCTTGGTGTTTGAGATGATTAGTGCTGATAATCTTATTCTTATGTAATAGTAAAGCATAATGACGGTTAATACTGCTACAATTGTTATTAGAGTTGTTATGTTATTTTCCATGAGTGATTCCATAACATTCATTTCGACAGAAATCCAAGGAAGGGGGTACTTTCCTCAGTGGTAATAGCGATCAGAATATTATAAATTTAATTTCTGTTTGCATATTTCTTGCCAAATGGATGTGATTTATGAAGAATAAATTTATTTGTTTAAATAACAGAACTATAATTAATCTTAGTTAAGAGACGATAACAAAATAAAGTGCTCAAGTGCTTTATATTTTCTGACAGTTAGTTATCTAATTATTCATCCCAGATGGCTGATTGATGAAAATGCTAAAAGTTGCCATAGTGATGTTTGATTGAAACCTCCTATTGTTCCAATAATAACTTTTAGGATAATAATGGTTCAAATGAATGTTCTTAGTTGAATACGGTATGAAAGTGTTATTATTCGAGTCATTTTTATCATGTTATTAGTGTTAGGCAATTATTTCAACTGGATGCACCTATAACTTCTGGAATCAAAAGTGGAATCATTCAGCCCCAATCTTTAATAGTAATTTATATCTGATTATTATTGATCAAATAAATTCTCTTTCCCCTCTTATTGTGTATTGTATTTGAATCAGTGAAATCAAAAATAGTAATACTGTTGATACTGTTGCTTGAACAATAAAATATTTAATTGACAATTCATTTATTATTATATTTTTATTTCTTCTCAATAAGAGAATTAATGAGAGTAAGTCGATCTCTAGTCCTATTAAAACTCGAAATGAGGAGTTTTATGAACTGGACAGTATCATTCCTATCATTTATGTTCATCAGAAGGGAAGTTTAGCAGATTTGTTGGTCATTATAAAGGAGAGGATTGATACCTATATAACTGGGGTATGAAACTATTAGCTTACCTTTTTATACTACATTAAGGTGTATGATGCATGTTAATTTTTGATGGTGAGGGAGATAGAATTAAACTATCTTATGTAATATATTAATGATCGTAATTTTTATTTACTAAATTTACCCTATGAAGATAATCCTTTCATCAAGAACTTCATTTTTGTTATTTAATATATAAACAATTTTTCAAAAAAAAAAAATGTAAACGTATGATTTTCTATGATTTTGGTCAATTTCGTTTATTTTTATGAGATATTTTGCTTTTCAAAAAGTTTTAATATAAATAATTTATTTTAATACAATACATCTAACTAAATAGATTTTATAAGTTTTATTTCGTTAGTATTAACTGATTATTTTAAAACAAACTTACCAAAAATTATAGCTACTTATGTTTTTAGAGAGAAAGAAATTATTTTGCAATAAGAAATTTAATTACAAAAGTTATACAGAACTGCAACCAGTCACTTGTCAAAAAAAAAAGTGGCTGGTTGCAGTTCTGTATAACTTATTTATATTCAGTATACAGTCATGGTTCTAAAATATCCATAATGGTAAGCATAATTTAATTACTTGTAATTAAGTACTGTATACATTAGAATTATAGTATATAACATATTAATAAAACTGAAATAATTGTTGATAATAAGTCAATAGAGTTATTAATATTTTTAACTAAAGGGTGTCTTAATTGTAATGGTTTACTTATTAATGTGATTATGTTATTTTACAAATAGTTCCTTGATTAATTTAGTAATTTTGACTACTACTAATAATGCTAGGATTAAAAAAATTATTATTAATTTTGCAGTAATGAATACTGGGTTATTATATAATTTTTTTAAAAATTTTTGATATTTCTTGATAATTGACTGAACTATTAATGCTTAAAATTACAGTATTTTTTAAAAAGTCTCTGAATGTTATTATATCTAGAGTGAGTAGTGTAAATATAATGATAATTCATATTGTTAAAGTGAAGGTTACAGTAAATGATTTGGATGAAATATCTCATTTCATGCAATTCTTGTAACGTAAATAAATGAAAGTAATACAGCACCAAAAAACGTTAAAACTAGAATGTATGCTACTCATTAACTTTCCATTATTATTTATTTTATTAAACCAATAAGGAAGATTTTAAAAATAATGAAAAGTATTATTAATACTGGATTCCTTAATTTCATAAAATCAATATTTATTACATTTCATAGTGATGTAATTAATATTTTATTCATTTCATGGATTAGTTTATTAAAATATCGTTTTTGGAGATAAGAAACATTTCCTACTGCAGATGTTTTAAAAGTGGGGCTAGATTACTTCCAGTTCAGAAGCGTGTTGTTTTTTCTAAACAATTAAAACTAATGTTTATGTTTTCTATTATTACATCTTTATTGGTTTATTTAGCTGGTGTTTACGTTTTTTCTTCTCTATACAAATATTTATTGATAACTTTATCGAGATTGGAATATACTGTCCTTTTTTCAATTCTTTTGGCTTGTATTTATGTTAAAACATTTATTTTCAACTACATTTGATACATCTTTGTGTATTAAACAATTGTTGATGCCCAAATAATTCTTTATATTCTTGTCAAGTTTTACTTTGTTCATTCTTTATTCTTATGCTAATTTAAATATAATTAGATAGTATTTTGTTTTAATTTTTCTTTTAGTTTGATTTTATTAAGTTTTTGAATTTGTTCCTTAACAGTTACTGCTAGAGGTTCAGTTTATTTAGCTTCATATTATTCTAATTTCTCTATTTTTATGGTTTTGATTTTAATGATTATATTATATTGTTATTCCGGTAGTTTTGTGTAACAAATGTACTTACTTATTTGGGTTTAAAGTTTAATTTGATTTGGTTAACTTAGGGTTATATGGTGGTGTCTGACAAAAATTATTCATTAACATTTAGGTAGACAAATACTATTAATGAACAAGGGTATAAATAATTTGATGCCAAGAATGGTTTTGTGGCGATTTATTTTAAGATCTTCAAATAAGGCTGCTTCTCCTTCTGTAAATTTGGAAGGTGAATTAAGATTACTAAATAAAATTATGTGTTGATCTTCTTTTGGCTCTTTAGCATTAATTTTATTATTTTTTTTTGGAGAGCTGTTAATGCTGTTAATGCTGTAAATGTATATATTCTTATGCTCAGCATAGTGTTTATGTTTGTACTCTTGGTTATTATTGTGAGTATCCTTTTACTTAGATTGCTTTAAATATTTTTTGTTTAATGGGTAAGTATTTCTTTACTTAAATTTGCTTAAGTATTTTAATTAAAATACCTTTTTGTAGGACCAGTGAATGAAGTTTTTATCTTAGACTGTGTATTTTTTTCCTATTTGTTCATTGATGTTTTCTTTATTTTTGTCTAGAACTATAATTTTCATTTTGGGTATTAAAAAATATTGTTTTCTAATTGATTATAGAGTTTTTATTGAGTGGGAAATTTTTAATTTAAATGGTTATATGGTTGTAATAACTTTAACTTTAAATTGAATATCCCTCATTTTTATTCTCTTATTAGGTATGTTATTTCTTTGGTGGTTTTGTTATAGAGAGGATTATACATCTAGTTAAAAACATGAATCACTTTATTATTATCGCTTTGATATTTATTGTTTCAATACTGTTTTAAATTATTAAACCCAGTTCAATTACAATTTTATTTGGCTGGGAAGGTCTGGGTTTAGTGTCTTATTGTTGAGTTATTTATTATTAAAATGTAAAATCTGATAGTGCAGGTATGTTGACTGCTTTGTCTAACTGGATTGGCGCTGTTGCTATTTTGAAATCAGTTGCTTGAATATTAACTTTTGGAGGTTGGAATTATATTTCTTATTACGATTTTATCTCGAAATCTTTGAGATAAAGCTTATTACTATATTAATTGTTTTAGCAGCTGTAATTAAAAGAGCTCAGATTCCTTTTTCTTCATGACTCCCTGTAGTTAAGGCTGCTCCTACTCCTGTTTTTGCATTAGTTCATTCCTTTACTCTTGTTGCTACTGGCCTTTCTTTATTAATTCATTTTAGTGCAATTATGGATACTTCATATTGCGGTTGATTTTTGTTATTATTGGATGTATAAATATTTTTAGGCTTGTTTGGGGGCTAATTTTGAATTTTATTTGAAAAACATCATTGCTCTTTCTACTTTAAGACAACTTGGTTTAATAAAAAGAATATTGGTGATTGATCATATAAAGCTTGCCTTTTTTCATTTGTTGGCTCATGCATTATTTAAGGCAATGTTAGTAATATGTGCTGATTCAGTATTCACAATTTAAAGGATTCTCAGGATATTCGTTTCGTTGGTTCCATTGTACATTTCATGCCTTTAAGTTCTGTCTGTTATAATATTTTTAATTTGTCTGTTTTGGTTACATTTTATTCAACGGATTTAATTCTTGAGGTGGTTTGTTGAAGATGAATTAATTGTTTAATTTTTCCCTTTATGTTTTCCCTATTGTTTTAATATTTCTTATTGTTTTCATTTATTTTATTATTCGATGTCTGGTGTTGATAATTTTTATTCATGGATTTCGTTTAATAATAAGGGTTATTATATCTCTTTGGGAATAATTGTTTTATTGTTCATTGCTGTTTTAAGTGGTGAACTTTTTATCTTGATTAATTTTTTTTCTTATACTCATACAATTACTTTACCTTATTATTTGAAGTTTTTAACGATTACTGTTGTTGCTGTAGGTCCGTTTTCAGGTTATCTTATTGCTAAGTTTGATTTTTCTCATACGTAATTTTTCTAAAATGTGTTATTTTTTTTTAGATTTTCTGGTTTCTACGTGATTTGTACCTTTTCTTTCAATGAATTTTGTTGGGTATTTACCTCTGAAGTTGGATTATTATTCATCAAAGTCTTTAAATTATCGTTGGGGGGGATTATTAGATGGTAAGAGTTTATACAGATTGTTTCTTTATTTAGGGTTTTTTATATGCAGGGTTAATATGACTCTAATTTTAAGATTTATCTTTAAACTTTAATTTTTTGAATACTTGTGCTAGTAGTATTATTTTCCTTATACCTAAATAGCGTAAAATTAGACTGTGACACTAAAGATGTGAAGGAAATATTTTTATTTTTAGTTAATATTTATAAATGTAAAGATATTATTTTTACACTTATAATGCAATGTTTCATTTAAACTACATAAATGTTTGAAATGTTAACAGAATTTAATTGCCAACATAAAAAGTTAGCAGCTTTCGTACTAGCTTTACATTTCGTTGATTAGGACTTAATAGTTCAATTGTATTATTAAGAGTAATAGCCTTTATGCTATTGCATCTTTTAAGAAAATTAAATAACAGATTTCACCCAGTGCTTTGAGACTACGCTAGGAAGCAGGGAATCAGATAAATTTTGAGCAAAAATTAGACAGGATAGTTCACTGGTCTGTAGTGGATACATTACCTACTGAGCGGTGCTTCTCCAGCTGGCTGAACCCATTCTTAATTTCTTGGTTCACTCATTTTCTAGTATCCTGTCCCTAAATTATAACAAAAATGTAATCATCTCCTATTATCAGCAGCTCAAATGTTATACAAATTTCGATTTCAGTAATTATTAAAAATATTTGAGAGTGCATGGTTTTGCAGCTATATGTACTGACAGAATACTCTCAAGCTTCTGAACATGTTTGACATAATTTAATTTTGTCAACTGACTGATTTACTTCAGTGACAGATAGCATCCTTTGGGACCAGGATCTTCATCATCAGATCTGATAAATAACTCAATCTTAATTTATTTTGTTCTTTCTGGCTTTACTGAAGCAGTTATAATGTCATCTGCATAATTGAGTAGGATGACTGGATTTTTTAAGCTGTCTACAAAGACAAATGTATATAAATTTGTAAGTTGAGGTTCAATTGAAGTTAGCATTGCATTCAACTGTGCATGCCACTGTCAACCAGCTTGATACAGCACATAAAAGGTTTTCCTAAGTTTACACATTTTATCACCACAATTCAATGTTTAGAGCATGTCACTTGCTTTGTAAATTTTGTCACTGAGAAATGTGATGGTGATAATGAGTTGTGAGACATCCAACTCAGATTTAACTGACAAAGCCACATGTAAATTATTTGATTCTTCCAACTGGAGAGAAGGTTGCCACTGGTTGAATCTTCATGCAACTATTTGCTTTTTTCCTCAGCAAAGATCAATCACTATTGTGTTTATTCCTCAAAACAATCCCACAGGCAATTACCCTTTCATTTGATGGTCTGTCTAAAATGTCCCACCTGGTATAAACATATATAGATTCCAACCACTCTCAAACATCTGGACCTTGTTATGCATAATTGATGTTGACTTCTGTTGCATTTTCAATGAAGTTCTTGGTGAGATTAGACCTAGCACAAACTGTTGGCTAGGTGTGGCACTTGAAGAATATTCATCATTGAGGATAAATTCTTGGCCTGTAGTGATTGAAGGTCATCTTCTTCAAAACCATAGAATGGCTCAGCATCTGATGATGGCTCTGGTTCAGCGTTTGTATAATTTTTGATATCAGCTGCCATGGAATTTATATTGATGCCTTGTCTTTCATGATGATATGGTTCATCTTCATAGAAACCATTGTAGGTTTGTTTGTGCTCAGAACTGTCATGACCAAGGTACCTCACATCTGTGAGTCTTGTGATCTCCTGGTGCCAGCACACAGTAGGCTTTCAAACAGTCAGAAAACAGAAAGGTCTCTGCCTTTAGGATTGAACTTTCATCTATTTTGTGATCTATCCAAGTTGAAAACCTTTGAAACAAATGTAGAAAGATGAGATACATTTTCTCCTCAACCATTTCTTATATGAAGCTCCATCAGACAGTACTTTAGTTCAGGAACAATTTCAGATGTAGCTAGCTGTGTTGATGTCTTTAGCCCAAAATGATGGAGGTAGTCTTGACTCAAGCAGCATCAATGATCATCTTTGACACATGAACATTTCATTTGATTGGTAACACCATTTTGCTGTGATGTGTGTAGAACTGTCAGATATCACTGTATTCCTGTCATTGTGAGGATAGAGGTACTTCTTTCCATTGGATTTAATTCCAAAGGATTTAATTTTATGATTAGTCTGATTTTGAACTAGGTTCCATATTCAGCAAATTTGTCAACGACTTCTCCTTTATGTCAAAGAAAATAGACTTGACACAGCTGTAGTGGTTGCCTATAAAAATCACAGAAAATCTCACACTACCTTGAGAAGTTTCCGTCATTGGCCCATGGGTATCAGAGTGGATTAACTCCAGAAGTTTGTTTGTATTCCCTTCTTGTTTCATGAAGGAATGGATGTGACTTTTTCTTCAAATCATACAGTGCCCTAGTGAGATTGATATCACTGAATTTCAAATGTGTCACATACACGTTTTTCAGAATTTTGATCACATCTTGCATGTTCAACTTATAATCAACTATTTTGAAAATGTTGGTCTAGGAAGATAAAAATGAGACTATTCATCATAAATGACTGCGATAAACAGTAATATCACTCAATTAACCCTAGAACGGTTGGGCTGGGTCTGTGAGACCCACTGGTTTTTGTTTAACTGAATTTATATTCTTATAGTTGCTGATTTGACTCGAGCGCCCTGCTACCTTCATGAAACATCCGAGAGAAAGCATTAATGTCATGAATAAGGTTTTCCTTTGTTTAGTCATTGTTTACCAGTCTTTCAAAAAGCGCGCGAGTCTGTCAGTCCCAGCCTGACCGTTTACGTAACTAATTTCTGCCGGTGCAACCCCATTTTGATTTTGGTGTATCATTGGGTAACTAGTTATTTTGTGAACTATATGTGATGTCCTAACACCGAATTATCATTGTCATTAGTCTGCAGTATAACATGGCAAGAGAAGGTCTTTCTTACAGTGAAATGTACCGAATTTTGTATGATGATGAGACTGAAGCAGACGATTCTGATGCGGACCCAGACTTCAAAATAAGCAGTTATCATGACAGCACTAGTGAAATAAGTGGTTATGATGAGGAAGATGTTCAGTCATCTGCTGACACCGATGCACCTGCTATTGCTGATTCAAGTACAGCTCCTCTAACTGACTCAGGTATGTCACCTATATGCTATTAGTAAGGAAGGAATGAAGCAACTAAATGGCAAAAAACGTGTTTCCTACAAAGCGTTAGAACAAGACGTCACAACATAATTACAATGCATTTGCCTGGGGAAGTATTCGAGCTGCGATGGGTGTACATTCACCGCTAGAATCATGACAGTTATTTTTTAGCAATGCATTGATTGATACAGTTCTTGAATCAACCAATATCTATATTGATTCAGTTCAAAACAATTATGCAAGTGACCCAAACATGGCTAGGCCTACAAGTTTTGATGAACTGAAGGCATATTTTGGCCTACTTTACTTAGCCGGAATATTGCATGGCGGTAAAATGAATATTGAAGACTTTTGGACTACAGATGGGACAGAAATAGAAATCTTTTGTGTAAGTATGTCACTGAAGAGGTTCAGATTTTTGACTCATTGTATCAAGTTTGACAACATCCATACAAGGGAAGAAAGAAAAGCACAAAACAATCTTGTTGCCATAAGAGCCATTCTTGATATGTTTGTCTCCAACTACAAAGCATATTTTGCTCCACCAGAAAACGTTACTTGGACGAAATGCTCATTCCATACAGAGGCAGGTGCAGGTTCAAGATGTATATGCCAAATAAACGTGCCAAGTATGGGATCAAGGTCTGCATCCTGGCATGTTCTAAAATATACTACGTAAAACATTTGGAAGTTTATGCAGGTGCACAACCCCAAGGATTGTAAAAAGTCAGTAATAAGGCAGATGATGATGTTTTCCATCTTGTAGACCCAGTAAAAGAGTCTGGAAGAAATCTGACGATAGACAATTGGTTTACTTCTTAGCTAATCGTCAAAAAACTATTACAAGAAAAGAATACTGCTGTTGTTGGTACGTTAAAAAAAAAAAAAAAAAAAAAAAAAGCCTGAAATTCCGTTTGACTTTTTACCCACAAAGTCTAAAGAAGAGTACTCAAGTATGTTTGCATTTCAGGAAGATGTCACATTACTTTCATATGTACCAAAATGGAACAAATCAGTACTCCTTTTGTCGTCAATGCACCATGATGATGAAACTGACAGTGACAGCGGTGGAAAGAAAAAAAAAACTAAGTATAATAACGTACTACAACAAAACCAAGGATGGCGTAGATGTTGTTGATGCTATGTGTGGTGAATCTACTGTTGCTAGAGGGACAAGATGGTGGCCTCTGTGTCTCTTTTTCTAGTTGCTGAACATTGCAGCTCTCAATGGCTACATTGTGTTCAAAGCCAACAAAAGTGTATCAGTTAGACAAGAATACCTCAGAACACTAGGAAAGTCTCTCATAACACCATATGTGACAATGCGCGCAACCCAACCAAACCTCCCATGCGATATTCGCAGGCTTGCCTCTAACCTCTCCAGTACCAAAGAACAAAGAATAGTCGAAGATCCACAACCACGGAAACGGGGAAGATGCTACGAATGCAAGGACACCAAAGCTAAATACTTTTGCAAAGTTTGCAAACTGTGGTTATGCTTGGCGCATGCAGAAATGGTTTACAGTGACTATTTTGAAAAGTGATAACTTTAGAGGATGATATTTCATGAACTGTTCTTCAAATTCATGATTTCCATTTATACAAAGAAAGTGCATCATTTTTGCTTCTTATTTCTACAACTTACTCTCATTTATATTTCTGCTTCAGTCAAATTTACTTGTATTTTCAGTTTCTGACATTTAGTACTGTTGTTGTTGTTGTAGTCTTCAGTCCTGAGAGTGGTTTGATGCAGCTCTCCATGCTACTCTATCCCGTGCAAGCTTCTTCATCTCCCAGTACTTACTGCAACCTACATCCTTCTGAATCTGCTTAGTGTATTCATCTCTTTGTCTCCCTCTACGATTTTTACCCTCCACACTGCCCTCCAATGTTAAATTTGTGATCCCTTGATGCCTCAGAACATGTCCAACCAACCGGTCCCTTCTTCTTGTCAAGTTGTGCCACAAACTCCTCCCCAATTCTATTCAATACCTCCTCATTAGTTATGTGATCTACCCATCTAATCTTCAGCATTCTTCTGTAGCACCACATTTTGAAAGCTTCAATTCTCTTCTTGTCCCAACTATTTATCATCCATGTTTCACTTCCATGCATGGCTACACTCCATACAAATACTTTCAGAAATGACTACCTGACACTTAAATCTATACTCGATGTTAACAAATTTCTCTCCTTCAGAAACGATTTCCTTGCCATTGCGAGTCTACATTTTATATCCTCTCTACTTCGAGCATCATCAGTTATTTTGCTCCCCAAATAGCAAAACTCCTTTACTACTTCAATCGTCTCATTTCCTAATCTAATTCCCTCAGCATCACCCAACTTAATTCAACAACATTCCATTATCCTCGTTTTGCTACACAGATGTACATGTTTCAGTTTTTTTACAGTAATTGTTGTATGATGCAGAAAGCTGAACTAATGTCACTATTGCATTTAGTAGTACCTAATCAAAATAAAATCTACATTTGATCTAAACATACTGTTTTTCATTTGTTACAAGTGATTTATTTATTGGATCCCACAGACCCAACCCGACCGTTCTTGACATTACTTTTAGCCTGACCATTCTAGGGTTAAAAGGCACTTCTGTACTGCACAAATCTTCATTTTGTTTCCATTAAAAATGTGTATTTAATGTGGTAAAGAAAGTAATTAGCAACTGAATGACACATGTCTTTTGATTAATTATGTATCAACTAATTACAATTAAAATATTTTCTCACAGAAGAACCAACTGCTTAGCCTTTACTTCATTATATTTTCTTCATTACACATTAAAGTACGTTCTTCAAAATTAACAAGCTTTGTATGAAGTACAGTAAAGTTCTTATCTGTGATAATATTAGGAAAATACTTAAGTTGACATGCTAATAATAATGATCACATAGATAGAATGTAACAATACCAGAGAAGGAAAGTTGCTACTCACCATATAGCGGAGATGCTGAGTCACGATAGCACAACAAAAAGATTCACACAATTAAAGCTTTTGGTCATTAAGGCCTTTGTCAGCAGTAGCAACTTGCACACACGTCTGCAGTCTCAGAGAGCTGAAACCACACTGCAAACAGCAGCACCAGTGCATGATGTGAGTGCGACTGGGTGGGGGTAAGGAGGAGGCTGGGGCGGGGAGGGGGAGGGATAGTATGGTGGGAGTGGCGGACAGTGAAGTGTTGCAGATTAGATGGAGGGCAGGAGAGAAGGTGCAGAGGGGGGGGGGGGGGGGTAAGTAACGGAAAGGAGAGAAATAAAAAGAAATTAAAAAACTGAGTGTGACGGTGAAAAGACGACTGTGTAGTGCTGGAATGGGAACAGGGAGGGGGCTGGATGGGTGAGGACAGTGACTAACGAAAGCTGAGGCCAGGAGGGTTACGAGAATGTAGAAATGTCCTGCTCACTATCTTTCCGACCCCTCCTACCATGGTATTCCACCGTCCACCAAACCTACACAATATACTCATCCATCCTTACACAACCCCTACTACCAACCCCTTACCTCATGGCTCATACCACTGTAATAGATCTAGATGCAAGACCTGTCCCATACATCCTCCTACCACCACCTACTCCAGTCCGGTCACTAACATCACCTATCCCATCAAAGGCAGGGCTACCTGTGAACTTAGTAATGTGATTTACAAGCTAAGCTGCAACCTCTGTGCTGCATTTTATGTAGGCATGACAACCAACAAGTTGTCTGTGTGCATGAACGGCCACCGACAAACTCTGGCGAAAAAACAAGTGGACCACCCTGTTGCTGAACATGCTGCCAAATATGATATCCGTCATCTCAATGACTGCTTCACAGCCTGTGCCATATGGATTCTTCCCACCAATGCCAGCTTTTCTGAATTGCACAGGTGGGAACTTTCCTTGCAATACATCCTATTTTCCCATAACCCTCCTGGCCTCAACCTTCGTTAGTCACTGTCCTCACCCATCCAGCCCCTTCCCTGTTCCCATTCCAGCACTACACAGCCATCATATCACCGCCACACCCAGTCTTTTAATTTCTTTTTATTTCTCTCCTTTCCGCTACTTACCCCCACCCCCCTCCACACCTTCTCTCCTGCCCTCCATCTAAACTGCAACACTTCTGTTTGCAGTGTGGTTTCAGCTCTCTGAGACTGCAGACATGTGTGCAAATTGCATTTACGTGTGTGTGTGTGTGTGTGTGTGTGTGTGTGTGTGTGTGTGTATCGTGGCTCAGCATCTCTGCTATATGGTGAGTAACAACTTTCCTTCTCTGGTATTGTTACATTACATCTTGAGCAAGTCTGATCTATCCATCTTTCTTAATTACTGGATGTTTCAGATTGCAATATTTGCTACCTGATGTCTTGATTAAATCTTTATATTGTGCATTTAATCTCCTTCCTTAGAACTTCTTTTCTGGCTGGTGATGCCGAATGTGATTTAATTTTAAATTATTTGTGCACTTACACTTTAATTTGACATTTACATTCCTTCACTAGTTCTGGTTTATTTGAAAAGACTTTGGTATGTGTATGTAAAACTCCTTGCAGTTCTTCTATACAGGAAATGGACAAGTTACTCAAACCATTTGAATCTTCAACATGATATTAAGATTCTCCTCCTCTTTCCCTGTGGACTCATTATATTTCTACATCTACATCTACATCCATACTCCGCAAGCCACCTGACGGTGTGTGGCGGAGGGTACCTTCAGTACCTCTATCGGTTCTCCCTTCTATTCCAGTCTCGTATTGTTCGTGGAAAGAAGGATTGTCGGTATGCCTCTGTGTGGGCTCTAATCTCTCTGATTTTATCCTCATGGTCTCTTCGCGAGATATACGTAGGAGGGAGCAATATACTGCTTGACTCTTCGGTGAAGGTATGTTCTCGAAACTTTGACAAAAGCCCGTACCGAGCTACTGAGCGTCTCTCCTGCAGAGTCTTCCACTGGAGTTTATCTATCATCTCCGTAACGCTTTCGCGATTACTAAGTGATCCTGTAACGAAGCGCGCTGCTCTCCGTTGGATCTTCTCTATGTCTTGTATCAACCCTATCTGGTACGGATCCCACACTGCTGAGCAGTATTCAAGCAGTGGGCGAACAAGCGTACTGTAACCTACTTCCTTTGTTTTCGGATTGCATTTTCTTAGGATTCTTCCAATGAATCTCAGTCTGGCATCTGCTTTACCGACAATCAACATTATATGATCATTCCATTTTAAATCACTCCTAATGCGTACTCCCAGATAATTTATGGTATTAACTGCTTCCAGTTGCTGACCTGCTATTTTGTATTTCATATATGCTGGTGCTTCAGTTCTGTCATCTACCTTCTTCTTATTATTAATCCCTCAGAAGTTTCTTCCTTTTCTCCAATGAACCTGATGAAATTAACTTCCAATTATTCACTCCTGCCACTCTTCCACAGTCCATCTTAGATTTTATTTCTGCCAGCCAACCATTACCTAAAATGTAAAAGGGTCAGGAGTCAATACAGAGATGACAAAGCATTTATGTAAAATCTTGCACCTGAGTGCCTGCCCAGTAATAGCATGACTTCTATGCCCAGTTATGGTAATTATATGCACACCTACTTAGGTACCTCTTCTATTTCATGAAGCTGTTCATATAAATTCTTGGAGATCACTGTAGTATCACTGTCAAAATCTAAAATTGCTCTAATTCTCTGACCATTTGTACTAAGTTCAGTTACTGGATTCAACACCTCATTGATGATATGCTCATCTTTTCACAGTAGTTCAGTCTAAAAACCTTCACTTTCACATTTCATCATCTGCATTCTCACATCTGACCCACTAGGCTGTTCACACATTCCAGAAAAAGATCGCACCTGAAACAGATTTTAGTTTACCAGTGATTATAGGCATTGTCAGTGTCTATCATCCATATTTCAAAGTGATGAGTGATCCCAAACTTTGTGTAATATTTGTTGGTCCAGTTGGCCATATTCATTTTACCTCCTCTCATCATTTTGAAACCCATCATCATTGCACACACAATTCCATGAGTGTTCATCTCTTCATGGGTCATCTTACTGCTGTTGATTGTCATTTTATTGATTCCACTGCAGACAGCCAGAATTATCTTGCTGTGGTGCATCACATCACTGAAAATGTTGACTCCAGTGAGTTGAATTTGCTCCGATCCCACCAACATTCCTTCATTGTCAGTTTCTTCCAAATGATTTAATAATTCACTGAAGTCACCAAATGTTCAATGTATTAATTTTTCCTTACTTTCCATTGTAAATGTTTTATCAAAATTATGATCAATTCCTCATTATTAATAGGATTACTCATGCAACTATTACATTCCCATCGTTTGTGAAAAAAGTTATACATGGACCCCTTGTACTCATAATAACTAGGCATGGAAAATAATGTTTTTTTAAAATGTTTATTTGTTTCTTGTGTGACCAATATTAGGGGGAAATACACTTTCAAAATCTGCAGTGTAGTCTGCTGATTGGACACATGATTTCCCCATGTTCTATTTACCTGCAATGATTTGATGTGCACAATATATATCTTTTCTGATTCATCTTTAGTTTGTGGAAATATAACTTTAAATTGTTGCGTGAAGTCTATGGGATGCAATTGTTTGTGTTAAACTGTCCTTGACCAAATATGTTGTAGGCAATATTTGTGCAACAAACTGTACCATCATTTTCTTGCATTAATGTCTCTATTTCTTGTCAGATAATGTTCGTGTCAGCTAGTGTATTGGATATTTTAATGTTCTTCACTGTATCTTCCAGTGCCTGCACATTTGATTCAAAACTGGAACATTGTTGTTGTGCACCTGTGACTACTTTAATGACTGATTTCTTATTTTCCTCACATACAGTTTTAGCATGAGCTACCTCATTATTTGTGACTACACTGTTTGGCAGAACTTTTTTTACTACTTCCTGCAGTTAGTCTACTTTTGTCTGAAGTTTAGTTACGTCCTCACTCATTTGCCAACAGTGTGTCATGATTTTGTTCATGAATTCCAACAATTTCTCTTTGTGTGATTTGCTACATTCCTGTGCAGAATTATTAAACTGACTCTGTAACTCCTTTCAAAGTCCTAACATTTTGCCTAAATCTAATTTTAATGTCAAACTATGTTCATTGAGATTCTTGTTCAGATCTGTGCTGAGTTCTTCTTTGACATCAATTTTTTGTTAGTATTGGCAAGTTTTTTGTCCAAATACAGCTTATTTTCATCAGGTTTCTTATCTAGTTCTCATAGAAACTCCATTGGTACATCCTCTCTCGCCACAGCATCTCACGAGGTTCCACATTGAGTTTCAAATTTGAATTTTCATTTACCATGTGATCTAAATTTCAAATTGTATCAGTTAGTTCTCATTTGTTATTGGCAACAAGATCCATATCAACAATGCCCTGATGAACACTGTCCTCTCCATTAACATCACTATTCTCTGTTTGACTAGCCATTGTTACTGAAATGTATACTACAGACACAATTTGTTATCAAAATATTTCTTCATTGTCTGTACTCCTTTTCCTGTCCAACACTGCTTGAAAATCAAGCTGCCGCTGAAAATGCCAAACTCACTCACCAAATGTTATTGCTGGCAATTGGGCTCCAGATTTGGAGGTTGTTGCATTACACAAGGTGCTTTAGGTTGTTGCATTACACAAGGTGCTTGTCACCAATCTCCGTGTATAACATGAACCACTAATGCATACTATATAATGACAATACTGCTGTCTCTCTTAACCCCATTAATTAAGAGATAGGTACAATCCAATGATTGATAATAATTGATTGAAGTGGATAATGACATGTTCTATACAGCACAGTTATAGTTCTAAGGTTATTGACAGTAATATTTACTGTGAAAAAAAAACACAGCAAATACTTTGAAACATTCGTAATTAATTGATATTATACATGCCACTGTATGACTTCTGTCATTCGACACTGAAACTCTGAAATGAAATTATGTGGCATGAATATTCACATACCAAATAGATTATCAGTTGCAACCAAATATTGCCAGCCCACATTTATTATGAACCCCAATTCATGCCTCGTGCAACACACCTCTGCCTGCTGACTGTAGACTGCCAGCTGCCACCCAGCAATGGTGCTCAGCAACAACAATCATACTTTATTCAAAAACATTGTCAGTGGGCAGCGATTCCTTTAAACTTCATCCTTGGGAAAACCAGAGTTAGCTGTAAAATGGTCAGTATGATTAAGCAGTTCAGTAAATTGACTCTCAACTGTTAGAAATGATAGTAAATAACTCAACATGTGATGATATAGGTCCTCAGAAAGTGGACTAATTGAGCATAGCAGATATGCACATCACATCTATGAACCATTTTCTTGTGTATAAAATAAGTTACCAACTCTGCTTGCACTTTGACTTTAACATCAGTATCTCATACAGCAGCACAAATTTTCTCAAACATGACTGTGTAGTTGATGTCCACAACCTTTGCCACTGAAATGAGATACAGTCCGAGTTTTGGCATGTGTAAAGTATTTTCCCTGTTTTGGAAATGGCACACACTGGCTGCAATTGTGACACAAGTAACTAATATTAGGAAGTGCCAAAGTCTTATGGCAATATGATATTTGAGGTCAACAGCACATTGAAGATTTATCACACAGATACATCACTCTAGGTATGATTTATTTTAATTAAATATCAGCTCTGATGACATGTTGCCAATGGGCTTGCTGCAGTGGTAAAATTGATTCCTGTCAGATCACTGAAGTTAAGCATTGTTGAGATTGGTTAGCACTTGGATGAGTGACCATTTAGATCTGTCAAGTACTTTTGGCAAGTGGTATGCACTCAGCCCTTGTGAGGCCAATTGAGGAGCTACTAGACTGAGAAGTAGTGGCTCCAGTACAGAAGCTGACAATGGCTGGGAGAGCAGTGTGCTGACCAAATGCCTCTCTCTATCTGCAGCCAGTGAGCCTATCAGTTGATGATGACACTTGGTCAGTTATTTCCATTGGGCCTTCTAAGGCCTGTTTGGATAGAGTTTTGGTATGAGTATGTAAAAGCCTTTAGGAGATTGATGACAAACAATAATATTGCTCAAAATTGTATGCGATCAATGAGGTTGGTTGGAGACTTGCAGCTACAGAGTTGAAGGAAGAGGATTTGTGTCCTGGCACATGCTAATATCATTTTTTCCTTTTTTAAAATCTTTATGCCTGTTTTAGAGCATTTCTTATTCATGTAACAGAACTATGTTCTGGAATACTTTACATTAGTTACATATAAGTGTGTGCTATTTCAATTTCCTTGATTTCATTACTTCATTCTGATTAAAAAAACAAAGGATAAAATAGTTGCAGATGAAACAATCAGCAATGGAATTTATATTCTTTCCTGTCAGAAACATATGACCATTTCTTCTGAATATGTTGTGGATTCCAAGGCTATGGTTGGGCAGGAACCTAATGGCCTAGCTTAAATTTGTTGTGAATTAAACAAGCAGCAGTCACATTTATAATCTTGATTGTCACAAATAATTAGCTGTTATCAAATCCCTAATTATGTTTTCATAAATTTGGCTGTCAAGCAAGCAAGGGCAGTCACGTGAGTGATTTCCAATGTCATTCGAATGCCAACTACACATCATGGTACTTCTTTGTGTTTAGTCACTTGTTGTTGCATTGTGGATGTTACCTTGTGTTGTTAGTTGTGTAGCACTGTTGTACGAAGGCATTTAATTCTCTTGCATTTTCATCACATGTGTAAACACTTTTGACTCTTGAGCCCATGAGATGCACAAGCAATGTCTATGCGACAAAAACTGATGCAGTTGCAAAGCTTTGGAGGAAGTTCATTCATACAGAAACAGCAACGAGCTTTCTAGACATTGTTTTCAGCTTGCTCACTTAGTTTCTTGTTGAAAAAAAATCAACTTTTTTGTGTTATTTCTTGTTACAAAAGCTGCTTTTGTACGCTGATTTTTCACTTGCTTATTTTTGTAGTATTGTAGCTAGTGTTGTCGAAAGTGACAATGACAGTGACCAGCAGTGCCCAACTGCTGGCCGTAAAAGTGGCATGCTTCCTGAGTGAGGTACTATCAGAACCACAGATCACAGTACTTTTTGACTTGTACACAAAATTGTTGCCTCATTCAACAAACCACATAGCACTCACATTCTCACTCTCTTCCTAAATCCTTGTGTTCTTCAAAGACTTGTTGTTTTGGGATCACAATATCTGGTAGATTTTCATAGGATTCAATAGCACATAAAAATTGTCATAACTATCTGGCATATTGTAGAGCAGTGCTGTTGACAACAGATCTCCATTTATGTTGAGATCCATTGCTTACAATTTCTCCATCGCATTAAGGAATTCAGTAAGATGATGTGCCACATCATCGTCAGAGTGAATTTTGTGAAGCAGATGTTGTTGAACAGCTTAGCTTTGTAAGCAATATTGATTTCTAATTTTAGCCATACCTGATGCTCTGTTGGTAGTGGAGGTGGCCAGTAAATCCAAGCGGACATTAAAAAAAGGTAGTACATTAAAGAGTTTGTTTACCCTACATACACTTAATAATTGAGTTATACATAACTTTGAATGCCATAGGTTCTTCAGTGGTGCTGACTCATATACAAGTGACAATAATGTTCTTAATTGTAAGAAATACTCTTGAATGCTGATACTGATATATGTCTCTGAATATTAGTAATACTTAGTAGCATTGTGCTACTTTGTTGTTATGCTCCTCACTGCAGCCTTTCACACTAATGTTCATAAGTCTATAGACACACTTGAGCTCTGAACTGCAGCTGTTTTAAAGAAAGAACTGGCCAATCAGAGTTTCTTGAGTAAGGTCATTTCATTTTAGTGTCCTCTGGTGGTGTGTATGAATGGTGACCCTCATTGCAGACAGTGAGTGATGGAAGGACAGCTTTACCAATTGGCATGCTAGTGGGAGATTTAAAAATGCTTCCACTTGTGTTGATGTGAGTGGCTTGCTGGGTGTAGTTAATGAAGATGCAGTTAATACCACACCTGATGTGATGTAATGCAGTTTTTACTTGCTTGAGCTCACTGGGATTGTTGGATAAAATCAAGTCTGCTTTTGCTTTTCTGTCTGCCAGAATCCATGCTCTGTGTGCCACTTCTGCAGCAATAAGCATTTTCCTTTCAATGGTCACAGTAGGTTGTAACATGTCTTCAGATATGTACCACTAAGTGTTGTTTTCTATGAGTAATGCTTCGACTTATATTCTCCATGTGTTGTAATTATCATGTAACAGCATATTAGCCAAACTCCATGTGCAGTATTTATCTGAACCATGCCTGTCATGTTACTGAGTTTATTTCTGCATTATTCAGCTTATGAATTTGTTTTCTTCTAATTAGAAAATGTCGCTCTTGCCAATCAATTAACCTGAGCCAACGGGTTTGGTGTTATCCTCCATACAGAAAATTGCAAATAAAGTTGTTCAGTAATCATGTGTTGTGCCTATATTTTCATCCATATCCCCACAAATTTAAAGTGAAATTAAATTACTGAACCGAATATAGTAATGTGGGTTTTGAGTAAAGAGTATCACAGTGTAGCCCTCAAAGCTGGAACAAAGAAAACTATATTGTTTAAATTGAAACAATGATTTCAATAAATTAAGTGTTATCTGTTGTATAAAGAGAAGTTATGTGTTGTAAATGTTAGCTATTCTTATTTGTTGCTATGAAGTGTCATTCGTTAGAGTCCTTTTGTAAATTAGGCGATACAAGATTTTGATGTTTAACAATGTTGTAATAAAGAAGTATACCATATACAGTGAAGTAAAAATTAGGTAGTAATGAGACATTATGATGAAGTATATGATGTAATGAGGTATATTAAGTTCAAATGGTTCAAATGGCTCTGAGCACTATGGGACTTAACATCTTAGGTCATCAGTCCCCTAGAACTTAGAACTACTTAAACCTAACTAACCTAAGGACATCACACAACACCCAGCCATCACGAGGCAGAGAAAATCCCTGACCCCGCCGGGAATCGAACCCGGGAACCCGGGCGTGGGAAGCGAGAACACTACCGCATGACCACGAGATGCGTAATAATGAGGAATGTAGCAATGGTAAGAGCACTTGATAGGAATGCTGCTTTGTGATAGTTAAGGAATTGTAAGTTAACAATGAAGAAACTAGGAAAATGAGATATATACATTACAGATATTGCTAAATGTTAAAATATGGTTATGTAAAAAAAAAAAAAATTTACTGTGGTAAAACATCTAAGTGACTTGAGGCAACATTTCCTAGAATTTATATAAAGGTTAAAAACAGTTCAATGTTTTCTGGAATACAATTTTCATACTGAGAGAGTATAATAAAGTTTTTTGAAAATGCAGAATGAAATCTTAAATTATTCAACAGTTCATAAAGTATACACTGTTGTAAATTTGTTTTCATGATACTGATGCATTTACCTTCTTTATAATGTCACCTTCTGATTAATAATTTTGCACTAATGAAGTCAAATATTAAACTAATTTGTGAAGCTTGCCCATGTGGATCAATTTGATTAAATAGAAAAGTATAAAGACACCTGACAGAAATTGACAGCTAATATCAGTGATATTAAAAAGTAATTGGATTTTGGTGATTGATTAGTTTCCTTTGTCTCTCCAGCAAAGCATCCATCTGCTTAATTTAATATTCATTGCATTAAATTGAAAAAAAAAAATAGAGTAAATATTCTTTGTTTATTGTAAGGACTTAAAATTTTTTCAGGTTTCTTATACTTTTATAATACTGTTTGGAAATATAAGTCTTTTTTGTTAGTTTCTCATATAACTGAAAAAAAAATAGTCACTGAGTAAAGTGGCAGCAATGCCAGGATGGTTTCAAAAGGACTCCCCCAAGAAGTTATAAATACTGGGGATTGAGCTAAGAAATGGACTACTGAAAAAATGGACTCAAACAAATACAATGAGTGTTCCTGTGTTTATTTCACAAAATATATGAACAATGAAAAATGTGTTTCTATTTTGTTAATTAAAAACAAAATTTAATATTAAAGGACTTTTTTGAATTATTAATATTTACTAAAATTTTTACATTATTGGTATATCTGTATGAAATTCTAATTGGAATGTTCAAATTTGGTGATATATAGAAGGTTATTATAAATGATTGAAGCATTTTTATAAACTCATTGTAGCTATGTTAACTGACATTGTCATAAAACTCAATACTCTTATAGAAAAACTCAAAATATTTTATTGTTATAGCCACACTTCAGACTTCTGCCACCAGAGCACAGCATTGAACAGATGGCAAGATGGAAATAGGTGCTGAGAAAGCTTATTGTGCACTTCAAATGTATTCACATCAGTCTGCTGTAACAGTGTAATGTCACTTCAGAATGAAGTTTGATAAATATTCAACAATTCCCAACTTCATTTGGTGATGGTATGCACAATTTAAAGCTTCATGATGCTTCTTCAAGGAGAAATCAACAGGTCAGCCTGCAGTGAATGGAGAAAAAGTTGACTGCTTGTGGGGCAGCTTCATACGTAGCCCACAGAGACTGACAAACAGAGCAAGCAGAGAGCTGGACTTAACACAGCTGACCGTTTGGAGGAGCTTAAAGGCCCTAACTCCCAATAACGAAGTCAGATGTTTTGAATTTTCAGTACAGTTGATGGATGTTGTGAGAAACTAATCTTCAGTGATGAAGCAAAGTTTTCTGGGAATGGCACAGTGAACAGGCACAATGTGTGAATCTGGGAGATGGAGAATCCCTACACTATCATGCAGAACATTTCAGCCTCATCAAAAGTTAATGTATCTGTTCAGTCTTGTGGTTTAAAGTTTATGGTCCCTTTTTCTTCTGTGAACAGACCATTACAGGACATGTGTGTCTCGACATGCTGGAAAAGTGTCTTCTGTCACAAGTGGAGACTGACAGTGTGGACTTCATCTACCAACAGGATGGTGCTCTACCCCATTTCCATCATCATGTTGGTGAATTCTTAAACAGGAAACTGAGAAACTGATAGATCAGTCTTGGTGGGGCTGATGATCAGAGCTTTGTGTCATGGCCTCTATGCTCTCCCAGCCTATCACATGTGATTTTTTTGTGAGAGTTATGGCAAAGTTTGGGTTTAATCTGCTCTACAAACAAACCTACCAGAACTGTGAGCTCAAATCAACAGTGGTTTTGAACACATTGTTAGACACATGCTTGTTGAAAATGAAGAGGATTTGATTGTCAAGTTGGTATCTACAGAATCTTTAGGGGAGCACATATGGAGCACTAGTAACATATTTAAAAAACTTTTTGAGTTTTTGTATGTTTGTGCAAAGCCCAGTGACAATACATTAAATAATATAATTACAGTAGATCTCTGAAATCACTTCACTCATTCCTTGTAACCTGCTATGTTGTGTAAGGATAATCATCTTTGTATCTACCATATGCCCCATGTGATTTGTAAAAATATATAATGTATGTATTTATTATTGGTCACTACAAATTTTTTGTATAATTGATGATTTGTGGCAATTTGATAGTAGCTGACTGTACTACACATTTTTTGCAAGCAATTTTTCTTTTTTATTGGATCATACACTTAGCTATTTTTCAATATGTATCTTATCTGCATAGTGCAATGTATCACAGCAAGGAGGGGGGGAGGGGAGATTATCCTACATGCTTTGTGTGTGTGTGTGTGTGTGTGTGTGTGTGTGTGTGTGTGTGTGTGTGTGTGTGTGTGTGTACACTTTTGCTAGAAGAAGAACATGAGCTTGGAAGATAAAATGAATACTACACTCCTGGAAATTGAAATAAGAACACCGTGAATTCATTGTCCCAGGAAGGGGAAACTTTATTGACACATTCCTGGGGTCAGATACATCACATGATCACACTGACAGAACCACAGGCACATAGACACAGGCAACAGAGCATGCACAATGTCGGCACTAGTACAGTGTATATCCACCTTTCGCAGCAATGCAGGCTGCTATTCTCCCATGGAGACGATCGTAGAGATGCTGGATGTAGTCCTGTGGAACGGCTTGCCATGCCATTTCCACCTGGCGCCTCAGTTGGACCAGCGTTCGTGCTGGACGTGCAGACCGCGTGAGACGACGCTTCATCCAGTCCCAAACATGCTCAATGGGGGACAGATCCGGAGATCTTGCTGGCCAGGGTAGTTGACTTACACCTTCTAGAGCATGTTGGGTGGCACGGGATACATGCGGACGTGCATTGTCCTGTTGGAACAGCAAGTTCCCTTGCCAGTCTAGGAATGGTAGAACGATGGGTTCGATGACGGTTTGGATGTACCGTGCACTATTCAGTGCCCCCTCGACGATCACCAGTGGTGTACGGCCAGTGTAGGAGATCGCTCCCCACACCATGATGCCGGGTGTTGGCCCTGTGTGCCTCGGTCGTATGCAGTCCTGATTGTGGCGCTCACCTGCACGGTGCCAAACACGCATACGACCATCATTGGCACCAAGGCAGAATCGACTCTCATTGCTGAAGACGACACGTCTCCATTCGTCCCTCCATTCACGCCTGTCGCGACACCACTGGAGGCGGGCTGCACGATGTTGGGGCGTGAGCAGAAGACGGCCTAACGGTGTGCAGGACTGTAGCCCAGCTTCATGGAGACGGTTGCGAATGGTCCTCGCCGATACCCCAGGAGCAACAGTGTCCCTAATTTGCTGGGAAGTGGCGGTGCGGTCCCCTACGGCACTGCGTAGGATCCTACGGTCTTGGCGTGCATCCGTGCGTCGCTGCGGTCCGGTCCCAGGTCGACGGGCAGGTGCACCTTCCGCCGACCATTGGCGACAACATCGATGTACTGTGGAGACCTCACGCCCCACGTGTTGAGCAATTCGGCGGTACGTCCACCCGGCCTCCCGCATGCCCACTATACGCCCTCGCTCAAAGTCCGTCAACTGCACATACGGTTCACGTCCACGCTGTCGCAGCATGCTACCAGTGTTAAAGACTGCGATGGAGCTCCGTATGCCACAGCAAACTGGCTGACACTGACGGCGGCGGTGCACAAATGCTGCGCAGCTAGCGCCATTCGACGGCCAACACCGCGGTTCCTGGTGTGTCCGCTGTGCCGTGCGTGTGATCATTGCTTGTACAGCCCTCTCGCAGTGTCCGGAGCAAGTATGGTGGGTCTGACACACCGGTGTCAATGTGTTCTTTTTTCCATTTCCAGGAGTGTATTTTCTGTCACATGTACGTATATGCTACACATCAATCTGCTATAAGTGAGTGGTTAATTTTTCCAATCCACAGTAAGTTATTGAAGATCAAACATGAGACTGTTCAAAAAGTAAACTATGGAGATCCAGATGAGAATGAAAATTCTGTCAACTATACAATCAATAAACAATGTTTAAATCTATGTCTGCATATGTACTGTGCAAACCTCTATGATGTACTTGGCAGAGAATATTTAGCAGCCCCTGTCCATACTGTAATTAGTCTAATTTTGTCTCCAAGATCCTTACATGAACAATATGTAGGGATCTGAAGAATATCTGAAGATTCTTCACATTATACTGTTTTTTCAAATTTTGTAAGTAATCTTTCATGGGGTAATCTTCAAGATTCTGCCAATTCAGGTTTTTCAGCATTTATGTGACACCCTCTGATGAGTCAAACAAACCTGTGACCATTCGTACTGCCCTTCTTTGTATACATACAGTATTCCCTGTTAGATCGATTGGATGTAGGTCCCACACAGCTGAGTATATTCTAAAATGGGACACACAAGTAAGTAGTCCCTTTTGTAGCCTCACTGCATTTTCCCAGTATCCTGTCAATGAACCAAAGTCTACCAACTGTCTTACCTATGACAGCCTATGCAAATATTCCATTTGAAAACTAAATTTTTACATCCATTCGTTTGCATGAGTTGACTGATGGCAATTCTGAATTGTTGACATTGTAGTTGTAGGATATTACATTTTTTTCATTTTGTAAAGTGCATAATTTTACATGTGTGTACATTTAAAACAAATTGCTAGTCTTTGCATCACTCTGAAATCTTATACAGATGTGACTGAATATTTTAGCAGCTTCTTCATACAGTATATTGTTATACAATCTGTGAAAAATCCAAGTTTGCTGTTCATATTGTCTGCTAGGTCATTAATATACAATATGAACAACTAGGGTTCCAACACATTCCCCTGAGGCATATCTGAAGTTACTTCTACATCTGCTGATGACACTCCATACAAGATTATGTGCTGCAATCTGTCTACCAAGACTTTCTCAACCCAGTCACAAAATTTGGTTTGATCCCCAAATAATTGTACTTTTGTTAATAAAACTTGGTATGAAACTGAGTCAAATGCTTTTTAGAATTCATAAATACTGCATCTACCTGATTTTCCTGATCAGTGACTTTCAGAACATCATGTGAGAAAAGAACAGATTGTTTTTGCATGGTTCATGTTTCTGAATATATCATTAAGTTTCAGCCCAGAATATGTTCTAGGATTCTACAACAGAGGGTCATGAATGAGACTGGATGGCAGTTTTGTGTTTCTCATATTACCATTCATGTAGATAGTTGTGATATGTACTTTTTCAGGTCAATGGGCACAGTTTTCTGTTCAAGGGATCTTCTTTTTATTGGTTAAAATGAGGGTAAATCAGTGACAAATTACATATAGAATATGACAAGGATCTCATGAAGTCTTGAACTCTTCAGTGATTTTAGCTGTTTCTCAATACCACTGACAAGAATATCCATTCCACTTGTCTTTGCAGTGATGTAAGAAATAAAAAGGAGCTGCACATTGCTTTGTAAAAGAACATTTGAAAATTAAGTTCATTATTTATACTTGTATTTTGCTATCTTTGATTACAGTTCCTGTTTAAGGGGAGTTGGAATGCCGGAAAATGGAAAAAATTCACATTTTCAGTTTTTAACCTTATAACTTAATTTGAAATTTTCTGCTTAAAATGGTGCAAAATTTGTTAAGAAATTCCAATTGGAAGTATTTTTATTTAATTTTTCAAAATTACATGTGCGCCCAGCAAAGTTACCCATCTTGTGATTTGTACACATTTAAATCTTCGCATTTCCGAAAACATTACATATAGAAGGCTGTGGATTTCACTCTTCAGTTGTAGAATCTTTGATCCTTCCATAGGTACCATTGTTTTTACGACTAGCTGTGTTTATTGTTCAGTTTTTGATCTGTGAGTGTTTGTTTTGAGCCTCGAGTTTAGTTTGTCGCTCATTTGGAGTTTGTTATCTGTCTTGTTTTGACTTTCAGTGGTGAGTGCGTAGTTTCTACGATGCCTAGGAGTGCATCATTATTTAAAAAGCGAAAGTTTCGCGGTAATAGATTTACAAATAACGTTTGTTCAAGTGATTCTGCTTCAGCACCTGTTGATGCTGGTGAAAGTTCTGACGTTTGTACAGCTGAGATGTGTGAAGGAGACACGCCCACCAGTGCATCAAAAAAGAAGTTATCAAACTGTGCAAGTGAAATTACAGATGAAGCTTCTAATGAACAATATGTTTTAGTCGACTTTCCTGTTTTTACTGAGTTTATGAAGAAATGTTTGTGTTGTAATCTTTGTGGAGGTTCTTTTGATATGAACATAACAAAATCTATAGGACTTTCCTGCAAAATTGCTATAGTTTGTGCCAGTTGTGAAAATGAGACCTGTTTTTGGAGCTCTAAAACATGCAGTAGCAATTTGTTTGAGAGTAATATCAGGCTAATGTATGCAATGAGAGCAATTGGTAAAGGACATACTGCTGCTCAAACATTTTGTGCCATAATGAATCTTCCACCTCCACCTGCTAAAATTGACAATTACACTGAAGTGATAGGAGATGCTGTTCAGTCTGTAGCAGATTTATCAATGAAAGCTGCTGCCAGTGAAGCAAAATATATAAATGAAGGAAACCCAGATATCCCTGTTGCTTTTGATGGAACCTGGCAGAAAAGGGGTCACACATCCAAAAATGCTGTTGCTACTGTTACTAGTGTGGACAGCGGTAAAGTTTTGGACTATGAAGTGCTCACTAAACATTGTTACCATTGTGCATCTGGTAAGATAGAAGCAGCTCACATATGTAGCAAGAATTATGAAGGTACGAGTGGAGGCATGGAGGCTGCCGCTGCTGTGAAAATGTTTAGCAGATCAGAAAAAGAACGGGGAGTATTTTACACAAAATTCCTTGGAGATGGGGACTCCAAGGCATACAAAAGTGTTACAGAATCCATGCCATATGTCAATAAGACAATAACTAAACTAGAATGTGTCGGTCATGTTCAGAAACGAATGGGCACTCGTCTAAGGAAACTGAAACAGAATCTGAAGGACAAAATTTTGTCAGATGGTAAAACCATTAGAGGTCGCCTGTCAGATAAAATTATAAATGAATTACAACAATACTATGGTATGGCAATAAGAAATAATGCAAATAATTTGCAGGAAATGAGACAAGCTGTATGGGCCACATATTTACATCGATCATCAACTGATGATAATCCTCAACATTTTGCTTGTCCAGATGGTCCTCAGTCATGGTGCAATTATAGAAAATCTCAAGCTACTGGGGATCCTTATCACCATAAAAATTATATTCCATTGGCTGTTATGGAAGTAATTAAACCAATATATAGAGACTTGGGGCATCCTGATCTTCTGCGAAAATGTCTTCATGGTTGTACCCAGAATCAAAACGAGTCGTTCAACAACCTCATTTGGACTCGTGTACCTAAGAATGTATTTGTTGGGATAAAAACATTGAAATGGGGAGTCAGTGATGCTGTTATTTCATTCAATGATGGTCATATGGGTAGGCTAAAGGTCATGGCAAGGCTCGGCATTGCTCCTGGTATCAACACCATCAGAGGTCTTCAGCTTCTGGACAGCGTGCGAGTAAGGAAGGCTCAGTATGCAGCTGAATTTAATACAAAAAAAGCAAGGGCAGCAAGGAGAAGAAAGCTTCTAGGTGAAGAAGAAGAACTAGAAGATGACCCTGATTACTCTGCTGGACACTTTTGATAATAGAATAAAAGGTATTTGTGAATTTTCATAATAAATTACTTTAATCGCATTTTCTGGCATTTGACATTTTTAGTGTTACATGTACCTTTATCTCATAAACCACTCAACCAACAACATTCAAATTTTCAGAAATGCTGCAAAACAGTTCAAAGAGGCCACTGAACTAGAATCATGACAAGAACTGGCTTATTCTCTGAACTAGGGAAGTTTATGTTATACTTTTTCCAATAAAAAATGGCTTAATGGTAAAAAATTCATAAATACTATACCAACAAAAAGAAAACATTGGTTCTAGTTCAGTGGGCTCACAATATATGCTGAAAACCTCTGCCAGAATTTCAAAGTTCTGAAGATAATAGTTCCAAAGAAAAAGGTACACAAAGTTAGCAAATTTAACATTGGCGAGATAGGGCATTCCAACTCCCCTTAATCCATGAGTATCTGGACTTTAACATCACTGCCACTGACAGCCTTTACATATGACCAAAATTTGTTTGGGTTTTATGATGGATCTTTCAAAAAGATTCTACTATTATAGTCACTGAAGGCTTTGTACATTATGCTCTTGCCAACCAAATATGGTTCATTCATCAGCTCTCTATCCATGGCCTATTTCTCTGTGTTACCTCTGTTATGCAGAAATACATTTTCCTTAGAAATCTCTTTCAGCAATTGCCTAGGATGAAGGGTCCCTGCCGCTATGAACTGTTCTACTAAGTACATACACTGATGAGGCAAGACATTAGAAGACTGAATGCTGCCAGTTGGCACTGCAGGTACATGACATGGTAAAGAAAGTACATAAGTAAAGCAGAGATGAATAGGGAAGCATTCTAGTGTTGATATGGGTGGGCATGGGGAAATCTTCTGACATAGCAACTTTGACAAAGGGCCAATTGTTATGGACCAGCACCAGGTAACAAACATCACAGAAACAGTAAAGCTTGTGATAGTTCACATTCTTGTAGCTAGATGTTGCACCTGATTTCACCGAAAGTTGAAGTCACATATCTTGCTGTACTAAAAAGATATCCTAGAAACTGGTATTATGAAGGATAGTGCCAAATAATGTAAACTGAACATGAAATAATTTTAAAAGTAGTTCATTCCACTTTATTTCCACTAAACAATGTTTGATGACCAGTTCCACATTTACATTTCACAGTTTATACAGGTAAAGAAATGTGCATCTCTTCTGTTGAAAACAAGTGTGTAAGAAGAATCACCCACTCATTAGTCACAGTCTCTGTCAGATTTCATAGTGGCATAAGGTACAGTGACAGAAACATGAAAGTAACAGTGAGTGTGCAATAGATAGAGGTATGATCACAGAATTAATAATACTCTCCTACAAATATTGGTTGTGGAATAATAACACTTTGGAGTGACATGTTTACTGTTCTGCACAAGATGTTCAGAAGCAAAGATATTTTGCGATTACAGATATACTACATTAAATGACAAACTTGTTGCTAGTACAGATATTGGTGGCAGACTTTCATGGATCGACACTGATATGTTCTCTGTTTGCTGCATAAAGGTTTAGTGTTTACTACCCAACTGCAAACTATCACTTTAACCAATACGTAGAAGTTAAGTGCTTGCTGATCACAGACTATAATGTAATCTGACACAGAGATGTGACCAGTATATTAATCAATCCAAAACTGCCATTTCTGGGGTGGGGGTGGCTACTTAAAGACAAGTTTAAGAACATGATGTTAATTCTGAAACTACACAGTGGTTTGAAATTCATCTAGGTTAGGTTCTACTATATTGCATGGACTGTAAGGCTTTGCAGTGTTTGGTTTAGGAAAAAGTTTCAGGTTAATAATTCATGAAAGTACATGGAATGTTACTATTACATGTCATATGAGCTGCCCTGTTATGAGTGTGGCATCATCTTTAAATAAATGTTTTATGATTCTACATTATTCAAAATCTTAATTACTGACTGAATAAATTAGTGAGAGGTATGGTCTGATTCAGAAAAAATACAGCAATAAAATATAATTGCCAAAGCTCAGATCTTGGCAGCCATCTAAGCGAAATACACAACTGAAATTTTGAGGGTCCCAAATTTAAAAACCAATTATTTTATAAGTTAATTAATTTTGGATAATTCTAAATATGTTTTTGGAAAGTCAGGAATGTCTTCTTTTGAATGGTTGGTAACAATACCTCCCCAGCTGCTTAGTTTTTACCAATGTTTTATCATTATACAGTACTGTCTGAACTCCAGTCAGCTGTAATTTTTAATTAGACAGGCTTCCATTAAAACCACTTACATCACTACTATAAGGAAGGTAAATATGAACAATTGAAATATAAGAGCACTGAACTTTTAAATAAATATGAATTTTACATATCCCTGCTCAGATTACGTATTAGATATAGAATGAAAGAGAAAAATTTTTTTAATTATTCTTGTGATCATAACATCAGATGGATTAAATTCCAAATTGATACCTTTCAAGCTGGTCATCTGTTCATGTACTACTGTTGTGAGCACCTATGGAATGTTGTTTAAATATGATAAAACTATAACTAGGCCACAAGGTGTTGGATGTCCACATCTCATCACAGAACATTGAGGTTGGGGGTTTGCCCAGTCTGTAAAGCAGAATAGGTGGCGATCTGTGGCAAATATGATGACAGAATGCAATGCTGATGTGGGCAAAAGAGTTTCAGATCACACCTATGAGTGCACATGGTTGAAAATGGAGCTCCACATGAGATGACTATATGTGTGCATTTTCAACTTCTCGCGGCGTAATGAATAATCCATTAAATTTGCGCGGCTGCATGCCCGAAATTTAATGGATTATGACTATATATGTTCCATTGTTGACGTGAGGACATTTTTAGTTACAATTGCTGTGGATGCAGGATCACTGAGAGTGGACCATGGATCAATGGAAATGTGTCCCATAGCTAGATGACTCACATTTCTAGTTACTCCAGGTCAATGGTTGACCCTGGATATGCTATCATGCAAGTGAACAGCAGCTCAAAACATTCACCATGCCATTGATGCAGGCCAGTATTATACTATGGTAAACATTTATCTGGGCTTCCATAGGACTTGTAGTAGTAATAGAAGGCACCATGACTACTGTGGCCTATGTGAAAATTGTTGTGGAGCACTCGCATCCTGTGGTGGTCGGTGCCTTCCCTGACAGCACTGGCATCTCTCAGCAGGGTAACTGTCCATCTCACAGTGCTGAAAACGTGCTACACTTATTTGAGGAACTGATAGTGAACTCATATTGATGTTTTGGTCACCAAATGTGATTGATCTGAATCCAATGGAACACATCTGGGCTGCTATAAAGTGCCAGCTCTGTGCCCCGAACCACAGGCCTGTAATTTACAACAATTGCATCACTTGTTCATAGACACCTGGTGCCACATACCTCTGGAAACTTACCAAGGACTTGTTGGAGTTATGAAACAGAGAATATCTGGTGTACTGTGTTCCAGAGGTTGACCAAAATGCTATTAATCAGGTGGTCATAACATTTTGGCTCATCAGTGTATGGTCAATTATTCTTATAAACCTGAGCCACAGTTCTTCCACATGCTCCTGCTCCAAGGTATATGTTTGAATTCCTATCTGACATGACTATCTCTTTATCTGACTTCCCAAACACGTAAAGCTTAATGTTAGTTTTGGCTGTCTTTTGTGCTTTAGTACTCATTATTGCTATAAATGCCTCATAGTCATTGCTCAGGTTTCAGTACATATGTTCCCTCAAAGATTAGGTCTATTTGTCGCCATTAAAGATAAAAATATTTCCATCAGCAGTGGGATCCTGAAATACCTGTTCTAGGTAGTTTTCAGTGAAGGCTATTATTAATTTTTTGCAGGATGTCTTGTCATGTCTACCTCTTACAAACCTGTGATTATCGCAATCAACTGTTAGGCTACTTAAGTCTCCTGCAGTCATGAGACTATGTTTGGGAACCTCATACTAACAAACCATTTTCGTTACCCAGTATCATGCCATTTTGGTATGCACTTAAAATTTAGCCCAAAAATCTCACTGCTGTAAATTTTGGATTTCAGCCAGCTTTTTGTACCTAGTACTATATGAACTCCACTGCTTTTTAGAAATGGTTCATAGTCATGAACATTCTGCTAATGCTGTAGCAGTTGATCCCTAGGGAATAATAGATCTGATTGTGAGGCCCATTTTTTTTAGTCTTACACAAAAACTGCAAGGTCTCAGCTATCATTTTCTGAAATAGATGGAGAGTCATATCAGATAAAAAAAACCTATTGTGCAATTTGCACACAGTCAGCCACCTGGATAACAGTCTATAATGTGTAGTGCATCCTGAACAATTTTGGGACATCCTACGATCATCAGCCTAGGGCAGAGCTCACTGCCCCCAGCCTCTTGTTCAAGCCTTTTGCATGGCCCAGAGCCATAGGCTCCCAGTCGGTTCTGGGGAAATACTGTGGACTATGAGTTTGCAGAAACTCAGCAATCAAGACTTCCCAACTTTCTCTGCCACTTGCTGGATTGACCCATATATGACCTCACACCCGACAACACAAGAATATCTTGTACCAACATGGTCACAATCTGCAGCTTACTTCACCCATTGCTGTTAATGGCTGTCAGAATGGCCTCTTTAACGTGGTGAATGGTGCCTCCATGCATACTGACTGAGTGCACAAGGTGATTCTTCCCATCCCTTGCTGCCATTTCTCTAAGGGGTACAATTACTTGCTGTACACAGAGGCAGACTGATCCTGTAGGAGGCACTGGGTAATGAAAGTAAATGAGAGATTGATATATCTGTAGTGTACATTTTGCAAAAAATAAATAACATAGATGCAATGGCTGACAAAAAAATCTAGTATTTATGATGTGTGTACTCTATAATCTAGTAACTGTTTTATACATACTTAAAGATATAGGTGAGAAACTTAGAATATGGATCAGGATTTAGACAGTAAATATCTGGTAGAGGGTAAAGAAATAATAAAGAATGGAATAAGAAAATTGCTCTTCAGTTTATATGTCTGGAAACAAAGCTTGTACAGTTATAATATCAACAGTTATAATATCAGTTAGTTTCACAAGTTTAGTAAGAGAAAGTAATTATTATTGACATTATTACAGTAGATATTTTAATGCCCTTATTTTACTGAAATTCTCAAAAATGTCACTGAAATCTATTTCATTTGAAACTTTTCTTTCAGTTGATAAAACTGATAGACTGACTAGTTATTCCTGATTCATCACAGAGCAAAGATAATTTTTCAGTTTACAAAAACTGAGACTGAGACACAAATGGTCAAGAAGTATAGCAGCATGGTGATTCACTCAAGTCACATTCATTATTATTACACATTTTTGCCTTTAAGACAATGTCTGAACTTGAAAACTATGTGATTATTCAGTTTCTTTTGTATTTCCTTCTCTTCCCAGAATCTCTTCATTCTTTGAATGTGCTCCTGTTTCTTTTTTTCTGTCTTTATTTTCCTTGTTTTCTTCCTTTCCTTTACTCCAGATGTTGTGTTCACAATTTTGTTTCTGAATTTGCCTTTTCATTTATCATTTCCTTATTGAATCATGCTTGTTAGGTGATCTATTTCTTGAAGCCATTTTCTTAATAAGCCTTTTACTACATCAAAAATGTTTTTTTTTTTAGTTTGTGGTTGCTAATTCTATGTCTGTAGCTGTAGAATGTTAGTTGACTTTTTCTGCTCATGGTTGATTAGTTGATTTTGGGCGAGGGGATCAAACAGTGGGGACATTGGTCCCATCAGATTATGGAAGGATGGGGAAGGAAATTAGTTGTGTCCTTTCAAAGGAACCATCCTGGCATTTGCCTGGAGTGATTTAGAAAAGTCACAGAAAACCTAAATCAGGATGTGTTCTGATTCCTGGGCACACATCGGCTTCACACTTTGGAATCACGACATTTTTGAGCACTGAATCACTGATTGTTATGATGTTGTTTTCCACCCTCCGTTTTTCTCCTTTTTGATGCCTGTCTTTCTTCTTGTGCTGTACAGTAGTCTACATCTACATATGTACTCTGCTAGCCACTAAGCAGTGTGTGGTGGAAGGCACAATTCATGCCAAAGTCATATTTCCCCCCATCTGTTCCACTCACGGATCACGTGAGGGAAAAACAGCTGTCTGAACACCTCAGTATGAGCTCTAATTTCCCTTATCTTTGAATGGTGATCATTGCATGATTTGGAAGTTGGTGGTAATAATATGAGCTCTATATCCTCGGTGAAGATCCTCGGAATTTGGTGAACAGCCCCTTCCGCTTAGTGTGCCATCTATCTGCTAGTGTGTCCCACTTCAAACTTTCTATGACATTTGTAATGCTCTCATGATGGCTAAATGTACCAGTCATGAATCTTGCCACTCTCCTTTGGACCTTCTCAATCTCTTGAATCAGATCCAACTGGTAAGGGTCCCATACAGATGAACAGTACTATAAGACTGGACGAACTAACATACTGAAAACTATTTCCTTTGTTGAAGGACTGCATCACTTCAGGATTCTACCAATAAACCACAATCTAGTGTTCACCTAGCCCATTACCTGTGTAATCTGATCATTCTGTTTGAGATCATTTCGAATAGTCACACCCAGATACTTGACGGATGTTAGTGCTTCCAGAGACTGGGCATTTATTTTGTGCTTGTACATTAAAGGGAATTTTTGACTTGTTATACACAGTAGGTTACACTTACTAATATTGAGAGATAACTGCCAGTCATTACACACACATTTGTTTTCTGCAAATCCTCATTGATTTGTTCACAACTTTCGTGTGTTACTACTTTCCTGTAGACTACAGAATCATTGGCAAACAGTCTAATGTCACTGTCAGTACCATCAACCAGATTGCTTATGTAAATTGTAAACAGCAGCTGACCTATTACGCTGCCCTGGGGCACACCTGAAGTTATGTCTGTTTCTGTTGAAGTCACCCCGTTCAGGACAACATACTGCTCCCTGTCTGTTAGAAAACTATCTATCCAACCACATATGTCATTGGATAGACCATAAGCACGCACTTTTTGGAGCAAGCAACAGTGCGGAACTGAGTCTAACACCTTTCAAAAGTTGAGAAATGTGGCATCAACCTGGGAGCCGGTATCTAGAGCCCATTGTATATCATTCACAAAGAGGGCCAGCTGTGTCTCGCATGACTTTTGTTTCCTAAAGCCATGCTGGTTTCTGCAAATGAACTTCTCAGAGTCTAGAAAGTTCATTATGTTTGAACACAAAATATGTTCCATGATTCTACAACAAATTGATGTCAGTGAAATTGGCCGGTAATTGTGTGCATCCGATTTTCTACCCTTTTTATAGATTGCTATGACCTGGGCCTTCTTCCAGTCCCATGGAACTTTCCACTGTTCCAATGATCTCTGACAGATGAGGGATAAGAATGGTGCTATATTTGTAGCGTAGTCAACATAAAATCTTACAGGGATACCGTCTGGGACAGATGCCTTCCTGGTATCTAAGGATCTTAACTGTTTTACAATCGCAGATCCTCTAATTACTATGTCAGCCATCCTTCCATTTGTTCAATAATTGAAAGGGGGAATGGTGCTGCAGCCCTTTACCGTAAATGAGTTTTTGATAGTTAGGTTTAGAAGTTTGGCCTTCTGTTTATTATCATCAGTTACATTACCTGTACTGTCAGCAAGATAAGGTATTGGATTATTTGTAGCATTCATAGATTTTACATATGACGAAAATTTTTTGGGATTATTTTTAGAATCTGCAGATTAAATATTGCTTTCAAATTCATTAAAAGAATCTCTCATTGACTTTTTTACAGCCACATTCATTTCAATAATTTCTGTTTGTCAGCGGGGCAGTAACTACATTTAAAATGAATGTGCAAAATTCTCTGCTTTCTCAGCAGCTTCCTAATATGTTTGTTGTACCAAGGTGGATCCTTTCCCTCCCCTATATTTTTGCTAGGCACATACTTCTCTAGCACATATTGAACAAAACCTTTAAATTCTGACCAAAGGTGCTCAATATCTTTGTGTCCAGTGGTGAATGCTTGGAGCTGACTACGAAAATATTAATTAAAGACACTTTTATTTGCTTTTCCAAACAAGAAAACTCTACACTGTTTCGTTGTTTTTTCTGCAACTTCCACTGACATAGAAGCCACAACAACATTATGGTCGCTAATACCTTCTTCTAGATTAACTTCCTCAAAAAGATCAAGTCTGTTTGTCACCAAGATATCTAGTATGTTCCCATCTCGAGTTGGTTTTCTAACCAACTGCTCAAGGTTGTACGTTGAGAGCGCTCCTAGAATAACTTCACACGAGTCTTTGCTTCTGCCCCCTGTGATAAATGTGTAATTTTCCCAGTCAATGGATGCCAGATTAAAGTCTCCACCTACAACTAATGGATAATTTGGATATTTATTTCCTATGTCCCCCCCCCCCCCCCATGAACCATGGACCTTGCCGTTGGTGGGGAGGCTTGCGTGCCTCAGCGGTACAGATAGCCGTACCGTAGGTACAATCACAATGGAGGGGTATCTGTTGAGAGGCCAGACAAACGTGTGGTTCCTGAAGAGGGGCAGCAGCCTTTTCAGTAGTTGCAAGGGCAACAGTCTGGATGATTGACTGATCTGGCCTTGTAACAATAACCAAAACGGCCTTGCTGTGCTGGTACTGCGAACGGCTGAAAGCAAGGGGAAACTACGGCCGTAATTTTTCCCGAGGGCATGCAGCTTTACTGTATGATTAAATGATGATGGTGTCCTCTTGGGTAAAATATTCCGGAGGTAAAATAGTCCCCCATTCGGATCTCCGGGCGGGGACTACTCAAGAGGATGTCGTTATCAGGAGAAAGAAAACTGGCGTTCTATGGATCGGAGCGTGGAGTGTCAGATCCCTTAATCGGGCAGGTAGCTTAGAAAATTTAAAAAGGGAAATGGATAGGTTAAAGTTAGATATAGTGGGAATTAGTGAAGTTCGGTGGCAGGAGGAACAAGACTTCTGGTCAGGTGACTACAGGGTTATAAACACAAAGTCAAATAGGGGTAATGCAGGAGTAGGTTTAATAATGAATAGGAAAATAGGAATGCAGGTAAGCTACTACAAACAGCATAGTGAACGCATTATTGTGGCCAAGATAGATACAAAGCCCACACCTACTACAGTAGTACAAGTTTATATGCCAACTAGCTCTGCAGATGACGAAGAAATTGAAGAAATGTATGATGAAATAAAAGAAATTATTCAGATAGTGAAGGGAGACGAAAATTTGATAGTCATGGGTGACTGGAATTCGAGTGTAGGAAAAGGGAGAGAAGGAAACGTAATAGGTGAATATGGATTGGGGCTAAGAAATGAAAGAGGAAGCCGCCTGATGGAATTTTGCACAGAGCACAACTTAATCATAGCTAACACTTGGTTTAAGAATCATGATAGAAGGTTGTATACATGGAAGAACCCTGGAGATACTAAAAGGTATCAGATTTAGGAACCAGGTTTTAAATTGTAAGACATTTTCAGGGGCAGATGTGGACTCTGACCACAATCTATTGGTTATGACCTGTAGATTAAAACTGAAGAAACTGCAAAAAGGTGGGAATTTAAGGAGATGGGACCTGGATAAACTGAAAGAACCAGAGGTTGTACAGAGTTTCAGGGAGAGGATAAGGGAACAATTGACAGGAATGGGGGAAAGAAATACAGTAGAAGAAGAATGGGTAGCTTTGAGGGATGAAGTAGTGAAGGCAGCAGAGGATCAAGTAGGCAAAAAGATGAGGGCTAGTAGAAATCCTTGGGTAACAGAAGAAATATTGAATTTAATTGATGAAAGGAGAAAATATAAAAATGCAGTAAATGAAGCAGGCAAAAATGAATACAAACGTCTCAAAGATGAGATTGACAGGAAGTGCAAAATGGCTAAGCAGGGATGGCTAGAGGACAAATGTAAGGATGTAGAGGCTTATCTCGCTAGGGGTAACATAGATACTGCCTACAGGAAAATTAAAGAGACCTTTGGAGATAAGAGAACCACTTGTATGAACATCAAGAGCTCAGATGGAAACCCAGTTCTAAGCAAAGAAGGGAAAGCAGAAAGGTGGAAGGAGTATATAGAGGGTCTATACAAGGGCGATGCACTTGAGGACAATATTATGGAAATGGAAATGGAAGAGGATGTAGATGAAGATGAAATGGGAGATACGATACTGTGTGAAGAGTTTGACAGAGCACTGAAAGACCTGAGTCGAAACAAGGCCCACAGAGTAGACAACACCCCATTGGAACTACTCATGGCCTTGGGAGAGCCAGTCCTGACAAAACTCTACCATCTGGTGAGCAAGATGTATGAAACAGGCGAAATACCCAAAGACTTCAAGAAGAATATAATAATTCCAATCCCAAAGAAAGCAGGTGTTGACAGATGTGAAAATTACCGAACAATCAGTTTAATAAGCCACAGCTGCAAAGTACTAACACGAATTCTTTACAGTCGAATGGAAAAACTAGTAGAAGCCGACCTCGGGGGAGATCAGTTTGGATTCCATAGAAATACTGGAACATGTGAGGCAATACTGACCTTACGAGTTATCTTAGAAGAAAGATTAAGGAAAGGCAAAACTACGTTTCTAGCATTTGTAGACTTAGAGAAAGCTTTTGACAATATTGACTGGAGTACTCTCTTTCAAATTCTAAAGGTGGCGGGGGTAAAATACAGGGAGCGAATGGCTATTTATAATTTGTACAGAAACCAGATGGCAGTTATAAGAGTCGAGGGACATGAAAGGGAAGCAGTGGTTGGGAAGGGAGTAAGACAGGATTGTAGCCTCTCCTCGATGTTATTCAATCTGTATATTGAGCAAGCAGTAAAGGAAACAAAAGAAAAATTTGGAGTAGGTATTAAAATCCATGGAGAAGAAATAAAAACTTTGAGGTTCGCAGATGACATTGTAATTCTGTCAGAGACAGCAAAGGACTTGGAAGAGCAGTTGAACGGAATGGATGGTGTCTTGAAGGGAGGATATAAGATGAACATCAACAAAAGCAAAATGCGGATAATGGAATGTAGTCGAATTAAGTCGGGTGATGCTGAGGGTATTAGATTAGGAAATGAGACACTTAAAGTAGTAAAGGAGTTTTGCTATTTGGGGAGCAAAATAACTGATGATGGTCGAAGTAGAGAGGATATAAAATGTAGACTGGCAATGGCAAGGAAAGCGTTTCTGAAGAAGAGAAATTTGTTAACATCGAGTATAGATTTAAGTGTAAGGAAGTCATTTCTGAAAGTATTTGTATGGAGTGTAGCCATGTGTGGAAGTGAAACATGGACGGTAAATAGTTTGGACAAGAAGAGAATAGAAGCTTTTGAAATGTGGTGCTACAGAAGAATGCTGAAGATTAGATGGGTAGATCACATAACTAATGAGGAAGTATTGAATAGGATTGGGGAGAAGAGAAGTTTGTGGCACAACTTGACCAGAAGAAGGGATCGGTTGGTAGGACATGTTCTGAGGCATCAAGGGATCACCAATTTAGTATTGGAGGGCAGCGTGGAGGGTAAAAATCATAGGGGGAGACCAAGAGATGAATACACTAAGCAGATTCAGAAGGATGTAGGTTGCAGTAGGTACTGGGAGATGAAGAAGCTTGCACAGGATAGAGTAGCATGGAGAGCTGCATCAAACCAGTCTCAGGACTGAAGACCACAACAACAACATTTCCTATGTACTCAAGACTTTCCCTGAAATGTTCTGCGATGTTTGTTGCGGATGCTGGAGGTCTATAAAAACATCCTAATACAATGGTCAGTCCTTGTCTGATTGACATCTTTATCCAGATTATTTCAAAGTCTGACCCAGTATCGATCTCAACTGCATTTAAACAGCTTTTAACTGCAATGAACACACCACCTCCCATAGCATCAGTCCTATCCTTCCTAAACATTTTCCAATCCAAGTTCAAAATTTCACTGCTATTTATGTCTGGTTTCAACCAGCTTTCGGTACCTAGTACAATATTGGCATTTATTTTGGTTTGTAGTTCCCATGCAGTTAGTATTATTTATCACTTTCTCAGGAGTATCAGATGTATCTTCTGTTGCGACATTTTCTGAATATGAAACACACCAATTTTTGCGATTTTGTTCATTCAATGATGTACTATTCCTGCACTTATATGCACTTTTATCACTTGCAAGGTTTGTGTTTTCTTCTTTTAAGGCAACTATTTCCCCTTTAAGTGCCTCAATGTTACTGTTTAGTATACTGATGATTTCATTTTTTGAGTTTATTGTGTTTAACAGTTCTGCCTGTTCATCACATACACAGTCACGACATGACTAAGGTGAATCGTCATTTACGAACTTGAGGTTCACTTTGGCACATCTTTCATGCATCCAGAACTTGCACAGTGTGCCTTTTACCACATGTTTATCACACTTTCTCCACACTGTTGGCAAAATTATTTAACTGAATAGATAAAAAATCTACACACCAAGCAGCGGCAGATCACACACATAACAGATGGTTGTAATTGGCAAGCTTTTGGAGCCAGTGGCTCCTTCTTCAGGCATAAGGGTTGAAGGCGAAGGAAGAAGGAAAAGGACTGGAGAGGTCTAGGAGAAGGGGTGCCCTGTCTTCCACCTTTAAGCTCTCAGGTTTTAAAATCTCATCCGATGCAGTCCTTAACAGTCTTTCCATCTCATCTCATATGGAAAGTCTACCCTGACCTGTGGTTCTGGGTGACTTTCTCAAAATTTTTCCTAGACCTCTATAGTCCTTCACCCTTCTTCCTTCCCCTTCAACCCTTCTGCCTGAAGGCTCCAAAAGCTTTTTATTTATATATAAATTGGACAGATAAAAAATCTACTCACCAAGCAGTGGCAGAAATTGATGTCTTACTGCACTGTCCTTTTGGTTTCGTCTTGGATCTTCACAGCATCTTCCACCCAGCAGTCAAACAAAAGTGTACAATCAGTAGTTTTCTTGTTGAAGTTGTTTTCATCATGAAATGCTTTTGTTGCATTGTCAGGATTTTGATGTGACATTTCTATAGTACATCCATTAGCTGTTTAAGATTGTCTAGTTTGACCAGCATATTTGTGTTAAGTGTGCTAATATAATGTTTGCAAAGAGATTTTGTGATGCTATGGATTTTCTCCTTTTTATGATGTTCCTGGGCCCAGAATCCAATTACCGGAATAGACCAGTACATTTACTGAGTGTGGGATAGTAGGTATCTTTCATGTTGTTCTGTCATATCTTATTTTCCAGCCTGGAGGTGGTTGAGATCTCTTTTGGAGATCACAATTGTTAAATACATATTTGTAGCAGCTGCACCAACTCGCTGAACAGATGCTGACCATTAGCTGCTGGATGCTACAAGAGACACTAATTTGTTAATGTTTGGACCACCTTGGTAATTTCATTACCAAAAATAACTTGAACCTATTCCATGACATGTTAGATACAGTGGAATGGCCCATACGTATTAGTGTGTCAAGTACCGAGAACTTTGATAATTTTCTAAGAAGTTTTCTAGAGGTATTCAGTGAATCATTTCCACCTAGGACCTGGCACCAAAAAGTTAAAAGTAAACTAAACTGGATTACTCCAGGCTTAAAAGTATCTAGTGCTCAAAAATGAGAGCTGAATAAAGAAATGAAATGCAGCAAAAACCCGGAATTTGTTAACTATGTGGGACGTTATAAAGTTGTATTTAAAAGTGCTGCTAAAACTGCCAAAAGAATGTTAGTTGATAAGTTCATTTTAGGACATAAGGATAAGTCTAAAGCAGTATGATATTTATTAAATCAGAATTAGGTACAACTGTTAACCACCAGAAAATTTCAAAAGTCAAACTTCTAAAACAACGATACTATTTCAAACCCTGCTCAAATAGCTCAATGTTTTAATAAGTTTCTCATAAATATAAGAAAATCTGATGTGAATGTGAGTACTTATGAAAACAGCCTGGACCAGAATAGTGACCCCCTTGTGACATTTAGTAAAGGCTCTGCTGAAGATGTAAAAAATGCTATTTTGTCCTTAAAAAACAAAAATGCTGCAGGCTGGGATCAAATACCCACCAATGTAATTAAATTTGGATACGATAAAATAGCACACCCTCTGTCCTTAACAATCAGTCAGTCATTTGAGGAAGCCAACCTTCCTGATGTGCTTAAGTATGCAGAGGTAAAATCACTACACAAAAAAGAGAGGATATGGGAAATTACTGCCCCCTCTATATCCTCCCAGTGCTATACAAAGTATCTGAAAAAATAGCTGCAGTGCATATAACAAATTTTATTGTGAAATGTGGTGTTATTCTCAAAACCCACTATGGGTTCCAAAAAGGGAAAAGCACTATGAGTGCTATTAATGAATTTATTGAAAAAAATCTTCTCATCACAAGACAAAAGCACCAAAGTAGCAGGTACCTTCTACAACCTTACAAAGGCATTCGATTCTGTGAATCACTCCATGCTGCTTCAAGGCTCAATCTTGGGGCCAATATTGTTTCTCTTTTACATAAACAATTTACCTCTTAATGTCAATGCCCAGCCAGTCATGTTTGCTGATGATACTTCAGTACTCCTTAAAAAACAAAATGTGGGAGAAATTCCAGATGGTGTTATAAACACACTAAACAACCTAGATACATGGGTTCAACAAAAGGGCCTTAAACTTAACTTTTCAAAGACTTTGTTTACACAACTTAGAACCAAACAATCAAAAATCAGTGACATCAGTACTGTACATAAAAATCAAGTTATGGACAAAGCTCAGTCCATTAAATTCTTGGGACTAACTTGCGCAAAAATCTAGATTATTTATCTACAAAATTAAACAGCCTTGCCTTTACAATGGATGTACTATCTGGTATAACAGACATAAGCTGCAGAAAAGTGGTGTACCACAGTTACTTGGAATCTGTCATTAAATGTGGTTTAATTTTTTGGGGAAATTCAAGCTACATGTCATGAATCCTGCTACTTCAAAAAAGAATTGTTACAAAAATGTGTGCTGCCCCTCCAAGAACATCCTGCCATGCATTATCCAAGAACCTAAAAATATTACCTACCCCTGCATTGTACATATTTGAAATTAATATCTTTGCATTGTACATATTTGAAATTAATATCTTTTTACATAGGAACCATGAGCTAACAGAAGAAACCCATTTCAAACATCTGTAGAACATTAGATGCAAAGAAAATTTTGTAATTCCACGACATCACTTAAAATTCTACCAACAGACACCCCAGTACACGGGAGTGAAAATTTACAGTAAACTCAAGTGTACAGATGTACTGATCATGGAGATAGGTTCACTGAAGAGAAAACTATATGAGCTCCTGGTGGGAAAATGCTACCATCCAACTGAGAAATTTATGAACGATGAAATCATCATTTGAATAATGTGACTGTTTAACATTATACCATTGTGTAATATTGTATACATGTATAATGTACTGTTACATCAAAAGAAAAACAATTTAATAATATTACTACGGCCATCATTTGAGTAGTGTGAATGTTTAATGTTATTGCATTGTGTATAATATTGCATACATATTAAAGATAATGTACTGTTACATCATAAGAAAAACAATTTAATAATATTACTATGTCCAATATCAACCTGTACTGGTGTTAGGGAATTATGTAATTATGTATATCATAAGGCTAAAATTGTTGTGTCTCCTTAACAGCAAGGTCAGATGATCTGTAAATGTGTGTTATGAGATGAATAAAATACAAATACAAACACAAATAACTGACATCTAGGAGTATTTCCACTATCTGCCAGTTGGGGAGGTGGAGTACCATTTAATTCTAAACTGAAGGTTTTCTTGGGCTGTTCATCTATCAGCAACATCCACACTCCTAGCATTTGCATATATGTGCCTAAGATACCCTTTTATTTGTCACAGCAGTGTTTCTTTATAAAACTTATCATAAATTTCTACCAGATCCTGCAGAGCTACAGCCAGAGCAACAAGTATAAATTTTGTTTCAACAATAAAGAAAATTTTGATGATTTCATGCATGGCCAGGTATTCTTATATAAATTGATCTGTGCATTCAAACACTGATCTCCGAACTAATTCTTGAATAAATTATTGAGCATCATGAGCTAGTTAAGCCAGAATTGTTCTATTTACCCTCCATCTTCCCCATTCATCAATGGTAATGTCCATACCATTGCAGTTTTTAGTGACAAAAATAACAGCATTGTCTGTAATCATAGTTTGTTTTGTCACTAATAATTCACTCAAAATTTTTAATTCAGTGAGTCCTTTATCCAAATCCATTTTTGGATACTGTAGATGTTGTTGTACTAATTGGCTTCCTCTAGCATCATGCGCCAGAAGCTGATGTAGGCTAAAAAAGTAAAATCACATATATGATAGCTGGAATCAGCAAGCTTGCTGCATATCTACTAACAAGGTTTGCCTTGGATGGATCTTGCTTATTTCCATAGCGCTCACAAATGTTTGCAGAATTCATTTTATGATTTGAACTGAGCTGTAATGAGCACTCTAGAGCGTCTCAGAAATCATTTCAAACTTTTCCCTGTTTTTTGACAAGTAACTCCCATCTATATGTACAAGGTGAGAAGAATGAATATAATTTCTCTACAGTTCCTAAACAGATGGTGCTACAGGGAACACACAAGAATCCATGAACTGCACAACGATTTAAAGAATGATTAACACAGGGACTAAACAGAGGTTTTGGACTGACTTCTTGAATTTTTTGATCTGCTCACTATTTATACGTGACACTGACATGACACAATGCAATATCCAGCCCATCTTTTTCCAGCTGCTATTAAATATCTTTTGACATATCCTTTGCAATCTTCTTGACATTAGAAAACCTAAGGAGAATTCTCAGACTTCCACAATATGTTCCCCATGGGGACATATCTAGTTATCTGAATCATTTGGTCAATTCTTCTTTCATCAAGTGAGCTGTCAATAATTACTCTTTAATGTTTAGTGCTTTTTATATCTGCAGTAATTTTTAATACCATGTTCATCCAAAATAAAAATAAATTCATTCTGTATCTCTTTTGACAAATAAGAAGATACTCTGTTTGGCCCACCAGCAGACTCTTAACATTTTAAACAATAATCTTTCAATACTGGATCATATTTTATCAATTGCACTAATTCTAAGCAGTTTCTTCTGTTTTCTAATGAAATTCCTAGAAAATGACTATGGAAAACAAGTTCTTACGAGGCTAAAAGTGCTGTAATATATAGAAAGTGATATAAAAAGTTTCCCCACTACTTGGTTTCATCATTAAAAAACCTAATGATTATCTTTGGCAGTTGTTTTATTAGGTTTCAAGCCCATTGGCAATGTTTTCCATTTTTATACATTTGATAGATGTCCAGGTGATGATTCACATTTTTGGGCCCCATTTCCATCACTCACAGAAACCACAAATAAATTTATTTTTGTTGGTACTGCCATCAGAAGTAAATCATTGACAACAAAAACAGTACAGTTTCTTTGTTGATGGAAAGGATGGCATCCATTTCCTGAAATATTTAGTTTAATTCAAATGTGAGTAAAGCCAAAATGAAGTTATCAAACAATGTGTTCCTTTAGTGTGTTCACGATTTGAAAGGTCTCTTCTCGTTTTGATATACTTCAATACCTTTTCATAGTCACATTTCAGATATGCTTTGGAATATGTATTGGCCACTGTACAGTATCACTGGATGAAGAGGAGTTTAAGTTAGGTGCATAAGAAATACATACAGCCTCAATAATTTTCTCATCATCACTATCTTCAACATACTTTTTTCAGTGACACTTATGTCAAAGTCTTCACTAAAATTACTTATTAGGGGCGACTGATCAGTTGTTGGACCACCCAATAAAGGCTGTCAGTCATCTGATCAAAAGTGAGTCTCTGCTAGATGTTTCTTGAGCTTAGGAAAGAGATGAATGTCAGAGGAGGAGGGGGGAGGGGGGGGAGCAAATTTGGTGAGTAAGGTGGGTGCCAGTTCAAAGCTACAGGAGTTGATGGCAGGCATATTGCAATGATGGATATGTGTGTGTGGACAGATTGTCCTGATGAAATACCACTTGTTCTGTCAACATCCCAACATGTTTCACTTTGATGGCTTCCCTCAAATGCATTAGTTGAGCAGCATAATATGCTCCAATCACTGTTTCATCTTTTTTGAGATATTCAGCCAGGATAACACCATAGAAATCCCAAAAAACAAAGACATCACCTTGCCAGCGGATGTTACTGACTTGAACTTATTGGGGGTGGGTGAGGAGGGATGTTCTCATTGTTTTGAATGAATCTTGGATTCAGGATGAATGTGGTGAACCATGCTTCATCCATTGTCATAGAAAGTTTGAGAAACATCACAAGATTTGCCTCCAAAAGGGTCAAGTTTCTGGCTGACATGACATGTCTTTGGAATTTGTTTCCTGCTATCAACATTCTTTGGACCCACTGAGATGAGACATTCTGTATATCAAGCACAACTCTTATGACATGTCCAACATGTTCCTGAGATATGCGCACTCTCTCAGAAATTTAGTGTTCTGTCACATGCAAGTCTGCCATGATGATATCCTAGATTGCAGTTACGTTTTCCTTTGTGCTGGCTGCTAGCAGTCTTTCACTGTGAGGGGAATCTTGGACAGAGGTGTTTCCCCACCTGAATTTTGCTACCAACCTTTTTCACAGTGTAAGAGGAAGGGGAATCCTCCCCTAATGTTGCCATCATGTCATCATGGATCATATGCCTTCATGCCCTTTTTTGGCAGTTACTGAATGACCACACACATGCTCTCTTTATGCATTTTTCAAAATTTGTACGTCTAGGACCATCCAAATTCCAGTACCACTCCCCAAAAGAAAGTTATTAATGAAAATTTGATATGTGACCTAACAAAGAAATGTACTATTAGTTGCTAAACTAACATTCAGCTAGGACAATTATTTCATGGGTGGACCAAGAACTTTCTAGTCACCCCTCTTACAACAGATTTTTCTCATGTGTTTGTAGTCACAATATCAACAATTATGTGTACCCCTTTCCTTCATCACTTCTTTCTTTTATGAGAGCCAGATGAGTGAATTCTTTACACTATAAAAAAGATTAGCAACATTATTTAGTGACAAATGTCCATTAACAGTAATTTTTTCTCTATGTGTAGCCTGTAGGCTCACAGTGGAGAGTAGATAGGTACCATCATGATTATAAATGGGTGGTCATTTTTGAATGACTGTTTTATACAGCATTTATATAGTAATTGACAACAAGCCAATTTTATCAGTGGATAAAAGTATTATTTTTATTTTACTATTTTATAAACTATTATTTGTTTGTTAAATGTCATGTTCCTATAATTTGTAACACATTTTGATATTTCAACAAACTGTTATTTGTAACACAGGCTGCCTGTCTCAGGCACTACCAGTGTTGTGAAACAAATCTGAACACCAAAGAACTATGTGGCAGACCACTTCTCTGTGAATAACTGGGAATCACAAGAGAAGTGGAGGCCCTGGTGCCTGACATCTGGTGTACCGTGGTCAAGATGATAACTGAAAAAGTGAAAGTAAGTTATGGGGAGGTTTTCACCATCTTGTATGACATTTCTAAGATGACATAGGTCGCCTCACACTGGGATCCACCCCAAAAGCCAGCTAACAAAGGCAGCAGTGGAAATGTTGTAGCTGTGTCAGGCCAGTCCAGATGACTTCTTTAGGTGTGTAATCACCATGGAGAAGTGCTAGGCATGGCACAAAGACCCTGAAACCAAGGAGCAAAGCAAATTGTGGGAACTTGTGGATTCACCACTGCCATCACTGGGAAAAATCATGCTGAGTGTCTTTCTAGGAGAGCCGTGGTGTGGTGCTAACAGATTATGCTCGAAGGAGGAATCCACAACAGGAGCATACTGCAGGAATATCAAGATGAGGTTAAGTGCAGTTGGTCAAAGTGACACAACACAGGAAGCTGTCCACAGTTCACATGTTTTTTTTTTTTTGCTTCAGGAGAATTCCCAGATAATTCAGCACAGGCCCCACACATGTTGTACCTGTAAACCATCAAGCATCACCTCATTCCCTGGCCCCTTCCCCTGGTGTCTCCTGGTTTCCTGATATGGCACCCAATGACTTCTTCCTCTTTCCTTGGTTGAAAAAATCATTGCATGGCAGGCATTCCCATAAAATGAGGTGATATTCGAAGTAGAACTTTTTCTGAACAGCCAAAGGGCAGAATTCTGCATCAGAGATCTCCATCAAGTAATCCATATTTGGAAGAAATGTGTTGCATTGAAGGGTAAAAATACAAAGAAAGACTAACCAGAGCTAAGTCTTGCGTCCACAGTTGTTTTTTTTTTTGGTGAAGATTAAAACCTAATGACAACACCTCATACGTAACTGGACAGCACCACTGTGAAAATTATGGGCTCCTATTGCAAATGAAGAAATGAAGAGTGGGGCCACTGGTGTTATTCTCCTTCATGGAGAGGAAATACAAATGTCATTGGGTTACTTAGAACAATAAATAAAATTATATATTGTTAGAATGTAATATATACATCAATACCAAAATGAATTATTTCATTTTTATTGCTATGAGCCATGTTCTGTTGAGTGCACACAATTCTAAATATTCAGCACAACTGGTTGTGCCACAGGTTTGAAAATGTGCCGCTGAAGCTAGAGGCAATAGTTTGGCTGAATGAAATCGACTCAGTGGGCTACTATGGAAAGCACCTCATATAATGATGTGCAAATTGTTTAGGGATTCGTTACATTACATTACACCAATCACATCTATGGATCCTATCAAGAAGGTTGTGGAAATACATCGAAGATGTACATTTTATGCAAGTGCAATAAGATGTAATAACCTTTAATTACTCATTATGTGTTCGAGTCACATTAATGTGATCACTGTCTATGTCTGATGTCAATGTGAAATAACCTCTCACAGACAGAAAATGGCAGCACTAGCTGTAGAGGGTGTATAAGGCATGTCAGAGGGACGCAGAAAAGAGTGCAGTCTTTTTTGTAATGTGGAAATGGACCAATTTATCTGGTGTCCTAAAGGGCATGATCATTGGCTTTCTGGACAAGGGTGAAAGTATTTCCAAAACAGATCAGTTTGTAACTGTTCATGTGCCACCATGGTTAACGTATACCATGCGTGATAAAATGTCACTACCCAAAAGTGGCACTGAGGCAACTGTGGTGCACCATGAACTACAGCTGTGAATATTTGTACAGGCAACTAGACATACTACTGTTGAGCAACTGACCACCCAGATGAACTAAGGATCTACCAATTGTATCCCCTCAATGACTGTTGCTGTGTATGAGCCTCCACAGCAGATGCCCGGTTCGTGCACCCAACTGACTGCTGTTCATCGGCAACGAAGGCTGGAATTTGCATGCCTCTATCACAACTAGATGTCCACTAAGTGGTGACAAATGATCTGTTCAGATGAATAATTTTTATGCCCCATCTGCTAAATAGCAAAGGATTCAGAGGGAATGTTTTTGTAACGTTGCTTGGTTGGTCTCGCCATTCAGGAAGGTACAGTGGATCAACACAACTATACATCTATCCTTGATTACAATGTCCATCCCTACATGCCATTTGTTTTGTCCTTGGTATGATGGCATCTACCAACAGGATAATGCAACATGTCACATTTGTGAGTGTTTTGCAGAGCATCAGGATGAGTTTACTGTACTCCACTGACTACAAAACTCCCTGGATTTAAACCCAATCGAGAATCTGTTGGACAACCTTGACTGGGACATTCACACCATGTATCCTCAACTGAGAAACCTAATGCAGCCGGCCATGGCAATGGAGTCACCACGGCTCATCATTCTTGTTGGTACCTTCCAGAAACTCATTGACTCTCTTTCTGCATGTCTCACAGTGGTCCAAGGTGTGAAAGGTGGTTATTCAGGCTTTTGGCTGGAGGTCACGTTAATATGACTGGACAGTATATCATCATATTAGAAAGCTAAACCTTACATATTATAAATATGTATGTATGTATGTACCACACCTCCTTGTAAACTACTGGATTGATTTCAACCAAACTTGGTACTCATCATTTACTGAGTGGGAAGAATCACTGTGGGTATGAGAACCATCCATCTATCAATGGGGTGGGGGTGGGAGTGAAAAAGTAGTGTAGCCCAATGTGGGAGTATGCCTACCAAGCCACCTGGTAGTTGAAAATGAGAGCACTTAGAGACTTATAACAAAGTTTACGCATAATTTCAAATCTTTTCATGTTGACACCCCAATAAAATGATGAAAGGACAAAAGTTTATTGCTTACTTCCTTTTTTGATGATCAAGCAGTGAAACTTACTTAAAACATCATGCCTTCTTTACTACTGAGTGCTTTCACGACACATTTTACAGGTGGTATTCACGCATACCACTGAGTGTGCCTGAAAAATTATACCTTTGTAAGACGCTGTGTGAAAACTAAACTACACATCAAAATATGCTAGTCACACACGTTAAATACAGGGTGTTTCAAAATTGGTGGTCAGTATTCAGGGATATAAAAAAAAAGATCATTTGCAACAACAAAAGTCAAGTAAACATCGGATCTAAAATGCACACCTGAAGAGCTATTAGCAATTCTTTATCTTCGATACTGTGAAACAAATCTCTTCCACTGCAAGCTCTTTGCTTTCCATATTTTGATAGGTGGTAGTATGGACCAAAACAAGAAAAAGAAGTTCAGTACACATGTGCTCAAAAATGCATACCTTAAAAGTTATGAGCACTTGTTCATTAGAAGAATTCTGTTTCAAAATAGCGAAGATGAACAAGTGCTCATAACTTGTTCATTAGAAGAGTTCTGTTTCAAAATAGCGAAGATGAACAAGTGCTCACAACTTTTAAGGTATGCATTTTCGAGCACATGGTTACTGTTTTCTTATTTTGGTCCATACTACCACCTCTCAAAATATGGAAAGCAAAGAGTTTGCAGTGGAAGAGATTTGTTTCACAGTATCGAAGATCAAGAATTGGGCATAGCTCTTAAGGTATGCATTTTAGACCCCATGTTTACTTGACTTTATTTCGAATGATTATTCCTGTCATATCCTTGAATATTGACCATCACTTCTGAAATGCCCTGTATGTGTACAAATATATGTCAAACGTATTAAATATCTGTAAAACATGTGTCACAATAGCATACACAGGTGGAGCCTCAGGTGAAAAGCTCCCCTAAACCCCTGGATCGAATTCAACCAAACTTGGTATATGTTTTACTTACTACCTCAAAAGAAAGAAAAACTGCCAACCTTTGGTTGGGGGGGGGGGGGCGCTGGAGAGAGAATGGTGGGAGAGAAGGAGATGGAGAGAGAGAGGCAGAAGGAGGAAATGGACACAGCTAGGGGCAGGAGGAGATGGACAGAGAGTGGTGTTGGTAAGTTCTATGGGACCAAACTGCAGAGGTCATCAATCCCTAGGATTACACACTAATTAATCTGACTTAAACTAATTTACACTAAGGACAACACACACACACACCCATGCCTGAGGGAGGACTCATACCTCCGATGGGAGGAGCTGTGGCAAGAATCCTCGGACCGCGTGGCTACCCCTCACGGTGACGGAGAGTGGGGAGGATTTTTTGCAGTGTTACTTACAAGGTGTTGCCATAAGGTTTTAATTCTCACCTTGAAAAAAATCAACTGTAGCCATGAGACTTAGCTATCGTTAGTCTTTCTTTGCATTTTCACACATCAATGCAACACATTTCTTCCAAAGATGGATAACTTGGCAGTGATCTCGGTTGCAGAATTCTGCATTTTGGCTGTTCAGGAAGAGTTCTACCTCGAAAATCACCCTGTTTTCGCTATGAGAATGCCTTCATCCAACGATTTTTGCATCCGAGGAAAGAGGAAGAAGTCATCGTGTGCCATGACAGGAGAACAGGAGACACTGGGGGGAGGGGGCTGGGAATGAGGCGAAGCATGATGGTCTAAGAGATACTGCATGCATGTGTTCTGTGCAGAAGTAGCTGGGGTATTGTCCTGAAGCAAAAGCAAAAACACACACATGGTCCCATGGACAGCTTCCTGCAACGTGTAGCCTTGACTAACTCCTCCTAACCTCGTTACGAGGTTTTGGCAGGATGCTCCTGTGCCAATTGGCACTTTATGAGCATAATCTAGTGGAACAGTACCATGGCACTCCCCAAAAGACATTCAGCAACACTTTTCCCTGTGATGGTTGGTGCTTTGTCTTTTATAGCAGTGGTGAATCCATAAGTTTCCACTACTTGGTTGGCTCTGAGCACTATGCGACTTAACTTCTGAGGTCATCAGTCGCCTAGAACTTAGAACTAATGAAACCTAACTAACCTAAGGACATCACACACACCCATGCCTGAGGCAGGATTTGAACCTGCGATCACAGCGGTCGTTCGGCTCCAGACTGTAGCGCCTAGAACTGCACGGCCACTCCGTCCGGCTTTTCCACTACTTGCTTTGCTACTTTGCTTTGGTGTCTTTGTGCTATGCCTAGCACTTCTCCATGGTGATTATGCAGTTAAAGAAGTCATCTGAACTGGCCTGACACAGCTACTATATTTCCACTGCTGCCTCTGTTTGGCAGGCTTTTTAGAAGGGTGTAATCAGTCATGGACCTCAATGGGCGGTGATCTTTGTCCTGTTAGAAATGTCATACAGGATGCTGAAAACCTGCCCATGATTGACTTTCTTTCACTTTTACAGTTATTGTCTCGACTGTTGTATGTCAGATGTCAGGCAGCAGGGCTCCACTTTTGCTAAGATTCCCAGTTCTCTATGGAGAAATCATCTGCCACTTTGTTCTTTGTCATTTAGACTTGTTTCACCACAGTGGAAGTCTCAGAGACCAGTAGCCATTGTTACATGATAGTACATTTTAAATGGCAAGGAGTGTGAGAGTGGAGGAAGTGCAGTGATCTCCATCATTTATTAAAAGAAACCAAAAGTGTACTTTACACATCATTGCAAGAACGAATTTGAGCCAGCTGACCACTACAGTTGAGCCTTGGAGGCTCATTTCGAGTTGATCCATCATTGCTTGCATATCTTTGACTGACTGCCATGCCATGTGGCTAGATGACACTCTGGAGCCAGGAGGTAAGCGAAGTGAGGAAGGGTTGCTGTAGCTGTGGTATGGCAGGTGTGCCGAGCTTGACAAGACCATTTACAAGGAAGTATGCGCTATTGGGTGTGCTGCACACAGTGGTAGCTTCATGGGCTATGGGGGCTGGCAGTGTTTCACAATGGTCACTATCCTGGTGAGTATGCCTTGTTTTGGTTGCACCTTGACCGACAGGTAGAACTGATTTTTGGCACCTTCCGTTTGCCCATTCAAGTGATATTTGTGGCGAACAAAGCCGATCTTTTGGAAATGATTACTGTTCTGAACTCTGGATCCAATCACTGCAATTGCTTCCTTCTGCTAGCATGACTGAGAGCTGGCTTGAGACTGTATTTGAAACGACTGCCTTCACTTGCTTTGCCATGAGCAAGGTACTAAAATTGCCATTTCTGATGTAAATGATCTGATCAGTTTCCCAAATATGTCATGCCATAACAACTAAATATTTAGGTGACATATAAAACATTATATTCTAGAGAAATGATAGTTATTCACTCGACATGTGAATAAAGCCTCTGAACTGCAGATTTCAGGGGTGTGCATGATGCACAATAGACAGTACAATTGAAGAGAAATGAACATCTGTGAAAAGAGCAGCTACAGAAGTCTTGCAGATCAATATAGGTACAAGGAAGGTGACCGTGAAGAAAGTGGGGTAGCAAAAGTAATACTTCAGTTGATCGACGAAAGAAGTGAGTACAAAAATGAAATAAATGGGAAGAGCAGGGAAGCTAAGGCGAAATGGCTGCAGAAAAAATTGGAAGAAATTAAAAAAAATAAATGGCCTTGGGAATGACAAACTCAGCATGTATAAAAGTCAAAACAGCCTTTGGTGAAATTAACAGCTGAGGTATCAACCTTAAGAATTCAAGAGAAATTCTACTCTTAAACACAGTGGAGGGATCATGTATGTTGAAACAGTACATATACCAGAGAGGCAGTTCTGACATTCTACTTGATAATGTAATCAAGATTTAAGAAAAATCAAGACAGGTTTACAGAATTTGTTGATCTAAAAACAATGTTCAGCAATGTAAAAAAGTACAAGGTGCTCAAAATTCTCAGGAAAATAGGTGTAAGCTAAAGGAAAAGATAGATAATATATATATTGTATAAGAATCAAGAGGGTTAAGTAAGAATGGAAGACTGAGAAAGAAGTGCTCAAATTAGACAGGATGTAAGACAGAGACACATAAAACCCCAAAACTAAGACAAATATGGCTAACAAAACTGAGAAACAGTAAACATACAATTAAGGCACACTTACACAGGCTACACAAAGCTGGCCACAAGACAAAACAAATCAGACTGGTAATTCAAACGAGGCCAACAATCTTGTAGTCAGAAAAGTAAAGCAGTTAAGCACAATAGTAATAATATAAGGTAAACACTAAGGTTTAAAATCACATAAAATCTTCTCCTGCAAAAAATTATTTCAGATAACAATAACAACACTAGCATTGCAATGGCCTCACCCATATGGTAAAACGATAACTAGCGCAGCTTAATCTGAAACACAGCAGGTACGGTCATCTGCACAGCTGGTTTTCCGCTGAACCCACCCAGCACAACACTCTTCCGTTGCACCACCACTGAAGTGCTCACACCACAGTTAATGTCTTCTTGGATCACATCAGCATGACATTCACCAGGGCCAAGACTGTCCACTCACCAAGATCAGGAACCGATGCCTCATGTGGATAACAACTCTCTGCTAAGGCTCCTTTAGCATCCAGTCCCCATGATGACAATAGTCATTCCATCATCCGTTCACTTGGGGTCAATGTTAGTGGCTACATGCAGGCAACTGCCCCTGTCTCTCAGGTGTTGCTGCTTCCTGGCCAACTTGCTGAACCAATCACTCCAGGTTGTAAACAAGACTGGTTGGTGTGCCATCCATGGCCCCAAGTTGCACATGAAGTCGTGTCTTGCAGTTGCTGCCCATGGCCTCCAGGACTGACACCAAGTTGTTGTCATTTTCTTGTCCTAAAATGCATACTGCTGTCACCTATAGCAGTGCCTAGTCTCGCTGTGGCGCTGTGCTTTGTAGCTCTGCAGTTCTGTGTGCACCATTTTCCTGAGGAAACACATAACCAGCAATGATACCAACTGCCAATTCATGGCAATAGACTAAAGGATATCAAATCACTAAAGGAAATGCACCATGTAACAGAGGTATTATGTGTCAAAAAGTTAAAGGCTTGCCTGGAATAAAAATATATTAACATATGCAATACATACAGAGACACTGGTTTCATATTATGTGCCCTTTCCTGTTTCTATGAAGCCTTCATATTAATTTTTTGTACTTGTCTCCAGACAAGTTTCACTCACCTTGTGAAATCCTTCACTGATGAGATGTCTCCTTGTGGCGAGGCTTTGCAAAACTCAAAGGGTGACGGCATCTTGCACACAAAAATTGCTTCGTACGAAGATACCCTATACTGTATGCAGCGACAACGTAGGCCAATAGAACGTCCCAATTGTTATGTTGGGAATTTATGTAAAAACTCAACAATTTCGTAATTGTCCTGTGGACTTGTTCTGTGTAACCGTTAGTGTGAGGATGCAGAGCTCTCATCCATTATTTCCTAATGCGCAACAGCCTGTGTAGCTGCTGCATTAGTTCCTACATAAAATGCTGCGAACCTTGATTATGGTTTCAGGTGTCCCAAACCGAAGTACCCACTGGCTGACTGGTGCCTGAGCCACCATCGTGACTTGCTGGTCTGGTAATGGTATCATGGAAACGTGACAAAAAATGTAGTCAGTAATGGTAAATACATAACAATTCCTGTAGGTGTTTATGCTAGAGGTCCTAGGATGCCTAATCCTAGCATTTGGAAGGGCTTTTCAGCTTGTGGCAACCTCTGTAGTTTAACTTTCTGCTGGTTAAGTTCTCTTCTTTGAGCACACAGAACACAATTTTTCATGTAATGGTCCACATCCTGCCTATGTGTTATCCACCAATAATTCTGTGCTTCTCTTCTCTCCATTGCTCTTCAACCTGAATGTCCCACTACAATCAAATCATGCACTTGGCTCAACACTTCATCACACAAGCCTGCGGTACCACTAACTGCGGCCCATTTCTCGTCATTCGATACAATACTCAGTCCTCTGTAGAGAACTGCTGTTGCTTAACAAACTGCTGACAGTCCGGGTTAGCACTTTGTGCTGCCCTTCATTCGCTTACATCAATGCCTGTGTATTCCATAGGGCATGTGTTGTGGCTGAGTCCATCCACATTAGCGTGCGACCTTCCTGGCTGATGCACTGCCTTGTAATATTACCTGCATAACAACAAGACCCATCGTGACAATCTACTCATGGGATCTTTAAGCCCTGAAAGCCACTTAAGCACTGCGCGATCAGTCATGACTTTAAGTCTTCTACCACAAATGTAACAACGAATATACCCAATTCCAAAAATCACTGCGTGCATTTCTTCTCAGTACTGGAATAATTTCGTTCAGAATTACTGAGATGGAGTGAAGTGTATACAGTAGGGTGCTCTTGTACATCTACTTTCTGACTCAAAATAACTCCTAGCGCAGAATCTTTGCAGTCACAATAAAGAAAAATGGTTTTTTAAAATCTGGATGGACCAAGATGGGACTAGATGTCAACAGATTTTTTAATTTCTGGAACGCCTCCTCACATTCAGATATCTAATGATACTTCATCCCTTTCTGTAGCAATTGTGTAAGAGGTCTTGAAATTCTTGCAAATTTTGCGACATACCTATGGTTAAAATTGCGAGCCCCAAGTAAGATTGAAATTACTCTAGCTTGGTGGGAGTTCTAAGTGTCTGAACGGCCTCAGCTAGCTTTGGATTGGTACAAATTCCATCCTGCCCTATAATGTAACCCAAATACCGAACATTTTGCAGTGGAAAATGACATTTCTCTAAACTCAACATTAACAGTGCTGCGAACAGATGATCAAATACTTCGTGCAACTGCTCCAGATGTTCTGGAATATTCTTTGAACACACAATTATGTCATCCAGGTATACAGTGCACTGTTTCGGTTTAATCCATGCAACATACTATCCAACAACTACTTAAAAGTGTTTTAAGCCCAAAACGCAACAGGCAAAACTTAAAATGTCTAGTCAGTGTTGAGAACGTAGTTTTGGGTCAGTCGTCCAGCGTTGCTTCCAACTGTTGGTAACTAGTACACAAATCCAGTGTTGTGAAGTATCGAAACTGACCGAAGCTGTCCAATGTCTCTGTTATATTAGGCATAAGATACACATCCGACGCCGTTTTCATGTTGAGGAAGCGGTAGTCACAACAGAAGTGATATGCTTTGCCACCATCTGGTTGCTTACATTTACCATGGGAGTAGACCAGGGACTACAAACAGGTTCTATGATGCCATTTCTAGGTTGCTGATCTATAAACTCTCCAATAATCGGCTGTAAATGTCGTGGAACTCGATACAGTCGTTTGTAGAAGGGTACTTCACTTCCAGTAGGAATTTGATACTGAAGAAGCGGTGTTGCCGGTAATGGACCTGATGGATTAAATAATTCAGTCAACTGTTTCTGCACTAATACTGTATCCTGTGCTTCCAGATGTGTTACCTTACTCCAACCAGTTTACAGACCCTCCCGGCATTGTGTAATTTGCTGTAAAATCAGGGTCTAATTCATCCTCATCTAACACTTCAAGCTCGCAACCAGGGTACCCTGCGACATCTTTACTTTCTTGGGGCCAAAATTATCAACACTATCTTCGTGCCATCTACATCCCGAACGTAGACGTCAGTTACGCGCGATGTGCAACCAGGAAATCAAGTCCGAGAATCACATCTTACTTTCCGCTAACCACGGGAAGAGCTACTGCATCCACTTGGAAGTTAACCTACTCCACTCGGAACTTCAGCACTCCAGCACTCCAGTACCGACAGAATTTGCACGCTCTCCTCCTAAGCCACTTAACGTCCACAAATACTCGCTTACTTGCAACCCATACCTGAGGACCGTTATCCAACAACATTTTACTTAATATATCTCCCACACAGCGGGTCAGGAAGTGTGCCACTGCTTTCTTACATGTGCCAACTCTTATTGAGAGTGTGTCACAGTGACACCCCGCCCCCTGCGCCGTTTAACTGCTGTCAGCAAGAACTACCCTGCGACTGAAACTTCCGTTGTCGTCGATTTGTGTTACAGGATTGCCTATCTCAGTGACCAAATTTTCCACAGTACCCGAAACGTTGCCGTTTGCAATCTCATTGTACATGGCCCTTTCGTCCACAATGGAAACAATTTACGTACGTACTAAACACTTTCCGACGTTCAGCCGACCTCTGTGTACGAGTGGTTCTAGGTGCTTCAGTCCGGAACCACGCGGTTACTATGGTCGCAGGTTCGTTGCGTTTCAGTAGTTCTAAGTCTAGGGGACTGATGACCTCAGATGTAAAGTCCCATAGTGCGTAGAGCCATTTGAACCATCCGACGTTCACATGACCGAGCAAATGACTCAATTTCCTCTAATGATAGTCCAATATCCACTGCTTCACTAGCGGTTCTAGGCGCTCAGTCCGGAACCGCGCGACTGCTACGGTCGCAGGTTCGAATCCTGCCTCGGGCATGGATGTGTGTGATGTCCTTAGGTTAGTTAGGTTTAAGTAGTTCTAAGTTCTAGGGGACTGATGACCACAGATGTTAAGTCCCATAGTGCTCAGAGCCATCCGAACCACTGCTTCACTCAAATGCTTAGTATGTTCCAGACGAACCTTTCTTGACATTTCCGGTTGTTAACTCCTCCATAAATGTGTCAAGAGCCCGCTGCTCTGCTCCCCACAAGATTACCGAGTTAACCCTATCATCATCTGTGAGCTCATAGGTGACTGCATTGACTTTACGAATATGGTCGACGAAACTTTCAGTCTATTCATACTGTTTACGAAAAATCCTAGTAAGTTATTCCCGTCAAGATCTTACTGTGTTCTTCTTCCGATATCTCTCTATTAACCCTACCTGAAAACCCTCAAACTGTTAGCCTCTCTCAGATTCTCATATCACATAAAATGCGCTCTAACATCTCCCGTTGACTTCAAAGTTGCAACACGTAATAAATGCTCCTTACTCCATCCTCCCCAGTTTGGCAGCTGTAGCCAAATTGTCGAAAAAGGTACAAACATCTTCCCCCTATTTCCCTGAAAACGGGTAACCAGTCCCACAGCAGTGCCATCCAGGGAGGGTGGATTGGGATGACTGCTGCCTGTCCGTCATCTGTAATTTGTCTACCTGATCCGTAAGTCGCTCCGTAACCTCAGTGGCTGAAAGTTTCTTCACCATGACTAAAATTTAACCAAGAGAAAAGTATTCCCAAAGAATACAAAAAAACGATCCAGACAAAAGACAGGAAAAGGGGCAGCCCATCAGGCTCGAAACCAAAATAACTGAAATTGGCGTTTACTCCATTTTCTGCTTCATGTGTATGCTGTAGGTGCTCCATACTGCTGACCCTAACTTAACGAGATCCGTCCTCCTCGATGCCTCAGCAGTCTTACTGACAGCAACGCACGCTGAAACACCAAAGAAACTGATGTAGGCAAGCGTATTCAAATACAGAGGTATGTAAACAGGATGAAAATGGCGCTGCTGTCAGCAACGCCTATATAAGACAACGAGTGTCTGCCGCAGCTGTTAGATCGGTTACTTCTGCTATACGGGCAGGTTATCAAGATTTAAGTGAGTTTCGACGTGGTATTATAGTCGGCGCCCGAGCGATGGGATACAGCATCTCCGAGGTTGCGATGAAGTGGCTATTTTCCCGTATGATCATTTCACAAGTGTACCATGAATATCAGGAATCCAGTAAGCATCAAGTCTCAGACATCGCTGCGGTCGGAAACAGATCCTTCAAGAACGGGATCAACGACTAAAGAGAACCGTTCAACGTGACAGAAGTGCAACTATTCCGCAAATTGCTGCAGACTTCAGTGCTGGGCCATCAAGTGTCAGCATGGGAAACGTGGAACGAAACATCACTGATGTGGACTTTCGGAGCAGAAAGCCCACAAGGGTACTCTTGATAATTGCACGACACAAAGCTTTACGCTTTGCCTAGGCCCGTCAACGCTGACATTGGATTGTTGGTGACTGGAACCATGTTGCGTGGTTGGACGAGTCTAGTTTCAAATTGTATTGAGCTGATGGACGTGTAGGGGTATGGAGACAACTTGATGAATCCATGGGCCCTGCATGCCAGCAAGAGACTGTTCAAGCTGGTGGAGGCTTTGTAATGGCGTGGGGCGTGTGCAGTTGGAGTGGTATACGTCTAGATACGACTCTGACAGGTGACACGTACATAAGCATCCTGTCTTATTACCTGCATCAATTGACGTCGATTGTGCGTTCCAATGGACTTGGGCAATTTCAGCAGGACAATGCGACACCCCACACCTCCATAATTAGTACAGGCTGGCTCCAGGAACGCTCTTTTGAGGTTAAACAGTGCTGCTGGCCCCAAAATGCCCAGACATGTACATTATTGAGCATATCTGGGACGCGTTACAACGAGCTGTTCAGAAGAGATCTACACTCCATCGCACTCTTACGGATTTATGAACAGCCCTGCAGGATTCATGGTGTCAGTTCCCTGCAGCAGTACTTCAGACATTAATAGAGTCCATATCACGTCGTGTAGCGGCACTTCTGCGTGCTATTGAGGGCCCTAGACGATATTAGGCTGGTGTACCAGTTTCTTTGGCTCTTCAGCGTAAATGGGCCGTGTTAACTGGCACGGGGCTACACTGCCCGTCGCCGGGTTCGAACGTGGATTCTTTGGCGCGCGTCAGGAAGAGGATGGTGGGGCTGTGTCCACGGATGGATCCTGATGATGAATAACAATATTTACTGAATATCTGCAATACATTGGTTGTAGGCCCTCTGTGAAGAACCGCAGACATCAGAAGCAGAAAACTTTATCTAAGGACCGGGAGTCAGCTCGTCATCGTCGTCCATTGTGAGGCTTCGGAGTGACACAGAGCTTGTGTCCTGTGCACCGCCAGCAATTCGGAGTCGTCACTGCCATCTCAGTCTTCGTAACAGTCACCAAGTCGTCCCCTAGGAGGCGCCAGAGTGACGCTCAGGGACTGGGTGTTGTGTTGTCATAATCATCATCATTTCATTCCCATCCACGCGCAAGTCGCCCAAGTGTCGTCAAATCGAAAGACTTGCACCTGGCGAACGGTCTACCCGACGGGAGTCCCTAGTCACACTACGTTTGTTTATATTATCGTTCTGGGACGCTGCCGCCACGAACGCCGTGGCAAACAACAAAGGTGTTTCAAAGATGGCCTTGAAGAAGTTGAAGTAACGAACGTTCTGGGCGCCCCACCGTATCAGCAACAGATGAAAACGTGTAACAAGTGAAAGAAAAGTCTATGAACGATCGCCAAATCACAATCAAAGAAGTTTCTGTTGACTTTAACATGTCAATTTGACGATGGCATGAAATGTTTTCGGATGTTTTGGGCATAGCAAAAACAGTGGTGAATAGAAGCTGGTCAGGAGTCACTAAATGAAGTCAACAATGATGCAAAACTACTGAAACGTGTCATAACAGGTGATGAAACATGGATGTCCGGCTATGACGTCGAAACTGAGGTTCAATCGTTCTAGTGGAAGCATTTTGGATAGCCCAGATCGAAAACAGCTTGGCAAGAGCGGTCGAATGTGATCCGCATATGACATCATGAGTTCTTGCCAAAAGGTCATACAATCAATAAGAAGTACTACCTACAAGTTCAGTGGGGTTTGCGGGAAGAAATCTGAAAAACAGCTGAATTTGTGGCATAACAGTTCATGTACTTGCTCACACTTCATTGCTTGTTCCTGAATTATTGGCGAAAAACAACACTGCAATGGTGCACCAGCCTCCTTATTCGCCAGATACGGTCCTGTGTAACGCGTTTATGTTAACAAAAATAAAGAGAACCTTAAAGGGCCGAAGGGCCGTCGTTTAACAAGTTTAGATGAGATTAAAAGCGCACCGCTGAAAGAGCTAAGTGCTATCCAAAAGATCCACGTTTCGGGGATCGGAAGGAGCGATAGCATAAATGTATATTACCTAATGGGGACTTCTTTGAAGGAAATAGCGTTAATGTAGACGAATAAACAAAATAAAATTGTTTCTAAAAACAGAAAATTCTCGATACTTTTTGAACACTCCTCTTATGTATTCCTTAATAAAATATCTCCTAAATACTATTTTCTTCATCTGTCCGACAGCTCAGTTCAAGCAACCAATATTAGAAATTAAAATAATGAAGATAAATTCTTAAAATCGATTTGTGGCAAAAAGATTTCTTTCATAGGAACAGGAGTTTTCAGTAAGTTTCCTTGTTATCAGACATAGAAAGGTTTTTTTTCTCTAGTCATCAGTCTACTGACTGGTCCGATGTGCTCCGCACGCAGGGTCTACCTCCTCATCTCCTAGTTACACTCGCACCCAACTTCATCAGCAGAGATCAGATTATACGCATTTGCATGTTGCATAAGAATTTGCATATTTTAACTAAACTCTAGTGACGATGCATATTTTCGCCCTTTGTTTGCAATAGTACAAAAATTTAAACGGGTGATATCAAGCTGGATCTAGTTTTGATCTCACAGATTGATGGCGATCTAGAACTGCGTGCAGTCACTAACCGAGAGACCGCTATCTACCGAAATCATTACCGAGGAGGAACAGGAACTAGCAGACAGAGTCAATGCTCCTGCGCCCGCGCCCCGGTTAATCCCCTCCGCTGTCATACCGTACGCGTTGGCAACAACTAAAACTACGCAAGCTTTTAGTCGCACGTCCATTGTTTCTGTTTAGCTATCTGTTTACTTTTACACTGTTGAAAGTGTTTACGACGTGTAGTATGTAACGTGTTGTGTGCCATGCCACCCGAAAAAAGAAACGTTGTTTCGTGGATAGTTGACCATTCTGGAACATTTACATATGACGGAACTGTTTTATATTGTCGAGTTTGCGAGAAAAACGTTCCGTATATAAAAAAAAAGAAATTCAAGTAGACCAGCATGTCAAGACAAGTCTTCATACTGCAGGAACGCAGAAGAAAGGACCACGACAACAACTTCTGACAACAGCAGGTTACAGTAGCACAGATTTGTCCAAAGATAAGCAAAAAAAGTCGGTTTAACATGGATCTATGTGAAGCATTCATTGCAAGCAATATTCCTCTTCACAAACTTACAAACCCTATCCTCAAAGGTTTCCTCTGCAAATATTGCTTAAAGCAAAATATACCAGATAAATCAACATTGCGAAAAAATTACATACCGACAATTTACGTAAATGTTCTGGAGGAGATACGCAATGAACTCGAGAGCAACATTATCTGCATTTCAGTTGACGAAACTACAGACACTTGTGGCCGTTAAATTGCAAATTTCATTGTTGGTGCTTTAATAGAAGAGTCTTCGTCTTCCTATTTGGCGACCTGCAAAGAACTTGTAAAAGTAAATCATTCTACGATCGACAGATTTGTGAATGTGGGTATTATAAAAATATTTCCAGAATCTTACGTAGATGAAAGGGTGTTTGTGTTTATTTCAGATTCTGCTCCCTATATGATCAAAGCAGGAAAAGCCCTCCGAGTATTTATCTCAGTTTGATTCATGTGATTCATTTGATGCACTTTACTCATGGAGTACATCGCCTTGCTGAAGAAGTAAGTTCCACGTAGAGAATGTAAATAAACTTATTTCATTCACATGAAAGTGTTTCTGAAGGCTCCTGCTCACATCAATACCCACAAAGAAAAACTACCAAAAGTGCCTTTGCCTTCCGAACCAGAGGTAACTCGTTGTGGTACGTGGATCGAAGCCATGTTGTTTTACAGAGAACTTTTCGAGGCCATTAGAGGGGTAGTAAACGACTTCGATAGTGCAGAGGCTTTGGCAATTTTCCAGTGCAAGGAGGCTTTTAATGATTCCGGGATTAAAAGAGACAATGCTGTGATTAGCACTCATTTTGCCCATATAACTGCAAGTATCAAAAAGCTTGAAACTCAAGGTTTGGCGTTGAATGAATCTATTCAGTTAATGAATAAAATTATTCTAGTGAACTTCTCATTGCCAGAGGTATTCTTTAAAGAAAAGGTATACTTAAAGAAAAGTTTGAAACATTTTAAATAATAACCCAGGCTTTGAACCCTTGTGCCAAGTTGATAGTTTTGTTAATGGGACACATGAACTTTAACCAGAACAACAAGTGCCAACATAGCACCCAAATTCAAATACTACCCAGTTACATCAGTTGATGTAGAACGGTCCTTTTCTGCTTATAAAAATGTTTTGAGTGATGGAAGACACAATCTTACTAACGAACATTTGGAACAGCCCTCGGCCGTTTGTGTTTACAATAGAAGAAAAATGTAAAATAAATTGTAAATGATGCTTTGGTCCAATTGTATTAACTAAAAGTTAATACTCTACAAAAAATTCGTGATTGTATATATTTTTTAAATAAAGTATTACTGAGTGTTTGATCGTGCCCCTCTGCGTGCGATATATCTCGAAGTTGGTCCTGTACATATCGATTGTTTCGCTGCGACTCACTCGCATCGCATCCGCTTGTTAACAACAATGTATAAGTCCCCATTGTGCAAATTTTTAGAAAATAATCCCAGAAAGGCCCCCTTCCTAAACTCTAACAGAAAGTACTCAGAAAACTATATCAGCATTCTAAATGTACCGATTTTTCTCGTGGCCGGTACTCTTTCTCGTAATTGATATTCACAGGTTCGACTTTTACATACGGTATAACGCATGCAGAAACTAACTTTTTTTTTATTATTTGATCTTGCATATTTAGACATTTTTCATACATTTTTCATGCTTATTTGCATGCATATTTTAAGGTTTTTATGATGCTTATAATCTGGTTCCTAGTCATCAGTTGTTTGTTGGGTGTGTTCCAGTCTCTGCTTTCCTCTGCATGTTTTACTCTCTTCAGCACCCTTAAGTACCATGGAAGTTATTCCACATTGCCCTAAAATAAGCTCCTTCTTATTGTCAATGTGTTTCACCTGTACCTCTAAATGGTTCAAATGGCTCTGAGCACTATGGGACTTAACATCTTAGGTCATCAGTCCCCTGGAAGTTAGAACTACTTAAACCTAACTAACCCAAGGACATCACACACATCCATGCCCGAGGCAGGATTCGAACCTGCGACCGTAGCAGCAGCGCGGTTCCGGGCTGAAGCGCCTATAACCGCTCGGCCACCACGGCCGGCCCTGTACCTCTCCTCATCAGTTCTGCAGACAGCCTCCTCATTGTTTTATCTTATCAGCGCACTTAATTTACAGCATCATTCTAGAGGACGACATTTCAAATGATTGGATTCTCTTCTTTTCTAGTTTTCCCACACTCCATGGTTCACTTCCACACAGCTCAGTAATCTAAACAGACATTCTGAGAAATTTCTTTCTGAACTTGAGGCTGATGTTTGACACGAACAACTTTCTTTTGGCCTGAAATACCCTCCTTGCCTGTACTAGTCTGCTTTTCATATCCTCCTTGGTTCGTCTGTCATATGTTATTTTGCTTCCAACGTAGCAGAATTCCTTCACATCATCTACTTCATTGTCCCTAATTTTTATGTTGAGTTATCGCTGATATCATTTCTGCTACTCCTCATTACTTTCGTCTTTCTACGCTTTATTCTCAATTCATATTCTGTACACATCAGATTGTTCAATCGATTCAACAGATCCTGCAAGTTTTCCACATTTTCACCGAGGATAGCGATGTTATCAGCGAATCTTAAAACTGATATCCTTTCACCTTGAATTATAATCCAATTTCCGAACCTTTCATATACACTCCTGGAAATTGAAATAAGAACACCGTGAATTCATTGTCCCAGGAAGGGGAAACTTTATTGACACATTCCTGGGGTCAGATACATCACATGATCACACTGACAGAACCACAGGCACATAGACACAGGCAACAGAGCATGCACAATGTCGGCACTAGTACAGTGTATATCCACCTTTCGCAGCAATGCAGGCTGCTATTCTCCCATGGAGACGATCGTAGAGATGCTGGATGTAGTCCTGTGGAACGGCTTGCCATGCCATTTCCACCTGGCGCCTCAGTTGGACCAGCGTTCGTGCTGGACGTGCAGACCGCGTGAGACGACGCTTGATCCAGTCCCAAACATGCTCAATGTGGGACAGATCCGGAGATCTTGCTGGCCAGGGTAGTTGACTTACACTTTCTAGAGCACGTTGGGTGGCACGGGATACATGCGGACGTGCATTGTCCTGTTGGAACAGCAAGTTCCCTTGCCGGTCTAGGAATGGTAGAACGATGGGTTCGATGACGGTTTGGATGTACCGTGCACTATTCAGTGTCCCCTCGACGATCACCAGTGGTGTACGGCCAGTGTAGGAGATCGCTCCCACCACCTTGATGCCGGGTGTTGGCCCTGTGTGCCTCGGTCGTATGCAGTCCTGATTGTGGCGCTCACCTGCACGGCGCCAAACACGCATACGACCATCATTGGCACCAAGGCAGAAGCGACTCTCATCGCTGAAGACGACACGTCTCCATTCGTCCCTCCATTCACGCCTGTCGCGACACCACTGGACGCGGGCTGCACGATGTTGGGGCGTGAGCGGAAGACGGCCTAACGGTGTGCGGGACCGTAGCCCAGCTTCAGGGAGACGGTTGCGAATGGTCCTCGCCGATACCCCAGGAGCAACAGTGTCCCTAATTTGCTGGGAAGTGGCGGTGCGGTCCCCTACGGCACTGCGTAGGATCCTACGGTCTTGGCGTGCATCCGTGCGTCGCTGCGGTCCGGTCCCAGGTCGACGGGCACGTGCACTTTCCGCCGACCACTGGCGACAACATCGATGTACTGTGGAAACCTCACGCCCCACGTGTTGAGCAATTCGGCGGTACGTCCACCCGGCCTCCCGCATGCCCACTATACGCCCTCGCTCAAAGTCCGTCAACTGCACATACGGTTCATGTCCACGCTGTCGCGGCATGCTACCAGTGTTAAAGACTGCGATGGAACTCCGTATGCCACGGCAAACTGGCTGACACTGACGGCGGCGGTGCACAAATGCTGCGCAGCTAGCGCCATTCGACGGCCAACACCGCGGTTCCTGGTGTGTCCGCTGTGCCGTACGTGTGATCATTGCTTGTACAGCCCTCTCGCAGTGTCCGGAGCAAGTATGGTGGGTCTGACACACCGGTGTCAATGTGTTCTTTTTTCCATTTCCAGGAGTGTATTTCCGTCATTGTTTCTGTGACTTATGGACTGAACAGCCGGGGGGGGGGGGGGGGGGGGGTGAATGAAAGACTACACCCCTGTCTTATAGCCTATCTAATTCGGGCACTTCTTTCTAGGTCTTTCATTCTTAGTAATCCCTATTGATTCTTGCACATAATATATATTATCCATCTTTTCCTTTAGTTTACACCTATTTACCTGAGAAGTTCGAACATCTTGCACTTTATATTGTTGAATGTTTTAGATGGACAAATTCTATGAATGTGCCTTGGTTTTTCTAAAATCTTGATAACATTATCAAGCAGAACGTCAGAACTGCCTCTCTGGTACTTATACGTTCAATGTACTGTTTCAACACATATGATCTCCCCTTTGTGTTTAACAGTGAAATTTCTCTTGTATTCTTTAAGTTGACACTTGAGCTTTTAATTTCAACATAGATTGTTTTGACTTTTACAAATGCTGAGTTGGAGATTCCTAAGACCACTTCTTTTTTTAAAAATTTCTTCAATTTTTTTCTTGGGCCATTTCACCTGCCTTAGCTTCATGCTCTTCCTATTTATTTAATTTTTGTATTCACTTATTCCATCGATCCCCACATTTCTTCGGAGTTACATTCTTCGTACCTATATTGATCTGGAAGACTTCTGTAACTGCTCTATTTACAGACGTCCATTCCTCTTCAGTTGTACTACATATTGTGTATCATGGTATTTACAATGTCAGCGTCAACAGCATTAAAGATTTTTTAACGCACCTCATCGTGCCTTAGCACAGGCGCATGCAAGGTGGGGCGGGGTGGGAGGTAGGCACCTGTGACATCGTGATATCCTTAGATGAAACGTTATGTTCTTCTCTGAAAACACTGACGAAATGCAAAGTAGCTTTAAAATTATCCAGAGTAACTGCTACAGCTATTTCCCAGATCCCGTGCTTGATACGCCAATAGTGGATACTGATCAGTTGTCTCTAGCTCCGTGAAACGACTGTTCAGAAAGCTAGAATTTTAATGTACTGTTTCTTTCGAAGTTACCTGGGTCTTGCCTTTGTACGTTACAAAATGTAAAATTACCTTACACAATTGGAGGAAGGCAGTAATAACAATTTATTAGTTTCTCTCGTACAAGAATTTTTATCATTGCTATAATAACGAAAATAAATATTACCCAATTTTAGTTGTTTATGATATTTTAGAGGCTGATGCCGCGTATTCACTTCGACGTGTATGTCTTCTTAAGTAGATGGATATGACGTTTCAGAACTGTTGGAATGCTCATACTCTGCCATCAGTCTCATAGTCACTGTTTCTCTCCAAGGTATCGGTATGTATTTATAGACCGAGGTGATGAAAGTCATGACTTAGCGATATGCACATATGCAGATGGCCACATACAGACGTACACAAGATGTAAAAGGACAGTGCATTGGCGGGACTGCCATTTGTGCCAGGTGATTTACGTGAAAAGGCTTCTGACGTGATTATGGCAGCACGACGGGAATTAACAGACTCTGAACTAGGAATGATAGTTGGAGCTAGACGTATGGGACATTCCATTCCGGAAATCGTTAGGGAATTTAGTATTCGAGATCCACAGTGTCAAGAGTGTGCTGAGAATACCATGTTTTAGGATTACATTAAGTGGACTGCATCCTCTGGTCCAATTGAACCAATAATTGACTGGAAATGGTCATGTCAGGCCACTTGGAGACCATTTGCAGCCATTCATTGACGTCCTAATTCCAAACAACGATCGAATTTTCTGTGGGTGGCAATGCGCCATATTACCGGACCACAGTTGTTAGCTATTGGTTTTAGAAACGTTCTGGACAATTCGAGCGAATGGTTTGGACTCGCAGATCGCCAACATGAATCCTATCGAACATTTATGAGACATATTCGAGACCCCAGATCGTGCACCGCCAACACTATCGCTACTGTGGACGGCAGCATGGCTCAGTATTTCAGCAGGGGACTTCCAAGAACTTGTTGAGTCCACGCCACGTCGAACTGCTGCGCTACCCAGGGCAAAAGGAGGTCCGACACGATATCAAGAGGTATTCCATGACTTTAGGCACCTCAGTGTATATGTCCCCTTGTTTTTTTTATGTTGTGTAACATGCATGCAGATGGTGCATATTCTGCTCCAATTGCGTCTTCATTATTCCGTGTTAACTAATTCTTCATTCGATTCTTTGTAGAACAACATAACAGTAAATGAAAAGTAGTGTAGTGCTTTTCATTTATCATCATCCCATGTAAATTCCGCGCCTTTCCGCACAGCTTTTAACGATTTTCACATGATTAATTGGATTCTGTCCATTCATGTCTGCCATTCCTAACCTACGTGGCTTCACTACGAAACATTGCAACACTCGTACTGTGTCTACAGTCACAACGCAGCGGTAGTAGTACACAGATCTTCTACAGTCACAACGCAGCGGTAGTAGTACACAGATCTTTAAGTGGGTCTAGCGGTCGCACACGTAATTCTACAGATGAATAACACTGATAGCTTTTCAAGCTTACATTTCAAGAGAATGTCCTATTAATTTTACTCATTCGCGCTGAGTTACTTCTTTTGTTAGATGATACATTGAAGAAAGACGAACCCACACTTGTACAATTTGTAGATTTAGAAGAAACTTTTCACAATTGTTAGAGAACAGCGATCTCTACTGTCATAAAACCATTTAAAAATGGTCTGACCGGTTTCGGCCTTTTAATTAAGGGCCATCACAAGAGCTTGCATCATCTTGATGATGGCGATTTTTTAACTTTTGACATTTTTGACTGAAATACACTGTTTGAAATTATGAAGTTATCAGGGATAAGACAAGGGAGCGAAAGGTTATCTACGACTTGTACAGAAATCAGACAGCAATTATGGGTGGAATGTGATGAAAAGGAGGCAGTAATTGACTAGGCAGTGAGACAGGGTTGCAGCCTGTACCCAATGTTATTCAATATGCACTCTGAGATAGAAGTAACTTAAGGAGAAATGAAAAGAAACTGAAGTTGACGGAGAAGAACTAAAAACATTAAGATTTTGCCGATGTCGTAATTCCGGCAGAGATGGTAAGCTACTTGAAAGAACAGTTTAACAGAGGGGCTAATGTCTTGGTATGAGAAGATAAGATGAATATCAACTAAAGCAAAGCAAGAGTAATGGAACGTAGTCGAATCAAATCAGGTGATGTTGATGGAAGTACATTAAAAATAAGACATTAAAATTAGCAGCTGAGTTTTGCTATATGGGCCGCAACATAACTATAGCCGAGGTAATGAAGATATTAAATAGAAGCTAACAACAGCAAGATAAACTTTCCCGAAGAAAAGAAAGTTGTTAAATCTGATACAAACGATCATTTTCCCCCTATGTAGGTGGGCGCCAAAGAATATACGTATCACACTGCCTCGGTTGTTCAACCTTCTCATTCTGAAAGTGTTTCCAGAAAATCTTTTGGCGACTGTGGGTACTTAAGCTGCCACGAGAGACAGTCTTCACAAGTTGTAGCAGTTTTCTCCGACTTTGCCTGGCGTTGTCTGAGAACCGGAGAAGCGGAAACCTCCGACCGCCAACTCATCCTGTACCCAACCCGTTCTCTCCTTACAGCAGCCAGGAAGAAAACATATAGTCAATTTTTTTTCACAGATTTTTATATTAGACAGGTAAAATTTTTTAAAAACTATACATCTAGGCAAACAATCAAAAGAGAGTTTAAACGCAGTACCTGGCCTATCAGTGTCAAAGTCAAAGGTCAAGTTAATTTTTTCTTTACGACGAAGCAGTTCATTATAAGGTCTACTAAATAGACTGCCTACACTACACTTGTACGTCCTCTTCTGGAGTATCATTGTGTGGTGTAGGATCCGAATCAGGCATGGTCGACTGAGGACATCGAAAAAGCTCAAAGAAGGGCAGCTCGTTTTATACTATTGCGAAATAGGGGAGAGAGAGCCACGGAAAAAGATACGTGAATTGGAGTGGCAATCATTAAAACGAAGGCGTTTTTCGTTGCGGCAAGATCTTATCATGAAATTTCAAACACCAAAATATTTCAAACAACAGATGTTTTGTTGGCACCCACCTACATAAGGAGGAATGATCATCATAATGAAATAAGAGAATACAGAGCTAGCGCGGAAAGATTTAAGTGTTTGTTTTTCCTGCGCGCTGTTCGAGAGTGGAACGGTAGAGAAACAGCTTGAAGGTGGTTCGATGAACCGTCTGCCAGGCTCTGAATTGTGAACTGCGGAGTAATCATGTAGATATAACTGTTAGAAAGCTTTTCTGAAAGTGTCTCGTCTTGGATGTTGCATTACAAAGAAGCGAAATGTGGACAATGAGCACTACAGACAAGAGGAGAACAGAAGCTTTAGAAATGGGGTGTTACTCAACAGTGCCGAAGAGTATTTGAATCGATGGAAAACTAATGGTGAAGCTCTGCATCCAACTGAGAAAAAGAGAATGTCACGACAAAACTTGACCAATAGAGGCGATAGGTTGACAGGACACACAATGACTTATGAAGGAAAATTTATCGGTAATGAAGGAAGTTTGGAAGGTGAGGGGACGGGGTAAAAACCACAGAGAAAGGACAGGGCTGAACAACCCGTAAGCAGGTTCAAGTAGATGTAGGCTGCGGCGCTTATACAACAAAGAAGAGACTTGCATTATGAGGGCAAGTAAAAAATTATCTGCAGCTAAACAAACACTTTTTTGCCTTGTTTCATAAGATGATAATCATCTTTTGGAATTATTAATTAACTTGAAAATGGGCTTATAACCCGAAACCTAGGTTGTGAAGTAACATTAATAATAAAATTGTGAAACAAGGCAAAAAACTGTGCTTGTTTAGTTAATTTACAATGTTTCACCCAGAACCCCCAGTTGATTCAATGAAAATAATTATCTGCAATGTTGACATAACTCCTCTTACATTAAATTTTCTCATTTTGAGAATACTGAAGGGCGATATGTTTTAACTGTTAAAAATCATTTAACAGCCAAGATCGCATAAAATATTTCTTTATTTAGGACAATCAGTTTCAACAGACTTTGTTGTCGTCTTCAGATCTTAAAAATCTTTTTGTTGCAAAACGTGTTCATTTTACGCTGAACCTTGAATAGGTCTGAGGAAATGGATTAACAATTGATTGAATAATTGGAAAAATTGATTGGAAAGAGCAGTTGAGAAAATTTTGGGGGTACTTTATGAATCTGTGCCCAATTTTGGGTCAACTTTAATTGATACCAATATCAACAGACTTTGAATATCGTTCCATTCAATAACATAATTAGCGTTAGCCGCGCGGGGTAGCCGAGTGGTCTTGGGCGCCTTGTCACTGTCTGCGCGGCTCCCCCCGTCGGAGGTTTGAGTCCTCCCTTGGGCATGGGTGTGTGTGTTGCCCTTAGCGTAGGTTAGGTTAAGTATTGTGTAAGCTTCGGGACCGATGACCTCCGCAGTTTGTTCCCATAAGACCTTACCACAAATTAAAAAAAAAATTCCATTATGTACAGTAGAGTGCGATACCAAATAATCACTGCAACCACTGGAATTGTCGTTTTGTCTATAAGTTCTTAAACACACGAAGCACAAAATTTTTGGTATAAGTAAACCAAGTTCAATAGGTGCGAATAAATATTACTTTTCTAATAACTTTTTATAATACTTTTAATGAATGGTTAAAATACACATTTTTAAGAACGCTGGTTCGACGATCCAAGCGTACGTCCATACGCTACCACTTCGCGAAATAAAGGGGTGAAGACACATGAGTTAATAAATTGAAGAGCATATTTCTTACTTTGTTTCATACAGATCTTTAACGATGTATCAAAACATTATCCTTGCCACAAAACAACTCGTTAATTTACTTTTGGCGGTGTCTTTGGTTTATAGCTCATTCAGTTCACATATAGTTTATATATATAAGAAAACAAATAAAAATAATGTGATTCAGTACAACCTCGTGTACAATATGTCAAGTATTACTTCTTACTTTTTTCAGACTAACCTCTGTCCTAGTTTATTTTATTGTTGTGGTCCTGCTAGGAAAGTTTGATCCTAATTTCTCCATTTGTCTTCCTTAAGTTGCAGGCAGACCGGGGACGCCCATTGTAAGTTTGCACCATAGAGAAACAACAAGCGGTGATCCGGTTTTTGTTGCCGAAAGCTGTAGTGGGGGGGGGGGGGGGGGGCAGCAGTCCATCAAAGACCTTCGGCCATATATGGGAACAGTGTCTTGCCGCAACGGAGTGACTACGAATTGACTGTAAAATTCAAAAATGGTTGCGCGTGAGGGAAGGGCTGGACGACCATTCACGGCCACAAACAACGTTGAGCGTGCACGTGACACGTTTCTGGCAGACAGAAGAATGACTGTTGACGAAGTGGCACATCGTATGCAAATTAGTGATGGTTCTACCTACGAAATCATCCAAACTGACTCGGGTTTGATAAAGTCTGTGCAGGATGGGTCCCGAAACAATCAGTGTTGCATAAACAAACTTGCTTAGTCATCTGCCAAAAACATTTGGATCACTACGGTAACGAACGTGGTGGCTTCTTACACAGAATCATCACTGGTTACGCAACATGGATGCACCGTTACAAGCAGGACGGTAAACGAGAGAGTATGGGGGGGAGACATCCACACTTGTCCAGTAGGAAAAAATTTAAACCCAACTATGTGCAGGAAAACCGATGCTCACCGTTTTTCGAGACGCAAACGCCGAGGACTGCAGTCGAAATGTGTTGCATTGTTGCACGACAACGGCTGACCACACACCGCTGCCTGCACTGCTGAAATGCTCGGGAAACTCAAATTTGGAGTAAAGGATCATCCTCCGTGTAGTCTCGATCTTGCCCTTTCCGACCACCACTTGGTTGCTCTACTCAAAGAGGCGTTAAAGGGCCGTCGATTCACCTCGGGCCAAGAAATGAAGGACCTGGTGCATGCATGGGTCGTTGCTACGCTGAAAGCCTTCTCTTTTGAGTGTATCAGGAAGCTTGTGCGACGATGGACCAAGTGCGTTGGAAAGCAATGAAAAGTGATGTTAATGTACATGTTCACTTCCTATTGCAATAAAAGATACAGATAAATTGCGGAAAATTTTTGGCTTACCCTCGTAGATAGACTCGCGTGGAGGGTTGCATCTAATCAATCTCCGGACTGGAAGTCACAACAACAGTGATAACAACAAGCACGTAGGGGTGGTGAAAGGTGCCAAATTTGGTCACTTCTCAGTGGAGAGGGAGAAAGGACTGAAAATGAATTGCAAGTGAGGAAGCACTTCGGCAGATTCTTTACTCATTGCAGCACGAGGAACGTCGACCAAGATGACACGAATATAGCAGTACATCACCTAGAAAAAGGTACTGTGTTTCAGTGCCACATTAGACCGTGGTGATGGGAATAATGAAAGTTAGCTTCCTGTTCCTTTATTTTACAAACACTCTGAGACCTCTGACGTTTCTGGCGGGCGTATCGCCACAGTTCTGAGTGAAATTTGTCTGAGGCTTTGTGAACGCAAAAGCCGTGTTTGTGTTGGCTGTTTGTGCTTCTCATTAGCATCCTCTGTGGCGCGCTGGCGGTTCTGTGAGCGGCAGCGGGTGCCGGAGTCCCAGGCAAAGCTACGGCAGCCAATGCGGCCAATTTTCTTGCCTCTCGCTATTTTGTGGGCGCCAGTTAATAGACCTGCAGCCGTAGTCCTCGTCAACTTTAATGATAATACAATATGGGGGAGTCAAAAAAGACCTTACAACTTTCGAATGATAGAGAAATTTATTGATATAACTTACAGAATCGGTAGATGTGGTATTTTATAGCCAACAGACTCAAGTTTGATTCACATAGTGCATCAGTACCCCATTCCGCCACCAGGAGGGCCAGTGCAGTGCACAATTAAAATGGCTACTTTCGCTACGGAGCGTGCTTGCTGTGAGATTTGGTTTCATTAAACGAACGAATTTCACAGATCGATGAAGATGACCTAAATGGGATGGTTTACTACCAGCGAGACGGTGTACCACATTACCTTACGGAAGTTCAAGGTTTCTTCGGTAATCGCTTCCCAGGTGGGTAGATGGATTGGCTGTGAGGGGCCAATCCCATGGTCACCTAACCCCCTCCCCCAGACTTGACACCACTGGATTTCTTTCCCTGGGGTTTCATTAAAGACCATGTGTATGTCCCTCCCCTACCAAGCAATTTAACCGACCTGAAAAATTGAATCTCCGCTCCTGTTGCACAAGTTATGCCCGATTTGCTGCAACAAGCGCGGGAAGAAATTTATTACTGGTGGGATGTTTGCCACATCACAAATGGTAGTCACATGGAACCAGAATAACACTTCACACATTTATATGAAACTTGAGGTTGTTTGCTGCAAAATGACATGTCTACTGATTTTGTAAGTTATCTCAATAAATTTCTGCATCATTCCAAAATTGTAAAGTATTTTTTTGACTCACCCTTTAAAAATAACCCCGAGTGTCACTGCCAAAGTGCAGTGACTTTTTCCTGGAACGCACTAGCTGGAGCAGTGAAAGAAGTCATTTTAATGGGAGGAATCCTCCAATAAGATACACAATTTATCATTTGTTTTATACAAACTTTAAAAAATTGCTTCTATAGCGTATTAAAAGATTTGACACACCTTGAAAGTATTCAATTTGCCAACGCTGGTAAAGCTATATTCCTTACATACCACTTAGGTCCGCTTCCTGTTGCAGTCTCTCACAGGACCTACCAGTTTTGTCTCTCTTGGATCTTCAAGTCTCACAATTTCACTCGAGGACATAATTTAGATAAATTATCATTATTTCATAGACACAGGAGTAAGCAGTTCATACAAATACGCCTGTTGAAAACTAACGCCATTATGGTTAGAAACATTCTAAATCTAAGATTTTCATGGCCATTTATACTACAGAGGGCACAATGTGGTGACAATTGGCCACTTTGGAGAATCGCCCACTGTGTCTAAACAACAGGTGGCAGTTCCCAGGCGCAGCTTTCTGCAGCGGAAATTTACACTGGGAATACATTTCTCTTTAAATCTTCCTCAATATCGACTGTGGATCACAGTCGGTTTCGACCCTAAACGAATTAGGGGACTAAGGAAAGAGGGAAGTAGACAGGGAGTTCAATTATTAAAAATACTGAAAAACTTAGAATGAGATGTATTCTACCAGAATTAACGAACATAGCGCTGAGAGCAGCTTTCACTGATGTTCTAATATTACTTACATTAAAGGGAGGCATTGACAGAGATATCATCCAGCAAACACAAAAATCAATACGCAGAATTACAAAATATATTAAACGGCACCTGCACTATTAACGTGCTGGGAACAGTGGGAATCTAAACATACTAGAGAGAGAGCTGAGCCCATGAGATATTGGTAGAGATGGCAAGTGCAAGTGGTTGAAGTGACTTCTTACAACGTGGCTGAACACATTGTCAGCCGGTCGGTGTGGGCGAGCGGTTCTAGGCCCTTCAGTCTGGAACCGCGCGACCGCTACGGCCGCAGGTTCGAATCCTGCCTCGGGCATGGATGTGTGTGATGTCCTTAGGTTAGTTAGGTTTAATTAGTTCTAAGTTCTAGGGGACTGATGACCTCAGATGTTAAGTCCCATAGTGCTCAGAGCCATTTGAGACATTTTTTTTTTTTGACATGTCACAAAGCAACAGTGCAGCATCGTCGCACAAACCAAGTGAACATGGTGACACAGAACATGAGCAACATTACTATCTTCTGATCAAAGTAATGAGTAAACAAACTGTAATCTGAGTCAAAGCGGCAAGTGCGTTCACATTAGAGCTTTCTGGCTGCAAACCACTGGTCCAAGAGAAGCTGGCAAAAAGCTAGGCTGAGGCAGCTATGGTATGGGGTTTTGTCCCCCAGGCAGTCCACTCTATAGTGATCTGAGTTTTAAAAAAAGGCCACCTACCAGCTGCTGGGAAGAGCAGTGACCAATGACTACCTTCTCCACCTTCTGTGACTTGCAGAATAGACATTTACTGTCCACGAAGGCTTCCCATCCTGCCTTGGCTCCAACCTGTGGAATGTAGTCGCCTTTGTATCAGCGTGTCCCTTTGAGGAAGAAGAAAGGAATGGTTTGAATTTTTTTTGTTTTTATAGGTCAGCATCACATGGAGCGAATAACTAAATCCTCTCAAAATGACCGCATATCAAAGCAGATTCAGGAATACTGTTCATCCGTAGTTCAGGAATCTATTACAGTTTTCTTTCTAAATTTATGATAGTAATGGGCCAACTCTTCATTGTTGCCATATCCTCTCCCCCTACGACATTATAAGCTGTTGCTAGATTCCCCCTTCCCTTCTCCACCATCCTCCTACCTCCCACTCCCCACCCCCAACCTACCTTTGTAGGCTACTTGATGGGAAGGCTGCACTGGCTACTTATCCAGATATGCTGGACTCATCAGTCGTGCGCTGACGCAGTTAACCTACTGGTTACTGCCCAAGTTCTCTAGAGATGCATACATTAATAATTACTATGATTATGACTCGAAAATGATTGATGGTTGGTGTCAGAGTAGTCCAACTGACCTACCAAGTTCTGCAATTACGAGGGTTGGAAGTCAAATAGTGGCAACTATTTATTCCCAACCGATACAAAAGAGTTACATGTTTGCGCCTGTTCTTGTCCTTCAAAGTAGCCACCAGCGTTGTGTAGAACCCGTTACCAGCGATGTGGAAGGCGTAGATACTGTTAGCCGAGCCAGTTCTGTTGATGGTGCGAATGGAGCGGTCTACTGCCTGTCCAAACTCTGGAACAGTTCTGAAGCGAATGCCACGAAGTGGTTCCTTCATCTTCCGAATCAAAGCAAAGTCACAGGACTTAAGTGCGGGCAGTATGGTGGATGGTACAGTACTTCCCAGTCCCATCGACCGAACAGAGCAGCCACAGCTTGCGCTGTGTGCTGTGGTAAATGATGGGTGGGTTGCGCAGAAAGTGTCGCCTCTTCTTTCGCAAAGCTGGTCGCAGGTGATGCTCCAAAAACGAACAGTAATACTGTGCATTGACGGTCTGCCGTGGAGGAATGTAATGCGTTAGGATAACACCATCACAGTCGTACCTGAGAAGCACCATAACTTTCACCATCTTCGGGCTCTGACGTACTTTCGACTTTCGCGGCGATTCATAATGACGCCATTCGTTGGAATGGCGTTTCAGTTTTGGCTTCGTGGCATTCGCTTGAGAGCTGTTCCAGAGATTCGACAGGTAGTAGACCGCTCCATTCGCACCATCAACAGAACAGGCTCTGCTAACGCTATACTATGCCTTCTACATCGCTGGCAACGGGTTCTACACAACGCTGATTACAACTTTGAAGAACAGGTGCAAACATGTAACTCTTTTGTATCGATTGTGAATAAATAGTTGCCCCTATTTAAGTTCCAACCATCGTACATTGTTTCCAGCGGGAAAGCTGGGATAGTCGACCTACCTAAACATGACCTGTGACTCCACATGACGTATAACACTATGTAAGCACCAGTATCACATTAAAGAACGGTATATACTCACTTGTCCGTCGCTCGTGGTCTCGCGTTAGCGTTCTCGCTTTTCTAGCATGGGGTCCCGGGTTCGATTCCTGGTGGGGTCAGGGATTTTCACGTGCCCCGAGATGAGTGGGTGTTGTTGTGTCGTCTTCATCGTCATGTAGCACTGTTAGTTTATAAGAGAAGGGCACTACTGGCCCATGTTTTATTGACAGAATACTTAGAAAGTGCAGCAGTGAGTAGCTAGTGTAGTCCCAGACAAATACCGCTCATGAAATCTCTGATGCAACATCCAGTGTGGATGGAAAGTGCCAGTTTGTTTCCCCATTACGGACAAAATTATTTTTAAAGCGGAATTTTGTGTGTCTATCCGATAGTGCAGCCCCATTCCGCCCACGTTAGCTGGGCGGTCAGCGCAGCAGAATGCCACGTCAAGGGGCCCGGGTTCGATTCCCGGCTGGGGCAGCAGATTTTCTCCGCTCAGGGACTGGGTGTTGTGTTGTCATCATCATTTCATCCCCATCTCCGCCGCGCAAGTCTCACAATGTGGTGTCGAATGCAATAAGTACTTGCCCTTGGTGGCTGAACTTCCCCGAATGGGGGACTCCCACAATCCCGAATGCTCACTTCCATTTTAGTGCAGCCCCAAATGAATCTAGTGCGATATATAGATGATTATAGAAATATGTCCACTTTAAGGTGCAAATTAGATCATAGGTATCCATGAAAGAACTTAAATATCATTCCTTGGGATTTCCATTCCCAGATGATGCTACTAGATGTGTACTGCCTTATGGCGTGTGTATGATGGACGGCACATTAACCTCGGTCAAGGTAAAGAAAAGTATCATCTCTAATTTCTCATCACAATAATTTCACCATATGTTTGTGGCAAAAGATTTTCGTGATCATAATCGGTTTATGGGATGAGATGTTGTTTACATGACAGACGCATATGTAAAACTTTCAGTGCTGTTTTACGTGCACATAAGATACTAATTTAATGTCTGTTCGTACACTTTCTTGAGAGAAGTAACATCATGCAGCTGATTCAGAAACGCTACAGCTATGAAACTAAAACTGGTCGATATCAGTGAGTTTAGTGATGAAATCTCGGAACTGTACATCGAAATTGGCCTATTTCAATAGCGTGGTGATTCTGGGTGATACAAGACCTTGGTAGGTTTTCAGTGGTATGTAACGTTAGTCGTTTATTGAATTCACTTCTGATTCTGACTTTATAGTTGTTACTATTTTAATTATTCGAAAAGTTCGAGAATCGACGTCGGTTAAGTGTGTTTGTCGAAGAGCCATGCATATAGCAGAACAGATGTACGAGGGTTGTTTGGAAAGTAAGGAACGATCGGTCGCCAAATGGAAATCACAGTGAAAATCAAAACTGTTTTCTTTGAACATTTAGCTACACCAAGCAGGTACTTCTCTACATAGTCGCCGCTCCGACTTTGACAGTTGTCGGAGCGTTATACCAAATTTCCAACACAACCTATAAAGGCACATTTGCATGCCGAGCGTGAGTTTCCTCGGAAACGCGAAATATTAATTAAATAAATAATCAGTGACAAATAAATAAAGCCTATGGCACACAACTGCAGCGCTGTGTCGCTGATAAAACAAAAGCACAATTACGTTACTCTTATGTTTGATTAAGAAATGAGAGAGCTCTGGTAGAAGTGGTGCGAGAAGCACGTATTTTATTCTATTGTCTGGCACACCGCCATATTTCATGTTATAGAAGAATACTGCGAGTTGCAACCAGACTAGGCACTCGATTCTGTAAAGAATTTATATTTATAAAAGTAAGTAGGATTATGAACTGTAGGCTTATTCATTGAATATATCTGATTTAACTAACTGTGTAATTTTTTTTATGTTTAGTAGACAATCACCTCTGTACGACGTATTGGCATGGCTGGCAAATTATTGAAATATTGAGATTTAGATTATGAGTCCGCACCTACCGCAGCAGTCTTTGGAAACGATTTATTTACGAAGTCCGATTATTTCAGTTTTATTTCACGGTCAACTACGAGTAACATTGCCTTTACGAGAAAGCCATTGTCAAGCGTCTGATACCGAATAATTAAACGTCCACGTTCCAGATAAGCAAATATTTATTACAATTACAATCACAATCACCATCATACAGATAGAAAAATTAATATTTAAATAATATTTTATTTATTTTATTTATTTTATATTGGCGACTGCGTGTCGGACTTGTTATTTTGTCATTTGTTACATTGTTCTCTTTGTTTCATGTGAAAAATCAACTTTCTGGACCTGGACGTGAATGTATGAGAGATAACAAAAAAAATCTGAAGATATTTTCCAATTCTAAAATTTTGCGGGAAGACGCAATGAAACTTCCAGCAAAATAAGGTAAGACGCAGCATCTTTGCATTAGCAGGCTTGACCAGACGTATAATTCAGTGTATTAGCTTTTCAGTAGATTCTGTAGTGTTTCTTTCGTGCATAACAGTTTTCAGTGATAAATTTCATTCTCAGTACTTTTCCTTAAACAATAACGTATGCAACAATACCAATACACGAGTGTACAATATGGCCGACTTCTGTACGATACGTAGTAACATGGACAGCAGCCATTACCAATAATCTCAAATTCAGTTTATATTTTTAAATTAACAGACAGCCATTGTTGCTACGAGCGATTCATGCTCAACTGCATTTTATTTTAAAATCAGTGTCAAATATTTTCTTGAAACATATATCACGTGTGGCATGGTAATAACTAGAAATCAATACGCAAAAATGGAACAGCAAAGACGTACTATTCAGACGCAATCCGACTCGGACGAGAGACAAATGTTAGAAAATGACTTTACGACAGCAACCGGTAGTGACGATTTATCAAACATTGACGCAAGTGATGACGGAAATTTTGGCAATAGGCCGTCCACTACAAAAATTTCAAAGTCTCAGTCAGAGCCCATGTTGATGCATGACGTCACGTCTAATGACGCGACGGGGGCACAGACCTTGCAAACAGTAAACATTGCCGACATGTTACAAATGCTAATGAAACAACGCCGAAAACATGGCAACCTTACAGACACAAAATGACGCAATTAAATCTGACCTCATAGCACACAAGACAGGTAATGACACTTTATGTAAACGTGTGGAACTTATAGAGGCCACACTGACCAAAGAGATGACTGAACTCAGTACTAAATTTTCCCAGCTTAATACTAGACAAGAAAAGACTACAACTGACGTAGCACTTTTACAGACACAAGTAAAAAACCTTAATGTCACGTGTGAAGTTCTTACTGAACAAATTCAAACATATCCTTCAGTACATGACAACCTTGAAAAACGAATTACTGACGTACAGAATAAATTTGAAAATGTTGAACAACACCTGACTGACATCTTACAATCTGATGCCACAGCTCATTTTCAAAACATTAATAAAGAATTTCATGATTGGGTAGTGAACAAAGACAAACATTTTGATAGATGCTTACGTGAAAATTTACCAACAATTGTGCACGACTCCGTAGCGCAATACATTACTAATAACAAACAGCTGATCAGTGACGCAGTACAATCCGTCACTGCACCCATGAGACAATTCACCGATCGACCACAGTCTGAATGTAACGAAAATATCAGTCAAAATGCACAGTTCAGGAACCAATATACATTCGAGTATGACACACACATACCGCACACGACAAACACACAAGAACAAAACACACCACGACTACAACACATACCACGATGTGCAAACACAAACACAAGCTATTATCATGGTAAACCACAGCAACATTATCGTAATTACTCGCCAGCTGAACATACCAGTAATTACAGTGGAATAAATCCATATCACAATGCGAAGGAAGAAGAAAGCTTAATGAAACACAGGCAATTTCAGATTTTTATCCCAGAAAAACGAACCATTCATCCGGTGATTTTTCTTAAATCTTTTAGTAACGCATTTCCACGCACTTGGAGTGACCGGAAAAAGATTTCATATATTGTCGGTTACATCCAAGGCGATGCAGCTGTCTGGGCATACAGTCAAGCTGACGTATGTACCACGTACAGTGAGTTTGAGCGTGCTTTTCTGAACAAATTCTGGTCGCAATCCGTCCAGGAGCGACTCAGAAGACAAATTTTAGAACCTGAAACTTTTAACAGTAAAAATGGCAACTTACGCAGATATTTTGAAAAATACTTGAACATGGGACACTTTTTAGACGAACCAGTCGCAACGCGTGATATACTCCGTGCGTTTAAGGCCAAATTGCCTTTCAACATTAAAGAAAAACTCCTACATATCCCGGATGATGATTCAGATTATTTTTTAACAGCCTTAGATTCGGTTGACATGTTACTTGAAGATCAGCGCTTCGCGCGGCAAAACAGCAGCCACAATGTTTACACTAGTGGTATGCAAAACATGCAGGCTTGCCAACTCAATTCTGGCGCGCCCACAGTTGGATACGCGGTACAGCAAAAACAGCAAACTCACATGCCGTTTCAATACGAAAATCAAAATCAACACGCGTATTCCAATACAAACAATAGTTACAACAGTAATAACACTTCATGCGGCAATCCATACAAAAGGCACCGCGGTAATAACTACAACGGTAACAACGGATACAAAGGCAACAACAAAAACACAAACAGAAATAGAAATAATAATAACTACGAGCCAAGACAGCATCAAGGTTGGACTCGTAACGATCAGTACTTCCATTCAAACTCTGCTTTACCACAGCAGCCACCAGGACAAAATTGGAGCATACCTTACGACCGACAGGTAAGTTATAATGCGCAACAGCAACAACAACCGCAAAAGTTTGGAGATCATAATAGGCAATATCCGAATGTGAATATAATAGAAATGACACCTGATGCACAACCTCAATCTGTGTCAGTACCTAGTACAAATGCTAATCCGACAAACTAGAAACAGTCATTTCTATGCCCCAGGTCGTGGCTGAAGAATTCTTGCGGGGCGACTGCAATGTTAATCAGTTATTTGACACCACACTTGAACAACAGAATAATGATATGCCGAATAATTCTAAACAAAAATTACCTGTTTTATTTATAAGATACAACCACAATGAAAATATATCAGATGAACTTTTACAAGACAGTACACAATGTCGTTCAAACACAAATGAAATTGTTTTAGCATCTACTACTGGTGTAGTAGGTGGGATTCCAACTACTATTATCCTAGATACAGGTGCAGCTGTGAGCGTTTTGTCTTTTAATTTCTATAAAAAGATGTGTGAATTGGAACCTGTGCCTGAGTTTCCTGCCCAAAACTGTAAAATAACTACTGCACTAGGTAATAAGTCATGTAGGGTTACGAAGCAAGTTTTTGTAAACGTTAAAATAGGTAATGGAACCGTACAATGGCCATTCCTGGTTGTACAAAACCTTGTGACAAATTGCATATTAGGAATAGATATTATGAGCGAGAAGGACTCTATTATAGACTTCTCCAAAGGTAAATGTATTTTAAATGATAAAGGCAGTGTAATTATTATTGATTTGGACAGGAGAACTCTAAAGCATGACAAACACTGTACAGGGTACAAGGTTCAGTTAGTACTTGACAATGACATTCAAGATATGCAAACACACTCATCTGACACAGAGCTAATGGACTTGAAAACATTGCTTGATCATAAGATAAGTGAAGCTATAGCTCTCAGTGTACATGAACGTATAAAACTACAGGAAGTGTTATCCAAATATTTACAAGTTTTTACCAAACGATTAGGTGTTATCAACACGTATGTATACAAGATTGAAGTTAAGCCTCACAAGATCTTCTACCACAAGACATATAACGTACCGTTATCTCAACGACCTGCTGTGTGGCAAGAATTAAAACAAATGTTAGACTGGAAGGTCATTGAACCATCCACCTCACCTTATTGTAGTCCTCTACTTGTTGTCAAAAAATCAAATGGAAGCATTAGGTTAGTGTTAGACGCACGAGCAATTAATGAAATAATTTTACCGGTTCACACAAAACCCGAAAATTTAGAAGAGCAATTACAGAAATTTCTAGATGCAAAATATTTTTCCACAATAGATCTCGCTAATTCGTTTTGGCAGGTGGGTATCACTCCTGATTCACGGAAATATACTGCATTTATGTTCGGGGGGCGAACCTATCAGTTTTGTGTTCTACCTTTCGGACTGAATGTCAGCTCTGGGGCATTCATTACAGCCCTGGATACCGTGCTTGGCGACGATTTAGTTGACACAGTCACACACTATGTAGATGATATACTGATAGCTACACAGTCTTGGAAGGAACACGTGGACGCACTTCAAAGAATTTTAGAAAAATACGCACACCGAGATCTTAGAGCATTTCATGCTGAATAATGTCAAAGTCATACCCATCAAAATATTGCTAAGCAACTCGAAAAACTCTGTTGTTACAACACAGATAATAAGTAGTGTAGAAATTTTCATTTCAGCGGTTCCAGAGTCGCAGTTGAAGGCAGAAGAACTCTTCTTTCAGCGCGCGCCACCACCTGGAAGACGGAATATCAAAATAAAATTTATGATTATGTAGCAGTGAATGATATATTAATTTTTCACGGAACATTTGTTATTGTAGGTACCACTGACTTGGTATGACACCTGACGAACCGACAGACGTCATCTATGAAGCGATCTTTTACTTTGAGAAATAGATTAGACGCACATCTCTCAACACGAAAAGCATCTATCAGTAGTCAAGGCCACACAGACACTCTACACACACGCACAAAACGCGAGGAATCGAACATTTTTTCTCTCTTACTATTTTGAATATTTATTGAGTAGTGAAAACGCCTGGTCTTGCCTACTGATGTAATGAATGTTGTGTCTAACCTATCTTAATTTCAGATGACATCACGTGACACAATGTAATAACCTATAGCTATGTAATGATGATGCAAACATGTTTATGTGCAACTGTATTATGTTTATGCTAAGAAAATATGTGACGTGTGTATGTATAATTACTTATTTTTTTCAACTGATGTATCATGTAACTGTTACTATGTAAAAATTTGAACAAAACGAGTGCCAAAAAGACATTGCATAGTGAACCTCTGTTCACGGACATTAACGAACATTACTAACTCTGCAACTATGCAGAAACCTATGTGAAAGAAACGGTTAATGCCATTCATTATGCAGCGTATCTATGTAAACGCGATGAATGATTTCTTTGATTAATAACTACGAACATTTAGGTGAGCTATATTCAGCAAAAAACTGAAAATGTGAAGGGCATAATTCGTGCATCGTCTAGTGACATTACTACAGTACCTAACTTCAAGATGTTAACTGGATTAAATGGACACAAAGTGCCTGTCCAGAAAACAACACGACGGGTGGAAGAATTTTGGTTGGAACTTCAGGGAATGAAATGTTCTCGAAATGTGACGGACACTCTTACCTGGACTGTCCAAGGATCGACGCCAGCTATGTGCCGTCCGAGGTTCTGCAACCAAGCTTCCACGGAATGTAAAAAAAAAAAAAAAAAAAAAAAAAAAAACGAACGAACTGCACGTGGACCAATTACTCGACGGGTCACGTCTGATCTGTAATGAGCAATGCCTTTAGTCACAACGAACTGCATCACAACGACTATAATGGAAATGGGAAATGGACACGCTTATGTATTAATCACGTTGTTATACAACGATGTTACTGTGATCAAAAAAACTTTACCACGACGATACTAACCTGTAAAAAAAAATTATTGTGCAGCAGATGAATATGAACTGTAATAACGACACAATGTGTATAGGTCAACGCACCTGAAACATACGGACATTTTTCTTTGAAGTATTTCAAAACAATACTATGTAACTAAGAACATTCAACAATCTAAGTTGTATTGTGTTATAACAAATATTGTAAATTTAAAACTAAGTTACCTGTCATAGAATGTAGTCTTCATATGTAATCTTGGTTGAATATTTTCTTTGTGCAACGACTGAGAAACGCGTGCACACGAACAATATGAACTGCAATACTGTGCCGCGTGATCTAACTGTACGATATAACGGCAGTGCCGGAGTCACACAGACGCTTCTGCGCATGCGCGCACTCTATCTGCCAACATAAGAACTTTTACGGCGCACCCGCGTCATTCAAATTTTGTATATAATGTGTATAATGTAAGTCATGTAAATAGTTGTAGATAACTTAGATTTTCTTGTGCCTTTAGGTGAATTGCTCGCCTGCAGAGTGTTCCTATTTCTACCACAGTCTCAAATCGTCGCAACTGAGAAGCTGAAAGCTTCACACACATTTCCGACGAACTAGGTGGATAAACACCTACAAGCATCCAATAAACTTCTCATGTTTCCACGTCATTTTTGATGAATATAGGTGCGATTCTTTCAACAAGGGTCTTGTCATCGTCAGCAGACTGAGTGTGGTAGCAAAACAGTGCTACAACGGATTGTTTCATGTTTCCAGAGCTATATGGCAACGCATGTTTTACACAAAGCGTAACGATGCAGCACATCAGACAACAACTGTTCTAGGTGGAGTGAGATATGAGAACAGATGATAGAACTAAATATTTAAGGGAATAATACGATAATGTCACATATTTAGTAGCACTTCATCTCAACTACACTGTATTTACGTATTTTGCTTTTGATTCTGTACTCTCACTGCGAATGGAGCAGCTCACCATGACATCTCTCCTGAAATGAATGTTAGGCAAAAGGCAAAAGAGTGTGTGCACAGTGCTGTCACTGACTCAGGCCCGCTCTAGCTAAGAAAAACATCCTTTTAGGCGTTTGATACAGCTTTTCATCATATGATATTCCCTGCAGCGTATATATACATGACTGCAACATTCTACACTAAATAGCACACACTAATAGTTAAAAGAAACGTCATGACTGCCATTACAGTGAATTACATACACTCTCAAACCAACGTAGTACGAGTATAAGTTCGTCCTTGTTCAATAGGCCCTATCCTGTTGAAAGACAGAAACTAGTTCACTATACCAGACTGCGAATGTCCTACATCTCAATACATATAAACGAAAGACATAGACATCAAATGTTACCATGGGATTTATAAATCATTTCTGCATTGGTCTTCGTGTTGCACATCAGCGCACAGTCAAAGCTCGTTTGTAATTGGTTATCAGTCCACAGTGAAAGTTCATTGCTAGGCTGTGAGACATTAGGCTGTGAGACATTGAAACATGCTTGACTGTATTCAGATTCTGAACTATTTCAGATAAAGTTTGGACTTTCATATTTTATGCCATATAGGAAACTGATCAGAACTGCATAGCTCTTCACCCCATGTATCTACGAGTTTCAGCAAAAATTGTAAAAATTTGCCCCCTAAAGTGTTAGAGATTGTCTCCAGACTGAAACACGAAGCCTCCAAACTTTTAGAAAGTAGCCTACGTTTCAGCAAAATACTCTATCTTACAGTGAAATTATAACAAAACGCATCTCAGCATACATAAATTTCATTTAGATTTACATAGCGAAATCTCAAAACTGACTGTTATCAAAATGTATAACTGCAATGTGCAACTCTTTAATGCTGATAGTGTTACTCGATTACCATGCAATGTGTGCAACTGAAGAACACAGGAAATATACAACAAATGGAATATAACATACAGGAAACACTTTCAGGAATATACTCAGCTACCTCAGTTTTTGTCTTTAGAATAACATTATTTCAGGGAAAAGTTGCAGCTTATGGTTCTTTTTGTAAAGACCTGTGGAATAATACCATTTTTAGGAATACATTTCTAACACAGAAATGGATTATACAGCATTTCTTCCTAACTCCACTGTAGAATCTGCGACTGTCTACCTCTAATGCCAGCCAGTTGTTATATTCGGAAGTTACCCTAGCATGAAGTGCTGCTGTAATGTATGGATGACTGTGTTATCGGTTTTAGCCGAAGTGGGACGAGTTTCTGACAAAATAATATGTACAATGTAGACATTTGTCAATTCAGTATCTATCTGCTGTGGTGTCGTTCGCTATCGACTCCATGCCAGGCAGTCAAGGTCAATAAGTTGGCAGTAATTCAAGTGACTGCCATGCCAATCCGCAGCTAGCTTGTAGATACACCCTCTATCACATGTACGCCTGGCGCCACCACCCACAAGGCTTAAGAAGACGCTGCACCGATGCAACTCAGCCTGAGAGTGGAGAACACTTAGTGCATTCGAAGCCTATTAGTTAGACACACTTCTCCGTGTTGTTAATTACGATAAAATTGATTTGGCAAGGAACTGTTGCAATACAACTGGACTTGTTGAATTGAAGTTAAGTAAACAGTGTTACATACATATTACATGTGCTTCTCATTATTCCGCTCCCTATTTCAGCATCCACCTATTCCTCAGCTCCAGCCCTGGACTACCACAATACTTTCACTTATATTTGCAGCCTGTGACTTACTTTCTTTCCTGTGATTATATCTGGGAAATTCAAAATAGTAGCCCTCCCCACCATTACATCAAACTTATTCACCATGTACCGACTGGTTTGAACTTTCTCACTCCATGCCACCTCCCTTGACCGACAGGCTTGAGCAAGCTCCAGCTTGAACGCCAGGGACTAACTGGTTTCTTTTTGGTAGCCCTCACCAACACTCCAGACTGACATGGGCTATGAAGATTGGTAGACAGCAACTGGGATAGGGAGAGAGCTTGTGTATAAATAACCCACCAGTTCATCTAGCCATCAAAGCAATGTTGCTGTTAAGCAGTAAGATCATTCATCAACCAATGTGTTTAAACATGTCAATGCTGGGACGGCGACTGACACTGAGTTCAAAATCATTGCACTAGTAGAAAACATACAGCGTGATATGAAGGTCAGGCTCGTTCAGATAGAGTGGGAGCAACTGTTCAGCAGTTTGGAATATATCGAGGGTCAGTACAACCAGGTACTGTCTACCTCATCTCAACATTCGTGTTTCTCGCAGCAATGGCTGCAGCAGCAGTAGCAGTATCAGTACATCAATAGTCAACGTGTTTAGTGGCGCTATGTTAAAATTAACCGCTTAAGAGTCATTACAGTGTGTGTTTCTAGAGCATCAGAGTGTTGCAAACATACATGATTTGCAGAATTCAATACATATTGCAGTAGACAGAGTCCATGTGAACATGTTTTTTGACAATATTGTAAAGTGTGTATTGGAGTGTAAAGGTCCTGATGATGTCCAGTTCGGTAACTATACAAGTGCCTCTATCAGAAATTAAATAAGAAATGGCATACAATACATGAAGAATTCAAAGTATACAAAAACTGATTCGTGAAATATTGTTGCATGGCAGTTTGGGGTGGACATAGCATGAAGGAGAATGGTTTAAAGTTGCAATACATGGACTTGGTAGTCGCTATATCACAGCACTTTGTATATATATCAGTGGAAACTAAAAAGAATTGCTATAAATTAATATTTTGCAAGTTGTGATACGTATTTAAGTTCATCATTCATATTATAATTTTTTTACTTTTGAATACAAGTGACTTAACCATTGAGCTGGCACATGCCTTCTTCTTATGTTAGTGGGCGTGCGGCATACTTTGTTTTCCATACCAATCCATTACAAGTATCACTTCAGTGGGGCCATATTTAAGGAAATCTCATTATTAGTATTTTATTATTGTTTAAAGTTGTTTAATTGATAGTCTTTGCTGCAGATGGCACGTTTCTAGTAGAATTATGCATATGGTTTCATAATTTACAAAAGTCGCTAATTTTATGAGACTTAAAGTAATAAAACAAATCAAATGGTTTCCTCTGTTAAGATTCACAATTTCTAACATTATTATGCTGAACAAAAACGTCTTCACGATGATTTTTCTTTTCTTTTCTTTTACCGACATTGCAAATTTCCTTCCATTTACTCTGTTTGTCTTTTCCTATGAAAAACATTTAATTTGCAGGCCCACTATTACCTTCACTACTATCTTCTTCAAGATTGTATTCCTGCTTACCTTGTGAATGATGTTCGGTTTAGTAAATAGTTTCATCTTGTTCACCAGAACTGTCATCATCCCCGTCTGAACACTCTACTTAGCATTGGAATTTGTACTAGACAGCTCATAAAGATTTTCAGTTGTGATGTTTTTATGTGAACTGAAAAAGAAAAACGTCTTTTTTACTTTATGGATAATACGCACACAAAACCAGGCTTATGACAGTAATTATATCAGTGCAAGTAGAAAAACTAAGCAGGAGACTTTTTACTTGTGTGAACAGGCGCGCGTTGCGCTTTGTACGCCAAACGTGACATACTTGCTTTTAAACTTGTCATAGATAGACGCACTGCAGCCGAAGTAACAATGAAGAAACAGCTGTTTGCCCAGACCAAGCAAAGGATCTAAACTCGCAAAATTTAAACATAATTTGCATTTGGCGTACTCCATATGTCAGAGCGTCCGCTGGAGTATTAACGCAGATTGACACCTTGATCTTTCGCCAGGACGATGTATACTAGGCTATCTTTTTATAATATGGCTGTATATGTCCTTTATGATTCAACTATCATGGTTGGTTGGTTGGTTTGGTGAGTAAAGGGACCAAACTACAGTGTCACCAGCCCCGAAGTATCATGTAAAATAATATGTATTGCCACATGTCACAGTAACACTGTGTTTAATTACCCTAACACTTAGAAGAAGCAGAAGATCTAATAAAGAGACAGCATATACTGCTTAGTGTCACCTGATACCTCAGTAATGGCTACATGTGAGCCACATGTAATTTTCTGAAGCGACAGAACAATTTAGTTACGACGTTAGTGCTACGTATATATTTTATACTCGAAATCTTTAAGTCTGCTGGACACATTGGTGCTTCTTCTTAAGACCTATCTAGTATTATTGTTTTGTAAAAAAGTCAACATATGTTTCATTGTCAGTCTACATATTACTGTATTTCCACGCATTATCTTTACACATGAGACATAACATTTTTATTACTGCACGGAAAATGCATAAAAGCGTTCTGACTTAAAGCTCGAAAACGGCTGTGTTTGTCACTTATACATCTACATCTAAATTTACATCTACATGGATATTCTTCGAACCCTCTTTACAATAATTCTCTATTAGTTCAATCTCGAACAGCGCGAGGAAAAAACGAACACCTACAGCATTTCCCTTATTTTATTATGATGATCGTATCTCCTTATGTTGGTCGGCCATAACAAAATATTTTCGTGTTAGAAGGAGAAAGTGACATGCAGTCATTTTAACTCAGTGGGTAAGGTAACTGAAGAGTATTATACGAAAAAATAGAGTAGCCTCACTACTATCCACCCCAAGCAAAACTACAAGTGAGCATTTTTTCTATGGAATTTTAACGATACAATCATACCACACTGAGAAGGAACCTATTTCATTTGTTATATTATTTTATTTGGCCCATTCTACAACCATCATAGTATGGTTTAAAACAGTAACTTAAAAAAAATGGTGAAGTGTTGAGAGGGATTGATGCAGAGAAAAGGAATTACACAGTCATTTAACGATAGTGACTTATTTTTCACAATTAATAAAATTCAAAATGCATGTTAACACACAGTGTAAAAATATATATGACGTCTATCATCACACACAATCAGTATAAGTAGTACAGATAAGTTGCTTATGTAAAGAATGGAGTTCCCACTTTATTCATCTAAGCAAATATTACCTGCTACTAATGAGAAAATTAATAATGCTGTAAAACATTTTATATTTCAAAAATATTAACCAATTCTGAATTTATTACGTCAAAAATGCTCTGACTTTAGCTTAAACTGGTTTCCAACAAACAACATACCAGGAAAGTGTAGGTGAGCATTTAACACAAGGAGCAATATCTCTGCATGGAGGGAATACCACTCCCACCCCCTCTGGTAAACAAATTTTAAACAACAGCTGAAACATATCTTAAGCCCATGATGTCCTGATGCTACTTTCCGAAGATTTGATGGAAGTTCAATATTGGTCGCATCCTTTTCAGTAATTGTTGCGTCTTTGCTAAGCCAAACATCATCTACAATATCTTTACCCTTTACAAGAATAAAAAAAAAGCACTTGGGAAACCACACAGCAGATTCAGCCCGTGGATTGTTTGTTTCTTCCAAAACTTTCAACCATTGATCACAATGGAAACACACCGTTTGATCTCTGTTGCCGGTATAAAAGAATCCCGCTACACTTCGTTTGGCCATTGATTAATAGTTAACGACCAGCCAGTGTGAGCTAACCCAATGTCTAGCGCATCATGCGTTGAAAAGCTCAACGACGCTGATTCAGGAGCAGAATGATGAGTTATTTCCTTCTGTATAGGCTACGAGTATTGATCAAGAAACAGTCCGACTCATCAGAAGTCCACTTTTACTGGTGTACCTCTCAAATGTCACAGACGTCCATTATGTTAAAGATAAAGTTGCTTTCAAAGTGGTGACACTTCTGCACATCACGTCACTTCTGTTCACGTCTTCTACATTTGTCTATAGGTGTAATCCAATTGTAAACACCTAGCGCAATCGCGCTATTTTGTGTATGTGTAGCTTTGTCGCTGGTGCACCCAAATTCTATCCCACACCCAACGTGGGTGGATCCACCCAACACTGCAACTATACTCAAGAGGCATACTGCAGATGGTATTGTCAGTTTTTGTTTGGATGTCGAGCGATTAAGAATTCTTGTCTTAAGAGAAACTTTAGTACAATTTACAATGAACTACCTTCTGGTAACATACTATTGAATATTATGTGGTATCAAAGTAATCCCTAGTTTGCAGCACATAGTTATTTATTAAGGATTTTGAACGTATAGGATAATGGCAGTGACCCTGTAAACAAGCCACAACTATCCATTGATCATAATTCTCCACTGACCATAATCCTCCATTGAGCATCACTGACCACTGACCATAATTCTCCATTGATCGTCGTTCCCCACTGACCATCATTTACATTGACCATAATTCTACAGTACCATAATCCTAATTTGACCATAATTCTCCACCGACCATCGTAACCCATTGACCGTCATTATCCATTGACCATCATTGTCGATTGACCACCATTATCCATTGGCCGTAACTGATTCCATGGTATTCATTTTTATGTTTCATTCTGCTAGAAAATGAATTGCAGAAGGTTTTAAAAATGGCGAAACAAACTGTGGCTGAAGGTTTATCGTTTAGAAAGGCTGCCGAAAGTTTTAAAATACCTTTCAGCACACTGCAGATAAGGTTAAAGAGAGGAAAGGTATCGAGCCCGAGCTTAGGAAGGAAATGCGCACACCATATTAATACTCCTGACGCTACAGGGTGTTTAAACAGGTAATTCAAGAACCGTGAACGTCCTGTCATGTTCAGGGATTGGAACAAGTATTCCGAAACAAGAAGATCGAGCAAGATGAATGCGTCAAAAACGATGTATTTATGGAAGGAGAAGGTGGAGAAGAAAATGATAATGACTACAGTGAGAGAGAATTGGATGATTATGATGAGGTTCACGATTCGAAGTCGTGGTCCCGCAAAAGAAGCTTGATTTATGGATTCTGAACACTTCGTTGGTTTTGAAGTTCGTGGTAAGTGTGGATGTGCCTTATTACTCTGAACTGTTTCTGTATAGTTGTAACAAATTCGACGAGTCTTCACTTTAAACTTCCGGGCTGGTAGGCTCTGGTCAATGTGTAAAACTCTCCCCTGACGTTTCGTCTCCGACTGCGGGAGACATCCTAGGAGGTTCACCGCTTTACCATACTAATTGTATGGGGTTTCTTTCTTAGAGCCCTTAAGTGGTGCACATGTATGTGTCTGATATGTTCAAGCTATACTAGGGTCGTTGTATTACAACGTGAATTTCCGTTTATTCTCAGCAGTACATAATTGTACCTGTACTTTAGCTGCAGCACTCGCATTGTTCGTCCCCTGTTAAATTTATAGTGATATTCGTGTAGAATAGTAACGGTTTGTGTTAGTGTCATGATCGCTGACAAGAAATTTTCAGAACAAACAGGTGTTCAACTAAGAAAGTTCATTTTGTATCCCAGAGGTGAGCAGAAGATGTCTCAATATGAAGCTGCAGTATAGCACTGAGGGCACTACTGAATCGATATCTCCAGCAGAGGAAAAATATAAATTAGTCTGGGATTAGCCAAACTTAAAAACAACAGCACTTGCAATCTAACGCTAATACTTAGAGAGGACGCGATCTGACAGTTTTGTTCTTTCTACCAGGAGTAGGTTGCAGCTGGGCGACTTGAGGGGGAGGAGCCTTAAGATGGTGTATGACTTGGGAATGTGCAGAAGATACCGTTCGTGATTAGAAAGGATAGGAAGAACAATTGTTAGGAAGACGGGAGGTAGCAGTCATGACAGACTTACAGGGCCTCAATTGCAGGAGAAGTTAGGGGAGTATCAGGTCACCAGAATTTTCAAGGTGAGTGCCAGGCTAGATCAAATGACTGAGGGTTTATGTTCTTGGTGTAAGAATTTTACAGAGGAGGATCAGGCAGTGATAGTGGGTAGGGCAGGGAACAGCTTATGTAAGGACGGGGCATAAAATGTAGGTGGTGATTTGAGCAAGATCGGTTTCGTAACTGGTGGCACCAATATGAGTATGGTTCAGCCGTTCTGGCGGCATGATCCGCCTCGTATTGGCAGTGCTTTTTGGAGAGTCAATACAGAGCTGGAGATGCCGCTAATGACTGCTAACTGGACGCTAATTTGAATGGCACCAGTGTGGACTGTCGGGAAGCGGGGCTACATTAGGTATGGTCCCTACCTCAAAAGGTCTGGGAAAGGCAGGTTGGTGGAGTTAATTATTGAGTGCGTGGCAGGTGGGTGTGGGGCCACACATGGTCAAATACCCGTTGCCATGCGTAGGAGGACAAGGTCTTTTTAGGATAAACGATGGCAATGGACTACCCTCCCTCATCAGTATGTCAACCATTTTTGAGAGTCCTTCACTGTGTGCCTGTAAGATAGATTGTTCTGCATCAGAGTGTACAAACAACACAAATTTGCTCGGAGTAATCTATGCTTCATCCAGATGTGCAGCCCATTAAAAATAAAGTACACCAACTTGAAGTTTAATTACAGTATTTCAACAGTGCGGTGGTACGCATTACAGAGCAGTGGAATGGAGGCAGTGACTTACAGAATATAATGTTACCGTCATATGAATTTACTAGTTACTAATATAAAACTACAATACTTGTTTCAGAGGTGGCATACAGAGTGTATCATGATTAATGACATAAACGTATACAGTTGAAAGCACACGATACTAGAAGCAAAAAAGTCCTTGTAAACACAGGGTCGAAAATGCATACCTTAAGAACTAGGAGCAATTTTTCATCTTCCATAATGTGAAGCAAATCTCTTCTACTGCAAGCTCTTTGCTTTCCATATTTTGGGAAGTAATAATACAGACCAAAACAAGAAAAAAATGTCCAGTAAACATGTGCTCTAAAATGCATACCTTAAGAGCTATGAGTGCTTGTTCATCTTCGGTACTTCGGAACACAACTCTTCTAATGAGCAAGTGCTCATAACTTTTAAGGTATGTTAACTGTTGTGTGCAGACGCAGTTCATGTATCTACCGCAGTAATTTCTGTGTGGCTGACTTGACAAAACGAGTTCTTTCCGATGAGCAATTGGAAGCATTAGTAAACGCATCTGACAGCGAGGAGAATATTTCTGAGGAAGAAAATCACGCCGGTGTTTACAATATTCACCCTTCATCTGATTCAGAAGACATTTCAGATACTGACACCTCAAATGACAATGTGCACGCTGTTCAACTGCTGCAGTCTAAAGACGAGAACGTCACGTGAAGCTTAGAGCATCTAGTGCAAACATTGTAAAACTTACTCCTGGTCTGCCAAGATACGCTATCGCCGGAGTAAGTGATACCGAACGTCTCTTCAAGTTATGATGAGCGGTAACATTCAGACCATTGTTGTGGAAATGACTAATATTGAAGGTCGAAGGGTTTATGGGAATAGCTGGGAAGCAATAGACAAAATTACATTTGATGCCTGTATTGGCCTGTTATTACTGACACGCGTGTATAAATCACTCGGTGAATCAACAGAGTCTGTGAGATCCAGAAACAAGTAGTCATCTTTCTTGCCACAATATCGCTGAAACGGTTAGCTTGCATCTCACGTGTGTTATGTTTCGATGACAAACTTGATCGAAGAGGACGAAGAGGAAATGACAAGTTGGTACCTACAATAGTTCTGTGGGGTAGGTAGGTGGAAATACTTTCAAAACTGTATAATCCTGGCACAAAAGTAACCTTGGATGAACAACTAGTGGCTTCCAGAGGACGTTGTCCATTCAAACAACTTATTCCAAGGAAACCCTCAAAATATGGGGTCAAAATAATGACGTTGCGTGATAGTGCTACTTCTTATGTATTGAAGACGTAAATCTATACAGGAAAATTACTTGGAGAAACACATGAGAAAAGTCAGAGTGTGAGTGTTGTCATGGATCTGACACATGAGCTAAAAGGACAAAATGTCACATGTGACAGTTTCTTCACATCATATGCATTAGGTCAAGGATATCTCAAACGACATGTTACAGTGCTGGGAACGGTGAGAAAAAAATAGCCTGAACTCCCTAATAATACATCAAGCAAAGAAGATGCTTCCACTGCAAAGTTCTTTTTTACTAAAGTTACCACTGTCGTATCTTGCATTCCAAGGAAAGACAACTGTCCTGAAGAGCACAGTACACAACAGTGAGGAAAAAAGCAACGCAGAAGAAAAGAAACAAAAACTAATAGTGGACTCCAGTTCAAGTAAGGGAGCACTTGACGCACTGGATCAGCTTATTGGCACTTCTGCATGCAAGAGGAAAACCAACCGCTGTTCGATGACCTCATCTACAATATTAATGATACTTCTGTCTACAGTGCTTTTGTACTGCGGAGGGAAATAAATTCAGCGTGGAAAAATTGTTCTTAACAAAGAAGAATTTTCTCAATGAATTGGGAAGATTCCTTGTTACTCCTCGGATTTAAGCTAGAAAAATGCTGCCACTAAATGGATGAACAGTCAGGGCTATTATTAGGAAAATACAAACGGGTAATCCATCAACACCAAGCTCCAGCGGTGGTAACCAAAACTGTAAGCGTACCACATGCAAATGAGGCCCATCAAGTTGTGACAAGACTCCAATGAAGTATTCAGATCGTAACAAACATGTTTATAAACTTCACGCCCAAATTGTGGAATTCTAAGAAAAACTCTGTTCTGCTTTTCCCGTGATTGACGGTTTATACGCTAAGTAAAACTCTATTGCCCAAGAGCTCATTGAGGATCAGGGCTTGCATCATTGTTGAGATTGTTGGCATGTAGTGGTTCAAATGGCTCTGAGCACTATGGGACGTAACATCTAAGGTCATCAGTCTCCTAGAACGTAGAACTACTTAAACCTAACTAACCTAAGGACATCACACACATCCATGCCCAGAGCAGGATACGAACCTGCGACCGTAGCGGTCACGCAGTTCCAGACTGAAGTGCCTAGAACCGCTCGGCCACCACGGCCAGCCGGCATGTAATGGTATAAAATTTGTTTGTATTGAAACAAATAAACCCACGTTTAACATTGTAATAATTTTTATCAATTTAGAATCATCATACCCTTCAAATACCTTACTGGGTCATTATGACCCGAAATAACATACGCGTATATTTGTTTTTAGGGAAAGTAGCAGAGTTAACCAAGCCATCAAGATGAAAGATGAGTCTCATCACTGAAGGTGATTTTATTCTTGTTCCATAATTCATTCAACGAACTCTCTTCGCTGTGTGTTATCGGTAGGATTCAGTTTTTGAGTCACTTAAACATTGTAATCATGAAGATGCAAATTTTTCTTTGGAGTACGTTGTAGAGAACTTCTCTACATGTTAAACTCTTGATAATTCTGTCAAACTGATGTCTCTGTTCTCTCAACAACACTCACGAACTGCTTCGATGCTCATTTTTAGCAACCCTGAACTATCAGCTGTCACATTGTCCTTGTTTTCCCTTGGCAGCACTTTGCCGCGCTAACGGCGCAAAATCTTGCGTTGATTTTTGGACACTTGTTATATGGACTCAGTGACCTCCATGTGCCCTTCCTTGTCTGTTCCAGAGTCCTGAAAAGCGGCCCGTCTCATGAGCGAGCACCACACTGCTCCGCACTGGGCTTCAGCAGTCTCGGATGAAACGGGCCAATGACAGCACAGGCAGGGCTGGGCCACCTGTTTGTGACCGTAGTGCGGCTGGCTGGGGCAGCCCTGTAAGCCCTTCAAGCAAGTCCCGCCCACGGGCTGACACCACGCTGCTCCGCGCTGGGTAAATAGTCTCTCGTATGATACTAGGTGGAGACGTCACAGCGCGGGCCCGTTGCACAGCGCAGATGAGTGTGTGCATTGCACGCCTCTACAATCATTTTAAAGCTGTTTACAATAATATTACCTTTTATCCACGCAACTGGAAACAGATACTTTATTTTCTCACTAATTGATGTACTTCTATTTCATAAATGAAGCTTTACTTTCTCAATTTAATCAAAACTACATGCCGTGGGCGTGGCCTCTCATAGTAGACTTGCAGTTATGTTGGGAATACGTTTCAGTCAACGTACACAACTCAGGATTGTAACAACACTGAAGCGCCAACTGGTATAGGCATGAGTATTCAAATACAGAGATATGTAAACAGGAAGAATACGGCACTGCAGTCGGCAATGCCTATATAAGACAACAAGTGTCTGGCGCAGTTGTCAGACCGGTTACTGCTGCCACCATGGCAGGTTCTCAAAATTTAAGTGAGTTTGAACGTGGTGTATTGTTGGCGCACGAGCGATGGCGCACAGTGTATCCAAGGTAGCGATGAAGTGGAGGTTTTCCCGTGTGACCATTTCACGAGTGTACCTTGAATATCAGGAATCCGGTAAAATATCAAATCTCCGGCATCGCTGCGTTCTGAAAATGATTCTGCAAGAACGGGACCTAACGACGACTGAAGAGAAGAGTTCAACATGACAGAAGTGCAACTCTTCCACAAATTGCTGCAGATCTCTGTGCTGGATCATCAACAAGCGTCAACGTGCGAACCATTCAACGAAACATATACGGGCTTTCGAAGCCGAGGGCCTGCTCCTGTACCCTTGATGATTGCACGACACAAAGCTTTATGCCTCGCCTGGGCCTGTCAACACCGACAATGGACTGTTGACGATTGGAAACATTTTGCCTCGTTGGGCGAGTCTCGTTTCAAATTTTATCGGATGGACGGACGTGTACGGGTATGGAGACAACCTAGTGAAACCATGGGTACTAAATGTCAGCAGGGAACTGTTGAAGCTAGTGAGGGATCTGTTATGGTGTAGGGTGTGTGCAGTTGGAGTGATATGGGACTCCTGATAGTCTAGATACGACTCCGACAGGTGACATGTACGTAAGCATCCTGTCTGATCACCTGCATCCATTCATGTCCACTGTGCATTCCGACGGACTTGGACAATTCCAGCAGGACAATGCGACACCCCACTCGTGCAGAACTGCTGAAGAGAAAGACTTCTGCTGGCCACCAAACTCCCCAGACATGACCATTATTGAGCATATCTGCCTTGCAACATGCTGTTCAGAAGATACCTGCACCCCCTTGTACTGTTACTGATTTATGGACAGCCCTGCACGATTCATAGGGTCAGTTCCCTCCAGCAATACCTCAGACATTAGTCGAGTCCACGCCACGTCGCGTTGCAGCGCTTCTGCGTGTTCGCGAGGACCCGACACGGTATTAGGCAGGTGTGCCAGTTACTTTGGCTCTTCCGTGTAAAACTTCTACAGGCCGCTGTTGTAAGGCTCAATTTAATTTTTTTTACAATTATCCACTAGATATTTTGTTAATTTTAGGAAACCAAGGTTTCTGAACCCATTAACAGTTTTGTAGGGTGAGAAGCTGGAATATGACATAGATTGTAAAATATGCTAATGTGTCATATTACATGTATTTGGAATGGAAAAAATGTTGTACTTTTCGTTCCCATTGCTAGTGTGTGTCCTTGTCCATTTTTTCAATTGTTTCTTTTCGTGAAGGTTGGAAGTTTGGCTCCATGTGTACATAAGACATTAAATTATGATTCTTCTCCAACTCTTTGTGTGTTATGTCAAAACAAATAGTCGTAGAACTCATTGCATAAGAAGTGTTAATATATAGTTTAATATTAACATATGAGGTATCGGATGAAATGTGAAAGAAAGGTAATCTGGCCAACCTTATCTTCCTCCTATAGTGAAGATTTTTATTAATTTCATTAGATGCATCTGGAGCCGTCATTCAATTACAAATAAACTGCTTTTATTGCTTCCGTGTACCCATTCTTATGAGACGTTCCCTCTCTTTTTTCCATTTTCGTTATTTTTTTCTGTTTCCCTCCCACATATTTTCATATTATTTCACGTGCAACCTAAACAGCGATCATTCTCTGTGTTACTATCCACAAACGTAGATATTACGTCTCAAACCTCCTAGTCTCACTTTAGATTTTAATCCAAAGCAGCATGCGGCTTTTTTTTATTAATCTTTGCAGATACACTCGTCAAAAAATTGGCTTTCTGTGTTATGCAGCATACTGCTTCTTTGTTCGTTGCCATTTTTCCTCACATCAGCTACCGTATCGCCTTCGCAAATGACACCTTTCCTCTCGTCCATATGCATGCACTCTGTTTATGCTTTTTTAATTTTTGTAACCAGACTGGCTGCAGTTGTACAGCATTGTGCCGTTTCCATACTAAAATAGATGCTGTGTAACACACATGCTCCAAAACAATTAGTAGCAATCGTATTGCGATGGGGTAAGTAAACGACGCGGGAATCGTTAATAAATTGTAGGAAATCGTTCATAAAAACTTCGTATTTAGTGTTTTGCAGACACCCTTGGTCTCATGATTTGTCAAATAACAGTGATAATATAATACTGATCTTACATTAACAGAGTTTCATGTTATTCTTACTTTAATACATGACTGTCAAAATTGCAAGTGCTCGAAAAGAATGGAGAGTATGTCCAGGAAACGAAAAAAAAAACTAATGGCTGCTGAGTACAGAACCATAGAGCCTGATTCAAATCTCAAAACTTCAAATTGGTCAGTATTGAAGCCTATACTAGATGGTGATGGCAACAGTGTTAACTATGTGCAGTAGAATGCAATGAACTTAATGTGCTGGCTAGAGAGTCATCTGGCACTTCGCATTTTTCAGTCATTCGTGTGTGTCTAACAAACACACCAAGCGAGGTGGCGCAATGGCTAGCGCACTGGGCTCGCATTCAGTAGGACGTCGGTTCAATCCCGTGTCCGGCCATCCTGATCTAGGTTTTCCGCGATTTCCCTAAATCACTCCAGGCAAATGCCTGGATCGTTCGTTTGGAAGGACACGGCCGACTTCCTTCCCCGTCCTTCCCTAATCAGATGAGACCGATGACATCGCTGTTTGGCCTCCTCCCACAAACAACCAAACCCAACCCTCTAACAGACAAGTGGCATGCGTTGAGCAAAAACACCTTCCCAGATCTGCTCAGGACAAGATTACTGGCAAATGTGTTCATGTGTGCACGAGACTTGAGATAATTTGAAACTATTGGAAGCGAAGGGGTTCTTGGATCTGGCTCAAACATTAATTGGCATTGCAGCGGCTTGTGGAAAACTATCCGCAAAAGGTATTATGCCCCACCCCACAACCGTCTCACGACACGTAACAGAAAAAGCGAAAAATCTTAGGAATGAAATTATGCCTGAGGTATAATTTATTATGTGAACAGAGGCGAACGCTCGGCGACCACAGATATGTGGACATATAGTGCAAGGAGAGATTTTGTTAAGCGGACATCAGATCACGTGTCTTGTTTACGACGAGGTTTCCAGATGAGAGTAAATCGGGCGAACATATTTTATTTATCTTGGTATTCACGACAATATTTCAAAGATGTACCGTTTATGATTGATCAAGATGCCAACACTAACGCTGCTCTTCGTGGATATTCTAGATTGACTTGTTCTACATCTACATCTTCGTAGATAGTGCACAAGGCACTCTACGGTGCGTGGCGGAGGGTACCCCGTACCACTACTTGACATTTCCTTTCCAGTTCCACTCGCAAATAGAGCGAGGGAAAAACAACAGTCCTTACGCCTCCGTATAACCCCAATTACCTTATGCGCGATGTAAGTTGGTGGCAGTAGAATCGTTCGGCAGTCAGCATCATATGCCAGTTCTCTAAATTTTCTCAATAGTATTTCTCGAAAAGAACGTCCCTTTCCCTCCAGGGCTTCCCATTTGAGCTCCCGAAATATCTCCGTAACACGTGTTGTTCGAACCTACCGGTAACAAATTTAGCAGCCCGCCTCTGAACTGCTTCGATGTCTTCCTTCAACCCGACCTGGGACGTATCCCAAACAGTCGAACAGTTCTCCAGAATAGATCGCACCAGCGTCCTATATGCGGTTCGTTCCACATCATACCGCTCTGCAACGTTACGCCCAGATATTTGAACGACTTGACTGTGTCAAACAGGACACTTGTAATACTGTATCCGAGCATTGCAGGTTTGTTCTTCCTAATCATCCGCATTAACTTACACGTTTATGCCATTCATAACACCACCTGGAAAATTTGTCTAAGTCGTCTTGTATCTTCCTACAGTCATCTTACCGTACACCAAGGCATCATCAGCAAACAACCGCTGTCGACAATGTCAGCCAAATACTTTATGTATACAGAGAACAACAGCGGTCCTATCACACTTCCCTGGGGCACTCCTGACGATATCGTTGTCTGTCAAGAACACTCGCCGTCGAGGACAATATTCTTTAAGAACTCTTCGAGCCACTCACGTATCTGAGAGCTTATTCCATATGTTCGTAACTTCGTTGACAGTCTGCAATGGGGCACCGTGTCAAATGCTTTCGGGAATCTGCCTGTTGCCCTTCATCCATAGTGCTCAGTACATCATGTGAGAAATGGGCAAGCTGAGCGATGCTTTTTAAAACCATTTTGATTCGTGGACATAAGCTTCTTAGACTCAAGAGAGTTTATTATATTCGAACTGAGAATATGTTTAATGATTCTGGAGCACGTATAAGTTAGGGATACTTGTCTGTATCTGTAATTTTGCGGGTTCGTTTTTTAACATTTCTTGTATACTGGAGTCACCTGCGATGTTTTCCAGTTGCTCAGGACTTTGTGCTGGGCGAGAGATTTACGATAAATGCAAGATTGGTAAGGTGCCAATGCGGTAGAGAACTCTTTGTAAAATCGAACTGGGATTCCATCCGGACCTTGTGATTTATTTGTTTTCAAATCTTTCAGTTGTTTCTCTAAGCCAGGTATGCTTATTTCTATGTCGTCCATACGGGAGTCGGCCCAATGGTCAAATGACGGTATGTTTGTACAATTCTCCTGCATAAACGATTTCTTGAATGTGAAATTTAAAACTTTGGCCTTTGTTTTGGTATCTTCAACTGCCACACCAGACTGGTCAACAACGGACAGAATGAAAGCAATTTTACACACGGTCACAATTTTTTCGGGTTCTCTCCCAGATTTTTGGTAAGGTGTGACGGTGGTAGTTGTCGTATGCTTCGAGCATAGATCTTTTCACAGACGCACGAATCACTACTAACCTTCGCTTGTCGTCATTTGTGCGTCCCCCTTTGAAACTAGAGTGCAACAGCCTCTGCTTCCTCGGCATCCACCGAATTTTGTTATTAAATCATGGTGGGTCTTTTCGGTCGTTTATCCACTTATTAGGCACGTAACTCTCCATACCACGATTTGTAATCTGCTTAAACTTTGCCCGTAATTCCTCCTCCTGGAACTAAGTGATGCCATTTCACTAAGTTAGATGTTAATAACTGCTTGTCTGCTCTATCTAGCAGAAACACCCTCCTAGCCATCTTGACAGATTTGTTAACTTTCGTAATCGTAGTTGCTATAATGACATCAAGATCGCTAATCCCCGTTTCTATACTGACATTGTCGATAAAGTCCGGCCTATTTGTAGCTACAAGGACTACGATATTTCCAATGCTTGTGGGCTGCCGAGCTAGCTCCTCAAGACAATTTTGGGAAAACATCTTCAAAAGTATTTCGCATGACTGCCATCTGTACTCCCTGCAATGAATTCATAGACATCCCAGTTTATACTCGGCTGGTTAAACTCGCCTCCAAATGGTATTGCATGATCCGCGTATTTACGCGCTGTTGACTGTAGACTTTCCTCCAATGACTCTAGAACTGTCACAGCGGAATCGGGTGGCCGGTAGAAACACCCAAAAATTAATTTAGTTTCACCTACACCTGTTACACGCGACCAGATGACTTCACTGTCACAATCGACTTCGATCCCAGTAGAGAAAATATTTTTTGTCAGCTATAGTGAATATTCCCCCTCCTATGGCCTCCTGTCTGTCTTTCCGATGCAAGTTCCACAACTCGCTAAATATCTCAGAGCTTTCCACTTCGGGTTTCAGACAGCTCTCAGTCCCAAGGATAATTTCTGAGCGAGAACTTGAGAGCAGTAAATTCGGGAACTATATTACGAATACTTAGACAGTTACTTAGACAGTTGTGACAGTCGAAGTATCTTCATTCTGAACGTCGTTTGACTCCCCTTTCTGTGAATCTACTGGCGAGCGTTCATTAGTAAATTTTTTTTGTTTATTTATAGACGCAATCACATTCTTATGACACAGTCATAACCGGTTTCGGCCATACAATCTGACAACGCATGAACCTGTGTTCAGTGTATGCCGCTTTTAGAATCTGAAGATGGTCATTGTATGGCCGAAACCGGTTTGACAACGCATGAACCTGTGTTCAGTGTATGCCGCTTTTAGAATCTGAAGATGGTCATTGTATGGCCGAAACCGGTTTGACAACGCATGAACCTGTGTTCAGTGTATGCCGCTTTTAGAATCTGAAGATGGTCATTGTATGCCCGAAACCGGTTATGACTGTGTCATAGGAATGTGATTGCGTCTATAAATAAACAAAAAGTTTTTGCAAAATAATCGGTCACTCACTCCATTGACAAAATGTCGTTTTTTCCAAAAGAGTGTTCATTAGAGCACCTCAAGCTACCGCCTAGCCTAAAAAAAACCTCATGTGCAGTCCACAAGTATTCTGCTACCCGAGTAGCTGATTCCTTTGTATAGTGCACCCCTGACCTATCAAGGGGAGTCCTGCAAATCCTCACACGGTAACGCAGTTCTATAAATCTGGAGCCAAGACCGTCACAGAGTCGTCGAAGCCTTTGGTTGAGACCCTTCACTCGGCTCCAAACCAAAGGATCCCGATCAACTCTGGGAACGATGCTGCAGATTGCGAGCTCTGCTTGCTCCCCGCGCGAGGCCAGCTGTCTTCACCACCTCCGCCATCTGCCTGCACAAACTGAGGATCGCCTCAGAACCCATGCTGACGTGAGCCACTACTTGCAGACGACTGTACCCTGCACGCTCCATAGCCATAGGGAAGGCGGCCTCCACATCTCGGATGAAGCTCCTCGGCAGACATACCGAGTACACATTGGCTTTCTTTCCAGCCCTGAACGCTATCTACCTAAGGGGCTCCATAACGCTCCTAACGTTGGAGCTCCAAGTAACCAGTAAATCTCTTCCCCCGTGTGCCTGCTCGGACCCTGCTGAAGGAGAGCCGCTCACCTGTCGACTCACAGGGTGAATGGGCGAGGCCACGCGACCAGTCTCCACATTGGCCCTCCGCCTCGACCTACGCGAACCGGCCACTCACCATGTTATGAAGGCGGATCCGCCACGTCGGGTGCACTAGGAGGTGCCTCGGAAGCAGATCCAGCGGGCAAAACAAGTGACACCTGAGGTGTCCCACGCGACGCTCTAGATTCTCCGCCACTGCTACACCCTCGAGGCAGCAGCCTGAAGGTGACTGCTGCCAGCTGCTCCTGTGTCCGCACGTAGCATGCACACATCTTATGCATCTTAGTAAGACTAACTGAAGAAGTGAACTATAAAAGCAGACAATCCTAGATAAGCGACTTGCTACCCTCCTGATGTATCACCAATGGACGCTGATGCGTTAAAGAGCTACGTAGCTGGCTGTTCAGTGAGCAACTATTGCGCTAAGACCGAATGAATTTACACTTACAGCAACGCGAAATTAATCCTCTTAAACAGAGAAAAACACACGAAATTTAATGAATATACTACTTGGAAAAGATAGAAAAGGATAAACACTTAACTTCCCGCTTTGTAGACGTACTCGTATTGCAGCCGAGAGCTGAAGGCTTACTGACTGGCTTACTAAACGAACGGATGGTTGCTTTCAAAACAAAACAAATGAGCAACTACTGCGCTGAAGACTGAATTTACACTTTTTCCTATAATATGCTCAATACAGTGCTAAGAAATGCGTTTAATGTGCAACACATGCCATCTAATTGTTCGCAACTTCATTTTGTTCTGACTGCGGTCAAGGAACTTGTGGCATATGCAAAGTTAAATTGCCTTCTTCACACCATTAAGAGATCTCTGGAGCAGTTGAACGATACTCACTGGAACACCTGATTGACGCTCTTGAATCGGTCAAAATGCAATACTCAACATTGTGTGAAAAGCTTTCGGAGAATGGAGAAATAGAGAAAGAGTAGAAGGCACTGACATCACGTTGATGGACGAACTGACTTCCCTTCTGACGGTATGTATGCTGTAGTGCTTTTATATTAAGGTGACGTAATTTTGCATTTAAATTATTTCCGGAATTTTAAAGCAGTTATTTTCCCTTGCAGCCTTTCAAGGATGCCTCAAAATAACTAGTAACTGAGAAATCGCCTACGTTGCACCTCCTGTTGCCGTGGAAGGTAATACTCCTGAAACACTTAAGTAAAGAACCTCAGGAAGGAGAAGCATCTGAAATAAACCTTTTGCGAATCCGCCTAAAACATTATGTAGAAGAAAATAATTCAGAGGCATCACGCACTAGCTATTTTCCTGTGGGCATCTTCCCACCTTCTGAAAATTCTATCTGAACCTCAGAGGCGTGGAGTCACGGGAGAGGTAAGGCATACAATCCACTAACTGATACATAAATAATTCCGAGTGACCAGTCACTCTCCCCTAGCACCATCTACCAAACAAAACCAAATTGGGCCGCAGAAAAGATGGTCACCTCAGGCACATTCTGACCTAAGGATTAGCCAAATATATGTGAACTTTTTGTCAGACTGTACAGGTGGGATCTGAGAGCGACTTTGGCGAAGTTCTGAAATGCTGGAAAAAATTCAAATATTCCTAATAACGGAACATCTGCTTTTGCTTTCAATAGTACTTCAACATTCTACTAATTTGCCAAACGGTATATTAAGTCTGTTTTTTTCTTGATAGGTGAAGAGCCTTGTGGTGAAAGAGGGAAGCTAAAACCCGAAGAAATAATTTACTCAACGGAGTCTCGTCAAGTACAATCACCGACAAAAATACGAAGTTTGCTTTGTGGGCAGATATTGACGGTAATCCGACTCCCACAGATGAGTTACATAGGTACTTAAACACGAATTGTAAACTGGTCAAAAATGTGGCTTCCTATTGGAACGAAAATGGGAAAATTTTTCCTACTCTCCAGAAAAATCCCAGAACAATTTTATGTGTACGATCGTGCAGGTCTGCATCACAGAGAAAGTTTAGATCCACCGGTTTCATTTGAAACGCACGACGGTGACTTTTGCATCCGGAAAATGTTGATGCTCTTCTCTTTCTTCAGAGGGGTAACTCCAGAATCAGGGAAAACGATGGAGGAATATGCTGTAAATATTTTGCATACCAAGTTTTGTTTTATGTTCTCTCTAAATCGGTTGTAGATTATTGTATCTGTTTGTCAAGTAATTTTCAATTATGTAGATTGTCAAATTAGTGTTGATTTATTGCAGCGAAATAAACGAAACTGTTTCTTTGTGTATTATTATTGCGTTGTAGAGACGATGTGGGCAGTTTTATCCCACCCCAAGACATCATGTTTTGAAGTTAGTGCAGTGAAAATCGTTAAACATGAAAACGCTTAATTTGAATAATCTGTTGACACCAAATAGTCCTGTGAACTCGGCTTAATACCGTAATTAAGTTTTTTAGGACAAAACAAAAATAGTTTCGCAAGGCTTTTCGGAGATATTAGATAGCCAGTACCTACTTTATGTAGTCGCATCAACGCTCAAAATTTTTTTCTTATTTTTGTTTGTCTGTTTCTCCGAACTTTTGTTGCTTTTGGGCAGATCACTTAGTTTTCGGATTCGATTCTGGACGCGTCGAAAATTATCGTGTGTCGAAATTTAGTTTATATGTACAATTCCGAGAAATCTGTACGAAAAGAAGCCAATATTTTGTTTAAAATGAGATATTCAAAGTGTAAACAAACGAATCTAATGAGATGCATTAGCAACTAAATGTATATATTTTAGCAGCGAATAATATTTCGAGAAATTGCGTCGAATATAATGTTGAGCATTTATTTCGCATGCATCGTAAAACGAAATTCTTTTAACATAGAAAAATGTTTGGGCCCCCTTAGTTCCGTGTTGAACGCTTTTCACGGTACTTGGGGAAAACCGCTCACTGAGGGCGGTAGAGGTTGGTACGCTGCGCGGGTGGTATATCTAACAGGCGGCCCCACTCGTCCAGTGAGGCAGGCTGCGGCGGGCTCCGGCGGGCTGCGGCGGGCTGAGCAGCCCAGTGCTGTCTACAGCTGTTAAACACACTGAAGCGCCAAAAATACTAGTATAAGCATGCATATTCAAATACAGTGATAAATAAACAGGCAGAATACGGCGCTGAGGTCGGCAACGCCTATATAGGACAAGTGTGTGGTGCAGTTGTTACTCGTAGATCGGTTACTGCTGCTACCATGGAAGGTTATCAAGATTTAAGTGAGTTTGAATGTGTGTTGTAGTCGGCGCACGAGCGATGAGACACAACATCTCCGAGGTAGCTATGAAGTGGGGATTTTGCTGTACGATCATTTCACGAATGTACCGCGAATATCAGGAAACCCGTAAAACATCAAATCTCCGACATCGCTGCGGCCGGAAGAAGATCCTGAAAACGAGACCAACGGCGACTGGATAGAATAGTTCAACGTGACTGAAGTGCAATCCTCCGCCAAAATGCAGCAGATTTCAATGCTGGGCCATCAACGAGGACCATTCAATGAAACATCATCGATATCGGCTTTCGGAGCCGAAGGCCCACCCTTGTGCCCTTGATGATTGCACGACACAAAGCGTTACGCCTCGCTTGGGCTCGTCAGCACCGATATTGGACTGTTGATGACTGGAAACACTTGCCTGACTGGACGAGTCTCGTTTCAAATTGTATCGAGCGGATGGACGTGTACGGGTATGGAGACAACCTAATGAATCCATGGACCCTGCATGTGAGCAGGGGACTGTTTAAACTGGTGGAGGCTCTGTAATGGCGTGGAGCATGTGCATATGAAGTAATATGGGACTCCTGATACATCTAGATACTACCCTGACAGGTGACACTTTGGTAAGCATCCTGTCTGATGACCTGCAACCATTCATGTCCATTGTGCATTTCGAAGGACTTTGGCAGTTTCAGCAGGACAATGCGACACCCCACACATCCACAATCGCTACAGAGTGGCTTCAGGAACACTCTTCTGAGTTTAAACATTTCCGATGTCCGTCGAACTCCCCCCCCCCCCCCCCCCCCCAGCACTACTTCAGACAGTCGAGCCCATGCCACGTCGCGTTGCGGCACTTCTACGCGCTCGCGGAGGCCCTACACGATATTAAGGAGGTGTACCAGTTTCTTTGGCTCTTCAGTGTATTTAACAGAACATTTTCCCTATAAGCTAGATTATTTTAAATAAAAACAGAGTATTTTCGTTGTTGACTGTGTACAGGTGTTAAATAGCTTGAAAGAAGCATATTTTTGCCATCAGCGAAATAATCGTACGTTTATTCTGTGCAGCTTTGAGTTATTACTACCATCGTCACAGAACAAAAACAATATTCATCAAACACGTTTTCGTCTAATGTAAACCATTCACATGTAGAACATACATAACTGTCATAATAGTCTGCCTGAACATAGCCCACATAAACGTATCGTCCTCGGAACAATTACTGTAATGTAGTAATTTGACACTTAATAACCAAGTGTACATTACTTGTAAAGGTACCACTGGTTTATGTGGACTGTATTCAAACAGGTCGGTACTTTTCACCGCTACCTCTGACCAAGAAAAATCAGAACCCTGCACGCCCTTTTAAGTTTCCTAGATTCGTTCTGACCATAATGTATGTACCCTTATGGATATATCTTGTTAGTCCTCCTTACTCTCGAGCTCACGTCATTAGCTTGAAATGGGCTTTCGTTGCGTATTCTTTACTTCATCGCTTCAAGACATATCAAGAGCCGGACGCGCCGGACTTACACTCCTGGAAATGGAAAAAAGAACACATTGACACCGGTGTGTCAGACCCACCATACTTGCTCCGGACACTGCGAGAGGGCTGTACAAGCAATGATCACACGCACGGCACAGCGGACACACCAGGAACCGCGGTGTTGGCCGTCGAATGGCGCTAGCTGCGCAACATTTGTGCACCGCCGCCGTCAGTGTCAGCCAGTTTGCCGTGGCATACGGAGCTCCATCGCAGTCTTTAGCACTGGTAGCATGCCGCGACAGCGTGGACGTGAACCGTATGTGCAGTTGACGGACTTTGAGCGAGGGCGTATAGTGGGCATGCGGGAGGCCGGGTGGACGTACCGCCGAATTGCTCAACACGTGGGGCGTGAGGTCTCCACAGTACATCGATGTTGTCGCCAGTGGTCGGCGGAAGGTGCACGTGCCCGTCGACCTGGGACCGGACCGCAGCGACGCACGGATGCACGTCAAGACCGTAGGATCCTACGCAGTGCCGTAGGGGACCGCACCGCCACTTCCCAGCAAATTAGGGACACTGTTGCTCCTGGGGTATCGGCGAGGACCATTCGCAACCGTCTCCATGAAGCTGGGCTACGGTCCCGCACACCGTTAGGCCGTCTTCCGCTCACGCCCCAACATCGTGCAGCCCGCCTCCAGTGGTGTCGCGATAGGCGTGAATGGAGGGACGAATGGAGACGTGTCGTCTTCAGCGATGAGAGTCGCTTCTGCCTTGGTGCCAATGATGGTCGTATGCGTGTTTGGCGCCGTGCAGGTGAGCGCCACAATCAGGACTGCATACGACCGAGGCACACAGGGCCAACACCCGGCATCATGGTGTGGGGAGCGATCTCCTACACTGGCCGTACACCACTGGTTATCGTCGAGGGGACACTGAATAGTGCACGGTACATCCAAACCGTCATCGAACCCATCGTTCTACCATTCCTAGACCGGCAAGGGAACTTGCGTTCCAACAGGACAACGCACGTCCGCATGTATCCCGTGGCACCCAACGTGCTCTAGAAGGTGTAAGTCAACTACCCTGGCCAGCAAGATCTCCGGATCTGTCCCCCATTGAGCATGTTTGGGACTGGATGAAGCGTCGTCTCACGCGGTCTGCACGTCCAGCACGAACGCTGGTCCAACTGAGGCCCCAGGTGGAAATGGCATGGCAAGCCGTTCCACAGGACTACATCCAGCATCTCTACGATCGTCTCCATGGGAGAATAGCAGCCTGCATTGCTGCGAAAGGTGGATATACACTGTACTAGTGCCGACATTGTGCATGCTCTGTTGCCTGTGTCTATGTGCCTGTAGTTCTGTCAGTGTGATCATGTGATGTATCTGACCCCAGGAATGTGTCAATAAAGTTTCCCCTTCCTGGGACAATGAATTCACGGTGTTCTTATTTCAACTTCCAGGAGTGTATATATATTTGGCCTGAAAGAATCATGAAAGGCCGGACAAGCCCGACTAACGCCGGGCACCTTGCAACCCTAGCTGCCGTCGAATATAGAGATTATTCTAATTTTTGTGTGGCTTCAGCCATTTCGAGCACGGTTAAAAGTCGATCGTCCTGAAACACAGTGTGCTGCTTTGTCGATGTTTTAAGCTATTATTGCAGTTTTTTGATGTGCTTGGAGACATGCACGGTGACGTCTATTCATTTCTTAAGTGTTGTAAACGAAGCACTAGAGTCCTTACAACCGATCAGCAACTTTGGATTTCAACTGCTGATAAAAGTGAAAACAAATGTCATCATAATCTAGTTTCTTTGACCGAAATACATACACAAGAACGAACCGGTCGCGGTGGTCTTGCGGTTCTAGGCGCTGCAGTCCGGAACCGCGGGACTGCTACGGTCGCAGGTTCGAATCCAGCCTCGGGCATGGATGTGTGTGATGTCCTTAGGTTAGTTAGGTTTAAGTAGTTCTAAGTTCTAGGGGACTGATGACCTAAGATGTTAAGTCTCATAGTGCTCAGAGCCATTTGAACCATACACAAGAACAACTAAAAATAACAACAACAATTCCACTGATCAAGTTCACACTTGGTTAGTGTTATAGCGCAATCGGTACCTACATAACAAACAACAAAATGCCATTAAGCACGATGCCGTCTATACCCCCAGACTTGAACGTTTGAATCTGTTCTTATATGAGCTGGAAATGCACTTTATGCTCTCTCTTCCTTCGCCACCTCACCCCTCCCCCTCTGTATCATCATCATCATCAAAACCAACAACAGAAATGTCAGCGTAGTCAACGAGACACTCAACTTATTTGTAGAATTCAAAACAGTCTTTGCACAAAAATTTTGTAATTATTTAAATTTATGACCAGTTTTAATTTATGTGATAATCATCAGATGTGTCCCGAAATGACAAAACGAATATGCAGATTTATCAATGACGCATTGCGATAGCATACAGTAGTATTGGTAGTAACATTTACATATCTTGTTGGTTCAAACTTTTATTGGGATAGTGTTTCTTGTACCGTCGAATGTCTATTTCTTCTGAAAGGTTCAATAATCGGCTTTTCAGCACGCTATGGTACATATTGTTGCCCATGTTCGTTAAAGTATACTTGCGTTCTGTGAGTTGAAGTCCAGATAAGTTTCTTATTTTGTTTATTGTCTATTTAGCGTCTAAGCCAAAGTTTCGGAGTATTACGAGTTTCAAAGCCACATTTGACAATTGTTTTCTTAAATTGTTTCTACGAAAGTTTTCCATAATATGTCATATGGACAAAGTTTTTGTTATTCTTTAGTGTCACCTGTGTTCCTGAGTGCCCAAGTTCTTCCTTTTTCTTAATCGAAGTGTACGATTGCATATTTTTGTCCTCTATGTGTCCTTTAACCGAGCTGTTTGCTTTAGTATGTATAGTTTGTCTAGCATATTAAGTACACCGGTATCGAAAATTAAAACAACAAACAGTGTCTCATTCACGATATAATGACACAAACTGTCAATAAACGCCCATACGATCGCGTTCTGCACGGTGGATGACATTCCGGTCACAATCACACCAACGATGACGTCAAGGCACCTATCAAACGGTGTAGTGTTCGTCGTGTAGTCGCACATCCGCAGTCGCTGTGTACACAGTCACAGAGAAGACGCCTACCAGGCTCTCTGCGATGGGTTGCCACAGGGAGAATGGTAGCAGGACAGTCGTAAACTGATGTGGCCCTAAAACTTAATGTGAATCTTTCTGTTGTTTCTCGGATGTGGCGACAGTTTACAGAGACCCAGACTTTATTCCGAAGACCAGGTCAAGGCCGACCACGTATGACTTTAGAAAGAGAGGACCGTCGTTTGGCTCTAAGGGCACAACGGTACCGCCTTAGTACTGCGCGGCAGCTGGCATCTGACTTCCCAGCATCCACTGGACGTGTTTATTCGAGGTGAACGGTGTACAGAAGGCTTCGGCAGAGTGACCTTTACTGTCGGAGACGTGCTGTATGTGTACATCTAATGCGTCTTCACAGAAGGGTCGTCTAGAGTTGAGTTGTTCACATGCCACCTGGACGAACGAACAGTGGACCAATGTTCTCTTTACAGATGAGTCCAGATTTGGAGTGTAGAGTGATTCTCGACGGATACGCATCTCTAGGGAACACGATTTTGGGACCCAAACAGTGCGTTAAGAGACCGATGTCGAGAAAGATCGCTAATAGTGTGAGAAGGGATTATGTTGACCACTCGAACACATCGCCATGAAATTGTACGGGAGAGTCGGCAAGGTTTACTTTCTGCCAGGTATAGTGACGCGCTCTTGGGACCTCATGTGTGGTCACTGCGAGGTGCTGTGGGCCCAGACTTCGTATTAATGGATGATAATGCTTGACCTCATACAGCACAGAAGTTTGACGAGTCCTTTGAAACGAAAGATATTTCACGCATGGCATTACCTGCTCGCTCTCCTAATTTGAATCCCATAGAGCACATATAGGGTGCATTAGGGAGACGGATAGCTCCACGTCACCATCCACCAACCCCTCTCCACGACTTGCGAGCAGCTCTGCGTGAACAGTGGGCGTTATTGCCTCAACATGAGATTGATGGCATCATTCACAGCATGCCCAATCGTTGCCAGGCCTATATCACTGTCAGAGGTGGTCAAACCCCACACTGAGCATATTAACCAGCTGTGTGCAAATCCGTTAAGTTGGAAAAAACGAAGAAAATGTTTGTCTTCCGTTGTGAAAGTTGTAGTTGTTTACGTTCTGTATTCTTTACATTGTTTTTAGTTTACTGTCACCTGTTTATACGATCTTGTGGCAAAATAAACGCAATATTGTAAAATTTCCATTTGTTGATTTATTTTTCAAAAAGTGTTCAAATGTGTGTGAAATCTTATGGGACTTAACTGCTAAGGTCATCAGTCCCTAAGCTTACACACTACTTAACCTAAATTATCCTAAGGACAAACACACACACCCATGCCCGAGGGAGGAATCGAACCTCCGCCGGGACCAGCCCCACAGTACATGACTGGATTTATTTTTGGTCACCATTGTATGTCGTATCTCTTGACTGCCTAAGCGACCGTTTACTCACTTTACTTTTAGCGCAGAGGAGGTCTCGTTGTTGTCAGGCTGCCTAAACGCGTTGCCCTTTCCCTGTTGCTCAATATTGTATGGAAATAGCGAAAGTCTATATCCATGCGTCGAAGCACACCACGATGTTACACGAATACTGCCGGTAGAACCGAAACGGTGAAGATGTCTGCCGCTGTGCATTTCACGGTTCTAGCGGCACACTGACGAAGTAGTTTCGAGAGCAAACAAAACAGAATATGGCAGCTTGGTGCAAGAGCACGAGAGTGCTTTAATTGGCAACATTAATTAAAGTGATATCTTTTTGAGATCAGAAGTAAAAGTTATACAACAGAAGCAAACATGATACAGCATTAAAAGTAACATGCTGTGCGTAAGCGGTTCCTAAACCTGTAAGCGTGCTGTCATATCGCGGGCTTGGTTGCGGAGTATCTTTACGGGCAGCGAGTTTTTGCAGAGTCGAGCACGGGACACGGGACTGTTATGTTGTGTTGTGGGTAGCTCTACATGTGAGAGGCATTGTTATTATGGAAGTTCAAGTGTTACTATAAGTGCTATTACAGTAAGGTTATGAAATACGGAAGTGATTCAGAGGAAAGTACGTAATGATGCAATTAAAAATGAACAGTGCCGCCGATAGCGTATTTGTGTATCCTCTCGTTGCGTGTCTCACAGCATCAATCATCCACGCCGTGTTCGGTCTCTCAGAATGAACTAATGTGCATCAGTAAAAATTAATTACCATAAAAGAGTGCAATCTAGTGCCAGTGTCTTGCAGCGAGCGTGAGAACGTGCGTTCGGTCATCGCGTTTCCGCATCATCAACAATCAGCCGCGGCGCGACGGTTACGCGTACGCTCGTGCAAGTGAGAACTTAGAATTGAAAAATTAACTTTATGAACAGTGGTATATTATAACTAGTGTCAAGGAGGACTGGTGCTAGATATCTGTGTATGCGTGACGAGTGTAAGAACTTTCGTTCGATCATTCGGCCTCCGCATCTTCAACAATCACCCGCGTCGTGTCGGTTACGCATACGCTCGTCCAAGTGATATTGTGGACAGCTAATCATCTAGAAGTTGGCATAAACACTTATGACAAAAAAATGTAAACAGTGCAACCTGTGATTTCTTGTCGTCCCAGAATATAGACGTTCATACCAGACGTAGGACAGTGTTGTGCTTAACGCTGAGTGACTCCCCTAAACCCGCTTGCATATTGAAATACATAATTTCAGGCAAGCCAGCAGCAGTGGGGAGCAGGACAGTACGACAGCCGCGGGATTGTCAGGTATGTGGTGTTTACAGGGTGCACGGTCAAGAAGTGAAAAAACAGTTTAACGGTCCACCACCATTGTTACCCCCGGGCCTGTTACAGACTGTCACTAATACTGACAATATTTCTCGGATGCGTAATGATATTGACAGTCGACGAAATTAAGAGACTGACAACGATATTTCGAACATTAAAAATTTTGGAGATTGATTTGTCAGCCAGAATGATCACCTATCTAATAGCCGGTACGTCCATTTTCTCACGGCTAATAGTGGAGACGCGTCGTAGCATGGAAGCAATGATGCCTCGATAGGTCGCTGGAGGGAGTTGGCACTACATCTGCACTCACAAGTCACCTAATTCCCATAAATTTGGGGAAGGGGAGCGATGTCCTCGAGGCCGCGTTCAGACACATCCCAGATGTGTTTGAAACGGTTCAGATCTGACGAGTTGACGGGGGGGGGGGGGAGGGGGTAGCTCATCAATTGGCACTCGGCACTTCATTCCTCGAACCATTCCATCCCATTCCTGACCTTTTGACATGGCGCATTATCTTGTCAAAAAGTGTCACTTCCGGCGGGAAACATGATCGTCATGAAGGGATGAACGTGGTCTGCAACCACTATAAAATACTCCTTGTCCGTCATGATGTCTTGCCCTCGCCCGTGGCCGCGCAGTGTGGCCGTTTGGTCTTAGGTGGCTTGCCATGGTTCGCGCGACTCCCCTCATCGGAGGTTCGAGTCCTCCCTTGGGCATGGGAGTGTGTGTTGTCGTTAGCGTAAGTTAGTTTAAATTAAGTAGTGTGTAAGTCTAGGGACCGATGACCTCAGCAGTTTGACCCAATAGAACTTACCACGAATTTTCAAATTTTCCTTGTCCATGGATGCCCATGTCAATGTTCCCCAGAGCATACTGGAGCCGCCGCCAGCTTATCTCCATCCCACAGTACAGGTGTCAAGGTCCCTTGGAAGACGACGGATCCGCGCCCTCCTATCAGCATGACGAAGAAGGGATTCATGAGACCATGCAATGCTCTGCCACTGTGCAACGTCCTGTGCTGACGGTCACTCGCCCTTTTCAGTTGTAGTTGCCGATGCCGTGGTGTTAACGATGGCACGTGCTAGGGTCGTCAGCTACGTAGGCCCATGGTTAGGAGTGTTCGGTGCACTGTGTGTTCACCTTTATTCTCTGCCCAGCATTAAAGTCAGAGGTTAGTTCCGCCACAGTTCGCCGCTTGTCCTGTTTTACCAGCCTGCCCAGCCTACGACGCCCGACATCTCATTAGAGATGTGTGAACTTGGTTTCACCTTGGTTTTGCCAAGTGTTGAAGACACTTACCACAGCACTCCTTGAGCACCCGACAAGTCGGGAAGTTTCCGAAATGCCTGTACCGAGCCTCCGGGCCATCACACTCTGCCCTCGGTCAAACTCAAGACAGATTGCGCGCCTTTCCCATTCTACACAGGGACACGGTGCGTCCGTCTGACTAGCAGTCTGTCTTTGCCAGGTGACGCTGCTATCGCCTGGGTGGATTTATATCGATAGTAGGTCGGTGGTCATAATGTTCTTGCCGATCAGTGTGTGATGTGCTGCTTAGAAAAGTTGTGGCGCTTGTGGGCAGTATTGACAATATTCTCGGCAGTCTCTCACGTGCTACACACACCAAGAAGGGGAATGGGGTTGTGTTGCGTTATCATTATTGTTGGTGTGTGGAAAATAAAACGAAAGAGCTGTGTCATTACAGTGTATCGAAACGTATAAATCATTGCCGACATTGTGGGATGTTGGGGCAGAAGAGTACGAAAGCAGAAGCGTTAAGAATGATGATTTGTTGCACAGAAAATACAATGAACGGGCACGAAGGAAGAGATTCAAAAAGTATCACTGATGCAAAGTTATGAATAGAAGCAGATACAGAACAAGTACCTATGAATGAGGACAATCCTTACCAGTAATGTGACAGATGCTGGACCATAAACACACAAAATGTTATGATAATCTTTTTTTCTCTTTCAGCTTCATTTCTCTCAACAAGTTTTCGTGAATCATCTCTGAAGCTCCGTACACCAGTTTTTCATCCACCTTTTTTCCTGTCTTTTACAAAGTGATGCAATTATCACAGCAGCAGCATCTTTCTTGTCCAACGTTACGAACCACGATATTACTGCACAATATTATTAACAATATTATTGAGCATTCTATGAAGATCGTCAGTAATCTTGCTCAGTATTACTGATTGTCTGGCGGCTGCCGGCCGGTGTGGCCGTGCGGTTAAAGGCGCTTCAGTCTGGATCCGCGTGACCGCTCCGGTCGCAGGTTCGAATCCTGCCTCGGGCATGGATGTGTGTGATGTCCTTAGTCTGGTTAGGTTTAAGTAGTTCTAAGTTCTAGGGGACTGATGACCACAGATGTTAAGTCCTATAGTGCTCAGAGCCATTTGAGTCTGGCGGCCTCCTAGAGAGAGAGTGGACAACGAACAACAGTGGACGAAATGAAGAAGAAAAATACTATGAGTTCACTATGCGTTCACACTACTCTCGAGAAATACATGTCACTGAGACTTCAAAGAGAAGTAATGCTGCCAGTGAGACTGGTTACGAGCCAAAAGTATGTTTTTTTGAGAGTCTTCGACTCACCAGGACATAGAATCCAGAGCAACTGTAACTTCTAGGAAAAAGTAATCGATCTTCTCATCGCAGTTCCCTGGTTTGTTAATTTTTGTTGCACAAGTTCTAGTACGAATCGATAATTAGTCACTCTCAATTAAGTTTGAAACAAGTACTCGGTCTCTAAGTAATTTTCAAAGAAATGTCAGGCTGTGCTCTCCTCCCCCTTTTCGTGTTCTTCACTACCAAAACATATAATGCAGCAGCGGAGCAAGCGAGGATTTACCATCTCCTTTCAGCACTCAACTCCCTGATTTCTTGCTCACCGTTCGTGCAGTTCTGACGTGCGCTTTGTGACGTATCTAATTACACGTGACTTTTCCTATTGGTTTTAGTGTGTCCTTTGTTACGCGTTTGAAGGAATGAGCAAATGGACCCTAACGACAACGATCATGAAAACGAGCAAAGATATTTTGTACTACATTACGTGACACAATGTGGGAGGAATAATATTATCAGTGCTTATAGGCTTCCTACAAATGCCAAATACATGTTGAATGGAATGGTCTAATGAGTACAGAATGATGACAGACAATAAATCGAAGAAAGACGAAAGTAATGAGAAGTAGAAGAAATGAGGACAACGAGAAACTTAACAGGATGATTGAAGGTCGCGAAGCAGATGAAGTTACGGAATTCTGCTACCTAGGCAGCAAACTAACCAATGAATGACGGAGCAGGGAGGACATCAACACCAGACTAGCGCTGGCAGAAAGGTCGAACCTGGTCGAGAGAAGTCTATTACACTCCTGGAAATGGAAAAAAGAACACATTGACACCGGTGTGTCAGACCCACCATACTTGCTCCGGACACTGCGAGAGGGCTGTACAAGCAATGATTACACGCACGGTACAGCGGACACACCAGGAACCGCGGTGTTGGCCGTCGAATGGCGCTAGCTGCTCAGCATTTGTGCACCGCCGCCGTCAGTGTCAGCCAGTTTGCCGTGGCATACGGAGCTCCATCGCAGTCTTTAACACTGGTAGCATGCCGCGACAGCGTGGACGTGAACCGTATGTGCAGTTGACGGACTTTGAGCGAGGGCGTATAGTGGGCATGCGGGAGGCCGGGTGGACGTACCGCCGAATTGCTCAACATGTGGGGCGTGAGGTCTCCACAGTACATCGATGTTGTCGCCAATGGTCGGCGGAAGGTGCACGTGCCCGTCGACCTGGGACCGGACCGCAGCGACGCACGGATGCACGCCAAGACCGTAGGATCCTACGCAGTGCCGTAGGGGACCGCACCGCCACTTCCCAGCAAATTAGGGACACTGTTGCTCCTGGGGTATCGGCGAGGACCATTCGCAACCGTCTCCATGAAGCTGGGCTACGGTCCCGCACACCGTTAGGCCGTCTTCCGCTCACGCCCCAACATCGTGCAGCCCGCCTCCAGTGGTGTCGCGACAGGCGTGAATGGAGGGACGAATGGAGACGTGTCGTCTTCAGCGATGAGAGTCGCTTCTGCCTTGGTGCCAATGATGGTCGTATGCGTGTTTGGCGCCGTGCAGGTGAGCGCCACAATCAGGACTGCATACGACCGAGGCACACAGGGCCAACACCCGGCATCATGGTGTGGGGAGCGATCTCCTACACTGGCCGTACACCACTGGTGATCGTCGAGGGGACACTGAATAGTGCACGGTACATCCAAACCGTCATCGAACCCATCGTTCTACCATTCCTAGACCGGCAAGGGAACTTGCTGTTCCAACAGGACAATGCACGTCCGCATGTATCCCGTGCCACCCAACGTGCTCTAGAAGGTGTAAGTCAACTACCCTGGCCAGCAAGATCTCCGGATCTGTCCCCCACTGAGCATGTTTGGGACTGGATGAAGCGTCGTCTCACGCGGTCTGCACGTCCAGCACGAACGCTGTTCCAACTGAGGCGCCAGGTGGAAATGGCATGGCAAGCCGTTCCACAGGACTACATCCAGCATCTCTACGATCGTCTCCATGGGAGAATAGCAGCCTGCATTGCTGCGAAAGGTGGATATACACTGTACTAGTGCCGACATTGTGCATGCTCTGTTGCCTGTGTCTATGTGCCTGTGGTTCTGTCAGTGTGATCATGTGATGTATCTGACCCCAGGAGTGTGTCAATAAAGTTTCCCCTTCCTGGGACAATGAATTCACGGTGTTCTGATTTCAATTTCCAGGAGTGTAGTATCAAATATAGGCCTTCATTTGAGGAAGAAATATCTGAGAATTTACTTTCGGAGAGCAGCATTGTATCGTAGTGAATCGAGAACAGAAGAGAATCGAGGCATTTAAGATGTGCTGCTACAGAAGAATCTTAAAATTAGGTGGACTAAGAAAGTATGCAGTGAGTAGGTTCTCCACAGAATCGGAAGGGAAAGGAATATATGTAAAATACTGACGAGAAGAAGGGACGAGATGATAGGATATCTGTTAAGACCTCAGGGAAATACTTCCATGGTACTAAAGGAAGCTGTAAAGGGTAGAAACTGTAGAGGAATACGGAGAGTGGAATACATCCAGCAAATAACTGACGACGTAGGTTGCGAGTGCTACTCTATAACAGAGAGGTTGGAATAGGAGAGGCTGCGTCAAACCAGTGAGAAGACTGATGACTTTAAAAAAAAATTTCAAGTTTCGCAGGATAGTTTTTCTGATGTTTTGGAAGGTAGGGGATGAGGTACTGACGGAAGTACAGTTATGAGAATGGGGCGTGAGTCGTGTTTGGGTAGCTCTGTCGGACACACTCCGAACTTTGATTACTCGGTGGACATCGTGTATATGAAAGTATCAACACTACTATCCCACCTCTACATCAAACATCCAGTACTAATTAAATAAAGAAACAGTCGCTAGAGAACTTGCCCTCGAATGACAAAGGTCCAGAGTTCGAGTCTCGATCCGGAATGCAATTTTAATCTGCCAGTAGGTTTCATAACATACACAGTTCCCAACTGTATTATTTTACTTACTGTGTTGAGCTCGTAAGATAAGATAGATTACAGCACTTAAAATTTTTTAGTCCGCAAAAAGTGTACAACATGTTGAAAATCAAATTGTTATTTCCCCTGGAAGCTGTTAGACACGTAACCCGCAACTGTGATTATACCCTCGGTTAGCCATTTAGTAATATAGATAGCCTGTTTGCTTCCTAGTTCAACTTTGAGCTTTATCAGAACGCAGGAGTAATAATTATTAAGTCAGAACTCTTTAGTTGTACATGTAATGTTTTACTAACTTTGATAGAAGCATTTGGAAGCTCGAGTCTATCTAATTTTGCTGTTTCGCTTGCTACTTTAGTTTCCGATATGACTTGTTTACAACTATGGATACTGTCGCCAAATAAATAAAGAATCCACGAAGAGACTTGCAAATGCAGTGCGTCGAGTTTCGAGAAAAATCAACGTGTAAAAGTTTTCTAATTTATAGAGGTGGGCACACTCCGAAATGTTTCAGTATTTTACAGTGATGCGAAAGGCCAGTGCAAGACGCTTTAAAATTCATCAGCGCCAATGAATCGCTGAGTTAACACAAATTCCACAGGAAGCTGTGTGTTACACGCTTCAGTAACGGTACAGAGTACATGAATACTGAAGCAGTAAGTGATGGAGCTGCTAAAAGGATACTGCTGTAACCTTTGCAAGCTCTTTGTTTGGTAGTTAATGTTATTCCGCCTATCGACGGGTTTCGGCAGCGCCCCGTCCCCGCAGGCGTGAACATTTCCGCAGCCGTTGATTGCACTGGATAGGCTGCAAACAGCGCGGTTAAGCTCCATTAGTACTGCATTAACAGGGCGTCCTCTCGCTGAGGAAACTCGTTAACGGTATGTCGATCACGGTACGCATTGTTCCCGTTAAATCTGACGCTATTGTGGGTGCGCTAACTATAAGACGTGGAAGAGCCTGATACTAAGTACTTTGCGTGTCACTCCGTATCTCTGAATGACTGCATTTACATTTAAGTTACTGAGTTTAGTTTTAACTAATAGTTTACCTACATCAATACAGTGGCTGAACATTTTGTGCGAAGAGGGTTTGTACCTCCGAAAAGTCATATCACTGCCGACCTCGACGTAGTCCCTCCAGCACGTCTGCATGTTTTCAGTTGCAAGGTAAGGGCGTAACCTGTCACTCGGGATAGAACGGATCCATTGCTTGGCTGTCGTACGTGACGTCACTGGAAACATGTGCCTGCAGTCCTTGCAGTTTGCTCATGGTACTGTGGGCAATGGTAGCGTTGATATTCGAAGGACGCTTTCGTAGTGAAATGTTGAAGGAATATCGCTAGTTTTCAAGTGCGTATTAAATAGATCAACGTAAGTCCTCTCTACCACCAAAGAGGTTCGGTGATGCGTCATGTTTTCTCGTAGGAAAGAGAACACTTGTTAATGAACTGCTATGCCCACTTTTCGAATGAAAATTAGTTTTTTTAAACTCCATTACATTTTCAATAACTTGTTGTGGATACAGAAAATCTGAGTTTAGACAGTACAAGCTTCGAAAAAATGGAAGACCAACATCTACATCCACATCTACATGGCTAAACCGCAAAACACACTTAAGTGCCTGGCGGAGGGTTCATCGAACCAGCTTCAAAATAATTTTCTGTTATTACACTATCGAAGAGCGCGCGTAATAAACGAACACCTATGTCTTTCCGTGCTAGCTCTGATTTGCCTTACTTTGGTAGACGATCGTTTCTCCCCCTATGTAGGTCGGCGTCAACAAAACATTTTCGCATTCGGAGGTGACAGTTCGTGGTGAGAAGATCCCGCCTAATGATGTCTACCACAAATCCTGTATATGTCCGTGACACTCTCTCCCATATTTCTTGATAATGCAAAACGTGCTGACCATCTACTAATTTCCTCGATGCACTCCGTTAACCCTATTTAGTAAGGATCCGACACCTCGCAGTAGTACTCCGAAAGAGACGGACGAGCTTGGTTTAGGCAGTCTCTTTAGTAGATATGTTGCGTCGTCCAAGTGTTCTGCCAATAAAACGCAGTCTTTGGTTCGCCTTCCCTCCAACATTTTTCGTTATGTTCTTTCCAATTTAAGTTGTTCGCAACTGTAATTCCTAGGTACTTGGTTGAATTTATGGCCTTTAGATTTGATTGATTTTTCATGTAACCGAAGTTTAACGGATTCGTTTTAACAGTTACGTGGATGATCGCACACTTCTCATTATTTAGGATCAATTGGCAATTTTCTCACCAAACAGATATCTTATCTAAATCGTTTTGCGATTGGTTTTGATCCACGACGACTTTACTAGACGATAAACGACAGAATTATTTATTTATTTATTTAACCTGGCAAGATTAGGGCCACCAGGCCCTCTCTTACATCTAACTAGGCATTCTACTTATTTTTCATTCATATGTTTTAGTAGGCATGTTAAACTACATCTAGTACAAAAAGTGAAATAAACAATTAGAAAGGTACACCTGAAAAAATACATACATATAGAGTTTATATTCGTAGATCATAAGTACTGTTAAAATTAGACATTATTGAAGAGACAGATTTTAGATAGGAGTGCTAGCAGCAGGGAGTATGAGGGAGACTCATGGTGAAAGGAGGAGATGAATAGAGAGACATGATGAAACATAATTAAGGAAATATAAAGGAAAAGAAGACTGCGTGGCTAATAGAGATGAAGAGGAAGGCATCTCAGGAGCAAGATAGGAGACGCTTGCTTTGCTATTTGAAAGATGAGAGGATTGGCCTTGTACATTAATTTTGTGGAGAACGTTATGAGAATGATAGTAGGAAATGCTTCAACTTCTTCTTAAAAGCAGCAGGAGATTGGATTTTGCGCAAGGTAAGGGGCAGTTTGTTCCAGAGGCGGACAGCGGCAACTGAGAAGGAGTTTGCAAAAGTTTTTGTTTTGTGAGTGGGCACAGTTAGGATACCAAATAAGAGTGACCTCGTGTTTCGATTATGATGGCATGACAGGTTTTTAATCTCTGAAGCAAGGTACTGGGGTGCTTGCGCGACGAGGAGTCGGTGAAGTAGACATCGAGTGTGGTAGTCACGCAATTTTTCCGGCCGCAGCCACCCTAGCTCGGAGTATGAAGCACTAACATGATCATATCGGCGAATGTTGCAGGTGTAACGCACACAGGCATTCATGGTTAGTTCTAGCCGTCTTTTGTTTTCACTACTCATGCCTTGTTGAATCACATCACAATAGTGGAGGTTCGGTAGAACGAGTGCTTGCACGAGCTGGCGTTAGAAGTCCTGTGGAAATATGTTCCGAAACTTTTTGAGAGCATAGAGACAAGCAGACGTCTTTCGGCACACTGCGACTGTATTCTCCGCCCACTTGAGATGCTCATCCAAAGTTACACCCAAGTTCTTCACTGTTTTCTGATATGGTATTGGAGTACCGTCGAGCAGAATAGGAGGTAGCCGTTCGCGGAAATCTGAACTTATTAATTTCTGATGGACTATTAAAATTACTTGCTTCTTTTTTGCATTTAGTTTAAGCCCCAGGTTTTTCGCCCATGTCACTACTGAAGGCAGATCATCATTCATATGAGCGATTGCAGTGTTTAAATCTTCAGATCTGACACTTAGGTAGAGCTGGAGGTCGTCGGCATAGCAGATCCGCAAATAGCAGAAGGCGGCTTCTGAGATTGTCTCCTGAATCATTTACGCAAATGAAGGACAACAGGGAGCCTCTAACACTACCTATGGGAATGCCAGAAATAAATTCTATTTTACTCGACGACTTTCTGTCAGCCACTGCGAACTGTGAAATCTCTTACAGGAACCCACGAATCCAGTCGCGTAACTGAGACGATATTCCATAAGCAACCAATTTGACTGCAAGCCACTTACGGGGTAGGGCGTCAAACACTTCTTGAAATCTAGAAACATGGAGTCAATGTGAAATCCTTTGTCTACAGCGCTCAACATTTCGTGTGAGTAAAGAGGTAGCTGTGTTCTCCAGAATGAAGTTTTCTAAATCCGTGTTGACTGTGTGTAACTAGACAGTTCTCTTCGAGGTAATTCATAATGTTCGAACACAATATATGTTCCAAAATGCTGCTGCATATCGACGTTTATGATATGGGATTGTGATTTAGTGGGTTACTCCTATTGCCTTTCTCGAATATTGATGTGACCTGTGCAACTTTCCAGTCTTTTGGTACGGATTTTTCGTCGAGCGAGCGGTTGAGTATCATTGTTAAATGTGGAGCTATTGTTTCAGCGTACAAATTGGTATACAATTTGTACCAAAAGACGTGCTCTTATTAAGTGATTTCAGTTGCTTCACGACTACGAGGATATCTACTTCTAAGTTACTCATGTTGGCAGCTGTTTTTGATTCTAAGTTGAAAAGGAAACTAACTCCATGTTTTTAAAGCGGTATGCTCCAAGAGCAGTTAAAGAGAGCGTCACAAAGCAGACTGCTTGCAAGACAATCGCGCATATTTGAATGTTTCTGAAGTATTTGGGACCCACATCACACAGGACTAATAGGGGATACTACACTAATATTAGAACTAGTTTATCCAGTTTATCGTGTACTCTCTGACCTGGCGGAACATGGCATTTTTCACGTTGACAAAACATTGTCGGAGGTGAAAGAAGCACTAAATGAAAAAAAAAAAAAAATGTAGGACCAGTGTGGGACTGAACCACAAACCTCAATGTTATTAGTTCTGTATTTACTCACTGCGTCACCGAACCGAACAGGCGCTAGTAGTTATAAATACACATACGAGTAAATCGCAAGAAAGAAACTGGCAGGTTTCAGTTATGAAATAATGAATTGCTGTGATGCGTCACTTGAAAATATACGAAACTGTTGCTTTACTTCGTCTGCTAGAATGACTACCACCATGTAGGATTACGATACTTTTTTTTGTCATCAGTCTTCTGACTGGTTTGATGCCGCCCTCCACACAAATTTCTCTCCTGTGCCAGCCTTTTCATCTCAGAGTAGCACTTGCATCCTACGTCCTTAATTATCTGTCAGTGTTTTCCACATATTCCTTTCCTTTCCGATTCTGCGCAGAAATTCCACGTTCCTTACCTTATCAGTCCACCTCATTTTCAACATTAGTCTGTAGCACCACATCTCAAATGCTTCGACTCTCTTTTGTTCCAGTTTTCTCACAGGTCATGTTTCACTATCATACAAGGCTGTACTCCAAAAGTACATTCTCAGATATTTCTTCCTCAAATTAAGGCCTATGTTTGATACTAATAGACTTCTCTTGGCTAGGAATGCCCTTTTTGCCAGTGCTAGTCTGTTTTTGATGTCCTCCTTGCTCCGACCGTCATTGGTTATTTTTCTGCCTAGGCAGCAGAATTTCTTAACTTCATCTACTTCCTGACCGTCAGTTCTGATGTTAAGTTTCTCGCTGTTCTCATTTCTGCTACTTTTCATTACTTTCGTCTTTCTTCAATGTACTCTCAATCCACATTCTGTACACATCAGACTGTCCATTCCGTACAGCAGATCATGTAATTCTTCTTCAGTTTCACTCAGGATAGCAATGGCATCAGCGAATCTTATCATTTATACCATTTCATCTTGAATTTTAATTGCACTCCTGAATCCTTCTTTTTTTCCGTCACTGCTTCTACGCTGTACAGATTGAACAACAGCGGCGAAAGACTACATCCCTGTCCTACACCCTTTTTAATCTGAGCATTTTGTTCTTGGTCGTCCACTCTTATTATTCCCTCTCGGTTCTTGTACATATTATATATTACAAGTCTCTCCCTATAGCTTACCCCTATTTTTCTCAGCATTTCGAACATCCTGCAAACATCCTGCACCATTTTACAATGTCGAATCCTTTTCCTAGGTCGACGAATCCAATGAATGTAGATACAGGAACCATCGGTATAGTAAATTGTCGTAGCTGTGTTGGGAAAGTATGAGAGCTCCAAGCGCTAATAGCACATGCTCAAATCGTTATAGGCACTGAAAGCTGGCTAAAGCCAAAACCTGTGTTCCGAAAGGATAGGCTAAACATGGTTGGCGGTGGAGTATTTGTTTCTGTCAGAAGTAGTTTATCTTGTCACGAAATTGAAGTAGATAGTGACTGTGAGTTAGTATGGGCAGAGGTCATTGTTAGAAGTCGGAATAAATAATAACTGGATCCTTTTACCGACCTCCCAATTCAGATGATACAGTTGCTAAAAGGTTCAAAGAAAACTTGAGTTTGATTTCAAACAGGTCTCCGACTCATCATAGTTCGTGGTGACTTTAATTTACCCTAGATATGTTGGCGAAAATACATGTTTAATTCCGGAGGTACGCATAAAACATCATCCGAAATTGTGATAAACGCATTCTCTGAAAATTATTTCGAGCAGTTAGTTCATGAGCCCACGCGAATAGTAAACGGTTGTGAAAACACACTTGACCTCTTACAACAAATAATACTGAGTTAATAAGGAGCATCCAAACGGATACAGGGATTAGTGAACACAGGGTTGTCATGACGAGATTGGATATTGTAACCCACAAATCCTCCAAAACTGATCGAAAATGTACCTATTCAAAAAAAGCAGATAAAAATTCACTTGATGCCTTCCTGAGAGACAATCTCCACTCATTCCAAATTAATAATATAAGTGTAGCCTAGATGTGGCTTAAATTCAAAGAAACAGTATCGGCAGCAATTGAGACATTTATACCAAATAAATTAACAAACGACAGGGCTGATCCTCGTTGGGACACAAAATGGGTCAGAACACTGCTGCAGGAACAACGAAAAAAACATACCAAATTTAAACAGACGCAAAATCCCCAAGATTGGCGATCTTTTACAGAAGCTCAAAATTTAGCTCGGATTTCAATGCGAGATGCTTATAACAGTTTCCACAACGAAACTTTGTCTCGAGACCTGGCAGAAAATTCAGATTCTGGTCGTATGGGAAGTATATTAGCAGCAAGAAATAATCAAAGCCTTCTCTGCGCGATAGCAGTGGAGATACTATCGAAGACAGTGCTGCCAAAGCAGAGTAGGTAAACACAGCCTTCCGAAATGCCTTCACAAAAGAAGACGAAGTAAATATTCCAGAATTCGATGAAGATCAGCTGCCAACATGAGCAACGTAGAAGTATATATCCTCGCAGTAGTGAAGCAACTTAAATCACTTAATAAAAGCAAGTCTTCTGGTCCAGACTGTATACCAGTTAAGTTCCTTGAAGAGTATGCTGATGCATTAGCTCCATACTTAATCATATACAACCGCTCACTCGACAATAGATCCGTACCTAAAGACTGGGAAGTTGCGAATGTCGCAGCAATATTGAAGAAGGGTAGTAGGAGTAATCAACTAAATTACAGGCCCATATAATTAACGTCGATATGCTGCAGGATTCTGGAACATGTGTTCGAATATTATGAATTACCTCGAAGAGAACGGTCTATTGACAGACAGTCAACATGGATTTAGAAAACATCGTCCTTGTGAAACACAACTAGCTCTTTATTTGCATGAAGTGCTGAATGCTATTGACAAGGAATTTCAGATCGATTCCGTATTTCTGGATTTCCGGAAGGCTTTTGACACTGTACACACAAGCGGCTGGTAGTGAAATTGCGTGCTTACGGAATATCGTCTCAGTTATGTGACTGGATTTGTGAGTTCCTGTAATGGAGGTCACAGTTCGTAGTAAATGACGGAAAGCCATTGAGTAAAACAGAATGATTTCTGGCGTTCCCCAATGTAATGTTATGGGTCCTTTGCTGTTCCTTATCTATATAAATGATTTGGGAGACAATCCGAGCAGCCGTCTTAGTTTGTTTGCAGATGACGCTGTCGTTTATCGACTAATAAAGTCATCAGAAGAGCAAAACAAATTGCAAAGCGATTTAGGAAAGATATGCGAATGGAGTGAAGATTGGCAGTTGACCCTAAATAACTAAAAGTGTGAGGTCATCCACATGAGTGCTAAAAGGTTACACGATAAATCAGTCAAATCTAAAGGCCGTAAATTCAACTAACTACCTAGGAATTAAAATGACGAATAACTTAAATTGGAAGGATTACATGGAAAACGTTGTGGGGAAGGCTAACAAAAGACTGCGTTATTTTGGCAGGACACTTAGAAGTTGTAAGAGATCTACTAAGGAGACTGCCTACACTACGCTTGTCCGTCCTCTTTTAGAATATTACTGCGCGGTGTGCGATCCTTACCAAATAGGACCGACGGAGTACATCTAAAAAGTTCAAAGAAAGGCAGCATGTTTTGTATTATCGCGAAATATGGAAGAGAGTGTCACTGAAATGATATAGGATTTGGGCTGAACATCACTAAAAGAAAGGCGTTTTTCGTTGCGACGGAATCTTTTCACTAAATTCCAATCACCAACTTTCTCCTCCGAATGTGAAAATATTTTGTTGACACCGACCTACATAGGGAGAAACGATCACCACGATAAAATAAGAGAAATCAGAGCTCGTACGGAAAGATATAGGCGTTCGTTCTTTCCGCGCGCTATACGAGATTGGAATAATAGAGAACTGTCAAGGTGGTTCGATGAACCCTCTGCCAGGCACTTAATTTTGATTTGCAGAGTATCCATGTAGATGTAGATTTTTTTATCAACCATAACGTCAGAATTTCCTCAATGACACCTTTACCTTTCCTAAAGCCAAACTGATGATTTTCTAACACATCTTCCGTCTACTGGTCAATTCTTCTGTGTATTATTCTTGTCAACAACTTTGATGCATGAGCTGTTAAGCTGATTGTACGACAATTCTCGCACTTGTGAGCTCTTGCAGGCTGCGGAGCTGAGTGGATGATATTTTTTCGAAAGCCAAATGGTGTACTGCTAGACTCATACATTCTACACACCACCATGAACAGTTGTTTTGTTGCCACTTCCCCTAATGATTTTAGAAAATCTGATGGAATGTTGCTGATCCCTTCTGCCTTATTTGATCTTAAGTCCTCAAAATCTCCCTTGAATTCTGTTTCTAATACTGGATTTTCTATCTCTTCTAAATCGACTCCTGTTTCTTCTTCTATCACATCAGATAGATCTTGCCCATCATAGGGGCTTTCAGTGTATTCCTTCCACCATTCCGCTCTCTTCTCTGCATTTAGCAATGGAACTCCCATTGTACTCTTAATGTTAACACCCTTCCTTTTAATTTCACCTAAGATTAATTTGACTTTCCTATATGCTAAGTCTGTCCTTCCGACAATTATTTCTTTCTCGATTTCTTCACATTTTTCATGCAGCCATTTCGTCTTAGCTTCTCTGCGTTTCCTATTTATTTCACTCCTCGGCGATTTGTATTTCTGTATTCCTGAGTTTTTGTACTTCTTCCTTTCAACGATCAACTGAAGTATTTCTTCTGTTACCCATGGTTTTTTCGCAGTTACATCCTTTGTACCTCTTTTTTTCTTTCCATCTTCTGTGATGGCCCTTTTTAGAGATGTCCATTCCTCTTCAACTGTTCTGCCTACTGAGCTATTCCTTATTGCTGTATCTATAGCACCTCAAGCGTATCTCGTCATTCCTTAGTACTTCCGTATCCCACTTCTTTGAGTATTGATTCTTCCTGACTAATGTTTTAAACTTCAGACTACTCTTCATCATTACTACATCGTGATCTGAGTCTATATCTGCGCCTTACAATCCAGTCTCTGACTTCGGAATCTGTGTCCTACCACGAGGTAATCTAACTGAAATCTTCCCGTAACACCCGGCCTTTTCCAAGTATACTTCCTCCTCTCGTGATTATTCAATAGAGTATTCGCTATTACTAGCCGAAATTTGTTGCAGAACTCAATTAGTCTTTCTCCTCTCTCATTCCTTGTCCAAAGCCCATATTCCCCTGTAACATTGCCTTCTGCTCCTTCCCCTGCAACTGCATTCCAGTCAATATCCTCATATACTTTCTATACCTCTTCCTCTTCAGCTTGCGACGTCTATATGTATATCTGAACTACCGTTGTCGGTGACGGTTTGCTGTCAATTCTGATAAGAATAGCCCTATCACTGAACAGTTCACAGTAACACTGTCTCTGCCCTACCGTCCTATTCATAAGGAATCCTACTCTGCTGCTGTTGATACTACCCTATATTCAACTAACCTGAAGTTCTTGTCTTCTTTCCATTTCAGTGACCCCTATTATATCTCTTTTCAGATTTTCTAGTTTCCCTACCACGTTCAGGCTTCTGACATTCCACTCCCCGACTCGTAGAACGTTATCCTTGCGTTGATTATTCAATATTTTTCTCATGGTCTCCTCCTCCTTGGCAATCCCCTCCCGGAGATCCGAATGAGGAACTCTTCCGGAACCTTTTGCCAATGGAGAGATCATCATAATAATTGTTCAATTACAGGCCACGTGTGCTGTGGATACATTAAGTGTTTTTAATGCAGTGGTTTCCATTACCTTCTGCATCCTCATGCCATTGATCATTGCTGATTCTTACGCTTTTAGGGGCAGTCTCCCACCCAAACGGCAAGAGAGTGCCCTGAACTGTCCGCTCCTCTGCCATCTTTCGCAAGACCGCTGACAGAATGAGGGTGACTTCAATACCAATACAATACCTAGAGAGCCCAATAAAGAGTTTACTTAGAGAAAGAGGGAGTAGCCGATTCTCAGGCGGCCACGATGTTTTCTCCAGACTGCGAGCTACGTGAAATGCAGTCACCTAATGTCTATAAAAATACATCGATTAGACAGGCGGCACCATAACAGCATTTCTAGCTTGTTATCTGGCACGTGATTAAAATGAATACCATTCCCATATGGCTGTCCGTGTAGCGAAGAGTACAGCGACCAGTCTGAAGTGAAGCAGTCTATACGACGGACCAATGTCAAGAGTAGTGAAATACTAGCCATTTTTTACAGTTTTGGCATTTTGGAAATCAACCAGATACAGCTTCATTTACTTTAGTTCAGATGTTCTGAACCAGTTTCAGTTGTTCCTCCTGGAATATTCATCGTTGAAGTTAGTAGACTCTACACTTTGAATACAATTTTTTCTTCCACGCTTAATATATTTTTAACGTGTCGTTCTCGAAACACTAAAGTTCTCTTACACCTGGGGTAACGTTTTCTACAGTGGGATTTAGAAGAGCCGAAACCTAAAAAATTGGGAGAAGCTTTGTAGAAGCGGAACTTTAATATTATCTAGACTGACGCAGTAGCATTAGGAAGAAAAATCACAGTTTAACGTTCCTTCTACAGCACGGCCATTAGAGACGGAGCATAAGGTCGAATTACAAAATGATGGAAAGGAAAACGGCCGTATCTGTTTCAAAGGAATCATCCCAGCATTTACCTGCATCTACTTAGGGAAATCAAGGAAACACAAATTTGAATGGCCGAATGTGAATTTGAACCGTCGTTCTGCCGAATGCGAGTCCCGTGTGGTAAACCACTGCGCCACCTCACTCGGGGTGACGCAATAGCAGCAATGCATAACATAATATGCTTTTCGTGCCTGATAAGCATTCAACAAAATGCTTTTTGACAACTAATTTTGCATTGAAGAGCCAAAGAAACTGGTACAACTGCCTAATATTGTGTAGGGTCCCCGCGAGCACGCAGAAGTGCTGCAGCACGACGTGGCATGGACTCGGCTAATGTCTGAAGTAGTGCTGGACGGAACTGAAACCATGAATCCTGCAGGGCTGTCCATAAATCCGCAAGAGTACGAGGGGGTGGAGATCTCTTCTGAACAGCACGTTGCAAGGCATCCCAGATACGCTCAATAATATTCATGTCTGGGGAGTTTGGCGGTCAGCGGAACTTAGAAGGGTGTTACTGGAGACACTCTGCAGCAATTCTGGACATGTGGGTGTCGCATTGTCGTACTGGAATTGCTCATGTCCGTCGGAATGCACAACAGACATGAATAGATTCAGGCGATCAGACAGGATGCTTATGTACGTGCCACCTGTCAGAGTCGTATCTACACGTATCGGGGGTCCCGTGTCAATCGAACTGCACTTACAGAGCCTCCACCAGCTTGAACAATCCCCTGCTGACATTCAGGGTCCAGGTATTCATGAGATTGTCACCATACACGTACATGCTCATTCCGTCGATGTAATCTGAAACGATGCTCGTGCGGCCAGACAACATATTTCCAATCATCAACAATCCAATGTTGGTATTGACGGGCCCAGGCAAGACGTAGAGATTTGTGTCGTGCCTTCATAAAATGTACACGAGTGGAGTTTCGGCTCCGAAAGCCCATATCGATGATGTTTCCTTGAATGATTCGCACGCTGACGTTGATGGCTCATCATTGAAATCTGCAGCAATTTGCGGAAGGGCTGCACTTCTGTCACGTTGTTCTCTTCTGTCGTCGTTGGTCCCGTTCCTGCGTGATCTTTCTCCGGATTCCTGATATTCACGGTAGACCAGTACGGGAAAATCCCCACTTCAGCGCTATCTCGGAGATGCTGTGTCCCATCGCTCGTGCGCCGACTATAACACCACCTTCAAACTCACTTAAATCTTGATAACCTGCCATTGTAGCAGCAGTAACCGATTTAACAACTGCGGCGGACACTTGCTGTCTTACATACCTGTTTACATATCCCTGTATTTGAATAAGCATACCTACACCAGTTTCACTGGCGCTTCAGTGTATGTAAATGACTATTACTGTTGCGGTCGGGAAGTGATCGCAAGGGCGGTGAAGGAATCGACCGTTCGTAGGTCAGGAAGAAGCGCCATTTTCTCTCCTGGATGTGGGTTGAGGAGGCGGTTCTGAATGCAATCGCGCAGTGGATCGTCAATATCTCTGAATACGATATTCCTCTATTCATTTTAGGTATAGAGATGGGATCGCAGCCATTGAGTAGGCTATTGCCCCCCCCCCCCCCCCCACAAACTACGCAGTGGCCGCAGACGTGCGTTGTACCAATGTCAGTTACTGTGGGCCAGGTAGGCAGCAGGTGGAAGCCGCGATGGGTGCTGGAATCAGAAAGGCTCCGGGAGGATGACGACGGAGGGCGACGTGTAACAGGTTCAGCTTCAGTCAGCTGGGGTGTGTCGTGGTCGTCGTGTACAACACTGGGGAGAACGGCGTATAAACCACAAGTGTGCAGTATGTTACAAGTCGTACGCCCGCACTGGGCGGTGATCAGCAACAATGAGGGCCTCCTGGGACAGGTGAACAACAACGCAGGTGGGCAGCGCCTGGTTCAAATGGGTCTAAGCACTATGGGACTTTACTTCTGAGGTCATCAGTCCCCTAGAACTTAGAACTACTTAAACCTAACTAACCTAAGGACATCACACACATCCATGCCCGAGGCAGGATTCGAACCTGCGACCGCAGCGGTCGCGCGGTTCCAGACTGTAGCGCCTAGAACCGCTCGGCCACTCCGGAAGGCGCAGAGCCTGGCCCCGGCTCGAATACTTGACGCACCAGCAGAAGGAAGCCGCCCAGAAGCTATGTACTCAGGGTGAAAATGTGTGTGGAATCTTATGGGACTTAACTGCTAAGGTCATCAGTCCCTAAGCTTACACACTACTTAACCTAAATTATCCTAAGGACAAACACACACACCCATGCCCGAGGGAGGACTCGAACCTCCGCCGGGACCAGCCGCGCAGTCCGTGACTGCAGTGCCTAAGACCGCTCGGCAAATCCCGCGTGGCACTCAGGGTGAATTACATTAAAGTTGCGTCTCAAATATTAGGGAAATGGAAAGTGCCATTGACGTGTGCTTGTCACAGAATGGACTGGCAGTTGGGGGCTCGTATTGTTAGCCAATAAAAAGATTGTAATAATCTTAGAAAGGGAATTTTTGTCCAAATAAGCCTATTGACATTAACAAACTAAAAGTAGGCTGAATCAGAATGCCACTGGTGTTTGTTGCAGAACACTCTAGTGTGACTCGTTTACGAGATATCGTTTTTTGAAATTTCCACATCGACTCTTGCTTGTGGCACTCAACCTGCGCCGTGCTAAGTGCGATGTTTTTATGTTTGTTTACAGTGTGCCTGGGTATTCGTTTAGTGCATTGCGACTCGGTAGTCAGTTAATGTGTGACAGAACAAGCTGTAGGTTGCGAGCGCACGATGGTATTTCCCAGTGTTGAAAAGGCCGACATGCTCATGGTGCATGTTGAGTGTAGGAAGAGGAAGAATGCAGTTCGTTCATGTACGATGAAAGTGGCAAGATATTTCAGCAGACGTCGACCAACTCGGCAGTTACTTGTCAACCTCTCCAACGAGTTACGTAAAAGTGACAGTCTAACAACTAGGCAACGTTACAAAAGGAAGCAGGTGACGACAGAAGATGGGGAAATTAATGTTCTTGCTACTTTTGCAGTTGATCCGTACGTTAATTACCGCGCAATCGGAAGAGGAAATGGCATGAGTCAGGCAAGCGCCCTACGCATTCTCCATCAACATAGATCTCATCCCTATCACATCTCTCTCCTTCAAGAGTTGTATGGAAACGATTATGAGAATCGGGTCAACTCCAGTGCATGGGCTTTAAGGCAAGATACTCCAGATGTATCATGTATCTTGTTTAGCGATGAAGCCACATTTACCAGTCACAGCCAGATAAACCACCGAAACCAGTACTGTTGGTCTGTTGACAATCCCCGTTGGCTTCCTCAGCTGAAACGTCAGCGCTCACTGAGTGTAAACACGTGGTGTGCGATAGTGAAGCTGAACGCGCGCAAGTATCGCAGCCTCCTAACGGACCATCTTCCATAGTTGCTAGAAGACGTTCCCCCATAGACTAGGACGAACCTACAACACCAACATGATGGCTGTCGAGCGTGTAGTGTACGAAGTACCACAGCATGTCTTCACGAATTATTTCCAAACAGTTGGATTGGACACGGAGAACCTCTAACTTTGGCGACCCGTTCTCCGGATTTCACGCCTGTAGACTTTTTTCTGTGAGGAAAGCTGAAAGACGCTGTCTAAAAGGACATGCCAACTACACCTGATGATATGCGACGACGGATTACTGCAACCTGCTCGGACATCTCCACTGAGTGTGCAACATTGTTGCATATCAAACTGGAAGCGTGTATTGCCGCTGCCGGAGGTTATTTTGAACACAACTTGTGATGGTCATTTGTCTCTTTACTGCTCAGAATCCACATAAATAGTGTATGCACTTGTGTTGTTCTTTAGTGTTAGCTGTCACAGGTATTTGTACCATTACCTCCTTGTACCATTACCTCCTTTCTGGGTAATTGTTGTGGAGTAGAATTAATTTTGTTATTTCGTATAAGTCAGTCCAAATTGCTACGTGCTGTTTGAAATACGCTCGCAGGCGTTAGTCGTAACTACAGCGATGATAATGTTAAATTCTGAATATTGTTTTTGGAACGCCACGTATATTTTGAGCGCGAGTAAATGCGTCTTAAATATACGTAGCGTGAAGTATTATCAATACGCAGGCAAAAGTTATTCATTATTAATGGAAACGTTACTCTCTCTTTTAATGAATGACAATGGAACGTAGCCCGCAACTAACCCAGTGATAATATAGAGCATGAAGTGATTTCTTTTACCGGCAAATTAATCTAATGTTACACAGAAAAAAACATTGGTACAATCACCTGCGTATTTTTGAAATGATTGCAAACAATTTCTTTAACTTAATCTTTGCGAGTAATGGAACATATTTACAATATTTGTCACAGAATATTATTATATTCGACAAAATGACTTATAATGTTACAGGCATCATTTTCTCTTTTTACATTTCATTCATATCAGTTGAATAAATCGCGTCATACATTAGGTAGGCTTCCAGGTGGCGTCACATATTGTACAAGAGTCCTTGTGGGAACTGCCCGAAATACTACAACCCGTAAACGACTCGCATTAGAATCCTGCAACAAACACCACTGATATTCTAATTTACCCTACTTTTAGTTTGCTAATGTCAGTGGACATTGTTCCATTTAAAAAAGTGTAGTTTTACGCACAAAAAACACTTTTTAAGTTTTATTACTGTCTGATGATTGGCTAACATTATCAACCCCTGCCTACCAAGCTTCATTAGCAGAGGATCCGTTTGTTTGTTCATCCGGAAAAATCGCCAAGAACGTAAAAGTTTAATTATTATTTAAGAGGATTTATTAAGGAGCGAGTCATGTTTCGTATGTTCTATTATCTTTGTCTGACGTATTCCACATGAGCTTCGTGCAGTCCCAAGAACATTAAAGCTGTATTTGTTACCATAACGTGCAAAGTAATCCGAGGCGGCGAAAAATCTGCACGAACCACGTGGTCCAGGAACACCAACGACTAGAAGATTATAATAAAAATGTAAATCTTGATGTATTGATACTCTTGTATTTCTTAGGAAGTTTGGAGTTTGTTAAAAACGAGATGCGCCTCGTTGATTAACCTCGTATCATGTTCTGTAATTAAGACACGATAAGAGTCTTCCTATAAATCAGCTCTGATGAGTCCTTTCTTTAGTAGAAGTCGAATTTTTCTAGAGACACAAGAAGAATTATCAACTAATCGGGGGTTCACAGAATTCTCGGAGCTGAATGTCAGCGGCCAGGTGATTTATAAATTAACTGAACCCTTCAATACGGCGATCCTGGGGTTGAGGCGAACTGGGGGACAAGTAAGCAAAGCCGTACACCAGACCGAACACTGTGAAAAAAGATTCAACGTCAATGAGGGAGATTTTGGCAAGAGAGAAACAGTACTCTTACAATAAGCCAGTTTTAACCATGCAAAACTGAAATAGTCAAGTTATATGTTCTTCTTTCAGCAGTAACAGTTTTAATGACGTAACTGTCAGTACTGATGTTACTATTCAGTGTCCATGGCAAACGATTGTACGACGCTGAAACATCACGAAACAGTACGCCCAAAGGCATAAAAAGTGGAATACAATAAATCTGAATAATGTGTGTTTTTAGCTGGCTTTTTCACATATTGGAATTTCTGTTCGTGGATATATACTGAAGCGCCAAAGAAACTGACAGACATGCGTATTCAAATACTGAGAAATGAAAACAGGCAGAATACGGCACTGCGGTCGGCAACGCCTGTATAAGAACAACTGTCTGGCGCAGGTCTTAGGTAAGTTACTGCTGCTACAATGGCAGGCTATCAAGATTTAAGTGAGTTTCAACGCGGTATTATAGTAGGCGCACGAGCGATGGGACACAGCATCGGAGGTAACGATGAAGTGCGGATTTTCCCGTACCACCGTTTCATGAGAGTACCATGAATATCAGAAATCCGGTAAAACATCACAACTCCGACATCGCTGTGGCCGGTAAAAGGTTCTGCAAAAACAACTGAAGAGAATGGTTCAACCTGACAGAAGTGCAACCATTCCGCATATTGCTGCAGATTTCAATGCTGGGCCGTTAACAACTGTTAGCGTGCGAACCATTCGACGAAACATCACCGATATGGGCTTTCGGAGCCAAAGGCCACTCGTGTACCCTTTATGACTGCATGACACAAAGCTTTACGCCTCGCCTGGGCCCGTCAACACCTACATTGGACTGCTGATGACTGGAAACATGTTGTCTGGTCGGACGACTCTCGTTTCAAATTGTATCGAGCGGATGGACGTGTGCGGGTTTGGAGACAACTTTATGAACCCATGGCCTTTGCACGTCAGCAGGGGACTATTCAAGCTGGTGGAGGCTCTGTAATGGTGTGGGGCGTGTACAGTTGGAGTGATATGGGACCCCTGATACGTCTAGATACGACTCTGACAGGTGACACGTACGTAAGCATCCTGTCTGACCATCTGCATCGATTCATGTTATTTGTGCATTATGATGGACATGGGAATTGCAGCAGGACAATGGGACACCTGACACGTCCAGAATTTCTACAGAATGGATCCAGGAACATTCTTCTGAGTTTAAACAACTCCAGCAGGACAATGCGACACCTTACACGTCCAGAATTTCTACAGAATGGATCCAGGAACATTCTTCTGAGTTTAATCAATTCTTCTGGCCACCAAACTCCCTAGACATGCATATTATTGAGCATATCTCAGATGCCTTGCATCATGCTGTTGAGAAGAGATCTCCACCCCGTCTAACCTTACGGATTTGTAGATAGCCCTGTAGGATTCATGGTGTCAGTTTCCTCCAGCACTACTTCACACATTAGTTGAGTCCATGTCACGTCGTGTTGCGGTACATCTGCGTGCTCGCGGGGGTCCTACACGATATTAGACGGGTTGACCAGTTTTTTTGGCTCTTCAGCTTATGTGCTTATAGCAACAAGATTGGACTCCAGTCCCTAAGCATTTAAATAGCCACGGAATTACGAGAGATCATGGTACAATCTGGGTTCATTTATCGAAAGTGAAGATGGAATTTGAAACACAATGAGTAATACATATTCGGAGTGGTTACATTGACATCATCCAGCGACAATCAAAAATTTCTGCCACGTCTATCGTGATACGGATAATCGAAGCACCCACGAGGAGCGGCCCAGTGGGTCGTTCAGAGCATAGAAAATCGGCAGCTGCCAGTGAGTGTTGCAGTTCGGTGAACCGCCGCTAGACAGCACGCAGTACCAAAACTGTCAGGCGACGCCAAACAGTGGGCTGCCGTCCATGACCAGATGCAAAATGCCGTAACTCTGTGGTTTCAGATTTTCCCCTTCTTTTCAGAGGGCAGTGATGTGACCGCGCGAATACGGAGACTGAAATGAAGAATTATTACGATAACATCTGTGAATATAATTCACAAATATCAGGTCACTGCAGCATACCTACATTCTGTTTTTACTACGAGGGCTGTTACATACAGCAAATTTCAACCATGTCATTACAGCATTACGACAACTTACGTTTCATATAGTTCAATACAGATACAGTATTACGATGTATAGTTTTAGTTTGGGAATAATACAATGGCCAACACAGACCACAGCATGATCTTGGGAGAGTTAATACAGCCAGTTTTACAACAGCTGTCTCACTTAAATAATATAGTTATGCATATGGATGACAACTTCACACAACATGAAAACAGAGTGAGGCAAATTGACACCAGGCTCACGAATTTAGAAACACTGTTCAATGAATTCACTACCCAGCTTAACGGTAGAATAGATAAGTTGGAAACAAGTTTGAACATGGGCTTTGATCATGTTTGTGAAATGGACAGGAGGCTAAAAATAGTGAAAACCAAACAAGACAGTACCTTAGATGATGTACATGTTAAATGCAGGAAATGACTAATTAGTTAGAAGAATTAAGATGTTAAAAAAACAAATGACAGACACTAAAAAAGTGTTGTACACTTATATTAATCCTTCTAGATAAGCCTAAGTATTGTGGTATGAGTGGGACAGTGCACAAATGGTTTAAGTCATACCTAACTGGAAGAATGCAGAAGGTTGAAATTAAAAGTACAGATAGTCTACAAAAACCAGCAGAGCCCTCTAACTGGGGAGGTATCAAGAATGGTGTCCCACAGGGTTCAGTCCTTGGTCCCTTATTGTTCTTAATATATATTAATGACTTGCCACTCTACATTCATGAAGATGCAAAGTTAGTTCTTTTTGCTGATGATACAAGTATAGCAATTACACCCAAGAAGCAAGAATCAGCTGAAGAAATTGCAAATAGTCTCTTTCAGAAAATTATTAAGTGGTTCTCTGCAAATGGACTATCACTAAATTTTGAGAAAACACAGTTTATACAAGTCTGTACAGTAAATGGCATAACACCATTGATAAATATAGACTATGAATGGAAGCCTGTTGCTAGGGCAGAATACCCAAAATTTATAGGTGTATTCATTGATGAGAAATTGAATTGGAAGAAACACATCAATGATCTACTAGAACAGTTAGGTTTAGCTACTTATGCTATTAAGCTTATTGCAAATTTTGGTGATAATCATACCAGTAAATTAGCCTACTATGCCTGTTTTCAATCACTGCTTCCCTATGGCATCATATTTTGGGGCAATTTTTCATTAAGAGAGAAATTATTTATTGCACAAAAGCATGTAATCAGAATAATAGCTGAAGCCCTCCCAAGATCACCTTGCAGACACTTATTTAAGGAACTCAGGATATTCACAGCACCTTCACGATACATATATTCACTTATGAAATTTGTCATTAATAACCCATCCCAATTCAAAAATAACAGTGAAGTGCATAGCTACAACACTAGAAGAAAGGTTGATATTCACTATTCTGGGTTAAATCTCACTTTGGCACAGGAAGGGGTGAATTATGCTGCTACAAAAATCTTCGGTCATTTGCCAAACAGTATTAAAAGTCTGACAGATAGCCAACCAACATTTAAAAGCAAATTAAAAGAATTTCTGAATGACAACTCCTTCTACTCAACAGATGATATGAAGATATGAAGTAGTAACTTAAAAAAACTTAATTAATTATTTTGTGTAAAGAAAACATGTTAAAGTGACACATTCCACATGATTACGAAATGCCATATTCATGATTAATGGAACAAGGATTAATGTATGTATATATGCATGTAACGAAAATATTGGTGTTTTATCAGTAACTATTAACGAATTAAAAAACTTGAAATAAGAAAGAATACATGTTGTACAGGTGTGTAAGCTAAAACTACCACAACACTAACGAAAGGAGTAAATCAGATTCTAATAAGATACGACCTGATAAGCCGCTTGATGTGTGGTGCTACACAGTGGGTATGTTACAGCGAGAAGAATTCATAACTTATACTGATTTCGAAACAGCATTTAAGTCTAAGTATTGGTATGAGGGAGTCCAAAAGAAACCGATATTAGAACTTTTAGGTTCAAAATCTTACAACAACAGTGCATAGAACGGTGGAATGGCATCTCAACAAAGCAAAATATCTAGACAGTCCTATAAGAGAGGAACATCTGCTGGGTGCTATCATTAGCCGATTACTATGGCATGTAAGGGAAAATTGTTAGTAAGGCACTGTGGAAAAGTGAACAACTTAGTGGAATATCTAGAAGTTGTAGATACAGTGGAAAGGCAAGTAGAAAGATGGCACACAGGTAGTACTACCAATAATAATAACCAACACAATAATGGTAACAGAACATCTGGCCCCACTAGAGCGGATGCTACGAATGGAGGAAAAGGGTGCACAATGTGCATGATTATAATCGTTCAGGGAATAGATACAGAAATGAGAATAATGACAAAAACTGTCACAATAACACATTTAACAGCAGTACTACCACAGAGAGAGAGGGAGAGAAAACTAATACTCTTCCAGAGACAGGCTCGGTCCTCTGAAGGAATACAAAACGAGCCACAACAAATCTGTTGTAACTGTATTTGATACGGACATGCATTTTGGTAGTGACATATCAGAGACAGATTACTATATCTTACAGCAAAATAATTTGTTGGATGCTTGCCCTCAGTTACCAGTCGCATGAATAAAGATAACAGGGGTAACATGCATGACAGGTAAACCAGTATATGCAGAATTGTTCGTTAAATTTGCATTAATCACATACACATTGCAACAAGCAATGTTTGTAATAGAGGGTATAAATGTACCAATGGCTTTAGGCATAAACTGGTTGTTGAACAATATTGTATCGGTAAACTTCCAAAACAGAACAGAGACATTCACATATGGAAAACAAGAGGATTTAGTTGTAATACATTTTGAGGCAAGGCAACACAGCCAGATTAGGACCTGCTGACAAAAACTACACTAGAACTATCCCACAGGCACTAGTTAGGTGTAGACATGGAACATTTGTATGAAGCAGGTACAATTGACAGCATTAACAATCATAGTATCTCAGCATTAATGAAAAGAATGATATAATTTCTTAATTATGTAGACTTGTAAAAGTATTTTCAACATGCCCAGGCATTATTAAAGATTTTGCTTGTAGGTTGAAGTTTAAACCATATGAACTGCTTTATGTCAGACCCTACACCATACCAGTATCGATGAAGATATTAATACAAAACGAAATGGAAAGTATGTTATAACAAAACATTATAGAAACATATGGTAGTTGTTACAATAATCCATTAAATGTTGTTAAAAACCAGATGCACAAACAGAAAATAGAATCATAGAGCCTGAGAGGGATAGGCCCCTATAATAAAGGAACTGCTAGTGAAGGTTGAAGGAGTAAAGGGCACCAGAATAGTTGACATCACTTCAGATTGATGGGGGATTGCCTAAAAAAGAAGATTCACAGAAATATATGGCATTTCTGTTTGAAAGAAGGTCATATCAGTTCCAAGTGCTGTCATTTGGCCTGAGCATATCGGTCTCTGTTTTCATAAGAGCTTTGGATAAAGCAATAAGCAATGAGTTACAAAGTAAAACTTTTATATATGCCGACGATGCAGTAGTGATATCCATAACATGGAAAGAACACCTGCAAACACTGAACGAATTTCTCATGAGATTGGGTTCTCAAGGTTTCACCATTAAATTGTCAAAATCGCAATTTAGAAGAAATGGGGTTAAGTTTTTAAGATATATTGTAAATGCTTTGGAAATGCAATCTGACCACACAGATTGGATGCAGTCACATTGTGTCCAGAGCCAACTATCAAAAAGCAGCTGAAACAAGATTTCAGGTTGGTGGGGCTCTACAGCAAATTCTTGTCAATTCAGTGCTTAAAGAGAATGCAATATGAAGATGTGACATAAATTGCCATGAAGAGTTTTCAAAAATAAAAAAAGTATAGGCAACATGCCAAATACTGGTTCACTCGAATTTCAGTATTCGTTTTCTGATATGGTGGTGGATGCATCGGATTGTGGGTTGGGCTGTCACATATTCCAGGACCATGTGACTGATCACACATTAGAGGGAAATCTGATAACCTTTGCATAGTAGAATACTCATGCAACATGAACAAAATTATAGCATTACAGAAAACAAAACCATTAGTAGTGTGGACGTTCAAGAAATTTAAATAATTACTCGTGAGACACGAGACAGTAAGACATACAGACCACAGTTCGTTGATATTTATGAATATCGGAGAGCAAAGTTCAGCACAGTAGGCTAACATAATAGGCTTTCTTTCTACAGGAATTCACTTTACTATTAAATATATAAAGGAGGATGATAATACAGTCTTGGCTGCCTATAGATCTTCAATTAAACAAAAATGTAAAGTAAAAGGAACAAATTAGCCATTTATTTCGTACATGTAAATACATACGAGAAAGGCAAAGATTTTTTTTTGGAAACTTAGAAAGTGAACAAGAAAGGTCATTTTGTACCGGATCATACTGATACTACTGCAACTGGAAATTGTGCATAGGAGATGGTTAGTATTCATTACACAAAATAGCACTAATTTAATAACTTAGAATGTACATATATGTAGAATATACCCATTTCATCCCAAAAAAGTACATCATGCACATGAACAAATTTTACTACTTATAGAATTTGAATTGTCTAGTTAGGAAAATTCTGAGATCCTGTGAGATGTGTCAGAAATTTGAGGTACAAGCTGTTGATGCACACACTTCATTGTATTCCATAATTAATTGTAATTTGTGGGGTTTATCGGCCGTGGACTTCTGTGGTCCTCTCCCTAGAGGCTGGGGAGAAATGATGTAGACCCTGATCAGCCAGAACATTATGACCATCTGCCCAATAGCTTGTATGTCCAACATGTCCCTACATGAAACTTCCTGGCAGATTAAAACTGTGTGCCGGACCGAGACTCGAACTCGGGACCTTTGCGTTTCGCGGGCAAGTGCTCTACCGTCCGAGCTACCCAAGCACGACTCACGCCCCGTCCTTACAGCTTTACTTCTGCCAGTATCTCGTCTCCTATCTTCCAAACTTCACAGAAGTTCTTCTGCGAACCTTGCAGAACTAGCACTCCTGGAAGAAAGGATATTGCGGAGACATGGCTTAGCCACAGCCTGGGGATGTTTCCAGAATGATAGTTCTGCAAGGTTCGCAGAAGAGCTTCTGTGAAGTTTGGAAGGTAGGAGACCAGATACTGGCAGAAGTAACGCTGTGAGGACGGGGCGTGTGTCGTGCCTGGGTAGCTCAGACGGTAGAGCACTTGCCCGCGAAACGCAAAGGTTCCGAGTTCGAGTCTCGGTCCGGCACACAGTTTCAATCTGCCAGGAAGTTTCATATCAGCGCACACTCCGCTGCAGAGTGAAAATATCATTTTGGATATCATTCTGATGTCCCTACATGTTTCTAGCTGTTGTATTGATGATTTACCTGGTTAATTCGCCGAGCGGGGTGGCGCAGTGGTTAGCACACTGGACTCCCATTCCGGAGGACGACGGTCCAGACCTGCGTCCGACCATTCTGATTTAGGTTTTCTGTGACTTCCCTAAATCGCAACAGGCAAACGTCGGGAGGGTTCCTTTGAAGTGGCATGGCCGACTTCCTTCCCCATTTTTCCCTAATCCGATGGAACTGATGACCTCGCTCCACCCCTTGTACTCTTAAGGATTTATGCACAGCCCTGCAGCACTCTTGGTATCAGGTCCCTCCTGCACTACTTCAGACATTAGTCGAGTCCGTGCCACGTCGTGTTGCGGCACTTCTGCGTGCTCGTCGTGTTGCGGCACTTCCGAATGCTCGCGAGTGCCCTACGCGATATTAAGCAGGTGTACGAGTTTCTTTGGTTCTTCAGTGTATAAAATCCGGTGCCAGTGTGGGAAATCATAGATTGGCCAGACGTGTCTCATGGGTGCTTGGAACATATACGTTACACTAGACTGGGTTACCCGGAAAAGTCTGCTGTTGCTGAACACTGTCTTGACACGGGACATAGCATGAACTGTGGAGAGACAGAGATTCTTTCGTCCGCTTCGACATGCTGTAACTCCACCTTAAAGAAGCAGTCGAAATACGTATAAATAAGTACGTGATTAATAGGACGCGCGATTTCAACTCAGAAAGGCACGAAAACCAATATTTGGCAGGCGCAGGCGCACGAACAATTCAACACGGTTGGAGAATCGGAGTAGGCACACTTAAACTGGGCGCTAACACACTGTCTGCGCGAGCACTGGGCCGCAATTTGTGGCCACGCTTTTTCCCCGTCGAACATGCGAAAACCGTGGCCCGTTCCTCCGGCAGGGGGCACTCTATGATTCGTCTACGACGACGTTGTAGCCTCATCCCTTGGCACCTACGATTTATTGGAGAGCGAACGTATACAGGGTGGTCCATTGATCGTGGCCGGGCCAAATATCTCACGAAATAAGCGCCAAACGAAAAAACTACAAAGAACAAAACTTGTCTAGCTTGAAGGGGGAAACCAGATGGCGCTATGGTTGGATTATTCGTGTATAGTACGTCAAGTAATATGAATGTTTTAGTTGGACCACTTTTTTCGCTTTGTGGTAGATGGCGCTGTAATAGTCACAAACATATAAGTGCGTGGTATCACGTAACATTCCGCCATTGCGGACGGTATTTGCTTCGTCATACATTACCCGTGTTAGTATCCTGGACGACATCATCCAAGTGTCCGGACCGTTCGCCAGATAGTTACGTTATTTAAGGAAACAGGACGAACAGTGGTAACAGGTAGGTTTTTTAAATTACAATACAGAATATAGGTACGTTTGAATATTTTATTTCGGTTGTTCCAATGTGATACATGTATCTTTGTGAACTTATCATTTCTGAGAACGTATGCTGTTACAGCGTGATTACCTGTAAATACCACATTAATGCAATAAATGCTCAAAATAATGTCCGTCAACCTCGATGCATTTGGCAATTCGTGTAAGAACATTCCTCTCAACAGCGAGTAGTTCGCCTTCCTTAATGTTCGCATATGCATTCACAATGCGCTGACGCATGTTGTCAGGCGTTGTCGGTGGATCACGATAGCAAATATCCTTCAACTTTCCCCACAGATAGAAATCCGTGGACGTCAGATCCGGTGAACGTGCGGTACATGGTACGGTGCTTCGACGACCAGTCCACCTGCCATGAAGTATGCTATTCAATACCGCTTCAACCACACGCGAGCTATGTGCCGGGCATCCATCATGTTGGAAGTACATCGCCATTCTGTCATGCAGTGAAACATCTTGTAGTAACATCGGTAGAACATTAAGAAGGAAATCAGCATACCTTGTACCATGCCGGGATGGTTCCTTTGAAAGGGCACGGCCGATTTCCTTCCCCATCCTTCCCTCACCCCGAGCTTGCGCTCCGTCTCTAATGACCTCGTTGTCGACGGGACGTTAAACACTAATCTCCTCCTCCTCCACCTTGTACCATTTAGACTGCCATCGATAAAACGGGGGCCAATTATCCTTCCTCCCATAACGCCGCACCATACATTAACCCGCCAAGGTATCTGATGTTCCACTTGTCGCAGCCATAGTGGATTTTCCGTTGCCCAATAGTGCATATTATGCTGGTTTACGTTATCGCTGTTGGTGAATGAAGCGTCATCGCTAAATAGAACGCATGCAAAAAATCTGTGATCGTCCCGTAAATTCTCTTGTGCCCAGTGGCAGAACTGTACACGACGTTCAAAGTCGTCGCCATGCAATTCCTGGTGCATATAAATATGGTACGGGTGCAATCAATGCTGATGTAACATTCTCATCACCGACGTTTTTGAGATTCCCGATTCTCGCGCAATTTGTCTGCTACTGATGTGCGGATTAGCCGCGACAGCAGCTAAAACACCCACTTGGGCATCATCATTTGTTGTAGATCGTGGTTGATGTTTCATATGTGACTGAACACTTCCTGTTTCCTTAAATAACGTAACTATCCGGCGAACGGTCCGGACACTTGGATGATGTCGTCCAGGATACCAAGCCGCATACATAGCACACGCCCGTTGGGCATTTTGATCACAATAGCCATACATCAACACGATATCGACCTTTTCCGCAATCGGTAAACGGTCCATTTTAACACGGGTAATGTATGACGAAGCAAATACCGTCCGCAATGGCGGAATGTTACGTGATACCACGCACTTATATGTTTGTGACTATTACAGCGGCATCTACCACAAAGCAAAAAAAGTGGTCCAACTAAAACATTCATATTTCTTTACGTACTACACGAATATGTAATAAAAATGGGGGCTCCTATTTCAAAAACGCAGTTGATATCCGTTTGACCTATGGCAGCGCCATCTAGCGGGGCAACCATAGCGCCACCTGGTTTCCCCCCTCCAGCTAGACGAATTTCGTTCTTTGTAGTTTTTTCGTTTGATGCTTATTTTGTGAGATATTTGGCCCGTTCACTATCAGTGGAACACCATTGTATATTGGCGAGCCACTGCAGAAACACGTCAGTTACCACCTGAAGACGATGAGCAGCTGTCTCGTCGAAATATTGTGCAGCTTCGACAAGATTTTCTCACGCAGCACCCATCGATCAGTGACACAATAATATTACCAATTACTGTAATACATGATTTTCTATGTGCTGTATGCAGACTTTTGGTTAGTTTAAAAAGGAAAAAGAAAGAGACACTGGTAGCAACGAAATCTGCAGAGTACAATATAATTAATTAAAGTCATATTAACGTTGGATTATTACAAGTGGAAACCGTAAAGTAGTCAAGCGCTTCTTCATTTATAAGGGGGGGGGGGGGGCAGGGGTTGGAAGTAATGGATTTTCCAGACGTTTTGAAGACAAAGTTTGTGGAAATAAACCATTTCGTTGATTGAGGGTAAATCTTGTACTTATTTTGAATATAAATGAGCAAGCTTTTTTTAGCAGAAGATATTTTCGTTTGTTTAGCTGGAAAAATTGCCCAGGACTTAAAAGTTTAATGGAAATTTGTGGTAAGGTCTTATGGGACCAAATTGCTGAGGTCATCGGTCCCTAAGCCTACACACTACTTAATCTAACTTACGCTATGGACAACACACACATCCATGCCCGAGGGAGAACTCGAACCTCCGACGTGGGGAGCTGCACGGGCCGTGACAAGGCGCCGCAGACCACGCGGCTACCCCACGCGGCTTAAAAGTTTAATTATTATGTAAGAGTGTGTATTAAGGAGAAAGTCTTGTTTCGTGTGTTTTATTATTTTTGTCTGAAGTATTCCGCATGAGCTCCATGCAGGCCCAAGAACATTAAAGCTGTACTTGGGATCATGACGTGCGGGGTAATCGGAGACGGTAAAGAACCTTTTGCTCGAATCATGGGGTCAAGGAATACCAACGAACAGAAGATAATAGCTATAATGTAAATACTCATGTATTGACACTCTTGTATTTCTTCGGAAGTTTGGAGTTTGTTAAAAACTAAATGTTCCATGTTGATTAGCCTTCCTGTAAACCACAGTCGATGAAGCCTTTTTTTTTATTAGAAGTTGAATTCTTCTACAGACATGAGAAAAATTATCAACGAGCCGGTACTCACAGACTTCTTGGGGATGAAGATCTCTCGACGAGGTAATTTATAAATTAACTGAATTTTTGCAGGCTTCACAGCGATCGTAGGGGGGAATTCTGAAGCTCTCCACTGAGTGAAGCTGTTGTTGCGTATGCCATCGTTTGTGCGAATCCTGTTAACAATGTACCAATTTTCTTGACAGAGAAACCTTCAAAGTAGGGTCTTTCATGAGGTGGGTGTTAATGACATTATAATCATGCCAATGTGATGTCCAGTGATCATTGACATTAAAGTCGTTGGCGAGTACTACAGGTGAATGTATCGAATTCAGCATTGATTGTTGCCATTAAACGAAATCTGCATCGGCATGAATGGGAAGTAAAGAATTGGCGTTACATTGTTTCAACTGTGACTTGAGGGCTATAAGTCGTCTATTTTGAGAAAGTGCGATAATACTCAGTAATAGTAGCCACTGGAGCGGAGTTGTTCTTATAGTCTAGTTATGGTTCGCATTGCTTGGTTTAGCTGTGTGTCCACAAAGTAGGTATGCCAATTATTGATGCAGACAGGAGCACAGTACCCTGTAGTTAACTGCACGAGGGCTATTGTGCTGATTCTTAAAGCTTCGGTGCGTGGCACTCCACGGCGTACTAGCCAGCTTCTAAATCGGGATTGTTCTAGTTTTGATTTTTGCTGATAATTTTTTCAGGTGTTGTTTGAAGGTGAGTCTCCTCTTGAGAATGACACCGAGGTATCTAGGGTGTGGATTATGTTTCAATGTGACTTCATCGTAGTGAACGACAAGAGTTCTTTGAACTTCTCTGTTGTTACGTTGAGACAATGTGGGTTCAGTTTTCCTTGGCTTCTAAATTTTTGAGATACTTACTAATTATGTCAAGACTTTTTGTCAGTAAATCTTCGGTTTGAGCAAAGCTCTAATGTTGATTACTGATGCCAATATCGTCCGCGTACATGAATGTCCGAGATGTTAGTGGTACATCTGAGACGTACAGAATGGTTGTAATTAGACTTTCACCGCCTGAACCAGTACAGACGGCGAAGTATTAATTGCATGGATATCCAGCTTTATAGGACTGATGTTCAGAGTGTGCGCGGCAGAAAATACATTTTTAATAGTGTAAGTGTCATAAGCTGCTGTTAGGAGCCGGTACTGGTACGGGGGCGTAGTGCTGAAACGAAGCATCAATGTGTATTACAGCCGCAGACAGTCAATATGGGTTTCGACAAGGCGAGCAGGGCTTTACTTGCAAAGCTGTTTTAGAAAAACAACAACAGTGCTGCTGATATTCACGAATATCGATGCAATAAAGAAATACGGAGAGGTCCGGTTATGCGCTGGAACTGCAGAACATGATACTTGAGTTCGAATTAACTGACGATTTCGGAACTGATCCTGGGAGAGGCTGACGACCAATTGCGCCACAAGTTTTTGAAGAAGTAACTGTTGCCATTTCTGAGAATGCGACTAATCAAGCAATGATCGAACTGAGTCATGAGAACTGAACGTTCCGTAGTCCACTGTTCGAAAAGTGTCGCGAACAATTGTGGAATTTCTAGTGCGGTTCCAGGCTGTCGCGAATGCATGTCGTCGGGACAATGTGCAACGTTTGTAACTTGGAACGTAAACGTGGTACACAATGAACGAATGTTACCCTCTGATGTAGGAATTTAAATGTGTTTCTTTCAGTGATTTTTGTTATTTCTCTTCCATATATGTCCTTACCAATGCTTCCATAAAGTTTCATTGTTGTACGATCACTCGTTTATCATGGCGATCCTCTCAAGCAGAGAATGTTTAATTATAAAAAATGTAAATATCGTGTAACTAGGGCCTCCCGTCGGGTAGACCGTTCGCAGGGTGCAAGTCTTTCGATATGACGCCACTTCGGCGACTTGAGCGTCGATGGGGATGAAATAATGATGATTAGGACAACACAACACCCAGTCCCTGAGCGGAGAAAATCTCCAACCAAGCCGGGAATCGAACCCAGGCCCTTAGAATTGACATTGTGTCGCGCAGACCACTCAGCTACCGGGGGCGGACAGTTTAATTATAATAACCACGTGTATATTCAACGTTAGAGGAGCTATTACAGATCCTTGTGGTAGGCCATTTTGTAAGCTACGGAAAATACTTGATTTCCCACTGAGATGCATTTGGAAAAGTCTGTCACTCAACATCACATTGAGTAGATGAAGAAAGGTCTGCAAGGAATAAGTTGGCACCCAATGAGTAGTAGTCTTTCTTTCGGAACTGTATCACAGGGTGAACTTTACAAAAGCAAAGGATATTTCGAGTTGTTGGATACCTTTCCTTTTGTGGGTTGTGACCGAGACGACATGATCACAACAGCTCCATCTAGACGTAAAACCAGTTTGCTCTATTGGTGTACTAGCGTTTACAAACGTTTTTAGATTAGCGTATTCTTTCAAGGAACTTAGGGTAAACGCTTAAAAGTACCATTGATCTGTATCTTCCTGGAAAAGCGTTGTTTTCCAGAGGCTTAGGGACAGCAATAGCTTTGATTCTGTGCAAAGATGTTGGTAACTTCTCTCTTCACATCATGTCATCGTTAATATTTAAAAGCCATTGTCAAGTGTGTGGATCAATATCTTTAATGAATTCAGGGTAGATGTTATTAACCCTACAGCTTTTCTGCATTTTGTTAAGATGATTGAAGTATTGAATTGTTCCATTGCGATGAGATCCATAATAGGAAAGAGTTGTTGGTGTCTTTTACGAATGCCCCTAACTTCGTTTCACACTTCTCTCTTTTCTGCCTTGTCAGTGATGGTTTCTGATAGATATTCAATTCTTTTCACTATGAGTTCTGGTCCAGTGTAGTCCGTAGAAAGGGTGGGTGTTTTTTTGTCCGGTTTCTAGTTTGTGCAGTAAACTCTATGCTAGCGGCTGTGTTTCAAGTCTAGGCTCTCCAGTCTTTATTTCCATCTAACCGTTCTTGCATTGTTAAGGGCTTCTAGCAGTCGTTCTCCTAGTTCCTGGTCCCTCGTACGTTCATAAGAACCACACAGCTTTTCACTCTCTTCGTTCCAGCAAGGAACATAAGATTTTGTTACACCTGATGGGATACTGTTTCTGGCAACGCTGATTACTAAGACAAAAAGTGTTTGGTGGATCTCTACTTTGGTGAAATCCATCTGATGTCATTTTCCAGTTGTTCGCTGAATTTGTTCCAGTTAGCCCTTTCTAAATTTGAATCTAGATAGGGAAAGGGAACAGTTGATGGGAATGGTTATGCCTAGTTTGATAACAATAGGTCGCTGCTGATATTTGGGAAGTTTTCATGTATTTCTCTAATAGCATGGCTTAAGTCTGTGCCTGTGGTAGAAAAATTGACTATTATATCCTTATCTCCAACTTACAGATTCGGAGGCTGGTTTCTTCTTAGCACAAAAAAGAAGTTGTAGTTCGTTTCTCTCTACTTAGTCTGCTAAAAACAACTGTCGTTTCTTCGACTTTTACAGAAAGTACAAAAACAGTCTGTGAGGAGGATGAGTATGTTATCGAGACGTTAGCGATGTCTATTCTAATATAAGTAACAATTTAATGCAGCAGTGAGATTATAAAGTGGTGTAGAGTCTCGTGACTGGATTTAGTAGTTGTCTGTGTGAACTTCTGAACTGTGATATCGTAAAGTTTAAGTTTGCGTGCCAGCTTGCTCAGGTATCCACTTTTGCTTCGGATTATGCCCTCGATAATAATTTGGCATATTCTGATTTTGGAGGCAACTGTCGAATGGTCCTGACAAGGACTACTGGAGATTTTGTCTGCTTTATTCTCATCGCAATGTGTTGACTAGGAGATCAAAAGACAGTCTGGCGGTTCATTGCCGCTGCTCATTTAATGTTAACCAGATGGAACGTGTAACACACTTTTAAGGACACGTAGAGCTTTACCCAGCAGGCGATCTAGGTGTGCGAAGACGCCATCTGAAAACGTACTCCAGCTCAGGTGGGCGCCTGAACCTACTGGATTCAGAGTTATTGGAATGTGGCTGGCTGCTTCATCTGGTACTGCAGCGGTCTTCATCCCGAAGTTAACAGCTGGCATAGACTGTGGTGTGTGGCATCACTTACACACCTGGATACTGTTGTGGATCTGATTTTGGGGAGTATATAGGGCGATTCAGCTGCACCTACCACTGGGTGTTATGCAGCCCACAATGCCTTCAAATGCCACGTGCAAGATTTTCATATTTTCTCACTCGCGTCATGCAAACTATTAGTCCTACAGAAAAAATGAATAGGACTTTTTTTATAAGAAATTTAAGGCTGTTAAATTTTGTACTGGGATACCTTTTCACTGGAGGCCACAGTTTCCGAGTCATTTAAGGAAAGTGCTTTCGAAGGTAACTTTTATACATTTTTCTTGAATAATTCGATAACTATGGCCTCTAGCGAAAATTCTCCTAGATCAAAATTTAATAACATTATGTTTCCTACAAAATGATCCAGTTCATTTTATCTGTAGGACTAATAGTTCATGCGTAGCGAGCGAAAGAATATGAAAATCTAGTCCGTGGTATTTGAAGAGATTGTGGGTTGCATAAAAAAAAAACAGCGGTAGGGGCAGCTGAATCACCCTTATACGAAAGCTGCCTGGTTAGCACAGGGGGCAGTCAAATGAAAACGAGATAAGTAGAAATATAGTAAATAAACTGTTTATTATTTCAAAAGTAATCACCATAAATATTACTGCATTTGCCCAATCTGAGGCAAGATGGCCAGTGCCTTTATCAAAGACTGTTTGCGATTACTTACGAAACCATGATTGTACCCAGTCGTGTACCTCTTTGTCCGAAGAAGATCGATGGTCAAGAATGTCTTTCTTGACTCCAAAAATATGGAAATCGCATGCGGAGACATTGGGGGGAGTACGGAGGATGTGTAAGGACTTCCCAGTGAGTCCTCTCCAGGAGGCCCGTATGTTGCTAAAGTTGTTTCGAGTACACTGCAAAAGTTTCTTTGGGAAGCCATTACAAATCTTCCTCTTCCCAAGCGATTTATAGGTTTATGGCGCCCTGAAGAAAGATATTTGTGGCCGTCGATTAGCTTCGGAAGAAGAGGTACACGGCTGGGTGCCATCAGTATCTGGACACTGTGAATTCGTCTTTGGAGTGTTGACTTCGAATACTTGACAATAAGTAAACCCTCCAACCACGATTTCACGATATCCAGATAGTGATGGCTGAGTATGCAAGTAGCGATATATCTCATTGTCTGTACATGGAGCGCATAGGGGCCTGAAGATGGCATTACTGAATACCGAAACTGGCTGTCTAAATAAAATAACTTCCCAAGACGTACGGGGCTGTCTGGCAAATTTCCTTGGTAAATATCTACATCTACATCTACATCTATACTCCGCGAGCCACCTTACGGTGTGTGGCGGAGGGTACTTATTGTACCACTATCTGATCCCCCCTTCCCTGTTCCATTCACGAATTGTGCGTGGGAAGAACGACTGCTTGTAAGTCTCCGTATTTGCTCTAATTTCCCGGATCTTTTCGTTGTGATCATTACGCGAGATATATGTGGGCGGTAGTAATATGTTGCCCATCTCTTCCCGGAATGTGCTCTCTCGTAATTTCGATAATAAACCTCTCCGTATTGCGTAACGCCTTTCTTGAAGTGTCCGCCACTGGAGCTTGTTCAGCATCTCCGTAACGCTCTCGCGCTGACTAAATGTCCCCATGACGAATCGCGCTGCTTTTCGCTGGATCATGTCTATCTCTTCTATTAATCCAACCTGGTAAGGGTCCCATACTGATGAGCAATACTCAAGAATCGGACGAACAAGCGTTTTGTAAGCTACTTCTTTCGTCGATGAGTCACATTTTCTTAGAATTCTTCCTATGAATCTCAACCTGGCGCCTGCTTTTCCCACTATTTGTTTTATGTGATCATTCCACTTCAGATCGCTCCGGATAGTAACTCCTAAGTATTTTACGGTCGTTACCGCTTCCAATGATTTACCACCTATGGCATAATCGTACTGGAATGGATTTCTGCCCCTATGTATGCGCATTATATTACATTTATCTACGTTTAGGGAAAGCTGCCAGCTGTCGCACCATGCATTAATCCTCTGCAGGTCTTCCTGGAGTACGTACGAGTCTTCTGATGTTGCTACTTTCCTGTAGACAACCGTGTCATCTGCAAATAGCCTCACGGAGCTACCGATGTTGTCAACTAAGTCATTTATGTATATTGTAAACAATAAAGGTCCTATCACGCTTCCCTGCGGTACTCCCGAAATTACCTCTACATCTGCAGATTTTGAAGCGTTAAGAATGACATGTTGTGTTCTTTCTTCTAGGAAATCCTGAATCCAATCACAAACCTGGTCCGATATTCCGCAAGCTCGTATTTTTTTCACTAAACGTAAGTGCGGAACCGTATCAAATGCCTTCCTGAAGTCCAGGAATACGGCATCAATCTGCTCGCCAGTGTCTACGGCACTGTGAATTTCTTGGGCAAATAGGGCGAGCTGAGTTTCACATGATCTCTGTTTGCGGAATCCATGTTGGTTATGATGAAGGAGATTTGTATTATCTAAGAACGTCATAATACGATAACACAAAACATGTTCCATTATTCTACAACAGATTGACGTAAGCGAAATAGGCCTATAATTATTCGCATCTGATTTATGACCCTTCTTGAAAATGGGAACGACCTGCGCTTTCTTCCAGTCGCTAGGTACTTTACGTTCTTCCAGCGATCTACGATAAATTGCTGATAGAAAGGGGGCAAGTTCTTTAGCATAATCACTGTAGAATCTTAAGGGTATCTCGTCTGGTCCGGATGCTTTTCCGCTACTAAGTGATAGCAGTTGTTTTTCAATTCCGATATCGTTTATTTCAATATTTTCCATTTTGGCGTCCGTGCGACGGCTGAAGTCAGGGACCGTGTTACGATTTTCCGCAGTGAAACAGTTTCGGAACACTGAGTTCAGTATTTCTGCCTTTCTTCGGTCGTCCTCTGTTTCGGTGCCATCGTGGTCAACGAGTGACTGAGTAGGGGATTTAGATCCGCTTACCGATTTTACATATGACCAAAACTTTTTAGGGTTCTTGTTTAGATTGTTTGCCAATGTTTTATGTTCGAATTCGTTGAATGCTTCTCTCATTGCTCTCTTTACGCTCTTTTTCGCTTCGTTCAGCTTTTCCTTATCAGCTATGATTCGACTACTCTTAAACCTATGATGAAGCTTTCTTTGTTTCCGTAGTACCTTTCGTACATGATTGTTATACCAGGCCGCTGTCCCGATTCAACAAAGGATCAACAGAGATGGAAGTGATCATGTTCGACTACTTGAGGTAATTTGCAGACATACATTGACTTCAAGTACCCAAACAACGATGTCATGTCACCCAGCCAAAATTTTTCCTGATTAGTTTGAAGAACATTCTGTACAGTTTGAGCGAAAGATTTGGCCACTCAGATCGCTCGACAGGAATCCCTCGAATATTTGTGGGACGTAATGGAGAGGTCACTTTGCGCACAAAATCCTGGACTGCCAACAATTTCGCAATTATGGACGGCTATAGAGGCAGCATGGCTCAATATTTCTGCATGGGACTTCCAGCGAATTGTTGAGTACGTGGCACTTAGTAATAATCTTCTATGGCCATGCACGTCGATCGAGAAGTGCTTGGGCCACGGGACTCTCATGCGCAGTCAAATCCCCGTCCGCCTATCTAGATAAAGATTTTCCCTAAATCTTTAAGGTAAAGTCGCGATAATTCCTTGAAAAAACACTTATGATTTCTTTCCATATCGTTTCCCAGTCAGAGCTAATGCTCTCGCCACCGAGGGACTGTAAGCCCTAACGTTCATTTCTTCCACCTATGTTACGCCTATTTCCCTATACAAAAAGAACTTGACTGACTGCTCTCGATAAGGCAACAAACCCCTCCTACTTTGTACAAAGGCAAGATTATCGATGGAATTTGAAACGAATGGGAGGTAAAGCAAGGGTTAATAAAGGAAGAAGGGCAGGAACGACAGATAGTACGAGGTCAACGTCATTAGACACGAATATGTAAACTGCATGTACAAAGATTCAGCGAAAGACGTAACCTTGGTGTTTCCGAAGAAACTAGACGTCTGTGATAGTGTGTTGATGTCAAACAGTGACATGGAAATGAGAAAGAAGTTTCTGAAAAGTAAAACTGTGAGGAAATGATATCCAAATGTTAACAGTAGGCAGTTATGGGAAGACTGGTTAGGTGTTCGTACGGGCCAGGAATGAAATGTACAGACAACACGAAAAGGAGGAAGGGAGGAAAGATGTGGTTACCTGTTATAACGGGATGGAAGGAAATCAACCGACGGCACCAAAAGGAAAGATACGTTGATGAAGCGTATGTCGAGGCACTCGGAACCAGCTAATATGACAGCAGAGAATAGTAACGGTGATGGGGTGAGAGATGCGAGTGGGGTGGTCCTGCTAAAGAGAATAGAAAGAAGTAAAGGAAAACAGTGTAATCAGAGGACAAAAAACATGTAAAGTGCAGACTTTTAGTATTTCATAAAGGGATTAGGAAACGAATGAGCAACAAAAATGGAAGTCTTTTTGTGCAATTAATACTTGTAAGTATTTTTATCTCTCGCGATACTGAAGTAAATACCTTTTTAAAGAATGGTGTGTTTTTATAATGACAGTCGAGGTTTCTTGAAAAGATGAGAACATTTGCATAGATCTCACTAAAGCTTCCAGTGAAAATATTTGCAAAAATTAAGGTACATTCTAAGATGCACCGTTGACTTTTTCCTCTGCGCCCAGCCTTGCATCGAGCTATAGTGGACGAACATAAAATGCTAATTTCATAAGGCATTATTCATATGCATTTCTCGAAGAAGTTTGTACTGAACGATGTGGTAAGAGACTTGATTCATATTCCTGAGGGCTGCTATTCAAATCCCTATCCAGCCATAACATTCAAGTTTTCCATGATTTCTCTTATTAATACTTGGATGGTTACAATTCTGTAAAGTGTTTCGGTTAAAACATTAACGAACACTGTATCACGGTCATGTTCAAGAGCTCTCCAGTGTCGTTAAAAGTGGTACGTCGTTCAATGAAAGAACGATAGTTGCTTCATTGTCTATCTTAGTAAATGTACCGTGACTGTTCCGTGCGAGAGCGCGGGATCGATAATGTGCGTGTGACTTTCTTTGCTACGCTCGTAACTACGTGTTTGCCTTCCTTGCACAGACGGGGGCAACTCCGGTGTATGCCTACTTAAGAGGGCGGTCGTGCTCGCCGTGGAAGTGAGCATGTCTCCGCTCACGGGTTAGATGTGCTGCTCTGTGACGGCGTTACCTGTTGTGGCCGAGGGCGGGTTGGGCTTCTCTGTTTCTGGTCCGTTTCTTGAAGTCCAGGTCTCGCCGTTAACTTCGAGAAGCGCCTAAAGGAGGAAGCGTGTCAGAACACACTAAATTTGGCACACGGCACCGACAACTATGAAATCCCTATACCAGGACTGTCAAAGAGGAAAATTATTTTGGTGAGAACCTAATGTTGAATACTGTCCATTCGTATCTCACTGGGGATTGGCATTGAACTTTAACTTATTGCTGTCACCTGAGGTGCACATTTTGTGTTTGTGTTCGCTAGTGTCATTTATTCTGAGGGATAACAGGGACTGATATTCATCTGAGTCGATGATAACGGTTAATTTTTGTGTATCTTTTTTAACTGTTATTTCCTCAACTGTGAATCCTGTTAATATACACTCCTGGAAATTGAAATAAGAACACCGTGAATTCATTGTCCCAGGAAGGGGAAACTTTATTGACACATTCCTGGGGTCAGATACATCACATGATCACACTGACAGAACCACAGGCACATAGACACAGGCAACAGAGCATGCACAATGTCGGCACTAGTACAATGTATATCCACCTTTCGCAGCAATGCAGGCTACTATTCTCCCATGGAGACGATCGTAGAGATGCTGGATGTAGTCCTGTGGAACGGCTTGCCATGCCATTTCCACCTGGCGCCTCAGTTGGACCAGCGTTCGTGCTGGACGTGCAGACCGCGTGAGACGACGCTTCATCCAGTCCCAAACATGCTCAATGGGGGACAGATCCGGAGATCTTGCTGGCCAAGGTAGTTGACTTACACCTTCTAGAGCACGTTGGGTGGCACGGGATACATGCGGACGTGCATTGTCCTGTTGGAACAGCAAGTTCCCTTGCCGGTCTAGGAATGGTAGAACGATGGGTTCGATGACGGTTTGGATGTACCGTGCAATATTTAGTGTCCCCTCGACGATCACCAGTGGTGTACGGCCAGTGTAGGAGATCGCTCCCCACACCATGATGCCGGGTGTTGGCCCTGTGTGCCTCGGTCGTATGCAGTCCTGATTGTGGCGCTCACCTGCACGGCGCCAAACACGCATACGACCATCATTGGCACCAAGGCAGAAGCGACTCTCATCGCTGAAGACGACACGTCTCCATTCGTCCCTCCATTCACGCCTGTCGCAACAGCCCTGGAGGCGGGCTGCACGATGTTGGGGCGTGAGCGGAAGAGGGCCTAACGGTGTGCGGGACCGTAGCCTAGCTTCATGGAGACGGCTGCGAATGGTCCTCGCCGATACCCCAGGAGCAACAGTGTCCCTAATTTGCTGGGAAGTGGCGGTGCGGTCCCCTACGGCACTGCGTAGGATCCTACGGTCTTGGCGTGCATCCGTGCGTCGCTGCGGTCCGGTCCCAGGTCGACGGGCACGTGCACCTTCCGCCGACCACTGGCGACAACATCGATGTACTGTGGAGACCTCACGCCCCACGTGTTGAGCAATTCGGCGGTACGTCCACCTGGCCTCCCGCCTGCCCACTATACGCCCTCGCTCAAAGTCCGTCAACTGCACATACGGTTCACGTCCACGCTGTCGCGGAATGCTACCAGTGTTAAAGACTGCGATGGAGCTACGTATGCCACGGCAAACTGGCTGACACTGACGGCGGCGGTGCACAAATGCTGCGCAGCTAGCGCCATTCGACGGCCAACACCGCGGTTCCTGGTGTGTCCGCTGTGCCGTGCGTGTGATCATTGCTTGTACAGCTCTCTCGCAGTGTCCGGAGCAAGTATGGTGGGTCTGACACACCGGTGTCAACGTGTTCTTTTTTCCATTTCCAGGAGTGTAATTATTGTCCGTTGTTTTTAAGCTACGAGGTTTGCCCAGAAAGTAATGTAGTGCATTTCTTTTCTCAGCAGAAAACAATGCTACATATGCGAAACGTTACGTTTGTGTTATCTGAAGTCCCCTGAGTGAGCGCGCCATGTTTCCGCCAGTTTCGACAGATAGCGTAGCCGCAAGACAGTTTCAAAATAGCGTTTGTAGCTTATTTACGTTGCAAACAACTTGCCGTCATTGAATTTCACACTGCAGAGAAAGAAACTGTGGGGTATATTCACAGAAGCTTGTGCTAAGTCTATGGAGCATCTGCTGTCGACAGAAGTGCTATTAGTCGCTGGGCACGGAGGGTGAGGTCATCAGAAGGCGGTTGGCAGAACTCCACGATTTGCAGCGGTCGGGGAGACCATCAACGGCTGTCACTCCTGACATACTGCAGCGAGCTGATGTCACTCGCGAGGACAGATGCATTACGACTCGGCAGTTGGCGCTGCATCTGTCAATCAGCAAAGGGAGTGTGGATGCAATTATCCGCACTCTTGGATATTCAACTGTGTGTACAAGATGGATGCCGCGGTGTCTAAAGGTGGATCACAAGTCGCACTGAGAAAACATTTGCCTCGTGTAGTTGCAACGCTTTCAAGCTGAGGGGGAGGCCTTGTCACAGATTGTGGCAGGTGACGAAACCTGGGTTCACCATTGTGAGCAGCCTCTATGGAATGGTGCCATTCCCACTCCCCACAGAAAAAGAAAATCAAAGCAACTGCTTCCGCCGTGTTCTGGGACTCGGAAGGTGTGATTCTCATTGATGTGATGCCAAGAGCCGGTACCATTTATTCAGAAGCATATGTCAACACATTAACAATATTCAAGACGCGCTTCCGGCGACTTCGGGGCCACAGCAACACAGGAGATGTTTTGCTGCAACACGGTAATTCTCGGCCCCACGTAAGTCTGAGGACTGCTGAACGCATCGCAAAACAGGGATGGCCAGTTTTACCCCATCCTCCTTACAGCCCTGACCTCGCCCCCAAGGACTTTCACTTATTGCGACCATTAAAGGATGCCACTTGTGAGGAGCTGACTCAACACGGTGAAGCACTGTCTCCGTCACCAGGACAAAGATTGGTACCGACAAGGCATACACGCCCTTATTTCGTGCTGGAGGAAGGCCATAGAACGGGATGGAAATTACGTGGGAAAATAGGGTGTGTAGATAAAACACCATTCTTTCGTGTGTGTAATTCGCATTACGTTCAATAAAGAATTGTTGAAGAAAAAATGAGTGCATTACTTTCTGGGCAACCCTCGTATGTTGATTTCGGGAGTCCCGAATCAGAAAATAGTTAACAGCACTCAATCATCACTATCTGTTTTTATTCTGCTGTAGTTTTAAATTGTAGTATCGTAGCTTATATTGCCGAAACTGGCGCCTTCAAGGAGACTCCTGTGGGCACCGCGAACGGCCGTTTGAACATCGCCACCAGTAGGATGACCCGGCCAATGAAGAACCTCCAGGTCACCGACCAATGAAGACCGCCGGGACAATGTTATAAACAGCGGCCTCCTAGGCACCTTCTTCTAGTTTGAGATTAATTCCATGTTGCTAGTTAGTGCTGAACGTTACTGGCAAACATTCTGTATACACAGGCACAGACATGTGTTGGGTCTCTCCCTATAGTTAGCCACTGATGCCACCATTTGTCAACAGTGTAGCAGATCTTAGCAAGGAGTAAATTGTACTTATTTAAAGTGCCCTTGTTTCAACTAATCTTTTACTTTCCTGTTCAGATTCCTAAGGCGACAGATCCCTTTGGCTACCTTCCACCCAATTATCATTAGCACATTTGGCTGCTTTGAACATAACGGTTGCGCCGACTCGCATCGTAACGTAAAGACTCTACTTCCACAATAGCTCTTGCAGCCTATGTCTACAAATAAATCTACATCTACAAAGATACTCCGCAAGACACCGTACGGTACTTGTCGGAGGGTACCCTGTACCACTTACTTGTCATTTCCTTTCCCGTTTCACTTGCAAATAGACTGAGGGAAAACGACTGTCTACATGCCTCCGTATGAGCCCTAATTTATCGTATCTTATGTTCGTGGTCCTTACGTGCAATGTATGTTGGCGGCAGTAGGATCGTTCGGAAGTCAGCTTCGTATGCCGGTTTTCTAAATTTTCTCGGTAGTGTTTCTCGTAAAGAACGTCGCCTTCCCTCCAGGTATTACCATTTGAGTTCCCAAAAAATCTCTATAACACTTGCTTGCAGCTTGAACCTATCGGTAACAAATCTAGCAACCCCCCTCTGAATTGCTTCGATATCTTCCTTCAATCCGTTCTCGTACTGATCCAAAATACTCGAGCAATACTCAAGAATAGGTCGCGCCAGCGTCCTATGTGCGGTCTCCTTTATGGGTGAAGCACTCTTTCCTAAAATTCTCGCAATAAACCATTCGTCTTCCCTATCACAGTTCTCACATGATCGTTCCACCTCATGTCACTTTGCAACGTTACTCCCAGATATTTAAATGACTTGACTGTGTCAAGCAGGATATTAGTAAAACAGTATCCGAACATGAAAGGTTTGATACTCCTACTCATCCTCATTAACTTACATTTTTGCTCATTTAGGGCTAGCTGCCATTAATTACGCCAACTGGAAATTTCGTTTAAGTCGTCTTGTACCTTCTAACAGTCACTCTATTCGACACCTTACCGTACACCTTAACGTACACCACATCATCATCAGGAAACAGATTGCTGCCCACACTGTCCGCCACCGAGCGAGGTTACACACTGGACTCGCATTCGGGAGGACGACGGTTCAATCCCGCGTCCGGCCATCCTGATTTAGGTTTTCCGTGATTTCCCTAAATCGCTCCAGGCAAATGCCGGGATGGTTCCTTTCAAAGGGCACGGCCGACTTTCTTCCCCGTCCTTCCCTAATCCGATGAGACCGATGACCTCGCTGTCTGGTCTCCTTCCCCAAAACCAACCAACCAACACTGTCCGCCAAATCATTTACATATATAGAGAAATCAACGGTCCTATTACACTTCCCTAGGGCATTCCTGACGATACCCTTGTCTGATGAACACTCGCCGTCGAGGACAACATATTGTGTTCTATTACTTAAGAAGTCACTCACATATCTGTGAACTTATTCCATATGCTCGTATCTCTGTTAACAAACTGCAATAGGGAACTGTGTCAAATGCCCGGAAATCTAGAAATATGGAATCTGCCTGTTCCCCTTCATCCATAGTTCGCAGTATATCATGTGAGAGAAGGGGAAGCTTTATAAAACCCTGCTGATATGTGGACACAAGCTTCTCGGTCTGAAGAAAATTTATTATATTCGAACTGAAAAATACGTTCAAGGAGTCTGTAGCAGACGGAAGTTAGGGAAATTGATCTGTAATTTTTCGGGTCAGTTCTTTTACCCTTCTTATATAGTGGAGTGACCTGCGCTTTTCTCCAGTCACTTAGGTCTTCGTGCTGGGCGAGAGATTCACGATAAATGCAATGCGGGTTTCAGAGTTTCAGCAAAGTATGTTTGTAAATTTCCTGTGCTTTTAGTGGTCAGAGTCTACTTGTGTTTAACTTTATGATTTTAACGGTCTAAATGCTGTTTTTAATGTTGTTGCTTCCTGTCAGTTATAGTAAGCCGTTGTTTGTCATCCTGTCAGTTTGTGATGACTATTTCAAGTCGTCAACCCAATGAATCAGATGTGTAATTCATTTATTATTTTGGAACGAGAATGGTTAATTAACATAGCTGGGTGAAGTTTTCTATTGTTTGTATTATTTAATAATCTACTAATATTTTAGGTAGGGGGTTTAAATCAGCTCAGCTAGCTGAACGTTGTACTTGTTATTTGTTTTATGGTTATTTCTTTTATTTCTAAGCCGAGTGAATGCTCTTCATGAGGAAAAAATGTTAGGAAATAAATTTTGTATTTGCCATATAGTAGAAGAGTAAGTTAATAAAAACTTTGTGCTAACATCTTGGTTAAAATTATTCCCGGCACTTTCCAGCCACTATCTCCCATTATTGACTATACTGGAAAAATCTGGATCCTTCGCCTACTATCACGTATTGCACTTCTGGTTTCCAGTCTCCTATTTCGTGAATTATAAGTGGTATCCAACGTAAGACAGACATGCCTTTACGAGGACAAGATAAGTAAATGCTATTTGTGTTATGCTTCATAGGATGAGCACTGACTCAACAATGACATGCCTTAACCTAAAAGTTCTTGTCTATTAGCAGTGTTGGTTCACTGAACAGTTCCTTTCGCAGTGATTTTAGAGCATCTGAATATTGGTGCCTCATTATCCGTATGAACGTGGGAGAAATAAGGGGAATGATTCGTTTTCTGTACTCCAAATTGACTAAAACTATGAAGAATATTTGCGGTATAGAGCTCTAGCATGGTGATATCTGTGTTACTGAGTGAAAACTTTACTTGTGGCGAAATCACTGTAAACGTGGACGTGTCTTTGCGACGAACACCGGTCGAGTAGACCTTCCACTTCGGATAGGAACATCAAGACATCTAATGGAACGATTCGTGATGATAGTCCTGCAAGAATGTATGCTGTAGCGTATGAAATGAACATTAGATAGAGTTCAGCTTTTGCAATCGTCCAAGAACCTGTGAACTCGTTGGGTCTCACGTCAGCTGATAGTAAAACACTAACAGGAATGTCTGGAAATGTCAAAATTACATCTAAAGCATTTTGAACAGGAAACAGAAGACCTTCTCGCATAGTTAGTCTTGATGAGACGTGCGTCTGTCATTACGAACCACAAAGTATTTGATGATAACTTCGCTTTCATTACACTTCTGAAGGTCAGATAATGAAATGGTCAGCTAACGTGAGTTATTGCGATATCTGAATCACAAAATCTGAACGAAGTGGAGGGGGAAGTGTTTATAGGATTGCGTCCGCACATACTCGTAACACTTCTCTGGCAGAAACCTTGGTTACCTAAATGTGGTGAATAAATGATGCACGAGTAATATTAAATTTTGCATTGCTTGGACATAATTCATGCTATTTTTGGCTTTCGGTTCCTTAAATTATTTCCACTTCTAACGTTAAGTCAAGCGTTTATGAACTGCTATTCATCTTTTCAATGACAATATTTTTGACTCTTAATTTTGAATCTTTCCACGAAATTTCAATCATCAACTTTCTCCCCTGAATGTTAAAATCTTTTACTGTCGCGAATGTACACAGGGAGAAATTGTGATCATAATGAAATCAGAGCGCATACAGAAATATTAGGTGTTCGTTTTTCAGCTGTTAGAGCTTGGAACTGTAGAGAAATTGTGTCAAGATAGTTCGAAGAACTCTGTGCCGGGACTCGAGTGTGAGTTGCAGAGTAGTCATGCGGATAAAGATTTTGGTACCATATTTGGACATAGGAGTGTGATACACTTGCCTCTTGCATGCAGAGCATTGACGTGGTACAGTCAATCAAAAGCTAAATAAATCTGAATCTGATGAGGCCTAGGCCTAAACATATTATTGTGTATGGCATAATGGCGTAGATAAAACTAAATGCTATCTATACTGAATACTGAAATAAAAGTCAATCATTTTGTATGCTCGCAGCTCGATTTATTCCGAGGATTGGTGTGCAGTACGCTCACTACTTAAGACAGACAGTCTAGTACGGAAAGAACAAGTATTTCAATAATTTTTATGTTTTCGGTCATTCCTTAGTTATTTGTGTATTATTACTGTTTTTAATAATAATATTACCATGATCATCGGCCTCTTTTGCGATTTTATAAGAGAATAAGATCTCAAAAAGGAAAAAAAGAAACGCTACTGGAGGTGGTAATAATAACTAATAATAATAACAGCAAATATTAGATCAGTTTATACCACGGATTGCGAAACTTGTGAGGGACAACATTATGTGCCATTCCGGAGAAAACGAAAAAATAGGAATATTAGAGCATAACATTCCTTCGACGACGCGCTATTACAGATAAAGAATGAGATAAGACTGGGGAAGGAGCGGTGCAGGTTATCGCCAATGTCTTTTTCAAAGAAAACATTCCAGGTTTCGTGTAAGAGATTTAGGAAAACTACAGAAAACCTTAATCTGAATGACCGAGCGGCGATACGAATCCAGCGTTTTAATTAGTACACCATCTCGTGAATTTTATGACATCACGTATTTAAAAGTAAAAATATAGCACTAAGATTAAATAAATTTTTAAAGTTAATCAGTTGGGTTCGAGCCCGTTACGTATAACAAACCACAAACTAAGATTTCTAACGCAATGGATATTTGTACTGTAGGAACCTCGCACATACCTGCAAATGACAGCTGTGTAGACTAATTGCCGTTATGTGTGAAGGGTGCTTGCAGCTGAAATAATTCACGTAATTCTTCTCGCCAGCTGTAAATGATCGCCAGTCGAGAGCGAAAATGGAATTAGTGGAAATGGAATTTCATTTGCAATTATGCTGGAACAGCTCTCAGTGTTCCTTTATAGCTACTGCGAAAATGAGCGCAATCATTCAGGCAGATTTCAACATTTACAACTGCCAGCACGCAAACAAATTGGATATGTGCATCAGAACTGACATGTCATTCGTCAGGAAAAATGAATTTAGTAGACGGAAAATAGTAAACTTTTAACGAAGTCCACAAACCTTCAAGCGTATGCATCGACCATTCACATTAGAGAAAATATGTTGTAGTTACTTGTGAGACAGTCGTTTTTAGCTTGCTTATGGTCCTTTTCACAAAATCCACAAGCATAATTAGTAATATTAGAGTACCAGGATGGTAAACTACAGTACAGTTAAACACTCGAATTCAGCAATCAAAACTATAGCCACCCAAATACGCCGTCTGTTTCGTAGAATAATTTTTTCTAATTGCATTTAGCGCCTCATTTCTCGAACTTTTTCGTCTTTGTGGCAGTTTGTATGTGCTTAGACATTTCCTTTTCAATACGGCACAGAATAATAAAAATTCAGGAAACAATGTAACGATATTGGGGGTTCATAGGAACACATCGTAAATATTTTTACGTTTGTTAAATGATTCAGCTGTTGTACTATCAAGTAATACTTCTGAAAAAAAAGATTATGATAGATCACCTATGGTAAAGCGTCTAATTTTATATTGAATGTAATACGAAATCAGAGCTGTACCTACAACACAGGCACAATCCAAATGTTTATTTTTGAGATAACGGTAATGTATCAATGGGCTGAAGTTAAATAAATATCCTTTAGGTGTACTAAAATGTACGTGATTGTGATACAAAAGGCAAATTATGTGAATGAAAACACACAACCAAATTTTTAACCAACATCCCATATGTTTGTCCTACAGTATTTTCTTATAACATATATTTTACTCACTGTCTCAAATTCACTTAGATATGCAACCGCTTTTTAAAAATCTGAATTGAAAGAGGACAGAAAAAAAGAAATGTAAATAAATTCCTGTAACATGGAACAACTTAATGACAGTCTTGTCTATTTATTGGGACTTATTGTTTCCCAAGGCCTGTGATTCAGTGGCAAGCCATGAGCCTATAAGTGCGTCATTGATCGCCAGAATATCGCTTTAGATTCTAGTCTCAGATTGTGGGAGATCAGTATCATTTGCTCATATTTATTTTATGTATAACGTTTTCTTGTGATAAGAAAGCTACAGCTTTTGACTACATATTTCCAACAATTTGGTTGTATGTTCAAATGTAATTTGATTCTGTCGTGCATAAAGAAACTGATAAGTGATTTGTTTTCATGAACTTTTCATGAATTAGCATCTGACGAAGCGATTCTGACAGGGACACTCTTGTGGTGCCTTGTGTCAGTCAAAATTGGAACTTTCGGTGGAGGCACTGACGAGAGTTTGTTACCGAGGACCAACAGAGGTCAATGTATTAGCTCAATGCAAATCATGGAAATTTCATATTATAGTTAAAAATAAAAAAGAACTCAGACGCAAAGAACAATGCATTTAGGGTGTAAGGAATCCGGATTTTACAGACCTTACATGAGCTTGATCAATAATGACAGGAAGATACAGTATGAGATCCTAAGATAATAATAATTACTTTATATCAACAGAAGGCAATTGCAATTAATCTCATGTACCAAAAACTACCAATATGGACTGGCACGAACAAACAAGTAAAGTGAAATACATTTTGGAGACGAACTGAGCAGGTGGTTAATGATATCGTAAGACTCCCATTTAGCAAGAGAACGACTAGCTTCAGCACAGGAAGGGATTAGGCCAGAACAATACATTATAAATTTAATTTAAATTAAGCCAGGACTGAGGGTAAGTGGCAGCATGTCATTAACAGGCCTAGGCTGCGACCCAGCAAGAAAAATAAAAATGTATTCTTTTTTGGTAAACGTTTTTAGAATACAGTGATCAATATATTATTATATTTTGACTAAAGTTCAGTCTTGATCACACCATTTATGTTTCAATGACATAGATAACCGGCTTCGGTTATTTTTACACAACCATCATCAGACCTGTGGATTAATTTTAGGAAATACTAGAAACCAATCTTTAAATAAAATGAAAGTGTCTAATGACGTCAAAATTAAACAAGATAAAATAAAATTAATTATACCCATGGCTCCCTTAGGATGGTATGCGGAGCTCTCCTCAGCTGCTACGAAGTCAACTGATGGTTATGAGTGCTGAGCACGAGCTTAAATATGCAGAGGCTCCGCCTACTTCCTGTCACACTACTTCACAACTGCCAATCAGCGTTCATAATATGACGCCATCGTCAAAGTATAGAAGTAGGAAATACACTAATAACATAAAATTGACTCATTTAAAATGTCTGATTAACAGATAGGTAGTATGTGTACAGCTTATTTATATTTTAGATAAAAACAGTAAACTACGATGTGTAATAGTTGTGCCCTCTATGGGCAACCTTAATACTATTACAGTGTCAGTTACATCAAAGATGTGAAAGTCCTTGGAGTTGTGGTATATATCGATTATACCGAGTCGCCTACACCACAACTGCATCTTTGTTGGATGTTGTAGAATCGTCTTACTTTAACTGTAGTTTTCATAGCAATATTCTTTATAGCATTAGGGTAGCAGTTTTTTATGAATTTTATTAGTTTACGGACGGGAGACCCCTTCAATAATGTGGAGCCACAAGTAGTTCATAGTTTGCCTTTTCAATATATTTACGTATTAGCTATTGGATCCTGCCTCTTACCTTTCACTAATTATTAAATTCTTCTCTGAATGGTCAGCTCTCACCTTTCCTCGTCCATTTCGAACGCTAGTGTTGTGGGCAACTGCTGAATTTAGGCCATATCCCCCTACGCCCCCCAGTCTTGTATCAACGTCCATAGTTAACAAGATATGTATACTCAATAACTATACTTCGTTTGTACAAGTGTAATTTCGATTGATAATAAATTGTGGTGCTCTTAATCCGACTTCAATGAAACGTGATAACCCCATTTATAGAGATATCAAGGAAATGTTAGCATTGCAAGGCCACCTACTGAAAACGCTCCTCTTAAGATGATAAAATTGATTGTAAATCCAGCGAGTAGTTTTTGTTTGATCGCGGTGGGTATTTTTTATGCAGTCAGATAGACGATCCTTGCGCCAGGCCCTAATTCATTCTGATGCGCCGACGACTCTTGTATTTGGTGATCTGTATGAAATTCAACCCCAGTTCTCCGTTCTAGATAAGGTTAAGACACACTGATAGGGCAGTTGTGAGCAAAATCCACGTTATGTGGTGAAAGGGCAGGTCCTGCCATTTCCAATCCCTTTTACTGGACAAGGCACCTCTTTTAAGACTTTTTAAACCATATGTGCTGGTTAAAGGTGTGTATGAGAACGTACTGGCACAAAGGTATATTTTATGTAATTTGACAGAGACTTGGAATACATTCTGGCCAAGAGCCGAGACAAAAATTTAAAAATCTCAGTGCCTGGTCTCTCAACATTATGAAAAATATTTGGTAATACAAACCTTGTAGCTACAGTGAGGGAAAAGGAGTAACCACTAAATGATTAGGTAGATGTGTGCAAATAAAAAGAAATTTAAATTCATTAGAGTATTTCGTTGTTCTCTTTTCGATTGTGACTGTCACACAGCATGATGCATGACGGCCAATCTGGTTTTACTCTCTCCTGAGGGCAGGCTACAGAATATTAATTATGTGGTAGGCTATGGGTTGCTTAACACAAAAAAGGGAGCTCACAGATATTGGTTACTTCCCCAGGATTCATAGACTTTGATATCAATTGGTTGTTACTGAAATTGCTTGAGAGAATGCTTTATAAACAGCATGCTCATTATTACATACATACATTTATCCTTGTTTCATAGATCACGATTACGACATTTTGTAATGATGTGGAACGTATCACATTAACATAAGTTTTCTTTACACAAAATAATTAATTAATTTTTTTTCAGTTTCTACTTCATATCTAAGAATTCATCTACTGAGTAGAAGGAGCTATTGTTGTGATCTTCAGTCCTGCGACTGGTTTGATGCAGCTCTCCTTGCTACTCTATCCTGTGCAAGCTTCTTCATCTCCCAGTACATACTGCAGCCTACATCCTTCTGAATCTGCTTAGTTTATTCGTCTCTTGATCTCCCTCTACGATTTTTATCCTCCACGCTGCCCTCCAATACTAAATTTGTGATCCCTTGATGCCTCAGAACATGTCCTACCAACCGATCCCTTCTTCTGGTCAAGTTGTGCCACAAACTTCTCTTCTCCCCAATCCTATTCAATACTTCCTCATTAGTTATGTGATCTACCCATCTAATCTTCAGCATTCTTCTGTAGCACCACATTTCGAAAGCTTCTATTCTCTTCTTGTCCAAACTATTTATCGTCCATGTTTCACTTCCATACATGGCTACACTCCATACAAATACTTTCAGAAACGACTTCCTGACACTTAAATCTATACTCGATGTTAACAAATTTCTCTTCTTCAGAAACGCTTTCCTTGCCATTTCCAGTCTACATTTTATATCCTCTCTACTTCGACCATCATCAGTTATTTTGCTCCCCAAATAGCAAAACTCCTTTACTACTGCATTTCCTAATCTAATACCCTCAACATCACCCGACTTATTTCGACTACATTCCATTATCCTCGTTTTGCTTTTGTTGATGTTCATCTTATATCCTCCTTTCAAGACACTATCCATTCCATTCAACTGCTCTTCCAAGTCCTTTGCTGTCTCTGACAGAATTACAATGTCATCGGCGAATCTCAAAGTTTTTATTTCTTCTCCATGGATTTTAATACCTACTCCGAATTTTTCTTTTGTTTCCTTTACTGCTTGCTCAATATACAGATTGAATAACATCGGGGAAAGGCTACAACCCTGTCTTACTCCCTTCCCAACAACTGCTTCCCTTTCATGTCCCTCGACTCTTATAACTGCCATCTGGTTTCTGTATAAATTGTAAATAGCCTTTCGCTCCCTGTATTTTACCCCTGCCACCTTTAGAATTCGAAAGAGAGTATTCCAGTCAACATTGTCAAAAGCTTTCTCTAAGTCTACAAATGCTAGAAACGTAGGTTTGCCTTTCCTTAATCTTTCTTCTAAGATAAGTCGTAAGGTCAGTATTGCCTCACGTGTTCCAGTATTTCTACGGAATCCAAACTGATCTTCCCCGAGGTCGGCTTCTACTAGTTTTTCCATTCGTCTGTAAAGAATTCGCGTTAGTATTTTGCAGCTGTGGCTTATTAAACTGATTGTTCGGTAATTTTCACATCTGTCAACACCTGCTTTCTTTGGGATTGGAATTATTATATTCTTCTTGAAGTCTGAGGGTATTTCGCCTGTTTCATGCATCTTGCTCACCAGATAGGAGCTATCATCTAGAAATTCCTTTAATTTGCTTTTAAATGTCAGACTTTTAATACTATTTGACAAATGACTAAGGATTTTTGTGGCAGCATAATTCACCACTTTCTGTGCCAAAGTGGGGTTTAATCCAGAACAGTAAATATCATCCTTTCTTCTAGTGTTGTAGCTATGCACTTTGCTGTTATTTTTGAACTGGGATAGGTTATTAATGACAAATTTCATAATTATATGTATTGCGAAGGTATTGTGAATATCCCAAGTTCCTTAAATAAATGTCTGCAAGGTGATCTCGGGTGGGCTCTAGTTATTATTCTGATTATACTCTTTTGTGCAATGAATACTTTCTCTCTTAATGACGAATTGCCCCAAAATATGATGCCATATGAAAGCAGTGAATGAAGGCATAGTAGGCTAATTTACTGATATGTTTATCACAAAAATTTGCAATAAACTTAATAGCATTAGTAGCTGAACCTAAATGTTCCTGTAGATCATTGATGTGTTTCTTCCAATTCAATTTCTCATCAATGAATACACCTAGGAATTTTGGATATTCTGTCTTAGCAACAGGCTTCTGTTCGTAGTCTATATTTATCAATGGTGTTATGCCATTTACTGTACAGAATTGCAGAGACCCAATTAATAATTTTCTGCAAGACATTATTTGCAATTTACTCAGCTGATTCTTCCTTCTTTGGTGTGATTACTACAGTTGTATCATCAGCAAAAAGAACTAACTTTGGATCCTCATAAATGTAGAGTGTCAAGTTGTTATATATTGAGAACAATAAGGGACCAAAGACTGAACAGTGTGGGACACCATTCTTGATACTTCCCCAGTTAGAGGACTCTCCTGGTTTTTCCTGACTATCTGTCTTGTTAATTTTAACCTTCTGCATTCTTACAGTTAAGTATGAACTAAACCATTTGTACAGTGTCCCACTCATACCACAATACTTAAGCTTATCTAGAAGAATCTCATTATTCACACAGTCAAACGTCCTTGAGAGATCACAAAATATCTCAATGGGTGATGTTCAGTTATTCAATGCATTTAATATTTGTTCAGTGAAAGCATATTTAGCATTTTATGTTGAAATGCCTTTCTGAAAACCAAATTGTCATTTTGTTAGCACTTCAGTTTGACAAATAAGTGATGTTACTCTTCAATACATTAGTTTTTTCAAGAATTTTAGATAAAACTGTCAGAAGTAAGATTTGACAGTAGTTGTTACCATCCATGTACCCCCTTTTTTTGATGCAATGGTTTTAAAATAGCATATTTCAGACTATGTGGAAAAATGCCCTGTTTCAGTGAGCTACTACATATGTGGCTGGGAATCCTACTTATTTATTGGGAACTCTGTAGGAAATGCCATAAATTCCACGTGAGCTTTTACTTTTGAGTGAATTTATTATTTTCCTAATTTCAGTAGGAGAGGTTGGTTGAATTTCAGTTTTATCAAATTGCATAGGTACTGCCTCTTCCATATACTGCCTTGTGTTTTCTAATGAACAGCTGGATCCTATTTTATCTACAACACTTAAAAAATGATTATTAAAAATGTTCCCTACTTATGACTTCTTGTTAACAAACTTTTCGTTGTGTTTGATAGAAATACAGTCTTCCTGTGCTCTTTGTTACATTGTTTCCCTTTTCACGATATTCCAAATTGTTTTAATTTTATTATCAGATGTGCTAATCTCAGACATAATACGCATACTTCTGGACTTCAACCACACGCAATCATACTGTAATCCTAATTAAACAACATTTCTGCAGATCTACAGCTGAGGTCGGCGACCACCGAATGAAATAGTTTCTCAAGATTTTACGTTGCTTTGCAGCAAGTGATTATGGATGTATGAACTTTAAGACATAACAGTGACCTGTACCAAATAAGAGTAACAGTATAGAGAAGGTCACCACGAATAGTCACAGGTGGCTTTCATTCATGTAAGAGTGTCAAAGAGATACTGAAGGAACTGAACTGGAAGACTCTTGAAGAAATACGTAAATTATCCCGAGAAAGTCTACTGATGAAGTTTCCGGAACGTACTTTAAAGGATGACTTTAGGAACATACTACAAGCCCATATGTATCACTCACATAGGTACTGTGAGGGTAAGAGTAGAACAATTAATTACTGCACGCACAGAGTCCGTCAATTATTCTTCCCGCGCTCCATACGCGAATGGAATGTGGGGAAATCCTGATAACTGGCACGGTGGGATATACCTTCTACCGTGTACTTCACAGTGGTTTACAGAATATAGATGTAGATGTAGACTGGTCAAGTCAAATTACTTTTTATAGTGGAAAATCTGCGGACGTGCTGCTCGACGCCCAAGGAATCTAGCAGAAAATGGCTGTTGACTAGGATAGTATGAGGGCGGATCCGGTAGCGGAAACAACCATCTACAGGTTAAATGCACCAAAATAAATGAACAACCTCAGAACATATTCCGTAGTGCTCATAGCAGTATTAGTCGTTGGGTAACTGGTTAAGAGCTTTGTTGTAGTTTTGTACCAGTAGAAGTAGTTGTAGTATTAAACAAAGAAGTAATGGAAATAAAGAGTTAATACATAAATTTATTGTTATCGAAAAAAATGATTTTATATGGCCTGTTTTAGCTTTTCAGATAAAAGGCTGTAATTGTGGAAATAACTGAATTGCTGCAACCCTTGGCGACAAAAAAAGTTGTGATACTGTGCCTGATGAGGTCTTGTTATGTGACGACTTATTAATAAACGTAAATGTACTTATATTCAAATGTTTTACGCAGTACAAATCACGATCACAAATATCTACTAAATATCCTGAATGTTATTCTTCTTCTACTCATTGCATTGCGTTGCAGCAGCCTTAGTTCACATTCCTCGCTAGAAGTGTGTACGACAAGATGATTGTCACTATAATGCCCATTCACGACTCCATGTTACTTCTGTTTGAAATTTATAACGCAACAGCTGATCTGTCCCAGGCATATACGCCCATCGGTCGAAGACAAACAAGAAAACATCCTCACTTGGCAACGAAAAAGCCATTTGCCCCTGCACCTGTTTCCACCCCTGATGTGCCTGTCCAACATTTTGCGCAGCTACTATAATTCCTCCAGTATATTTTTGAACTGGTGCAGGAATGAGCTACAGCCAATAGTTTCCAGTGGTGAGTTTATATTCTTTACCAGTTTCGGATGTACGTAAGTAAAGCGGTAGGTGGAGGGTGGAGAGAGTGGTAAGGTTCTGAGTCAGCAAAATGTTGATGAAGTTAAAGAAACTTTATTAAAAGAGATCAAAAGGCAACGTTACTCAAGACATAAATACCAAAATATTGTGGCAGTTTTTGCCAAAATAACATAATGTTAAATTAACGAAAATTTTAACAATGCAGACATTACAAGATGTACACAAGAGTCTGAATCAGTGCAGAATTTATTCCAACGGCCAACCGTCGAAGACGCAGGGAACTTCAAGCAATTACAAGAATGCATAAGTAAGTTTAGCCAAGTGGTTACTACAATGGTCAGGGACCTATCAAGAAACAGACGCCTACTTAATTGACCACATACAACTTTGAACTGAATCAAATTAACTTGTTCTAAATAATCCACCAGATTAAACCTTAAAGCAGACGAGAAACGGTTGATGGTGGAATAACTCTTCAAATACCGGATTACACAAAATTTTAAAAACAGGTAAACAATGGCGACTGTTGAAATTACAATTTGATACTTATTTTTAAACTGATCTGTAGCTAATGATGGAACTAGTCACAGCCCAAAAGAAATTCTATTTAAACAAACAAAATAGCAAACAGTGGTAATAATCTTAACAGTTCCATCGTATTCCTGATCTTCAACAAGAACATTCACATACGGAAACCATCCCAGGTGACAGTGGCATAATGAGAGATCATTAATCTTCCCTTCAAAGAAAACAGACTAGTACTCGTATAGTACCACAGTAAACTGTTACACACGTCTGTGTTTACAGAAACTTTACGAAGCAGTAGGAGAAGAAAATAACACTTTGTGACCTGCACACAGAAATGAACCTAACTCGTATTTAGCAAAAGCATGTAAATGGAAGACAGTTCGGTAAAGACGCCACAATTTGAATCAATAATGGCTGACATCAGTGACGTGCCCCCATCATTAAACAAAATAACTCTTAGTCACTGAAATCATTAACCACTAGACAGGAACTCGACAAGCATTGAATGAGGACAGATACAGAGAACACAGAAGAGATTATCTTTATTTAAACAATAAACTGACAGCAAGAACAACCAGGTTTTAACTTCTAACCTAAACCAGTATTAGAATACAGTACATGCATGGTAAAAGTCACCTTCAGCTTACCAATCAGTCTTGAAGACATGAATTTTAAATCTTATAGTTTCGATCCTAACGTGCAACTGTCTGACCGCATTTAATTGCACTTTTCTTTGCACAACAGAAATGAGCTTAGTGGCGGATTGAAATACAAAAACTGTATGGGAGGGTGGAGTAAAGCGCCCATTCTCAGCGAAATTGAATTTTCATGAAATCATGGCTATTAACAGAAGCTTGTGGCATATACAGGGTGATTATAATTAAAGTTAAACTTTCAAACAGCTGTAGAAATAACACCAATGGTCAGAATAATGTCAAATTGCAACGGAATATTACCGGACAAGCGATAAAACGTATGGTAGACGAAAAATAGTTACAAAATGTAGCAATAAATGGCTCTGTAAGCATCATAATTTAATAGTCGTCGACTACAAATGACAAATAAATCATACAATGCCTAAGGCGTACGTTTGACGTTAAACAAACTCTGCTACCCAGTGTGCATGGTTGTACAGGTATGAGACTGTTAGTTACGTCTACTACGGCGAGGTCATATCACATCGTATGGGAAAAATAGGTTTTTAATTGTCCTGAGGCCAAAAACCGGATAAAAAGCTTCACTCACATCGGTTTTTAATTTTCCTAAGGCCAAACACCGCATAAAAAGCATCAATCAAAATCAAATAGCATTATTAATTTCCGTGTGACTGACGCAAAACATGTTCAATATGCTGTCCACTGTTTTCGGCAATAAGTTGAAATCGAGAAACAGCATGCTCCATAACTGATCGAAGTGTTTCCGGGTTCACGTTCAGAATATGTTGCGCAATGCGTGCCTTCAATGCAGCTAAGTTTGCAACTGGATCACTGAATACAACATTTTTCAGACAGCCCAGCAGCCAGAAGTCACACGGATTAAGATCAGGTGATCGAGACGGCCAGGCTGTAGGGAAATGGCGGCTGATAATTCTAGCATTTCCGAAATGGCGCTTCAGCAACTGCTTAACTGGATTTGAAATGTGCGGAGGTGCGCCGTCTTGCTTCAAAATGATCCCATCCACCCATCCACGCTGCTGGAGAGTTGGAATGATGTGGTTGCGCAAAAGACACTCGTAGAGTTTACCAGTGATGGTACAGATAACAGGACCGAAAGCACATGTCTTTTCGAAAAAATATGGTCCTATGATAAATGACGCCGTAAACCTGCACCATACACTGACCTTTTCAGGATGGAGTGGTACTGGTTGATTTGCGTGTGGATTTTCCCTTGCCCATATTCAACAATTCTGTGTATTGAAATATTCTGTCACATGGAAGTGAAGTCCACGGTCAATCATAGTCCACTTCCATGTGAGCAAGAAATTCTAAAGCAAAGGTCTCTCTTGCTGGCAGGTCAACAGAGGCATCTCGTGCACAAGGGTAATTTTGAATAGATAGCAAAAAATAATGTTTCGTAGGATTTTACGCACTGTGATCACGGGTATGTCCACTGTTCGGGCAATTCTCCGTGCACTACACGTTTGCACACCATCACTCGTCTCCTCCTGCATTGCTGTGGCCACTGCTTTCACTGACATCGAATCAATTCGTTTCCTACCTCTACCAGGTTGCACATCAAAAGTACCCGTCTTTTCGAATTTCCAAATCATATTCTCCAGACCCACGGCAGGCATTGGACCAACGCCTTTTTCAAACCCTTCAGTTCCCGGAACTTCTGCAGAGCGACGTGTGCACAGTCATCATTCTTGTAATACAGCTTTACAAGCTGAGCGTGACCGTGCATTGAGACAGTTATGGTGAACGTCCCTGACGCGAAAGGAGGAAAAGCAGTTTTTTTTTCATTATTGTTAATTTCACACCTGATACAGGTAGGCCAGCAGCAGCATATTACGCCGCTCTTCGGCCGCAGATAAAACTAATGAAACAAAAGAAGACAATCGCAGAATAGATAGGGTGGATATACAAACGTAGACATACAAAATTAAAACACACGAGCCGTTCACGGGCGCAGAGTCCAAAATAAAAATATTCAGACATGTGGACACCCCATAGAGATGACAGATGGCAAACGCGAACGTTGGAGCACAAACGAATAAACACTGAACACTTGAGCACGAACACGACGGCACACACAAACACTAGCCGATGATCTCCGGCGCGCGAAAGTTCACTATACGTGTGCAAGTCCGGGGACCTGCCAAAAGGGGGAAAAAGGGGGGAGGAGGGAGAGTGTGTAGATACCAGTGGCAGAGGAGATTAAGGGGGAGGAAAGAAGGTAGGGGGTAGGGGAAGCCCAGGGGAGGAGGGAGGAAGGAAGGGAGGAGGGAGAGAAGGGAGAGAGGGTGCCCTCGGGAAAAAACACAGGGTGCAGTAGAGGAGGATCGAAGTTGGTAGGAGGGGTAGATGGAGGGGATGAGCGCATAATCGGGGGGGGGGGAGTTGGTGCAAGCCACCTTGGGCGAGGGTATGGAGAGTGGAGAGTTGGAGAGCAGGTGGGATGTGGGAATGCAGGAGCAGCAACGGACAGAGGTGGGAGAGGATTGGAGAGACAAGCGGGTGAGGGGGATCAAGTTTGTGGGAGCTGTAGAGGATCTGTATCCTTTCGAGGAAATGAAGGAGGTGAGGGAATGGAATAAGGTCATAGAGGTTCCACGTGGGGGAGGGGAGATGGATGTGATAGGTGAGGCGGAGTGCATGGCATTCTAGGATTTGAAGGGATTTGTAAAACGTAGGAGGGGCGGAGATACAGGCAGGATGTGCGTAGCAGAGGGTAGGGTAAGGGTCTTATATGTGTGGAGGATGGTGGAGGGGTCCAGACCCAATGTGCGTCCAGAAAGGAGCTTGGAGTTGGGAATGTGCCTTGGCTTGGAGTGTCCAGAGATGGAGGATCCAGGAGAGGCGACGGTCAAGGGTGACGCCAAGGTACTTAAGGGTGGGGGTGAGGGAGATAGAACGACCATAAATGGTGAGATAGAAGTCGAGGAGACGGAAGAAAGGGGTGGTTTTCACTACAATGATCGCCTGGATCTTGGAAGGATTGACCTTGAGCAACCACTGGTTACACCAAGCTGTGAACTGGTCAAGATGGAATTGAAGGTATTGGGAGCATTGCAGGGTGGGGGCAAGGGCAATGAATTCTGTGTCATCGGCGTACTGGAGAAGGTGGATGGGGGGTGAAGGCGGCTGGATGTCTGCTGTATACAAAAGGTATAAAAGAGGGGAGAGGACGGAACCTTGGGGCACACCGGCGGAGGGGTAGAAGGTGTAGGAATCCATGTTATGGATAGTCACATAGGAAGGACGTTGGGAAAGAAAGGACCTGATCAGACAGATGTAGTTGATAGGAAGGGCGAAGTTTTGGAGCTTGAAGAGGAGATTGGAATGCCACACATGGTGATAGGCGCATTCAAGGTCGAGGGAGAGGAAGATGGCAGAGCGACGGGAGTTGAGCTGTTTGGAGAGGAGATGAGTGAGATGAAGGAGAAGGTCATCGGTAGAAAAGGATGGTCGAAAGCCACACTGGGTAACAGGAAGGAGGCAGTACTGGCGGAGATGCTGGTAGATGCATCGGGTAAGGATGGATTCCAGGACCTTGCTGAAGACTGAGGTAAGATTGATAGAATGGTAGGAGGAGACAGCGGACGGCGGTTTGTCAGGTTTGAGGAACTTCAGGATACGGGAGGTTTTCCACGGGCCATGGTAGAAGACGATGGACAAGACCATATTATATAGTCTGGCCAGGGGGGAGAGGAAGGAGGCGGGAGCTTCACAGTGGTGGTGATAGATAACATGATCGTGACCGGGAGTGGTGTTGCGTTTCGTGTGGAGTGTAGCGATGATATCCTGAGTAGTGATGGGGGCATTGAGTTCGTTAGGTGTAATGTTGTCCAAGTACTGGAAGCCAGGGGCGAGGGGAGGGACAGAGGTGTAAGTTCGATTGTGGATATCCGGGAAGAGGGAGTAATCGAATTGGGGATCGTCAGGGAGGGTAAAGATATTGGACAGGTAGGAGGCAAAGTGATTGGCCTTACTAAGGTTGTCAGCGAAGGATTGGTCACCATGAAGGAGAGGGTAGTAGGGGGGGGGGGGTTAGATCCGGTAAATTGGCGGAAGGCAGACCAGTACTTGGACGAGTTGATAGGAAGTGTAACATTAACATGTCTGTCGCCAGTTCCGGCGTTTCTTAGCCGTGAGCAAATTTCGGACGTGTCTTTGTAGTTGCCGGTGGCGTCGTAGTGCGCCCGGGTCACACGTGTGAAGGAAGGCATGGTAGAGACGGCGGGATTCATGGAGGAGGAGGACAGCCTGTGGGGGTAAAGTGGGACGGTGTGGGTGGATGGCGATGGTAGGAATGTGGGCCTCTACGGCCTCAGACAAGGTCTGCTGGAGAAAGGAGGTGGCATGGGTAACATCATTAGGGTGGTCGTAGGTGAAGGGGTGGCTATCGACCTGGGTAGAGGGGTATACCAGTAGGCATCCAAGTCGACATGGGAATAAACATGGACGTATTTCGGGGGAGGGTCGATGCGAGGAATGGGACAGGGACGACGACCGTCTGAAACGGTGAGGAGGACAGGGAGATGGTCACTACCAATAGGGTCAAGGACGTCCACTGCTATGCGGCCAAGGACGTTGCGGGAGGAGAGGATGACATCTGGAGTGGTATTGGATTCAGGGTGGGTGTGCTGGGGAATGGGAACGAGGTCGCCTCGGAGGGAGGAGAGGAACCGATACCACCGCTGTAACTGGGCTGCGGAATGACTATAGATGTTGAGGTCGGCAATGATCATGTAGGAGGAGAAGGTGCGGTCTATGTGGGAAAGGAAGTCAAAAGGTGTTCTGTGGGGTCGGGAAGGAGGGGTTGGAGCCAGACAGGGATCTGGCAGTGGTGGCCAATGGCCACTTCGCCACACACTATCGGGAGGGGATTATCAGAGCGGTGGAGGAGGTAGGGCGAAGTGTGGACGGTATGCTGGGGATGTAGAAGGGTTTCGTTAAACAGAAAGGCACCCACATGGTGGGTCGTGAGGGTGTGCATGAGGAGGTTCTTGTTGGTGGGTAGGGAGTGGATGTTGTTAAACAAGATACGGTGCTGTTGTGCCATGACAGGAATTTAGACAAGGTTGTCGAAATGGGAGAAGGTGAAGTGGGCCAGGTTGTGGGAATAGGTGGCATAAGAAGACAGATCGGGCAGCGAGGGATACATGCTGGAGGGTGTGGGGGTGCTGGAACAGGTGGGTGTCCTGGAGGACAATGGTGACAAACCTGATGATGTCCTCGGCAGTGGGGAGGGGGGACGGAGGGAGTTGTCAGGAGGGCTGGGGGCGTCCAGAGGACGGACAGGGACAATAAGTGCAGGAGTTGCAGGAGGGGGGGGGGTTGGGCCTTGCATTTCTGGGAGTAGGCGGGATGCGGGAGGTTGCAGGTGTTGCAGGAGATTGTGAAACTGCCTGAGGAAGTGCGCCTGTTTGCAGTGCGGGCAGACGGGGGCCTCGCGGCACTCTGATGTTGGGTGTGCAATGTAGCACAGGCACCTCTAGCAGTGGATGGATTGAGGAGGGGAACGGGAGGGGTCGACCTTGTATTGACGATGGAACAGAAGGGCACCCTCCTTCAAGAGAATGTCGATGGGGGAGGCGTGCTCAGAAAACACCCACATAAGGCGGAGGCGGGTGGGGCCGGCAGGATTGAAGATCTGGTGCACTGCATGGACATCTAGGTAGGGATGCGCCTTAAGCACCACCAGCACCTTCTCCTCCTTGATCGTCGGAGTAAGTCGAGTGATCATGGTGGTGAGGGTTGGCTGGCGATGCAGGGCCTGGGGTTGGCAGGAGAGGGAAGGGGAAGGAGCAGGGGAGAGGGAGGCGTTGGGGCCAAAGCGGGGGATGGGGATTCGTGAGAGGATGTCTGAGTGAAGGGTGGGGCTAGGGGAGGTGATGAGAATAGAGTCTCGACAGGGAGTGAGGAGGGAGATGGGAGCTCCGGGATAGTGTTGGCAGAGGAGTAGGGTGAGGTTCCAGGCCTCAGGAGGGAGGGATCAGGACAGGATTGGAGGTATTTGTAGGAGGGGGGAGGAGGAGGAGGAGGAGGAGGCAGAAGAGACAGGCGGGGAGACATCCATGGCGTCCTGGGGGGGGGGGTGGAGGATGGGGCTGGGACTTTTTGGGAGTAGGGGAGGCAGGGGTGGCGCTGGGGTGCTTAACAGTGACTGAAGGGTGAGAGGAGGCATGTGGGACAGGAGAAACTGGGAGATGGCTGGAGGTGGCAGGTCCCAGCATGGGTGCTGGAGCTGGCGCCGAAGACTGTGATGGTGAAGGCGATGGCGATGGCGAAGACAATGGTGATAATGATGGCGAGAGTGGGACGTGGGCCGTGGCCCTCCGGGTCACCACCCTGTTGGGGGCTGCAGAGACGAACAGGTGAGGGAGTGGAGGGAAGGGATCAGAGGAGGAGGGGAAGGAGGAAGGAGCAGGGGACAGTGCTACGAAGAGCGAAGGAGAAGGGAGGGTGAGCAGCGGGGGATGGAATGGGGGGGGGGCGATTGGGCACACCATGTAATTGTGGTGGTGGCGGCGGAAGGAGAGGTATCTACAACGGCGGTGACTTTGGTAGTGCTGGTGGGGGTTGTCATGATTACAAAGGGAAAGGAAGGAAAAGAACAGGACAGGACTGGACAAAACTAAAGAAGAAAACAAGGAACTCACAAAGATGGACGAAGACGGATGAAACGGTGACTGGGGCCAAAGCCCCACTCCGCTGCCGCTGGCGGGAGGCGACCGCAGAGGCTGCTGGGCTGGATCGCTGGCTGGAACGCTAGCTGGAACGCTAGCTGCAATGCTGGCTGGAACGCTGGCTGGCTGGCTGGTTGGCTGGCTGGAACGCTATGTGGCTGGCTGGAATGCTGGCTGGAACGTTGGCTGGAACGCTAGCTGGCTGGAACGCTGGCTGGCTGGTCCTCGAACACCTAACACTTCGATAAGTGGCTATGCCGTTATTGAAGGGCGGTACTCTTTCGAAGTACCGCCGGAGATGGAAAAGCCGTGTACTCAGCGTCTTTATATCAACTTCAATAGGTCGTGCGCTGACAGGTGTTTTCATTTACGTATTTGCCATATAGCGCCATATGTTGATCAATTTACACACTAATTTTTTTCTTCTGCCATACGTTTCCCCCCTTATCCGATAATATTCTGTTGTAATTTGACGTCATTCTGACCAGTGGCGTTGTTTGTAGAGCGTTTTGAAAGTTGAGCTTTAATTATAGTCTCGTTATACGTCTCGAATCTACATACCTAAAGTATCACACCAAATATTTACAGCTATGGTAAAGGTATATTTTGCAGCACATATAAACGTTTTTCTGAATGCTTACACAGAGGTCTTTCTGTTTTAACGGGATAAAGTGGCCAGTCCTTTGCCATCATTCCCAAATAGACTGTTTAGTTTAAAATAATAGGTATTCTTACAGTTTTTATTACAACATTGATTTTTATTAGGCGAACAATAATATAAAAGAGAAAGAAACTTGTTGCATACATTGTTGGTACAATAGGTTAACGAGTGAAAAGTATTAATTATTCCTAATGATGTAAACAGAGAAATCAACAGCTACCTATGAGTTACTGTTTCAGTCTAAGTTGCTCACAATTTCTCCATTCAAAAATAATATTAAGTCATGAACAAAATTCGCTCGTGACGTTGTCATGGTGCTGATCACAACCAGCGCACACCTCATGAGACCAGCGTTTACAGCTTCGACATCTTATCCATACCTCATTCCCTTTAGATGTAGAAAATACTTCCTTACAGTAAAACCAGTGTCACTTCCTCATCAGAGGAGTTTTCTTTTTCCATTTGTTCTTCAAAAACTTTCTCGTTAGCAAAAACTCTCTTAGCGTTTGCACCCACTTTTAGCTTCTTGCCTTTATTCTGTGTTACCATACATTGTAGAATACTGGCCTTATCTGTTTTTTTTTTCTAACTTCCTTTTTTTCATTGAAAGCTCTTCGTCTGTTTTTCTTTTAGCTTCAACCAACACATTTTTACAAGGGCTTGAAGTGATTATGGCAGTCTTTTCTTTTTTACTCCTTGTTTGTGTTCGATTCACACTTCGTTTCTTAGACCTTAATGTGGAACCCACCTGTTGGATACTCGGAGGTACCTTCTTCAGTGGTTGGACGCTGCGGGGAACCTTCTCTTGGAGAAGGCGTATCACCTATTACCTGAGGGCAGCCTGCACTTGAAGACAGCTCATAAACTGGTTCCGACAATGAATCAGCAGGCCTATTTGAAGAAGACGCAACAGTTTGGCTTCCAGAGGGACCAGCACTTACAGAAGACTCAGCACTTTCGCAGTGAGAAGAACCAATATTTGAACATGACACAATCTTAGACCCTATCCAAAGGAATGTCAGTGACGTCATCGGTAAACACCTTAGGGTACAGAGGAAAAATTCCACACTTTCTAAAGCCATTGATTGCTATAATTGAAGAAACTTGTTTGAAACTGTGTAATAGTTCTTCCTGGAATATTGCGAAGAAATTTTTCACAAGCTTGTGTGTAGAAGGTTTTGAAAGGAAACATGAATGCCAGGTCCAGAGATTGGAGCTTGTGGCTACTGTGTGGGGCAAGCACACAACAGTTGTATGATTTTCTCTGTCCTTACGAATGTAACTTATGTTCTTAGTATGGGTGGAGTGATCATCTAAGGCTAGAAGAACTGGATCTTGAGCAGTTGGTTCCTCAAATACACAAATCAAACCAAAAAGCTTCATCTCTGCATCCACCTGCTAGTGTGGCATGCAAATTGGTTTCCTAACGGAGCCCCATTTTTAAGTTCAACCTTCATTCTTTGTCTAGGGAAGATTACAAAAGGGGGAGGGAAATTTCCTCCTGCAAACATGCACAGTAAAAAAGTCGACAGCAAACCTCTATCAGGTGATGTAGCGGCTCTGACTTGTCGTCTTTCTTTGAGTGCAAACAACTTTGCTGTTCTTGGACTGAACTGTCAGCAGACCGGTTTGATTTACGTTATAAATACGATCAGCAGGATGAAATCGTTTATATTGCAATGTTTTAAGGATATCAAAAAATTTGTCTACGTTCACCTTGTTAAACACTTGTGCTCTAGCCAGAGAGGGAGATTCTAGCTTCCTGAGAACAACATGAGGATGGCGTTCTCTGAAGCATACCACCAAGCCCTTGCCTGCCATTTCAGACTCTTTGTTGAAACGATATGGTATTTTGTTACGCACTGCCAACTGGAATACTAATCACCGCAGGTCACTGTGCTGCCTATAGACATTTGCCCCCCTAAGTTGATTTGAAAGTAGTTTCACGCAAGATCAGCCAGTTGTACGGTTAAAAATTTCTGCCACATTACTCAAACGACCATAGAAACTTTATTGTAATGTCATTACTCTCAAACTTTCAAAATGACAAAAAATCGGTGATTTCCTTCATATCCAATACCCTTCACGTGCCAGAGACTGTGTAAAGAAACAGCAGGTTTGTTCTAGGACTGGATTTTAATTCATTCTATATGCAAAGCAAAGTTATGTAAAAAATGAACAAATTAATTAATGTGACTTCTTCTTTTTTGACTATCTCGTCTATATTTATGTCATTTGGACTACATACATCACTTATTGCGTCTTCTCAATGACTCGACAACCGGGTATGATATTTATTTCTAAAGTAGATAATTTCTGTAAATGAAACTTCTCATATCTATTGTAGAAATAGTGTTAAAATAAATTACATTCTACCATAGCATCTGATTTGTATGATTTGCGCACACCCTTGAATTGACGGTACTGGAAGACAAACAATAAAACATTCCCACTATCACATTCTCCAAGTCCAGAATCGCGACGCCACTTAGCCCTCTGGCCAACTTTTCTCAGGTCACGGCCGAATTCACCAACGTTAATTACACTATGAGCATCTTAAAATATTGCTGGTTCTGTAAGTATCCTTTTTTTTTTGCTTCGGAGCAGGAAAACTGCACAATTCAGCTTTCAACATTAGTTGACGTTTCTGGATTCGGCTTTTAGTTGATTTTTTTTAGGAGTCATCAGTCTTCTGACTATTTTGATGCGGCCCGCCATAAATTCCTCTCCTGTGCCAACCTCTTCATCTCAGAGTAGCACTTGCACCTACGTCCTCAATTATTTGCTGGATGTATTCAAATCTCTGTCTTCCTCTACAGTTTTTGCCCTCTACTGCCCCCTCCATGCCTTAGCACATGTCCTATCATCCTGTCCCTTCTCCTTCTCAGTGTTTTCCACGTATTCCTTTCCTCTCCGGTTTTGTGCAGAATCTCCTCATCACTCACTTTGTCAATCCACCTAATTTGTAACATTCGTCAACAACACCACATCTCAAATGCTTCGATTTTCTTCTGTTCCGGTTTTCGCACATTCCATGTTTCACTACCACATAGTCCCGTGTTCCAAACTTACATTCTCAGAAATTTCTTCCTCAAATTAAGGCCTATGTTTGATACTAGTAGACTTCTCTTGGCCAGGAATGCCCTTTTTGCCAGTGATAGTCTGCTTTTGATGTCCTCCTTGCTCTGCTCGTCATTGGTTTTTTGCTGCCTACGTAGCGCAGTTCCCTAACTTCATCTACGAGGCGTGCTTTTTTTAAGTAAGTACCGTTTTGAAATAAAAAAAAGACGTGCTAAGATATCTCAATAATTTTATTTTTACATGAAAGCCTGTACCTTAATCTACTTTTCTACATAATTTCCGTCAATACTGGGGCACTTGTCATAACGTTGTACCAGTTTTTGAATACCCTCCTCATAGAAGTCTGCCGCCTGACTTGTTAACCACTGCATCACCACTGTTTTGACTTCGTCATCGTCTTGATGACGCTGACCGCCCAGGTGTTTCTTCAAGTGCAGGAACAGATGGTAGTCACGGGGCGCAAGATCGGGGCTGTACGGAGGATGATATAGAGTTTCCCATCGAAAAGCTGTGATGAGACTTTTGGTCTGATTCGCTACATGCTGACGGGCATTGTCTTGCAGCAAAACGATGCCCTTGCTCAACTTCCATGGACTGCTGCTTTGATTCAGGTGTGACGTAGGCTACTCATGTTTCATCGCCCATAACAGTTTGGCTGAAGAAATCATCACCGTCATTGTGGTACCACTCAAGGAAAGTCAATGCACTGTCTAAACGTTTGGTTTTGTGCTCATCCGTCAACATTTTCGGTACTCAACGTGCGCACAATTTTCGGTAAATCAAGTGCTCCGTCACAATGCCATACAAAACACTACGAGAAACATTAGGAAAGTCACCCCGCAAGGAGGAAATGGTAAAGCGTCTGTTTCCTCTCACCTTATTGTCCACTTCCTGCACCAAACTTTCATTAACGACCGAAGGACGCCCACTCCGTTGTTCATCATGCACATTTGTGCGGCCATCTTTAAATGCAGTCACCCACTTTCTTACCATTCCATGACTCATAATGTTTTTTTCCGTAAACTACACAAATCTCGAGATGAATATTGAACACTTTTAGGCCTTTAGCACTAAGAAATCTTATAACAGCCCGTACTTTACAATCGGCGGGACTCACGATTATCGGAGGCATCTTAAACACTCAGTACACAACATACACAAGGAAGAATCAGACTGTAATGGCGTCACTGCGTAGATTAAGGTATAGGCTTTCATGTAAAAATAAAATTATTGAGATATCTTAGCACGTCTTTTTTTAATTAAAAGAAAAAAACACGCCTCATACTTAGAAACCATCAGTCCTGATGTTAAGTTTCTCGCTGTTCTCATTTCTGCTACGTCTCATTACTTTCGTCTTTCTTCGATTTACTATCAGTTCATATTGTGTACTCATTAGACTGTTCATTCCATTCAGCAGATCATGTAATTCCTGTTGGCTTTCAGTCAGGATAGCAATGTCATCAGCAAATCTTTCTTTTATTTCCATCGTTGCTTCTTCGATATATAGATTGAACACTAGGAGTGAAAGGCTATATCCCTCGTCTATATTCTTGGTCGTCCAGTCTAATTATTCCCTCTTGGCTCTTGTACATGTTGTATAGTACCTGTCTCTCTTACCACTATTTTCGTCAGAATTTCGAATATCTTGCACCATTTGACATTGTCGAACGCTTTTTCCAGGTCGACAAATCCTATGAATGTATCTTGATTTTTCTGTGGTTTTGCTTCCATTATCAACCGCAGCCTCAGAATTGTCTCTCTGGTGCCTTTACCTTCCAAAGCCAAACTAATCGCCATCTTAGACATCCTCAATTTTCTTCAATTTTTTATAATTTGACTTACAATTTATTGATTTATATCACATCGTATCGCAATTTCTTGAGCCCAAGCCAATAACTTTGCGTTATTTTCCTTCTGCACCTTCTCAAACCTGCACTTACAGATTTTTTCGACAGCTAACGCTACACACGCCGCTGACGAAAATACAAGTGTGTTCCTTTTCGACGATCCAAGTTTCGTCGTCTTGCTTGCCTACGAGATGGACACACAGAGGACGGAGAACGTCATTTGCGTATACTCAAAGACCCAACAAGACAGTTTTGCAGTTTCAGGACATAATTCTGTTAGTAAATCTATGTTTAAGTTACATATTTTCGAGGAAAAAATAGAGTGCGTTCGGAAAATTCCGAGTACAAATCAGATAAGGGTGCAAATTACACGCATTTAAATGATGAAATGAGCTTCTCTGTTACGAATGCCGCCAGCTACTAAGTGAGGGGTGTAATCGGGTTCCTTCTTGCAAAGGAAACCCACCATTCCAGATTTTTTACGAAATCACAACAGTTAATGGGGATGGTGTGAAGAGTCGTACTAATACGACTGTACAAGCGCTGCCATGAGTTCAGTGCGGCCAGGACGAATATTCATGGTGATCGTGTGTGATGAAATGGTGAAAAAGACAAAAAAAAAAAAAATGATTCGTGGCGACAGTCGATTAACTTTGAAGGAGATGAACGCAATGTTCCCTAAAATCTCCAGATCTCTTCTGCATGAAATGCATACTGAAACACTCCGTCTTTCGAAAATTGAATGCGAAGTGGGTACCAAAACAAATCAAATCACATTTTCACAGGAATTCTTGAGTACTAGGAACAGAACTCCATTACCACTGACCACGAAACGTGGATCGTCCGCTACACCTTTGAGAAAAAAAGACAGTCAATGCTGTATTGACATCCCTCCTCACCACCAGCGAAAAAAATGCAAAACCGTTGTTGCGGTCCGAACCACCACCGTCTGTGTCTTTTGTGACCGTAAAGGAATACTCCTTGTTGAGGTTTTTCTATAGAGCTAAAGAATTAATGTTGCGTGGTACTGTAAAACACTACAAAAGCGCAAGGGCGATAAAGAACAAAAGGAGGGGAACGTTAACGAAGAGAGAGTGCTTGTTGCATGCCATGCATGTCCCCACACAGCCAACGCCACAAAGGAAGCCTTGTATTCATTCGGATGGGACTTCATCAGCCGCCCCAAAAATAGCTCTCATGCAGCACGTTCACATTTTCATCTTTTCACTTCTCTGGTTATTTATGGGAAGAAAAGGGTGTTCCACCGACAACGAGGCCCACAATGTTGTCAGTGAGGCAGAGAGGCGGCGGGAGATATTTTGATGAAGGTATTACAAAGCACATCCCTCGGCTCAATAAGAACGAAGTAAAGCTGTGAGCTTTTACCTTTTTATGAAGATATTGCTTTTCAATATTTAAACAAATGATTACTCTTAATTTCTGATCTTGCCTCTTAATAAGTCACTTCAGACCTCCGTTTATTACCCAATAGACATGTATCTGTCACAGGAAGAAAGAACTGTGTCAGTACACACTAACTTTGAATTAATTCGAATCATTGTTAGAATTTTGAGAAACAGTGTAGTACTTCTCGGAACTTGGTTCAGTATGAGCAAACACAAATTACTTGCAGAGCAACACGCCTGAACGTGTAGCGACGCTTACGAAAGTTTAGCCATCTAAAAAGCTTTCAGAATATGGCTCGGTCACTAAAGGATTGTGCATTAACTTCATTTTTGTCACACATGCAGAAATGGAAGGCTTTCTCCTAGCTTCAGTTGTCTTATTACAAAGAAATAGTCAAATACATTTCAGATCTAGAATATGATCTATGATTCGACCCATTAGTAACAGTGCCTTTTTGCACAAGAGGTATGAAAGTGGCGACTGTGCAGTTTTATCCCTATGTTTTGCTTCCTCTTCTAGTGTTTCGATAGAGTGGCACAGATCTTACCATTATTTAAATAGAAGAAATATCACAGTTTCCAGAATGAGATTTTCACTCTGCAGTGGAGTGTGCGCTGATATGAAACTTGCTGGCAGATTAAAACTGTGTGCCGGACCGAGACTCGAACTCGTGACCTTTGCTTTCGGCGGGCAAGTGCTCTACCAACTGAGCTACCCAAGCGCGACTCACACCCCGTCCTCACAGCCTTACTTCATGTAGTACCTCGTCTCCTACCTTCCAAACTTTACAGAAGCTCTCCTGCAAACCTTGCAGAAAGGTCCCGAGTTCGAGTCTCGGTCCGGCACACAGTTTTAATCTGCCAGGAAGTTTTAATATCACAGTTATTGATAAATGCTGATTCTTACCGTGCACCATGCGGCACCATCAAAGCAAGTCCATTGTGTAACACCTGCCTGAGTTTTTCAAAGAAGCCTACATCTACGTCTATACTCCGCAAGCCATTTACAGTGTGTGGCAGAGTATGCTTCGAAAATCACTGTCACTTTCCGCTCTTCGTGTTCCAGTCGCGAATCGTGAGCGGGAAGGAAACTTTTGATAAGGGCCCGTATGAATTTGAATCTGCATAATTTTATCCTCATAGTCTATTCACGAGATATGTATAGAAGGTACACTACTGGCTATTAAAATTGCTGCACCAAGAAGAAATGCTGATGATAAACGGGTATTCATTGGACAAATATATTATACTACAACTGACGCCTGGGCATTGAGTCAAACAGAGATTGGATGGCGTGTATAGGTACAGCTGCTCATGCAGCTTCAACACGATACCACAGTTCATCAAGAGTAGTGACTGGCGTATTGTGACGAGCCAGTTGCTCGGCCACCATTGACCAGACGTTTTCAATTGGTGAGAGATCTGGAGAATGTGCTGGCCAGAACAGCAGTCGAACATTTTCTGAATCCAGAAAGGCCCGTACAGGACCTGAAATATGCGGTCGTGCACTATCCTGCTGAAATGTAAGGTTTCGCAGGGATCGAATGAAGGGTAGAGCCACGGGTCGTAACACATCTGAAATGTAACGTCCACAGTTCAAAGTGCCGTCAATGCGAATAAGAGCTGACCGAGACGTGTAACCAGTGGCATCCCACACCATCACGCCGAGTGATACGCCAGTATGGCGATGACGAATACACGCTTCTAATGTGCGTTCACCGCGATGTCGCCAAACACGGATGCGACCATCATGATGCCGTAAACAGAACCTGGATTCATCCGAAGAAATGACGTTTTGCCATTCGTGCACCCAGGTTCGTCGTTGAGTACGCCATCGCAGGCGCTCCTGTGTGTGATGCAGCGTCAAGGGTAACCGCAGCCATGGTCTCCGACCTGATAGTCCATGCTGCTGTAAACGTCGTCGAACTGTTCGTGCAGATGATTGTTGTCTTGCAAACGTCCCCATCTGTTGACTCAGGGATCGAGACGTGGCTGCACGATCCGTTACAGCCATGCGGGTAAGATGACTGTCAGCTCGACTGCTAGTGATACGAGGCCGTTGGCATCCAGCACGGCGTTCCGTATTACCATCCTGAACCCACCGATTCCATATTATGCTAACAGTCACTGGATCTCGGCCAACGCGAGCAGCAATGTCGCGATACAATAAACCGCAATCGCGATAGGCTACAATCCGACCCTTATCAAAGTCGGAAACGTGATGGTACGCATTTCTCCTCCTTACTCGAGGCATCACAACAACGTTTCACCAGGCAAGGCCGGTCAACTGCTGTTTGTGTATGAGAAATCGGTTGGAAACTTTTCTCATGTCAGCACGTCAGCACGTTGTAGGTGTCGCCAACGGCGCCAACCTTGTGTGAATGCTCTGAAAAGCTAATCATTTGCATCTTCTTCCTGTCGGTTAAATTTCGCGTCTGTAGCACGTCATCTTCGTAGTGTAGCAATTTTAATGGCCAGTAATGTAGCAATATTTTGATTGATTTTTCGAGGAATGTACACTCTCGTAATTTCACCAATAAACCACACTGAGACGCAGAACGCTTCTCTTGTACCATCTGCCAGAAGAGTCGGAAGAGCATCTGACCAAAGAAACTAGGGACGATACGCGCTTCGCCTCTCACGGTCTCTGTTTCCTTTGACAGTCCTACCTGGTAAGGCTGTAGTCTGAGGAACAGTACTGAAGTATCTACCGAACAAGGGTTTTGTGAAGTACCTCCTTCGTAGATTCTTCCAATAAACTTTAGTGTGACATCTGTTATTCCTATGATTGCTTTTATGTGATCTTCCACATTAATTCGTTCCCTACGTCCAGTAATCATTAAATCAAGCAGTAAATGGTCCTTCCGTCTATTTATGTGCAATGTGTTACATTTATGTATGTTTAAGCTCCACGGCAGTTTCTCTATCAAGCATTGATCCTCTGCAGGTCTAACTGCGATTTTCCAGTATTGCAAACTTTTTTATGTGCAGCAGCATAATCAGTGAACGTCATGGAGCTTCCGACATTATCCACTAGATCTTATACAGGTACCGTGAACAGTAATGGTCCAATGACACTCCTACAATTTTCTGGGTCCAGAATATGACCTATGTTTTAACTAAAGACTAACATGACTTTACTATACGAGGTGATTCAAACATTTTGCATCATACATCTAGGGGTGATAGAGCACGTGAAGGGGAAAAAAGTTTGGGACCCCACACATAACTGTGTGTTTGACCAATGTGCTTGCGCGAGCGTGCTTGCCCAAGCATGCTTGAGAGTGTGTGAGAAAAATGTGTGCAAGCATAAGTAGTGCATGGGGGCTTAATTAAATATTATGCAAATATTTTTGATTTTAGTCGCTGTTTGTCCGATTACGAAGTCTCGTAACCGGTTGGCCCTGACTGGTATTAGTACGCAATCTGACTGCATAGGATAACAACAAAGAATGAAAGGAAATTTCCATTAACACAATTAATTAATTAAGTCCCCAGCAACTATAAAAGCTACAAAACAACAAGGCACAAGTGTAACTGTTCTGTGTGTGGAAGTGTGATTCAACGTACACATCTGGCACGGTTCTTCCTCAATAAGACAATGTATTTTAAGCACCATTTACACTGAAGTAATTACAAAAACAGAAATACTACAATTGTATATGTTGTTGTTGTGGTCCTCAGTCCTGAGACTGGTTTGATGCAGCTCTCCATGCTACTCTATCCTGTGCAAGCTTCTTCATCTCCCAGTACCTACTGCAACCTACATCCTTCTGAATCTGCTTAGTGTATTCATCTCTTGGTCTCCCCCTACGATTTTTACCCTCCACGCTGCCCTCCAATACTAAATTGGTGATCCCTTGATGCCTCAGAACATGTCCTACCAACCGATCCCTTCTTCTGGTCAAGTTGTGCCACAAACTTCTCTTCTCCCCAATCCTATTCAATACTTCCTCATTAGTTATGTGATCTACCCATCTAATCTTCAGCATTCTTCTGTAGCACCACATTTCAAGAGCTTCTATTCTCTTCTTGTCCAAATTATTTACCGTCCTTGTTTCACTTCCATACATGGCTACACTCCATACAAATACTTTCAGAAATGACTTCCTGACACTTAAATCTATACTCGATGTTAACAAATTTCTCTTCTTCAGAAACGCTTTCCTTGCCATTGCCAGTCTACATTTTATATCCTCTCTACTTCGACCATCATCAGTTATTTTGCTCCCCAAATAGCAAAACTCCTTTACTACTGCATTTCCTAATCTAATACCCTCAACATCACCCGACTTATTTCGACTACATTCCATTATCCTCGTTTTGCTTTTGTTGATGTTCATCTTATATCCTCCTTTCAAGACACTATCCATTCCATTCAACTGCTCTTCCAAGTCCTTTGCTGTCTCTGACAGAATTACAATGTCATCGGCGAATCTCAAAGTTTTTATTTCTTCTCCATGGATTTTAATACCTACTCCGAATTTTTCTTTTGTTTCCTTTACTGCTTGCTCAATATACAGATTGAATAACATCGGGGAAAGGCTACAACCCTGTCTTACTCCCTTCCCAACAACTGCTTCCCTTTCATGTCCCTCGACTCTTATAACTGCCATCTGGTTTCTGTATAAATTGTAAATAGCCTTTCGCTCCCTGTATTTTACCCCTGCCACCTTTAGAATTCGAAAGAGAGTATTCCAGTCAACATTGTCAAAAGCTTTCTCTAAGTCTACAAATGCTAGAAACGTAGGTTTGCCTTTCCTTAATCTTTCTTCTAAGATAAGTCGTAAGGTCAGTATTGCCTCACGTGTTCCAGTATTTCTACGGAATCCAAACTGATCTTCCCCGAGGTCGGCTTCTACTAGTTTTTCCATTCGTCTGTAAAGAATTCGTGTTAGTATTTTGCAGCTGTGGCTTATTAAACTGATTGTTCGGTAATTTTCACATCTGTCAACACCTGCTTTCTTTGGGATTGGAATTATTATATTCTTCTTGAAGTCTGAGGGTATTTCGCCCGTTTCATACATCTTGCTCACCAGGTGGTAGAGTTTCGTTAGGACTGGCTCTCCCAAGGCCGTCAGTAGTTCCAATGGAATGTTGTCTACTCCAGGGGCCTTGTTTCGACTCAGGTCTTTCAGTGCTCTGTCAAACTCTTCACGCAGTATCGTATCTCCCATTTCATCTTCATCTACATCCTCTTCCATTTCCATAATATTGTCCTCAAGTGCATCGCCCTTGTATAGACCCTCTATATACTCCTTCCACCTTTCTGCTTTCCCTTCTTTGCTTAGAACTGGGTTTCCATCTGAGCTCTTTATGTTCATACAAGTGGTTCTCTTTTCTCCAAAGGTCTCTTTAGTTTTCCTGTAGGCAGTATCTATCTTACCCCTAGTGGGATAAGCCTCTACATCCTTACATTTGTCTTCTGTCCATCCCTGCTTAGCCATTTTGCACTTCCTGTCGATCTCATTTTTGAGACGTTTGTATTCCTTTTTGCCTGCTTCATTTACTGTATTTTTATATTTTCTCCTTTCATCAATTAAATTCAATATTTCTTCTGTTACCCAAGGATTTCTACTAGCCCTCGTCTTTTTACCAACTTGATCCTCTGCTGCCTTTACTACTCCATCCCTCAAAGCTACCCATTCTTCTTCTACTGTATTTCTTTCCCCCATTCCTGTCAATTGTTCCCTTATGCTCTCCCTGAAACTCTGTACAACCTCTGGTTCTTTCAGTTTATCCAGGTCCCATCTCCTTAAGTTCCCACCTTTTTGCAGTTTCTTCAGTTTTAATCTACAGGTCATAACCAATAGATTGTGGTCAGAGTCCACATCTGCCCCTGGAAATGTCTTACAATTTAAAACCTGGTTCCTAAATCTCTGTCTTACCATTATATAATCTATTTGATACCTTTTAGTGTCTCCAGGGTTCTTCCATGTATACAACCTTCTATCATGATTCTTAAACCAAGTGTTAGCTATGATTAAGTTGTGCTCTGTGCAAAATTCTACCAGGCGGCTTCCTCTTTCATTTCTTAGCCCCAATCCATATTCACCTACTACGTTTCCTTCTCTCCCTTTTCCTACACTCGAATTCCAGTCACCCATGACTATTAAATTTTCGTCTCCCTTCACTGTCTGAATAATTTCTTTTACTTCATCATACATTTCTTCAATTTCTTCGTCATCTGCAGACCTAGTTGGCATATAAACTTGTACTACTGTAGTAGGTGTGGGCTTCGTATCTATCTTGGCCACAATGCTGTTTGTAGTAGCTTACCCGCATTCCTATTTTCCTATTCATTATTAAACCTACTCCTGCATTGCCCCTATTTGACTTTGTGTTTATAACCCTGTAGTCACCAGACCAGAAGTCTTGTTCCTCCTGCCACCGAACTTCACTAATTCCCACTATATCCAACTTTAACCTATCCATTTCCCTTTTTAAATTTTCTAACCTACCTGCCCGATTAAGGGATCTGACATTCCACGCTCCGATCCGTAGAACGCCAGTTTTCTTTCTGCTGATAACGACATCCTCTTGAGTAGTCCCCGCCCGGAGATCCGAATGGGGGACTATTTTACCTCCGGAATATTTTACCTAAGAGGACGCCATCATCATTTAATCATACAGTAAAGCTGCATGCCCTCGGGAAAAATTACGGCCGTAGTTTCCCCTTGCTTTCAGCCGTTCGCAGTACCAGCACAGCAAGGCCGTTTTGGTTATTGTTACAAGGCCAGATCAGTCAATCATCCAGACTGTTGCCCTTGCAACTACTGAAAAGGCTGCTGCCCCTCTTCAGGAACCACACGTTTGTCTGGCCTCTCCACAGATACCCCTCCATTGTGGTTGTACCTACGGTACGGCTATCTGTATCGCTGAGGCACGCAAGCCTCCCCACCAACGGCAAGGTCCATGGTTCATGGGGGGGACAATTGTATATAGAATTGTATTAGACTGTAATTCTGGTTTCTACAATTGTATATAGAAACCAGAATTACATTCTAATACATGAACACAAGCCAGATGCTTTGTTGTCTTACCTGTGACCAAGAAACAATGTTAGTTAGGAAATTTGAAATAAAATAAAAAAATATTTTTCTTTACCTTCATATATAATGACGAAACATACACTCTGATCATTACAACATCCGCAATCGACAGCATCGGCTGTCTAGCCCATCAGAACAACTGCACACAACATGCTCACAACTAGTCACGGCTACATCACAACTCCTACTGCCCACGGCAACTTCTTAATAAGCACTGCCAGTGGAGGCGGCTGAATAATACTCTTTGGCGCAATCTCTGGCGCTGTGACTCAATGTAGCCACCTTTCATATGCCCCTTCTCCATGGGCTAGAATTTGATGGTATTTTTGCCAGCATTGGTGGTGAAAATACCACCAAATTCGTCCAAAAAATACAGACAAAAATTAAAAAGTAATATTAATAAGTAAATACAACATAACTATATAAATTTTGGCTTTGCACTGACCCTTCAATAACCTAATATATAAAATACAGTAAGGAATACAAGTGCTTGCATACATATGACTTTACATAATAGTTTACACAAGTATCATGTGGTTAAACAATTTAATCAATAGCGTCAGCAATGACGAATAGGTGCAGATAAGAGTCTCATAACATCTCATAAACAGTAAACACACAAAAATTCAGTTTATACAAATGCTCACATAAAATCCTTTCAATAGTTCAATAAACATGTAGGACTCCTCAGAGTAGTTGACAGTTCCAACAGTAGCACCCAGCAATGATCAACAGGTGCAAATAGCAGTCTCATAACTTTTCATCAGCAGTATTTAAATAGCTTCAACAGTGGCACCCAAAAATGGCGAGCAGGCGCAGACACCAACAAGTGACATTATCTCAGTAGAAGCAGTTCCATTAGTGACACCCAGCAATTTTGAACAGGTGCAGACACCAACAAGTGACATCATTTCAGTAGAAGCAGTCCATCAGTGGCACCCAGCAATGTTGAACAGGTGCAGACAGCAACAAGTGACATCATCTCAGTAGACGCAGTTCCACCAGTGGCACCCAGCAATGTTGAGCTGGTGCAGACACCAGCAAGTGACATCATTTCAGTAGAAGCAGTCCATCAGTGGCACCCAGCAATGTTAAACAGGTGCAGACAGCAACAAGTCACATCATCTCAGTAGAAGCAGTTCCATCAGTAGCACCCAGCAATGTTAAACAGGTGCAAACAGCAACAAGTGACATCATCTCAGTAGACGCAGTTCCACCAGTGGCACCCAGCAATGTTGAGCTGGTGCAGACACCAACAAGTGACATCATTTCAGTAGAAGCAGTCCATCAGTGGCACCCAGCAATGTTAAACAGGTGCAGACAGCAACAAGTCACATTATTTCAGTAGAAGCAGTTCCATCAGTGGCACCCAGCAATGTTGAACAGGTGCAGACAGCAACAAGTGACATCATCTCAGTAGAAGCATTTCCATCAGTGGCACCCAGCAATGTTAAACAGGTGCAAACAGCAACAAGTCACATTATTTCAGTAGAAGCAGTTCCATCAGTGGCACCCAGCAATGTTGAACAGGTGCAGACAGCAACAAGTGACATCATCTCAGTAGAAGCAGTTCCATCAGTGGCACCCAGCAATGTTAAACAGGTGCAGACAGCAACAAGTCACATTATTTCAGTAGAAGCAGTTCCATCAGTGGCACCCAGAAATGTTGAGCAGGTGCAGACACCAACAAGTGACATCATTTCAGTAGAATCAGTCCATCAGTGGCACCTAGCAATGTTGAGCAGGTGCAGACACCAACAAGTGACACCATTTCAGTAGAAGCAGTCCATCAGTGGCACCTAGCAATGTTGAACAGGTGCAGACACCAACAAGTGACATCATTTCAGTAGAAGCAATCCATCAGTGGCACCCAGTAATGTTGAGCAGGTGCAGGTAACAGTCCATAATATTCACTATCACTAATCAGACAGTTCATCAGAGTTCATTAGCAGAAATTAAACATTTCCAAGTGGCACCCATCATGTTGAACAAGTGCAGGTAACAGTCCATAATATTCACTATCACTAATCAGACAGCTCATCAGAGTTCATCAGCAGAAATTAAACATTTCCAAGTGGCACCCATCATGTTGCACAAGTGCAGGTAACAGTCCATAATATTCACCATCACTAATCATACAGTTTATCAGTGTTCATTAGCACAAATTAAACATTTCAAAGTGGCAGCCATCATGTTGAACAAGTGCAGGTAACAGTCCATAATATTCGCTATCACTAATCAAACAGTTCATCAGAGCTTATCAGCAGAAATTAAACATTTCCAAGTGGCACCCACCAATACATGTAAGCACGAACAACAGTTTAAATGCACACACAATTGCTTTTACAAAATTATTATCAATGCTCTAACACTAAACATACAAATTACAATAAACACACAAATGGTATCAGATAATTGTCATGTTAAATATTACAAATACACAAATATCAATAAACCTACAATATTTATGGGTGTCAGTGCAAGCCACAACAAACAAGTAAAATAATATTTAGGAGATAGGTCGGTACCAATTATTAGGGGATTAGGAAGGGGAAGCACACAAAACACACTCACTCATCTTTCATCCACATTTAAGTACTACTGTGTAATTGAATAGTGTTAACTGTGTAAATGCAATTCTGTCGAAATTTGATGTTCAACGTGTGTATCAAGTAGTAGTGGTAACAGTGTATAACAGTCAATAATAGTTAGTCAACGTCATAGTCATCATGTCAAGACCAATGTTTGCCAAGCCAGATGAAATGTACGGTTGCTGAACAACTGTCAGTGTGCCAAGATATGCAATTACTTCCTCTCTCCAAAAAAAAAAAAAAAAAAAAAAAAAAAAAAAAAAAAAAAAATATATATATATATATATATATATATATATATATATATATATATATATATATATATACTGCTTATTGACTTAACAAAGTGTGTGTGTAGACAATGTTCCTTCCACTTGAGTGTTCTAGTCTGCCATCTTCACCCTCCTTGTTCCATATAAACCAACAAAAAAAAATGCTCCTCACTTACTTTACCTCTTATCCACCCAAACTCCAATAATCATCATCATCACATAATCTTAATACTTCAATAATACCTCTTACATCGATACATATAAACCTTGTCATCAATATCATTTACCTTACCTCTTGTCCACCAAAACTACAATAATCATCAACTTCACACAATCTCAATACCTCAATAATACCTCTTCAATACGTCGATACATATAAACCTTATCACCAATATCATTTCACTTCCATAACAACTCATTCCTCTAGTCAGTCTCCTCGAACAAGTACAGATAAAATCCTACTGTAAACTTAAATTCATCATCCCATACAATCCGAAGACGCAATGTCCACACACAACCTCTGTGTAATCCACCTGACCCAAATCTTCTACTTATTATGAATTATAAAACACATTTTGGTTACCTTGTCCATCATTAAATAAAAGAAATGCATACATGACCTCTAACAGCCTTTAGTTTGAATAACTTTCAGTAAGTAAGTACGAGTACGGAGTGTGAATGATCGTAATATTTCACAGCGTGTACACCACTTCGAGAATCATGGCAAAACAGAAGCAAACATGAAGTATTTCTTGCGTCAAGTGTCACTTGCTATTTCAATTGCTCACGAAGAATGCAGTGTAATAACTGTCAATGGTCTAAACCTAGTGTTGGTATTTCATGTCGTTACCTTCCTTTCTATTAGCATAAATTTATACTGCTTCCATAGAACCTCCAGCTCATGTGACTTCAATGACGTTTCTTGTACCAATGTCGTTCGTAGAATTATAGCAGTTCATTTTCTTATCTTAAAATATAAGGCACTAAGCGTAAGCAAAACATGCAATAGCGAGTAAATATACCAGTAGAGAACAGAATGTTAACAAGTGGATGTAGCACAATCCCTAAAACGAGGCTCTGCCAAGCGAACTATTTATAATTAATACCATAGTGTGACCCAAACTCCATGTTTGTACACCGCATATCAGCATTTCTATATACCAAATTAAAGAGTAGTTATGACAACAAAACAGAAATGCGTAAATATGCAATACATACGCACAGCAGCAAATATATATCTTACACAATAAACAGGTCATTAGCATCATATCAGCACAAGCAAATAAATGTTCATATGTAATCTTAGTAAGTAAACATGAAGGCGCAAGCAGATAAATCACAAAGTATAACTTACATAAATAACCATATCAGTACAATTAATCAGGTGACAATTATAATTTAAATAAATAAGCACAGCAGGGACATAATAAAAAAAATGTGACATCAGTGAAAAAGCAGAGCAGCCAAGCGATGCATAATATACATAAGTAACAACCCTGTTCATTAATCAGTCATTGTCAAAACCAGATAACACAAAGTATAAATCACGTAATCGCGAGCAGCAAATTACGTCTAAAGTACGTATAAGTGGAAATATGTTACCTGAAAAATAAACTCAATTAATAGTTACCTTTTTAGTTTATTACTTTCTTCTTCGAAATGACATTCTTCCTGAAATTTTCTCGATGGCAAGTCCTCTTAACGTCGGATACACACAGAATTTACCTGAAGTTCTTAAATATTTTATACAACTGTATCCTGAAAAATACTGAACGTTAATAACATAATTTATCAAGTCACTATAACTTTATACTGAATTTATTCGGAGAAATTACACTGTGTATTTGTTTACGGCTGTCAGTGCATTCGCACTGAGCGCTCGATCAGCTGTAGGTACGCGTGACGTAGGAAGTAATTGTTTGCGGTCAGCGACTGCCTTATGCGGCGCGCAGACTTGACTGTTGCTTTGAGTATGTGCCGCCGCCGGAACACGGCGCGGTATCCTTGTACTCTCTGTGTGTTTACGTATAACTGTTGGTTTCTCAAAAGTATGTTATTCCACAAAAATTTTAACGTTCGATATATGATGCATTCCCTTAGAGCGCCGAGATTTAAGAGTTTCTACTTCTACAGTGTTATCATGAATAATTTTTCGAACTCTATATGGACCGTTATAAAGCAGAAAAAATTTGCTACACAAGCCTTTTCCTTTGTAAGACAAACGGTGAGACTTAATTAACACCTTTTGACCAACTGACAAGGTTTTTAAACGACCAGGACGTTTAGCTGATTTCTCTCTTCTAGCAGCCGCAGATGCAATATTTTATAGAACACAACTTCAGAATGCCGCAGTTTCCGTGTAGGCGGAAAAGGAACGATTTCAGAAATGCGATTTGTCGGTGCTTTATTTTTTAATATCAATATAGGCGGTGAAGAAGTTGAATCATTAGGGAGTTCATTCAGAATGTTTTGAAAAATATGAAGATACTGATCCCACATTCTCTGATTCTGATGACAGTAAAGACGACACAATTTATTGATTTCCTTCATCTATCTCTCTGAAGCGTTAGATTGAGGGTGAAAAAGTGAAATGAAAACTGGTTAATCTTACGACGCCGTAGAGTACGAAGCCAAATTTTACAACGAAACTGTGATCCGTTATCTGATATAACCTTATCAACATGACCCACTTCTTCAAGAAAATGTTTGATGAAAGCATTAGATACTGAACGAGCTGTTGCTTTGCGTAAAGGTGTAAAACACACATATTTTGATGTCAGTTCCACTGCTACCAAAATGTACGCAAAACCATTAGTAGAACGAACCACTGGACCGAACAAATCGACTGCAGCCATGTCCTTTAATTTCGCTGGAAAGATAGGAAACAACGGTGCTCTGTGAGAAATAGTTGGCGGCTTAGCGTTTTGACATAATTTGCATTTGGCAAGAACAGATCGAACACGTTTTTCCATATTACTGAAGTAGCAATTTTCTCGTAATTTATGAAAGCATTTTCTGGGACAAAAGTGTGCATAACTGAAATGTGTGTACCAAATCAATTTATTAACCCACTCATCAGGAATGCAAACTAACCAAACAGAGTTGTCGACCGATTTTCGTTTAAAAAGAATATCATTGCGAACTAAATAATACTGTCTAATCGCTACGCTTTCCTTTCTCCTCCACTTCTCCTTAATGTCCTTCCAGATTGGATCCTTATTTTGCTCCTTAGCGATGTCCTGGAGCGAAGACGAAATAAAATTCTCAAACGCAACACCTTGAATATACATCAAACAATAATTGTTTCCCTTGCAGTCCTCCTCAGCACTTTGTTTCAAACCCATAGGTGCACGTGATAAATCATCAACAATAATATTTGAAGAACCCTGTATGTAAACAATACTAAAATCAAATTCCTGTAGATACAGCGCCCATCGTGACAATCTTCCATGTGTTAATTTTGCTGACATAAGAAATTCCAGAGCTCGATGATCAGTGTAAACCTTAGTATGTCTGCCATACAAAAATATGCGAAATTTTGTGAAAGCCCAAACAACAGCCAAGGCTTCAAGTTCCGTAATCGAATAATTCTTTTCTGATTTAGAGAGAACACGACTTCCAAATGCAATAGTTTTCTGTACTACAACGCCGTTTTCTTCTATCTCTTGAAATAAATGTGCACCTAGGCCTTTGTATGATGAGTCCATCGCTAAACAAAAATCTTTAGATAAATCCGGATGTGAAAGAAGTGGACCTGCAACTAAAGCATCACGAAGTTGTTCAAACTCTGATTGAGCTTCCTCATCCCAACACCAATTAGATTTCTTTCCAGATAGTTCACACAAACGAGGTGTGGCCAAATTATCCAATCTAACAAAGCGTCTAAGAAAATTACAGACACCAAGGAAACTACGAACATCACGTTTTGTAGTAGGAACAGCATAACTACGAATAGCGTCTAGTTTCTCTGGATCAGGAAGAATACCTTCTGTAGAAATAATATGACCAAGAAATTTCACCTGAGAACGACCAAATTCAGATTTTTTCAAGTTCACTGTAATGCCAACTCTTGCAAAAATACGTAATAATGAATCCAAAATTTTGTTATGCTCACTCCAAGAACGTTTAGCAATAAGAATATCGTCAACATATGACGTAATATTGTCACGAAGATAAACAGGTAAAATTTCGTTTAAACTACGAATGAATGCTGCAGAAGATATAGTAAGTCCACACGGTAATTTCCGAAATCACTTTTGGGTAAAATAGTCATATCCGGTTATTCTTTACCGACTCTCTAGATAGATTGATAGTTGAAGAGTTGTTTTGATAGATATAGTAAGTCCAAACGGTAATTTCCGAAATCACTTTTGGGTAAAATAGTCATATCCGGTTATTCTTTACCGACTCTCTAGATAGATTGATAGTTGAAGAGTTGTTTTGGTAGATACAAAGAATAGTAAAAGAGTAGGCAGCAGTGCAGAAAACTAAAAGGGAAATAGCACTACTACAGCTCGGGGCACTGTGAAAGCTACGGCACATATTCACTCAGTGTAGCGAATCCCCTGAGGACTTAAATAGCCGCACATAAATTCCAGTTTGTGACTTAGTGGCCAGTTTGGTGGAAGTGCATACATAAATTGATCTAACCATGAACATGGATGTATGTCATTCTTAGAATTGCGAAAGATCTTAAATTTCCGAACAACCAAAAAGTGTTTATAGTCAAAGTTTTCGCCTCCTGGCGACAAAGACCTACCGCGTCTGTTCCAGTCCCAATGTCGATTATTGTCAAGTTCGCGAGCCTGGCGCTCTCTTGTTGCTTCTCGTAAATGAAATAAATTATTTTCTTCAAACCCCTCTGCTATCTGTGATTCTAAATTTCTTCTACTGTCTTTTCCTACGATTTCGCCTTCAATTTGTTTGACTTGCATTCGTAATGCCTCGAATTCCCTTCTAACGCGTTCATTAAATTTTTCCTGATTTTCAACATGTTTATTTATGCTCTGGTACTCTTCTGTTTCTGCAAATAGCAATGGAGCTGTATCATCTGAATCTCTGTCCCCATGAAAACTAAGATTTGTCAATTTATCTGAAATCTCCTCAACTCTTTCCGATAAGTCACCTATTTGTTCTTTCTGTTTATTTACGTTTTCCGTAAGTGTCGCGACTCGGGTTTCAGTATTGACACATTTAGTAGTTAACTGTTCATACTGTTGTGTTAGGTCATTTATTCTGTCATTTGGTACGGATTCCTCGATTCTTTCAAGTATTTCTTCCTTATCGTGTGCACGTCGTAAATTTAACTCTGAAAATTTTTGTACTATCACGCGATCTCTTTCTTCCTGTTCTCTATCCTGTTCCTTTTGTCTGATTACTATTGAACTTAATCTATTATTGTGAGCATTCAAAATCGGTTGTACTTCTTCTCTAATTTCTTTCTTTAACTCATCTTTCATGTTTTTAAAACATGTCCCTATTCGTGAGTCTAACCGTGTTTCCATTGTTCCCATATCAGTTTCTAACCGTGTTGCCAAAGTTTCCATCTTCGTTTTAATTGTTCCTATTTGTGATCCCACTATTTGTAATTCAGATCCCAACTGTGATCCCGAATTTAATATTGCACTCATTAACTGCTCCATATTAACTGGCTCGAAATTCTTTTCGCCTCTAACATTTCCCGCAAAACCAACTTCCTTCGTCATAGCTGTAAAGCTATCTGTGTTCGAAACTATTCCAGAATCTTCTGTCGTTAATCTCGTATTCTGAAAATTTTTTGATTGTCAAAAATTTTGAACTGGTTCCAGCCTATTTTCCCGACTTATTAAATTGTTTTCAACTTCATTATTCATCATACTGTTCTCCTGTGTTGGCGAGTTCGCCATGTCAACAATTTCGTCATTCTGACTATCCATCATTTTTGCCTCTTTCATCGATCGCGTAATCATTTACAAAACATACAAAACTCGTCACTATACGAAAATTACACAGAATATAACACTTTATCACCAACAATACCATTCACACGAAATGCTTCCCGACAAACATGATTAACGAACAATTGAAATCTTCATAATTGCACAAAATTGTCAAACCCGTATACAAGACAACAAAAATTAAATTCTGCAAAAATACCATTAGAAGAATGACAATTACCAAATCTACACATGCAATATAGACTACAATTACTAAAATACAAATCACTACAACAATACTACTGTCTGCTATTTTACTATCAAAAGAATTCCAAGGGACGATCCGAAGCAGCGGTCGCCACGCGCATGGGGGCTTAATTAAATAAAAAAGCAAACAATTTTTAATTTTAGTAGCTGTCTGTCCGGTTACGCAGTCTCGTAACCGGTTGGCCCTGACTGGTATTAGTACGCAATCTGACTGCACAGGATAACAACAAAGAATGAAAGGAAATTTCCGTTAACACAATTAATTAATTAAGTCCCCAGCAACTATAAAAGCTACAAAACAACAAGGCACAAGTGTAACTGTTCTGTGTGTGGAAGTGTGATTCAACGTACACATCAGGCACGGTTCTTACTCAATAAGACAAGGTATTTTAAGCACCATTTACACTGAGGTAATTAAAAAAAACAGAAATACTATAATTGTATATAGAAACCAGAATTACACTCTAATACATGAACACAAGCCAGATGCTTTGTTGACTGAACCTGTGACCAAGAGACAATGTTAGTTAGGAAATTTGAAATAAAATAAAAAAATATTTTTCTTCACTTTCATATACAATGACGAAACATACACTCTGATCATTACAACATCCGCAATCGAACAGCATCGGCTGTCTAGCCCATCAGAACAACTGCACACAACATGCTCACAACTAGTCACGGCTACATTACAACTCCTACTGCCCACGGCAACTTCTTAACAAGCACTGCCAGTGGAGGCGGCTGAATAATACTCTTTGGCGCAATCTCTGGCGCTGTCACTCAGTGTAGCCACCTTTCAGTAGTATACAAGCAGCTTGATGCTGGGTCGACTTCTGATTATGCATGCTTCTGCAGGCGTTCAAGCCTGTGTATGCTTGAGTGTGTGCACCAAGAATATGGAGGCTTGGGCAAGCATTTCTCAGTGAGTTGGTTTGATTTAATTTTTATTTGGTCCTGTTAAACTATATTCTGTAAACGGCAACCGGTGGTCTAGTGGAGCCGGCATGGTAGCTCAGGGCGTTCGGTCGGAGCGTTAGCTGCCCTCTGTAATAACAAAACTGAGTGAATGGATCAATCATGAACTAGAACGGATGTCATGGGACGTCCGCCCCGAACAAATGCAACGAACGACAACGAACAACATGTGATTCTAGGGGGGAAAAAGGGGTAGCGTCTTCGATTTGTAATCAAAACGTCTTCGGTCCCAGGTTCGATACTCGCCAGACCTTAAATTTTGTTTAAAAAACACCGAAAACTTTCGGCATAAGAAGTCACCATCATTCTGCCAACGGCCTTGTCCTTTGGGAGGGAAACTGCCCCTACAGGCTTAAGAATCAGAAATCATCAACGGCATGAGGATACAGAAGGCTGTGGAAACCACTGCAGTAACGACATAAGGCTCAGTTTAAATATAGTAGGTGTCAGTGAAGTGAAATGGAGAGAACACAACGATTTCTGGTCAGATGAGTGATACCAACAACAGCAGAAAATTGTATAACAGGAGTGGGATTCGTTATGAATAGGAAGATAGAGCAAAGGGTGTGTTACAGTGAACAATTCAGTGATAGGGTTGTAGTTATCAGAAAGCGACAGCAAACTAACACCGACAACGATAGTTCAGGAGTACATGCTGCCGCCGCAAGCTGAAGACGAGGAGGTAGAGAAAGTATATGAGGATATTAGAAGGGTAATATACAGTAGTACGTAGAGGGAGATGAAAATCTAATAGTAATTGGGGGACGGGAATGCAGTGGTAGGGGAAGGAGTAGAAGAAAAGGTTACAGGGCAATATGAACTTAGAACAAGGAAAGAGAGAGGAGAAAGACTAATTGACTTCGATAATAAATTTCAGCTAGTAATGGCAACTCCTTAGTTCAAGAAGGACAGGAGGTGGAGGTATACTTGGAAAAGCCGCATGATACGGGAAGATTTCATTTCCATTGCATCATGGCCAGGCAGGGATTCCGAAATCAGATAATGTATGCTAAGACTTACCCAAGCGGAGATATGGACTCAGTTCACAGTGCGAAACGTCCCCTTAGAACAATTTCTGAATTACTGTGCTGATAAACCTCTTACACTATTTGCTTTTCAAACAGCTGAGCAAAACTGAACGTACTCAAACATTCACTAAAGTGACACACAATATTTTTAGCGCAACGCAATCTGACTTTCAAAAATGCCTACAAAAGAATGGCCCTGACTAACATTAACCTATACCTTTCACAAATCACTTACCTCACAAAAATCTTCATTACTCGAACTACTGCAATACAGCGAGCGCCACTACTGCCAGCTAAATAAAAGATTCAAACTACGGAAGGCACTAACTACTGATAGGCATAGTTAGCAAATGAAAGACTTTAATAGAGAACAAACAATGTATTTACCTCAATAGTGTTCGAAAGTCATAATGTATATAGCAGTTCATGATATCCAGTATTGCAAATTTCAAAACTCCGCCATCTCTCCCCTCACATCCACCACTGCTGGCGGCTCACCTCCACCTGCGCAACGCTACACGCTGTTCACATCCAGCTGCCCAACACTACAATGGCAGACAACAATGCAAACTAGCCACAGACTGCACACAGCACAGCCAGTAATTTTCATACAGAGCGCTACGTGGCGTTACCAATATAAAAACCTGAACAGCCTACTTACATAGCCCCCATGCTCCCCACAAAAAATTTTACAGATTGTTTTGGGCACTGGTCAATACATATTTGTTAAAATTTTTTCACCATTACAATAACAAAGAAATCAAATGCACACAGTTATTGATACAATGTAGGTCAAAAGCTAAAATTTTCTCACAGTCCATAAAGATAGTCCTGATCATTCATCATAATAGTAATTACAGTTTTTTATTCACAAAGTCTCATTAGTAAAAGAAATTGCACACAGAAGTAGTGGATTTCCATGCAGTCTTGAAGAAGTAGTGTTGTCCTTCCAACGGAAAGACAGTGCTGACTCTTGACATGCAGACAGGTAATGGGCCACAACAGAGCAAACCCACCGCAGAGTCAGTCGAAGTTGATGAATATTGGTAGGTAGGTCATCACAGAGTAGACCCACTGTAGCCCTGGTAGAGATTGTGGTATTGGTGGGCCTCCGGATGTGCAGACCCACTGCAGTCCTTGTAGATATGATGGTATTGGTGAGCCATCAAAGATGCAGACCCACTGTAGTCCATGTAGAGACGGCCAGCAGCCATCTGTTGCGACTGTGCAGGTGTACATTCACCATCGAAGAGTCTTGCGGAGAATATAGCAAGTCCATAAACCACCACTTGTGCACTCACAAAGTTTTTTTTTTTTTTTTTTTTTTTTTTTTTTTTTTTTTTTTTTTGGTCTTAGAACCAGCAATGCTGTTAACCAGTCCCTTGCTGAATTATTAACACACGTGCAAACACTATCAGTCCCTACTTGTCACATATTGTCCATATACTATGACCAACAGAAATGTGTGCAGTGAAATGTAACTTGCAAGTTACTTAATTTGTTGAACTGGTGTCAATTACAATTTTATAACATAAAAATACAATAACAAAGGTACAAAATACATCATTAAAGAACATAACAATACAGATAACATTTGTAGTACAGGCTTTACAAAAGAATTGAACTAACATATACATCAGTGTTACAGGAATTACGACATAAGTAAATACATAAAAGATCAGAATAACTTTTGAAACATCAACTTTACACATGAGCATTAAAACAAAAAAGAATAAATAATGTCTAAGCATATTTACAAGGTAAATAACATATTATTAATGCCAATTATATTTGAGGATAACAGTATTCCTCATCATAGTGAATGTAGCTTAGTATTAGAAGAAGAAAAAATTCTATGAAACTACACAGAGACAGGAAGAAAACAAATACACAAGGGTACACAAACACATAGTGGGATAACACAAAAGGAAAGGACAGGGTTTGTTTTCAGTGTAACATTTGGTACTGCAGTCCAACCCAAAACTTCATTCCATAGATCTTTCGTCTTATTTCAACCTTTGCTTCCACCAAAAAAAATCCTATCTGAGCATGCTTTCTGTATTTTTCTCGTATAACCTCTCAGTGCATTTCTTCAAATTCATCGCAACTCATTCTCTTATAGGCTACCCCCTCTTAAGCTAACTTAAATCTACTGAGCTCAGATGCTAAACTAAGGGACGAGGCAATGCAGCAGCACAAAACAATTAACACAAACATCAATGACAAAAAATTTAAATAGGCAAAGCAATTGCAATATTACAACTAATATAAGGCACTGTGCAGCAAACAAGAAAACTAAATCCGTAGTAAAACTAGCTTAACAGCGTAATACAATGTCAAATTCAGTAACATTATGCCTGGCAAAGAGCAGCAGCGAATGCAATAACTTATCTCTAAACATGACAAAGTTCAAGCAGAAAAAATATTACAGTAAAAATGGCCATGTTTAATACCTATGTCACATCTTAACACTACAGTGATGCATCACAATTTATTCTACAAAAGAAATTACCAAGTACTTGAAAAGAAAATTCTGTATGCAATTCCTGTGAAGGGAAATGTGTTTTTGTGCTCCTTCGTTTTTTTTGAAGTACATCGAAGTTATTCTTTACTGGGTTTGTAGGCATAAAATATTTATATTAGTACATCTATAAAATTTTATTTTAACCAATGCTGCAGGGCAGCTAGAAACTAGATATTAAACAAAATGAGCAATCTCTCAGCTGGAAAGACAATAGATGTAAAATGTCTCTCATCATTTCATTAGGCATTTTAGTAAATATCATAAATTAAGAGCTCCACAGTGTTATCATGTTTTCAAGTTTGAGGGCGTCGTATTTACGATGCTTTCTACAAAGGAATGTCAATAGTGAGGATAATGGCCTCTTTTTTTTTCCACCTGTGCCTATGAAAGGCACACACTAATGGCTTTTTTCCAGGCATCTTTCGCGCAGCTGGGTGCCCACGGCGCATTACGTGAAGGTGGTCACTTAACGTTCTTACCGAAATATTCACGACAGCAGTTTCCGCTACAGTGACAGTCTCATATACAAAATTTCACGGGTCGAGAAGAGTTCTGCAAGGTTTGCAGGAGAGCTTCTGTAAAGTTTGGAAGGTAGGAGACGAGGTACTGGCAGAATTAAAGCTGTGAGTACCGGGCGTGAGTCGTGCTTCGGTAGCTCAGTTGGTAGAGCACTTGCCCGCGAAAGGCAAAGGTCCCGAGTTCGAGTCTCGGTCGGGCACACAGTTTTAATCTGCCAGGAAGTTTCATATCAGCGCGCACTCCGCTGCAGAGTGAAAATCTCATTCTGGCATCAGATTATTGTTCATAAACATACCTCAGCAGCATAATACACATCGTCGTCATAAAAATAACATCATAACACCTCAGTCAAATCTCAAAATCGTCGTAGTATTCTGCAATAATTTCAAAACCTAAAGAAAATTCTCTGCTCATTTCAGTAGTGTCATCTACCTCAAACGTACTTTAAAAATCATGATCTCATACCAAATACATCATTCAAAGCTCTCATAGTATCACAATGGTTCTGAAAAAAACATGAACAGTTCACACAGTACAGACAAAATACAGTTTCATAAGTGTGAAGTTATCCAACTGTGTAATTGTGTAAACATGTGTCACTGATGTAGTAAAAAAATTTTGTTTCTCTGTTAAATAATCAGATAGCTGTTTAATTCTGTGGTAGAGAAATATGGTACCGATGTGTAAAGTTGTGTAAGCAAATACCATATTAGCTAGGGCTCCTTGTGCTTGCCAAACAATGATACACAAAGTAAGCGTTTACCCCCCTGAGGATTAATGTAATTATACCCACAGGTGTTACAGATTACAGCAATAAAATGAAATGTATCACGGAAAACTTTCTTTGTAATTCAAAAATCTTGAAAACTAAATGGTTTAAGTACAAAATTAATCACTCAAATGCGAGTCCTGTAGCGCTAAATGTGCGTCTTGCTGTAAGATAATTCTGTGGAAGTGTCAGAGTTATCGTCCTCTGTAAGCAAAGTACTTACCTCATCATAAACGAATGTGAAATGCTTTGTGTATACATATCGCAGTTATTAGGTACATTACCATGATCAAGAAGGTACTATACTGTAACGTATTGTTGTGCTACGAAAAAGGCTGTCACATTGTAACTTACTACTAAAACATGTTTTACTTTCCAGAAGAATTCAGAAAAACAGATACACTGCAAAAGCAACAATGTAAATTGTGTCACACATTAGTAGCGTCGTGATATAATCGTGTAGCTGTCAAAGAAACCAAATGCTAAGTCATCTTTAGTCCCACAGAAAGTACTTTAAATCCAGAACGTATTTTCAAGTAAACCAAAATGTTGCATTAAAATCTCATTAGCAGTACTGGTAAATGTTCTAAGTATGTCAGCCTTATGGTCGTTATGTAATCGTGCAACTAACAAGCAACAATGTACACACACAATAACACTGTGTCGTCTGTTCACTATAACAATGCACTCGTAAATACTGTCTAAATATGTTCCCTAGGTTCTAGACTGGATAGTGAACTTCAAAACATTGTTGCATGTTAACAGTTTCTAAGTCTGACAAAGCATACTAGAAATGTGAAGTGAAAAATTTTATAGCAAAGACAAAGTTAAAAAGCAGATTATCTTTCAATAAACTGTTTTACATGTGAAATGTGGTGCAATCCTTTACTCTTCCTAGTAAGCAGAGGTTCAACAAGAACGGAATTGTCATGCAGTATACGTCGGTGAGGAATGCTAAAATTTTTCTCAAGGTTAGCGTCTATGTTATTTTTCTCTGAGCAAGCCGGCGCACGCAGCTGCCTGCGGTGCAAGTCATTGTCTGTTCCTTTGTTGGCGCGCGTCGTTATTGGGATTTGGAGGTCTAACTTCTACAAATTCACCTTGCCCAGAGGGCCCAGCCCTGTTTAAATTCCGCCAGTTCTGATGAAATTCAGGTCTGTCGTTATGATTATATCATCTGTCGTCATGTCGGTAGTTCCTGTAGTTTCTTGTCTGTCGGTCATGTGGTGGAGAATTTCTTCCTGAATCGTAACTGCGCGCTGAACTGTTGCGTCTGAAGTTATTCTGTCTCCCTTGATTGTTTCTGGTTGCCAAATTGTCTGTTTCTATGATTGTCTCTATCATATTCATTACTATGGAAATGCGATCTTTCTCTGTAACGGGTGGTGTCTGTTTTGGTCACGATTTACGTTGTGAGAATAGACTTGTCATGTCCAGTTATTGCTTCTGTCGTCACGGAATTGTGACGGATGTGACCTGTAGTGATTGTTTTCCTGTTTTCGCATCCCGCGACTGTCTGTGTCAATTTCTAATTCTTATAAGAGTCCCTGAAAAGCTTCAATGTCGTCTTTGCAACGTCCTGCCAAAATAATATTTCTTAAATGTTCAGGCAATTTCATTAAGCAAATGCGGATGAGTTTTGAAGAGCTGTATGGGTATGAAAGATATTGATTCTTATGCAACATGTCTTCAAAATATTTGACAAGACTGGAAAATTCAGATTGTTCGAAATGTTTCATCATTATGATGCGATGTTTTACTCGGTCTTGTGTAGTTTGAGACCAACATGCTGAGAGGAAGGCATGATAAAATTCTCCTTCACTGTGGCAATCGTGAATGACCGATCGCATTCTTACAGATGGTTCATACTCTAAGTAGCCACACATAAATTCTAATCTGTGCTCTAACGACAGTTGGGAGGAAAACAATGAGAGAATTGATGGAGCCATGCTTGTGGATGAATGTCGTTGGCAGAATTCTTAAATGTTTTGAATTTACGTGTAGTAATGAACAGCTTATAGTCAAAATCATCGTGTCGGCGAGTAGCATATCGGTCATTGTTACGTCGTGTCGGCGGTTCCATCTCAAAATTCGGTGCAGCTTGCCAATTTCTTTCATAATTTCCGAAATGCCCTGTGTTATTATTTTGTAGCTTTTCCGTATTTCTAAGTTCCTCTTCCCGTGTTGGAGCGCGAGTGTCCTCTGAAATTTTTGTATTACTTGTGCCAACTGATCTTGTACTTCCCGGATTTCTATTTTGTATTGCATATTAATTTGATTCTGATTTTGTTTGAATTTCCTAATTTGTTCACACTCTTCTGTGTCATTAAAGACTACTGGTTTTGTGTCATTCAGATTATCATCTACCTTCGTAGATAAATTAGTGAACTGATCTGAAAGTTCGGCTACTTTATCCGTTAGTGAAATTATTTCCTCTGTGTGTTTTTCTGAACCAAGTTTAAGAGTGCCCATTTGTGTTGAAATCGTATCTACTGTGTCCTTTAAGTTTTCCTGAGTTTTTGCAAGTTGCATAACCGAATCGGTAGATGCAACTGAGTCCATTTTAGCTTGCAAGGTCTCATGATTTTCATGAACAATAGTTTGCAGTTCTTTTATGGCTGCTTCGTGATACTGTAATTTTTCATGACGCGAAAAAATTGGTTGGAAATGCTCGCAAATTTGTGTTTTTACGTCATTACAGACTTTTTGACATTTCGATTCTATTTTAGGTAACTCAGTAGTTAAATCTTCACGTGTTTGTTCAAGCGTGGTGTGAAGATTTTGTTCCATTGCGTCTAACTGTTGCTGTGTTTGTCTCTGGTGTTGTTCCATTGTGTCTAACTTTTGAAGCTTTTGCTGTGTTTGTCTCTGATTTTGTTCCATTGTGTCTAACTTTTGAAGATTTTGTTCCATTGTGTCTAACTTTTGAAGCTTTTGTCCCATTTGTTGCATTAATTGTAATAACAATGCACTGGTGTCTGAAACATGTTCCTCAGTGCTTTTCGGCAGTGAATTTGCACCGGCAACATTCACATTTTGACAAGCGGAAAATGTGTCTTGACTCATTTGAGAAAACGGTGAGAACCCAAAACCTGAGTCTACAGTATTTGCAATATTGTGTTCTGTCATTCCCGATTCCTGAGGCGAGCTGTTGCCGACCGATCGATCGATAATACTTCCCTGTTCACTACCTGTTTCACTGTCTACACCATTATTTGACGCCCGCTCCATTTCCCTATGCACAGTTACCAAATTACTACTTTGAATATTAGTTAATTCATTACATGGTGGCGCTAACACACTGCTTTCGTCTTCACTGTCATTTCTCAGTTTACTTTGGAGCCTAGTATTACGTTTTTCACACGCCATTATTGTCACAATATTTCACACGATAACACAGAAAAACACAATTTGAAGAGCAAAAATAAGAGAACACATTAACTTAGCACTGAAAATAATATCTCGTTAATTGCAAGCGCAACTGCGAAATACTTGGTGCATATCTACATGCATGCCACAACAACAATGAAAGGCTGCAACTACAAAGGAGATTCTCTCTACAATTACGCACTAGCAATAAACAATAGCTACACTAATTACACAAACTACAAGAAAAAATTCAAAAGATTCCAGTGAGGTATCCTGGCAGGGTCGCCATATGAAACGTCCCCTTAGAACAATTTCTGAATTACTGTGCTGATAAACCTCTTACACTATTTGCTTTTCAAACAGCTGAGCAAAACTGAACGTACTCAAACATTCACTAAAGTGACACACAATATTTTTAGTGCAACGCAATCTGACTTTCAAAAATGCCTGCAAAAGAATGGCCCTGACTAACATTAACCTATACCTTTCACAAATCACTTACCTCACAAAAATCTTCATTACTCGAACTACTGCAATACAGCGAGCGCCACTACTGCCAGCTAAATAAAAGATTCTAACTACGGAAGGCACTAACTACTGATAGGCATAGTTAGCAAATGAAAGACTTTAATAGAGAACAAACAATGTATTTACCTCAATAGTGTTCAAAAGTCATAATGTATATAGCAGTCCATTATATCCAGTATTGCAAATTTCAAAACTCCGCCATCTGTCTCCTCACATCCATCACTGCTGGCGGCTCACCTCCAACTGCGCAACGCTACGCGCTGTTCACATCCAGCTGCCCGACACTACAATGGCAGACAACAATGCAAACTAGCCACAGACTGCACACAGCACAGCCAGTAATTTTCATACAGAGCGCTACGTGGCGTTACCAATATAAAAACCTGAACAGCCTACTTACAAGTGTAGTGGTGATGAAGAGCAAGCTGAAGTTAAGACATTAGTCAGAAAGAACCAATATGTAAAGAAGTGGCATACGAAGTGCTAAGGAATGACGAAATACGCTTGAAGTTCTCTAAGGCTATAGTTGCAGCAGTAAGAAATACCTCAGAATGCAGTACAGTTGAAGAGAAATGCAAATCTCTAAAAAGGGCAGTCACAGAAGTTGGAAAGAAAAATATAGGTACAAGGAAGGTAACTGTGAAGAAACCATGGGTAACAGAAGAAATACTTCAGTTGATCGATGAAAGAAGGAAGTACAAAAATGTTCACGGAAATTCAGGAATACAGAAATACAAGTCGCTGAGTAATGAAATAAATAGGAATTGCAGGTAAGCTAAGACAAAATGGCTGCACGAAAAATGTGAAGAAATCGAAAGAGAAATGATTGTCGGAAGGTCTGTTTCGACATATAGAAAAGTGAAAATAACCTTCGGTCAAATTAAAAGCAAGGGTGGTAATAAGAGTGCAACGCGAGTTCCGTTGTTAAATGAATAAGTGAATAAGTTAAGTGAATAAGTGAAAAGAGTACACTGAAGGCCTCTGTGAGGGGGAAGATTTGTCTGGTATGATAGAAAAAGGAACAGAGAGGGGATCCAGTATTAGAATCAGAATTTAAGAGAGCTTTGGAGGACTTAGGATCAAATAAGGCAGAAGGGATAGATAACATTCCATAAGAATTTATATCATCGCTGGGAGAAGTGGCAGCAAAACGACTATTCAAGTTGGTCTGTAGAATGTATTAGTGTGGCGACATACCATTTAAGTTTCGAAAAAACTTCGCCCACTCAATTCCGAAGACTGCAATAGCTGAGAAGTGCGGGAATTATCGCACAATCAGCTTAACAGCTCATGCATCCAAGTTGCTGACAAGAATAATATACAGAAGAATGGAAAAGAAAATTGAGGGTGTATTAGAGGACGATCAGTTTGGCTTTAAGAAAGGTAAAGGCATCAGAGAGGCAATTCTGACTTTAAGGTTGATGGAAGCGAGACTAAAGAAAAATCAAGATACGTTCATAGGATTTGTCGACCTGGAAAAGGCGTTCGACAATGTAAAATGGTAAAAGATGTTGGAAATTCTGAGAAAAGGGTAAGCAGTAGGGAGAAAGGGGTAATATACAATAGGTACAAGAGCCAAGAGGGAATAATAAGAGTTGACGACTAATAACAAAGTGCTCGGATAAAGGGGGGTGTAAGACAGGGACGTGGTCTTGCACTCTACTGTTCAATCTGTACATCGAAGAAGCAATGATGGAAACAAAAGAAATGTTCAGGAGTGGAATTAAAATTCAAGGTGAAAGGGTATCAATGATACGACTCGCTGATGACATTGCTATCCTTAACGAAACTGAAGAAGAATTACATAATGTACTGAATGTAATGAACAGTAGAATGAGTACAGAATATGGATTGAGAGTAAATCGCATAAAGACGAAAATAACGACAAATAGTAGAAATGACAACAGCGAGAAACTTAACATCTGGATTGATGGTCAAAAAGTACCTGAAGTTAAGGAATTCTACTACTTAGGCAGCAAAATAATGAAGGACGGAGCAAGGAGAACCTCAAAAATAGACTAGCACTGGCCAAAAGGGCATTCCTCACCAAGAGAAGTCTGATAGTATCAAACATAGCCCTTAATTTGAGGAAGGAATTTCTGAGAATGTACATTTGGAGCACAGCATCAGATAGCAGTGAAACATGGACTGTGGGAAAACCGGAACAGAAGAGGATCTGAGCATTTGAGATGTGTCGAATGTTGAAAATTAGGTGGACTGATAAGGTAAGGAATGAGGAGGTTCAGCGCAGAATCGGAGAGGAAAGGAATATGTGGACAACACTGACAAGGAGAAGGAACAGGATGATAGGACATCTGATAAGACATCAGGGAATGACATCCATAGCACTAGAGGGAGCTGCAGAGGGCAAAACCTGTAGAGGAAGACAGAGGTTGGTACACGTCTAGCAAATAATTGTGGACGTAGGTTGCAAGTGCTACTCTGAAATAAGAGGTTGGCATAGGAGAGAAATTCTTGGCGTGCCGCATCAAACGAATCAGAAGACTGATGACCCCAAACAAAAAAAGCAAAAGTTGTACTGTACTTAAAGAAAGTAATATTACATGGAGAAAGAGAGAAGAAAATCAACAGCACTGTGAGATAGTCTCCATAGGGTCTCTATCACGAATGGTTAATACAGGTATAATGTTTTCGTTCCTTAAACTACTCTTTACTATATATATGGACAAGCAGGCTTGCGCAAGCCTGCTTGTCAAGCATGCAGTCACGTCTCTCTGTGGCCGCTTTTAGAGGTACGAGGGTCGTTCAATAAGTAATGACCACCTTTTTTTTCTCAGAACATATTTATTGTTAAGAGTCAGAATTTGGCGTCAATATACACCAACACGTCTTGTCCATCTCCTATTTTTCTGCGTAGTCTCCATCACGTTAAATGTCCGTACGCCAACGTTGTGGAAGAGCATGCATTCCCTGCTGGTAAACCCACTTGCCCTGTAGGCGTAGTCATATTTTCACTGCGTGACTGACACTCTCGTCATCTTCAAAGTGTGTTACCCATAGGTAATTTTTAAGCTGCCCAAAGAGATCGAAGTCCGAGGGTGCCAGGTCTTGACTGTAGGGTGGATGAGCCAATGATGTTCAACCCAACTTAGCGATGTGTTTCTGGGTTCTCAGACATGGGCGTGGGCGTGCATTATTGTGTTGGAGCAATGTTTCTACTATATTCTTGTCCGATCGAACACGTCAGAAACGGTTCTTGAGTTTATTCAGAGTCTTCACGTATGCCTCTGAATTGATGTTTGACCCTCTTGGCATGACATCCACGAGAGTGACGTCATCACAATCCCAGAAGACTGTCACCATGACTTTTCCTGTAGAAGGGGTGGTCTTGAATTTCTTCTTTTGTGGAGAATGAGGATGAGGCCAGCCTATGGACTGCCGTTTTGTTTCCGGTGCAAAGTGGTGCACCCAGTTTTCGGCCCCCGTAACTATACGTGACAGAAAGGCCCGTCCGTCGGTCTCAAAATGCTTTAACAATTCAGATGAGATGGCCTTTCTTGGGATCTTGTGGTCCGCTGTGAGCATTCGTGGAACCCATCGTGAGTACCTCTTTGAATATCCGAGAGTCTCGATCATTGCAGACGCACTTCAAATGCTCACCGACACCTGTAGAGCCAACTGGCGAGTTCTGATCCGCAGTTCGGCACGAATAACGGCACGTATATGGAGCAGTGGCTATGTCTACACGTCCCGAGCGTGGCTGATCATGGAGCTCTGTTTATGCATTTCCTGAGGCTGTAACTTTCTTTACATATCGCCCAACTGTACTACTACCAACTGCAGCATCGCCATACACTGCACACCAACGTTTATGGACGTTCACCACGGTTTCTTTTTCTGCACACAATATTCAATAACAGCACGCTGCTTGTAACGTGAGTCGTATGTAGACGCCATTTTGACGCTATAGTACGGCTCTGCCATATGCCAGAACGATTCGAAACTTCACCGACGCACAGAAAAAACATGAAATCTAAGACACCAACAACGACGTTTGTCTGTGTGTATTAATGGCTTTTATAAAAAATGTGGGGCATTACTTTTTGAACGAGCCTCGTAAAATGTTCGTTGACGCTTGCCAGTGACGCTGGGCGTCCCTGGGGAGACGAGATTTCACCAAACTAGTAGGGTCTAATACCAGGTGTGCTGCGTACTACCTCTTTTTTTTGAGTCATCAGTCTTCTGACTGGTTTGATGCGGCCCGTCACGGATTTCTCTCCTGTGCCAACCTCTTTATCTCGGAGTAGCACTTAACACCTACGCCCTCAATTACTTGCTGGATGTATTCCAGTCTCTGGCTTGCTCTACGGTTTTTGCACTTTGCATTTCCCTCTAGTACCATAGACGTTATTCCCACGTCTTAACTGATATCCTATCATCCTGTCCCTTCTCAGCGTTTTCGACATATTTCTTTCCTCTCCGATTCTGCGCTGAACATCATTCCTTATATTATCACTCCACCTAATTTTCAACATTCGTGTGTAGCAACACATCTCAAATGCTTCGATTCTCTTCTGTTCCGGTTTTCCAACTGTCCTTGTTTAATACCCATACAGTGCTGTGCTTCAAACGTACGTTCTCAGAAATTTCTTCCTAAAGTCAAGGCTTATGTTTGAAACTAGTAGACTTTTCTTGGCGGGGAATGCCCCTTTTGCCATTGCTTGTCTGTGTTTGATGTCCTCCTTGCTCCCTCCTTCACTGGTTAGGTAGCAAATTCACCTAACTTCATCGACTTCGTGAACGTCATAGCTGATGTTAAGCTTCTCGCTGTTATCATTTATGATGTCATTATTTTCGTCTTCCTTCGATATACTCTCTATCCATATTCTGTACTCATTAGACTGTTCATCCCATTCAGTACATCACACTTCTTCTTCACTTAGGATTGTATTGTATTCTATTGTATGTTAACCGGGGACCTAGAAACGTCGGAGAGGCTCTGTCCCCGCCGCAGCAGCAGTGGTCCACAACCCTACGCCGACTACCGCAGTCCACTTCACCCCTCCGCCACCCCACACCGAACCCAGGGTTATTGTGCGGTTCGGCCCCCGGTAGACCCTCCAGGGAACGTCTCACACCAGACGAGTGTAACCCCTATATTTGCGTGGTAGAGTAATGGCGGTGTACGCGTACGCGTACCTTGAATTTTAATTCCACTCCTTAAATTTTCTTTTATTTCCATCATTGCCTTTTCGACGTACAGATTGGACGGCAGGGGCGAAATAGTACGTCCCTTCCTACACCCTTCTTAATCTGAGCACTTCGTTCCTGGCCATTCACTCTTATTATTCTTTCCTACCTACCCCACTATATTGGTAGAGTGAATTTTAACAAGAAAACCTTAAGAAAGAATATCTCTAAGAGGAGAAAGATAGAAGGGCGAATCAGGAACGTTAATTTTTTCAGACCTATCCCCTTTCAAACGGAGCAGATGACTGGATTATAGGCAACACAGAAGGGATACGTATGTCACGGAGTGCCTACGCCCTGTCGCCTCTCAGGGTCACAACCAACGCAAAAGGGAAGCATCAGTGAACATTTGTCTCTAACAGAGTTGATCCCCATGATGTTTGAAGCAAAGACTTTGAAGCAGTGTGTATAAAGAGCCATGGAAGGAGTGAGTTTCTTCCATTTTGCTTCCTCTTTTTTCATTCGAATAAAGTAGAAATTGTTATTCGTGAAGTACTGCCTCTATTGTCTCTGCGAGAGACACAATAGTTACTGTTGATAAATTTTGTATCGTGTCGTTCACCGTCCTGTCACGTCAGTGCAACGTTAAAGGAGTTCGCTGTGCCACATCAGGTGCCACTACCTTCGCACCTCACAGATGCAGAAGTATGTCAGTCACACTATTTCCGAATTTCGTTTTGTATGCTGCGAAGTATCCGGATATGGTCGCCACTGGTGGGAAATGGATGACTGTTTGCATACATGTGCGTATACGGTTGGATGTTGTGTGTGTGTGTGTGGGTGGGTGTGGGTGGGTGGGTGTGTATGTGCGTGGCACAGACTGGCCGCTGGCGGGATTCCCGGTAGGGTGTGCGGCGGCCGCGCTCCCTGGGACGTGACGCGACTGGCGAGCGACCTCAGACGGCCGGGAATCCCCCAGGGCGGCCTGGGTGGAGGAGAACTGCCGTCGCACACACTCACCAGGGAGGCCCGCAGTTGTGCCTACGTATTCTGTAGAGGCGTCACATTTATATAACGCAGCAGGTCACTTCATCTCGACTGCACACTTCTCGCCATTAAAATTATAACACCACGAAGACGACACGCAAGCTATTCGTATAGCGTAAAGCACAAGATGCTAACTTGCTAGAGACGGGGGTGGTCCAGACCCCGATCGATTTTCGACCATATCTTGTGCACCAGTCAGCCTGAGCGTAGCTTTTTAGTTTTCAGGCGGTTTCCCGCTCTCGTTTAAGCAAATAGCGGTTTCCCGCTCTCGTTTAAGCAAATACTAGACCAGCCCCCATTTTCTGTCCCAAAAACTACAATACACAAACAGTTCAAATGCTGTCATGCACAGAAAAAAGCTTACAGAATCCATTGCCGGGTGGAGCACACGCCTTTCTTGTCGACTGGGGGCACAGGAAGGGCATCAGGCCCCAAAGTGAAATGAAATACATTTTCCGAAACTATGAGTAAAGTAGAACCGAAAAGCTACACGGGGTAAACGCTGGCTAAAGAAAAAGATAATGAAGCTGGCTTACAACAAAAGCCAAAATTGGCATGAAATGTACTGCACGTCTAAGAAGGAGAAACGACTATCAGCACGTGGCGGGATGATTTTGGCCTTTAGCGACCACGGTTCATCGGACAAAGATATTTCTGCTCATTTGTTTGCGGGTACAAAGGTGTCCATACTCATGTCTCAATTTCACCTTAACTGCCTCCTCCTTTAACCATCTCAGTAACAACGCACTGTTCCTTCATCAACTTTGCATCTACATCCACATCAATATTCCAGAAGCCACCTGAAGGTGTGTGGCGGTGTGTATTCCTGCTACCACTGACTGATCCTGAAATGAATTCACAAACTGTGAGTATGGTATCACCACAGCCATGAAATTTACTGGAAACAAATGAAAAATTGTGCCAGACTTCGAGTCGAATCCGCATTTCTTCTTTAAGCGAACAGTCGCCTTAACCGGTCTGGCACAAATTTTCATTTGTTTCTAGTCAATTGTATAGTTGTGGTGGTAACGTATCCAGAATTTGCGAATACGTTTCCTGTCTTAATAACACTATAAATCGCCAAAGAACTTTGCGCTGTCCAATACAGATGCTATACTAATGTACTATCTAGTCCCTCCTCCCTGTTCCATTCGCAATAATTTCTTGAAATCCTCGTCATGGTCATTTCACGAGATGCACGAGGGAGGAAACAATATGTTATCCGACTCTTCCCGCAAAGTACTCCATCGAAATTTCAACAGTAACAAACGTGATTGACTGCTCACCACGTGTAGACATCTTCGCATCCCCTGCCTCCTCCCCTTTTCCATCATCAACTACCGCTCTAGTCGCACCACTACTTCATTCCAGTTCCATATTGAAGGAACACATATGAAAGTAAAACAATGTAATATATATCATGACAAACCACATCAGAAAAAAAATAAAAGAAAAAAATCTGACCTCCGCCTCCGCGCAAACAGGCCACGAATGCCCAACGGTACTGACCGGCCGCCGTGTCTTCCTCAGCCCAAAGGCATCATTGGTTTCAGATATGGAGGGACACGTGGTCAGTACACCGCTCACCCGCCCGTATGTCAGTTTACGAGATCGGAGACTCTACCTCTCAGCCATGCTCTTCAGTTTGCCTCACAAGAGCTGACTGCACCCCGCTTGCCAACAGCACTCGGCACACCGGATTGTCACTTATCCAACATCTAGCCCAGCCCGACAGCGCTTAACTTCGGTGATCTGACGGGAAGCGGTGTTACCACTGCGGGAAGACGGTTAGCCACATCAGACAAACCAAATGAAAATAAAATCTTTAGATGAAGTGAAAACCAAAACTAGTGATTAAGTTGGAAACACTACACACACGTTCGGAATGTTTAACTTTGCTGGGCCTATTCTCTTTGAAGTGGGGCAGACGACTGGATTATCGCCGGCCACGGTGGCCGAGAAGTTCTAGGCACTTCAGTCCGGAACCGCACGACTGCTACGCTCACAGGTTCGAATCCTGCCTCGCGCATGGATGTGTGTGATGTCCTTAGGTTAGGTAGGTTTATGTAGTTCTAAGTTCTAGGGGATTTATGACCTCAGATGTTAAGTCCCATAGTGCTCAGAGACATTTGAATCATTTGACTGGATTATCAGCAACACACAGGGTATACTTACGCCACAAAGTGCTTAGGTCTTGTCGTCTCTCAGGGGCATAATCAACACAAAAGGGAAGCATCAGGAAAGATTTTGTCTCTAACAAAATTGTTTCGCGTGGCGTGATGTATCACCCCCAGACGTTTGATGCAAAGAGCTTGAAGCACTGTGTAGAAAGTGTTGTTGAAGTAATGACTGCAGTTTTATTCAGTTTTTTTTTGCTTCCGCGAACACTAGTGATGCTGTATTTTGTCGTATTTCACATGAAAAAGTGTGTAGTGCTAAAAGCCAAAGTGAAATAGGGGGGAAAACATCAATGTCAATCGACAGCAGTAGACAGGGGGGCATGTAGTGTGTTCAGCCGAGCAGTGACATTGCCTCTTCTCAATTGAGAAAAGACATCAAATGCAACGAAGGCCATACGAGCGGTTTACCCGCAGTCTGTGGAGAGTGCTCTTCAAGCCGGAGATGGGTTTGTGATGTTTTGGGGGAGTTTTTCGTACCATGATTTGGATCCTCCCACTGAAGCTACCGTGGTAGTGAAATAGGATGTTTACCTCACAACTACCGGTGGGCTAGTGTTGCAATTTGTTTCTCAACTGCACGATAAGTACACAGTGGACACGTCATCTAAGAAGACAACATCCAGCATACGTTCGTTGTTTGACGAACAGACAGACATCCTATCGCACGTTGACTGGCCAGCTGTATCATGTGCCCTTAATCGCCTAGGAAATGTCTGCGACTCTTCCGAATAGCGGGCTTGATGTAGCGGTCAACATCCCCGCAGTTTGATAGCTACAGGGGAGGGCCGGCCATGGCGCGCCAACCGCCAACAAACCAGGTATGCGGGCCAATGCTCCATCTGTCTCGTCTTCGCTCGTTCCTTCCCGGAAGTACCTGATGCAGCGCGACGTTTCATTTAGCACTGCGGTCTGGCGTTTTTCGGTCAGCACAACTCTCTTGAGTTCGGCAGAATCGTGGTGTCAATGCTTTGTGCTCTTAGCTGCTTGTTCGAAGTATGACGTTCACGGGTCTAGTGACTGTTTGCACAAAAAGAGGCAATCTAGCGATCTATCGTCACAAGCTTCTAAAAATGATTGGGAATGACAGAAGATATTTATCATGAAGTCCCAATTTGCTATGAAACTGCATTACAGTACCATGCACGAAGAATTACAACCATGGAAGGACGGGATTAGTTGTTCTCTATATCTGTAAGTTCAATTTGCAGGTACAGTGCGACTATTATTGAACAATATGAAATAAAATCATCTTAACTTCTGAACGCTTTGCGTTAGGACATTCAAACTGCACGGCGAGGCATGATGGGAACTAGTATGCGCATGCGCATGTGCACGCGCCTTATTGTTACTTGGCGATGAAGGGGCACTTGCAAAAAAAATAGTTCAAATGGCTCTAAGGACTATGGGATTTAACATCTGGGGTCATCAGTCCCCTAGACTTAGAACTACTTAAACCAAACAACCTAAGGACATCACACATATCCATGCCCGAGGCAGGATTCGAAACTGGGACCGTAGCAGCCGCATGGTTCCGGACTGAAGGGCCTAGAACCACTCCGCCACAGCCGCTGGCGGCCACTTGCATTTGAATGGGTTCCTCAACAAGCAAAGTTAGCGCATTTGGGGAACTGAGAACAGGCATTTCGCGATAGAGAAGTTCTTCACCGTCAACAGGTGACTGTGTGGTGTGCACGGAGTAATCGGTGTGATATTCATTGACGTCACGATGATTACCCAACGATACGTGACGGCTATGGAAGATGATTTCATTCCCATTATCCAAAGTGCTGAGGGAATTAGATTAGGAAATGAGACACTTAAAGTAGTAAAGGAGTTTTGCTATTTGGGGAGCAAAATGACTGATGATGGTCGAAGTAGAGAGGATATAAAATCTAGACTGGCAATGGCAAGGAAAGCGTGTCTGAAGAAGAAAAATTTGTTAACATCAAATATAGATTTAAGTGTCAGAAAGTCATTTCTGAAAGTATTTGTATGGAGTGTAGCCATGCATAGAAGTGAAACATGGACGATAAATAGTTTAGACAAGAAGAGAATAGAAGATTTCGAAATGTGGTGCTACAGAAGAATGCTGAAGATTAGATGGGTAGATCACATAACTTATGAGGAAGTATTGAATAGGATTGGGGAGGAGAGGAGTTTGTGGCACAACTTGACAAGAAGAAGGGACCGGTTGGTAAGACATGTTCTGAGGCATCAAGGGATCACAAATTTAGCATTGGAGGGCAGAGTGGAGGGTAAAAATCGTAGAGGGAGACCAAGAGATGAATACACTAAGCAGATTCAGAAGGATGTAGGTTGCAGTAGGTACTGGGAGATGAAGAAGCTTGCACGGGATAGAGTAGCATGGAGAGCTGCAGCAAACCAGTCTCAGGACTGAAGACCACAACAACAACAACAACAACAACATATCCAAAGTGACCCCGATTTCTATAAGATGAAAGACGGAGCTCGACCCCATTGAAGTAGGAGAGAGCACATTGGGGACCGCATTCTGGCTCTGGGGCACCCAGAGACCACCGACATGGGCCTCGATTGGCCGCCATATTCTCCGGACCTGAACACTCCTTTTTGTGAGGTCATATTAAGGTGTTCAGCAATAACTCCAAAACCACTGCTGAGCCGAAAACTGCCACTCAGTAGATCATCGACGGCATCGATCTTCCTATACTTCAGCGGGTCATGCAGAATTTCGCTATTCGTCTGTGGCCACATCATCACCAATGGTGGCAGGTATATCGAACATATCATAACCTAAATCCGAATATCTGTAGTGACGTTTACGTGTAAGTGTGTGCGCCCCGTAGTTCGTAACTAATTTACGCTTTTTTTCATATCATTCAGTAACTGTAACCGTGTATGTAGCACGTGAAGGAATTGGTCGTATGAACAGTAAAATATCTGAAGTCGCAAGCATTATTTCACTGTCAGTTGCAACAGTTTTCGATGGAACTGAACGAAGAGTATGTAGACTTTATATATTACTGCCAAGTACGCTGTTGAAGTGAAGGGGCTTATTTCGATATAAACTCGCTATTGTTGAATTTATGAAGGACAAAGCAGAGCAGAAACGAAAATAAGAACATCTGGAATGGATTGCAGACCTCTCATTTTAAGTGTACTTGGCTGGACACTGTCCACAGTAAGACAATGAAAGGTAGAGAACAAAGTATTTCTGATTAGATGGGGATGAATTTAAAAAGTAAATCGCATTATAGAAGGGGCATATGCCGAGAAACACAATCCAGTTCCATATGCCCTTAAAGAAAACGCGAGTTCTGCAGAATTCGTTGTAGCCTTGAAAAAATTAGAAGGTTAGTATCCTGAACGTTTTGAGGACATTGCTAATCTTTCATCTGTTTTAGAGATGTTTTCGGAACCATTTGTCATTTCAGTTGAAAGTGCCCCTGTGCATCTACAGATGTAACTCAGTGATTTGTAATGTAATTCCCTTTTAAAGACAAATCCTTTTACGTTAAATCTGTCCAGGACGTCTACATTTATTTCCTCATGTACAGTTCCCACGTCTCGATAATTATGTTGCAAAAGTGTCCCAACATTCCGATCAAAATGTATGTGTGGAAAAACCTTATTTCGATTATGAAACTAAATAAGTCACGAATACGTGGCAACCTGACTGCGAAAATCTATTAAATTGTCCGTCTGTGTCTGTATGCCGACAGTTTGTACCAGATAAAAACTACACTACTGGCCATTAAAATTGCTAAACCTCGAAGATGACGTGCTACAAACGCGAAATTTAACCGACAGGAAGAAGATGCAGTGATATCCAAATGATTAGCTTTTCAGAGCATTCACACAAAGTTGGCGCCGGTGGCTGACATGAACAAAGTTTCCAACCGATTTCTCATACACAAACAGCAGTTGACCGGCGAGCCTGGTGAAGCGTTGTCGTGATGCATCGTGTAAGGATGAGAAATGCCTACCATCACGTTTACGACTTTGACCAAGGTCGGATTGTAGCCTATCGCGATTGCGGTTTATCGTATTGCGACATTGCTGCGCGCGTTGGTCGAGATCCAACGACTGTTAGCAGAATATAGAATCGGTGGGTTCAGGAGGGTAATACGGAATGCCATGTTGGATCCCAACGGCCTCGTATCACTAGCAGTCGAGATGACAGGCATCTTATCCGCATGGCTGTAACGTATCGTTCAGCCACGTCCCGATCCCTGAGTTAGCAGATGGGGACATTTGCAGGACAACAATCATCTGCACGAACATTTCGACGACGTTTGCAGCAGCATGGACTATCAGCTCGGAGACCATGATTGAAGTTACCCTTGACGCTGCATCACACGCAGGAGCTCCTGCGATGGTGTACTCAACGACGAACCTGGGTGCACGAATGGCAAAACGTCATTTCTTCGGATGAATCCAGGTTCTGTTTACGGCATCATGATGGTCGCATCCGTGTTTGGCGACATCGCGGTGAACGCACATTGGAAGCGTGTATTCGTCATCGCCATACTAGCGTATCACCTGGCGTGATGGTATGGTGTGCAATTGGTTACACGTCTCGGTCAGCTCTTGTTCCCATTGACGGCACTTTGAACAGTGGACGTTACATTTCAGATGTGTTACGACACGTGGCTGTACCCTTCATTCGATCTGTGCGATACCCTAGACTTCAGCAGGATAATGCACGACCGCATGTTGCAGATCCTTTACGGGCCTTTCTGGATACAGAAAATGTTCGACTGCTGCCCTGGCCAGTACATTCTCCAGATCTCTCGCCGATTGAAAAGTCTGGTCAATGGTGGCCGAGCAACTGGCTCGTCACAATATGGCAGTCACTACTCTTGATGAACTGTGGTATCGTGTTGAAGCTGCATGGGCAGCTTTCCTGTACACGCCATCCAAGCTCTGTTTGACTCAATGTCCAGGCGTATCAAGGCCGTTATTACGGCCAGAGGTGTTCTGGGTACTGATTTCTCAGGATCTATGCACCCAAATTGCGTGAAAATGTAATCACATGTCAGTTCTAGTATATTTGTCCATGAATACCCGTTTATCATCTGCATTTCTTCTTGGTGTAGCGAATTTAATGGCCAGTAGTGTATGTTATGTCTTCAGTGCGCCAAGAGTAATTTATAATAATGAAAATTTGTTTTGTTTGTGGTCTTTGTTGTACCGAAATGTTAAACGTAGAACCAAATACCATGCAGTGATACTGCAATGCCATTTGAATGGGGCGTGTTTGCAGTTTCCCACTTTTCGCGTTAAGGAAGTATGCTGTTGTGGTGGGGGAAGCGTGCAGCGAGGCTGAGAGCACGGCGCTAGTGCCAGCGCACTGATCGTGAGCCAAACTCTTAAGCTGGTGTTCCTGGCCATCCCTGCTCTACAGGATCTACTCACCAGTGAGTGGCTGCAGCTGGCTACGGCATGCCTGATGAACCTCATGGACCCTATCCTCGCTGATCTGTCATCGAGGCTAGAGCGCCGGCCGCTGGTGGCCGAGCGGTTCTAGGCGCTTCACTCTGGATCTGCGCGACCGCTACGGTCGCAGGTTCGAATCCTGCCTCGGGCATGGGTGTGTGTCATGTCCTTAGCTTAGTTAGGTTTAAGTAGTTCTAAGTTCTAGGGGACTGATGACCTCAGATGTTAAGTCCCATAGTGCTCAGAGCCATTTGAACCATTTTTGAGGCTAGAGGTCGTTTCGAACAGTTTTACTGTGACGTCTCATGGGGGTAACTGTAATTATTTTGTCCGTTGTAGTGAAACGTCCCCTTAGAAAAATTATACATGACTGTGCTTAAACTGACACACAATATTTTTAGCGCATCGCAATCTGACTTTCAAAAATCCCTACAAAAGAATGGCCCTGACTAACATTAACCTATACGTTTCACAAATCACTTACCTCACAAAAATCTTCTTTACTCAAGCTACTGCAATACAGCGAGCGCCACTACTCCCAGCTAAATAAAAGATTCTAACTACGGAAGGCACTAACTACTGATAGGCATAGTTAGCAAATGAAAGATTTTTATAGAGAACAAACAATGTATTTACCTTAATAGTCATCAAAAGTCATAATATATATAGCAGTTCATGACATCCAGTCTTACAAATTTCAAAATTCCGCCATTTCTCTCTCCACATCCACCACTACTGGGGGCTCAACTCCAACTGCGCAACGCTACGCGCTGTTAACATCCAGCTGCCACTGCCCAACACTACAATGGCAGACAACAATGCAAACTAGCCACAGACTGCACACAGCACAGCCAGTGATTTTCATACAGAGCGCTACGTAACGTTGCCAATAAGAAAACATAAACAGCCTACTTACATAGCCCCCATGCTCATCACAAAAAAATTTACAAATTGTTTTGGACAGTGGCCAATAATGATTTGATAAATTTTTTCATAAATACAATAACAAAGAAATCAAATGTACACACTTATTAATACAATGTTGGTCAAAAGCTAAAATTTTCTCACAGTCCATAAAGACAGTCCAGATTGTTCATCACAGTAAAACTGCCGTTTCTTTTCTCAAAGTCTGAGCAGTAAAAGACAATGCACACGGAAGTAGTGGATTTCCATGCAGTCTTGAAGAAGTAGTGTTGTCCTTCCAACGGAAAGACAGTGCTGACTCTTGACTTGCTGACAGGTAATGGGCCACAACAGAGCAAACCCACAGCAGAGTCATTCGACGTTTTGAAGAATATTGGTAGCTAGGTCATCACAGAGCAGACCCACTGTAGTCCTGGTAGAGATTACGGTATTGGTGGGCCACCAGAGGTGCAGACCCACTGCAGTCCTTGTAGAAATAATGGTACTGGTGGGTCAGCAAACGTGTAGACCCACTGTAGTCCATTAGAGACGGCCAGCAGCCATCTGTTGCAACTGTGCAGGTGCACAATCACCATTGAAGAGTCTTGCGGATAATAGAGCAAGACCATAACCACCACTTGTGCACTCACAAAGTTTTTGGAATTGTCCTTAGAACCAGTAATGCTGTTATCCAGTCCCTTGCTGAATTATTAACACACGTGCAAACACTAACAGTCCCTACTTCTCACATATTGTCCAAATCACTTACCTCACAAAAATCTTCTTTACTCAAGCTACTGCAATACAGCGAGCGCCACTTCTCCCAGCTAAATAAAAGATTCTAACTACGGAAGGCACTAACTACTGATAGGCATAGTTAGCAAATGAAAGATTTTTATAGAGAACAAACAATGTATTTACCTCAATAGTGTTCAAAAGTCATAATGTATATAGCAGTTCATGACATCCAGTCTTACAAATTTCAAAATTCCGCCATTTCTCTCCCCACATCCACCACTGCTGGCGGCTCACCTCCAACTGCGCAACGCTACGCGCTGTTAACATCCAGCTGCCGCTGCCCAACACTACAATGGCAGACAACAATGCAAACTAGCCACAGACTGCACACAGCACAGCCAGTGATTTTCATACAGAGCGCTACGTAACGTTGCCAATAAGAAAACATAAACAGCCTACTTACAGTAGTAACATGCTAATCGATACGAGAATAATAACGCCTAGGTTACGCATAAAGTTTCTGTGGCGAGCGCCGTAATCTTCGCAACAAGGGAGAGGGCACTCTGGCGGGCGTGCTGGGTGGAAGCAGGGAGCAGCTTGCGGAGGGCGAGGCGCCCTGTGTGCCGCCGGCCCTCTGTGCTGCCCGCCCTGTGCTGTGCTGTGCTGTGTGGAACGGAGCAGGCGCCCTTTGCTGCGGCTGCCGTCGTAATGAGCGGCGCTCGCTTACAGCCGGGGTTCGCCGCGCGGCCCCACAACACACATCGCATCGCCAAAGTTGCCTACAACAGCGTCACGGCCAACTAGGCCAGCCACTGGCACTCTCTAGAGGGCGCCAGCCACCGGGGCTGCCTCACCCTGCAGTGCTACTGAGTTCGTTCAAACACCTTTGCTATGATGGGTCTCTCACACCCAATTTGCTTTTTCTCTCCTATTTTTTAATAACTGCGAATACAAAAAGATTTGAGATTGATTTGGTTTGTATGTATGAAGTAAGCAAACACGTTTTTCTCTGGACTTGAATAAATTTTTGTTTCCAGAATGAGATTTTCACTCTGCAGCGGAGTGTGCGCTGATATGAAACTTCCTGGCAGATTAAAACTGTGTGCCCGACCGAGACTCGAACTCGGGACCTTTGCCTTTCGCGGGCAAGTGCTCTACCAACTGAGCTACCGAAGCACGACTCACGCCCGGTACTCACAGCTTTACTTCTGCCAGTACCTCGTCTCCTACCTTCCAAACTTTACAGAAGCTCTCCTGCGAACCTTCTGTAAAGTTTGGAAGGTAGGAGACGAGGTACTGGCAGAAGTAAAGCTGTGAGTACCGGGCGTGAGTCGTGATTCGGTAGCTCAGTTGGTAGAGCACTTGCCCGCGAAAGGCAAAGGTCCCGAGTTCGAGTCTCGGTCGGGCACACAGTTTTAATCTGCCAGGAAGTTTCATATCAGCGCACACTCCGCTGTAGAGTGAAAATCTCATTCTGGAAACATCCCCCAGGCTGTGGCTAAGCCATGTCTCCGCAATATCCTTTCTTTCAGGAGTGCTAGTTCTGCAAGGTTCGCAGGAGAGCTTCTGTAAAGTTTGGAAGGTAGGAGACGAGGTACTGGCAGAAGTAAAGCTGTGAGTACCGGGCGAGAGTCGTGCTTCGGTAGCTCAGTTGGTAGAGCACTTGCCCGCGAAAGGCAAAGGTCCCGAGTTCGAGTCTCGGTCGGGCACACAGTTTTAATCTGCCAGGAAGTTTCAAATTTTTGTTTGTTCTACTACTTGGTTTATAGTCTTTCAGAAGGGCCAGGGCCAGTTCGTAGCTCGTAAACCAATTATCTGTGGTTACGTTTCTTGATGTTCTGGAAATACGTTTACGCAACCTTTTCATGGCGTCAGCTGCATGGTTACTCAGGTTATAAGGTCTCCATTTGGGTGCACTCCTCATTAAACTTCCAAATTTAAGGCAGAAGCTGATCTTGGACCAGCTAGACTGAACACTTCCATTACATACACTATATGATCAGAAGTATGCGGACACCCATAAAAACATATGTTTTTCGTATTAGGTGCATTGTGCTGCCACCTTCTGCCAGGTACTCCGTATCAGCGACCTCAGTAGTTGTTAGACATCTTGAGAGAACAGAATGGGGCTCTCAGTGGAACTCACGGACTTCTACATTTATGTATATACTCCGCTAGCCACCAAGCGGTGTTTGGCGGATGGCACAATTCGCGCCAAAGTCATATTTTCCCCCCTCTGTTCCACTCGTGGATCACGCGAGGGAAAAACGACTGTCTCAATGCCTCAGTACAAGCTCTTACTTCCCTTATCTTTGAATGGTGATCATTGCGAAATTTTAAAGTTGGTGGTAATAATATATGCTCTACATCCTCGGTGAAAATCGGATTTCGGAATTTAGTGAGCAGCCCCTTCTGTTTAGCGTGCCGTCTATCTGCAAGTGTGTCCCACTTCAAACTTTCTATGAGATTTGTAACGCTCTCGCGATGGATAAATGTACGAATCTTCGAGCTCTTCTTAGGACCTTCTCAATCTCTTGAATCAGACCCATCTGGTAAGGGTTCCATACAGACGAACAATACTCCAAGACTGGACGAACTAACGTATTGTAAGCTATTTCTTTGTTGAAGGACGTATCGCTTCAGGATTCTACCAATAAACCGCAATCTAGAGTTCGCCTTACCCGTTACTTGTGTAATCTGATCATTACATTTGAGATCATTTCGAATAGTCACACCAATACTTGACGCTTCCAAAGAATGGGCATTATTTTGTACTCGTACATTAATGGGGATTGTCACCATGTTATACGCAGTAGGTTACACTTACTAATATTGAGAGATAACTGCCAGTCATTACACCACGCATTTATTTTCTGCAAATCTTCATTGATTTGTTCACAACATTCGTGTGATACGACTTTCCTGTAGACTACAGCATCATCGACAAACACCCTAAGGCCGCTGTCAATAGCATCAACCAGATCGTTTATGTACATCGTAAACAGCAGAGACCTATTACGCTGCCTTGGGGCACACCTAAAGTTACTCTTGTTTCTGTTGAAGCTACCCCGTTCAGGACGACATACTGCTCCCTGTATGTTAGAAAACTTTCTATCCAACCGCATTTGTCATCGGATAGACAGTAAGCGCGCATTTTTTGTAGCAAGCGACAGTGCGTAACTGAGTCGGACGCCTTTAGAAAGTCAAGAAACATGTCACCAACCTGGGAGCCAGTATCTAGAGCCTGTTGTATATCATGCACAAAGAGGGCCAGCTGTGTCTCGCATGACCGCTGTTTCCTAAAACCGTGCTGATTTCTGCAGACGAGCTTCTCAGAGTCTAGAAAGGTCATTGTGTCTGAACACAAAATATGTTCCATGATTCTACAACAAATCAATGTCAGTGAAATTGGCCGGTAATTATGTGCATCCGATTTTCTACCCTTTTTATAGATTGCTACGACCTGGGCCTTCTTCCAGTCCCGTGGAACTTTTCGCCATTCTAATGATCTCTGATAGATGACGGATAAGAACGGTGCTATATTTGTAGCATAGTCAACATAAAATCTTACGGGGATACCGTCTGGGCCAGATGCCTTCCTGGCGTCTATGGATCTTAACAATCCCAGATATACTAAGCACTATGTCAGCCGCCCTTTCGTTGAATCGATAATTGAAAGGGGGAATGGTCCTGCAGTCCTCTATCGTAAACGAGTTTTTGAAAGCTAGGTTTAGAATTTCGGCCTTCTGTTTATCATCATCAACTACATTACCCGAACTGTCACCAAGAGAAGGTATTGAATTATTTGTAGCGTTCATAGATTCTACGTACGACCAAATTTTTTTTTTTTTTTTTTTTTTAGAATATGCAGATAAAATATTGCTTTCAAATTCGTTAAAAGACTCTCTCGTTGTCCTTCTGACAGCTGCTTTCATTTCGCATAATTTCTGTTTGTCAGCGGGGCACTGACTACGTTTAAAACGACTGTGCAAAATTCTCTGCTTTCTCAGCAACTTCCTAATATGTTTGTTGTACCGAGGTGGATCCTTTCCCTCCCCTGTACTTTTGCTAGGCACATACTTCTCTAGCACATGGCGGACAATACCTTTAAATTCCGACCAAACATGCTCAATATCTTTGTGTCCTGTGGTGAATGCTTGGAACTGACTATGAAGATATTCATTAATGACACTTTTATTTGCTTTCCCAAACAAGAAAATTCTACGCTGTTTCTTTGGTTTTTTTGCAACTTCCACTGACATAGAAACCACAACGACATTATGGTCGCTAATACCTTCTTCTAGATTAACTTCCTCAAAAAGATCAGGTTTTTTTTTGTCGTCAAGATATCTAATATGTTCCCATCTCGAGCTGGTTTTCTAACCAATTGCTCAGAGTTGTATGTTGGGAGCTAAACGTGTAATCTACCAGTCAATGGATGCTAGATTAAAGTCTCCACCTATAACTAATGGATAATTTGGATATTTACTTCCGATGTACTCAAGACTTTCCCTGAAATGTTCTGTGACGTTTGCTGCGGATGCTAGTGGTTTATAAAAACATCCTAATACAATGGTCAATCCTTGTCTGATTGACAGATTTATCCATACTATTTCACAGTCCGACCCAGTATCGATCTCAACTGCGTTTAAACTGCTTTTAACTGCAATGAACACACCACCTCCCATAGCATCAGCCCTATCCTGCCTAAACATTGTCTAATCTGAGTTCGAAATTTCACTCCTTTTTATGTCTGGTTTCAACCAGCTTTCGATACCTAGTACAATATTGGCATTGCTACTATTTATTTTGGAGATTAACTCGGGCCGGACGGTGTGGCCGAGCGGTTCTAGGCGCTACAGTCTGGAACCGCGCGACCGCTACGCTCGCAGGTTCGAATCCTGTCTCGGGCATGGATGTGTGTGATGTCCTTAGGTTAGTTAGGTTTTAGTAGTTCTAAGTTCTAGGGGACTGATGACCTCAGGAGTTAAGTCCCATAGTGCTCAGAGCCATTTGAACATTTTGATTAACTCGGGGATCTTCCAACAGACACTTCGACAATTTACTAACATGAAATTAAGCATATTTAAATCCTTTGGAATGACCTGTTTAGGCGAACTAACAATTTTTTTACAGCTGACGCACGCACATCACTGTCATGAACTGGTAATTTTTCAGGCCAGCGTTCCCATGGGGAGGAACCTAATCTAAAAAAACCCCATGAGCACGCCACAAGTACTGTGCTAACCATGTAGCTGCTTCCTGTGTGTAGTGCGCCCCTGATCTATCGAGGGGCATCCTACAGCCTTCCACCCCACAGCATAGGCCGACGAATCTACAACCATTTTCGTCACAGAGTCGGCGTAGCCTCTGGTTTAGATTCTCCACTCGACTCCAACCAGAGGACCCAACTCCACCCTGGGTATGATGCTGCAGATCGTCAGCTTGGCTTCCACTCCTTGAGAGATGGAGGCCGCCTTTACCAATTTACCCAGCCGTCGAAAGGACCCATGGATTTTCTCCGAACTCCGACGACAGGCATCGTTGGTGCAGACATGTGCAACAATCTGCAGCTGGCTGCACCCCGCACGCTCGATAGCCGCCGGAAGAGCCTCTTCAACATCCTGGACAAGGCCCTCCGGCAAGCACACTGAGTGAACGTTGGACTTCTTCCCCACCCTAGCCGCTTATGTTACTGAGGGGCTCCATGACCCGCCTAACACTGGAGCTCCCAGTAACTAACAAACCCCTACCCCCACGTGCCTGTCCTGACCTTGCTGAAGGAGCTGCCTCTATCCTAGCAGAAGGTACATTCTGATCCGGCTCAGCCTCCCCCCCCCCCCCCAGCATCAGATAGCACACTGAATCTTTTAGCAAAGTGTATGGGATTTGGCAGGAGCCTGCGTCCCGCAATCAGGCTTCGCCTTGAGGCTCGAGACCTCGACGCAGTCTGCCCAGGCACCCCCCCCCCCCCCCCCCGCACCTCAAGGTGGCACTCTGGAGCTTGTTGACTGTGGCCAACAAAGCTTCCAGTTGCGTTTGGACTGTGGCCAACTCCTCCTGCATCCGCACACAACAGACACAGTACCTATCCATCTAGCTGATTTACTATAAAAAACTTAAGGAAACCTACTGTCACACAAGGTTAACAGCGACACTCTAGTTGGCAGAAAGGACACTCAATAATGAAAATAAAAATTTATGGCAGAAACGAGATCTGGTGCTTATTTTCCTGCTAGGAGCCATTTAGTGAATACTAAAGAATAAGACAGTGACCTACAGTAAACTGCTAGGGGCTATCTAGTGAATATTATAAACGAATTAAACAGTGACCTACGGTAAGCTGCACCTACTTGTTATCCCTCGTATTTGTAATTGAAAGCCGGCTGGAGTGGCCGAGCCGTTGAAGGCGCTTCAGTCTGGAACCGCGCGACCGCTACGGTCGCAGGTTCGAATCCTGCCTCGGACATGGATGTGTGTGATGTCCTTAGGTTAGTTAGGTTTAAGTAGTTCTAAGTTCTAGGGGACTCATGACCTCAGATGTTAAGTCCCATAGTGCTCAGAGCCATTTGAACCTTTTTTTTTGTAATTTAAACAAGCGTTTACGTACACGCGAAAGTGACCTAATAAAACTATAAAAACTGCTGCCTTAAATGCACTGAGTCTAAATGACACTAATAAACGTGAATACTGAGTATTGTACACTAACTTAAACTGATTAACCCTCGTATTGCTAATGTAAACAAACGTTTACGTTCAGGCGAAAAATAACATAATAAAACGTATTAAAACTGCTACTTTCAATGTATCGAGCCTAAATGACACTAATAATCGCAAATACTGAGTATTGTGTACTGAATTAAATGATTATCCCACGTATTTGACGTCAGTTAAGAATGTACACAAACGTTTGCATACACCAGGAACTTCGCTTAGATTATTCAGACGCAAATAAAAACTGAACCCTTTCATTTATCACGTGTATCTGACACTAATGCACGTAAATACTATAGAATAGATAGCAAAAACGATTAATTACTAGATAAATTACTTACCTTCTAACAAAACAAGCGAAAAGCGCTCGTAGCCGACGTCAGGGCTGCCACTACAAACGTGGTCAGGTCATTGGAGGTCCCTTGTGTCATACGTCTGTACACGAGGTTTCTACACTCCTAAACATTCCTAGGTCCACTGTTTCCGATGTGGTAGTGAAGTGGAAACGTGAAGGGACACGTACAGCACAAAAGCGTACATGCCGACCTCGTCTGTTGACTGTCAGAGACCGCCGACAGTTGAAGAGGGTCGTAATATGTAATAGGCAGACATCTATCCAGATCATCACACAGGAATTCCAAACTGCATCAGGATCCACTGCAAGTACTATGACAGTTAGGCAGGAGCTAAGAAAACTTGGATGTCATGGTCGAGGGGCTGCTCATAAGCCACACATCACGCCGGTAAATGCCAAACGACGCCTCGCTTGATGTAAGGAGCGTAAACATTGGGCGATTGAACCGTGGGAAAACGTTGTGTGGGGTGACGAATCACGGTACACAATGTGGCGATCCGATGGTAGGGTGCGGGTATGGAAAATGCCCGGTGAACGTCATCTGACAGCGTGTGTAGTGCCAACAGTAAAATTCGGGGGCGGTGGTGTTATGGTGTGGTGTTTTTCATGGAGGGGGCTTGCACCCCTTGTTGTTTTGCGTGGCACTATCACAGCACCGGCCTACATTGATGTTTTAAGCTCCTTCTTGCTTCCCACTATTGAAGAGCAATAGTGATGGCGATTACATCTTTCAATACGATCGAGCACCTGTTCATAATGCAAAGGCATGTGGCGGAGTGGTTACACGACAATAACATCCCTGTAATAGACTGGCCTGCACAGAGTCCTGACCTGAATCCTATAGAACACCTTTGGGATGTTATGGAACGCCGACTTCGTGCCAGGCCTCACCGAACGACATCAATATCTCAGTGCAGCACTCCGTGAAGAATGTGCTGCCATTCCCCAAGAAACCTTCAAGCACCTGATTGAACGCATGCCTGCGAGAGTGGAAGCTGTCATCGAGGGTAAGGGTGGGCCAACACCATATTGAGCATTACCGATGGAGGTCGCCACGAACTTGAAAGTCATTTTCAGCCAGGTGTCCGGATACTTTTGATCACATACTGTACTTGCCAGGTTTGGAAGGAATATACACTTGAAAACTACATCATCCTCAAAAATTTACAAACACTTCTTCTACAGTCACATATTCTCCAAGAGCTTTTTTGTGAACAAATCAAAGATATTTCGATTAGGAGCCAATAAATCCAATATTCCTCTGTCGGACCTAGTTTACTTTATATCAAATCTTAGACACAATACCAGAAACCTGAACTTCTGTAGAGTCATTGCAGAATAGAATATTTCTAATCCTGTACCATCTCTGCCCCAGAGATGCTCTAAATTTACTCTAAGCATCCTTGCGTATTCCACCCAAATACATGCGACCAACAAAGGCTTCAGTTTCAGCTCTGCCTGTCTCATGAACAATATCTAGAATTAGCGGACATCCACCACTTCGTCAGTGAAAAACATCAGCCATATTTCTATTTCTGTGTTTTTATCCTTCGCAAGTCCACTCACATCTGAAATATGTGACACGAGAATTGGGAATGACTTTCATCCATTTACCATGACTGTCCTTACCAAAAAATGTTTATTATTATTATGATTTGTTTCACTGTTATCCCAACGTTATTCACTCCCTCTATCGTGTTCACTATATAATTTGGAGCCTGAGTGTATATCTTCTTCACCTGATTCTTCACTAACCATTACGTTTAGCAATACATGGAGCGAAAGGCTATTTACAATTTGTACAGAAAGCAGATGGCAGTTATAAGAGTCGAGGGACATGAAAGGGAAGCAGTGGTTGGGAAGGGAGTGAGACAGGGTTGTAGCCTCTCCTCGATGCTAGTCAATCTGTATATTGAGCAAGCAGTAAAGGAAACGAAAGAAAAGTTCGGAGTAGGTATTAAAATCCATGGAGAAGAAATAAAAACTTTGAGGTTCGCCGATGACATTGTAATTCTGTCAGAGACAGCAAAGGACTTGGAAGAGCAGTTGAACGGAATGGGCAGTGTCTTGAAAGAAGGTTGTAAGATGAACATCAACAAAAGCAAAACGAGGATAATGGAATGTAGTCGAATTAAGTCGGGTGATGCTGCAGGAATTAGATTAGGAAATGAGACACTTAAAGTAGTAAAGGAGTTTTGCTATTTGGGAAGCAAAATAACTGATGATGGTCGAAGTAGGATATAAAATGTAGACTGGCAATGGCAAGGAAAGCGTTTCTGAAGAAGAGATATTTGTTAACACTGAGTATAGATTTAAGTGCCAGGAAGTAGTTTCTGAATTTTTTTGTATGGAGTGTAGCCATGTATGGAAGTGAAACATGGGCGATAAATAGTTTAGACAAGAAGAGAATAGAAGCTTTCGAAATGTGGTGCTACAGAAGAATGCTGAAGATTAGATGGGTAGATCACATAACTAATGAGGAGGTATTGAATAGAATTGGGGAGAAGAGGAGTTTGGCCACAGACTAGAAGAAGGGTTCAGTTGGTAGGACATGTTCTGAGGCATCAAGGGATCACCAATTTAGTGCTGGAGAGCAGCGTGGTGGGTAAAAATCGTAGAGGGAGACCAAGAGATGAATAAAACAGATTCAGAAGAATGTAGGCTGCAGTAGATACTGAGAGATGAAGAGAATTGCACAGGATAGAGTAGCATGGAGAGCTGCATCAAACCAGTATCAGGAATGAAGACCACAACAACAACAACAGTTACACAGATCTTTCCTTTCATCCATTTTAGCCCTAATCTGAAGTGAATAGGGTGATTCAGTGTACTGAATATGTGCTAAAACCGTATTTATGTTACAAAAAAGATATCACTAGTGCTACTGTGGATCCTGCAGACCCAGACAGTACTTACCTACTTGTTTCTGGCGGTTCTGTCGGATCAACAAACGTCAAAGTCACTCCTAGACAATCGACTTCGACCCACATTCAACAATCAAGTTTCACAACAGTGAAAGATAAGAAGATACGGAAAGGCGGCACGGATATAGTGTTCTAAACCCAACAAAAACTAATCACCAACATAGCCATGGGTCTGGGAGACCAGGCAGTAGTAATGGAAGGTTCAGAGCGATATGCTGCTGACTTCTTCTTCTTCTTCTTCTTCTTCTTCCTCTGCAACGACTATGACGATTGCTGCACTGTTGCTGTGGTGGCAAGGGGAAAACTGCAATTCGACATGCATTGCATGCGAAACTTACATAGTTAAAATACTTGCCATGAGATAAAGATTCGTGTGAAATTATTCTAAGCGTCTGAGCTGAGAAGTACCTCGAAAAGTTAGAGAACCTACTCGTGAGAGTCACTTCTAATGCAGCGATAGCTGTGGCACCGACATCTGGATATTACGAAGACGGGTGGTCGTTTTAAATCAGTACGCTAGCAGGTGCGCGGTCTCGGTGCAACCGATCCCAATGCCCGAACGTACAGACTTCGGACGATGGTTGGTGGGATTCGAATCAGTTTGTTTTTCTTCAATCGTTCCGGGCGAAGTTCCCACACGCAGAGCGTAGAGTATGAGAAATATTTCAATTTAGTACTCGAAAGAGAGAATTTTTCACATCTTGAGGAAAAGAAATATAACAACAGTGGTATGTCTCTGAATATATGGTCTGAAATCTCTACTTTACTGGAAATCACAAATTTCGAACAAATAAAAAATTTGGTAACAACTTATGGAACTTTACCTTTCATTATCTATGTTCTGAGGCTATCTTGTCATGTCAGCCTCACGTGCTTTTTATGCTGCACGTTATCCGCAACACAGGTAAATCTGTGTCCGAAACTTTAGGCGTAGATTGTAACCTCAAAAATTGATAAAGTGAAAAAGGTGGCATATGTCAATTTCGATGCTTAAAGGTACTGCAGCGCTTTTTCTTTTCTCGTGGTTGGTAGGCATTAGCTGCCAAGGAATTATTATCACTGCTTACTGGACTTCCTATGTCAGTAGCTTGGTGTTATGTGAGGTGATTTGCAAGTATGGTGTATGCGTATCCACTGTTCGGTAGTTCATGTGTTCAGAATATCTGGTTCTAAAATTAATCTTTGCCTGCCACAAAATCATATGCTGCATGACAGTCGTTGAAGGTTAACTGGCTTATGACTGTTTCGCTGAATTCATCTGAAGTAGTGCAGAGTGAAATGATTTGTGATTTAATCACAAACCATCTTAAGTATGTAGCAGGGCCAATTGAAAGAAAACTGCCTTCGGTCACTATTTTTAACGATTTAACCGGGTTTCAACACTGCTAGGAGTGTCTTCCTCAGAATTTAAATCAAAGAATAGTCTATAACATGGTCACAAAATTATGACTAAAAACGTTTGCTACAGAGTACAAGTACAGAATCATCGTGAAAGAGTGGCAGTACTTATATGTCATTTATAAAAAAATAAATATGCCCAAAGGGCATTAGTCACAAAGATGTTTAAAATAAAAAATTGTGATGGCGAGCCACCAAGGGCTGCTCGTTACTTACGCGGTTATAGGTTGCAAACGGACTGAGGTGCTCGCGTTAACAAATGCGGCCAGGTGAACATGTCGCTGCAACGAGCGCGCCATCTAGTAGTCGTAGATACAATTAGGCTACTTCACATTGAAATATAGGCAGGAATGATTATAAATGAACTGTATTTGGTACATAATGGAAAGCAATGTTTGTTTGATAATAGCAAACAACATAACATTTTGTCTACATCGAAGCTTATAACAGTAAGATAAAACATGAAAACATCATTATGAAAATGTAGATAGGACTGAATGACAACTTGTAGAAAGCAATATTGACGTGAAATACAGCCGAGAAACATTTGATAATTAGAAAACGTAGGACTACCTTACAAGGAAGAGAACATTTCGGCAACCTGCACAAGGAGACCCGAAGTCAAATATCGAGTAACGGCTTAATACCGTGGAAAAATTTTTTGTTACGTAGCTGTAGCTGCTCGCTAGTCTACGCCCTTTCTTTTCGGTGTGCAAAATGTTGCTATCACAGATGCCTTTGGTGAATGACCTGAATTAGAAGAAGGTCGGCAAAAGACGAATTTTGGGGGCTAGTGCCGTTTTTTCTTAGCAAGTGTTCTTTATATCTGGTAGTGAAGGCACGTCCAGTTTGTCCTATATAGTAAGAGGAGCAAGTATCGCAGACAACTTTGTATACACCAGAATTTTCTAAAGGGGAACGAATAGAATGTAAATTATGAATGAAGTTTTTTTTCAAATTGTTATTAATAGAAAAAGCAACGTTGCAATCGTATTTCTTTCGAAGAATGCGTTGGATCTGATAAGAGATATGCCCCACGAAAGGAATAGATAAATACTTTTTTGAGTTACACTCGTTAACAGAAGTGCCTAGCGTATTAAGTCTTTTAGCAGTTTTCTTTTTAAGGACGTCATCTACTATGTTAGGTTTATACTCGTTGTTAACTGCTATTGTTTTAAGTAAATTGATTTAGTCGTTGAACTTTTCTTTAGAAAGTGGGATGGAAATGGCTCGGTGAACAGCACAATGAAAGAAGGCTTTTTTATGCGATTGTGGATGAGTAGAAGATGCAGGAAAGATCTGGTCGGTATATGTTACTATACGAAAAATATTGAAAGAAATTTTATTTGTTTCTATGGTAAGCGTCAAGTCAAGGAAGTTTAATTGACAGGTCTCATTTTCAAATTCGATAGTGAAAGAAATTTTCTCATGAAGATCATTGAATAGGTTAAAGATATTACTTAAAACTATAGCAGTTAACAACGGGTATAAACCTAACATAGTAGATTATGTCCTTAAAAAGAAAACTGCTAAAAGACTTACTACGCTAGGCACTTCTGTTAACAAGTCTAACTAAAAAAATATTTCTCTATTCCTTTCATGGGGCATATCTCTTCTATATAGGACTATTCTTTGACTTAAATTCTGAGGAAGACACTCCTAGCAGTGTTGAAACCCGGTTAATTCCTATGTTTTCTAATTATCAAATGTTTCTTGGCTGTATTTCACGTCAATATTGCTTTCTACAAGTTGTCATTCAGTCCTATCTACATTTTCATAATAATGTTTTCATGTTTTATCTTACTATTATAAGCTTCGATGTAGACGAAATGTTGTGTTGTATGCTATTATCAAACAAACATTGCTTTCCATTATGTACCAAATACTGTTCATTTATAATCGTTCCTGCCTATATTTCAATGTGAAGTAGCCTAATTGTATCTACGACTACTAGATGGCGCGCTCGTTGCAGCGACATGTTCACCTGGCCGCATTTGTTAACGCGGGCACCTCAGTCCGTTTGCAACCTGTAGCCGCGTAAGTAACGAGCAGCCCTTAGTGGCTCGCCATCACAATTTTTTATTTTAAACATCTTTGTGACTAATGCCCTTTTGGCATATTTATTTTTTATAAATGACATATAAGTACTGCCACTCTTTCACGATGATTCTGTACTTGTACTCTGTATCATATGTTTTTAGTCATAATTCTGTGACCATGTTATAAACTATTCTTTGATTCAAATTCTGAGGAAGACACTCCTAGCAGTGTTGAAACCCAGTTAATTCGTTAAAAATAGTGACCGAGGGCTGTTTTCTTTCAATTGAAACTGTTCACAGTCTCTGAATGTGCAGCCATGTATAACATTTTATGAAACAGGAAGTTTCTCTCTTCACCTCACATGTTCGTAAAACTGGTCTCGTTACTCTAATGACTGAGGAAAGAGTGTACAGTACTCGCCATGTTCTTTCCGAGACATAATGGGCCGATGTTATCGCGCTACCTCTGACGACGGTGTCTCGCGCCCTTTGTCGGTGCTCTGCGAACGCAGCCCTAGGCCCGCCTTCGCGAGCGACTGTCTGGCCAAAATCGACGTGTGCGCGCCTTTCGTGCCTGCGTGTAAATCAGCAGCCAGCCACGGCTAACATTAGAAGTTAAACTAATTTGGTCGAGTTCACTCCTGCTATGTAATTTTTTTTTTTGCTTTCGTGCCCTCTTAATCTTTATTGTGTTACCTGCTTTGTTTTCGTGATGCACCGAAAAATTTCGCACCACGTGCTGGTATTTTTCCTACTAGTATTCTCGTACAAGAAAATGAAATATCTGAAAGCGTAAAGGCATTTACGTATTACAGAGAAAAGAAGCCAACGCTGTATACAAATAAGAAAGTGTCTTAATGAAAATTATTTCAACAACGGGAAAGTCACAACAATTTGAAAGAAAAATAATTTTCGATGACTCTATTTACTGCGCTCTAGATATTTTTTGATGTGTTTCCAAATGTACTCCTATATTTTTTCGAGAAAATAAATGAATATGTTTTGAAAAGTTTGGACGACAATTCTCTTACTATTTCAGTTCTCAAAAGTGTTGAGAGTTTACCACACAATCTTTGACAAGAAAATCCACAATGAATTTTATTTTGGTCAACAGTAAGATCTATCATCATTGCCTGGTTCATACATTTCGTTACTATATTTCGAAATAATAGTGGTCCCTAATAATCTCACTTTCACCGTTCAGGTGCCAAACTGCACAACAGACACGCAATTTGGCGCTGACGTGTCAACGAAAATGACCACTCCAGACGGACGAGACGGAGTGCAAGAATGGAACATGAGGGGCTCTTCAATTGATTCACTTGTCTCTAAAGTCAGTTGAGACAAGAAAGGCGATCATGTAAAAGGGGCTTTAGCCAAGATGGCCACCGAAATGATATGATTTGGCACGCGACGTGGAACAATGCTTGCAACGTCAGGTGGCACAAACACAGTACAATGGAGCAGCCAATACCATACTCACTTAACGGGATCAACAAGAAGAACATCCGGGCGCATTCTCCCGTAAATATTGCCAAATATAATTTAACATTTCTACCTCATGAAGATACGCGAGAAAACCAGGAAATGAAGAAGATAGCATTGTTTTTAGATCTCTGTTGGTTCCATAGGTTTCTTCGAAATTTCTCAATAGGGTGGTCTACATTGTGCTGTGCATATGATTGCATCTACTGATACTTTGAAGTTGGCATCCCGTTTCGAAGGTGATGGTCTAGTCTTTCTATTTACAACTGAAACATCTTCCTGTTGATTCTGCAAAAGACTGAAAACTAGTAGGATACGTATTCAACTCTTTTGACATATTAAAAAGGGCCTCAAAGGTACGGAATAGATACTGTCCGAAAACAGTGCGGGAATGTTTTCCATTGGAAGTGGATAAACAGGGAAGTATTCCACAAAGGAGATGGGATCAAAGTCGAAATAAGGTTGGGTCAGACATAGCAGATGAAGTAAGGAATAAAGTAAGAAATATAGCTGTTACAGGTAACCACCATACTACTTGGGGACTGCACATTAAAAATAATTTGAGAAATGCTTAACGAACTTCCGCATTCAACAACCGAGGCATCCCCATATGAATTACTAATGGTAAAAGACCTGAAACTATGATCGAACGCTTGTTAAAATTTCCGCAAAGAACTGACATGAGTTTGGAAAAAGAGCAAAACTAACTTTGGAAAGCTTAATAGCGAAATGGGAGTCTCGAAAGGCGAGACATTGAAAGAAAGTGACACCAAAGAAATGTTTTATGACTGATATTGTACTAATAAGGGCTCATAGATAATCGCCCAAGACAGACGTCAAGATAAAGAAATTCTACGAAATTTTTGAAGGGACATATGTGGTTAGCAGTGGAAACCCATCCAAACGTCGTGAAAGAAGTACATCCAGTCTGAAGTAACAAGAGGCATATACAATCTAGTTAATTTTAAGGGATTCCGTGAAAGTTAAAGGGAGGCCTAACGACTGTGATGATCCTGAAAACGAGGTACCAGGGAGAATATTTCTCTGCTAAACAGACATATGAAGTATGTCCTAAAACACCGGATATGACATATTATATATAATAGCCTTGTAAGTATGTTAAGAGAAACCGCAGTTCTAAGAACTTTGAAATGATGAGTGTTAAGTTCTTGTTTATATTCATGAAGAAGCAGAGATTGAACGAACTGGGCGAGAACAGTGGGTCAGGAGTGTTGTAGCGTCAGCCAGGCAGTTTGAAAATCCAGTGCAGACAATGCAATGTTGATGGTCTTTGACCGGCACAGCTGACGCAGCCTGGTGATTGAATGAATGGACGCCGGCGTGATTTAATGAAGGATGTGTCTCAATAAGTCTGTTAGTAAATAGATCAGGTGAAAGGTATTGACCTCAATGAAGGAATATTTCAAAATCTGTTAACATAGTTGTTTCACACAAGGAATGAATAGTTATTGTTAAAAGATCAGTTAAAGAGAAATATAATGAAATCAGTATTCAACAGACGTAGAATTAGAAAATAGTCTTAAAGAAATAATGAAAATAGTAGCATTTCATCTAACGAATTAGTTGTTTATTATAGACTGATTAACTGAAAATATATTTAAAAACAAAGGATTCTCCAAGTAATAAAACTAGCAGTTTGAAATTTTTTTTTTAGATTTGCCACTTAGACAGAATAGAACTATGATTATTAAAATATTCGTTGTATAGGAAATGTAAACTATTAATCGTATTTTGTTTCTAAAATATGTGTTTTGGTTGCATTTACTGCTACTAAATGTGATGATGGAAGCAAACGCGGGTATATTCGGAGCACACATAACCAGGAATGCCCTGAGGACTGAAGCAGATGAATACTCAGCAACCAGAGGCGTGAAACTTCCTGGCAGATTAAAACTGTGTGCCAGACCGAGACTCGAACTCGGGATCTTTGCCTTTCGCAGGCGAGTGCTCTACCAACTGAGCTACCCAAGCACGACTCACGACCCGTCGTCACAGCTTCAGTTCTGCCAGTAGAGCACATTCGTGATTTAACATATGATGCGCTTAGCCTACAAATGAGACACGGTAAGAAAAAATTCAGTTCTCTATAAACTAGCTAATTATTTGCAGGCTTCGGACACGGAAAATATATTAGACTGATGTCAGAGGGCTGTAAAGGTGCTTTTAGCCACCAAAGCCCCGATTTTAACCCATTCCGAAATTTTGACTATTTCAAGAAATTTCTTAGATCGAGAAATGCCATTGCAGAGTGTGAAGTTACCAAATAATTTGATTCTTACTGTCATTATTGCTATTAACTTCTTCATTCTTCTGTTACTATATGCGTGCATGAAGGGAACGTTTAACGCTTCTTGGTCATTTTAGAACCAGTGGTACAGATACAGGGGAATATTTAGTGCGCAGTAAATGGTTGCTGCTTCTTGTGGCAACTGGATCATCCTTTTTCTAGATATTACTACTAAGAAATACTGGAGAGTGTAATGCTTCCCTCTGTTCGTCAGAGATTTCCAGGATTCAGAATAATCTTCGAACATGACCGGTCTCCTGTCCATACAGCGAACTGCATAAAACACTGGCCTCCAAAAGGTGCTGACCTCAGTGCCATAGAGCACGTATGGACAGAGATGGAGAAAATTATTAGGTGTAGGAGACCAGCAGCGACAACAAAGATAGCTCTGTCCGAAGCAGTTCATGAAACATGAGAAGAGTTGTTACAGAATATCAGATTCATCTGGAAACGTCGTGCCTCTATTACCCGACGACTAAATGCAGTGGCAGAGTAGAATGGAAACTGGACACAGCACTTAATTATTGTGTTGTTAGGGATAAATTGTTCATGACATATGAATGTTTCGGTCTCCATCGAAGAATGGTGGGGAGGGAGCGGGGGTGGGGAGGTGGAGGGGGGTAGAGAGGAGCAGAATTATTTACATAAAAACTAGGCTACCAATTTCACACTTTTCAGTCGTTCAATAGACCCTTGATTTTAAATTATTCTACGACATTTGATCAAAAAGACATAAAAACATGAAACCAATTTTTTGTCACATGGCACATGACGTCATTTCCGATGAATACATCAAAGAGAAAGTATTTAGTACTGACGGAAGCACAAAAGACGTAAAAGCTGGCCGCTCAGAGACGAAATCTGAATCTTTCACTTAGGGCAACCAATATTTCCGATCGCCCCTCAGAATTCTAAATCCGGCCACATCCACGATCCGTCAACACTGTGGGATGCGGAAGTGTGTGGAGGAAGTTCTACATCTACATCTACATTTATACTCCGCAAGCCACCCAACGGTGTGTGGCGGAGGGCACTTTACGTGCCACTGTCATTACCTCCCTTTCCTGTTCCAGTCGCGCGTGGTTCGCGGGAAGAACGACTGTCTGAAAGCCTCCGTGCGCGCTCTAATATCTCTTATTTTACATTCGTGATCTCCTCGGGAGGTATAAGTAGGGGGAAGCAATATATTCGATACCTCATCCAGAAACGCACCCTCTCGAAACTTGGCGAGCAAGCTACACCGCGATGCAGAGCGCCTCTCTTGCAGAGTCTGCCACTTGAGTTTGCTAAACATCTCCGTAACGCTATCACGGTTACCAAATAACCCTGTGACACGAAACGCGCCGCTCTTCTTTGGATGTTCTCTATCTCCTCCGTCAACCCGATCTGGTACGGATCCCACACTGATGAGCAATACTCAAGTATAGGTCGAACGAGTGTTTTGTAAGCCACCTCCTTTGTTGATGGACTACATTTTCTAAGGACTCTCCCAATGAATCTCAACCTGGTACCCGCCTTACCAACAATTAATTTTATATGATCATTCCACTTCAAATCGTTCCGCACGCATACTCCCAGATATTTTACAGAAGTAACTGCTACCAGTGTTTGTTCCGCTATCATATAATCATACAATAAAGGATCCTTCTTTCTATGTATTCGCAGTACATTACATTTGTCTATGTTAAGGGTCAGTTGCCACTCCCTGCACCAAGTGCCTATCCGCTGCAGATCTTCCTCCATTTCGCTACAATTTTCTAATGCTGCAACTTCTCTGTATACTACAGCATCATCCGCGAAAAGCCGCATGGAACTTCCGACACATTTATATATATATATTGTGAAAAGCAATGGTCCCATAACAGTCCCCTGTGGCACGCCAGAGGTTACTTTAACGTCTGTAGACGTCTCTCCATTGATAACAACATGCTGTGTTCTGTTTGCTAAAAACTCTTCAATCCAGCCACACAGCTGGTCTGATATTCCGTAGGCTCTTACTTTGTTTATCAGGCGACAGTGCGGAACTGTATCGAACGCCTTCCGGAAGTCAAGAAAAATAGCATCTACCTGGGAGCCTGTATCTAATATTTTCTGGGTCTCATGAACAAATAAAGCGAGTTGGGTCTCACACGATCACTGTTTCCGGAATCCATGTTGATTCCTACATAGTAGATTCTGGGTTTCCAAAAACGACATGATACTCGAGCAAAAAACATGTTCTAAAATTCTACAACAGATCGACGTCAGAGATATAGGTCTATAGTTTTGCGCATCTGCTCGACGACCTTTCTTGAAGACTGGGACTACCTGTGCTCTTTTCCAATCCTTTGGAACCTTCCGTTCCTCTAGAGACTTGCGGTACACGGCTGTTAGAAGGGGGGCAAGTTCTTTCGCGTACTCTGTTTAGAATCGAATTGGTATCCCGTCAGGTCCAGTGGACTTTCCTCTGTTGAGTGATTCCAGTTGATTTTCTATTCCTTGGACACTTATTTCGATGTCAGGCATTTTTTCGTTTGTGCGAAGATTTAGAGAAGGAACTGCAGTGCGGTCTTCCTCTGTGAAACAGCTTTGGAAAAAGGTGTTTAGTATTTCAGCTTTACGAGTGTCATCCTCTGTTTCAATGCCTTCATCATCCCGGAGTGTCTGGATATGCTGTTTCGAGCCACTTACTGATTTAACGTAAGACCAGAACTTCCTAGGGTTTTCTGTCAAGTCGGTACATAGAATTTTACTTTCGAATTCACTGAACGCTTCACGCATAGCCCTCCTTACGCTAACTTTGACATCGTTTAGCTTCTGTTTGTCTGAGAGATTTTGGCTGCGTTTAAAATTGGAGTGAAGCTCTCTTTGCTTTCGCAGTAGTTTCCTAACTTTGTTGTTGTACCACGGTGGGTTTTTCCCGTCCCTCAAAGTTTTACTCGGCACGTACCTATCTAAAACGCATTTTACGATTGCCTTGAACTTTTACAATAAACACTCAACATTGTCAGTGTCGGAACAGAAATTTTCGTTTTGATCTGTTAGGTAGTCTGAAATCTGCCTTCTATTACTCTTGCTAAACAGATAAACCTTCCTCCCTTTTTTTATATTCCTATTAACTTCCATATTCAGTTCTTTTAGTCTTCCATATTCAGTTCTTTTAGTCTTCTAGAGATGTTACGGAAACGTATCTGTTCGTGGTGTAGTGATAAGTTTCGTGCTTTTTTTACGTGATGTCGCGCGTTCTAATGCACTCCATTCCCTAGTTTCTTTAAATCGCATATTTGGTATCTGCTAAATTTATCAGTCTGATGGCATCTCAGACATAGTTCGAGTTTTTAATCCACCTGCAAAAGCAAAAAGTTCCAAAAACATTTTCGCCAAATGGCTCGTGGCTGCATCAAGAAGAGATCAATTTACTCTCGAGAGTTTCCTCGCCCATCAGCTACCGGCTACTGGCCACACACCGCCTGCTGCCAACCTCAGACGCCTCCGACTAGGTGAACGGGGCGCGGCGCTGTAAGTGTATTTATCATACGTCATTTTGTTTTTTGAAGTTCTCGTATTTATCTCGGACTTAAGATTTGGACTTTGCATACCTGAAACATACGAATATTTTTCAAGTGTGATAAAATGTAGCTGAAAGTGGAAAAAGTCCTAACATTTGCAACATATTCGCTTTGGGTTTAATACAGATGTCGGGAGCAGTAGCACTGCATGCTCTAATTTAAAACAACAAAAATCAAAGATGTAACTATGAATCGATTTTTGGTTGATCGTCATTGCCTCATTGAGAATTCCACTACAGTATTTCTACTGGTAACTAGTTATGATGTCCTTATATTAACCTTTCAAAAGAAATTAATGGCTGAGCCCCAACAAAAGACGCATACTCGAGCAAAGGACAGTGTGAGTATAATATTTTGCCAGTGGTGGCTCAGAATGGGTTTTGTGCATTACGAAAACTTCCAACATAGGCAACTCTGGATCTTTGTACAGTACGTGGGGCGAGTGCTTTTGGGCAAAACAGGCCGGAAAAGACTTTTTTGCTTCAAGAAACATCGTTTCCGGTATGAAAGATTTTGTACAGTCAGGAAGCCAGACGTATGTGATGAAGTGCGACCATTTAAGGTCCAGCGACATTTGCTTTCAATAGGAAAGGTTCAGATGTCGGGAGCAGTAGCACTGCATGGTCTAATTTAAAACAACAAAAATCAAAGATGTAACTATGAATGGATTTTTGCTTGATCGTCATGGCTCATTGAGAACTCCAATGTAGTATTCCTACTGGTAACTAGTTATGATATCTTTATATTAACCTTTCAAAAGAATTAATGGCTGAGCACAAACAAAAGACATATACTCGAGCAAAGGGCAGTTTAGGTATAATATTTTGCCAGTGGTGGCTCAGAAAGGGTTTTGTGCATTACGAAAACCTCCCCAAGGGAAGAGTATACCGCACCTGGTATTTTTTGCCAATAAATGACACACGTGTCAATCGCAGTGTAAGAAAAACGACCTAGAAAACTTCAGCATTTGTTAAAACACAGTTTCGCAGGAGAGCTTCTGTCAAGTTTGGAAGGTAGGAGACGGGGTACTGGCAGACGTAAAGCTGTGAGGACGGGGCGTGAGTCGTGCTTCGGTAGCTCAGATGCTAGAGCACTTGCTCGCGAAAGGCAAAGGTGCCGAGTTCGAATCTCGGTCCGGTATACAGTTTTAATCTGCCAGGAAGTTTCATATCAGCGCACATTCCGCTGCAGAGTGAAAATCTCATTCTGGAAACATTTGTTGCTACACGATGACGCACTCTACCAGTTTCACTAACGGAAATATCTAGGAGTTTGAAAAGTCATCCATCACGCACTTATATTCCTGATTTTATTTCCTCAGATATTTACCTTCCAATGAAATTATCGGAAAACAGTCAAGAACATTCCTTTCTGGTCGAAAATACACTTCAAACCTGGTTCGACGACATCTTTGACTCAGAAGGTTTCTACAGCGTGGAATCGGTAAACGATCTGAGCGTGGTATCCATTTTATATTGTCAAACAACTGTACTGCAAAGAGATTAGAGGAACTGCTAGTCAGCTACGTTATGTAGGTTGCATATAGATCAGGAGAAATGCAATTCAGGATATGATAGTACATCTCTACTAGCTCGTTACCAATTAGCTCATGATCGACACCGACCGTTCATATCCTGCTATCCTGTATCGTTACTGGTCACGAGAAATATTGTCTTTATGATAACACAAGGAAAAAATGAGTGTTTGGGACCAAACAAAGCAGAAACTTCCCGTATAACGACCTGTGGACATCCACAAAAGGTAATGTTCTGCATCTGGTGGAACAACAACGGTGTGATGTACTACGAGTTGTTTTCCCTCACCTGTTGCTATCACTGTTGTGAACAACCTTCAAGGTTCCAGATGAAAATGAGCTCCGAACATGGTTTGACGAGTTCTTCGCGTCGAAACCACGTGATTTCTGGAGTCGCGGAATCGAAAAGTCAACCTAGCGTTAGCAGACTGTTATAAGTAGTGAAGGAGAATGTCGTACTGATGACTGAAGTCTCTGTTACGCTTGCCCGTTGTTAAACTTTAGGGCTACGAACTTATGCGTAAACCTATTATTAATTTTTGTCCGTAAATTAAACTGCTCAAATATGACTGAATTTTGTGATGTTGAGACATTAGAAGGAGCGATCTATGTTTTATCTGAAAGAAGATTTTCAATAGCCAAATGATATAAATTCATCGTTTTGCACCATATACTTGGTCTGAGATGGATCCACAATGCAGGAACACGTCACGCAAACCTAAACAGATGTGCAAATGTGCGTTTTAGTGTATTCTGTGATTTTTAAAAATTAACAGTCATCTGTGTGCAATACGTGTGCGGACATGGCCATGTGTGCAAGGTGCTTTTTAACTGAAAATTTTTTATTTCTGACAAGCTTCTGTATAATATGCTGTAATTCATCGCCATATTGACAACATGGCATGAGTTTCTTAATCACTTCTTTTGTAGACCTGAAGATGACAGTCACATCTGTCGAATTCATGCGATCTTGGCTTTTAAAGTCTTTGTGTCAAGTTCAAATATATTTAAAATTTGTAATTAATATTACAATACTGTGATGAATAAAATGAAAAAAAAAGAAGATGTTAGAAATGAGAAACGAACCTGAGCTGACGAATGTTGCCAGTCGGTGCACCTGACCACTGCAACACAGCATCAATACATCTATCATTACTCATAAATCTCTCACACACTTCTCATAAATCGTTAGAGAGCGTTTCGCCTTTTCCTACAGCCACGTGAGATATTCTAGGAATTTGAAAGGTGTATATACCTTATACATTTCTTCTACTTACGTAGTTTGAACCAAACCAGTGAGCCCCGTCCCACGCCCTCCCCTTGTAACATTTAAATTCGGAGCACATCTATCTAACGTTTCAGCTCTCACTTTCTCCTCCAAAGTTCTGCTGGAAAATTTCCTCTTCAGCAGTTCATCTACGGATGACGTCACATCAGAGCATGCACAGTCGAAAAGAGACAGCTGCGTCCCTTCTCTGATTTGATCATAGCATGGCTGACCATTATTTTAGAGCTCGACAATGGTTTCTAGTTATCCTGGAGAAAGCACTACGAAACATGTTTTCGTCCGTTTTTTTTCATACCAGTATGCATTTGAAGAGAAATGGTAATTTTGGTGCAACTTCCGGGTCGCATTCGAAGAGAAATGACATAATTTTAGTGTAATATTTACCGTGTGCTGCAGCAAATTAGCACATGGTCACTGCCCACCATGTGGTTCAAGTACGTAAAAGAATGGGCCGACTGCCTTTTCAAACTGGGTGTAGTGTCATCAGCCCATGCCGTCTGTCTGCAACGACCAAAATTTACCTACGAATCGTAGGTATATATATCAGTTCATGATATCCAATATTACAAATTTACTGTTTCTGATGGACACACGTCCAGATCGTCCGCTCTCAAAATTCTGCCATCTCTTTCCCCACATCCACCACTCCTGGCGGCTCACCTCCAACTGCGCAACGCTACACGCTGTTCACATCCAACTGCCCAACACTACAATAGCGAATATTCCAACAATGCCAACCAGCCACAGACTGCACACAGCACAGCCAGTGATTTTCATACAGAGCGCTACGTGACGTTACCAACATAAAAACCTAAATAGCATACTTACACCTAAACAGCCTACTTACACGGTTAAGTTTGTAAACTGTTTTTGTGTCACCATAATTTAAGTATACTATGCATGGCAAAATGGTGCTATCCAAAACCGGCGCCGTGGCAACAGTGGTGTATCAGAGGTCGTAGATGACAGGAGTGAACGACGGCTATAGAGATGTGTACCGGCGAATAGACGTGCAACTGTTGGGCAACTCGCCACATCGATGAACCTTAGGGGTACCAATGGTGTCTCCTCAATGCACTTTCAGAGAACTTTGCAGTGTATGGGCCTCGCCTGGTTTGTACATCCATGCTGACTGTTGTTCATTGGCGACGAAGTCTGGAATTTGCACGCCAATACCGCAAATGGACGTCAGGTGGTCTTTTTAGATAACATTTGGCCATTTGTCATTTAAGATGACGGCGTGAAGCCTCTAAAACCAGCAACAATTGTCGGGTGGGTCCAGGCCGGAAGAGGGACCTTTATGGTCTGTGGAATATTCTCGTGGCATTCCCAGGGTGATCTCGTCATTTTAGAAGGCACAATGGATCAACACAAGTATGCACCTATCCTTGGGGTCTACGATCAGCCCAACATGCAGATTTTTTTTTTTTTTTTTTGGCAAGATGGCATCTACCAGCAGGACAATGCAGCGTGTCACAAAGCTCGCAGTTTATGTCCGTAATTCGAAGGACACCAGGATAAGATTACCGTGCACCCGTGGCCACCCAACTCCTCGGATTAAAACCCAGTCGGGAATCTGTGGTACTACCTCGATTGGGCCATTGATCCTCAACTGAGAAACCTAGCAGATCTGACCACGTTACTGGAGTCAGCATAGCTCCATAGCCCTGTCGCTTCTTTCCAGAGCCTGATGGACTCTCTTCCTGCACGTCTCGTAGCAGCCTGTGCTGCAGAAGATGGTTATTCAGGGTTTTGACAGGTGCTCATATGAATGTGACTAGGCAGCGAAGCACTTTCTATACGAGTTAACGAGACCGGCTACTTAATGCAGCGTCCCTGCCTCCTTTCCTGGGGCTTGAGGAAGAGGGCGTATCATACACGTATGAAATTAACAATACGACACTTCACACGAACCGAATCGGTAACTCAATTTGTGAGGAAAGACGAGCATAGGTCAAACGCTTTGCAGCCACTGAGAGCCACCACGCGCCACCTTGGGTCGTAGGGGTGGCAACGCGGTAGCATCGTCATGGCATCGTCTGCGAATTCCAGAGCTGGAATCAGCCTGCTTAGCTGAGCCTGGTTCAAGATTTTCTCCGCTCGTAGACTGGGTGTTGTTCTCATTATCATTTCATCACCACCGATGCGCAAGTCGCCAAATGAGGCGTCATCTGCAATAAGACTTGCAACTTGGCGGCCGAACTTCCCTGGATGGGACCTCCTGGCCATCAATGCCACACAATCATTTCACTTCCAGAGCTGGAATCAGCGCCAGTGTGCCGTGCACACAATGCCCTCCACGTGCGTGAAGTGTAGGGACGTTTTTCCAACCGGCTGACTTCAGTCACCTCGCAGGCAATTCTAAACAGCAGGTCATTGTTTCGGTAAGTCCGACACACTGGTTGTGGATTTGGCGTTTCCATGCTCGGGACGTGGTTCCTTCTCCGTTTACCTTACAGCCCTCTGGATAATGTCTTTAGTATCGTATATAAGTGCTCCATGGTGTATCTACGTCACGTCTATTCTATTTCTAATTTTTCACTAGTGTAACATCCTCCGGTAAGCCACCGCTTGTTCCGCTATTTAACTGCGGTAGCATAACGAGCAGTAGAGTGCAATGCGGCCCTTCTCCAGCGAACTGGAGGGAGGCTCTGGAGAGGCGACAAGTGCACGAGGCGCCTGGAGCGATGCGGAAACCCGTTAACCGTTTTCTTAATTAAACTGCGGTACCTCCCATTTCGCAACGGAATTTTTCTCGTTAACCTCTTTCATGCAGCACAAAAGCAATTAGTAAACCACACCTGAGAGCAGTTAAAACAAATGGTGTCCATTTTTATGTGTACAAGTCTAACTCCTTCATAAGAACACGAAGTAAACGGGTTGCCCTTCGCTCTTTTATGTTACATTACGATACTTTTTAGAGTAACTTGCATGGAGATGGAAAGAAAACGAAACGGTCCAACCATGTTTTGTTTACATCAGCACATGAAGCGAACGGTTTCGTCTTTTGTAGTTTTCTCTCTTCAAGGCTAATATTTTGCTAGAAATGAAAGAGAAGAAACAACAGGAAAATCATCCTGAAGAATAGGTACAGAGAATGATCAATATCGGGGAAATCTGCACAACATATGGTCATAGATTAGTAATAATTTCTGCCCTTTGATCGTAATAAAAGCAACAGTTTATAGGGTTCCAAAACATAAAGCCCAAATGGGGCCGACTATAACTTTCCATTACTTTTTACAACACGCAGCAAAACAGATTCAACTGTACTTCTGGTACTACTAATTGATCCTCGCCCCCCACCCCCTGCCCCCCCTTTCCTGTTCCAGTTGCGAATGGCGCGTGAGAAGAATTATTGTCGGTAAGCATCTGTATTAGCTTAATTCCTCGAATTTTCTCGTCGTGGTCATTTCGTCAGATGTTGGGAAGAAATAATATGTTGTCTGCCTCTCCCGGAAAGTGCTCACTCGAAATTTAAATAGAAATGCCCTGCGTAATGCGCAACGCCTCTCTCCTAGCGTTCGCCACTGGAGTTTGTTGAGTCTCTGTAACGCTTTCACGCCGACTAAACGAACCCGCGACGAAATGTGCCGCTTTTCGTTGGATGTTCTCTATCTCTTCTACCAGTCCTACCTGGTAACGGTCCCGATTGATAAACATCATTCAAGAAACGGTCGAACAAGCGCCTTGTAAACCTCTTCCTTTGGGGATGGTTTACATTTAGTTAAGATTTTTCCTATGAATTTGTGTGGCATCTGTTTTTCCTGCTATTTGTCTTAAGTGGTCATTTCAGTTAAGGTCGCTCTAGAGAGTTACTCTTGGATATTTTCCGGTAAGTACTGCGTCCAGCAATTTGTCATCAATAGTGTAGTCGTACAGCTGTGGATTTATTTTCCTGCCGTGCGCAACTGTTATATTGATTTACTTTCGCAGTCAACTACCACAACCTGCACCACTCATCAACCTCCTGCAGATTATTCTGCACACACACACACACACACACACACACACACACACACACACACACACACACACACATATATATATATATATATATATATATATATATATATATATATATATATATATACTGTCTTCTGCCGTTGCTACTTTCCTTAAGGCAACCGAATCATCTGCGAAGACCCTTAAAGTGCTTCTGACCCTTTCTGCTAGATCATTTATATACTTTGTAGACAGTAACCGCCCTATCACACTCGTTTGGGGTGCTCCAGAAATTACATCTATGTTTACTGTTTCGTCAAGAGCGACGTGTCGGGTTCTTTCTGCAAGACAGTCTTCAATCCACTTCCAAACCTGGTCCATCGTATTTTTTTTCCAGTAGAAAGTGCCTTCCCGAAGTCAGAGAACGAGCCGTTGTCTACAGCCCTATGAACCCCATAGAGAAACAGAGAGATCTGTGTTTGCGGAAACTGTGTTGATTTTTATACAGAAGATTTTTTCTGCAAAAATATCATATTTCTTGAGCACAAATATGTTCCACGACTAAACAACAAAAATCAAATAGCTCTAACCACTATGAGAATTAACATCTGAGATCATCAGTCCCCTAAGATTTAGTACTACTGAAACCTAACTAACCTAAGGAAATCACACACATCCATGCCCGAGGCAATATTCGAACCTGCGACCGTGGCAGCAGCGTGGTTCCGGATTGAAGCGCATAGAACCGCTCAGCCACAGTGGCCGGCGATTGAATAACAGACTGACGTCACCCATATAGGACTATAGTTACATGCACATGCTCTACGATCCTTCCTGGTAACGGGAATGACCTGCGCTTTTTTCGCAGTCGCTGATATCCTTCATTGCTTCTGCGATCTAAAATAAACTGCTGCTAGAATGAGAACAAGTTCTTTTGCATAAACTTTGTAGAACCTTATTGGTATTTCACACCGCACTTGTTACCTCATTACACTCCTTTAAACTCTAAAACTTCCTAGCTTTATCTACAGTGAACGAAATATTTTGTTGTTTTATTTAAATGGCTATGTAGGAAGAAGTAAAAGAACGCTGCAGCTATTCGGTTATTCTGTTCAATTATAGAATGGAAAATCGATGTGAACATCGACATTCATATGCAGGCAGGACCTATTGACTTATTTTAAATATAAACACACCTCGACAAAATGGAAAGCTTTTCATCCTGCCGTATTTCACATGTAAGTTAATGTAACTGTTTCTACACATTCAAACACAAAGCAATTTGCTAATGGCTATTTTGTCTCACAGAACACTTCTGCAGCTTTAAAGAAACCACAGAACTGAAGAAGCAACTTTACTAAAGAGAGTCTACTGTACAATATGAGTCGTAAACTGCCTTAAGAAGATGGCTGTTTTTCTTCCAAGACATCATCTAATTCCTGAATGAAAAGATATTCATCTTACTTGACTCTTCCGTTCATTTCTAACGTTGGCTGCAAAATTTTAATTAAGAAACACAATCCTGACAGTATAAAATAATTCATTTTTCTTTTACAAGGTGATCGGTTTACTTCCGAGTGAGATCATCTTCAGACCAGATTCTCCATGATGACTATTGGAGACGGTGATACGGAGTAGGAACCGCTCTTCAAAAGAGAAATAAACTATTTTATGCTGTTTCCATGAACAATGTTGAAACGCCTGCGTCAGCAGGGCAGAGCGGATTAGGTTGTGGAAAGGGGCCAAAATGAGTTGCTGTCAGTTTCACTCAATATACAAACTTTATTTATCAACACACAATATTACAACAAGGATGCAAAACACTCAAAACCTTAATCGACCTCCTTTGATTAACTTTAGATCGGCTGAAGGCCTCAGCAATTTAATTTTAATAGAACTTGGCTGGAGCCCGAAAATTAGGCAGTAAGAAAAGTTTCAATCAAAAGGCAGAAGGCCTTATCTTAAAACAAAAGCATAACAATCTTATGCCTAAAGGGCAAGACAAGAACATTAATTTAAGAGACACAAAATCTCGGCTGAAGGCCGCATATTAGGCAAGAAGAAGAGAGTCTTATCTTAAAACAAAAGCATAACAATCTTATGCCTTAAGGGCGAGATGGGAACATTAATTTAAGAGATATTAAAACTCGGCTGAAGGCCGCATATTAGGCAATAAGAAGAGTTTCGAAAAGGGAAAAGGCCTTATCTTAAAACAAAAGCGTAACAAAAAATGAAATGATCGTGCGGCATTGTTGGCTGGGAGACACCATGCGGGGTGTTCGGCCGCCGAAATTGCAAGTCCTTTTTACCTGACGCCACTTCGGCGACTTGCGAGTCAATGATGATGAAATGATGATGAAAGACACACAACACCCAGTCATCTCGAGGCAGAGAAAATCCCTGACCCCGCCGGGAATTGAACCCGGGACCCCGTCTGCGGGAAGCGAGAACACTTAACGCAAGACCACGAGCTGCGGACAAAAGCATAACAATCTTATGCCTTAAGGGAAAGACAAGGACATTAATTTAAGAGGCATTGAAACTCAGCTGAAGGCCACACATCAACCAAATAACTAAAATTCCAAACAGGGAAATTACTACATAAAACACAAGGAACGATGCTCAGAAGTTTCCAAGGGTGGGCCTGGAACTGTAACACTAACGCCCATTTAGGTGAGACAGGCAGCCTGTCCAACGACTTCTTAATCTGGAGGCAACCCAACCGACAGACAGCCGACCGACCAATCAACGAAATCAATTCTGCTCCACGCAACAAGCAAAACGACCACAAGATTTCAATACACTATACACAGAATACTGGCGCCAACACCGACCAACAACACCTCAGCTGTCGAACTACACACCGCACTGGGCAGCCACAACATGTTGAGGAAAATACACTGCCTAAAATTACCTCAACGACCAGGGCAGGTAACCGGAACGTCAACGGCCACAAGGCAGAAGATACCACTGGTGAACTTCCATAAAAGGGAATAAATTAAGTTAAATTTCTCAGGAAAACGGCTGGAATCTTAGCCAACTTAAATACACACACTGTTGCTCGTGGGAATGTCCCAAAAGCGACAACCAGGATCAAACGAAGAAATGTAAACAGTTGAGGCTCGATAGTAAGTTAAGTGAGGACTCAACTTTCATGTCCAAGATCGGTGGGCGACGAACTTCGTAGCACTCGCACGCAGTACCTCACACTCCAACCGCGCGTGCACGCCGCCAGCGGCTCCAGCCCGACTCGGCGCGACGAGGTCTTGCTTGCTGCTCCACGCCAACCGACCGACTGGACTGATGGTCCGTCCGCGACTGCTGCTCTATCGCGACTGCACTGCTGGTGCGTCTGCCACTCACTCTCTACCCGACACACGACGACACCCGGAAATACTATCGGTCGCTCCAGAGGTGGTATGACAGTGCGCTTATCGATACGCGCTGCTGCTGCCACTAATGGGCAAGTAAGACAGGAAGTTAGTGATGCCAATAAACGGAATAAGAAAACAAGACAGCACTACTGTAATAGAAGATTACAAACAATTAATGGGCTGAATACGAGTCGTGTACGGCTCAAATATCTCAGAAATTATTTTTGCCAAAAAAATTACAGAAAATACACCTCTCCTGACGCTGCATGTTAACAACATGTATACTACATACGAAGTTAGAAACTTATCGAAAGCCCATGGTTACTTTGTTTTCAAACTGATATGGTAACATAAATACTAAAAACGACTAAGAAACTTTATTATTTATCACCAGCTTCGACGTAGTCGCGAATACGAACAGTGATCCAATACTGTCACATGTTTTTTTATTCCAGTCTTTGATCACAATATAAATTCCTTTGACGATGACCGGTTTCAGTCAGTAATGACCATCTTCAGATCTACAATACATATCAAAAATATATACACCTAATGGGCAGTCTATCTTTCAACACAATACAGCATTTGATATCACAATATACTATCATACAACCTGGGAAATGTACAGACAAAATAAGGTAAAGCGTACCTGTTCTACACCATGTCCTAATGTGATAAAGCCGTAATGCCATCGTCAAAACATATAAACATACTCTGCACAGCAGCGTCACATAGATATAAAATATGGTGTAAAATAGGCCACATCGTCCACACAGTCATTTTGCAACTAGCGTTATTGTACAAAAATGGTTCAAATGGCTCTGAGCACTATGGGACTTAGCAGCTATGGTCATCAGTACCCTGGAACTTAGAACTACTTAAACCTAACCAACCTAAGGACAGCACACAACACCCAGCCATCACGAGGCAGAGAAAATCCCTGACCCCGCCGGGAGTCGAACCCGGGAACCCGGGCGTGGGAAGCGAGAACGCTACCGCACGACCACGAGATGCGGGCCGTTATTGTACAAAACCTACCGAAGTGCAGTAGCTACCAAAATCTGTTTGCCTACATCTTACTGTGGGCTTAGATGTATTCTTCATTTACGTAAGAACCATAATCTGATAAAAACACATTATGTAAAATACATGTAGCAGACTTTTAAATTTTGATAACTATTATAGAAACCAATTGCAATAAAGTAAAAGACAAATACAGTTAACCATATAAAATTATTAAAAGGAAATATATAAAGATAACAGGTCCGATACTTTTATGATTAATTTAAGGTCAAAAATAAAATATACATAATACATAGCCTGTAGCAACCTATAAATTACCTATGAAAGATAAAATGTCTATATGATAAAATAACAGAAGAAAAGTCAGATCAATGATCAGCGCCCTCTGTTGGCTCTGCCGCCAGGATGTTACGAAGGCGCGCAACAAACGTAAGAACTTAAACACTAGATGTCTTTTCATACATCATAATATGTCTCTCACAGAAAACGTTTATACAACATAATAACAGTCAATAAATAAAATTGTATAGTCTGGCCATACAATCCATGAATAGGTAGGATGTAATGTTACAGGATTAGAGCGACGAACGTATGGACGTAAGGCAAATGCATACTGTTCTCAACATAAATCATCAAGCAAGGCTAGGTATAAATACGCGAGGCGTTAAGTAGTTATCACGTTCTACAGGTTGGATGCCTGTAAGTGTGTCATTATACGAGTGCGTTTGCGTTTCGTATCGTTGTATGTCTTACCGTATACCAGCGTTGCCGATCTGCCTTTTCGGCGTTGATATTTCGTAGTTTTCGCCTCGGATCACCTGGGACTTTTTTGGTGTACGTAGTCCCTGGCTATGTCAGGTAGACCCATGTCCACCGTGGAGAAGTGCGCGAAGCAGCCTCGGCGGCCATCCGATACGTCCACCGCAGCCACTTGTGGTGAATCGCGTCGGAGACATCGCTCACCCCGGCTTCCGATCGCGACTTATGTTCTGCTTACCTCGCAGCGGGCGAAGGATCGTTTGAATCGCGCTAATCGCCACAAATCGCCAGGGGATTCCACTGACACTGAAATCGACCCCCGTGACGACTGTCCACTGTCCCGTGTCAGGGACCGTTCTTCAGTGTCTTCGTCGTCCGACGACTCCTCTGATCGCTTAGTAATTGATCTTTCCCGTGATGAGGCGGCGGCCACCTTGGCTGTATCTGACCACCACTTGGCTGTACCTATTAGTGAACCACTTCCTCCGTTGTCCCGTCACCGTGGCGAGTCTTCTGGGCGCCCTGACCCAGTTGGAAATTCCTCTGGTCGTCGCTCCAGACGGTCTGGGTGCTCGTCCGTCCACGCGGGCCGTGGTGATCGCGGACCGAGCTCCGATGCCTCCCTCCTGGGAGACACCGCACCAGATGGTCCAGTTGATGCGGACATGCTTCTGTTCCCGACCCTCCTTCGCTGGAGACGCCATCCAGCCCTCTGAAAAAAGGGAAGATACACCCTGTGTCACTAATTATACAAAACTGAACTCTGAGCTCCAAAGGCTCATCTTCGGCCAGTTGCGGCCTGTATACCAAAAGGATAATGTGAAATACATGTTCGACTGTAGGGACGTTCTCGAATTTGTCAAAACAAGGGCGATGCCTTATTTTACCCACCAGATGTCGGGCAATCGCTGGACCAAAATCGTCATCAAGGACTTGCCCCCAGAAGTTACAGCAGGGGAGGTCAAGGAGGAACTGCTTTGGCTCTGTTTTGAGGATCCTTTGGTCCACCAGTATAGCAAGAGCGATCCTGAGACCAGGGTGTTGATACTGTGTCCTACCCATGCCGTCTCCCTTTCCCAAAGGGAAGACATAGAGAGAATTGACCTTCTGTGCCCGCATCTCGTGGTCGTGCGGTAGCGTTCTCGCTTCCCTCGCCCGGGTTCCCGGGTTCGATTCCCGGCGGGGTCAGGGATTTTCTCTGCCTCGCGATGGCTGGGTGTTGTGTGCTGTCCTTAGGTTAGTTAGGTTTAAGTAGTTCTAAGTTCTAGGGGACTGATGACCATAGATGTTAAGTCCCATAGTGCTCAGAGCCATTTGAACCATTTGACCTTCTGTGCACAAAGGCCTGGATTGAATCGTACGAGGGCTGAAATGGGCCTGTCATCTGTCGCAAATGCCAGCATCTACGACATACTGGGAAATACTGCTCCCTAACATTGCGGTGTGTTGTTAAGTGTGCCGGTCCACATTTAGTGGAGAACTGCAAACTCTCCGCATTGGAGAAACCTACACGCACCAGGTGTTTGGGCTCGAACCACAATCCCCACTGCATGGCGTCCAGGAGGATATGTCCTGTTTACTGTGGTGGTGGCACGGCTGTCTTCCTCAGCAAAGCACTTGTCCATACCCAGGAGACTCTCCAGCCAATGGAACACATAGAGGCCACAGCGGTTACCACTTCAACACACCTTGGTGCTGTTACCTTTGCAGCAGCATACTTGAGCCCAAATAAGCCACTGCTTGAAGCAGACCTTCGCACGTTGATGTCCTTCAACAGGCTAATCATTGGGGCGGCTCTCAATGCCTCGCATCCAGCTTGGCATTCTCGGGTCTCTAACCGCAAAGGCTGCCTACTCTTTGACCTGGAGGACACATTAGCACTGTCAGTCTATGGCCCCCACAAACCTACCCATATCCCAGTCTGTTCCAACTGCCAGCCAGACGTTCTGGATGTGACCATATTCAGAAACGTCGCCGCTCAGTTTTCCCTGGAAGTTCTCGATGAAGTGGCCTCTGACCATGACCCAGTCCTCCTACATCTCACCGATGCTGCTCTTTCATAGGATGTTCGTTCCACTGTGACCCACACCAATTGGGACAAGTTCGCCAGGGTACTTAATAACACCACTAGGCACGACCTCAACTTGACAACACCAGCCAATGTCGTCTGTGCTGTGGATTACCTTACCGCCAAAATCAAGAAAGCAGTGAAGCTCTCCACCTCCACTGTCCCTTGGGCTTTACCCCCCTGGACGATTTGCCTACCCTGCTACAAGAACTGAAAGTGCAAAAGAACCGCTACTGTTGGCATTGGAAGCAGTTCCGCGATCCTCGGGACAAACGCCAAATGAGGCGCCTCCAGCGCGAATTCTACCGCCGGCTCGTCGACTGGAGGTCCGAACAATGGAAGGACCGCATGTCCGCATTCCTCCTACACCATAAGTCTGACTAGGCTGTAATTCGCGCCCTGCGACATTCTATACCAGCGACTGCCCATCCTATTTGTACGGAAGTGGGCTTGTCATATGATACCCTCCAAATTGTGGAAACACTGGTGGATGTGTTCGAGGCTCAAAACCATCTCCTTGTCCACGACCTTTCGCCAGTCGAACTATGGGACGCATACGATGTCTTGAGAGCTGCTGCCGCTATTTTGCACCCATCCATCTCAGTCTGCCCCCCCCCCCCCCCCCCACACGTGACGTCCATGGCAGAAGTCCAGAGGATCCTACGACGTAAACATGGCTGGTCAGCCCCTGGATTGGACAGAATTTTAAATGAACATCTTTGCCACCTACCATGCGCGAATCTACTCTTGTTCACCAAGATCTTAAATGGTTGTCTCATGTCTGGTCTTTTCCCCTCTCAGTGGAAGCAAGCCAAGTTCATTGCGTTCTCCAAGCGGTTCAAGGACCCTACAGTCCCCACCAACAACAGGCCCATCAGCCTCTTAAACACCATGGCGTAGGTCCTTGAATCGGTGATCCTCCACCGACTTTCCCAACCTCTGGCAGCGGCTGGGACGATCCGACCTGAACAGTTCGGCTTTACTTCATACCTCTGCCGAACGTCATGTCCTCTGAATCACTGAACACATCAGCAAAGATTTCAACGCCACCGACAGCTGCCGTTTTTCTGGACTTGCAGAACGCCTACCATGAGATCTGGGCCGACAACTTCGTGCACAAATTGCTGACGCAGACTCCAATACTGGATATCTATATGAAGATTGTGGATGACTTCCTCTGCGGTAAGACTTTCCTCGTGGCTCACCAGGGAATGCGTTCTAGCATTCGCCCATTGACAGCTGGCACTCCACTGGGATCCGTGCTATCTCCCATTCTTTATAACATCCACATGAATGATATACTGGTCAGCCCCAAGTGCCACCTGGCACAATATGCTGATGACACAGCACTCTATACCACTGGACGTATCACTGACGCCATCATCGCCCGCCTCCAACGACAGGTGGACGCCACCATCACCTGGTGCTGGACAAACAAAATCGCTCTTAATTCCACCAAAACTACGGTGTTTTATTTCACAAAACGGCGCCCAGTCCTCCGCTGCAGCATTTCTATTGCAGGCGTGCAGATGTCCTGGTCCCTGACGACCACCTATCTTGGGGTCCAGATGGACCACAAGCTGCTGTTTCTTGTCATGCAGAGTATTTCGCCAACAAGGGGCAAAAGCTGACCAGAGCCTTGTGCCCCCTCTTCCACAGTAGGGAACTTAACCTGCCTACCAAGCTCCTCATCCACCGGGCCACTGCATGGGCCACAATTAGTGTCACCAGGATGCAGACGTTACAGCGCCTGCAGAACAAGGTTCTCAAGTGGAGCCTGTATACCCCGCCACTCACGCTGATTGTGACTCTCTACTCTCTACGAGGAAGCAGGTATTGGCCCCTCAAGTAGACCATACGCAACAACGTGCGGCGGCTCCATGAGAAAGTGGCTGCCCTACGGGACACTGTCGATGGGCTACGCCACGTTGGGACTACACATCCATGTGGCTGGCATCGCCATCCGGTTCCGCTGACCATCCTCGAGGAATCGGCTTCCGAACAGGACTAGCGCTGGGCCTGGCACGCCAACCAGAGCTGCCTCCTTTGCCAGGATTAGCCCTCCATTCCACGTCCACAGCTTTCCAATCTTACCTGCCCATTTCGGACTGCGTGTTTATCCCAGACAGAAGAATACTGTCACCGTTGCAGGGTGATATGGGACTCCAAGTCCCACCGCCACACCTCCAAAGTGTTTTGCAGTGATGCACTGTCACTGCCCTATGGTTTATACTTATTGGCTCACCAACATAGTTAGACTGCGCAAGGCTGGTGATGCTGTAGTGTACTGTATCACAATTTTTAAAAAAAAAGTGGTTATCAAACGAAGCAAAGTAGGTGTTGGGCACAAAATCGCTTTGCCCATTGAGTACCGTTGTGGGCTCATGCCCTTCTACCCTGTGTAGAATACGCACACAACTTTCAATATTACCTACAGTGTGGCAAGTTTCTACAAAATGCATTCCCAATGCAGTTTTGCTATGTGCCTGCAAATGTTCCCTGAATCTTATTTTAAAAGAACGGCCAGTTCGACGGATATAAAATTTGTCACAACTGCTACAAACGGTCTTGTAAACCCCAGAACCATCAAATTTACCAGAATCATTACTCAAATTATGTTTTACACGGAGTTTCAGATTGTTGTTAACTTGAAAATCACATCTAACCTTAGATTTACTCAAACACTTTTCTATTTGTTGGGACATTTTTCCGTAAAATTTTAATTGGAATAGTTTTCAGTTTTTCTTTATTATTTCTTTTTTCTGGATGATTGCGGGTCTGCCTACTATTTACTTCCTGTTTTGTTATCCTATTGAACGGGCGCGGCCGGCCTGGTGGCCGAGCGGTTCTAGGCGCTACAGTCTGGAACCGCGCGACCGCTACGGTCGCAGGTTCGAATCCTGCCTCGGGATTGGATGTGTGTGCTGTCCTTAGGTTAGTTAGGTTTAAGTAGTTCTAAGTTCTAGGGGACTGATGACCTCAGAAGTTAAGTCCCATAATGCTCAGAGTCATTTGAGCCATTTTTTTTGTACAGGCGCATAACATCATTTGCTGAGAAACCGTTGGATACTGCAAATTGCTTTAATACCAAGTTCTTGGCGTATTTCATTGTCGGTCAATGGTAATCGAAAGAGTCGGTGGATCATAGAGGTGAAAAAGGCCCTTTTATATCGTGGCGGATGGTATGAACTGGTACCAATAATAGTATCTGTACATGTAGGCTTCTAAAAACCGAAAATTTATGTCTGTTATCGCCCTTCTTAATAGTAAGGTGTAAATAGTTAACGGAGCCCGCTTCTTCTGTTTATGTAGTAAAAGCTATTTTTTGGTGCATGCTGCCTATGGCTTGAGCGAATGCGGTAACCTCCTTCTCGTCTCCCTCTAACAGTAGCAAGATGTCATCGACATAACGTTTATAATATATAGTCTTGTCTTTTAGTTGTGGAAACTTAGCAAAGAACTTACATTCTAAGTCGTTCATAAAAATGTCTGCTAACGTACCAGCCAAACTGTTACCCATCCCAAAACCATCTTTTTGTTGATATATTTTGCCATTGAAGGTAAAATAGTTATAAGTTCACGAAAATTCTAAAAGTTCTATTAATTCTGTGTATTCTGTAGTACTAATCTTGTTATGAGTTAGCACATTATGTTTAATGATCTGAATCGTGTCCTTTATCGGGACACTACTATAGAGGTTCTTTACATCCAGGGAAGCTAGTGTCGCATTACTTGGAATATATGTATCTTTAGTCGCATTAACAAGGTCAGAACTGTTTTTCACCCCAAAATTGGTAGTGAACGTTTACACTGCTTTAAGTTTATAGTTAAGAAACGTATTTAGTTTACAACATGGCGATGACATATTGTTAACAGTTGGAATTACTGGGTTTTCCTTCTTATGTATCTTAACCTGCGATCTCACTTGAAGGAGCTTAGGATTCATCATTTTTAGCGATTTCTTTTCGTAATCGTCAAGCAGAAATTGGGAACTGTCCATCTTTTCCCCTAGATCTATCTGGAACTTCTGCGTTGGGTCTTTGTGAACTTCTATTATCTCATTTTCAGAAAAGAATTCCTCCGTTTTCCTAATATAGTCCTCTTCATATATAAGGACCGCTGTATTACCCTTGTCTGCGCGAATGACCGTTGCCTTTTCTTTTTCTAACTTTGTGTTAAGATTTTTTAAGATACGGCTCTCATGATTGACGACAGTAGTAGTCGCACTGAGTTCTGTAGTAGAACATATTTAAAGACACTGGAGTGAAAGTAATTGTATATTAGAAGTTTTTCATCATTAATATGGACCCATGAACAAGAGAATCTCTTTGGATACTATTATCAGGTAAAGTTCACTAGGTAGCCTTGCAAAACAATATATAATCATCTAAGTAACTGAATTAAAGTATTACTAAGACCATACTGTTTCAACGTATTGTAAAGTACTAGATGATTCCACATATTCACGCTATTTCACAATACTATACACTGTATGTCCCAGTTCCTTTAGGACTGCTTGTGTGAAATTGGAGACTGCAGTGCTAACTTAGGGCGAATTGCGACCCTTGTATTTTCACAAAACGCCGTGTAAAAGGTTCAAAGAGCTGCAGCAGGCGTCCTGGCAGTGAATTAACAGCACGTGCCTGACACTCACAGGAAAACGGCGGTAGAGCAGAGAACGAAACATCAAGTTTTGTGTTATCTTGCTTGTTTGTGGTCGGGAATTCGTCGAATTCGATCCAAATACCGAGAGACAGGTTCACGGTCGTCCCTCCACGACAACGCCCCGGGCCACAAAGCGAAGATTGGGGGAGACTTTTTGGACAGCAAACGGCTCACAGTCCTGGATCAGCCATCGTATTTGGCCCCAGCCGACTTCTGGTGGTTTCCCAAATCGATGTTGCACACTCCGCTGCAGAGGGAAAATCTCATTCTGGAAACATCCCCCAGGCTGTGGCTAAGCCATGTCTCCGCAGTATCCTTTCTTTCAGTAGTGCTGGTTCTGCAAGGTTCGCAGGAGAGCTTCTGTAAAGTTTGGAAGGTAGGAGACGAGATACTGGCAGAAGTAAAGCTGTGAGGACCGGGCGTGAGTCGTGCTTCGGTAGCTCAGATGGTAGAGCACTTGCCCGCGAAAGGCAAATGTCCCGAGTTCGAGTCTCGGTCGGGTACACAGTTTTAATCTGCCAGGAAGTTTCATATCAGCGCACACTCCGCTGCAGAGTGAAAATCTCATTCTGGACTTTGAAAACATGTTCAGCTGCGTATTGGCTCAGGGAAAGACTATTTTGAATAAATATGCTGATTTTGTGAATATACTTATTTTCCATAGCCACAGTCCCAACAGAACTGAGAAACTCTGTGTATCGTCTAGATAAATGTAGATCGGAACACGGTGTAAAGTTCAACTTACGAAACTTAAAGTTGGCGCTAGTTTCCGGTTGATGTGATAGCTGCGAAGAATCTCGCTGGTGCAGCTTGTTCGCTCTGTCAAGCTCAAGCTTGAGAAAAACCGTCCAATGACTTATCTGTTTTGCGTCGTTTCCTGAGAAAACATTTGGGGCCCGTACTTTTTGTTCGCGAAAATATAGGACGACTTTTGACTATCGCCTGGGTGTCTGTCGTGCGTCCGCTGCAGGGCGCGGAAAACTTTCATTCTGAAAGTATTTGTACGAATTACTCCAAGACTGTAGATACATGCATGTACAAGATATACCGTTGTAAAAGCGGATGTTTCTTTTGAAAATAAAAGCATTGTACTCGTTTGTATAAGTTTCAATTTACCCTAAGTTTCCATTTCATTGAAGTTCTCAACGACAATGGCCGTCTGTCTTGCCTCGCTTTTCAAGCACATAAATCAATCTCCTCATTGAAAAGAGGGTTTAATAGTCCCTCCCACGGGAAAGATACGCCATGGGCTTTCTCTGAATTGCGATATTCGGAAACAGTAATGACTCTTCAAAGGTGTAAGTGAGGGAGGAGAATAACGGAGTTGGCGGCACAAGTGTATAGTCTGGTGCTTGTAAAACAAAGCAAACGTATTATTTAGATATTCGTCTTACTAATTAAAGATCTCTACTAATATTCTTAATGTCAAGATGGAATCTTTTAGGAGAAAGCTATTGCGGGGTTTACAAGTTAGGGCACACGAGAGAACATAAAAAAAGAGATTCGTACAGCGATTACGTAGGCCTCTATGGAACAGAAATCTGAGTAAAACTACGTGAATCAGCAACATTAAAAAATGAAATTTTCCGTGAAATAACTGTAAATTATTTAGGAAGAAATACACAGCGGATAAAGATAGTATAGGTAAAAAGGAAGCACCCGTCGTCTACTCTTCCACAAATGCGAAAAGCTATTGCGCCTTCGAGCTCTGTCACTGCGTGGGGCAAGTGTTTGCACAGAACATATATTTTAGAATAAAAAAGATTTCAAGGGTAAGGGTGGATGGAGTCAAAGACCCTCGGAAATTCCTCTTCTCACAGCTAAATTAACTTCACTAAGGTTATTGCTTTGGCTATCCATCAGGTTAGGTGGCTAGATATAGCACCTTTTTTGTCTCAATTAGATGCATTATAATCAGGCTGTGCGTAACGGGAAAAATCTGAAAATGCTCCTGGTAATATTAGGAAAATGATAGTTTAATTTCTTTCTTCATTGTTATAGGTTTTCTTCTGATACAGACAAATGCACGATTTAACACTGACTGGCATTCTGTTCGTCAGACTGTCCTGAATATCTGCCTAGCAGCTTTTCAGGCGATCGTCCCTAGTTTTTTCCGAGAAAACCGATGTTGATGTTAGTACCTGCTATGTTTTGACCTTGGGAGTACAGTGCAGCGACAATGAAAATCACGATAAAGTAGGCGTTGATTTTCTGCCCGTATATCTTTCCTTCTTTTCTTCTCACGAACGATAGTTTACCACTAATCACGTTTGATACGTCTACATTCTTTTTCCTGCGATAGAGTTATCTGACTTTCAATTGACAGCCTGTTTTTTTTTTTCTTTTTATTAAATGGACTTGTAGTCCGGGGTGATAGGTTACAATACAGCATCACCGGTCTATTGCGGTCTAACTGTGTTGGTGAGCCAGTAAATATCCACTGTGCAGTGACTGCGTCACTGCAATTCACTTTGGAGGTGTGGCGGTGGGACTCGTGGTCCCGTACCACCCTCTGACGGTGATAGTACTACATGAGTCAGGCAGAATTTATTGCCTAACATGTGCAGGTGAAGGTGTGTGCGACTGCAAACTCTTGAAGCTCAATTTTGGATGAACTGCTGCGAGAGCGACTGCTCTTTCTTTATACGATAGAGGTATATAATCCGTCGGCACAAGTGCGAGTTCTTTGGCGTCTAAATCGTCATTCCTTTTCCTTCCGTGCACTGCAGAGTAAATAGTTTTTTATAATTTTTAGATTTGTCCGGAGAACAAAAGTAACCACACACATATTCTTGAAGGTCGACTGTTTCATCAACGTCTGTTAAATCATCCACACTGATGATTTTCTTTCGGCCATCAGATCTTGCATTGGGCTGGATATCGAGGACTCAGTTGCAATGGAACTAGCGAAATCGAGCCCGGGAGTCTATTTGTTAGAGGTTTTAGCTCATAAAGCAATCTTTCGGTGCATGTGATGGCGTTTGTGACTCATTCCTGCGGTTGCTAAACACTCATTATGTTGCGGCGTAGCAAGACAGCCACGCCACTCGGAGGTAGCCGAAAGGCACGCTAACTAATGCAGACGGGCGTGAAGTCTGAAACAGGACGCTCAATGAATGCTAATAAGAAAAGAATGAATCGTCTGTTTACTTAACTTTTATTATCCTTGTGGTACATCGCTATTGACGATACAAGTGAGACTATCTTCAGATATGATTACTGGCGCCTTGCTAGGTCGTAGTCATGGACTTAGCTGAAGGCTATTCTAACTGTCTCTCGGCAAATGAGAGTAAGGCTTCGTCAGTGTAGTCGCTAGCAAAGTCGTCGTACAACTGGGGCGAGTGCTAGTCCGTCTTTCTAGACCTGCCATGTGGTGGCGCTAGGTCTGCAAGTACTGACAGTGGCGACACGCGGGTCCGACATGTACTAATGGACCGCGGCCGATTTAAGCTACCACCTAGCAAGTGTGGTGTCTGGCGGTGACACCACACATTACTTCTGATGCATCTTCATGTGGCTGTGTTTCTGTAGAAACGCCTACGGTACCCTTTTGATACACAATGCACCGGTTACGCGTTGCGAACAACTGATGCTGGCGACAAGTGCCAACTGCCGGTTTACAGGACCTAGGAATCCCATAAGGGTCAGTAAGACAGAGGGGACAACTAGAGGTGAGATCACGTCTGGGAAATGCAGGAAACGAATGTTGTCCAAATATTTGTAATTTTAACTACGAGGCTATCATTTACTGTATTATATAGCAATCAGATGATCAAAACAAAATGCAAAACGATTTCGACAAGGTAGATCCTTGGTGCGAAAAGTGTCAATTGACTCTAAATAATGAAACGCCTGAAGTCCTCCACATGAGCACTAAATGGAATCTTCTAAATTTTGGTAAAGTCAACTAAATAATTAGGGATTACTATTGTTGGTAACTTAAATTGGAACGATCATATAGATAATGTTTTGGGTAAAACAGACCAACGACTACGATTTATTGGCAGGACACCGAGAAAATACAGCAGGTCTACTAAAGAGACTCCCAACACTACTCTTGTACGTCCTCTTCTGGAGTACTGCTGTGCGCTGTGGAATCCGAATCAGATAGGACCGACGGAAGACATCGAAAAAGTTCAAAGAAGAGCAACTCGTTTTTACTATAGCGATACAGGGGAGAGAGCAGCACCGATATGATACGTGAAGTGGGGTAACAATCATTAAAACAAAGGCATTTTTCGTTTGCAGCAGGATCATATCATGAAATTTCAATCGCCAACTTTCTCCTCAAAGAGCGAACATATTTTGTTCGCATCCACCTACATAGGGAGCAGTGATCATCACAACTAAATAAGAGAAATTAGAGCCAGTGCAAAAAGATGCAAGTGTTCATTTTTCCCACATGCTGTTCAAGAGTGGAACGGCAGAGAAATAGCTTGAAGCTGATTCACTGAACCCTCTGCTAGGCTCTTAATTGTGATTTACAGAGTAATCATGTAGATGTAAATATAAGTAGGGGAGTCAGGATAACATGAGTGTAGTCTAGATTGTTGCCAAATTTGTTCAAGATGACAGTAGATGTGGCAATGTCATACTGGCGATGTCACCAGATGACAGCATGGTTTTCCACACTCCCCTTCCCCCACCCCTTTCCGAGCCCACCCGGAAAATGGCAGGAAAAGCTCAGTCTGTGATCAGCTGTTACTGGGGAAGGATTTCCTTATTTCACCATTTCTTTGAGATGTTCAAGTGTTATTCTATTGGAAAATTTTCAAGCAAAAAATGGTTCAAATGGCTCTGAGCACTATGGGACTTAACATCTGTGGTCATCAGTCCCCTAGAACTTAGAACTACTTAAACTTAACTAACCTAAGGACATCACACACATCCATGCCCGAAGCAGGATTCGAACCTGCGACCGTAGCAGTCGCGAGGTTCCGGACTGAGCTCCTAGAACCGCTAGACCACCGCGGCCGGCAAAATTTTCAAGCACTGCCAGAAATTGATGGGAAAAGCTAAGCTGTTACTGCATGTATTCCCAAGTCCAGCAATTACATAACCTAATTACACTGCTACAGATCATCAGTCAAAACAATCATAAGCACAGCTATAGAGCCAAAAACATATTGCAAAGAATAGTAACAAAAAGCTCACTTATAGAACATATAAAGATTCGTGACATATAGCAGGAAAACTCTTACAGAAGCACTGGCCGTTAGCAGCTCTGAGCAGATGCGCTGTGCAAGAAAACACCGTTACTGCACTGAGCGCTGGGCGGCTGACAGCCCCATGAACGTGTGAGCTGTAGCGTGGAGCACTTGGAGTGCATTTAGCCCTACATCTACTCACTGCAGCAGTTAGCAGTCGGCTGGCCACTGCGCACTACCAGCGGGGAACTATCTCGCCTTGAGCTTGGCGCCAGAGACTGCATACTCGTGTTGACCCACTACCAGTTAAATTTTATGTACAAGTGAGTAGTCTTAATGCACTGGGAGCAACTGGTATCTCCTTATGCACCATATCCACCCCCCGCCTTGCAGTATCACTGGAATGTTCCATGTTTCAATGGAAGGTGCGTATGTTGGAGTCCAGTAATGACCTATACCATGCTTTTGGAACCCCTGGCGCACTTCTGTGAATTGTGAACAGTTGTATCTGTGCTCTGCTGTTGGGTGTCTTCATCAGAAAAAGCGAAGAGTGGCTCAGGTAATAGCAGATCCTTATCCTCCTCCAACATGCTGACTAGTTCTATGTGCCAGAGGTCACTGCCACTGCTGCAAGTCCTGACAAGCTGGGCTGTTGTGCCGCTGCAGGTCTCGACAAGCTGGAGGGCAACGCTGCTGCAGATTCTGACAAGCCTCAGGTCGCCACAGCTCCTGAACAAACAAGATGATCAGTTACAATGGATGATAATAATAATAGCAATAATAATTCTAGCAACTGCAGGTGGACGTGTAATATTTTTAAGCAAGGGGTACTTCCACTTCTTCCTAGTCTACTCTGAGGCTGCTGTTGATGCTTCATGATTCTTTCTCTTACTGCGATCATTTTCACGCCTTATATTCCAGATATGAGATCACATGACTGGTAGCAATGTTGCCAGATTGTGTTTCCTGTCCTTTAGTGGTGAACTTGGTCTGGGGCAGCTGAGGAGGACACATTCACCTCTTAGGCAGATGGACTAGGCACTTCCAACAAAAGGAACTGTCTGTATGAGTTGTGAGTGAATCGTTAACACATCTCACTGCACTTACTTGCCAAAAAGAATTCTTCTTCTACTCCTCCATTATCATTTCTTTCCAATCCTCATGTAGGAAGCTGTGGATGCAATCCTCAGCTCCCTGCTTACAGGTAATATCATCATTACAGTCCTCTCTACGTGACATCAGCATCTCATCCATTGAACACATCGTGCACACTACTGATGCTGATGAGTGGCTGGGCTATTCCCATCACTTTCAGCAGTTTTGGAAAATTTTCCAACAGGATGACACCTGTAATTCTGCAGATGAAGAAAACCATTCTGTGTACGTCGGCACAGGCAGCTCAGCACTGACTGAGCATTTCCCAACATTTTCCAAGTTGGGAAGGGGGAGGTGAGGATGGAAAGGGGGCTGCAATGAAGTGGGGGGGCAGTGGAGGGGGGAAATCCAAGATGTCGTCTGATGATGTCATGACAATGCCACATCTATTGCAGCAATCTTTAACAAATTTGGCAACAACGGAGACTGCACTCACATTGGCCTGACTGCCCTACTGATGTATAAGCACCAATAGAATACACATTAGTTTGCTGTAATCACTTATTTGTTAATGAAGTTACTCCGGCGAAAAGAAATGCATGGCCAAAAAACCGAATCTTTACCACCAGCGTGGTTGTTGCGAAACTTCTCCACTGTGCCAAGCTCAGTTCCTCGAAACTCGACTAAAGTTACAGCCTACTGGTGCGGGAGGTGCGTATAAAAACTTCAACATTCATTTTTTCCGGAAACTAAGAGCTGTCGTAAGAAAAGCAGATAGTCAGGTACGTAGCTCAGGTCCCTCTACAACATACATAAGACTCATCAAAATACGTGATTAACAGCTCTGATGGTTCCGTCGTAGGAGTAAAATGTAAGCAAACAGTGTTAACATCGAAGCCACAATTTCGGCTCGAGGGTGGCGCGGTGCGTAGTATCCTACGGCTACTCCACAAAATACTCCTACTCTGTGCTAGTATCTGGTCAGATCTTGTGGACTGATGACCATACAGTTTAGTCCGCTACCCTACAAACCACCCAACCAATCTGGTCTTGTGGTAATACTGGTTTCGTTCAAATTCTGAGAACTAATTTTACTCCACGGAATGTACTTTTGATCATATAATGGCAAGGAACACAACTGAAGTCTGTCATGTTCTACAAGAACATGAGAAGAAAAATGAACAGATACCTAGAATGAAAAACTACGTAGTCTCAGTTGCGTGTAGAACAATAAGCAGGGTTAGAATTACTGAGTTGATGCTGAGAAACTGCCATTTGTGGACAAGAGATACTTATAAAGAATAACTTGCACGTTCTGTAATGCAATTTCGACTTTTGGTTGTAACAGATCATCTAAAAAGAAGGAGCCGACAGAAACTTGTACAAAAATCGATTCTAAACTTCCTTTTCGAATAATGGTGCACATTTTGTCTTGAAATCCTATATTAATAGTCTAAAAATCATTTTCAGGGTGAAATCAACGGAAAATTTCGTTCCTGTCGTAGGGACCGTGAAATAAAATGAGACATAACAGTTCGCACTAAGGCATAGATACAATCATTCTTCTCCATGTCCCATGCATGACTAAACATTTAGTGAATCGGGTGCCCTCTACAGTACACTCTGAAGTGATTTACAGATTGCGGACGTGAAAAATTACTGAGCGTAGCCATTGATAACAGTCCAGGTTTTCAATAACAGCAAACAATGGACATACAGACGGAAGTTTACAATGTGATAAAACAACCAAAGAGTGGACGAGATTAATACGTGATTAACAGGTCTGATAGTTCTCCTGTGAGACCAAGACTTTATATTACACTTTTGTGCCCTGTCTTTACTATTTTTTCTTAGTAACAGCAAATAATAATTGCAGCTGCTACGAACGCAAATCGAAACACATCAAATAGGGAAACGTTATTAACCGAAGGTAAATACCACATAGGTCGAATTATAGTTAGTATACTGGTAAGAAGCTTTTTATGTGTTGAAATATATAAAGAGACATGTTTAAAAAGTTATTATCATAAGGCCAGTTTATACGATTATATGGTCATATAATGACGAGGTAGGTGCTAGATAAATCGATAGTGTATGAATATGCTAGCACCTATGTGTAGACATTTCGGGCAATTGTGACCTGCAGATAAGATTCTGGTATCACAGTTTGAGTCATTATCTCCAGAGTATATAGATTTCCAGCCGATTGTGCCTTTCTTATAGTGGTGGCAATGGGGAAAGACTAATACTCGCTCCAATCACTTGGAGAATGAGTATGTGCAACTAATATTTTACTTTCCCTAAGAATGGAACAATATCAAACTTATTGCACAAGAAAATAAAAACTGAAGAATTTCGTCCCTAAAATATTTCAGTGTGTGTTAAATCGCCACTTGGCGCATTCCAAATTCGATGTTACAAGACACTGTGGCATTCTAGGAATATATTTCGTAATGCCCCCATAGCATAATTTACTAAAACATAGATTCTTCTGTGCATTCAAATGCAGCTACAACACTAGAAAATAGCTGTTGCATCACTTTTTTCCTATAATAAATAAAAAATTAACGTTCAACTAACTTAATGAAAGTTTCTTTTGAGAGCAAACTATTAGACTTAAGTCCATGACCGTTGTCAAGGAGATTATTAATTAATAACTTTAAGAGTTGAGACATATCGCAAAAGAAATCCACAATTCCCTGTTCTAATCTGATGGATTTTCGAATCTTCTGAAATGCAACTTTTAGTTTACGTAGAAGTTTTCTGCTTCATTGCCTCATGCCATATGAAAGTGCTCTCAATTTACATTCAGCAGTTTCCAGGACCTGAGTCGTTTCAGTCAACAAGATACTAGGAACGATCATGTTCAAGGTATTATAAACTGTCTGCATCCATTTTCCTATTAAACTTCCGTGAATCCCTCTGACAGCCTGATCTACTGGGTCAAAGCGGAAATCACCGCCAAATCTCATTTAATCAAAGATAAGAATGACGTCTTTAAAAAATTTTATAAGTAGCTTTGATTATGTTTCCATAGTATTAACGCTTAAATCAATAAAACCTAATGGAACGCTAAATTGACTAAGTCTTCTTTTGGTAAACTATCTGAAAATGTTGTAAATAGGGTTACACCAATACAGACGAGCTTGTAAATCTCTGTTTTTTTATTTATATTTACATATTTTCTATTTGTTAGCACAAAAATGCGGTGTCGCATTTTTTGCGCTTTCGTGGTTAACGTTGCGTCTACTTGTAGTTTCTTCATTTAGCTGCACAATCACTTCTGCTAATTTAGTTTTTGTACCAATTTCTGTTCTCAATATTAGGCCCATTACTACCTTCTAAATCAGCTCCGGAGGATTGGAGGAATAGAGTTGGAATAGCGTATGGTATCAACTCACGTTTTGGAGGATGAAACAACAGTTCTCTTTTCAAATGCATTTGATAACCCTAATAATCAAGAAAATAAATTTACTACACACAAGAAATGCTAATCAGGAAAATAAATTGACTAAACACAAGAATCAGCAAATGAAAACGAATAGGTAAGTTTACTAGCATTTATTCATGTTTGTTTCGTCTCTTCCTTTTTAGAAAACGTATGAAACTAAATTCTTGACTTTTTTCGTTGTCTGCGGTGCTTAGTAAGTGTAGAACTAGCGATCGCGCAGTAAGATATTATTTTTAAATTAAAACGTTTCGAAACTTGTCAGTATCCTCAGTACGCTGATTATGTAGAATAATTCTGCACTTAATCGTGAATCACCAGTAATAGCTCACATTCATGCAAACTAGCTGGTATTCAATCAAAAATCTATTGACCACACAATAAGTTTACAGCAGTGGCTGGCTACTGTGCGACGTCTGGTCCCGTCGTGACGCCAGCGTCGCAGTTCGCTACTGTGCACACTCCCCATATTGCCTACTGTGTACTCTGGTGTCCGTGGCAGGCCCTGTACCCAGAGGAAGAAAATCAGTAACTGGATTAAAAACTGCAATCTTATTCACGAGTAACGAATGGTATTCTCTCTGATGAAATTCCTCATGTTGGGAAGACTACTATTTACGCGACGGTTATCGGTAAGCTCGCATATTGAAGTTCTGTGGAAGGTGGGTACCGAAAATACTTAAGAGCAAAGAACGTCAAGAGGGCGAGTGCTTGTTGGCTTTTTTCGACTGCTGTTGACAATATGGACATGATTTTTCTCACGTTGTTGTGAGTGAGAAAACATGAGAAATCTACACCAACGCAGAATGAAAATAACAGACGATGATCTGGCAGGCAGTCAACATCGCCAAAACAGAAACCATTCAGTTTCCTGACTCAAATCGAAAAATAAAAGTTGATATTTTCTGGAAAAAAGGACGTTGTTTAGTTGATTGTGTGGCGTCGATAGTTACGATGCCACAACATAGGTGCACGCTCTCCTAAGTTGGCACTACGAGAGAAGACTAACTACGCCGACCACAGCGCCCTCTGGCCGAAGCTGTGGAGCTCAACGAGTGTCGTCTTGGTTTCTGCCCATTTCATCAAGAGCAGACGGCCTGGAAACATCGCTTCGACTAGCGAGTGGGCTACCTTGCTACTGAGACTTGGATCCGACATGGACTACGGCTTCACACCTACGTGCTCATCCTAGCCAAAGTTATGTAAGCCTTTGTTATTTACTTGTGATTTTTGACTCAGGTAAAAAGGTGTTAGTTACATGCAGTACCGAAGTGCTTTACCTCTCCTGCTCCTACTCGCTTCCCTCAATCTCGGCCTATATTTCAGAAGCAGTTCACACGAGCAGACCCACGCGCCGCCTATCCAGGCGGGAAACAAAAGATTGCATGGGACTTGAGTCAACAATTACAGCTACTGGGTGTCGCCAGACGCTTACCAGACTGAGACGAGCGATCCAAAGCAGTTTCGTCTGCTCACCCGACAGTCTCAATCTAGCACTCGTCTCTTGTTACCCCATACTGCGCTTGAAATGGTAGCTTGGTGGGCAAACTCAAATAATTTTAGGTACTCTGTGGCTGGGGGAAGAATAGTCCCGGTTGCTTGTTCGATGTACTCTCTTTCTTCGTCTTACTTAAATATAAGAACACAGGTTCAAATGGTTCAAATGACTCTGAGCACTATGGGACTTAACATCTGAGGTCATCAGTCCCCTATAACTTAGAACTACTTAAACCTAACTAACCTAAGGACATCATACACAGCCATGCCCGAGGCAGGATTCGAACCTGCGACCGTAGCGGACGCGCGGTTCATAAGAGTACAGGGTGATTTTTTTCCATCGAGTGCAAACTCTAGGGATTGATCGATGAGAGGATAGGGGACAAAAAAGGTCTAATGAACTTATGTCCGGAAATGCATGGTTTCCATGCTAGAGATCATGTATTCAATCATAATTTGTTTCAGAGACTGCGGTCTAATACGCGCTATACAATGCAGCCACAGTTACAGTATGCACGTTTTCCTCCTAGAGGATGATACTCCTCATGCGTCATGCCCTAGTGCCCTCTCCTGCCATACTACACTCCTGGAAATTGAAATAAGAACACCGTGAATTCATTGTCCCAGGAAGGGGAAACTTTATTGACACATTCCTGGGGTCAGATACATCACATGATCACACTGACAGAACCACAGGCACATAGACACAGGCAACAGAGCATGCACAATGTCGGCACTAGTACAGTGTATATCCACCTTTCGCAGCAATGCAGGCTGCTCTTCTCCCATGGAGACGATCGTAGAGATGCTGGATGTAATCCTGTGGAACGGCTTGCCATGCCATTTCCACCTGGCGCCTCAGTTGGACCAGCGCTCGTGCTGGACGTGCAGACCGCGTGAGACGACGCTTCATCCAGTCCCAAACATGCTCAATGGGGGACAGATCCGGAGATCTTGCTGGCCAGGGTAGTTGACTTACACCTTCTAGAGCACGTTGGGTGGCACGGGATACATGCGGACGTGCATTGTCCTGTTGGAACAGCAAGTTCCCTTGCCGGTCTAGGAATGGTAGAACGGTGGGTTCGATGACGGTTTGGATGTACCGTGCACTATTCAGTGTCCCCTCGACGATCACCAGTGGTGTACGGCCAGTGTAGGAGATCGCTCCCCACACCATGATGCCGGGTGTTGGCCCTGTGTGCCTCGGTCGTATGCAGTCCTGATTGTGGCGCTCACCTGCACGGCGCCAAACACGCATACGACCATCATTGGCACCAAGGCAGAAGCGACTCTCATCGCTGAAGACGACACGTCTCCATTCGTCCCTCCATTCACGCCTGTCGCGACACCACTGGAGGCGGGCTGCACGATGTTGGGGCGTGAGCGGAAGACGGCCTAACGGTGTGCGGGACCGTAGCCCAGCTTCATGGAGACGGTTGCGAATGGTCCTCGCCGATACCCTAGGAGCAACAGTGTCCCTAATTTGCTGGGTAGTGACGGTGCGGTCCCCTACGGCACTGCGTAGGATCCTACGGTCTTGGCGTGCATCCGTGCGTCGCTGCGGTCCGGTCCCAGGTCGACGGGCACGTGCACCTCCCGCCGACCACTGGCGACAACATCGATGTACTGTGGAGACCTCACGCCCCACGTGTTGAGCAATTCGGCGGTACGTCCACCCGGCCTCCCGCATGCCCACTATACGCCCTCGCTCAAAGTCCGTCAACTGCACATACGGTTCACGTCCACGCTGTCACGGCATGCTACCAGTGTTAAAGACTGCGATGGAGCTCCGTATGCCACGGCAAACTGGCTGACACTGACGGCGGCGGTGCACAAATGCTGCGCAGCTAGCGCCATTCGATGGCCAACACCGCGGTTCCTGGTGTGTCCGCTGTGCCGTGCGTGTGATCATTGCTTGTACAGCTCTCTCGCAGTGTCCGGAGCAAGTATGGTGGGTCTGACACACCGGTGTCAATGTGTTCTTTTTTCCATTTCCAGGAGTGTATTTGGTAATGTTGTATCCGATTCACTTACCTTGCTGACTCACCTTGTAGTGGATGTTATACACAATGGTTCCGTATTCGAATTGAGAGCTTGCCAACATGATAGTTACTTATGGAAAGGCAAATTGCAACGGGCGATCGGCAGCAAGGTTGTGTCAGAAGACATGTCGCTGCCTACAACAACGACAGGATTTAAAGATTGAAACAGTGTTTCACCATTTGTCTGAGACAGAGTCGTTTCGGGCAGCAGGAAATCATGAGGGACGTACCCAAAACGTTCGGACACCAGACTTGAAGGAAAATGTGATTAACTCTGTGGAAGGCGACCGCCTTCTATACCAGGCAGTTGGCCCGCCAGTACAGGGTAAGCCAGACAACCATGTGAAACTTTCTCCATAACAACTGTTACTCCTATTCACATATGAGGCCACCTTTACGCGGAGTGGTATCTTCAACTTTCATAACAGTCACCTGTGGGGTAGTATGCAGAACCGCCATGGTATGGTGACAGCGAATTGCCAGCATCGGTGCAGCCGGAATGTGTGGGCCGGGATAATTGGCGACCGTATTTTGGGACTAGTCTTCTTTCCACGTCGCCTAACAGGCCGGAACTATCGCCGTTTCTTGCGGATGGCATTTCCTCCCCTGCTAGAAGATGTGCCAATGATGATTCAAAGGGCTGTGTGGCTGTTACGCGATGATGTTTCAGCCCACTTTGCCGTTAACGTTCGAATGCATCTCAGTCGTGTCCTCCCTCGTCGATGAATTGGACGAGGGGGTCCAGTTGCATGGCCTGCTCATTTACTGGATCTCAACCCATGCAATTTCTGGTTATGGGGCTATCTCAAAAGTATCGTGTATGCATAGCCCATCCCAGACACTGGAACAGCGTATTCATGTCGCCTTTGACACTGTTCGGATGCAGCATGGCCGATTTGAATGTGTGAGACGGCGCGTAAACGCGTGCGTTGAGGCACGTGGAATCCACTTTCAACACATACTATGTGTGACTGCATGGTGCAGTGCAATTAGAATGCAGTCTCTGTACCAATGTATGATTGTAACACGGACACCAAGCATTTCCCAACATAAGTTCATTAGAACTTTTTTGTTCCATATCCTGTAATCGACCAATCTCTGGAGTTTGAACTCGGTGGAAAAAATCACCCAGTACAATACTTGAACAGGCATATAAGTAATGTAGTCCATGTGAACCTATTTCATGAGCTCACCGTTTCTCTTTTATCAAAACGGTTACACAAACGTGAATTCACCTCTCTACGCGTCCACTCAGTTTGACAACTACCAAGACAAGGCAAATTCTTCTGCAGCTTTTTCATTTAGTGGTTAGCACTCTGAAATCGCGTTCGGTAAGACGACGGTTCAAACCCACTTCCGATCACCCTGATTTAGGGTTTCCACGATTTCTCAAAATCTCTGCAGGCAAATGCTACGATGGTTCCTTCGAAATGGCGCGGCCGATTTCCTGCGTGATCCTAGAGACATTCCGAGCTTGTGCTCCGTCTCTAATGGCCTCGTTGTTGATGGAACGTTAAACATTAATCTTCCTTCCTTTTGTCCACTTATTTCAGAATAGCTCATAACGAGACTACGGCAGAGATAAAATTGCTCAAGTGAGCAGCTAATCGATAATGAATGACGTTTTTCGAGGAAAAAGAAGATAAAAGCATTACATAAATCAATGAAAGAAAATACACCGCGTCCTATACTCGTACACCGCGGCGCTCGGTGTCACAGAATAAAGTGCAAGTGTCCTGATATTCATTGCATATTTCTTTACTCAGGTAGTCCTCCGTAGTAGTGTCTGGTGTCACCTTACCATTGACTTAGGTTTTTACAGCACCTAGCCAGACGGCTGCTTTCTAAAATGTTGTATGGAACTTCTTTTTTGCTTTTTCGTGTGTACTACCGCGTGTGAAAACTACACTCCTGGAAATGGAAAAAAGTACACATTGACACCGGTGTGTCAAACCCACCATACTTGCTCCGGACACTGCGAGAGGGCTGTACAAGCAATGATCACACGCACGGCACAGTGGACACACCAGGAACCGCGGTGTTGGCCGTCGAATGGCGCTAGCTGCGCAGCATTTGTGCACCGCCGCCGTCAGTGTCAGCCAGTTTGCCGTGGCATACGGAGCTCCATCGCAGTCTTTAACACTGGTAGCATGCCCGACAGCGTGGACGTGAACCGTATGTGCAGTTGACGGACTTTGAGCGAGGGCGTATAGTGGGCATGCGGGAGGCCGGGTGGACGTACCGCCGAATTGCTCAACACGTGGGGCGTGAGGTCTCCACAGTACATCGATGTTGTCGCCGGTGGTCGGCGGAAGGTGCACGTGCCCGTCGACCTGGGACCGGACCGCAGCGACGCACGGATGCACGCCAAGTCCGTAGGATTCTACGCAGTGCCGTAGGGGACCGTACCGCCACTTCCCAGCAAATTAGGGACACTGTTGCTCCTGGGGTATCGGCGAGGACCATTCGCAATCGTCTCCATGAAGCTGGGCAACGGTCCCGCACACCGTTAGGCCGTCTTCCGCTCACGCCCCAACATCGTGCAGCCCGCCTCCATTGGTGTCGCGACAGGCGTGAATGGAGGGACGAATGGAGACGTGTCGTCTTCAGCGATGAGAGTCGCTTCTGTCTTGGTGCCAATTATGGTCGTATGCGTGTTTGGCGCCGTGCAGGTGAGCGCCACAATCGGGACTGCATACGACCGAGGCACACAGGGCCAACACCCGGCATCATGGTGTGCGGAGCGATCTCCTACACTGGCCGTACACCACTGGTGATCGTCGAGGGGACACTGAATAGTGCACGGTACATCCAAACCGTCATCGAACCCATCGTTCTACCATTCCTAGACCGGCAAGGGAACTTGCTGTTACAACAGGACAATGCACGTCCGCATGTATCCCGTGCCACCCAACGTGCTCTAGAAGGTGTAAGTCAACTACCCTGGCCAGCAAGATCTCCGGATCTGTCCCCCATTGAGCATGTTTGGGACTGGATGAAGCGTCGTCTCACGCGGTCTGCACGTCCAGCACGAACGCTGGTCCAACTGAGGCGCCAGGTGGAAATGGCATGGCAAGCCGTTCCACAGGACTACATCCAGCATCTCTACGATCGTCTCCATGGGAGAATAGCAGCCTGCATTGCTGCGAAAGGTGGATATACACTGTACTAGTGCCGACATTGTGCATGCTCTGTTGCCTGTGTCTATGTGCCTGTGGTTCTGTCAGTGTGATCATGTGATGTATCTGACCCCAGGAATGTGTCAATAAAGTTTCCCCTTCCTGGGACAATGAATTCACGGTGTTCTTATTTCAATTTCCAGGAGTGTATATTTAGCTACGGTCTCTTGTTTATTTTCAACATAGCACCTGATGACGAGCATGTAAAAGTAAGATACCGGTCATGTTTTACACTCAAGCACATGAAATGAAATGAGCATATGGATTGTTGTCCGGAAGGCCCCAACCGGGGAAGTTCGGCCGCCAAGTGCAAGTCTTATTTCAGTTTACGCCACATTGGGCTACTTGCGTGCTAGTGATGAGGATGAAATGATGATTAGGACAACGCAACACCAAGCTCACGAGCTCAGAAAATCTCCAAGCCGGCTGGGAATCGAACCCGGGACTGCTGCATGGGACGCAAGCACGTTATCACCCAGCTAAGCAGGCGGACACTCAAGCACGAAGAAATTGGTATAGGCATGCGTATTCAGATAAACAGATATATAAACAGGCAGGCCGTCCGAGGTGGCCGAGCGGTTCTTGGCGCTACAGTCTGGACCAGTGCGATCGCTACGGTCGCAGGTTCGAATCCTGCCTCTGGCATGGATGTGTGTGATGTCCTTAGGTTAGTTAGGTTTAAGTAATTCTCAATTCTAGGGGACTGATGACCACAGCTGTTAAGTCCCATAGTGCTCAGAGCCATTTGAGCCAATACGGCGCTGCGATCGGCAACTCCTATATAAAAAACAAGTAACTGGCGCAGTTGTTAGACCGGCTATTGCTGTTACAATTGGAGGTTATCCAGATTTAAGTGAGTTTAAAGTGATGTTACAATCGGTGCACAACCGATGGGACACAGTATGTCTGAGGTAGCGATGAAGTGGGGATTTTAACGTACGAGCATTTCACGAGTATACCGTTGATATCAGGAATCTGATAAAACACCAGATCTTCGACATCCCTGCGGCTGGAAAAGGATCCTGCAAGAACAGGACCAACGACGACCGGAGAGAATCGGTCAGCGTGACAGAAGTGCAACCCTTCCGCAAACTGCTGCAGACTTCAATGCTGGGCCATCAGCAAGTGTCAGCGTGCGTACCATTCAACGAAACATCATTGATATGGGCCTTCGGAGCCGAAGGCCCACTCTTGAACCTTCGATGATTGCACAACACAAAGCTTTACGCCTCGCCTAAGCCCGTCAACACCGATGGTGGACTATTGATTACTGGAAACGTGTTGCCTTGTCTGACGAGTCTCGTTTCAAATTGTATCGAGCGGATGGACGCGTAGAGGTATGGAGACAACCTCATCAATCCGTGGACCCTGCATGTCAGCTGGGGACTGTTCAAGGTGGTGGAAGCTCTGCAATGGTGTGGGGCTTGTGCAGCTGGAATGATATGGGACCCCTGATACGTCTAGGCACGACTCTGACAGGTGACACGTACGTAACCATCCTGCCTGATCACCTGCATCCATTCATGTCCACTGCACATTCCGACGGACTTGAGGAATTCCAGCAGGACAATGCGACACCCCACAGGTCCTGAACTGTTACAGAGTGGCTCCAGAAACACTCTTCTGACTTTAAACACTTCCACTGGCCACCAAACTCCCCAGATTGAGCATATCTGGGCTGCCTTGCAATGTGTTGTTCAGAAGAGATCTCCACCCCCTCGTATTCTTACGGATTTATGGACAGCCCTGCACGATTCATTGTATCAATTCCCTCCAGCACTTCTTCAGACATTAGTCGAGTCCATGCCACATCGTGTTGCGGCACTTCTGTGTGGTCGCGGCTGCCCTACACGATATTAGGCAGGTTTACCACTTTTTTTGCTCTTCAGTGTAAATAAAAAGAACGTTGCAACTGAAGGAGTATTTTCAAAGCCTGCTACGATGCACATTTGCGGATGTTCCCCCGGCAGATTGTTTGAAAGAAAATGGAGTTATGTTGCAGACAGCGAGGGTGCGATATTACAACAACGCTTTGAAGATAACGAGGAACTCAGCACCAGAGTTGTCCAATGGCTAAATTACCATGCAGACTACTATGCGGAATGGCTGAAGAAGCTAGTGCAACGTCAGGAATAGTAATTAGAAGTGAACGGTGAATACGCGAGAAAGTGGAGTAGTGTCTTAGTCTGCTAAAAACCCAATAAAAGCTTTGTTCTAACGAGCACACATTTCTTACGACCGAAAATCCCTTGCTCCTATGAGGGGACACTAAAAATCAAGTTGCACTTGTCCTCCTACGCTAAGAGCAGTGCGCATCAAGAGTGGCGCATTGTGTGAAGCGAGTACGTGTTCTGGGTTTCCTGAAGACACTGTGCTGCTGCAGTACGAATAACAAGTCCATAATACTTGGCGCGGAAACTGAAAACGTTCTCCAAAGCTTATGTACACGCGACAGCACGACTGCTGATGGACAAAACTTCTGTACGAACCAAATGCAGTGTCGCTTCCAGTGGTAGTGGACTGGCGGCAACAACACGATCTACACTCCTGGAAATTGAAATAAGAACACCGTGAATTCATTGTCCCAGGAAGGGGAAACTTTATTGACACATTACTGGGATCAGATACATCACATGATCACACTGTCAGAACCACAGGCACATAGACACAGGCAACAGAGCATGCACAATGTCGGCACTAGTACAGTGTATATCCATCTTTCGCAGCAATGCAGGCTGCTATTCTCCCATGGAGACGATCGTAGAGATGCTGGATGTAGTCCTGTGGAACGGCTTGCCATGCCATTTCCACTTGGCGCCTCAGTTGGACCAGCGTTCGTGCTGGACGTGCAGACCGCGTGAGACGATGCTTCATCCAGTCCCAAACATGCCCAATGGGGGACAGATCCGGAGATCTTGCTGGCCAGGGTAGTTGACTTACACTTTCTAGAGCACGTTGGGTGGCACGGGATACATGCGGACGTGCATTGTCCTGTTGGAACAGCAAGTTCCCTTGCCGGTCTAGGAATGGTAGAACGATGGGTTCGATGACGGTTTGGATGTACCGGGCACTATTCAGTGTCCCCTCGACGATCACCAGTGGTGTACGGCCAGTGTAGGAGATCGCTCCCCACACCATGATGCCAGGTGTTGGCCCTGTGTGCCTCGGTCGTATGCAGTCCTGATTGTGGCGCTCACCTGCACGGCGCCAAACACGCATACTATGCAGTCCTGATTGTGGCGCTCACCTGCGCGGTGCCAAACACGCATACGACCATCATTGGCACCAAGGCAGAAGCGACTCTCATCGCTGAAGACGACACGTCTCCATTCGTCCCTCCATTCACGCCTGTCGCGACACCACTGGAGGCGGGCTGCACGATGTTGGGGCGTGAGCGGAAGACGGCCTAACGGTGTGCGGGACCGTAGCCCAGCTTCATGGAGACGGTTGCGAATGGTCCTCGCCGATACCCCAGGAGCAACAGTGTCCCTAATTTGCTGGGAAGTGGCGGTGCGGTCCCCTACGGCACTGCGTAGGATCCTACGGTCTTGGCGTGCATCCGTGCGTCGCTGCGGTTCGGTCCCAGGTCGACGGGCACGTGGACCTTCCGCCGACCACTGGCGACAACATCGATGTACTGTGGAGACCTCACTCCCCACGTGTTGAGCAATTCGGCGGTACGTCCACCCGGCCTCCCGCATGCCCACTATACGCCCTCGCTCAAAGTCCGTCAACTGCACATACGGTTCACGTCCACGCTGTCGCGGCATGCTACCAGTGTTAAAGACTGCGATGGAGCTCCGTATGCCACGGCAAACTGGCTGACACTGACGGCGGCGGTGCACAAATGCTGCGCAGCTAGCGCCATTCGACGGCCAACACCGCGGTTCCTGGTGTGTCCGCTGTGCCGTGCGTGTGATCATTGCTTGTACAGCCCTCTCGCAGTGTCCGGAGCAAGTATGGTGGGTCTGACACACCGGTGTCAATGTGTTCTTTTTTCCATTTCCAGGGGTGTAGGTCGCACGGACATGGCTGATGCTAATGGTGAATAAAGTCAATCGACATGGATCACAGTCGACATTTTATTCTACTTTCTGTACTGCATATTTAAAAACGCGCTGCGAATTACTTTAAAACCAGGTCGTACATTTTACGACTTTACATATGATAATACATTGTTCTGCACTACTTGGAAAAAGTTTTTGAACACTGAAAACCATTGTAATGACAATTGAGTTGTAAAGAAAACAAAATTAGTCAATAATTTAGAAGTAAAATGGGAAAGGAACTATCTGCAGATTTTCTTTTTCTTTTGAAACGAAATATAAACGTATAAATTATGATTCCTGTTGTTGCTATTCCAGGTGGGATGAGCCTCAGTAGAACCTGTCTCATGGGGAGTAACATACGAAATTATGTCTTCTTATATTGCTAAGTGAAACACATCATGAGTGATCCTGTGTGTATTTGTTTCTACTGTCTAAGAACTAGTACTACTTATTGCCTGTTTTAAGTGCTTATGTAGGGCATACCCATTGTACTACACACCTCAACAAAAGTTTAGAATACCGTAGATGCCGGCCGCGGTGGCTGAGCGGTTCTAGGCGCTTCAGTCCGGAACCGCAGGTTCGAATCCTGCCTCGGGCATGGATGTGTGTGATGTCTTTAGGTTAGTTAGGTTTAAGTAGTTCTAAGCATGCCAGTAGCAAACACAGTCCAGTTCTAACTAGATAATGCTTGAAGTGCGTGGGTCAGTGAGCCCTCTAGCATCGTAGACTACATATCACCATAGGACTCCAAACTTTTGTAAGGCTATGTATTGGTGTCCCTATATCAACACTTGTTCTACGTGTTGCTGCTGCTGGTGGTGGTGGTGGTTAGTGTTTAACGTCCCGTCGACAACGAGGTCATTAGAGACGGAGCGCAAGCTCGGGCTAGGGAAGGATTGGGAAGGAAATCGGCCGTGCCCTTTCAAAGGAACCATCCCGGAATTTGCCTGAAACGATTTAGGGAAATCACGGAAAACCTAAATCAGGATGGCCGGAGACGGGATTGAACTGTCGTCGTCCCGAATGCGAGTCCAGTGTGCTAACCACTGCGCCACCTCGGTCGGTCTCCACATGTTGCGTGTGTGTTGTTATGTTCCATGTTTATGAGCATGATGCCGTTTCCCTTGGACAGTGCAATAGGCGTGAGGCGATCCTCGGAACTTAAACTCTGAGCCTCGTGTGCTCGAATGACGTAATTACACGTTAGTCCCTATCCTTTACATTATTTAAAATACATGTACCAACCACGTACTGTCTGCTTTCCTTAAGATTATCTTATTTACCTCTACAAGGTGTTACGCTACTTATGTGTCTGTGTCTGATGATGTTATTGTGTTTGTGTCATTTTCTTTGTCTGTTTCTCCATCAGCGTCTACGTCTGAGTTCCTGTTCTCCTCAGGATCCTGTTCTCGTGTTTGTTGTGTCTGTGTTCGAGATCTGCCGTATGGATTTTCTTATATTTAGAACTCATACAGTGTTCTTGAAACATTATCAGCGATGTTGCCCAGAGCACACCATTTGTCTCGCTCTCCTAACATTTCTTTGATGTCATCGTATTCTGTTTTAGGTCGTACGATTGTGAGGATGTTGCAATATAATGTCATTGTTCAGGAGATCGTTGTACACCATATGCACATGTATCACTGTGGCTAAGGCCTACACGGTTCAGATGTACTGGGCATGCACCATGGCCACTAAAAAAGAGAACCATACCAAGGCTTGGATCCGCATGCTTCAGCTTATACTGGAGAAGAAAGAGAAAACAGGACTGCCTTTTTCGGTCGTATCTCATTCCCGCTGCCGTTTTTCAAGGCTCCAGCTGTTTAGGTGACGCCTGTCTACAATTTTTCCCTGCTATTTCAGTAACATTGTTGTGTCTACCCTTCTTTACCGCTGCTCTGCGGATGATAGTGATGTCGATGGCTCAAGTTCCCAGAAGCACGCACAACAGCTACACACCAAAAGAATTCGAAATTCCGAGTAGTAGGATCCTCTGCCCTGTCCTCGCTGTGTTTCTTTAGGGCACCAAACACAGACGGTGCGCCCATGCAATTGTTGCAAAGCATGCTATTGCTGTAGGCTGTGTGATACGTCCCTATCGTCCTAAAAATAGTCCGTATTGTGTGGTATTTAGCCTTGCAAGTTATTCATTAGTTTCGCCGCTTTGTTAATTGACAGTTTGCTGTGCACTTTAAAAAAAGTCATTCGTCAATATACATTCCTTAATATAGTGTTACTTGTTTTCTCTTTATGTTAATGTTATCCAGTTTAACAAATGGATCCCGTTTTAGTGCCCTTTGAAAAATAGATGTACTGCTTTGTTTGCTGCGGTTTTGTTTTGTTTTCGCTACACCAGTTACCTGTAGGCCTACTGAAGACAAGCTCTGTGACTTTATTTACTAGGTGTGCACGTGAGTTCACTAATAAGTCATCTGTAGAAGCGAATACACCGTTTATCCAAATTGTTTAGGGATGGTTCAATAGCAGTGTCCCAGAATATTGATCCACAAATTGAGCCTTGTGGGAATCCTTTCGTTATCTTCTTTACTACTTTCTGGTGTCCTTCAGGCCACTCTGCTGTCCTATTTTCGCAATAATCTAGTAAGCTGTTATAGACGACTGTTTGGGAGTTGCATCTCCTTCAACCCTGCGAACAATTCAGATCATCAAATGGAAATGATTTGTGATGCCGATTAAAATTACAACTGCAAATATGTCTTTTGCCGTCTGAATTATTTCTAATGCACGACTGATTTTTTCTTCTATTGATATTTCTGCCCTGAAACCGTACTGGTGTGGACTTAGGTCAAAGAGTTGCCTGTGTGTCTGACGACACGCAGCAAACACAGAGTATTCCAGGATGAAGACGTTTCTCGGGCGTCGAGGAATTGAACGATAGGTAGACCGTTTCCACTGTTATTTACACAGACTTGGTGACTATAATTAAAGATACTTTACTCCCTTCTTGTAGCATTGAAGTGCAGTGCAGCATTCAATAGAATGTTACTTGGCCTACCATTTTACTATGTAACTTACTTTTTGTAGCGAAATGATCACGACGGTAAGTTAAAGAAATTGAGACTTTTACAAGGTGAGCACATTAGACGCAAATGCAACAAAAGCAGGAGCTTGGCTTGCGTTGTTCAAATGTACCATTTTCATGTAGGAGAGGATGAGCCAAGAAATAGCGGGGGACCGCATCTTTCTGTCTCTGTCAGCTGTTGTCGTTCTCTGCTTATGACGCTTGTGGACCAATTTGTCTCCAAGTGTATTCTGAAACAAATAAATTCAAATAATTCCCAGTATGGTGGGGCTGAAGGCGATTTCTTTCATTTACATCACTTAATCCAACCGGCTGCTTTATCACTTGGAAGGCTAGAAACAAGTTCGAGAGGCACAGTCGTACAAGAACCCATCGTCATTCAGCACATCGTGGTTCGTCTTCTTTTCAATGTTTTTGCTCAGGACAAAGGGAACTATTGTCTTGTGTCTGGCGCAGGTTGGTGACTCTGGATTCTGTAAAAACGGGTGAGGGACAATTTTCGCAAGAGAAAAGCAAGTTCGTGGTCAGGCAGAACGCCGAAAGGCAAGTGTTTTTCCGGTGTTGTTAAGGAGTCGCCCCGCCTAACAGGTGTTTATGCAGAACACAGCGGCGAGCGAACGTTAAGCCTCTTACGGTGGCGGGTCGGACCTGGGTCCGTGCTCCGATAAGCTATCTAGTTAGGGCCGAGACAGAGGGCCAGGAAAAGCGCCCGCCGGGGAGCGCTGCCTGCTTTTTCCGCCATTGTCTGCGGCACTTTACTGTAAGAGGTTATCCACGCGAACTTTAGTCCTGGTCCGAGCGTTTTCTCCCGCGCAGAAGTTAACGGCCTGCACTGGATGGGTCATTAGGGGTAAGATCGTGACTGTCCCGGTTACAACGCGCCGGATACTTTGAGCATTTAATCTTTTACTGCAAACAATGTTACATTTTGGACGTGGGTTATGGTGTCTTAAGGAGTACTGGACGCGAGAAAGGGTTGCAGTAGAGAGGCAGCAAGTGGCCTTTCCTACAGATACGCTTGAACATGAACCATGCTGTCAGTTCTATGTGTACAGCTTCTGCGATATAATACACTAATGGCCATCAAAATTGCTACACCACGAAGATGACGTGCTACAGACGCGAAATTTAACCAACAGGAAGAAGATGCTGTGATATACAAATAATTAGCTTTTCAGCGCATTTACACAAGGCTGGCGCCGGTGGCGACACCTACAACGTGCTGACATGAGGAAAGTTTCCAAGCGACTTCTCATACACAAACAGCAATTGACCGGAGTTGCCTGGTGAAAGGTTGTTGTGATGCCTCGTGTAAGGAAGAGAAATGCGTTCCATCACGTTTCCGACTTTGACAAAGGTCGGATTGTAGCCTGTGACGATTGCGGTTTATCGTATCGCGACATCTGCTCGCGTTGGTCGAGATCCAATGACTGTTAGCAGAATATGGAATCGGTGGGTTCAGGAGGGTGATACGGAACGCCGTGCCCGATCCCAAAGGCCTCGTATCACTACCAGTCGAGATCACCGGCATCTTATCCGCATGGCTGTAACGGATCGTGCAGCCACGTCTCGATCCCTGAGTCAACAGATGGGGACGTTTGCAAGACAACAACCATCTGCACGAACAGTTCGACGACGTTTGCAGCAGCATGGACTATCAGCTCGGAGAACATGGCTGCGGTTACCCTTGACACTGCATCACACACAGGAGCGCCTGCGATGGTGTACTCAACGACGAGCCTGGGTGCACGAATGGCAAAACGTCATTTTTTCGGATGAATCCAGGTTCTGTTTACAGCATCATGATGGTCGCATCCGTGTTTGGCGACATCGCGGTGAACGCACATTGTAAGCGTGTATTCGTCATCGCCATACTGCCGTATCACCCGATGTGATGGTATGGGGTGCAATTGGTTACACGTCTCGGTCACCTCTTGTTTGCATTGACGGCACTTTGAACAGTGGACGTTACATTTCAGATGTGTTACGACCCGTGGCTCTACCCTTCATTTGATCCCTGCGAATCCCTACATTTCAGCAGGATAATGCACGACCGCATATTGGGGTCCTGTACGGGTCTTTCTGGATACAGAAAATGTTCGACTGCTGCCGTCGAACATTCTCCAGATCTCTCACCAATTGGAAACGTCTGGTCAATGCTGGCTGAGCAACTGGCTCGTCACAATTCGCCAGTCACTACTCTTGATGAACTGTGGTATCGTGTTGAAGCTACGTGGGCAGCTGTACCTGTACACGCCATCCAAGCTCTGTTTGACACAATGCCCAGGCGTATCAAGGCCGTTATTACGTCCAGAGGTGGTTGTTCTGGATACTGATTTCTCAGGATTAATGCACCCAAATTGCGTGAAAATGTAATCACATGTCAGTTCTAGTATAATATATTTATCCAATGAATACCCGTTTATTATCTGGATTTCTTCTTGGTGTAGCAGTTTTACTGGCCAGTAGTGTATGGACCAATATCATAAGTATAGTGCATCAGTACATGGTAATATGCATAAAGGCTCCAAGACAGATATACGCTCTGAACTACATTCTTATTTAAGAATGTTCATACACTGAAGAGCCGAAGCAGAGCGGGATTAGCCGAGCGGTCAGGTGCTGCAGACATGGACTGTGCGGCTGGTCCCGGCGGAGGTTTGAGTTCTTCCTAGGGCATTGGTGTGTGTGTTTGTCCTTAGGATAATTTAAGTTAAGTATTGTGTAAGCCTAGGGACTGATGACCTTAGCAGTTACGTCCTATAAGATTTCACACACATTTGAACAGTTGAAGAGCCAAAGAAACTGGTACACCTGACTAACATCGTGAAGTCCCCCCCCCCTCCCCCCCCCCCCCCCCGCCCATCGACTAATGTCGCAAGTAGTGCTGGAGAAAGTCTGTAAGAGTACGAAGGGGTGGAGATCTCTTCTGAACAGCACGTTGCAAGGCATTCCAGATATGCTCAATAATGTTCATGTCTGGGGAGTTTGTTGGCCAGCGGAAGTGTTTAAAGAAGAGGGTTTCTGGAGGCACTCTGTAACAATTCTAGACGTGTGGGGTGGCGCATTGTCCTGCTGGAATTGCCCAAGTTCGTCGGAAAGCACAGTGAACATGAATGCATGCAAGTGATCAGACAGGATGCTTAGTACGTGTCACCTGTCAGAGTCATTTCTAGACGTGTAAGGGGTCCAATATCACTCCAACTGCACACGTCCCAAACCTTTACCGGGTGACGTGGCGCAGTGGTTAGCACAATGGACTCGCATTTGGAGGACGACGGCTCAAACCCTCGTCCGGCCATCCTGATTTAGGTTCCATTTAAACTACGAATAATCACACTAAGACTCGACTCACATAATTATGTAGCTGGGAAATCGCTTTGGGTTAATGTTCACTCTAGCTTACCGGTTGGAATTTTGTGTGTGGTGGAACTGTTGGAAGTAAATGATGTATCGGATCCGGCTGGTTGCTTAGTGAAGAGAAGTATGTATATCAGAGATAACTTGTGACAAATTGGTACCTGTATTAGAGGATGATTTCAGTGCCGAGGATTTGCTGTTAATGAAAGGGTTGTTGGTCGCTAATGTAGATATGATGGAGGGGAAGAGTGGCACACAAGGTGTATCGGCCACGGAAAATCATCAAAGCCATTGAAACACCATTGTGAGGTAATGTAAAGCACCTAATGGGAAGTGACAGTGAATGGATGGAAGATTTATTTTGGAATTTAGACGTTTTTTCTTTCCAAAAGTGCTGCTGTGATTACACATATCATGCAGCACCGGATGCCAACAGGAAATGAATCACTGGTTTATTGCAAACCATATAAAGTACTGAGATTTCTGCGGCTAATTCTGGAAGAATGTATCGATCACTAGCTGAAAGAATGAATGATTGAGGAGATTAATAGCCCATGGTGAGCCAGAGCTATCGTTGTGCACAAACAGTCAGAGGACGGATCACAGGTATTGTTGCGATTATCGACACCTGTATGCTAAGACCACAACGGATGCTACCCTTTGGCAAACAATACAGAAACTATAGACTATTTGGGCCAGTACTTTTCAGTGACTGACTAAAGGACTGGCTACTGCCAGCTAGAAGTCGCTCCAGAAGATCAACCAAAAACAGCATTTTCTTCACTGTAGAATCGTTATCAGAACGGGAAGATGACTTTTGGATTAAAGACTACATCCACAATATTTCAGAGATTTTTAGACGGAGTTCTCAGGTGATTAAAAAAGCATGTCAGTGGTTGGTCTTTCTTGATGCTATAATCGTCTACGCAAATGATATGGAACAGCACATAAAACACTTGAGGAAAGTGTTCCTGAGACTGAGGGCAGCGAATTTAACGTAGAGTAAAGAAAGGTGTAATATTGTAGTTCAAATGACTCTGAGCACTATGGGACTTAACTTCTGAGGTCATCAGTCCCCTAGAACTTAGAACTACTTAAACCTAACTATCCTAAGGACATCACACACATCCATGCCCGGGGCAGGATTCGAACCTGCGACCGTAGCGGTCGCGTGGTTCCAGACTGTAGCGCCTAGAACCGCTCTGCCACTAACGCCGGCTAATATTGTAGTTGCTGATGAATCTTTACGGCTGTATGGTCATCACTGTAGAAAGTTTTCAGTTCCTCCACTTTTTGTCCACAGCTGCCCTGTACATCTTCGAAGGTGCTCATGACGAAGCTGACTCTTGCCAACTGATGAGTCGGACATCAGAGAGCGACATGAATACTGTGTAAAGGGGGTGTGGTCGAGTTTACATGTGATCAGCAGAGACTATCTTTGTCACAGATATAACTTAACTATCGATTGTCGTCCGTCAAGGATAAAAAATTATCTATCAATTCTGCAGAGATGGCTTCTTCTTTTCATTTAAAATTATCACTATACTTGTACATTTAGATGGCTTCTCTATATAATTGTGGATAACAGTTTGTCACAGCAAATGAAATTTTAGTTTTGGACTGAAGAGCATTCTCTGCGAAACTAATTTTTCTGTATTCCTAGTTGGCAAAGACTTTCATATTCTTTCAGTCTTGTATTCATACTTCTCCTGGTCCCAATGTACTTTCCACAATTACACAGTATCTTATAAAGTTCACTTGCTGACAGAGAACAGCATTTGCCCTTTACTGATTGGAGTGCTTTACGTATTTTCTTAACTGGTCTAAGACCGGTATGATGTCATGTTTCTACAAAATATTGCAGAACTGATCAGTTACTTTTTTGATAAAAAGGAGGGAAATCACGTTCGTCCACCGCTGTTCGGGAAATAAGTGGTGTAAGAGGAGTAAGTGGTGTAAGTTCACGAACCTCTGGTCGACCTCTATGTAAAATGAAGGTCGTTTATTCTTGCTGTGTGTGGTGTGTCGATTGGCATAGCTCTTGTGACCATGACATAAAAATTGGTGAACAGCGTGGTATTTTATCTCATCAGTGACTTTTAGACTTTTTCATACCTGCATCCTCACCCATTGTGTCTATACATCTCTGTGCACCACTTGGGATGCTTACAAAACCTCTTTTTCTCTCTCTATCACCATGTAAGTGTGTCTCATTTCAGAATGACCTTGCCATCTTCAATCATGCCATCACAGTTGCTACTGCTACAGTGCGTTGAACAGATTATGATTGCTCGCCATCATGAGTGACACCATCGCCATTGCTCAAATCGACCAACTTGGTACCCTGATGATACACCATTGGCACCTCAACAGTTGGCTAAGACTGTCATTTCTTCCTCAAACTGCCAATGGCCCATAGCTTCCTGCTGACCCCATTCACTGCCTGGTGATATCCCACTGGTGCATTGACATTGAGCTGAGCCCTTCGCTTCCCTGCCAATAACCCACAGGCCCGTCATTCATCTGGCCAGAAGCTGTCACTTTCCTGCTAATGTCACACTGGCCCGTGTCTCATGTCTCATCTAGCCATATCCGTGGTTTCCCTGGCCTGCCGCCTTCCAGCAGAGCCCACTGTGCGCTGCTGACAATGTTGCCAGCCACAGGCTCTTTTCCATCTGCCCTTGACACTGCACTGGTGCCAGGTTGGGTGCTTCCAGAGACATCTTCTTCTTCACCACACTCAATGCCTCTGGCAGGTTCCACTAAGCCACCAGGCGTCACTGCCACGGCCTCTTCCGCACTCCATGCTGCTAGTTCTTCCACTCCTGCCACTTTCGGCGTCACCATCTCCATTCCTTCATCGCTTCCTCCTGTTGCACTGCCTTCAGTCGAGCCTTCTCTCCTATTCCCTTATCCTTCTGGTGCTCTTTTCCTCTGGTATATGATGGGACACTCAAAGAAGTTCTGACTCAAAACCCTGGGCTGCACTTGGTGTCATCACTGTCGCCACTCTTCGACAGTCGGCTGGGATTCCTTCTTGATGACCTCTCCCAGGCTGGATCATCGGGATCATGGTAGCCCAGTCTTATCGGTCGCATCAGTCTCACATCAGATGCCTCTCGTAGTATACACACTGTCCCAAAAATTTGTATGAATAAACTATATCTAGGAACAGTCAAAGACAATAATTAATGGGTCTTTAGCAAAAGACATACAGTCTCAGTTTTTGTAGCTGGCAGACTTCAACTATTTTCGAAGCTCGTCTAATTTTTTTCTCTCAGCAGCGCTCAACGTGTTCCCATAATCGCATGTCCAGTTTTTTCTGTGCTAGAGTACAGAGTTATATATTCATGTATTAAATAGTTTTTTCATCATACTGTATTACACAACTTGGGTAGCACTTTCTGTGTAAAGATTAACATTTTCACTGTGGCGGAGATTTTTATTAAAAATATACATATAAATTTCACTGTCGAAGTCCTTTTATAATAACCATTATTGAAGGTGTTTACTAAACACTTTCATGTTTATTTGTGTTATGTGTTTCCTACAGATAAGGAATAATATGAGCATAACATGCATTTGTGTTATGTAGTCTGTGTAAATCCTGAGCACATGATTAAAGTATTTAATTACATGTAAGTACCCATAATAAGTAAGTATACTTGTAAGTAAGATACTAAAATGGCGACCGCACCATGGACTTCAGGCTTTGCATATCAACAGATATTATATAACTGTATTTTTCCTTAAATTTATGTTTTATTGTTTTTCTGTTAAATAAATAATGAGTGTTACACTCAAACTAAAACTGAATTAGAGATGAGGAAGACCACAGGGAGATTAGAAGCCAGATTCAGAATGAAATGTTTAAAAAAAAAATTTAAGGTGACAACTGAAGAGTGACCTCAACAGAAATGTCATTCAGTTATTTTTACTAATTCAGCCTTACTCAGATGATTGAATCAGTTCCAGCACTGCCTACAGTAAAGAAAATAGAAATTTTCATTGGGAATGTCATCTTTGTACTAATGCAATCCAGTCTTCGGATTATTAAGGTAAATAGATTCATTATTGCCTTCTTCACTGGCACGGTACATAGCTTCAGTGGACGCGTGTTTATCTTCTGCAAGCTCAGCTCTCGTTGTGGTAGAGTGCTTCCTGATGTGATGTTCATTAACTTACAAAAATATTTCTTATATTGTCGTACGATAGCTTACTGTGTGTGCGAATTAAGCAATTATTATTTGAAGAAGTCGGTTAACGTGTGGTCTCATGCAGAGAGAAACGCTAGGGACACAGATGCACAACTGAAGGTGAAAATAATAAGCCTGCTGATGACATGAGTGACAGTAGTTAAACCGAACAGTATGAAACATCAGAGTAGCAGCCAGCTCCAGGACCCTCTGAAAGTGGAGCAACTGCTAATCCAGTTAATCAGGTTTGCTGATACAAAAATTACAGAGACTATCACTCATTACGATGGAAGTCGAAAAATATCAAGTCAGAACTATAACAATTGTTTAACAAGTTGCTGCAAACCAAAAGAAACTTTTCGACAAGCATATCAAACTACATTCAGCTCTTACGTTTGTTACAGAAGCGTCGGCTGAAACAAATTCCGCTTTAGATCAAATGTCAAATGCACAGATAGCTTTCCATAAGGAACTGTCTGAAAGAATTATCAATTAGCTGACGAACAACAACAGCCGGCCGGAGTGGCCAAGCGGTTCTAGGCGCTACAGTCTGGAACCGCGCGACCGCTACGGTCGCAGGTTCGAATCCTGCCTCGGGCATGGATGTGTGTGACGTCCTTAGGTTAGTTAGGTTTAAGTAGTTCTAAGTTCTAGAGGACTGATGACCTCAGAAGTTAAGTCCCATAGTGCTCAGAGCCATTTGAACCATTTGAACTACCCCGGCCGGCCCCCATAGTGCTCAGAGCCATTTAAACCATTTTTGAACAGCAACAGTTCATCGCTCAGCATACAGGAGAATACAATGCTTCTACGGAAAGTGTGTACAGATAACTCAAGAAACAGAATCCAGAATCCTGAAGAACATAGCGGTGAAATTCAACTCCTATCAAGAAGACGCCTATAGTTCTATTGGTGAGATGAACAACAGAATTCAAGATTTAAAGAAAGGACATGACGACTTTATTGAGCATGTAGAACATAAATTATCGGACGTGCAGCTATCTGTAAATAAATAGATAAAGACATGGAAAGACTCAGGAGTACAAGAAAGTACTTTGCTTGAGTAAGACATGCAGAAAGTCAATGATGAATTACGATCATTTGATTCGTCATCGATTGATTCGTGCAGAATGAATAACAGCCCGAGCTGCACAACAATACTACAAGTTGGATCGAGCAGATAGGGAGAAACCATGACTTCCCCCACCAGTAATGTACTGTACGGACTTGGGATGTAGCTCGTAGAAGTAAATTCATTATTAGAGAAGAATATTCTGTGAAACAGGCAATTTAACACAGTCTTACCTGACAAAAATCAGTTCATCCCGTTCTTTTTATAAGGTTTTTCATGGCATACTGCCAGCATCCTGGAATGAACGACAATGCATCTGTTTTATAATTTGACATATCCAAGGAGACACGCTGTTATGGGATACAGAGTCTGTGGAACAATGCATTCTTACAACGAATTCGGAAGAGCTTTTCTGGTCAAGTATTTGTCTTGAGGAAAAGGCTAGAAAATGAATTAATGTAGTGAGAGATGTTGTAGTTTTGGGAAGTATTTTCCAGCGTACTAAAACAAGATGAAATACTGGGACGTAGCAAAGCCTGACAGAGATATAATACGAATACTCAAAGCTAAGCTTCCCATCCATGTTGGAGAAAAACTTCTCAATACACTGGAACATGACACTGATAGGTTCTTTTTGACTATCGTTGACAATATTGATCAGATTCAGGGAGATGTGTGAGGTGCAGTGAGTGTATGCACATTCAGCATTAATAATTATAATTATGCTAATAGATCCCATAACAGCAACTGGAAATCACATAACAGATCTGACAATCACCGGTGTCACGTGCGGTATTTTCCTAGTAGTTCGCACCATCGCAAGTAACAGGTATCGAGTTCACCTCTGTCCAAAGAAGTGGAATCCGGCTGTAACAACAGTAGAATTGCATCCTGAACCTGAAACCAGACTGGAAAATTAAATATAACTGGACCGCGTCCCGCCAGCCCAGTCATAGAGGGAGCGGTTAATGCCAGAGTTAAACCAGTGAAGTGGCGGTCCGTGTTGCAATTTAAAATATGGGTAACGAAGTTACAGCACTCATTCAAGGTAGGATTGGGCCTGTTAGGCCAGAGGGACGCTAGGGTCGACCTCTTTGCTGGCCGCCTACGTTTGAGAGTAGATCGTGACGTCATCGCCATCTGTTTGACTCATGGTGATGTGAGCCATGGGTTCTTACCAGACTATAAAATTGAGTTCGTTGGTGAGCTCACTCATAATACTCCACCAATCAACCTGGAACCACTTGCTGTGTGCCAGACCGTTGTACATAAAGTAAATGAATCTGATTATCTCAACGACAATGAGAGAAGTGAGTTGCTAGATGTTTTGTAAGAATTTGAAGTAGTATATGAAGGATGACATGGGTATGAGTGTAAACTAGATGTCTAAACGTACAAAACATATTGCCATACCTCTCATAGCAACCCCAGGGCCAAGCAGTCCGCTGTTACAAAGGGAATCAGGAAAATGCTGCCTTGGAAAATTTTACAACCCACAGTACATATATTAGGATTAATGTATGTCTTCACATTCTATTCATGGTGGGGCATGGTTGATCCCATCACTTCATTATGTTAGTATATGTGTGTCTCTACTTTGATTTTATGTGAATCGTTTTACGCTTCAACATGTGATGTTTCATTTGTGCCAAGGTTTCACCTAACACGTTTCACCTAACACACTGGATTTTAGTATCTATTCTTTAAGATACGAGCTATTAGTAAGTTATGCCATAGATGTATAAAATTCAACTTTTTGTGTATACATGCTCATTATTAATTGGTGCAGTTGCAGGATGTTTGCTTTATTGCCAGAGTCAAGTTTATCAATTCATTTTTTTTTTAAATAGTCGTAATATACTGCACTGTGTTATACCACTCATCTTCTGGGTAGCCTAGAATGCTTACTACACACACTGTGGATCAGTTCTTTGATTATCAGTACTGCTGAAGTCATGCATCCAAGCATTAACCATCCAGTTCTGGTGGGGGAATCGCATACCCTTATCATCTTTATGTAGGTGCGTCTGTAGATATGAGAAGAGTGTTATAAATATTGCAGCATTTCCAGCGTAATTGGATTGAGGAAGTGTATTACACGCCTATTTAACTCAGAGTTACGTTATGCAGTTTTAAAACACACACACACACACACACACACACACACACATATGTTTATATATATGTGTGTTGGACAAAGTTGTCTACTAGGACAATCATACTTCCTGTTTTTACTTGTAAGTCCAGTAATATAGCTTTGAAAATGCTTTAGTGAAAAATGAACCAAGTTCTGTGTAAGACTGTGGATGTTTGTGTGAAAACTATCGTGTTGGAACTTCCGTAAATACTTAACGCTTCAGAGACTTTTGCACTGAGTGCAAATTGACGCTACTAAGTGCAAACCAAGTCCGATGAGCACATTGTTGTCTTAAAGATCTACAGCAAAGAAGACGCCAGATGTAGGACACCGCTGGTCTCAGGATGACGTCCAGAAGAATGATACAATGAACGGAGCTTCTGACACAGTAAATAAATTATTCCTCGTTGTAATCAAATTGAGACAAATCTTGTAATGAATTCCGCTGGCGCCACGAGGGCACTGGACCATGCAATCATCACTATGTGAGCGTCTAATTGGGTGTTACCTGAAATCTCTGGTGAACTGATCATTCTGTCGTCTTGACGTTATCGTGATTTGGAACCCATGGCCATCATGTGTCATCTCAAGCGAGCTGCTCAGATTTGTCGTTGCTGTTTCTGCGTGTCTCCTCTGTTTTCTAGCTTTCGTTGGTCTTCTGCCGACGACAAAACAAATGTTTCTCTCGTCACGGGGGCAACTGCATCGCAGGTATATCTCCACGAGTCACATCTGCGGACTGTGGAGAATTTGAAATGTTGTGAACTGGTAGCCGAACCAGCTGAATAATGATACGACATCAAAACAGCATTCGCGCAATGACTGAAAGCCACTGAACTCACCCTGGCTGCGTGAATAGCAGTGATTAAATTACAAATATGAGCTAAACAGTTTTAGCACAACTCATGACTGAATATCGCAAGGACGCTATTGTATTGGCTTGACTTAGGTTAATTATTTTGTTACTCTCCAGACACCTGCGCACATGAGGCCTTCAGTTATAATCATGTACTAATACCACTCTCTTTGTATGAAGACCAGCGTGTATTCTTCACTTATTCGAGTCTTACGATCTGTTTTTGAATCCTTTGAATACTAGTCCACCAGGTTATTGGAGACTCCACTCAGTTTTAACCTGCTATGAGTGGAGCGAGTCTTTGAAAAAGAATATCCATCTGGCTCACTGACCCACCTGTGGTCTACCATATCGTTCTTTGTAACATAGATAGCGGGAGTGAGATTGAAATACATCTCATTCTGGGTGTAAGTGATTTACTTCGAGACTGTGGGTGAATGCCGAGATGTGCCTCTCCCACTCGTAATCCGAAAATCAAGTGATTCTAAGACTCACGTGCTGGAAGAAAAAGGAGATGTATGAACTCTAATGAGCATAAATGTTAGGTGAGCAAAAGGTCATCAACCACTGTGTAAAGCGCAAAGCACCTCACAGATCAGATAACCTATGTAATATTGTATAAACATCGTGAAACAATTCTCTAAAGACTATACTTATTGTAATCGTTTAATATGCTATATGGCCAATAGATTTTTTTTAAATCATTGCCATAGATCTTCAATGACTGAACTACACTATGTTTGAATACTTTCCTCTGAAAAACTCAATTATCTTCAAAAAATTTAAATTTAGTTACTCCTGTGTTATTTCTATTTGCCATGTTGAATTTGTGATAAACTTATAGTTGAACGAATGTTTGAGTTCAATGATACTGTTGTGTTGTCGTGAAGTGACTCATTGTGAGACACGTAGCCAGACAAGTGACGAACATGAAGCTTGTAGAGCAAGTGTCTGAATAAAATTTTAATGTTTTTACAAAAAATAGAGGCGAATGTGATATTTACTCTTCCCAGAGCATTAGTGTGAATAGTCTGTATTTAGTATGGGCCAAAGACAATAATTAATAGGCTGAAAGTAGTGAGATACAAACTCAGTTTATATCACTGCCCAGTTTCAGTTATTTTCGACACTCGTCTATTTTTTTCTTTTGGCAGCATACAGCTAGTTTCTATAATCTGTATCTCCTGTTTCTACTGTACTAGAGTGTAGGTGTCCCTACCTGGTCATCCGTGATTACATGGGTCAAATGGTCTTTTCATAGTATTGTATTGTATCATGAACCATGAACAGCAACTTCTGCATGCAGGTTAATATTTTCAATGCTGGAGAGAAATTCTCGATTAAAAATGAGAAGGTAAATTACGTTATTAAATGTCCTTTACCAAATGGTTCTATGTTTTTTGTGTAACGTATTTCCTACAAATATACCGAGTGTAATATGCATTCAAAATACGAAGTCTGTGCTGAGACCGAACACGTGCGCAGAGTATTTAATTACGTGGACGTATCCATAATAAGTAGGTATATATGTAAATAAGGTACTAAACTTCCTGATCCATCGGTACTGACGCATCTCGGACAGCCGCCATTGATTGGGCGTGCCTCTCATCGGCTATCCACTCCTACCGACGTTTCTGGCAGCTCAGCCATCTCAGGATGCCTCCTCCCAGTGTCGGAAGATACCCCTTTGAGCTGGCTTTGCCACCTTTTTTTTAAAGGGGGAGGTGTACAGAATCCACCTGGGATCAACCATTACATAACATAGATGTGTACTGCAGGCTGCTGCCTAACCAGGCTGTTGGCAGTACCTCCACAGGCGATGCTAGATAAACAATACGACTACAACATTAGTACTCCATGTTCATTGTCACCAGCACTTCCTGGAGCCACCATAGTAACACATGGCACTAGCTTCGTCACTAGAGGCAGAAGGGGTGCCCCAAATATCCCTGTGAATGCAGACACTGAGTCTTTCTCCACAGATTACATGCTCGCTGATTGCCTCAGCAGAATTCTTCCTTCAGGAGGTTATAAAGGGCGCTTCAGACCAGAGCCGCTTCACATCACAGGTCGCTCGAGGCCAAATGTCGCTCCCATAATTGGAGCATCCTTCACCCTAGCAGAGTCCTTCACTGGAGGTGCATCTGGGTCTTCATCTCGTCCGAGTTCTCCACACCAGCCACTGATGTGTTCACTCAAAAATACGTCAGACTTATCCCAAGGCGAATAGTCTGAGTCTCCAGTTTGATCTTCAGTGCCTTCCTCTGATCGCGCCCCCACTCTGTGCCTGACATCATGCCAACAGTGTGCAGCTCACTGTCGTTCCCGGACCTTCGTGGCCACATCCAAAGTCCATCTGATGGAGCCACCTCTCTGCAGCAGCTGCGCCACCTTTGGCCTCTACGAGTTTCCACCTGGACAGGACCTCTCTCCTGGACTGTCCCACAGCCCTACCACTCTCCACTGATATGACCGCACCAACATTTCCCTATCAGGCTCTCCCAGCCCTATGTCAGTGACTATCGTTGAATTGGAACCAAGGAGTGTTGATTCAAGTACGAATTACTCTCTTGTCGTATTGTATTATTGCGTTTAAGTAAAGTTAACTTATCCTTGTTATCTGGGGCATATTGACTGCCATGGCACTCTTCGCCATGAAATGAAACAAAGTCTGAAATGAGAATCAGGAAAACACCTTGGAAGAACTTGACACATTGATAGTTTAGGTACTGGATCTAGAAACTAAACTTCGACATACTGATAATGATAAAAGGTAATTACATCATTATTTATTACGCTTTGGACAAATTGACATGCATGCCATGTGTTCATTCTGACAGTGTGATCCACAGGCTAAATATCTGTCTGTAGATTGATGCAATAATTGAATCTATAAACGAAAGTCTCAAACGTCATGGTAGGAAAACTGAAAAAAAGTAATGCAAATCTTAAAAGCTATACTGAAAATCTGAAAGCCCTACTATAATGGTTCACACAAAGCTTGAGAGGACTAATCAGTGTATTGACGCAACCGACAAGACGACTGAGCAACTGTTAAATGTTGTAAGGCGGCAAGAACTGGCCACAAACATGAATAATTCATATTTACTTATTATGGAATTACATTTTAGGTGGGGTTCTCGAATTATTAAGCATTTGATCTTGGGTAGCATCATACTAACGTATCTGTAGAATTGCTTACTTGGAAACAAAGTATGAAATGAATATTGGGAAACTAGGGAACGTCCTAGAAGAACTTCATACATTAACGTTTTTGGTGATGGATCCAGAAACTAAACTTCCATGCTAGAAACTAAAGTTCCGCACTTCGTGATGGCTCTTATAGCAGGGAAAAGTCGAGAGCCTCCACAGCCTTCGAAAGAGACACAGACTGAGGGAGGTAGCACTAGGAGTAGTGCAGGCCTATTCTCAAGAACATGACGATGGATGCATTTACTGCCGAGGTCCGTCACCTCCTCAAGATGCCGGGATAACAAGCTCCTTGCGGTGGCTCGTGTTGTTGCTAAAAAAATTAGGAACGAGGCAAAGGCTGAAAGCTTATGATCACAGAGGTAACACAAGTGTCGCCAGCAGCATTTCTAGCATGGAGGAATGTTCGGGGGACACCTGCCACAGATGTGAGCTAATGGCCGTGGAAATTCTCATGCAAGACATCAAGCTGTATTCCCGCCGAAAGGCAGAGAAACGAATGTGATTAGCTGAATTCGTAGTCATAAAATGAGACAGAAAGTTCTAGAAGATTTTATCGAACTGAGTTTGTGTATGGACAGTTAGCTGACAGCTTCACGACTCATAGGGTGAGAGGCATTGCATTTGTTACGGGCGCGATGGAAGGCCGCAAGGAGAGCGCATGCTAACGGTGGGAGGTTTGCCCTAAACTGGAGAATGGCATGTCTGGGAAGTGTCACGCGGCTGTCGATAGGACACACATCGCTGGAGAGCGTTTTGAGACATTGCTGGTTTTGCCGCCATGAGTGGAATCATTCGTTTCTCTGTGAGGAGAGAAACTAATGTGTGATTCTTCACGGAGACTGTGGTAGTAAGAGGTGTTGATTTATGACCGCACACTTGGGTCAAGTCTCTGCTCCTGGCTTACGAGCAAGCAGAATTCTTGATTTGTGTAGAGAAGTAGTTTCGACCCTACAAGTTTGTGGACGCTGCTTCACGTCTTCTGTGTAGTCAAAATTTACAGCTAAGCAACGCACCTCGTCTGCACAATGGTCGATAGCACTGAGCAAATAAGCACTGTAGAATTGCTCTTCCCAGCACTGACTTCGGTGATATACGCACCGTGACAGATAGGGAATCTTTAATAGTAACAGTTTTGAGCTCCATTTGCTTTATCTCTGAGTTCTGTACTGTTAGTGCCAGTCAGGATGGAGGCTTCCTTAAATTTTATGCTAATCATTATCAACCACTTGGTGTTTCTGTGAAATAAACGGGGGCGCGGTTTCAGATCATAGATTTTATACCAATATCAAATTTAGATTAATGAGTAGTAGTTAATGCTGACTTCGGTGATATACGCACCGTGACAGATAGGGAATCTTTAATAGTAACAGTTTTGAGCTCCATTTGCTTTATCTCTGAGTTCTGTACTGTTAGTGCCAGTCAGGATGGAGGCTTCCTTAAATTTTATGCTAATCATTATCAACCACTTGGTGTTTCTGTGAAATAAACGGGGGCGCGGTTTCAGATCATAGATTTTATACCAATATCAAATTTAGATTAATGAGTAGTAGTTAATGTTCTGTGTCAATACCCATTCAATTTGCATTTTAAATACTGATCCTGATTAAGTTAAAATAGAGTATTATTACAAGTTGTAGAATTATTCACATTTTATTTATGTTTGCAGGCAGTCAATGGAAGAGATAATTTAATTCGGTTTTAGGCGCTAGTGTTCCACTGCAACCACAACCTACAGACGCCGTATTTATAAGCACACCCAGAGTAACATTGGAATGGAAACTTCGAGGGCATATGGATGACAGTAAATTTTCTAGCTGGAAGGACTGTGGCACCTGAAGAAGATATTAAGTGCTCATCCTCAAGATATCTGCAAAATAATCAATGATATAAATGCCCAAGAAAGCACTGGTAACAGCATCCATTTATAAACGCTTGAGAATAAAGCACAGCAGAAGTACCCAGGATATAAATGCTTGAGAGGAAAGCTTGAGCAAAAGAAGGAAGTATGGGAAAAAGTATGGTAGATATAAATGATCATGAAGAAAGCATCAGCTAAAGTGTCTAGGTCATAAATGCTCATGAAGAAAGCATCGAAAAAGTGTTGGGATGTAAATGTTTGAGCAAAAGTATCAAGGAACAAATGCTCAAGAAGAAAGTATGGGTAAAAGTATCATAGATTTAAATGCTCAAAAAGAAAGCATCAACCAAAATATCCAAGACATACATGCTCGTGAAGAAAGCATCATAATAAGTACGAGGGATATAGATGCTTGAGCAGGGTACCTCTCTACTGAAGATAATTTGTAGGTCAACTGTAAAGGCTGATGAAATTGAAAAAAAAAGATCTCCCACACAACAAATGGGAGAGTATACAAATTCTATATCTCGAAGTCTGTTTAGTATGCCACAGCATGTCGATAAATTACAAAGTTATTGATGTGAAGAAGGGTGTCCGACGAAAATGCAACTATGATTAGGACAGTTGGAATGGGCCTTTCTCTCTTGTAATCATTTCAACTTGTTACTGAATCTCTTGAACGACTCTCTCAAATATCCAAGAATCAGGATGCAGATGAAGAAGAAGAAGATACTATTGGTGATTTCACTGATCATCACAGCACTACTAAGATAGATAGAACATACCAGTGTAAGCAATAGGAAACTATGTACCTACCAATGATAGGGGATGGGGGTTTAGAGAATTTGAGAGAACACTTAATTTTCTGAATATGCTGTTCTTGAAGGTTCAACAGGTATTTGTCATATGACTTAGAAATGTATACCTAAGATATATTTATGACAGATATATATGAGAAAGCCAAGGAGTGTGAAAAAAGGTCTGATATACAAAAACTTGTTACAGTAGTGTTAGAGGGTAGATGTAGCACCGGCCAGGAGACAACATTCAGCATAAGAAAAATGAACAGTTGATTTCCACAATGTAAATATATAACGAATATTATGACGGTTCCAATGAAGTAGTAGAATGTTAAGACCGTTCACAGCGCCAGTCTTTGCCAGGAATACAGCTCACACAAATGACATCGTATCAGTCATTTCAGAGATTCAAGAAAGGTGCCGTGTTGAATAGTTATGGGGACAGAAGTTCAAGAAATCTGCAAACATACAAACAAATGTTTTTCCACATAGATGTTTATAATACAACCTTTGTATGATTTGTGGCATGCATATCTTGTAGGCAGAAGCAGTATTCGTGAGCAAGTAAAGGATTCAAATATATTTCAAATGTTATTCATTCATATTACCCATTTGCTTGGAACTTGTCTATGAAAACAAAGACGAGGAAAGCAGTTGCACAGACGCTGGAGCAATTATTTCAGATGGGCAATCAATGGTCCTGTAAACCTTCAAACAGATCGGGTTGGTAAGTTTTATAACAGATATTTCAATACAGCACTAGAGCAGTATGGAACACACCAGTCCTCAACATTCTCCCATTTGAAAGCAACTACCATGGAAATTTCAGAAAGGACGATAAAGCCCATATGTGGAAGTATTTTAATTTCTGAAGACTGTACAAATGGTCCAACAATCTTTCATAAATTACTGGGCAGTGTAACTGAACTGTACACTGAACAATAAAAAGGAAACCAATTGATGTTTTGCGATAATGAGCTTCTAAATAAAATTACAAGCATATTAAAATTTTGGATCTGTGCAGGAAAAATTTTAATATAGATAATTTAGTACATATTTCAAAATAAATGATAAAAGATTGCACTCAAGAAATCTTACCTACTGAATTGGTCAATCGAGAGATTTACAGTATACAAACTTCATCCAACAAACTTTATAACTTTCATCTTAAGGGATGGCGCTGGTAGTGAAATAATTGATAGTTTTTACATAGAAGAATTACAGAGAATCTGCGGCCCAGACGTGTTTCTCAGAGAGAGTCTTGTAAACTGATGGGGAATAAGGTCATGGTCCAGTGGCTTGGCTTCCCTTCAACAGACAACAGTTAGATTGATATTAATTCTGCAGTTATTAATTTATTCACATCTAAGTTTCCACGTAGCATCTTTTGCTCTAATTTCTGCTTTGTTTGGATTTCTCTCAGTCTTACATACCTACTTCTATCATGTCTTACTGCTCACATACCATTTGTTATAAGCCTCCTTTCCCCCCTTCACATTTGCTCTAGTATCATGCTTCCGTCAACCCCTTTAAATTTGCCAGATGTGTTCTCGACTATTCTGAGATTTACATGAACAGGTCTCACAATAGCCTTATGCACTACTTCCGCTACATGTCATCAATCTGATGTACCTTCTGACTCAGTCTAAGCTTGTTTAAGAATGCAACTGAAGGATCCTGATGGAGAGTTGTATTTCGGTTTCTCTGGTTCCGTAATTCATAAAATTAAGGGTGTCGGAATTTATTTTCTTGAAGTATAGTCTGGTTGGGCGTGTTTCTCTGCATTCTTCTTACAGTTCGATTGGCACATCGAAGCAGGCAGTTGTCAGATACACACTCTCCTCCACAGTACAATCTTCGATCTTCCATCTTGGTACTTTTACTTTCTTCCCCTATATCAATCAAATATAGAACATAATTTCCTTATAGGCTGTATCCATGAATATTTGTGGATCTCTTTCTGTAGAGAAAAACTATTTCATGTCTTAAGATTGTACTTTCTACATATTTACACCAGCCTCTCACCCATTCACAATATCCTGCCCCCCCCTCCCCCCCCCCCACGCCTCAAAATTTTTCTACAACCTTGATAGCATCTTGCTATTTTGCTCGTCTACTAAAATCTCCTAGAAGATACAGCTCATTCCTTCTGCGGATGCCATCTAGAGGAGTCCGTCACATCATTAAAGAAATTATTCTTCTCAACTTCAGTAGCATTGGTAGCTGAAGAAGACTTCACAAGCCAACATCGCTAAAAAAGCATTTTGCTTGATGACCGGTTCCGACGGAGCTATTCTGTCGTCATCGGATCTCGTCAGTGTAACAAGTCGATCATTTACTCGATGTAAAGCGACTTGTAACTCTGGTGGATAATACGTCGTAAAAATTCAAAAGCATAAGATCTGGACTGCATAGCTCTCTCGAGACCTATCATCCAGCAAAACGCTTTTTTAGCGACCTTTGCTTGTAAAGTTTTCTTCAGTTACCATATATTACAGGTCACCGCAGGCTGACCATGCCAGGAATTTACAGTCAGTAATATTACCTGTGAGTGCATACTCTGCAATCATCGCTAGGTTGTATCCATTTAGCTTCATATCAACAAGCATCAGACATTTGTGCATACAGTCTCATATCTTAATTAGCGTTTTGTACTTCTAACGTACGCAACAGATATCGCCTTCTGTGACCAACACTCTTTCTTCACACCACTGTAAATATGAACATAACTATGTTTCCTCTTCTCCTTTTACGTTTCATTTTGTTTCTGTTAATGCTAATTGTTTTGAATTATTTTGCCACTATTGTGCGAAGTTACAAAGTGCTCTGATACTTCTTCCAGAGAAGAATATATCTGCCCTCTATCTATGATGGCTTCTATGGTGATCACAGGAAAATATCGTCAGTTGTTTAACGTTTGATCGAACTCAAAATGTTGTTAATCCTGGCTAGGCTGCAGATTACTACACACTGACATATCATTTCATCTACGACTGACTTCTTATTAGTTGGGGCAGTTCGAAAAGAAGACTGTTTGATCTTCAACTCCGAGTCTCTGTTTCACGAAGAGTTCAATTTCTAACTGTTTCTACTTCTGTATAGCTGACAGGAAGTAAGGAACCCCACATTCTTAAAATATTCTTTTCTTCGTACCATTTGTGCTGGATTTCGTGAAATCCTTGTACGCGACCAAAAAAAATTTTTATTCAGGTGCATAAATCTTTTTTTCTTAATATGGCCAAGAAGAAACTGAACAACAATGAACTGTTCTGTGAAGTCCCTGCAAAACACACGTATAACAGTGGTTTCTGTCAGGGTTTATGCACATATCGTATCTATCCTATTGTATGGCCTACGAATTGAACAGGGACAGTGTCCGTTACCCTCGCTGACTTCAATTCAAAAGGTATAAATGAACCAAAACAGCAATCAACTGCAATGTACACAATGTTTTGTATTTCCTTATCGAGTCCTCAGTTATGGCAACCTGTGCATTTATGTGATTTGACTTTTGTAACTAATTTTCTAAAATTAATTGGAACCAATCAGCCGAAGACAGACACCCAAGAGATATTTTTAGAGCAACAAAGTGTGTTTTAGACAGCTAGACATCAGGCGCAACTACACCTTAACACGAGGCTGACATTTTCCAATGCCATGGGTTTAAGGCGCTCCAAAGAGCGTTGAAACCATCCGGCTACGACGGACGTTCTCTGGTGGTTTCCATTACCGCTAACTGGTTTCTCACCCGAATGCTTGTCCGCTCTGGCGTGAAAACGCTTTAAATACCGAACGAGCTGGAGGCAATTTGCAACTCCGGATGACTTGCTAATTGTTCCTTCTAGAGTGGAGAGGACAGGGAAACGCAGAATTTCACTGTAACAAACCTTAAGGATAACGAATTCCATAACGTGTTTGTGGCAAATTACAATTACTCCATTTCACGGAAAATTCATGCACACCTACGCACAGAAGAAAGCTCTTATTACTAGGAATATTTCGTTAATGCATCGAAAGCGAGTCATCTGATATCGCGGATTATTAGCGTTCGTTTGATTTTGTTTCTAATTTATATTTTCGTAACCTACATGTAAGTCAAATGTTTGAGGAGAACGAAAACTAGACTCCCTAGAAACTACACAATGGGTTTTGTTCGAATTTTTATAGCTATACGAACAGTGGGTTAACGAAAAATCGTGTATAAAGTTTACCAGCATGAGGTCTAACTTTGAAAAAAAAAGTTTGAGAGTTAATAGGCAATTAAGATAAACTTATTTAGTGACCTTAGGGAACATTAGACAATAGATATTGTTCAAATTTTCGTACGCATACGAAGAGTCAGAATTTGACAAATGTCGTATCAAAATGACCAGCGTGAGCTCTAGTCTCACCAAAATAGATTCAATTGCAGAAAAGTAATCAGGGTAATTAAGGAAAAATGAATTATTTATTTGGGGGAATTTAAAATATGTCATGTACAAATAGTGTATGTAAATGAGGGGTCAAAATAGTCATCTCTGCAGCGTGTAGTTATTACGAGCATAAAAATTTAGATTGGTATAGAAATAGTGAAATTCTTTCTCTCATGAAGAAAACATAAAATAGATGTCAAATTACAGGAAAAAATGGAACTTCTCTGCTTCCTCTTCATTATATCCTCATGATATAGAATATCGACCGATACTGAAATGTCTAATATTTCATTATTTCTGAACAAAACGTGGAAAAAACTGAAAAAACGGAGAAATGTTTTGTGAAATGATTTGTCTAAATTTAAGAAATAAAACAGATTAGTGAATCATTTGACGCATCTTTGAATAATGCTCGCAATTATGTAAAGCAAATGAGGCGCGTCATATATTTCTCTAATCTGCTTTATTTGTTACTTTTAGGCAAATCATTTCACAAAATATTTTGCTCTTTTTTTTTTAAAAAAAGTTTTCAGTCTTCATTCCTCTGACTGTTTTGATTCTGTCGTCAATCTTTCTTACCTCGAGCTAACATTTTCATTTCTTCATTATTATTACGCTCAACAGACTTTAAAACCAAATCTAGTGTTCGTGTGGATCTACTATTTTTCTCCTCCACTGCTTATCCCAGCGCCAGGTTAATTATTCCTGGATGTAGTAAGAAATATCCCACCGACCTGTCACTTCTTCTGGTGAGACTCTTTGACGGAATTCCCGTATCACCTATTCTTTTTAAACTTTATTCATTTATTGCTTTATCTGCCGCTTCCTCACGTTTCTGATCGTGTTTCTGTTTCACACAAAGATCTACTACGTTGCTCACCTTCATTTACAGCTGCAGTTTCACTCTGCAATTTACACTTAATTTTTTAAAATGATGTCATGGTCCCCTCTGAGTATAAAATTACATTTTTAATATGCGTTATTGGGATTTAACCTGTGTGGTCACTATCAAGAGGAATACTGTGAAATTGTGCTTTGAATTATTGTGAACCAGAGCTACAAGAATTTCGCAATTAACTGTTTGTCAGAGGGAGTATAGAACTACTTCGAGGCTATTTCTCGACAATTCCATTCTCGCGCAACACGTGGGAAAAATGAAAGCCTAAATCTTTCCTTTCGAGCTCCAATTTCTCTTATTTTATGACAACCGTCGTTTCTCCGTATGTAGATCAGACCCAACAAAACATCTTCGCATTCGGAGGAAAAAGATGATCTCGGAATTTCGTGAAAAATCTCGCCTCGGTGCCACCATAACACGTCATTTTCCCTATGTCCCTATTTCGTGTTATTACAAAACAAAGCCGACTTTCTTTGAATTTTTTTTTCGATGTCTTCCGTCAGTCCCATCAGGTAAGGACTCCGTACCATGCAGCAATACTTGGGAAGAGTGGAAAGTATAAACAGTCACAGAGCGATAGCAGATATTTCCGTCAGTACCAAACCAAACAAATGACTAACACATTCCGCAAAACAAAACACTCGAAATGGCGAGAGAACAGTCAGTGAAAGTGCTATGTCCAAAAGCTCAACACATACACGTGGAAGACGAAGACGAATGTAATAAGCAACAAAAAAACCGTGAGTAAAGAAACCAATAAAAACTGTTTACAGTAATAAGTTAAGCATTCGAACTATTAATTTTCGTAACAAACAAAATTGTAAGTGGAAAAATAATACTATTACAATGACCACTGAAGATACTTTAAAATAAATCGAAACGCTTCTGGTCTTAATAAGATTTCCGTTATAGTTTGAAAAGACGACAGTTAATGTGTTCAGCTTCAAAAGAGGATGGATAAGCGTAGTGTTGACAGTCTCTTTAGTAGAGTGGCTTCCAGCTTTTATGAGGTCATTACCTCTAAGTTCAAACAGATACTAGCTAGTGCTCCCCACCCATCAGAATCCCTGACCCCCATCACGACACCGCCTCAACACCATCACCAACGTAAGTCATACTCCTAGTCCATTCAGTTTTTTGTTTTTGTTCTCTTTGTTGTTATTTTCAGATAAAAATCTAGTTTCACATCTACAAACCTTTAATGCCACATTCCATTACCATGTGCTTTGTTCGATCAGCGTGTGTCTTGTGTGATACAAAGAATGATTAAGCAATACCCCATACATTGTGAGTGCTATTACCTACAACTCCTCCACAGAAAAGAAAGCTAACTATCCAAAGTGGGGGTAGACACTTCTTATAAAAGATGCTTTGTTTGCACCGCTCCTATCCCAGGCGACAGTTTTTTCACTCATACCGCGCGCCCCCATTTAAAATCAACCAAGTTAAAATGCGTACGCTATACTTACAGTTTCTAAATCATCTGATTGCTGAACTCCTTACTTCCGATCTGACAGAAATAGAAACACTCGTCTGCTAATGCTTCGCAACTGACCGCTACCACTAATAATAATAATAATAATAATAATAATAATAATAATAATAATACTGTGTCAGCACTATTATAGACATGTGCTTACTGTTGTGTCGCGCAGTCAATTAATTCTGTTATCCGTTTCAGAGTGAGAAATGAAGTAAATTATAATGAATTGCAGGAACTAGCTACAGCTTGGAGTATAAGGTTTCATGAGATGTTTAGTATTTATTACGCGTCTCACCTTTATTGTCGTACATCGACGGCATAAAGCACAGAGTATGTGTCCAGTGGAAGAATATGTGAAGAAGATGTTCATACATTTATTCCAATAGCTGTAATCTCCACCGCATCATATCATTCATTAATGATAGCATTTATAAAAGTAATCATTTGTCGTATGTAATCAACGTTAGAGTCTTTCAAGGCCGGCCGGTGTGGCCGTGCGGTCTAGGCGCTTCAGTCTGGAACCGCGTGACCGCTCCGGTCGCAGGTTCGAATCCTGCCTCGGGCATGGATGTGTGTGACGTCCTTAGGTTAGTTAGGTTTAAGTAGTTCTAAGTTCTAGGGGATTGATGACCACAGGTGTTGAGTCCCATAGTGCTCAGAGCCATTTGAACCCAGAGTCTTTCAATATTTATGGTAATAACAATCATCCTATAGAAATAGTTTCATGACTGAGATACAATTTAACCCTTTTGGTTTCTCAACTTCCGAGAGTAATTATGCGCGGTTTGAGAACCACTGATTTAGTGGAATTGTTGCATCTTCTAAGATTTCTGCCGGTAAAACGCAGTCTTTAGTACAACTTCCCTACAACATTTTCGGTGTGGTTGTTCCAGTTTAAGCTGTTCGCAATTACAGTCCCTACGTATCCAATCGAACGACAAGTTTTCAAATTTGTGTAATTTATCGTGTTACCGAAAATTAACGAACTTTATTAGTACTCATGTGGAGGACGTCACACTCTTAACTATTTGTGGTCAATTGCCACTTTTCACGCCAAGCAGATATCGTATCTAAAACATTTTGCAATTTGTTTTGATCTTCTGATCAAATTGTTAGTCTGATAAAAGACAACATTATCTGCAGACAATGGGCTGCTAATATATTCTCCTAAAACATTTATACAAGCTCACAAGCCAAAAAATTTGTCACCTCCAGAGAAATCATTACAAGCATCATTTACTATCGTGTAGCTCCGTCCTTGGAATCGAGTCAGCGAGGTTGTGAAGCTACATCGCATCCAGGTTACGCAACTCGCTGAAGATTCGATCACGCAGTTCCACGAAATTGTGGGATGCTGATTTTGGTGTCTTTACCCGCTGTTCCAGCTTGTTCCACAAGTTCTGCATGTGGTTCTAGTCATGTGATTTTGCATGCCAATCGAGATGTAATAGGGCGGGAGAGCGTTCAGAGAACGAGTCTCTAATTTTTCTTGTTCGATGACCTTTGCTGTTGTGTTGAAAAACAGGTGGACCTATAGCGTGCTCATCTTGTAGGTGTTGACTGAAAGGCAACATCTGATTACTCAGAATGTTTAAATAAACATGCTGGTTCACATTAGTGGCCATCTCAGTGAGTGGGCACAATTCTTGGTAAGAAAATGCCTGCAAAACATCACAGACACACGCCCGGCTGGAACCTGATTGTGCACACTATCAGAGTGAAAATCTTTATTTTACCTTCGATGCACTCGGTGACGTGCGTCATTTTCATGTAGGCAAAACTGTGATTTGTCAGACGACGTTGTGTTCCGCCAGTGGACTACTATCTACAAAAAAATGTTCAGATGTGTGTGAAATCTTATGGGATTTAACTGCTAAGGTCATCAGTCCCTAAGCTTACACACTACTTAATCTAAATTATCCTAAGGACAAACACACACACCCATGCCCGAGGGAGGACTCGAACCTCCTCTGGGGCCAGCCGCACAGTCCATGACTGCAGCGCCTGAGACCGCTCGGCTAATCCTGCGCGGCGACAACTATCTACGCTCGATGGTTTCTAGTTCACTAAAGGCGCGCAGCTCTTTGTGCCCGTGTGAACAATGGCCTCCTGCGAGGTGACATACTCCAGATGTTCACTGCATGCAGTTCCCGTCACAACATTCTCTCGCTGAAAAGTTGGGATGAATCCTTCATTCACTGCCTGCACCAATTCCTATCGGGTTTGGAAGCGATTTTGATTCATAAACCGTCAAACGCATCTGCGGTTGTTCTCCGTCAGGATCTTTTCTCTGACCACAATGCTGTCACACTGTTTCGTGGCCATGTGTGTTACGCCACTGCTCGTAGACACGTTCAACAGTCCGCCGCGAAATACCAACAAATCCAGCAACTTCACACACCTTTTGTTCATGTGCATGGCAAACACGATGGCTCCTTTTGTCGCTCTGCAACATCCTTAAATTTACCCACCTGTCGCGCGGAGTGGCCGCGCTGTTTGAGGCGCCATGTCACGGATTGCGTGGACCCTCCCGCCGGAGGCTCGAGTCCTCGCTCGGGTATGGGTATGTGTTTCAGCGAAAAAGTTAGTTTAAGTAGTGTGTAAGTCTAGGGACCGATGACCTCAGTAGTTTGGTCCCTTAGGAATTCACACACGTTCGAACATTATTTTTTTTACTCACGTTTACGTACAATGTCCGCTTGAAACATAGCGAGCCGTCGCGGGACTGATGCCAGTAATATCTCTGACATGAATACGATCGATTACCTAGTGCAGAGGTTTGTCTTTGGGCTTGGGCCGGCTCGAGATATAAGGGTGTGCTGACCGCGATTAGGAGAGAGGACACAACGCTTTGAGAACGTTACGCGGCGATGCGCGAGTCGGCGATTGGTTGGCGGACAGAAACGAAGACAACGTGGTTGTTGGCCGGCGCTGTGCATTCTCCGGTAACCTCGTGAGCTGTGGATGTGCCCGCTTCTTTGCAGAGACACCCTGTTACGCTCTTGCGAAGCGATGGCTTGACATCTTCGCAAAATCGCCCCAGCATCAGACACCAAGTTCAGTACGCTATTTACTAAGAGCGCTTATTTAACTATAATTGTGATCGCTCTTGGTACAGTAAGACGTTGCAAGACGTGTGATGTTATGTTTGTTCGATTTCATTTGAGGCCTCTTACTAAGCGTGTGCTCTTCTTCCGCATGATATCGATTTATTTGCAGATGTGTGTCCTTAAGTTCTAGTCAGCGTCGGTTCTCGTGAGTCAGTTCGTTTCCCACTCTTAGTGTTGTTTATCAAGTACTGTTTTTACTTAAAGGACTTGCGAGTCAAATTAGTCGTTGTTTAGCCTTGATTTTATAGAGTTAATTTACTGATCTGTGTTAGATGTTAAAGCTAAGAAAAGTTTCCTGCCTCTTGTTGTCTGGTGTGGTCTGTGTTTCAGTGAGCTGAGGCAGCGGGCAACCGAAGCGTAGGGCTTTCCTTTAGATTACAAGTTTGGCTTACTTCGCCTGAACTCGTGTGTTCCTCTTCGGTAGCATTTGCTTGGTTCACATTTTGGTGGCCTATTCGACGTGGGGTTGCAAACGGAGCCACGTTTTGGTTCGAAGTTAAGTATTACTTCTCTCAGTCGTTTCCACCGTTCGTGGTTAAACTTCGGCCTTACAGGCTTGGACCTTGCTTCGGTTGGTACACATTTTCTGTTGTGTCTTAACTAGAGTTGCTTTGTCAAAGTTATGATCAGATTTTATCCGAGTGGCGGTTCTTAGTCTTTGGCTAATGATTTATTAACCTCTACAATTTTATGCAATGAAAATTTCGTAAATACACTCCTGGAAATTGAAATAAGAACACCGTGAATTCATTGTCCCAGGAAGGGGAAACTTTATTGACACATTCCTGGGGTCAGATACATCACATGATCACACTGACAGAACCACAGGCACATAGACACAGGCAACAGAGCATGCACAATGTCGGCACTAGTACAGTGTATATCCACCTTTCGCAGCGATGCAGGCTGCTATTCTCCCATGGAGACGATCGTAGAGATGCTGGATGTAGTCCTGTGGAACGGCTTGCCATGCCATTTCCACCTGGCGCCTCAGTTGGACCAGCGTTCGTGCTGGACGTGCAGACCGCGTGAGACGACGCTTCATCCAGTCCCAAACATGCTCAATGGGGGACAGATCCGGAGATCTTGCTGGCCAGGGTAGTTGACTTACACCTTCTAGAGCACGTTGGGTGGCACGGGATACATGCGGACGTGCATTGTCCTGTTGGAACAGCAAGTTCCCTTGCCGGTCTAGGAATGGTAGAACGATGGGTTCGATGACGGTTTGGATGTACCGTGCACTATTCAGTGTCCCCTCGACGATCACCAGTGGTGTACGGCCAGTGTAGGAGATCGCTCCCCACACCATGATGCCGGGTGTTGGCCCTGTGTGCCTCGGTCGTATGCAGTCCTGATTGTGGCGCTCACCTGCACGGCGCCAAACACGCATACGACCATCATTGGCACCAAGGCAGAAGCGACTCTCATCGCTGAAGACGACACGTCTCCATTCGTCCCTCCATTCACGCCTGTCGCGACACCACTGGAGGCGGGCTGCACGATGTTGGGGCGTGAGCGGAAGACGGCCTAACGGTGTGCGGGACCGTAGCCCAGCTTCATGGAGACGGTTACGAATGGTCCTCGCCGATACCCCAGGAGCAACAGTGTCCCTAATTTGCTGGGAAGTGGCGGTGCGGTCCCCTACGGCACTGCGTAGGATCCTACGGTCTTGGCGTGCATCCGTGCGTCGCTGCGGTCCGGTCCCAGGTCGACGGGCACGTGCACCTTCCGCCGACCACTGGCGACAACATCGATGTACTGTGGAGACCTCACGCCCCACGTGTTGAGCAATTCGGCGGTACGTCCACCCGGCCTCCCGCATGCCCACTATACGCCCTCGCTCAAAGTCCGTCAACTGCACATACGGTTCACGTCCACGCTGTCGCGGCATGCTACCAGTGTTAAAGACTGCGATGGAGCTCCGTATGCCACGGCAATCTGGCTGACACTGACGGCGGCGGTGCACAAATGCTGCGCAGCTAGCGCCATTCGACGGCCAACACCGCGGTTCCTGGTGAGTCCGCTGTTCCGTGCGTGTGATCATTGCTTGTACAGCCCTCTCGCAGTGTCCGGAGCAAGTATGGTGGGTCTGACACACCGGTGTTAATGTGTTCTTTTTTCTATTTCCAGGAGTGTATTTTGCCTGTGAGTGGCGGTTCTCAATGTTTGCCTAATGATTTATTAACTTGTTTATGATTTAATGTAATGAGAGTTTCTTAAAATTTTTGTCTGAGTGGCGGTTCTTAATGTTTGGCTAATAATTTATTAACTTGCTTACGATTTTATGTGATGAAAATGTCTTAAATATTTTGCCTGAGTGGCGGTTCTCAATGTTTGGCTAACGATTTATTAACCTGCTTATGATTTTATGTAATGTAATTCTGTTAAATAATCTTACCCGAGCGGCGCCTGTCAAATTATATGTGATTGTTTTGGGTAGCTAATAAACCCATTGGAATTTAAATGTTCACTTTATTGGGTCAGCCCTTCCGCCCCCCCTCCTTTAGATTTAAAGGTTAAACAAAACAGCTGTTAACTAACTACGTTCCACACAGATGTTTCGCTACGTCCTTTAACACGTAGAAACAGGATACACGCGTCTGAGCTCGTGATTCGGTTGCTGCGCCATCTGTTAAGGCCTAACAATGCATCTGTGCGTGCACACTGGGGTGAATAATTATTTGTCCATGAGCTTAGGTTAAGAACAGCACAGGTGCTATAAGACTTCGCTAGGGAACTCCAGTTATCACTTCGGTTTCATTATATAATTAATTACCCGTCAATTACAACGAACTATGACCTTTCTGACAGAATATCACGAACACAGTCGCGCAGCTGATGCTAACAGGTAGGTCTAAGTGCTCCTAACGATCCCATCCCTCCGACAGGAAGTGCCCAGCCGTGTCACGTGGACGATGTGCCACTGCCTGGCCAGTACAGGAGCGCGATACCCCTCAGACACCAGGCGTAAGTGCCGAAGCGGATACAGTGCGCGCGGCGCCACTAACGCTGCATAGGCCAGCGCTATACTGGGTCCTGTCGTGAAGTGAGTGCCTCCCACCCCATCGATGCGGAGACGGGAGTGCTACAAGCTATTAGGCAGGTGTCTCTAATTCAGTGGATCGTGAGTGCGTGCTTCTGTAAATGCTAGAGTCGTACTACCAAGTTATCTGTTGCATTGCACGTGACGCAGCCATTGTGAAATTACATTATATCATAAATAAAAGGACAACCATATTATTTCCATACAATTCAATAAACAATCGTTACAACTGCGTGTAGGTGGGCTACTAAATGTGATACACACTGTGTACGAGCACAAATATTGTACTGGGATGCCCGTCTCTGTTGAACCAAGCAGTGATTCGTGATATGTCACGTGTAGAAATGTTATAGTTATGGAGCATGTGATGCCATTCCCAGCTTGGCACCCCAAGTGGTGCCTTGCGTCACTTCGGCATTATACTGGCCCTGATCTAATGCTGAAAGCTATAGAGTCAAACATACCCAGAAGAACAGATGGGTCACCAGAAAACAATAATGTCAGAAAATCACAAAAGTCTGTTGAAATAGGAATCAGACAAACAGACAAATTCAACTAAAGCCACATCTTCATGAAAAAGCGCCCTCATTATAGTTCAACAATAAAGCTGCAAACACATATGAAGTACTGAAATAGAAGGAGACGTCGATCCTATTACAGTGTAACATGAAAATGTGGCTGAAACAAGGCCCCAATCACAAAGTCCACTAAAGATCGGGAAATGTAGAATTCCAAAACCACGTTAAGTGCAAACAGACCTCTTGAATTAATATAAATAATTAAGGATGCAATAACTTGATAAAATGTTCAAGATGACTCGTTTGTCTTCCCACTCCATATGGTAGCCAACCAGACAAATCAGGAGCACTCTCACACACGTAGAATTATGCTCAAAACGAATACTGAAAATTTTCTCCTAATGTGCTAGACCTGAAACCTCACTGTACAACAAATTTAAAGTATGGGATAACATTCTGTTATCATAATCCATATTCTGGACTGACTACGAAAGACACTACCCGACTTCGCCCAGAATATTGTGGCCAGTGTGCAGTTAACAATTTTCGTCCGAATCGCTGGGCAAGAGGAGGCCGACATTCTTTGCCCATTTTCAGCTGGCTGCGATGACAGAATCGAGGCGTTCACCCTGCAATCTTTCTCAAACGATTTTACACAAGCTATTCGGTTAAAAAATCTGTTTTTGCTTTACTTATAGCTTTATATGTCAGCTTCATGATGAAGTGCCCATCATTTCGTTAATGGTCAGAGTTATTTTGACATTTGCATTTAAGCAAGTATGTAATTCGAAAAAGTTTGCAATGAAAAATAGGAGTTGCTATGATTTTGCATTCGGTCATATTACATAATATGTTGCTATATACGAAATTTTTGCTATGATATTAATTTTTTTAGACTCGAGTGGAATTCTCTAGCTTTTAACAACCCCGAGAAAATTGATCTTATGTAGCTCTTTCATTTGTGACCCATAACATTCTCCAAATCTTATAAACTGTTTGAGATATCGGAACGAAATTTTGGCAGATGATAGCACACAAAGAGGAGAGTATTTTGCCTTATAGGTACTGTGCAAAACTTCAGTATCTACGGTGTTATTCCACTAACTATGGATTTTTTCGATGAAAGAATATAATTTATAAAGACCATCAAACTAAAAATGCTGTGGATTTTGGAACAACGTGAGTGAGGACATTACACTTTAATTTTTGTATCGACGATGTGCTTTTCCATAAGCTACTGACCTTACTTGTCCTCAGTTCTTCACTTAATAATCCGCTGTTTCAGAATTCTCTGGCAGCTGCGGCTGCATTACTTGCTAGTGAGGTGACATCGTGTAAACTCCGCTGTGGTTTGGCAAAAGAAGCAAATTTTAAGGTGGGAATAAGAGAAATGTAGGGTTTACTCAGTATTCGCCACTCATGACGCTTCTTTGAAGGTTACAAATGGTTAACAAGTCAGGTGAAAATAAATAATTGCCTTTGTTGTATTTTCGGTGATATTCTATTTAGGTGCTGAGCGAAGCAGAGGTGATAGCAGATCTTTTTGGATGGTCAACATGCAGGTATGGGCATGGGCATCCTTCACTTAATATTTACAAAAAATTTTAGAGTGTATTTCAGTTTAGAATAGCACTTCCCTTCCAGCTCTCGGCATTTCTTCCACAGCATGCCGACAGCCTGCCCACAACCCCCACCACAACCGATCTCCCACTTTTGCCCTGCTGACCGCGTGTCTACCCGCTATGGTATTCTGCATGAACTCTTACCAAGAGTTCGAATCCGGGTATTTGGCGATTCGACTCAGCAACACTCTCCTGCTCTGAAATTCATAGAGCGGGACAGCGTGAAGCCAAATATCACCACTACCTGATACCGACACTTGCATAAACTGTCATGTAAAAACAAGTGAATCAGAAGTTCGTCTAGTATTCTGCTGAAGTCGGAGAGCAATCATGTGACATCCCCTGCTTGCTGCCTTCATGACACCACGGTGTTTAATCATATTTCCGTTGTTTCTGTATTAAAAATTGTGTGTTATGACAGTACGCCATTTTAATGTAAAGATGCAATGAACATTTGTCACTCTAGGTGCGATTTGTTATAATCAAATGTCGGCTAATGACACATCTTCTGTAAGAGCCCAAAGAAAGTTTACTATAGTTTACTATAAACCATCTTTCACGTGTTTGCTATGGTCTTGTGGTTGGAAACATGTGATTGAAAGTTGGAGAAAGTAAAATCAACACTAGATCTACGCTAGTATCTTTTTGTGTTGCTTGTCACCAATACTTTGCTATTTGTACGGAATATGTCGCAATTTTTGAAGGTGTGTGTAGCTGGGAACCCAACAGCACAAATTACAATGCTACGAATGAAACGGGCAGCAATCATATTTATAGTCTTGCTTGTCAGAAATACGAAGCTGCTACGAATCTTTAACAATGCTTTCGTAAATTTGTTGATCAAGACAGAGATCGCACTACACGTGTCAGGGACGTCAAGTGACCGCTTTCTGACTTCAGCCGAATGCCAGAGATAGTCCTGATGTTCAGTCACTTGTCATACAAAAGCACCTGTGCCTACCTGCTGGTAATCCTCTTTGCCCTTCTGCCTAACCACACTACGTTGGGAAGATTTCCTTTGAAAACTACAAGGACTTGGGAAAAAGGACTAGGATAACAGATCATAGATACAATGATTGAAAGTAAAATATGAAAACACGGCTCTTTTCCTTATTTGAAGTTACCTGCCGTCACGTACAGGAAGCTAGAGACATCGAGAAACCAGAAACAACACATCCAACTAAATGACACCATCACAGGAAATGGATCTGATGGATTCCTTTCGATGTGTCTAAATTATTAAGTGGAATAAAATGAAAAAGTAAATTGTTAGTATTGTAAATGACATTAGACTCATAACGGAACTAATGTTAAATTCACTTCTGCGATAATCATCCAAGTAAGCTGGGGAACTGCACTGTCTTTTGCTCTGACGCGTTTTTTTGGAAGACCTTCGCGTGCTTAGAAGCGAGGGCAGTTTGGAGCGAGTGAAACTGGCTTGTAGGCAGTGAAGTCGTGCAGATGACGCTCTCAAATTTACAGTTAAATGTTTGTGAAAGTGCGACTAAATGTTGTTTAAATTGTCTATAAAGTGGTATGGCAAGAGTTTGCACAATTATAATTTGTCTCTAAAAGTTTTTCTCACGGATGTAAGAATGTCCGGACATATATTGCTGCAAAGTAATTGCACCACCAGGACTTCAAGAATAATGGCTCTGGATGGCAACACGGAGAGCAATATTTATCCACATTGTCAGGGACGTGAAGAAATTAAGTACCACATTCATCACCACAAATAACAACTACTCAACTGCCACAAGGCGAAAACTTTTATGTACTCTCACAATTAAGGTCGTGTACGGAGTTAAAGTGAGCTCAGTGCACATGTTCTAATTCTGAAATTTTGAAGAATATAGCTCGTACGTTTCCAGTAGTTCTATGATCCAATATTAAAAGTAGATTTTCATGATACTGTTTCCTTTGTCGTTTTGAAAATCCCAGATTTCTTACTGAACTATAATTCTAAGAATTAAAGTTAAGTGAAGAAAAAATCTTAATATGTTATTTATTTCACTCAGTACATAGTGGTATTAACTGTCGTAATGGAAATATGTAAGGGTAATCCGTCGCCTTTTACCTTATTACAGTTAAATTTGCTTGTGGTCAGTCCTAAATATTAACTGATTTTCATCAGTTACGCCAAATCAGTTTTTTGAACCAATGTAGTTAAAGTGTCTACTTGCATCCATCTTGTTTACAAGTAACTTTGCAGTACTAAAAGAAAAGATTGCATTAATGTATTCACTATATTTCAGAGCAATATACACAATATGCCCCAGCAAGGTTGGCAACAATTGTATTTAATTTTTAATACTTCTTTTCGGGGTGATATACTGATGGTAAGTTAACTTATGGCCTCAGGCTTACACTGAATGTAAATAATGTTTCTTTGGTGGATACAAAGCATCCTGCAGGTAGGAATGCAATGAATTGAGGTATTTGTGTCTGTTGTAAGTAAAAAAACGATTCACAGTATCCACCCAATTATTTGGAATTAAATGTACGACTGCCGTTAACAACAGTTTCAATACAGGCTCACACACGGTTATAACTGGTCAATATTGCATTGTAATAACATATTCTAAACCCAAATGATTGAAAGAACTTTAATAAAAAGTCTAGGTTTACGGCTTTGCTCAAATGAGAAAGTTACGATACATAAGGAGTAAGTTCGCATTGTAATGTGAAAACATGCTGCTAGCCGTCAAAGCGTAACAGTTTAAACGTAGAACTATATGTGCTGTTACAGGAAGGTTACATTTATTATTTACATGCGAAATATTTGATTAGAGGAGAAGTGGCTGAGTTTACATGTTTACCATATTATTTGTCCTCCAGATTGAAATGACAACACTTTCAGGTACAGAGATACCATTGCAACACCTGAGAAGCACCACACAACAATTTAGATGAGGGAATATTTAATTTAAGGGCGTATTGTGACTAATTAGGCCTAAATAATGGAAATAATTACAGTCTCCCAGTAGCTGGCAGTAACTGAGAGTGCCTGCTTGTTTGTGTCTTGCCTGCTTAATGTAATATTTTATCTAAGATGTATTTTATGGGGTTACAAGCCTTGTCAGGTTAGTTTCACTGCATCGATCTTTTAGGCCTAATTTGAAATGTCAACTGCTTGTTTAATATATTAATAGTCAAGGTTATAGGATTAAGATACTTAACTTGAAATTTTTAGGCACCATATTGACAGATATGTCTGTCTGTGGAAAATAACATTGCGCAAACGTCGTATTTCTTTTGGATTTCTAAAATTTTTTGCAGACATTTTACTATTGGAAAGAGCACTATGACACTTTAAAAGCACTAGAGAACAATTTAGATGTGGAAAATAATTAACTTGAGGCTCTGTTACATCTACATCTACATTTATACTCCGCAAGCCACCCAACGGTGTGTGGCGGAGGGCACTTTACGTGCCACTGTCATTATCTCCCTTTCCTGTTCCAGTCGCGTATGGTTCGCGGGAAGAACGACTGTCTGAAAGCCTCTGTGCGCGCTCTAATCTCTCTAATTTTACATTCGTGATCTCCTCGGGAGGTATAAGTAGGGGGAAGCAATATATTCGATACCTCATCCAGAAACGCACCCTCTCGAAACCTGGCGAGCAAGCTACACCGCGATGCAGAGCGCCTCTCTTGCAGAGTCTGCCACTTGAGTTTGTTAAACATCTCCGTAACGCTATCACGGTTACCAAATAACCCTGTGACGAAACGCGCCGCTCTTCTTTGGATCTTCTCTATCTCCTCCGTCAACCCGATCTGGTACGGATCCCACACTGATGAGCAATACTCAAGTATAGGTCGAACGAGTGTTTTGTAAGCCACCTCCTTTGTTGATGGACTACATTTTCTAAGGACTCTCCCAATGAATCTCAACCTGGTACCCGCCTTACCAACAATTAATTTTATATGATCATTCCACTTCAAATCGTTCCGCACGCATACTCCCAGATATTTTACAGAAGTAACTGCTACCAGTGTTTGTTCCGCTATCATATAATCATACAATAAAGGATCCTTCTTTCTATGTATTCGCAGTACATTACATTTGTCTATGTTAAGGGTCAGTTGCCACTCCCTGCACCAAGTGCCTATCCGCTGCAGATCTTCCTGCATTTCGCTACAATTTTCTAATGCTGCAACTTCTCTGTATACTACAGCATCATCCGCGAAAAGCCGCATGGAACTTCCGACACTATCTACTAGGTCATTTATATATATTGTGAAAAGCAATGGTCCCATAACACTCCCCTGTGGCACGCCAGAGGTTACTTTAATGTCTGTAGACGTCTCTCCGTTGATAACAACATGCTGTGTTCTGTTTGCTAAAAACTCTTCAATCCAGCCACACAGCTGGTCTGACATTCCGTAGGCTCTTACTTTGTTTATCAGGCGACAGTGCGGAACTGTATCGAACGCCTTCCGGAAGTCAAGAAAAATAGCATCTACCTGGGAGCCTGTATCTAATATTTTCTGGGTCTCATGAACAAATAAAGCGAGTTGGGTTTCACACGATCGCTGTTTCCGGAATCCATGTTGATTCTTACATAGTAGATTATGAGTTTCCAAAAACGACATGATACTCGAGCAAAACACATGTTCTAAAATTCTACAACAGATTGACGTCAGAGATATAGGTCTATAGTTTTGCGCATCTGCTCGACGACCCTTCTTGAAGACTGGGACTACCTGTGCTCTTTTCCAATCATTTGGAACCTTCTGTTCCTCTAGAGACTTGCGGTACACGGCTGTTAGAAGGGGGGCAAGTTCTTTCACGTACTCTGTGAAGAATCGAATTGGTATCCCGTCAGGTCCAGTGGACTTTCCTCTGTTGAGTGATTCCAGTTGCTTTTCTATTCCTTGGACACTTATTTCGATGTCAGCTATTTTTTCGTTGGTGCGAGGATTTAGAGAAGGAACTGCAGTGCGGCCTTCCTCTGTGAAACAGCTTTGGAAAAAAGGTGTTTAGTATTTCAGCTTTACGCTTGTCATCCTCTGTTTCAATGCCATCATCATCCCGGAGTGTCTGGACATGATGTTTCGAGCCACTTACTGATTTAACGTAAGACCAGAACTTCCTAGGATTTTCTGTCAAGTCGGTACCTAGTATTTTACTTTCGAATTCACTGAACGCTTCACGCATAGCCCTCCTTACGCTAACTTTGACATCGTTTAGCTTCTGTTTGTCTGAGAGGTTTTGGCTGCGTTTAAACTTGGAGTGAAGCTCTCTTTGCCTTCGCAGTAGTTTCCTAACTTTGTTGTTGTACCACGGTGGGTTTTTCCCGTCCCTCACAGTTTTACTCGGCACGTACCTTTCTAAAACGCATTTTACGATTGCCTTGAACTTTTTCCATAAACACTCAACATTGTCAGTGAAGGAACAGAAATTTTCGTTTTGATCTGTTAGGTAGTCTGAAATCTGCCTTCTATTACTCTTGCTAAACAGATAAACCTTCCTCCCTTTTTTTATATTCCTATTAACTTCCATATTCAGGGATGCTGCAACGGCCTTATGATCACTGATTCCCTGTTCTGCACTTACAGAGTCGAAAAGTTCGGGTTTGTTTGTTATCAGTAGGTCCAAGATGTTATCTCCACGAGTCGGTTCTCTGTTTAATTGCTCGAGGTAATTTTCGGATAGTGCACTCAGTATAATGTCACTCGATGCTCTGTCCCTACCACCCGTCCTAAACATCTGAGTGTCCCAGTCCATATCTGTTATGCCTTACACGTAGTGTGGTGCAGAAATCTAACTACGAAAATTCACTGGTGCTACTTAACCTGCAAATTTATGGTATAAGCATTTCTCTCTCCCCCCCCCCCCCCCTCTCTCTCTCTCTTTGTCTCTCTAAGATACACGTTTTCGTAATTTTTTGGAGAAGCTATTTTGAACATGGTGTGAACGAAAGGATTCAGATCGTTCAGATGCTTTCGAGCACAGGCAAGATGTCTACTCTAGGAGGACTCTGTGATTGGACGATTCATTTTAATAGCCTATAAAGTACTGTGGTGTGACTGGGTGGTTCGGTTTAGCTACGTCCGCCATTCCAAGAAATGAGATGCGGCCTTGTGGAATGCGAGTGATGTTATAGATAAGGAGGGTGTGGCTCATCACATGATAGGTAATGGGGAGGGTGGGGCTTGTCATGTGATAGATAACGAGACCTGGCTGCCGCTATCTTCCCATTGTGATGTCATGCGTAGGATACTGCACTGGGTTACATGACATCGCAAATGTAAACAAATTACTTCTTGTCTTGTAAACAAAGTGCACCCCAATTAGCATACATATACCAATATCTTGTGCAAGTTGTTTTCATTTCTTTTCTGTTTTGTTTATTATCGTTCTGGTAGTTTTCATATTGTTATTCTAAGTTATTTGTTTATACTGTTTCCTCTTATGATTTTCTGAATACACTAATTGTCATACATGGGAACTCTATATTTTTGTACATCTGTTCTCAGTTATTTTGTTATTTGATTTTTATTTTCTTCTGTGTCATTCTTGAGGTAGTAGAACTTGCAGTCGTTTTAGGTATTTCATGTAGTGCTGTTATTATGGGCTCGTAGGCATTAGTGCCCTGAATCATGTGCTTGTTTCCGCCCAAGTGGATGAGCTAGGGAGCTTGGATGGAGCTATAAGTAGGTAGTCAATGGGTAGTGAGAGGCTATGTGAGGCTTATTAGATGGTTAGTGTGCATCAGAGAATGAAAACGTACTAGGCAGAAATAACTGTTGCAAAATAGCAGCTACCCTAAACCCAGTCCATTGTCAGTAAATGTGAATGTTAAACTGTTTCAGCTGCATTACTGACTCTTTATTTTTTGCTTCAGTCACATGTGGGTATCATTTGTTTAACATCAAGTAAATATTACTTGTTTTCCATAATTATGAAACTAAGAGTGTACGCCAGATATTTGTGACAACAAATATTTTTATCAATATAAAGTTTTGGTAAGAGCTAAACCTTTTGAAGGTATTGACCGACATCTGACGATCTCGTTCAGAAATAACTGTCAACAGAAATTGGGAACCACTGATCTACACTTGTGTTGAGCAGGACACATAAGCTAGTGTGATTCTAGCAGGGCAAACTAAGACGCACCAGTTGAGCAAATATGTAATTTTTTTAACATAACATGTTGTTTTCTGTTTTCTGACTATTTTGACTACGCCTAACGGTATATTAATTTCATGAACTTGTTAATGAGATCATGTCTTCCTGAAACATAATGTGTTACATAAATCACTTATTTTGATAACTAGTACGTCTCGATATCTTTTGATATCGTGGTAAAAGTAAGCAAAGTCATGTGGCATGAATGGTTGGGCGACCCCGAAGGACGGGTTCAGCAGCCTAATTGGAAAGGTTTCTTTCGATGCTTTGCGCCCTCAGGCACCTTTCCTTCGCGAAGTATGAGAGTTGTGTTCGTAAGTACAGGTGACTGTGATGCTTGTGTTTGTGTAGTGTGGTATTGTTTTCGTGATGAAGATGATGAGAGAAGGGAGAGGATGAAACATGTTGCCGGCGCTTTGCCTACTACTTTCGAAGGAACTGTAGGTAAGTAGCTTACTCACGCCATATAAAATTCATATGCTTTCCATTTTGTGCCAGCCTAGTCCGCTGTAACTAGCTATGACGTCACGCATGTTGCACAGTACCTTAAAAATAAAGTAAATAATCTGAAGAGTTAATAGCGTGTCAGGAGTGATGCTAAAATAATAATGTGTTTAGTTTCAGTTTGGTAACTTATACAGTTTTGAAAATTAGGACATTTTACGTAAAAAATCATCGGCGCAACAGGAAGGATCTAGAAACTTCAAAATTTATATTCGGATTCATATTTCATTGTGATTTAATAGAAACAGCTTGCTGGATCTCACAAAGTAATATTTTGGTTGAAATTAATGATTTTCTGTTTTTGTGTCCTAAAAGTTCGGAAGCAAGATAGATTAAGTAAGTGATTAGATAAAGCTAGGTTGTTTACATTTAGGAAGAATGGAGATACACTATAATAACAAAGATGTGAGAAGTTTCAACAAGGTAGCTATAAAACTATAGCTATAACGTCTCTCCAAAGGGCAAGTTCAGAGCTCATCTATTGCGTGCAGTACAACTAAAATAATTCTCTCGCCAAAAGAATTTAATCTAGCCACACTAGAATTTTATTATAGATACTTAACTGTGTGCTGATTGCACAATTAAATGAAGAGCTTCATTGGCCTTCAGCGAATGAAACAATTAATTATTTAGTAACTTGAAGTGGTGTTCTGCTAGCCCCAGCAGCTATATAAATAAGAGTGTGCGAGCTAGAGTAAGGCCCTAGTTCTCTTCTAGATTGCCGTGAGGGATTATCCGAGTGGTCTGAGGCACTATGGACTGTGCGGCTAGTCCCGGTGGAGGTTCGAGTCCTCCCTCCAGCATGGGTGTGTGTGTTTGTCCTTAGGGTAATTTAGGTTAAGTAGTGTGTAAGCTTAGGGACTGATGACCTTAGTAGTTAAGTCCCATAAGATTCACACATCTGAACATCTCTTCTAGATTCATATCAGCGTGCACCCTGTGTCGGAAGCCGCGTCGTGTTTGTGCAGTTGCCAGGAACAGCCTTGGATGCTGTATTAAGTCACTCGGTATGCACGTAACAATGAGTTCGCATTGGGGTAAAAGGTTAATAACGGAACACCACAGGACAGACTCTCTACCATTACTAGCGTAGCGTTTGATGAGTATTAACATCAAATTTTGGCGACCATTCACTTTGAACATTTACATCGATAACGGTTATTGAACAGTTTCGTTATCTAGGGATAATCTGCACAATAGATTCTGAACAGCTCTGATAGTACAATAGCTGATATGGGTAATCATTTGTCTGGAATTTTACGCTTTATCGTTTTCTGAATATAGTGAAAGCTGTTACAGTAAACTGCATTTTCTATGAATCCCAGACATCATCCTAAATCCTAAGAGTAATGAACTTCAATAATCAATAACTTGTATTCTCCATCAGAGTGGGCACAGTGAACTCTAATTACAGGCATCACGTTTTTGCTAATCTCTTTCTGGTTGCCAACATTGTAGTTAGAGAGCCTGTGTTGAGAACGGCAATACAAAAAAAGAAATATAATAATTTTATTTTCCACCCGCCGCCCCACGACACCAAGACGGCCGCCGAGCTTAACGTCCCCATCCTACGAACAGATCATCTACAGTGGTACATGACCTCTCTTCATGAAATACTGCAGAGAGGTTTGGAATTTAATCCAGGACATTGGCATAAAGATTGGTGAACAGTGACTTTACACCGCCACCCCTCCTGTCCCCTCTGCAGTAAAGGTAAAGGGACAATTGACAACAGTACGGGGCATACCCGGACGGTCACCCATCCCTCTACTGGCCATACCCGATGATGCTCAATTTTGGTGAACTGGTGGGAACCGGTGTATCCAACTCGTCACGGTCGTTGACTTGATATCATGATGTGGTTGTACTACGGATTCACAAGAAGTAACATAGTGTGACTACGTCCACGGCATGATGTCGCAAGCAGCAAGCATGACACTGCGTCTGTGGCATGCCCAGAAGCCGCAAACGTGTCTCACTACAGTGGGCGCATAATTGAAGTCGTTAATGTACTGAATAATAAAGTTTATCGTTCCAGGATAGTTACTGCAATGGAGACTGTCTCCTTACATTCTGTCTTGTTAGTGCCAGTCAGGTTGCAAGCATTGTTCTGTGGAATAGCAGAGAAATGTGATAATCTGTGGCACCATTGGATACAACATACGATCACGACTCTTACGTACTGTGTTCAGTTTGTAACGTCTACGCTCGGGCGTACGTTAACTCTTTAAAGCCTGTACTATGGTAAGTTGACGGGCTTCACCTTATAAGAAAGGATTTTAGGAAATATGTTGACCGCGTGTACCTGAATGGAGGCAAAATCAGACTTATACCCACTCAGTAACAACAATGATACGTCAAGCAAGTCTAAAGTGCAACTACACGTTAGGGCGGGCAAGAAACATACACAGCAGATGCTATCAATTGTTAATAATACGGTCGCCAGCCTAATTAGGCATTAAGTGAGTTTTTTCCTTGTAAAAGTGGATGTATGTACAAGCATAACAACACATAGTAATACTGCTTTATATGGTAAATTTTAGAACCAGAAAAATCTACTGAACTAATATTTTCCCTTTCTGTACTAATTTGGACAAGCTATAAATACACATTGCACTATAATGATTACTACAAACTGCGTTTTGTCTATTGATCCAGCTGAAATCGGGCATAGGTTACCCTAGAAATAGCACTTTTGAAACACACATACAATGTCAATTTTAAGAAGGGTAAAACACTGATAAATTTAGGTTTTATATTGACTTTAACTTTGCTGGTCAAATCAGTTCAGTACACTTCAGAATTCAAATGAATAGAAAAGAAAAAAAGGGGGGGGGGACCCTGAAACTATTATGATCACTGTAGTGAAAATTTGATTATTGAGAGCATTAAGCATTCAAGATTTTCAAAATATGATTTATCACTCTTTTTGTCTTATTTCCTGCACATTTAACTACCGTTATTTTTGTCTCAATTTAAATAAACTTCATTACTAAACCAATTTCAACATTATCTTCCAACTTTGCTATACCTATATTATTCGTCCAATATTCATTAACAACAAAGTTCTTTAAACATCATTTTAACATTGATAGGTCTGCAGGTAATTATTATTAACATAAACTTTAAATCTTCATCTTGGGATACTCGGATTGCACAACATGTGGAAAGGACCCTGTCTACGTTAGTTGTGAGGATAATTAATTGATAGGACAGTTCTGGTAAAATTTAAGTTGTTATTGAACAGTATGTAGCAAAGGTGACACTGGTCCACACGAATACAGTACTGAAAGTTTCAACCTGTTCGTATCGATGGGGCGGTCGGCAGGCGGCGAGACGGCGAGGCACAAAGCACACGTGCAATTACAGCAATGGCTCATGAAATATCGGCACTTTACTTCTTCATGGCGTCGCAATGCTTTTCCATTTAGTGCCTAAGGAATATTGTCATGCTGTATAGACGTCGGAAACAGCGCATCCGAGGCTCGACGAAACCACTTTTTCCAGGAGAGCCTCCTCGGTCCAGCACGTGTTTCTCAGATCGATGCCCAACTCCGACTACTACTGCTGAGCCCGTTATGCCGTGCAGCGCCCATGTGCATTTTCCCGCGCTCGCCTGCCTCCACCTTTTACCGCTCCACTACAGACTCTACCTTTTACCGCTCCCCTACAGACAGGGTATTCACCAAAGGTTTTACATTCCACATATTCTAATACATTGCCCACGTATGGACCAGGCGTACAAATACAACTTTCACATCTTACAATAGTTTCAACATTAAGTACACTTCCCTTCGATTACAACATTACTTGAAATTTGACATAAATATTAAAATTTACATCGAAAATTGTTTATAGCTTCTTCAACATAATGGCATGAAACAAAAAAAGAAATGAAATCAGAACATCGATTATACTAATTTATTGAAATTCAGAAGAAAAAAAATTATTACATATATAATAGGATAACGTTAGTGTTGTTACAAGTTCCACCAGCAGTCGTTACATGAGGGAAGTCTTAGAGTACCATATATTGCTGTTCCTTCAGGAAACTTGTAACGAGGCTATATAATTGATTAGAAGTTAGATGTATTAACCATACCATGTGGGTTTCACGGCTGGTGTTTACTTCAGTTAAAACTTCCTGGGTGAGAGGCCCTGATCGATATACAAAACATTCTTAGACTTTTCTTCCACTGCCGGAAACATACTCAGAGGTAAAACGGCAATGAGCCAGAGAATTTACAGAGCTGCGTGAAGGGTAGCCTCATTCGCCCGTGATGCTGGTTATGTGATTACCTCTGGCGGCCGTCTTTGTTCGCGATTGAAAGTGACTGGTCGTCATTCTGTTGGACAAAGTCGACGTGTATATTCTATCGCTGGCCGGAGTGTCCATGCGGTTCTAGGCGCTACAGTTTGGAACCGCGAGCCCGCTACGGTCGCAGGTTCGAATCCTGCCTCGGGCATGGATGTGTGTGATGTCCTTAGGTTAGTTAGGTTTGATTAGTTCTACGTTCTAGGCGACTGATGACCTCAGAATTTAAGTCGCATAGTACTCAGAGCCATTTTTTGTATATTCTATCCAACATAAAACTTCCTTCTTCTCTCTTAAAATTATTATACTGTTTGTTTTGAAAGGACATAAAATTGTAACGGAAAGGAAGACGTTGCTAGATAACATAAAATATGGATGGCGACTTTGCACCGATAGAATGACGATCGATTATTTTTAATCGAGACCAATGGCGCCATCCAGAGATAATTATGCAGTCGGCGTCACGTGACGAATGATAGTGGCCTGTATAAAGTTCTACAAATTCGAGGGCTGCTTGAGCCTTCGTTGCACTTATCATTTTACCTCCAAATGCGTCTCTCGCAGTCAGAGGTGAAACGTCGGAGAATGGTTTTATATATTGACCACGACCTTTCAGTCCTGGAGTTTTAACTGAAATCAAAGATTCTTCATTAATCAAACAGGTTGGTGGTTTGAGCAGGAAACATGATCTGTGGGAAGATAAAGCAGAGTCATCTGCAGTTTCCTACAGTGTTACAGAACCACACATATACAGGAAACGAGTATAGTAAGAATTGTGTTTGCTGGTAATATCACCTTTTCAGAAAACAAGAGAAGCGGCACCAGATGGTCTTACAATGGTGATACAGATTTCTGCACTAATTTAATCTCCGTCACAATGTTTTAACGCCTCCTCCCTCTACTTTGAGCCCTTATCCTACCATCCAATCAGGCAGTGCTTCTAAGTGTTGATAATAATTCCAGTTAACAGTATCACTAATATCGTGAATGTCCATGAAGTTAATTACTCTTTTCAGATTAAAACCAGTTCTGTCAAAGAAAAGAAAAAAAGAAATAGTCATCCTCAGGAGACTTTATGCTAACACCACGTCACACGGCTTCTAGCAATGGTACTGAAGTCGATTTAGTGAGGAGGAGAATACATAGTCTCCAGGTATGCCCTATCCAGCTGAAACTGCTCATCGATGAGTGGACCCCGCAGAGTTGCCGACTGGCAGGCATAATAACTGGTAGATTTCGGATGTAAGGGGACGCCGTGTGGCGCTAACCAAACAGCCTGAAAATCTAAACTGCTTTATTACGGCTCCCCGCCAAGGCTCAATAAAGCGCGCAGCATCATGGCTAAGGCATCCGTCAGCCTCCATTCTATTCTCGCCCCGCAGTGCTGACAGAACGCAGCGTCGACCGGGTGGTGGCTCTCGCCGCAGCTGCCTCTGTCATCGGCGGTTCCGTTTCTGGCCAGTCTCAGCTAGGTGCGCATGTGCGTTGTGGCATGGCTCACACATCCGGTACTATCCAGCCTGGTGACGTAACGGCAGTGGCCCACTGTCCCGTGTTTATAGCCAGCAAGCTGCCTCCCGGGGTTGGTACTGGCCCGATGTTACGGGCGGCTCCAGGTATTGCGGCTTCAGGGCAGACTGACCTGATGTAGAGTCGAACTATGGTAAAGAAACAGCATTCTGACGGTGCCCAGGCGTCACAGCCTCATAGTCATAGAGCTGCGATACTAACAGAAGTGACTTTGGTCTAAAATGGCTAGGTGTTTATACACTACTGGCCATTAAAATTGCTACACCATGAAGATGACGTGCTACAGACGCGAAATTTAACCGACAGGAAGAGGATGATGTGATATGCAAATGATTAGCTTTTCAGAGCACTTACACAAGGTTGGCACCGGTGGCGACACCTACAACGTGCTGACATGAGGAAAGTTTCCAACCGATTTCTCATACACAAACAGCAGTAGAATGGCGTTGCCTGGTGAAGCGTTGTTGTGATGCCTCCTGTAAGGAGGAGAAATGCGTACCATGACGCTTCCGACTTTGACAAACGTCGGATTGTAGCCTATCACGATTGCGGTTTATCGTATCGCGACGTTGCTGCTCGCGTTGGTCGAGATCCAATGACTGTTAGCAGAATATGGAATCGGTGGGTTCAGGAGGGTAATACGGAACGCCGTGCTGGATCCCAACGGCCTCGTATCACTAGCAGTCGAGGTGACAGGCATCTTATTCGCATGGCTGTAACGGATCGTGCAGCCACGTCTCGATCCCTGAGTCAACAGATGGAGACGTTTGCAGGACAACCATCTGCACGAACAGTTCGACGACGTTTGCAGCAGCATGGACTATCAGGTCGGAGACCATGGCTGCGGTTACCCTTGACGCTGCATCACAGACAGGAGCGCCTGTGATGGTGTACTCAACGACGAACCTGGGTGCACGCATGGCAAAACGACATTTTTTCGGATGAATCCAGGTTCTGTTTACAGCATCATGATAGTCGCATCCGTGTTTGGCGACATCGCGGTGAACGCACATTGGAAGCGTGTCATCGCCATGCTGGCGTATCACCCGGCGTGATGGTATGGGGTGCCATTGCTTACACGTCTCGGTCACCTCTTGTTCGCATTGACCACACTTTGAACAATGGATGTTACATTCCAGATGTGTTACGACCCGTGGCTCTACCCTTCATTCGATCCCTGCGAAACCCTACATTTCAGCAGGGTAATGCACGACCGCATGTTGCAGGTCCTGTATGGGCCTTTATGGATACAGAAAATGTTCGACTGCTGCCGTGGCCAGCACATTCTCCAGATCTCTCACCAACTGAGAACGTCTGGTCAATGGTGGCCGAGCAACTGGCTTGTCACGTTACGCCAGACACTACTCTTGATGAACTGTGGTATCGTGTTGAAGCTGCATGGGCAGCTGTGCCTGTACATGCCATCCAAGCTGTGTTTGACTCAATGCCCAGGCGTGGCAAGGCCGTTATTACGGCCAGAGGTGGTTGTTCTGGGTACTGATTTCTCAGCATCTATGCACCCAAATTGTGTGAAAATGTAATCAGATGTCAGTTCTAGCATATTATATCTATCCAATGAATACCCGTTTATCATGTGCATTTCTTCTTGGTGTAGCAATTTTAATGGCCAGTAGTGTACGTTTCTGACCCACGCTTGCTTGGCCTGAAGGGGAGCCGGAGGTGGTCAAATTCAAAAAATTACGATTTTTTTTCGCTACCGAAAATTAATTGGAACATTCCTCTTTAATGTAAACTTTGAATTATTGTTCTACTCGCCCTGGAAGTGGAGCTATTACCATTTTCCCCCACGCCTGCAGAGGAAATGGGCGGGCGCTGAATGCATCTAACACCCTCTCGTGACTTCCTGGCGAACTGCTTGGGATTTTCTCGGCCTGTTACGCATACAGCGCCTTATGTTACGCATACAGCGCGTGTGCAAGGGTTGGCTACATTGTTTTCTGTGACAAATGAAGCGCTAAGAGCGCGGAACATCGCCTCTTTGCTGTTTACCGTTTCGAATTAGTTCAGTGTTGCGCCTGTTGTTAGTAGTATTATACTTCTTGTGTAAAGCGTTGTTCTGGTTATGATGCTACGTTTTAGTAAGCGTGTATGTAAGAAGAGGAAGAACGTAGGGAAAAGAAAATTAACACTGATACCAAGTTGCGATACTACAATTACTGAAACAGTGCGTTCTTCTGCTAAGCAACACATGGCCGGCCATAGCCCTGTGACATCCTCTAGCAGGAAGCTGACTGGTGGAAGTGACAGATTTCGTGAATATGTTAGTGACAGTGATGATATTTTTCATGACTTAGCACAGCCAGAATTGTTACACAAATGTCTACATGGAAAGATGCAGAATCCTAATGAGAGCGTAAACAATTTGATTTGGAAAGTGATTCCTAAAAGGGTGTTTGTAAGCATAAAAACACTGCACTTTGGCATTTATGATGCAATAGCAACCTACAACCAAGGGAACAGCGTGAAGTGTGAAGTTCTGAAGGCATTAAGATTTACAGCTGGGGTGAACACTGTACGAGCACTAAGAAATATTGACAGAGAAAGGATAAGAGGAGCAGAAAGAAGAGAAAGGCATATGAAGTATGATGGAACAACAGGCCAGAAAAGAAGACAGAAGAGGAAGCTTTTGGAGGATGAAGAAGAAGACCCTGATAATCCATAATATAGTGCAGGAATGTATTGAGAAACTTTGATAGCCATTTCCCGTAAATTAGAATTTTTCGAATATAAGGAACATTTTCTCAAAATCCACTTAAGCTAGAGAGATGAAATTTTTAAGCAGCGCTCCTAGTGGTCAAACTTACATTGTAACACAGCCATTTGGCAATATGTTCAGTAGTTTCATTTCAGTTTAATTATAAAGCAATTATTTGTAAAAAATATGGGTCATTAATAAAAATAATTGGAGGAAACTAGAAAAGATACTCCAAAATCCCTCTGTCATAACTGCAATACTAAACCACTCTATATGTAAAAAAAATTCAAATTTTTCTATTTGGTAGTTTATTCATAAATGTTCCTCAAACTTAGTGATTTTAACATGGGCAGCATAGGCACCTCCGGCTCCCCTTAACTATAACTACGGCACCTACACTAAACATTTCGTCGACAGCCGGTGCGCAATGCCTTCCGATCTCTTCTGCTTAAGGACCGCTGTGTCAGCTTTCTCTACAACTTGTAAGGCTGCGTCTCCTCCAAACACTGCGACAGCTGTGTTATATTTGGTAAGGCATAACACCTGCAGTTGCTTGCGGATAGCGCTGCTGCAAACAATTTCCTAATTGTGCATTTTTGACCATATATGGTCGGTGTACTATACAGGGATGTTGACTGCAGCGTTTCACCTGCTTCTCCAAACCGTTGCAGTCATTTTGTTTGGGTTTAAGATCGGGTACTTTAATGCACCACTCCAGGTCCAACAAGGTGCCTGGGTGTTCATCAAACGAGGAACGTACGCCTATAGCCCTGTAAACATAGCTGTGTCATCTTGGGAGACTGGAGTGACAGCAGCATTCTCAATATGCAGATCAATGCGCAACATTTTTTATGAAGTGTGTGACCTAATAGTATTCACGGCATCTTAAATGAGAGTTCTCACGTCATAGTGCAGAAAACACCACCAAAACATCACAAGACATCCTCCGGCCTCAACCACAGCTTCCAGACGCTGCGGATTATACATCTCATTAGGCCATAAATGCACTAGATGCGTTGCATCGTTTGAAGATAGGTTGAACATCGACTTGTCAGACCACACTGCACGCCTACAGTCACTTACTGTCCAGTTTCTATTTTGTTTAGTGCACTGAGGACGTACACCTTTGATGGCTGCTGCGAACAATGCTCATTCCTAAGGTAGTTTTCTATAAGCACACATTGCATATAGCCTCCTTCGCAAATCATTCGTTTATGACTGGTTGAGATAGACCAGCATTCATTGACACCGTGTGTCGTTGAAAAAGCGTCACAATCGTCTCCAGTCCCTGTCGGTTGGGACATTTTTATGAGCATTGTTCTTACGTCGTGTTGAATGGTTGCAAGTGTTTCATTATTTCTTGTAGGCACGTTGGAAACCACATATTTTTATACTATCAAATCAATAACTAAATAAGTGCTGTGATCATGAACATGTCCAAGCAATTTAGGTCTTTTCTGCCATTTTAATTGAATGCTCATATGTAGTTCTACACTACCTACAGAGCTGCGAACGCATCAGGGCGCTCTTTTAAGGGAATGATTCTACTTTGTCCACTAAGCCTTACCATGCGCTCCTTCAGTACTAATAATATTAATGAACAGTTCTAGAAGGGGAGCTGTAATCCCTATTGGTTGGACAGTATCACACTATTGTAGTTCATGTGGGCGACCCTGTTCTCTGACTAGACCTCATTTGCTGGACTATCGGTGAACAGCAAAGACGGTTTTAGTTGAGTGTCTATGTTGGTGCCAACAGCCATGGCACAGTGGATACAACGGTTACCTTCAGATCACGAAAGTTAAGCATGATCAAGAATGCCTAGCACTTGTTTGGGTAACCATCCGGGTCTGCCGTGCGTTGTTGGCAAGCGAGATCCAGTCAGTCCTTGTGAGGTCAATTGAGGAGCTACTTGACTAGGAAGAACCGGCTCCATGTCGTGAAAACTGCCAATGGCCGGGAGAACGCAGTGTGACCCCACTTCGCTCCGTATCCGCATCTTGACGATACCTTTGGGATGGGGATGGCGCAGCGTCTGGTAGGTGCCTTTCGGCTTTGGACGGAGTTTATTTTTAGTATATTTTGGTATTGTAATATATAGATTTTAGTGATTCAGACACCTTTACTTTTTGGAGCAGGACACTGACAGAGCACGGCGTCGCGTTTCCTTGGCTGCGCGCATCAGCACGTCTCCACCACGATACGAGCAGTGGGGCTGAGCTACCGGAAAATGTATTGGAAGAACCAACAATAAAGAGGAAGATTGCTAAAAACAGCCACCTTCTTCTACCCGGCCACGCTCTACAACCCCGACCACGTCTCCCGCTTCGGTCATCCTATTACAAAAATTATGATAACACTAAAATGAGTATAACAGCTTTAGAGATAATGATGATATACTTAAGTGCAATATTATACACATCAAAAAAGGTTTGCATCACCTCCCTTCCGAGAGTTCTGCAACCTGTACAGAAAATTGGAATAGAGATCAACATAAACATCATTTCAGCCCTTTTTATTTCTCATGAAAACAACACAATGCATGTTGTACCACCATACAGCGAGACCTTCAGAGGTGGTCGTCGAGACTGCTGTACACACCGGTACCTCTGATACCCAGTAGCACGTCCTCTTGAACTGATACATGCCTGTATTCGTCGTGCCATACTATCCACAAGTTCATCAAGGCACTGTCGGTCCAGATTGTACCACTCCTCAAAGGCGATTCGGCGTAGATCCTTCAGAGTGGTTGGAGGGTCATGTCGTCTATAAACAGCCCTTTTCAATCTATCCCAGGTATGTTCGACAGGGTTCACGCCTGGAGAACATACTGACCACTCTTGTCGAGCGATGTCGTTATACTGAAGGAAGTCATTCGCAAGATGTGCACGATGGGGACGCGAATTGTCGTCCATATAGACGAATGCCTCGCCAATATGCTGCCGATATGGTTGCACTATCGGTCGGAGGATGGCATTCACGTATTGTACAGCGGTTACGGCGCCTTCCATGACCACCAGCGGCACCCCAAAACAGCAGGGAAACTCCACCTTGCTTCCCTCGCTGGACAGTGTGTTTAAGGCTTTCAGCCCGACCGGGTTGCCTCCGAACACGTTTGCGGCGATTGTCTGGTTCAAGGCATATGCGACACTCATCGGTGAAGAGAACGTGATGCGAATCCTGAGCGGTCCATTTGGCACGTTGGTGGGCCCATCTGTACCGCGATGCATGTTGTCGTGCTTGCAAAGATGGACCTCGCCGTGGACGTCGGGAGTGAAGCTGCGCATCATGCAGCCTATTGCGCACAGTTTGAGTCGAAACACGACGTCCTGTGGCTGCACGAAAAGCGTTATTCAACATGGTGACGTTGCTGTCAGGGTTCCTCCGAGTCATAAGCCGTAGGTAGAGGTCATCCACTGCAGTGGAAGCCCGTGGGCAGCCTGAGCGAGGCATGTCGTCGAAATTTCCTGTCTCTCTGTATCTCCTCCACGTCAGAGCAACATCGCTTTGGTTCACTCCGAGATTCCGCCACACTTCCCTTGTTGAGAATCCTTCCTGGCACACAGTAACAATGTGGATGCGATTGAACCGCGGTACTGGCCTTCCAGGCGTGGTTGAACGACAGACAACACGAGCTGTGTACCTCCTTCCTGGTGGAATGACTGGAACTGATCGGCTGTCAGACCCCTCCGTCTAATAGGCGCTGCTGATGCATCGTTGTTTACATCTTTCGGCAAGTTTAGTGACATGTCTGAAGAGTCAAAGGGACTGTGTCTGTGATACAATAATCACAGTCAACGTCTGTCTTCAGGAGTTGTGGGAACCGGGGTGATGCAAAACTTTTTTTGATGTGTGTATTTAGTTACCGAAGAATTAAAACCTGGTACTGTTATAAACTAAATAAAGCATACGATGCTTAAAAATTCTACTTCGGCTTATTTACTCTCGGAACATATTTCCGGTAGCGACCGTTCTAAACAGATGTTCTGTGTCTCTTTCATGTTGTGGTAGCAGCCGCTGCAAGCAGGCACAGGACACACCGTTACAAGGAGCAGCTCGATGACTCCCCCTCAGAAGGAGAGGCGAGTTCACAAACTCCACAAGCCAATGACCAGCCACATGCGTCAGGGAATCGTACATCTTTAAAGACCGGCGGATACCAAAACTTTCCTTGCTTTCATGCTGTCTGATATATCACCCATAGAACTCATCTGGGATGTCGTAGGTCAGCAGTTTGTTTATTGTGACAGTCCGTTTACAGCTGTTGTGGACTAGTTTATAAAATATGTAGATAGAGACCTGACATTCATATCTAGGGTCTCTGTGCTTTGATTTCATGGCGTTTACGACATTTTTTACAGTGCGTGGAGGCTTCACACTAATCTGAATTTTTTCGATGTCACTCATTATGTAAAGTTCTGTTATCTTAATCACTGGAGTATTCACACGAACTTAATCTTTGGAATAAATTCGGTTTCAATGACAGTCATATTTTTTGATGTTTAAATCTTCATGATCTTGGCGTATGTTACTGTCTGTTTGCATGGTACTTTCTAGTAATGTAAGAGTTCTAGAAAAGTCACTATTCATTGCACTAAAGCAAGATGGGCCATAGAATTAGAAAGGTGTTAAGAAGACGAGACAAAGTAGCCCATTGTTGAATTTAGAGGGTGGCCTGCGAGGGGCAGTGGCGCATCGGAAATTAAAAATCGCCTTCCCTGCCGAGAAATTCAATCCATTTATTCATAAAATAAAAATCAAAATAATTTATGAATTTAAGTTATCGCCTGGGCTGGTGTAATGTAATAACTAATAAAGTTGTATTGCTTTGACAAATTTCAACCATGCCGGTAGTCGCTGTTTACAAAGTTTGTAATCAACAACGCTCAAGTGGTGATAAGTTTGGATATACCGATACGTGCAAAAGGGCTGCCACTTGCTAAACACTACGACAGTAACAACCTTCCAACCTTTATGTAAAGTTTATTTCAATTTCATATATGCAGCTATTTTAACGTTTAGTCAGTCAACAACTTACTATGGAAGAGTGATGTGATTACGCAATGCGCGTGCGGTCTTCGTCAGTTGGTTATAAAAAAGAAAGTGCTGAAACACAATGCCGAAACAACAAACTTTAATCGCTTTCTTTTCTAATAAATGATACCATATTGCGGAAGATATACACTATGTGATCAGAAGTATCCGGACACCCCAAAAACATACATTTTTCATATTAGGTGCATTGTGCTGCCACCTACACCCAGGTACTCCATATAAGCCACCTCGTAGTCATTAGACATGGTGAGAGAGCAGAATGGGGCGCTCCGCGGAACTCACGGGCTTCGAACGTGGTTAGGTGATTGGATGTCACTTGTGTCATATGTCTGTACGCGAGATTTCCACATGTGCCGTGGCGGTGGTATTCCCGATCGATTCTCGCTCCTCGCTTCCCACGCCCGGGTTCCCGGGTTCGATTCCCGGCAGGGTCAGGGATTTTCTCTGCCTCGTGATGACTGGGTGTTGTGTGCTGTCCTTAGGTTAGTTAGGTTTAAGTAGTTCTAAGTTCTAGGGACTGATGACCATAGATGTTAAGTCCCATAGTGCTCAGAGCCATTTGAACCATTTTGATTCTCGCTCTTTGGGCCTCCGAGTGGTTGCGGGGCGCCTCCTGCCCTCTCTGCCCGGTGGCGTGTGCGCGGGCAGTCAAGTTTGGGCGCGAGCGGCCAGTGCATTGCCTTTTGCGTCGGGCTGTGTGTCCCTCCGCGCTGTCGCTGGCCGGGGCCGGTGTTACTTGCTGCTCCCCGGGTCGGTGGTTGGAGTCGTCGCCTGATTACCAGCTATCCTGCCCTGTCTGGCTGCGCCTTGCTAAGGTCTGGGTGACGATTCTCGTGCTGGATCATCTTCTCGTGGCGATTTCCCTGGACCGCGATTGGCAGGAGCTTGTGGCTCTGCTGCTCCCGGATATATTTCACAGGGGAGTACTTTTCCGTCCTCGGAAGTTTGGTGCTGTTTGTGTGTTTCAGCGTACTATGGCTAAGAAGATTATCTTCGTTGTTATGATTGTGTCGGAAACGTGGGCAAACCCCAGTGTTGGTGTTTCTCGGCATTCTGTGAGGTGATGTACCTTACTTATGTGTGTTTTTCTTGGCGTTCTATTGTGCCGTTGCAGAACTTTGTTTAACCTTTCCCCTCCTTACTCTTCTGCAGAGTGCCTTTGGATCCTGTGGCCTGTAATTTCGCTTGTGCCAAGTTCCGTGGTTTTGGGGGATAATTGATTAAATTATGTTTTGGAATTTATGCGATTCTGTGTGTTTGTCTGGGGTTTTTGCTGGCCCGTCCCCGTACGATTTCACGTTTCCCCGCCCGGGTGGCATACGTAAAGTTTAAGGAGAGTGAATTTTGGTATTTTCCGTCCAGTGGTTCGGTGGGCCCCGTGACGAATTGTTTTTTTTGAACCCTGCCTGTCCTATCTCCCTGGTTTAAGGTTGGCTCCTCTGTGCCCGCGCGCAAGTGTGTATGTGGGCGATGGTGATCTTTTCCTGACTTGTTTGCCGTTTCTTGCCGACTTCTCTGCATAGACTGCCGAATCTGTAATTTGGTCTATGCTATGTTAGAGTTGCTTCAAGTTGGTTCGCACACTCCCGTTGGTAATGACATCTGCGCACCTATGAGATTGAATAATGTTTGAATTATTGTAAGCTGGCGGTGTTCGCCGTGTGTGTTAAATTTTAACATGTATTTGAGTTTTGGTGTAATCGTATTTTGTTAACTGAGCTAATTTTATCTTGCCTACCGCTGCGATGTCAGAAATGTTAAAATCTAGCTTCGGGCTCCTTGTGAATTTTTATGTTGATAACTGATGCAGCATTTTAGTGTAATGATTTATCTTTTACGTTTTGGGGAAATTTTATCTTGGCAAATCCTTGGAGTTAAATTGTGCAACTTGTGTCTATGATCTATGGAAATGTTGGGGTGGACTGCACTTTCTCGTTAGGCCTATCACTTATTGTTTTACTAAAAGCATTAAGGGATATTTGTTGAAAGTTTAAAAAAAATTAACAGTCATAAATTTAATCTTAGCTGCGAAGCCATATTTGTGGAGAGTTGTCATTTAAATTTCATTGTCTTCCCAACTTGCCCTTTGCTACTCTATTAAAACTGTTTGTTGTTTCGATTAATCGCAGCTGCGTGCTTTAAAGAACTAAAGCTGATTTTGAAAGATTGAGAATTAGTGCAACTGTTCACTCCAATAAAGCCACCTTGTTAAAAGAAATTTTGGTGCTACCATTTGTTTCCCCCTTGTTCCCCTTCCACGGCTCACCACACTCATAAGCATCCCTAGGTCCACTGTTTCCGATGTGATAGTGAAGTGGAAACGTGAAGGGACACGTACAACACAAAAATGTACAGGTCGACCTCGTCTGTTGACTGACAGAGACCGCCGACAGTTGAAGAGGGTCGTAATGTGTAATAGGCAGACATCTATCCAGACCATCACACAGGAATTCCAAACTGCTTCAGGATCCACTGCAAGTACTATGACAGTTAGGCGGGAGTTGTGAAAACTTGGATGGTCGAGCGGCTGCTCATGACCCACGCATCACGCCGGTAAATGCCAAACGGTGCCTTGCTTGGTGTAAGGAGCGTAAACATTGGACGATTGAACAGTAGAAAAACGTTGTGTGACGTGACGAATCACGGTACACAATGTGACGATCCTATGGCAGGGTGTGGGTATGGCGTGAATGTACGGTGAACGTCATCTGCCAGCGTGTGCAGTGCTAACAGTAAAAGTCAGTAAAGGCGGTGGTGTTATGGTATGAACGTGTTTTTCATGGAGGGGGCTAGCACCCCTAGTTGTTTCGCGTGGCACTATCACAGCACAGGTCTACATTGATGTTTTAAGCACTTTCTTGCTTCTCACTGTTGAGCAATTGGGGGATGGCGATTGCCTCTTTCAACACGATCGAGCACCTGTTCATAATGCACGGCCTCTGGCGGAGTGGTTACACCACAAAAACATCCCTGTAACAGACTGGCCTGCACAGAGTCCTGACCTGAATCCTACATAAGACCTTAGGGATGTTTTGGATTGCCGACTTCGTGACAGGCCTCAACGACCGATATCGATACCTCTCCTCGGTGCAACAGTACATGAAGAATGGGCTGCCATTCCCCAAGAATCCTTCCAGCACCTGATTGAACGTATGCCTGCGAGAGTGGAAGGCTAAGGTTGGGCCAACACCATATTGAATTCCAGCATTACCGATGGCGCCACGAACTTGCAAGTCATTTTCAGCCAGGTGTCCAGATACTTTTGATCACGTAGTGGAGATGACAGTCTCCGGAAAGAAAAGCTAATGAACGTTCTGATAAATTGCTGACTGAATCTTTAGTTACTCTTCCTCATTCTTCGAAAGAAAAATGTGTTATTTCCTTACATCGTTACCTGAAAGGAAGTGCTGAACGTGAGATTAAGTATCAGACAAAATGGGAGTGTCGATACAGTTGATTGTTCTTTGACTGTGTTTGGTGTGGGGCTTTTTGCAATTTTGTGTGAAATGCATTTAAAAAACTATACTGAAGCTCTACAAAAAACAAAGAAGTACTGATTTTTGTACCTTAACACTAAATTTAGAAAAGCTACTGAAGCACATGAAACTAGAAAAGCACACCAAATCTGTAAAACATGCAAAAGCCATTGCACTTGAAAATTTATGAACTACCGGAATTAAACGCCCCAATTCATCCTCAGATACTTAAACAAACTGTAATTGAAAAAAAAAGTTTTAATTCGAATTATGTGCCTCCTTACTAAGAAAGAATTCGCCAATTTCGGAAAGTGAGTTCCGATCGGTCGCGAAATGAAAACCACTGCGAAAATTCGATGAAGCTTCGCACAGACGTATTGGACAGTGTCTGTAGTATGTCCGTCGATCGCGTCTCGTCGCTCTTTTCAGTTCCGAGTGCACAGCGACCATATAAAAATGCCTAGCAAATAGCATCTACCGTCAAGTAGGAGGGATCTTATGTCATGAAGTCCACATAACACAACAGTCATGAAGCCCACATAACACAACAGTTCCTTCTTCGTGACAAATCCCATCCGCACTCTGCAAGGGCAACAATCATGGTCCTGCAGCATTTTCTATGGGATACGCTTGATCACCCACAATACAGCCCGTAACTGGCTACCTCTGAATTTCACCTCTGCTCACATTAATCGGTGGCTATGACCTCTGAATTTCACCTCTGCTCACATTAATCGGTGGCTATGAAGGCAACATTTTGGCACAGTCAACGAGCCGTAGATTAACGCAGTGCATTGGTAAAAAGCATAGGCGGCTGTCTTCTGTGATGAGAAGAACTGGTGGAAAGCACAGGCGGCGGCCTTCTATGACGAGGGTATCGGAAAGTTGGTACAGTGCTACGACAAATGTCTAAGTCGGAGCGGCAACTATGAAGAAAAGTAGCTGCAAGACATTTTTGATTTTCACAGTGGTTTCCATTTCGCTACCTACTGCAACTTATTTACCGAACAGCCCTTATAGGAACCTTTAATTCGTCAGATACTACTAAAAAGCTGCATTAATCTTGAAGACTGGGTTACATTTCAATGTGTAAGATCCACATATGTTAGCAAATATGCCGGCCGCAGTGGCCGAGCGGTCCTAGGCGCTTCAGTCTGGAACCGCACGACTGCTACGGTAGCAGGTTCGAATCCTGCCTCGGGCATGGATGTGTGTCATGTCCTTAGGTTATTTAGGTTTAAGTAGTTCTAAGTTCTAGGGGACAGATGACTTCAGATGTTAAGTCCCATAGTGCTCAGAGCCATTTGAACCATTTTAACAAATATACCGGGTGATCAAAAAGTCAGTATCAATTTGAAAACTGAATAAATCACGGAGTAATGTATATAGAGAGATAAAAATTGATACACGTGCTTGGAGTGACATGGGGTTTTATTAGAACAAAAAAAAATACTAAAGTTCCAAAAATGTCCGACAAATGGTGTTTCATCTGATCAGAATATCAATAATTAGCATGACAAAGTAAGACAAAGCAAAGATGATGTTCTTTACAGGAAATGCTCAATATGTCCACCATCATTCCTCAACAATAGCTGTAGTCGAGGAGTAATGTTCTGAACAGCACTGTAAAGCATGTTCGGAGTTATGGTGAGGCATTGTCGAATGTTGTCTTTCATCATCCCTAGAGATGTCGGTCGATCACAATACACTTGCGACTTCAGGCAACCCCAAAGCCAATAATCGCACGGACTGAGGTCTGGCAACCTGGGAGACCAAGCATGACGAAAGTGGCGGCTGAACACACGATCATCACCAAACGACGCGCGCAAGAGATCTTTCACGCGTCTAGCAACATGGGGTGGTTCTAATAAACTCCCATGTCTTTCCAAGCGTGTGTGTCAATTTTTACCTCTCTATCTACATTACTCCGTGGTTTATTAAGTTATCAAATTTATACTGGCGCTACAGTACGGGACGTCCACAGTGTACAACACCACAAGAAGACCGATATCTCAACATCAGTGGCCGCAGACGGCCATGCAATACTGCCGGTAGCCTTGCTCAGGACCTTACTGCAGCCCCTGGAACAGTGGCCTCCAGAAACACAGTCTGCAGACGACTGAACAGACATGATTTATTCGCCCGGAGACCTGCAAGGTGCATTCCACTGACCCCTGGTCACAGGAGAGCCCGTAAAGCCTGGTGTCGAGAATACAGTACATAGTCATTGGAACGGTGATCCCAGGTTATGTTCACGGACGAGTCCAGGTGTAGTCTGAACAATTATTCTCGCCGGGTTTTCATCTGCCGTGAACCAGGAACCAGATAACAACCCATTAATGTCCTTGAAAGGGGCCTGTATGTAGGTCGTGGTTTGATGGTGTGGCGTGGGATTATGATTGGTGCACGTACACCCCTGCATGTCTTTGACAGAAGAACTGTAACGGTCAGGTATATCGGGATGTCATTTTGCACCAGTACGTCCATCTTTTCAGGGGTGCAGTGCGTCCCACCTTCCTCCTGATGGATGATAACGCACGGCCCCACCGAGCTGTCATCGTGGAGGAGATCAAATGGTTCAAATGGCTCTGAGCACTATGCGACTTAACTTCTGAGGTCATCAGTCGCCTAGAAGTTAGAACTAATTAAACCTAACTAACCTAAGGACATCACACACATCCATGCCCGAGGCAGGATTCGAACCTACGACCGTAGCGGTCGCTCTGCCCCAGACTGTAGCGCCTAGAACCGCACGGCCACTCCGGCCGGCGTGGAGGTGAAAGGAGTGACCTGCCAGTTCTACAGATCTAAACCTCATCGAGCACGTCTGGGATGTTGTCGGTCGACGTATCGCTGCACGTCTTCAAACCCCTAGGACACTTCAGCAGGTCCGACAGGCACTGGTGCAAGAATGGGAGGCTATACCCCAGCAGCTGCTCGACCATCTGATCCAGACTAGGCCAACTCGTTGTGCGGCCTGTTTACGCGTGCGTGGAGATCATATCCGTATTGATGCCGGGGTACATGCGCAGGAAACAGTGGCGTTTTGTAGCACATGTGTTTCGGGACGTTTTTCTCAACTTATCACCAATACCGTGGACTTACAGATCTGCGTCGTGTGTGTGTTCCCTATGTACCTTTGCTATTAGCTCCAGTTTTGTGTAGTGCCACGTTGTGTGGCACCAAATTCTGCAATTATCCTTAATTTATGAGCATGAGTGTATTTGTACCGTTCTATTTTTTTTAGTACCGTATCTCTGAATTTGAAGCCTATAACATTTCCTCCTCCTCGTCATGATTAACACCCTCCCCCCCCCCCCCATCCCTCTCCCCCACACTCCCGTGGGCGCGAGGAACGGTTGTATTCATCGCTGAAGTAGCTCATAATAAATTATTAGAATTTTGTCCGCTCAGGGAGGACGCTGTCACCACAGAGAAAGTCAACTCCGTGTTTGTCTGTTCTGCACAACAGCAGAAGTCCTAGATCCAATTCTTTACTCCAGAAGAAGCAAAATGAATCGTTGATTGGCATGCAGCGAGGGGAACATACAGAGATCTTCGAAAGCGATTCTACTGTAGTTGGTAATAGTGTGTGCCAAGTGCAGCGATGTTCTTTTCTTTTAACATATTTACAGACTAATGTGAACTCTTAGGAACAGACTGATAGAAGCTAGGACAAAAATTCGGTTGGAAGCATTTGGTTAAGTCAGGTAGGTACATCTTTTCAGAGATTCTGTCAAACACTTTTGATGAAACATTTTTGAGACATTAAAAGGAAGGTCAGCGTTGGCCGTAATATTGATGTTTTATTGATAGCAGAATCGATTTTCGATCACAAAGTGATCATCTTCAGTGCTGTACAAATTAAACTCAGACACTGGTACCAAGTTATCAATAACCAAAACTAGGAAGCGATCACAATATTCCTAGTTTTGGGTATTGATAACTTGATACCAGTGTCTGAGTTTAATTTGTACAGCACTGAAGATGATCACTTTGTGATCGAAAATCGATTCTGCTATCAATAAAACATCAATATTACGGCCAACGCTGACCTTCCTTTAACTTTAACATATGTGGTCGTTGTGCACACAGCACTCCATAGAATCGCCAATCAATAATTTTTGAGACAGTTTTACAGTCTGGACCACCGTAAATGTCGGGTTTGCCTTCTGCAGCTGAGAATATACACGTTTTTAAGTTGATGGTGAACGACAGTCTTCCTTGTAGTAGGGGCCCTGCTTTTTCAGGATTTGAGAAATTTTTGTATCTGTTATTTAATTTTGTGACCATATTTCCATCCTGACGCTACAGTTGTCAAGGTAACCTAAGGGAGCTAAGTCGTGTACGGCATTTGTATGCGAATCGTGTAAGCTTTATTCTGTGCGATATCGTATATTAACTCTTAGGGGATCGTATTATCAGCGGTGCGATTTGGGGACTAGCCCAGCATTTCCCTAAACGAGCGTAGGAAACAGCTTGAAAATGTTAGGCTGGTGAGAGTTCCAGTCCGAGAGCAGGTAAGCCTGCCGCACAGATCGGATCCGCGCCTGGCGAATCTTGTCTCGCAAGCTAAGGTGCTGTACGGTACATCATACGAGGAGGTCAAGATGCTCAGAAAATTGTGGGCAGTGGAAAAGAATGAGCAAAAGGGAAAATTTTGTAAGTGTAATGTTGCAGAACATTAAAAAGCGATACGAACTGACGAAATTCTATATATATTTTCTTAAGGGGAGATGCCATAACACAACAGTTTCCAATCTTCCTTAGACATTTACCACTGAGTACAATTAGACATTAGCTAGGTGACTTTAGCACCTAACTGAACTGTAGAACGAAAGATTTTTCTTGGAACTCTTTTATTTTTAAAATGATGAAAGATAAATGGTATTTGGAGTGTGTGTGTGTGTGTGTTTTAGAATGAATGACGAAGAAATTCGCTGTGCATCGTCAGTGTTTCTCAAAGCTCCTTCGCATGTAAGAAAGCTAACTATCTTCAGGGAGGGTAGACGCTTGTTACAAAACATAAACCCCTGCGTTACTCGTCTCCATTGCGGCACTTGATTTACCTGCACACTGCAACCTCATTTAAAATCAGCCAAGTACCATACAATTCGTAAATCACTTGACTGTTGCATTCCTTACTTCTGAAATGGCAGAAATTGCAAGACTTTAAGCTGCTTATGCTCTCTATCTGACCACAGTCACTGATAGTAATAATACTAATAATAACAATACTGTACTGTAGTAGCCCTTGTATAGTTACTGCTCTGTCGTGCCGTCAATTAATTCATTTATCTGCTTCGACGTGAGTGCTGAGGATAATTACCCACAGGTTGGGAATCACTGCCCTAGCACAATGAGGAACAAGTTGATGCATCACAGTCAGACATAACGAATCACATAACAAAGGAAACTTCAGAAAAACGCACACTGAATTATTGAAAATCGTGGAAATTTCAGTCCATCGAGTAATAATTCGAGGTACTTAAGATTGCCAAGAACATTATGCGGTACAACATTTTCTTCAGATAGTGAAATCGTCGATAACGCTGTTACCAGCTTTAGCTCATCGTTATCCGCACGCACAACTCATCTGGCGGTCTCGTTACGTTCGGTAACGAGAAATACGTTCCATTGCGAGGTAGGGTTCGTTAACTATGTCATCCTTTCTCGGTGTGAAGCCAAGTTACTCGCTTGACTCATTCGGTAAACATTGATCCCTGTGGTTCATTTTCTCTGGCGTCTGCATCCTGTATCGATGTCCGATATAACTTATTTGTCACAGCAGGCGTCACGTTTGCCAACGTTATTTCTGAGAAGCCGATCGATAGTTCACGTGAAATAATGTAAGTTCCCGTTCCTTCAGCGCAGACAAAGCCGTTACATTTCACTAGTCAGATTAAAGGACTCTTTATCTCTTATCGGCCAACATTTGATAAGAACATTACTGCCTTACTTGAACCTGTGCTTTTACCATCTTATTTTCAGTTTAAGGGTGAATTTTATGAGCAGATTGACGGCGTTGCTATGGGAAGCCCCCTCTCCCCCCCCCCCCCCCCCCCTGGCAGCTAATTTATTCATCGAAGACTTCGAGGACATGGCACTGGACTCAGCAAGTTTTAAACCGACGGTCTTCTGGAGGTACGTGGACGACACATTTGTGGTATGGCCACGCGGGATGGTTCAATTACATCGATTTCTTGACCATTTGAATTCTATCCATTCTAGTATCAAATTTACTATGGAAATAGAAAAAGACGGTTGCCTTCCCTTTCTGGATGCTGTAATTCGCCGTAAATTTGATGGCACATTAGGACCTGCCGTATATCGGAAACCAACACACACAAATCTATATCTATATGCCAGTAGCTGCCGTCATCCTTCACAGACCGTAGGTGCCCTTAAGACCTTAGTGCAGAGGGCGCACTGTATATCCGATAAAGATAATGTGCAAGAAGAGCTCACATGACTCAGGGGCATTTTTAAAGCGAATGGATTTTCTCCGCAACAAATTCGTAGAGCATTCAATGCAAAACCTAGAGTGGAGGTATGTAATGGGGAAGACGTTAGTAATTCCTTCAGATCAAGTGCGTTTTTGCCCTCGAAGGTAGGCCGTATTCTTGAGAAACACGGTGTTAAGGTGATATTCCGGCATCCCACGAAGATTGCAGCTTGCTCGGCTCCGTAAAGGACGATTTACTGCTTTGTAAAGCTGGAGTGTATCAGATTCCTTGCGGAAATTGTGAGAAGTCACACACAGGTCAAACAACACGCACCGTTCATGAGAGATGTGCCGACCACCGAAGATACACACGCTTATCACAGCCAGACAAGTCAGCAGTGGCCGAACATTGTACTGATACAGGGCATTCCATGAATTATAGTGATGTGAAGATTTTAACATCCACCTCTTCCTTTTAGGAGTCTGTCTTCAAGTAAGCTATAGAGATTAGATTAGCTAATAATTTAATAAATAGAGATTATGGTTTTAATTCGGACAAAGCATGGAATCAGGCTCTTGGGGTAATTAAACTGCAGATAGGTCGTCATGGTGTCACCGCCGCCGATCATACGTCGATAAGCGAATCGAATGTCTGCACGCCTTCGCCACAGGCGGCGCATGTGTAAGCGTATTTCTTTTCCGCTGACCATCATCTGTGACCCGCATGCGCAGTACGGCCGCGGTGGAGCATATAAGGCCGCAACTGGCATCTTGTCGTCAATCTGAGGATGGCCGAAAGATACGCAGCCGAAATATCAGTTGAGGAAATTTTATTTGCGCGATTGCAGGCCCGAAATTTAATGGATAGATGATTGTAGTTCAGATTTAGTACAGTACCCTTTCACAAACACATGTAAAATATGTCAGTGGCTTCCTAGTATTAAGGAATAATGGTTTGAGAAATAACAGCCCAACGTAAATAATTCTAAAACTAAGCTTTTGATCCATTTACAGAGACTAAAAACAAATGCGCTGATGCCTAAATGGTTGATAAAAACGAAGAAACGTACTACACAGTGAGAAAGCATACTGTTCTAACAGCTCTCAGCGAATTTATCTAAGGAGTTCTAAGAAATTAGAAGGCAGAAGAAATATAGATAGAAAACACAGTATAAAATTCATCGCCCTAATAATTAATACCCGAGTCATCTGAAAAACTACGTGTGTAACAAATCGACGCAGTAACGGGCCTATAAACGCTTTGTGCCAATTTCTGATATGCGTGATGAAATTTACAAGCCAAACTTAATTTGAATTTGAGTATGATCTCTTGAAGGATTGCGTCGAAGGAAATAAGTCTGATCTAAGAATGAAGTCCCTAAACTCAGATAGGACGAAGCTGCATGTTCAAGGCGATAAACTGAATAAGACAAAAAAGTATCGATACATTGCTCCTTGTATTGATGGTAAGATCTTCAAAGCTATCCTTTTTGAACCCTAATATTTATTTTGTAGAACTTTATATAAAGAGATACTAATGTCATTTAAATTGTAAGTCTCATTCAAATATCTTTCCTGTAGAATAAATGTGGTAATTAGTGCTGGAATGAAGGCATTAAAGAGGATGATTTGCTTGCCTGGTAACTGTTCGCCTTTTGTTACAATCTTTCATGAATAAATCAGAGCAATCGATGTGTGGCCCTTAATAGTTGATAAGTGAATGAACAGTTGCAAATAATGAATGTTATCAATGACATGAGTTTAAAATATCAAGTTTATTTGTCACTCCCCTTAAATAGGGTTCAGAAACTTTACATATTTATAAAATGTTATAATGAAACTATCTTAGCTGGTAAATTGTTTATTCAGCTATAATTATATTGGTAAACTGAGTTTCCATACAAATAATTTTTAAATCAAATAATTTTTTTAAGACACTCAGTTGCCTGCTTTTTCAGCTATGGCATAAGGGAGACGCACACGGAGTGTTTCTATTGAAATATGATTTGTAGCTTTTTCATGTAGTGAGCACCTTTCGCCGCCAGCTTTATGATAGCAGCAGTCGAGTATTTTTAGAAGTATTTTGTTTTGTTTTTGACGATATTTATATTAACAAACCACAGGTAACTAGAAACGGTGTGCAACCTATTATTTAAATCAACGTGAGGTGTTTCGTCGTAAGCTGCTTTTATCTGCTAGCATACATCATTTCAGACGGGGCCCACTGCTTTAATGATTTGGCAAGTTTACTTCTAGTTTTGTGGCAGGATGCCACTCATGCCACCACGTTCGTCAGTTAACCTAAGGGAGAGAAGACGTGTCCGCTATCTGTTTGCGAAACGCGTAGACCTTATTCTGTGTGTTATAGTACAGTATTTTAACTGATTGCATACTGTATTTTCTAATGTGCACCAGACCGGAATATGCCTAAATGAGCGTGGGAAATATCATAGGAAACCACACTCGAGTTGGACGATGTATCACCCTGTCCGTCCTAACCACCATGAGGATTCGATCCGGACTTGATTCGAAGCCCTGTCACGAAAATAAAAGCACTGCACGGCAGGATATAAGAGAAGGTCCCCTATTTCGACGTAAGTTATATGCATACAGCAAAAAGAAGGGCCAGAACACGTTGTAATAGCCACTGGTCAGTTACACTGTTGGACGTTAAAATTACAACACCATGAAGGCGGCACTGAACAATCGAACAATCGTTAAATTAGGATGAAGTATGCAACATACTTCACTATTCATATGAAAAGCTTACAAATAATAAACAAAAGGAGAAAACATCAGCAACATGTCAAATTCCGATTAGGAATCAGTCTGACTTATTACCTGAAATAGCAGAAGAGTCTGAAGCAGTTTTTGAGAAAAACAGAGTGCAGCAAACTCATAGAAATGACTTTAAGGCTAAGTAGGTAGAAAAGTCAACTAGAAAGAAATAGAGACCTGCTGTTAGATATCAGTTATGGGAGGGATGAAGGCCAAATGCTACAAGAAAATACCATTTCACAAGTGTAGTGAAACCTATTGCCAAAATTAGCCACGTGATAGGGAAGTTAGGCGTCTTGTGCATAAATTTTGATGAAGATCATCAGATACTTACAGTAGGAGGAGCAACTCTGAGTATAGTATCAAATTCGAACTGGAGAAAACAGGTACAGCAACAACACACATTCCTGTGGGGTTTTTGGCCTTTTTCCAGCACCATGACTAGCCCTGGACTAACACAGCTGTCAGGCACGTAAACAAAGAGCTGAGTGGATTACTTTTGACTGAAACAAAGTCTCATATATGTGCTGCATCTGTTGCTGCAATTGGGTTTTCACAAATCATGGCCTGCACCTGAATAGGAGGGGAACAGATCAGCTGAGCGTCTTACAGGAAGTATGAATGGAGTGGGCCACGAGTACACAGCGCAAAATCTCCGTGGTTGCTGATGCCCCCTAATGTTCTGATGACACAAACTAATTTTGTTTCGCTGGAAGCGATTACATATATTATGCTCATGCTCTGTTAAAAATTCTTTCAAGACCTTAGATTATAGCCTGACTCTAACCTAAATAACAGGGGAAGTGCTTAGGGTTCCGTACAAACTTATAGGCAGTTCACCTATAGATTTTGATGAGTGAGTTAATGACTATCAAAATATGTTACATAAATGACGATATCTTTGATTGCGTTGACTTAGAAACTTATCTTTTTTTAGACCACCAACAGACTGAAGACCTTAATACTTGACACACATTTCAACTTTGTACCTCAATCTGTTTCTGAGAAAAAGAAGTCTTAAGAGACAGGTAAAAGGAAGTGATATAACTACAAATGAACAGTTTTACGATTTTTTGCTTTACTTGTACTTTTAAAACAAATTTAATGATCCTAGGTCACTGAGATGTACCCTATACGTATTGATGAGTGATTTTGCGAGTATCAAAATATGTAACATAAAGGGCCTTATCTTTTGATTGTACTGACATGGAAAGTTTAATTTTTTACACCACCAAGGGACCATAGACCTTAGCATTTGACATAAATTTCAACCTGATATCTCCATCTGTTTCTGAAAAAAGCCATCTGAACAGACGGGAAGATAGACAGACAGCAAAGTGATCCTAAAAGGGTTTAATTTTTTTCCTACTGACATACATAATCCTAAAAATGTGCCTTTCTGACTTCAGTAACCACAGGTACTTTGCGTTGCCTTCCCCCACTCCCCAAATGAGCTTCTTCTATGCTTAGAAGATTTATAAAACTGTAAAGTAATAGATGTTCTGTCCCACTCTGAACCCCACATAACCAAAGGGATAGCAAAGTTATGTACAAGGGATTATAAGTTAGCATCATTTTCTATTGAGTGGTCATGAGAAAAGGAGGAGATGCAACATACGTAAAAGCTGAACATCAGGTCAAGAATATTGATACTGTCAGTTTTTGTGTAGATCAGAAGCTAGAAGCAAGTGCTTATGAACTGTTGCTGCAAAACACTTATTTTGTTGCTGCAACAGTCTACAGATACACTCTTGAAATTTATGAGAAGTCTAGAGGCATTAGTAAGCTACCTGTCAAATAAGGAGGAACAGTAGTTTGTGGAGATTTCAGTGTAGATTTCTTAAAAGATACAGAGAGGAAAATGAACTAGAATCGTTATTTGAGAGTTTGACTCTTACATCAATGATTAATTTTCCAACTCATGCCCATCAAGATGGTAGGATCCTGATTGATAACATTTTTATAAACTGTGTTTAGGTTGAAACAACTGATGTGTACCCAGTAGTTAATGGGCTATCTGATCATGATACTAAAGTAATGTAAATATGCAGTACACCTTATGCCCCAGAGACAGCTGTATGCAAAAGCACTGAGGCTTATTTATGAGGACAGGGTACAATATTTTAAGAGCCAGTTGAAAGAGGGGGTATGGGATGAGGCGTATATAGAAAGATATGTTAATGTCAATTTCATTTTATTGCATAGTAAATTTGTATCAGCGTTTGAAATTAGCATTCCTAAAATGTTATCTGGAAAAGCCATTAAAATGTAATCCATAGAGAACTAAGGGAAATGTAAGACGAAGAGGGAAGTTTATAAAAAGGTCAGAATAGGTCAATATGTAAAGTTACTTGGATACTACAAAAAATTAAAATGTCCACAAGTATGCACGTGATGACAGAAATTAATAATGCAGATAATAAGATTAAAATCATGTGGGATATTGTCAAACAGGAAGCAAGACAACTAGCTTAGAAACAAGATACCATAACAGTTAAACTACATGACAATATTGCGACTGATGATTTACAACTTGCTAGTACTTTTAACAATCACTTTCTAAATGTAGCAGCAAAAATAGGACTAAACGATTCAATTGAAAAAGGAAGCGAATATATTGAACATATAATTCTACAAAACTTTAAGCAGTTAGAAGCAGCACCAACATCCTTCAGTGTTGTTGTTGTTGTGGTCTTCAGTCCTGAGACTGGTTTGATGCAGCTCTCCATGCTACTCTATCCTGTGCAAGCTTCTTCATCTCCCAGTATCTACTGCAACCTACATCCTTCTGAATCTGCTTAGTGTATTCATCTCTTGGTCTCCCTCTACGATTTTTACCCTCCACACTGCCCTCCAATGCTAAATTTGTGATCCCTTGATGCCTCAAAACATGTCCTACCAACCGATCCCTTCTTCTAGTCAAGTTGTGCCACAAACTTCTCTTCTCCCCAATCCTATTCAATACCTCCTCATTAGTTATGTGATCTACCCACCTTATCTTCAGCATTCTTCTGTAGCACCACATTTCGAAAGCTTCTATTCTCTTCTTGTCGAAACTAGTTATCGTCCATGTTTCACTTCCATACATGGCTACACTCCATACAAATACTTTCAGAAACGACTTCCTGACACTTAAATCTATACTCGATGTTAACAAATTCCTCTTCTTGAGAAACGCTTTCCTTGCCATTGCCAGTCTACATTTTATATCCTCTCTACTTCGACCATCATCGGTTATTTTACTCCCTAAATAGCAAAACTCCTTTACTACTTTAAGTGTCTCATTTCCTAATCTAATTCCCTCAGCATCACCCGACTTAATTCGACTACATTCCATTATCCTCGTTTTGCTTTTGTTGATGTTCATCTTATATCCTCCTTTCAAGACACTGTCCATTCCGTTCAACTGCTCTTCCAAGTCCTTTGCTGTCTCTGACAGAATTACAATGTCATCGGCGAACCTCAAAGTTTTTACTTCTTCTCCATGAATTTTAATACCTACTCCGAATTTTTCTTTTGTTTCCTTTACTGCTTGCTCAATATACAGATTGAATAACATCGGGGAGAGGCTACAACCCTGTCTTACTCCTTTCCCAACCACTGCTTCCCTTTCATGCCCCTCGACTCTTATAACTGCCATCTGGTTTCTGTACAAACTGTAAATAGCCTTTCGCTCCCTGTATTTTACCCCTGCCACCTTCAGAATTTGAAAGAGAGTATTCCAGTTAACATTGTCAAAAGCTTTCTCTAAGTCTACAAATGCTAGAAACGTAGGTTTGCCTTTTCTTAATCTTTCTTCTAAGATAAGTCGTAAGGTCAGTATTGCCTCACGTGTTCCAACATTTCTACGGAATCCAAACTGATCTTCCCCGAGGTCGGCTTCTACCAGTTTTTCCATTCGTCTGTATAGAATTCGCGTTAGTATTTTGCAGCTGTGACTTATTAAACTGAAACTTCGGTAATTTTCACATCTGTCAACACCTGCTTTCTTTGGGATTGGAATTATTATATTCTTCTTGAAGTCTGAGGGTATTTCGCCTGTCTCATACATCGTGCTCACCAGATGGTAGAGTTTTGTCATGACTGGCTCTCCCGAGGCCATCAGTAGTTCAAATGGAATGTTGTCTACTCCCGGGGCCTTGTTTCGACTTAGGTCTTTCAGAGCTCTGTCAAACTCTTCATGCAGTATCTTATCTCCCATTTCGTCTTCATCTACATCCTCTTCCATTTCCATAATATTGTCCTCAAGTACATCGCCCTTGTATAAACCCTCTATATACTCCTTCCACCTTTCTGCCTTCCCTTCTTTGCTTAGAACTGGGTTGCCATCTGAGCTCTTGATATTCATACAAGTGGTTCTCTTCTCTCCAAAGGTCTCTTTAATTTACCTGTAGGCAGTATCTATCTTACCCCTAGTGAGACAAGCCTCTACATCCTTACATTTGTCCTCTAGCCATCCCTGCTTAGCCATTTTGCACTTCCTGTCGATATCATTTTTGAGACGTCTGTATTCCTTTTTGCCTGCTTCATTTACTGCATTGTTATATTTTCTCCTTTCATCAATTAAATTCAATATTTCTTCTGTTACCCAAGGAGTTCTATTAGCCCTCGTCTTTTTACCTACTTGATCCTCTGCTGCCTTCACTACTTCATCCCTCAGAGCTACCCATTCTTCTTCTACTGTATTTCTTTCCCCCATTCCTGTCAATTGTTCCCTTATGCTCTCCCTGAAACTCTCTACAACCTCTGGTTCTTTCAGTTTATCCAGGTCCCATCTCCTTAAATTCCCACCTTTTTGCAGTTTCTTCAGTTTCAATCTGCAGTTCATAACCAATAGATTGTGGTCAGAATCCACATCTGGCCCAGGAAATGTCTTACAATTTAAAACCTGGTTCCTAAATCTCTGTCTTACCATTATATAATCTATCTGATACCTACTAGTATCTCCAGGATTCTTCCAGGTATACAACTTCTTTTATGATTCTTGAACCAAGTGTTGGCTATGATTAAGTTATGCTCTGTGCAAAATTCTACAAGGCGGCTTCCTCTTTCATTCCTTAGCCCCAATCCATATTCACCTACTATGTTTCCTTCTCTCCCTTTTCCCACTGACGAATTCCAGTCACCCATGACTATTAAATTTTCGTCTCCTTTCACTACCTGAATAATTTCTTTTATCTCGTCATACATTTCATCTATTTCTTCATCATCTGCAGAGGTAGTTGGCATATAAACATGTACTACTGTAGTAGGCATGGGCTTTGTGTCTATCTTGGCCACAATAATGCGTTCACTATGCTGTTTGTAGTAGCTAACCCGCACTCCTATTTTTTTATTCATTATTAAACCTACTCCTGCATTACCCCTATTTGATTTTGTATTTATAACCCTGTAATCACCTGACCAAAAGTCTTGTTCCTCCTGCCACCGAACTTCACTAATTCCCACTATATCTAATTTTAACCTATCCATTTCCCTTTTTAAATTTTCTAACCTACCTGCCCGATTAAGGGATCTGACATTCCACGCTCCGATCCGTAGGACGCCAGTTTTCTTTCTCCTGATAACGACGTCCTCCTGAGTAGTCCCCGCCCGGAGATCCGAATGGGGGACTATTTTACCTCCGGAATTCCTTCAGTGATATTAACTGAATTATAAGGATTTTAAAAAACAAAAGCTCATGTGGAGTTAATGGAGTTTTCAGCACAATTCTGAAAAAAGGTGACAAGAATGATTTAAATAATTATCATCCAATTTCCTTACAGACATTCGAAATAATAATGTACACAAGAGCATTCTCATTTAAGTGGATACAAGTTCCTTAGCATGGCATAGTTTGCATTACAGAAGAGTTACCCAACAACTAAGAATATTACTTACACATTCAATCATCAACTATTAGGAGAGTTCAGTAATAAGATATCACCAGGTAATATTTTTGTGATCTTTCCAAGGCGTTTGATTGTACAGATCGTGTTACACTCATAGAAAATTGAAGTTTTATGGAACTGATGGCTTTTAACACAACTGGTCTGAATCGTACTTAACAAAGAGAATGCAAAATGTTGTGCTCAGTAACTCAGTCAGTGTTGGAAAGGTAGAAGATTTTAGTGCTTGGGGAGGAATCACAAAGAGAGTCCTGTAGGGTTTAATTTTGGGTCCATCCCTATTCCTTATATGTGTGAATAACTTCACACTTAACAGTGAACAAGCGGAATTGGTACCGTTTTTAGCAGACGATAGTGGGTTACAAAAAGTCGCATTGGAGAGAAAACAACATAGAAGATTATTAACTAAGTATTACAGAGAATTATTAAATGGTTCTCTAAAACTGTACTATCCGAAAATTTTAAGAAAGCACACTATACTCATTTCCGTACAACAAACAGTCATAGAACTACTGATATAGCACATACACAAAAGTCAGTAAGTAAGGTAGAACGCTTCAAATTATTTTGGGTGTACATATTGATGAAAACACGAACTCGAAGAAGCATATTACTGGGCAAACAATTAAGTTCAGCTATTTTTGCCCTTCGATCAATGCTAGACTTCGAAGCAAACGAATCAACCTCCTGACATACGTGGCATATTTCCACTCAGTAATGTCTTACGGAATTATTTTCTGGGGCAACTCATCAATTAGAAAGAAAGTACTGTACGAAAGCGAGCAGTAAGAATAATATATGGTGATCACCTGCCGGTCGTCATGTAGGTACGTCTTCAACGAGTTTAGTTGTACTATCACAATGCATATATTCGCTAATGAAATTCATCATAAATAATCCATCACAATTTGAGAAGAATAGTGATATCGATAGCTACAACACTAAAGGAAAAAAATGACCTTTATTATCTGTTATTGAAGTAGTCAGTGGCTTAGAAAGGAGTTCAATAAGCAGCAACAAAAATCTTGATCATTCACCCAATACCACAAAATATATGGCAGGTAGCAAAACAGATCTTTTAACGTAGAATCATTCCTCCTCTTCCATAGACGAATTTCTATTTAAAAATTAGCAGCCTAAAAAAAAGGAAAGAAAAAATACTAATCCTTGAGCTTAGTGGAGTGAGCAGAGCTAAAAGAATTCTTCACTGACGTTAACTCTAATCATATATCATGTATTTCTACAAAACGATTCGTTTAATATAATTTCGATAAAAGGATGATTCAAATGATCCATGAAACATTTAACTAAGAAATATGATTAGCATTTCAGCACAGCAGGCGAAAGTAAGCTGGAGTAATGCCATGTACATTGTTCGATAGGCTACGCAACGCTTTCCTCATTCAGAGATCACATCTGAGTGTTGGTTCTTTGTCAACAAGTCGTGGTATATCTCGCGTGAGGATAAAAATTGACGTGTCAGAATTAGACTGCGGTGATGTGATCTATTTCGCAAAATTAACTTGCGAACTGTGTCACCACGTAGTCTCTTCAGACCAATCCTTGATCGCAGTGGACTTTTCTGTGTGTGGAAGCACCGAGAAGAGGGTACACTGACAGACTGCATTCCTGTTCGTCCTACGGACCCCGCCACTGTCGTGATGTTACAGGATACACACTACGATCACATAGTTCGCATAGTTGTTAACATAGAAAAGTGACAATACATTTCTCCAGTGTTAACGATGGTGATGGTGCCCTAGCCTCGAGTTCTCTGTGACGCTATCTTCCAAAAATATAACACACGACAGCATGCAGCTCGTGCTGTTACCCCGGCCAGCACCATCTCCACATCTCTTTTCCACTCAACTACTCGGTCACCGGGTTGCCGACAGAGACACGCAACCACTCGCCTGCCACTATGATTGGGGATCTCTAGCATACAGTTGAAACAAAGTAGAATGATATACACGGTTGAGCGAGAACACTATGATCACCTTCTTAATAGGTTGTTTGTCCGTCTATGGAACGAAATACATAACTGATTCTGAGTATGAGAGATCCGACAGTTTGTTGGTAGCTTTGTGGAGGTATGTGGTATTACATGTCTATGACAGGTCATGTAATTGACGTAAATAACTGGCAGCTAATTTGTGTACTCGGTGATGGCGCACGACAGCGACGCAGATGCGTTCCATAGGATTTAATCAGGCAAATTTGGTCGCCGAGACATAAACGTGAGTTCACTATAATGCTTCTCAAACCGCTGTAGCACGGTTCTGGCTCTGAGACACGGACAATTATACTGCTGAGAGATGACATCGCCATCGGGGAAGACATCAAACAGGAAGGGATGCAGGTAGTTCGCAGCTGTCAGCATGTCTACGTTTACTACCACAGGTCCCATGCAGGTGCAGGAGAACGACTCCCATAGCATAATATTGCTCCCACCAACCTGCGTCCGTGGTGCACTGCGCGTTTCGAGATACCGTTCACCTCGATGATGGTGTTTGTGTGGCAAAAATGTGATTCACCCGAAGAGCCGACACGTTTCCACTGATCGACGGTCGAATCCCGATGGTCTCGTGCCCATTGGAGTCGTAATTGACGATGTCATTGGGTCAAAAATAAGAACGCGCAGGGGTGATCCGCTGCAGAGGTCCATGTTCGACAATGTACGATGAACTGTGTGCTCCGAAACATTTGTGAATGCACCAGCATTATGCGGTTTCGGCAGAGATTCCATAGATCAGCATCTACCCTACTTTGAAGAGCAGACAAGCCTCGGAACCCCATATTCTGTGAAGGGTCGCGGACGTCCAACCATTTAGCGCCTAGCGGTAGTTTCACTGTCCTTCTACCTGTTTCCGTACGTGCTCACGACAGTAACACGTGAAAATTCGACCAGCTTCGCCGATTTCGAGACACTCGTTCACAGGCTTTGCGTAATAATAATCTGTCCATCGTCAAAATCGCTTTTCTAAATAGATTTCTCCATTTGCCGCCCATATCTACGCTAGGATAATCCCCCGTCTGTGTCTACTCCGCTTACGTACTTTCGTTACCGCGTCATGTTCCCGCAAATCCACCAGGCGTTATACAAAATCGCGGTGGGCAGCAGTCATAGCGTTTGGCTTATCAGTGTACCAGCATCTGCAATACAAGTTCAGCTTGGCTGAAAACCCAGGTCCATTAGAGTGATGGTTACAATAAGGGCTATCCTTCCTTCTCTTACAGTAGAAAAAAGAAGCGTACACGACAAATGCAAGGGAGAGTATGGTTAAAAGTCCCAACGATGACAAGCTTATTAGAGGAAAAATGGGTCAGAAAATCAGTCGTGTCCTGCCGAAACAAACCATCTTAGCATATGGCTGCCCGAACGAGGATTTAAACTCTGCTCCTCTTAACAGGGAATCCATTCTGATAACCACTGCGACACCTTGAATGGCGAATTACATGGATTTACACGATTGTTTAAGTGATATAAGTCTTACGATATTATTATACAAGATATATTCGACATTATAGTTTATTTGAGGCAGTAACTAGCGCGCACAATGAGAACCCAGTAACAAGTAGTTGCAGAGAGGTGTATGTAGTGGTAATTTAAGTCTTCACATTTAGTTATCCGCTTTAATACGTACAAGCTGCTGGCGAACCAGCAAAAGTTTAACCGTATCTTTAAGCTACATCTTTATATTAATCTGACGACATTTAAGAGGAACAGAAGAGAAACTGCCGAATTTTTGTCATTATTATTCTGACTGGTTCGATGTAGCCAGTCACGAATCCGTCTCCTGTTGCAACCTCTTCATCTCAGAATCGCACTTGTATCCTATTTCCTGAATTATTTCTTGGATGTATTCCATTACCTGTCTTCCAACACAGATTTTACCCTCTATAGCTTCCTCTACTACCATGAAAGATTGTCCCTAGTTTCTTAACAGATGTCATTCTACCATTCTGTCCCATCTTCTTGTCAAAGTTTCGTACATCCTTCTCTCCTCGTCGACTCCCGTAGAAAACTTCATTTCTTATCATATCAGTCCACTTAAATACGCTGAAGCAGTAAGTCCGAAACGCTTCGATTCTCTTATCCTCCAGTTGTCCCACAGCCCATAATTCACTTCCACATACTCTCTGCTCCAAACTAGTCAGAAATTTCATCAAATTAAGGCATATATTTGATAGTAGTAGGCCTGTTTTTTTTTGGCAGGAATGCTCTCTTTGTCTGTACTCTGTGTTTTTTGTGTCCTCCTTACTTTATCCATACTACATTTCGCTTCCAAGGCAGCAGAATTCCTTCAATGTTTCTACTTCGTGATCCCCAATGAAAGCCTGTGCCGCTTTTATGCCAGCACAATCGACTGCTAAGCGGCAGGACTGGTCCCCAAGGTGTAAAGAGAAATTGTCTCAAATTTCGTTCGTGTTACTTTATTATAACACCAGTAAAAGATAAATAAGGAATAATTACATGCAACAATTACGTAAGCCGGTCGTGGCACCCATTGAAGGCATTCTTCAACCTACAATGAGTGAATTTTTTTAGAAGTCAGTTTAAAAATATACCAAGGCACGGAAAATTTAAAATCAACGTATTACTCAGAGCGAGCACTATTAAGACAAAGGAAAACTGGCAGTATGGGCAGCTACACAAAGTTCTTTGATTCCGAAATAAATCTAGCAAGGCAGTGTCAGGACCGATCATAGAAAAATTTGAAATTACTGAACCACGTAGGCAAACACATCCGATGTAATGTCTAAGACAGCTATACAAGTTGTCATTTAATAAACTGAAGCGTTCAGGCCCGCCTTGTAGCTGTATATTAACAGATTCAATATGTAATCCATAAAAAAACAATTAATTAGAAAGCAAATGCAGGATAAAAAGAACTCAGGTGAACTGAACGGCTCCGATCAATCAGGTAAACCAGTGATGATAATCGAAAGGAGAGACTATAGAGATGATACACTCTCAGACAATTAATTAACCGATTAAACCTTCCCTCAAAAATTTAGTTAATACAACTGTTACGCAATTCTGGCATAGCAAGATACGGACTAAAAATCCATTACTGAATAAATATCCACTTAGAATGACACCACAATTACTGGTAGTTTCAATGGATTAGATATAGCAGTTTTATTACTTCTCGGCTTACAGCTTATTCCATTTGGGCTCAGACTTCTCACAGGCATCGTTCCAACAAGCGGAACATACAGGATACTCGAATGTCCGTTCGAACGAACTTGATCAAAGCTTCCCTTTTTCTCCATATAGCAATTGAGACCAGCCAAGGCACCCTTAATTCCCTAAATCGTTCCGCCCGGCAGCAGTAGTAATTGCACAATCAGCCTCCGGCCCCGTGCAAGACATATCGACGCCCCATTTCCGTCCTCTTGCTGGTAGCTCTCTTACGTCGAGCAAATTCCACTTCCGGGAACCACTGCTCCAAAATTGCCCCACTGTCCAGTTGCCTATCACGCTTTCACGTCCGCTATTTTAAACCCAAAATAGTTGGCCCAACTCGTCATCAAAGATACACGCGGCGGGCTCCGATAATCGATAGCGGCCGGATATGGGTGGGCCGCGGCCCCACCGTGACCCCGCCGACTCATGGGAAGCGGCACAGCTCATCCTCTTTTAATGCCAAGTGTTTTAGTAATCTCATTTCTGGTACCCCTCATTAGTTTCGTCTTTCTTCGGTTAGCTCTCACTCCATGCTCCGTGCTGAGTAGACTCTTCATTCTATTCAATATATCCCGAAATTCTTCCTCCCTCTTAAATAGGGCAGTAGTGTCATTAGTTAATTTGATAATTAATAACATTTCACCCCATATTGAAAACCCCATCCTGAATCAGACTTTTATTTTTGTTGTTGTTTCATCGTTGAAGAGATCTAACAGAAGGGAGAAACACTACATTCCTGTCTTACAACCTTTTTAATGGGCGAACTTCATTCTTGGTCTTCTGTTCTCAATGTTTGTTTTTGGATCTTATATATGTTGTGTATTCTCCCTCTTGACCTACGGCTTACACCACATTTTACGAGAACTTCGCCAAATCTTGCACAGTTTTACATTTTCGAATACCTATGAAAGTGGCTTGATTTTTAAATGTCTTGCTTCCATTATCAGACGAACGTCGGAACTCTCTGTCCGGTGCCTTTACTTTTCAGAAAGACAAGCTATCCATCATACAATAGATCCTCAGTTGTGAACAACTGGGATGCGTGAACCGTTAAGCTGACTGTGCAATAGATTTCGTTTTTGCTGTATTCAGTATACGAAATTTCCTGAAAGGTTGATGGTGCGTCACCAGATTCATAACTTCTACTAATCAACTTGGATAGTTGCTTGCTTACCACTTTCCCCAATGAGTTTATAAATTCCGCAGGAATGTTTTCTATGCCGTCCGCCTTTTTTTGAACGAAAGTCTTCCACACATCTGTTCAATTCTTGATTCTAATAAGTGATCCCCTATGTCTTCCATAACGACACCAAGTTTTTCTATCACGTCGCCAGTAGAGATCTTCAAAGTCTCCTGTGCACTTAACAGTGGAATTCCTCTTCCACTCTTGATGTTGATGTTTTTACATTTAATTTCTCTGAAGGTTACTTTGATTTTTTTCATTTGCTGATTGTGTCTCCCCAAGGATCATTTCCTTCTAGATATCTTCACATTTTTCCTGCAGCGATGTAGTTACGGCGTAAAGTCAAGTGCCGTCACGGCATTTGGGAATGACAGAGCAGAGAGGGTTGTGACGTCAGCCAGTTGCACGCTGACCGAGCCCTCTCCAGGACAACAACGCTACAGCAGCGGCCCCTATGTGAAGAAAACATAAGCGGCGCGCCCAAAGAGCAACGTCACGATTAGGCACTTGTGTAGCAGCGACTACTCTATTCACTTCTGTGTGATACAGAGTTGGGACTTGTTATACAGAAGACATCACTTATTTTCCATGTCACCCTTTGCTTGAAACACATATGTATAGCACAAAGTTAAGTATTGTTTTTGTTCATTTTGTGATAAAACTCATTAATATGATTTGTTTGAATGTTTTCTAGTGATCCGAGAAAGCAGGTTTCCTAGGCACCCCATATTTGACAACTTGGAAGGATTTAACACATTTCGCCTAGGTTTACCTGAATGTCCTATGTATTTCATTCATTCATTAGTCAACTGTTTTCTTCTGCTAGCCACAGTTTCTTCGCAGTTAACTTCTTTGTTCCCGCGCCCGGGTTCCCGGGTTCGATTCCCGGCGGGGTCAGGGATTTTCTCTGCCTCGTGATGACTGGGTGTTGTGTGATGTCCTTAGGTTAGTTAGGTTTAAGTAGTTCTAAGTTCTAGGGGACTGATGACCATAGATGTTATGTCCCATAGTGCTCAGAGCCATTTGAACCAGCCAACTTCTTTGTACCTATATTTGTCTATGTAGTTTTTGTGATCGCCCCTTTTGGGAAATGTTTCCCTCGTCCGCTGAGGTACCTACTGTGGTATTCATTATAGCAATATCTTAAGCTTTAGATTACTTCGAACACAAGTCATCATTCTTCCCACTTCCATCCACATTGACTCTTCTGGGCTGTTCTCTTAATATTCTGTCTATTGTTCATAATTATTATCTGAATGTGCATCTGCTCTTGGGTATGCCCAATCCAGTTCATAATTTCGGAATACTTATATCACCGTGATGTAATCCAGCTGGAATTTTTCCGTGCCTCCTGGCCATTTCCAAACATACCTCCTCCTCTTTTGATATCTGAATAGTTTATTCACTATTACCAGCTGAAATTTATTTCATAACTCAATTAGTCTCTCTCCTCCCTCATTATTATTAATGAGCCCATATTCTCTCATAACTCTTTCTTCTGTTCCTCCTCCAACTACATCCGAGATTATCAGAACTGCATGTTCAATATCCTCACAATGTATCTCTAGTTCTCATCTTTTGGTTGTAATATCAACATGTTGTTGTTGTTGTGGTCTTCAGTCCTGAGACTGGTTTGATGCAGCTCTCCATGCTACTCTATCCTGTGCAAGCTTCTTCATCTCCCAGTATCTACTGCAACCTACATCCTCCTGAATCTGCTTAGTGTATTCATCTCTTGGTCTCCCTCTTCGATTTTTACCCTCCACACTGCCCTCCAATGCTAAATTTGTGATCCCTTGATGCCTCAAAACATGTCCTACCAACCGATCCCTTCTTCTAGTCAAGTTGAGCCACAAACTTCTCTTCTCCCCAATCCTATTCAATACCTCCTCATTAGTTACATGATCTACCCATCTTATCTTCAGCATTCTTCTGTAGCACCACATTTCGAAAGCTTCTATTCTCTTCTTGTCCAAACTAGTTATCGTCCATGTTTCACTTCCATACATGGCTACACTCCATACAAATACTTTCAGAAACGACTTCCTGGCACTTAAATCTATACTCGATGTTAACAAATTCCTCTTCTTGAGAAACGTTTTCCTTGCCATTGCCAGTCTACATTTTATATCCTCTCTACTTCGACCATCATCGGTTATTTTACTCTCTAAATAGCAAAACTCCTTTACTACTTTAAGTTTCTCATTTCCTAATCTAATTCCCTCAGCATCACCCGACTTAATTTGACTACATTCCATTATCCTCGTTTTACTTTTGTTGATGTTCATCTTATATCCTCCTTTCAAGACACTGTCCATTCCGTTCAACTGCTCTTCCAAGTCCTTTGCTGTCTCTGACAGAATTACAATGTCATCGGCGAACCTCAAAGTTTTTACTTCTTCTCCATGAATTTTAATACCTACACCGAATTTTTCTTTTGTTTCCTTTACTGCTTGCTCAATATACAGATTGAATAACATCGGGGAGAGGCTACAACCCTGTCTCACTCCTTTCCCAACCACTGCTTCCCTTTCATGCCCCTCGACTCTTATAACTGCCATCTGGTTTCTGTACAAACTGTAAATAGCCTTTCGCTCCCTGTATTTTACCCCTGCCACCTTTAGAATTTGAAAGAGAGTATTCCAGTTAACATTGTCAAAAGCTTTCTCTAAGTCTACAAATGCTAGAAACGTAGGTTTGCCTTTTCTTAATCTTCCTTCTAAGATAAGTCGTAAGGTCAGTATTGCCTCACGTGTTCCAACATTTCTACGGAATCCAAACTGATCTTCCCCGAGGTCGGCTTCTACCAGTTTTTCCACTCGTCTGTAAAGAATTCGCGTTAGTATTTTGCAGCTGTGACTTATTAAACTGATAGTTCGGTAATTTTCACATCTGTCAACACCTGCTTTCTTTGGGATTGGAATTATTATATTCTTCTTGAAGTCTGAGGGTATTTCGCCTGTCTCATACATCGTGCTCACCAGATGGTAGAGTTTTGTCATGACTGGCTCTCCCGAGGCCATCAGTAGTTCAAATGGAATGTTGTCTACTCCCGGGGCCTTGTTTCGACTCAGGGCTTTCAGTGCTCTGTCAAACTCTTCACGCAATATCTTATCTCCCATTTCATCTTCATCTACATCCTCTTCCATTTCCATAATATTGTCCTCAAGTACATCGCCCTTGTATAGACCCTCTATATACTCCTTCCACCTTTCTGCTTTCCCTTCTTTGCTTAGAACTGGGTTTCCATCTGAGCTCTTGATGTTCATACAAGTGGTTCTCTTATCTCCAAAGGTCTCTTTAATTTTCCTGTAGGCAGTATCTATCTTACCTCTAGTGAGATAAGCCTCTACATCCTTACATTTGTCCTCTAGCCATCCCTGCTTAGCCATTTTGCACTTCCTGTCGATCTCATTTTTGAGACGTTTGTATTCCTTTTTTCCTGCTTCATTTACTGCATTTTTATATTTTCTCCTTTCATCAATTAAATTCAATATTTCTTCTGTTACCCAAGGATTTCTATTAGCCCTCGTCTTTTTACCTATTTGATCCTCTGCTGCCTTCACTACTTCATCCCTCAGAGCTACCCATTCTTCTTCTACTGTATTTCTTTCCCCCATTCCTGTCAATTGTTTCCTTATGCTCTCCCTGAAACTCTCTACAACCTCTGGTTCTTTCAGTTTATCCAGGTCCCATCTCCTTAAATTCCCACCTTTTTGCAGTTTCTTCAGTTTCAATCTGCAGTTCATAACCAATAGATTGTGGTCAGAATCCACATCTGCCCCAGGAAATGTCTTACAATTTAAAACCTGGTTCCTAAATCTCTGTCTTACCATTATATAATCTATCTGATACCTTTTAGTATCTCCAGGATTCTTCCAGGTATACAACCTTCTTTTATGATTCTTGAACCAAGTGTTGGCTATGATTAAGTTATGCTCTGTGCAAAATTCTACAAGGCGGCTTCCTCTTTCATTCCTTCCCCCCAATCCATATTCACCTACTATGTTTCCTTCTCTCCCTTTTCCTACTGACGAATTCCAGTCACCCATAACTATTAAATTTTCGTCTCCCTTCACTACCTGAATAATTTCTTTTATCTCGTCATACATTTTATCTATTTCTTCATCATCTGCAGAGGTAGTTGGCATATAAACTTGTACCACTGTAGTAGGCATGGGCTTTGTGTCTATCTTGGCCACAATAATGCGTTCACTATGCTGTTTGTAGTAGCTAACCCGCACTCCTATTTTTTTATTCATTATTAAACCTACTCCTGCATTACCCCTATTTGATTTTGTATTTATAACCCTGTAATCACCTGACCAAAAGTCTTGTTCCTCCTGCCACCGAACTTCACTAATTCCCACTATATCTAACTTTAACCTATCCATTTCCCTTTTTAAATTTTCTAACCTACCTGCCCGATTAAGGGATCTGACATTCCACGCTCCGATCCGTAGAACGCCAGTTTTCTTTCTCCTGATAACGACGTCCTCCTGAGTAGTCCCCGCCCGGAGATCCGAATGGGGGACTATTTTACCTCCGGAATATTTTACCCAAGAGGACGCCATCATCATTTAATCATACAGCAGAGCTGCATGTCCTCGGGAAAAATTACGGCTGTAGTTTCCCCTTGCTTTCAGCCGTTCGCAGCACCAGCACAGCAAGGCCGTTTTGGTTAATGTTACAAAGGCAGATCAGTCAATCATCCAGACTGTTGCCCCTGCAACTACTGAAAAGGCTGCTGCCCCTCTTCAGGAACCACATGTTTGTCTGGCCTCTCAACAGATACCCCTCCGTTGTGGTTGCACCTACGGTACGGCCATCTGTATCGCTGAGGCACGCAAGCCTCCCCACCAACGGCAAGGTCCATGGTTCATGGGGAGGAATATCAACATATACTGAATTAATGACATTGGCGTTGGTTTGCTGTCGATGAAACCGATGAGAACAATGCTGTCGCTGAAGTCTTCATAGTAAGTCACTTTCTGTCCTAGCTTCCTATTCCTAACGAATGCTATCCCCGCTGTACAACATTTTTCTGCAGTTGAAATTACTCCATATTGGTCTCACCAAAAGTCTTTGTCTTCTATCCATTTCATTCCTGTAATACTCTCTAAATCTGGAGTGAGACCTCGCACGATATTCGAACTTCTGACACTTAACCCTTTTGGTGGTTATTCATTTCCTCATGACCACCATCTCTTTGGGAGTCCTGTCCCGGAGATTCAAAGGGGGTATTAATCCGGAATCTTTTGCCAACAGAGAGATCACCTTGACAGTTTTCCAGCCACAAGCCACATTTCCTGTGGATACAGATTGTTTGTTTTTAATGAAATCGTTTCAGTTTCAATGACATTGATAACTGCTGCTTCTTCTATCTTTCTGGGGCAATTTCCCGTCCCAGGGGTGCACAAAAACTCTGTCCTCTGCTCCGTTCTCTTTGATAAAATCGTTGTGAATATGAGGGTGACTACTTATACCGGGAGGCTTCTGTGGCCATTTCTGAAAATTTTTGTTCAAAATTTAAGCAGGTGTGGAGTCTGCACCCAGGACTCAGGGTTATATTTATATAGATAAAGAAGATACCCCTAGACAACTGTGATACTCAAGTCAGCAACAACCGCATTACAAATACGCTACCTAAATTTTTATTTGGCAAGTGAGAAGGTAATAGATGATGTTTAAGTGATTGTGCGTACTGGAAATGTGCTGTAGATGAAAACTATGGTTCCGAATATGGCCAAAGACCAAGGAATTAACGCTGGTAAGTGAAAAATAAGGTTCATAACAGGACATCAAAGACCCCTCTCTTTACGTGAGCTCTCTGGGAACGAATCATGGACAAAACTGTAGAGATAAACACCACTGTTTTTCAAAATTTGTCATATTGTCTCTCTTGGACAAAATCTGAAATCAGTGGTTCTAAAAGAATTTTCTCTATCCGTCTAGACTGCATATATTTTCATGTTATGACTAGTTTCCGTTGTGTGCTGTCCTTAGGTTAGTTAGGTTTAAGTAGTTCTAAGTTCTAGGGGACTTATGACCACAGCAGTTGAGTCCCATAGTGCTCAGAACCATTTGAACCATTTGAACTAGTTTCCGTTCCAGTTAACCATTTTCATTTCTGTAGAGATAGGAAAAACAAAACAGCATACCGTGATCTAAGGTACACAAAATAGTACGTCATTGGTACAGTGGCACCGCGCTGTTAAAGTAAACCTGTAAGACAACTTTTACGCCACCTACTGACATTTGCCTTGTGGACTTTTAACTAACAACGCGAATACTGGCATGTTACTGTATTGTTCTAGATGTAACGTGCATACTGTTTATAGAAACAGACGGGGCAATCTTGTAGCTGACATTTTCACGTTCTAGTACATCTTATTTTTGATTTAATGTAATATTAGTGTTACGCATCGTAGGACATATGATGATTAGTTATAGTATTTTTCTCATCTCTACAGACATGAGTAAGGTTCTATGGAACCGAATCGACCATAACACTAGAAATATATGCAGTCTAGACGGACATTATAATGTAATAATTTCGTGTACATCACCTTTCTCATGCTCCCTCCCTCTCTCTCTCTCTCTCTCTCTCTCTGTCGCTTCATCTCGCTCTCGAAATTATTGGCGGGACACCTACAGCTGTGAGTATTTGACAAATCAGACACTGAAATAATGCAATTGCGACTGGAGAAGGCGATGTACATAATGAAAGGTACCTGAGTTAGAGTATGGCCCAAACACACATGTTCAGTGTCTTACAAACCTCCAGTCGAGCAAACATTCTGCAAGAAAATATGAAACTTTTTGGCGTGCCTGGGCAATATCCATGAGCGTGACGTTTGCCTTATATCCGGATGACGTACCACGTATAGGAGGACACAAATATTCGCTCTCGCTCTGTTTCCCGACTATAAACAAGATCGTGTGCGCTGGAGGGTTACGCTATTAATGTTGTGTGTTGGGGAGAACTTGTATTCTGTAGTGTGTTGGCTCGTTTGCAGGTCCTTCCAAGTAGAGTTCGCTGCGATGCACAGTATACCTCGGTGGGGTCGCGCTGCTGAAAGTGGCAAAAAGGCTTGCGAGTCGCTGCCTTTCCCTGGAATAAGCCTGCCTCAGGGAATTTCTCTCCCTACATCTCTGACGCACCTGTTTCGACAGCTGACCACAGCGGATTATGTTAGCGTTGCCCATTTCTGGAAGAAGCGGATATCCAGTCATAAGTCAGACTCGAAGTTTCGAGTGCAAGAAGCTTTGATACACGGACTGTGTTGAGTGCGTGAATCTACAGACTGTACCATGAAGTTTACCTGTAATTAACGTAGTTTCTAATGTGTGTGCTGTGTATGTGATATTGAATAAAAAAAAATGGTTCAAATGGCTCTGAGAACTATGGGACTTAACATCTGTGGTCATCAGTCCCCTAGAGCTTAGAATTACTTAAACCTAACTAACCTAAGGATATCACACACATCCATGCCCGAGGCAGGATTCGAACCTGCGACCGTAGCGGTCACGCGGTTCCAGACTGAAGCGCCTAGAACCGCACGGCCACACCGGCCGGCATATTGAACACCAAATTCGTAGCTACTCACTTCGCTAGCTAAATGGTTAAAGCCAAAGACCAACAAATTATGTTGAGAAAAAAGCTGTTTCAGTGGTATCATGAAGAAAAAATACAAGGTAGATAGTTCTTTGGGGATCGCTACTGATTTTGTCTGATGTACAGCCTGTATCTGCAGGACAATTGACGAGTGGCACCATTAAAGCTACGGCGTTGAGGTTATCTACACGTAGTACCTAAGATGATTCCATGGTTAATAAACGAAATTGTTTGTTGTTATTGAATTTCAATTTTCGCGTTATTTGTGTCAGAACAGTCATGAAATATCCTTTTAAATAAAACAGAAAATTAATCAGTGAAGAAAATAATGTCCTTCGTAGCTATATTCAGTAAATGAAACGCGCTCCGCTACAAGGTAGAGATTACCTACAGAAGTCACAATCGGGTGTAGGGCAAATATTAAAACAAGGATAAAAGGCAATATGTTCACTAATCCGGAGAACAGACCAAACCTAGAACATTCAACTCAAGGGGTGAAGACAGGAATAATTGGTAAAAAATGTAGCATGGTGAATGCTTAAAAAGAGCGGGGATTCTTCTTTGTGTACATATAATGTCGGAAAGCTTCATAATAAACAACCTCTGCTGCTCGTATACAAAAGAAAACATAAGCCACAGATAATCAAATGTTAATTATAACAACTAAGCTACCAGAAGAAAATATGCGAAGCCTCTAATAACTATCTCATTTTTAAGCATGGCTTGTGTTACAAAAATGAGTTACAAAAATGAGCGTCCACACATTTGTTGTTGTCATAGGAACTGAAGCAGACAAAGGCAAGGCAAAAATCTAAACGCTGAATCATGATTATAACCGTTCATCCGCAAAGAAAGATGGAATTGCAATGCATTCTGTGAGCAGAATGAAGGATAGTATATTTGCTTGTTACATCTGATGGTATGCAGAACAAAACAATTTAACTCTGTTGCAAGCAAAAACTTGCAGGTTAGAGTTCGCACCCTAAGATAAGTGGGCGTATATCGTCTCATTTGCCTACCTTCCACATGGAAACTTAAATGCGTCACTCACTATAATAAACTTCCTGGCAGACTAAAACTGTGAGGACGGGGCGTGAGCCGTGCTTGGGTAGCTCAGATGGTAGAATACTTGCCCGCGAAAGGCAAACGTCCCGAGTTCGAGTCTCGGTCCGCACAGTTTTAATCTGCGAGGAAGTTTCATATCAGCGCACACTCCGCTGCAGAGTGAAAATATCATTATACTATAATAAAGTATTCTATTCTTTATGACATCTCTTTCTGAATAGTGAAAATTGCAGACGAATAAAACAAGCTTGATATATAGTTGCTTTAAACTTTTCGCCCTTCTCAAATGATTTGTATTTACGCAAATTTTTTCCAGACAAGTTTATAAGTTTCACAGAATGGATTTCTTTTCAGGATACCATTGCTGTAATTGCTGTAAAAGGCGATCACTGTTTACAAATAAGGAATTTCACAACAACTGCAGTGAAGTGTTCTTGGGAGACTTATGTCAAAAACAATCTTACGTAGGTACATTCCTTAGCGGAATAAAAGTGTAGGGTCAACAGAAACTTTATTTCACGAGAATATTACATTACTTTACCACTAGCTGTAAGTTCAGAAGCTGCTTCAACAGATCCGCTACATTTTCACTACTTAACACATAACAAACAATTTTACATACTCTTACTTCAAAATAGTAACTGAAGTTCCTAACTCCACTATTCTTCTTTTGTGTCATACACTAAATTGTTTCATATATTTCTTCAGTAGCACATTCTTTGCTGGTACGTTGTGCTTTCATCTGTTTTGGACTTGGAAGAAGATAATTGTGGTCATCACAAACAGATGTACTAGGCACTGAAAGAATGAAATTCCACCATAAGATTACGCTCAGGAGACAAGATTTATGGAACAGCGATATGCACATAAAACAGATGGCGGTAGTATCACGTACACAGGGTATAAAACGGCAGCAGTGCATTGGCAGAGCTGTCATTTGTACTCAGACGTTTCATGTGAAAATGTTTTCGACGTGATGATGGCCGCACGACGGGGATTAACAGACTTTGAACGCCGAATGGTAGTTGGATCTAGACGCATGGGACATTCCATTTCGGAAATGGTTAGGGAATTCAGTATTCCGGGACCCTCAACGTCAAGAATATGACGAGAATACCAAATATCAGGCATTACCTCCCACCACGGACAATGCAGTGGTCGACGGTCTTCATTTAACGAGCGAGAGCAGCGGCGTTTGCGTAAAGTTGTCAGTGCCAACAGACGTGAAGCATGAAATAATGGAAGAAATCAATGTGGGACGTACGACGTACATATCCGTCATGACAGTGCGGCGAAATCTGAGGTTAATGGCTATGGCAGCAGACGAATGACACGAGTGCCTATGCTAACGTCACGACACCTGGACTCGTGACCGTATCGGTTGGACCCTAGTCGACTGGAAAACCGTCGCCTGGTCAGATGAGTCCCCATTTCAGTTGTTAAAAGCTGATGGTAGGGTTTTAGTGTGGCACAGCTCCCACAAATTCATGGGCCCAAGTTGTCAACAAGGCACTGTGCAAGCTGGTGGTTGCTCCATAATGGTGTGGACTGTATTAACATGGTATGGGCTGGGTAATCTTGTGCAACTGAACTGATCATTGACTGGTCTGGAATCATTACGTTCTGCTACTTGGAGACAATTTACAACCATTCATGGGTTTCATGTTCCCAAACGACGATGGAATTTTTATGGATGACAATATTCCTTGTCACCGGGACACAATTCTTCACGGTTGGTTGGAAAAAACGTTCTGGACAATTCGAGCGAAAGTTTTGGCAACCCAGATCGCCCGACATGAACCCCATCGAACGTTTATGGGACATAATCAAGAGGTTGGTTGATATGGGGGAGAGGACCTAACAGCGAGGTCATCGGACCCACCAGATTAGGGAAGGATAGGGAAGGAAATTGGCCGTGCCCATTCAAAGGAACCATTCCGGCATTTCCCTGAAGCGATTTAGGGAAATCACGGAAAACCTAAATCAGGATGGCCGGACGCTGGTTTGAACAGTCGTCCTCCCGAATGCGAGTCCAGTATATTAACCACTGTGCCACTTCGCTCGGTAATTGAGAGGTCTGTTGGCGCAGAAAATACTGCACCGACAACACTTTCGCAATTATGCACGGCTATAGAGGCAGGATGGCTCTGTATTTTTGACTTACTGAATCCACGCCACGTCGAATTGCTGCACTATTCAGGGCAAAAGGAGGGCCGACACGATATTAGGAGGCATTCCATGACTTTTGTCTCTTCAGTACATATTAATAATTTCACTGCATGGAAACAGAAACCATATATTGTGGCATGATAAGAACACGGAGTAAAATTAAATTATAGACTTACCATGCCTGATTAATAGTATTGCCTTGCAAAATGTCGAAATCTCGCTTTCTCAATAGTACTCCTGAGATTTGTAAATATATTAGTAAAGTAAACATAGATGGTATTTCCTTGGAAAAAAGGCTTCTCTGCTCATTTGTTTGACACACACACACACACACACACACACACACACACACACACACACACACATATATATATATATATATATATATATATATATATATATATATATATATATAGTGGTCAGAAAATGTGTGAAATACTTGTAGGGATGTTACAGGGCAGGTTGTACTGAGACATAAATGTTAAGAAAGAAATTCGATACGTTGCTCCGTTTCCGAGTTGTTTAGCATCGAATTTAGCCACCCGGGGCGTCGCGCGCTCGCATTCAAGCGGCCTGCCAGGGTCGGAGTTGGCCAACGAGTGTTTTGTCTCGTTAGCTGAAACTTGAATTTACGCGCGCGACGATCTGATTGGCTAACTTCAATGCTAAATAACTCGGAACGTATCGAATTTTTTTTTGTAACATTGATATCTCAGTACAACCTGCCCTGCAACATCCCTACAAGCGTTTCAGACATTTTCTGGCCACACTGTATATTTTTAAATGAGTTAAGCAGAGGTAACTTACTGTACTCTGAAACCAGTTGTCTCAGTTGACATTTACAACCCATCTTTTTGTTCGTTGCTTCTCCTTTAACGGAAACCTGTAATTACTGAAAACCAAATTATTTTCCTGTATTTATGTAAAGCGTTATTCCATTCCAATACACTGAGTCTTCAGTACACGTTAAAAATGTGTGTCGTATTTTAGTTATACTAAAATATTTACTTGTAATAAGAAATAATTGTTTTCTTGCAGTTTAGATTTGTGCAATTGAACGCCAAAGACACTGCAGACTTCCTTAATTTATGTTTTATTACAAAGATGTTGGAGAAAAATTAAACATTTTACTGATAACAGAACAACTGACAACACGACCACAAGCAGCAGATCGGCTTCTCGTAATGTTTTGCTATGAAGAACGTGGTGTCCAGATTAGCTTTGGTTGCCGCAAGGAGCGCTGTAACTCGTGTCCTAGCCCCTCTATGAAATTTTAACTTGTTGATCGACGCATTTTTTTTTAACACTTTAAGAGATAAAAACATCCCAAAATACCACATGTAAATGTCGTGTATTACAAAAAGTCATTGCAATCTTTCTTCATTTAGTGAAAAAACAAACCTTCTCTGGAAATAGGAACTTTGTGTTATATCGTAAATAACTGCACACGACGACAAGGATTTTTCCTCACTTAAACATTCTGTGAGTGCTGACCAAAAGGTCGATTATACACAGCCTTCTCATGTAAAATGATGATCAGTAAATAATATGTTTTTCATAGACACAATTTCTTCTCGAGTCTTCAAGGTGCCTTAACGATGCGAAGGACTTTAAAACACTTAAATTTCGCTTGCAGTTCCTCTTTTTATTAGTTCTTAACGATAGAAACGATATAATTTCGCTTGTTGCTAGAACGTTTTATTAAGTACTATAACATAGACATTACGCAAAGCTCATTGTATCCATAATCATTTGGGAAAGGCAAATTTTAAGGATAATTTATATTGTATACATAATATCATACTGAATACGTGTATTTGGACATGTATTTTGAGATAGGGTTATTGCAGACGAAGATGCTGGTAAACGATAAAGAACCATCGTAATTCTCTTTGCCTAAAAGTTTGTAACTCATGAATGAACAGTTCTACAAATGATCATGCTAAGTTTGGGTCATAATTGGCTTTCGTTTATCTAAGACTAAATTTTGGGCATAGTAACTGCGGGACATTTAAATCCAATTCGTCTGCCCTCTGAAGCCTGTTATCTATCAGCATCTGTTGTCTGCTTCCGGCGTCAGCTTACCTAAGCACTGCATATCAATTTTTTGCTTGAATATAGTTTCGTGTGGACTGTTTCGGATTTTGCTTTAGTATCTTGTGTATTGAAATAAATGGAATTTCGCTGTAGCTGCTTCTTTTTGAGGTTCTGATGCAAGTAGTTATTTCAATGAATGTTTGCTTATTTATTTTAATGAAATCATTTTCCAAATTAATGCATAGTACGCTGTGATAGGTGTAAATACGAACAACATTCATAAAGCCATTACCGTATTCCCACCTTTCACGTTAAATATCGCTGCTTATCGGTTCGCTCTTTCGTGAATGTTTTCACTATCGGCTGTGATGTATCGCATCACGCAGATAACGCTTACACCAGAGCAAAAAAGGCTTAAAAAACGACAGAAAGATTTCCGCGTTATAGCTACACATAAATCGGCGATTTGCTGAAATATGGCCCCCTTCCCACAAGGTAATTTATCGTCCATCCATGGTAGAAAAGCGACATCGCATGCCGTATCGGAGCAGTCTGGCGTGCCTGCGATCCTCTATATCGCTTTATGGGCTCTTCTTCCGAAAACTATTCGTTCGAACAAGTAGAAAGTACCACAGGCTTCATGGTTTGTCCTCAGAGAAGGCTGTAATGCTAGTAGGAACCTGACGCGACTGCAATAGCTCATTTCTATAGTTATTGCAGTGTCCAATCACATCTCATCTTTCACGTTGCAGAAGCACTTGAGACGAACGCCTTCTGCACAGTAACCCTGTAACTTCCTCTGATGACTGAGTGTTACATCGGGTCCAACAGCATACTTTCAGCTTAAATTGTTTTTTGAACAGAGAGAAGAATCCTTAAATGAGGAGGAAAGATTCTATAACTCCTCAACAGCTAATATACAAAAAGATGAGAAGAAAAAGATAAATTTGCTGTGACTAAGAACTAGACAATAAATCGAAGAAAACGATTTATTGACACATAGTCAGCACGGATTCAGAAAACATAGTTTCTGTGAACGCAACTAGCTCTTTATACTCATGAAATAATGAGTACTATCGACAGGGGATTGATTCCATAGTTATAGAATTCCAGAAAGCTTTCTACACCGTTCCTCACAAGGGTCTTCTAACCATGGTGCCTATGGAATATCGCCTCAGCTGTGTGACTGGATTCGTGATATCCTGTCAGAAAGGACCCAGTTCATAGTAATAGATGGGAATTCATTGAGTGAAACAGAAGTAATATCCGGCGTTCCCAAGGAAGTGTTACAGGCTCTCTATTGTTCCTGATCTATATTAACGTCATAGTAGACAATATGTGTAGCCCTCTGACCAAAACGAATTGCAAAATGATTTAGATAAGATATCTGTATTGTGCGAAAGGTGGCAATTTACAGTGAATAAAAAAAGTGTGAAGTTATCCACATGAGTACTAAAGGAAATCCACTAAATTTCGATTACGCGGTAAGTCACACAAATCTGAAGGCTGTAAATTCAACGAAATACTTAGGGATTGCAATTACAAATAACCTAAATTGGAACGGTCACATAGATAATATTGTGTGTAGAGCAAACCAGTGACTGCTGTTCATTGGCAGAACACTTAGAAGGTGCAACAAGTCTACTAAATAGACTGCTTACACCACGCTTGTCCGCCGTATTCTGGAGCATTGCTGTGCGGTGTGGGATCCGCATCAGGTGGGACTGACGGGTGACATTGAAAAAGTTCAAAGAAGGGCAGCACGTTTTGTACTATGGTGAAATAAGGAGATAGTGCTAGAGATACGACACGTGAATTGGAGTGGCAATCATTAAAACAAAGGCGTTTTCCATTGCGACGGGACCTTCTCATGAAATTTCAATCACCAGTTTTCTCCTGCGGTTGCAAAAAAATTCTGTTGGCACCCACCTACATAGGGAGAAATGATCATCGCGATAGAAGAAGAGAAATCAGGGCTCGCGCAGAAAAATTTAAGTGCTCGTTTCTCCCGTGCGCCTTTCGAGAGAGACAGCTTGAAGGTGGTTCATTGATCCCTCTGCCAGCCACTTTACTGTGAATAGCAGAGTAGTCACCTAGGTGTAGATGTGGTTGTACGCTGTCAGTCACATTAATATAACCACCCTTCAAAAGCCTGACTGACCTTGTTTTGCAGCAAACACGTGCATGAAGAGTGAATGAGGTTGTGACAGGCACGGATAGGGATGAGGAGCCAAACCGACTTCTGTGCCACGACCAGCTGTGCTGAGGTTCTGAGTTGAAGGTCCATTGCGCGAACAGCCCACGTGAGGGGGACTGATGACCTCAGACGTTAAGCCCCATAATGCTCAGAGCCATTTGAACCATTTAAACTTGTCATAGTGCTGATGAAAAACAAACTGCATGTAGGGGTGGACATCGTCCCAAAGGAAAAATGCATACTTCTGTTACCCGTTGTGCCTTTCAGAATGAAGAGATCACCCAGAGAATGCCACGAAAACATTGCTCACACCATAACAATTCCCCTCTCTGTCTGGCCCCTTCTGACGATCCTCCGGTGGAGCATAAAACGTGATTCATCTGCAAAGGCCTCCTGTCGCCACCCACTGACTCTTAACTGGACAGCATCAGCAAGTGTGCGTGAACCAGGCACCTACTGTGGAGGCTGGTACGCAGCAACGTTTGCTGAACGGTGTTGAAGATACACTCGGTTCATCTGGGTGATCAGTTGCTTAAAAGTTACATGCCTATTCACCCGCACACGTTCCCGCAGCCATCGTTCACACCTGTCGTGTATGATGGCCCTTGGTGCACCACAGTTGCTTCGTCGCCAGTTTTGGATAGCAGGCCAATGACCATGCCCTTTGGGCGTCAGATAAATTGCTCCGTTTCCGCATTACGGCGACGACTGCACAGTTTCCCGCGCCCCCCTAACGTGTTTACATACCTGCACTGCTAATGCTTCCACCTGCCATCTGTGAGCGGTTATTGCACGTTGACGCCAAATATAGGCGATGGCCTCTTTAACGTGACTCGACCTCGGTGACTGAGTAAAAGAAAACCACCAATTTGTAAGAAATGCCCCTGATTTAGCTTTGGACATATACAGCATATAAAAGAAATAATTTCATGAAGAAATGTAAGAATAATAACACGAAGAAGTAATTTCCAGAAAAGTTAAAAAGTAAAGACATCAACGCAAAGAGCGCAATAGGAATTCATCTGAATCGGTGGAAAGAGTGGAATGAGGTACACCATCGGGCGGGAGGGGGGGGGGGGAAGGTGGAAGTACTATGTTCGGTGTGTTGCCCCGTATGGTACCGAAACTTGGACTCTGCAGCTGTGAGAGGAGATGAGGATCTAGACAAGAATGACAGATGTGAAAATGACAAAAAGATAAGCAGTGATGATATGTTACAAAGAACGAACTAGAGAAGGCAAATAGTAGAGGCAAGACGAGGAAAATAAATTGGTCAGAGCACTGGATAGAAGAGACTGCTTGATGAAGGCTGGACTAGAAGGAATGGTGACTGGAAAGAGGACCAGAGCTAGTATAAGATAGCGGTTAATTTACAGCATCAGTATAAATGCATGACATGCACTTACGAAAAAGATGACGGAAAACTGGGAGCAGTGATGGAACTGCCTACTGGGCAGAATATATCATCATCATCATGACCATCTTCTTCTTCACCATCATTATTGTTTACAGTGATCTGAAGCTGGCCACTGATGGCAAAAACCGGTAATTTCTTGTTGAAATTATATGTCATTGCGCTAGGCAATTAATAATTAACAAAAAGTATTTAAACAATCAATAATGTCTGTAACAAACATATCTAGTGTGTGATTGTCCAGCAGAACATGCGTCACGGCCGTCCAGTATCTACTCCTGAAAATCGGTTTGCATCATGTGCAGCAACGCTTAGATATTGAATGTGGAGCATTGGATGCTTCACACTAACTAAGTACTCAAAGTAAGACATCAAATACACTTCTGCCCGTCCGGCTAGCCACACGGTCTAACGCGCTGCTTCCAGATCGGGAAGAATCCGCTCGGCAGATTAGTCTCGAGGTCCGGTGTGCCGGCCAACCTATGGATGGTTATTAAGGCAGTTATCCATCTTCCTCTGCAAATGCGGGCTAGTTCCCCTTATCCTGCCTCAGTTACACTGTGTCGGCAACTGCTCCGCCAGCATTGTTTCCACGTACGCGTACACCATAATTACTCTACGATGCAAGCATTTGGGGTTACATAAGTCTGGTACGAGACGTTCCCAGGGGGATCGACTGGGGTCCGAACTGCACGGTAATCCTAGGTTCGGTGTGGGATGGCGGTGGGGTGTGTGGACTGCTGTGGCCTGTTGTGCGGTTGTGATCTACTGAGGGCTATGGCAGGACGAATCCTCTCCATCGTTTCCAGGTCCCCGGTTTAATACAATACAATACGATACAATACAAATACACTTCTATAATAATATTTACATATTGTCATATTTCTAATCTGAAATATGGAGATCACTTTGAGATCCTTCTTCTTGTTTTGGTTTTGGTAGTTTTTTCAATTTCTACTTTGTGTTAATCGTTAATGTTGCAATTTTGAGAAACGATAGTGTATTTCGTACTGTTTCGTATCAAGCATCAGGGTGAGTTACTAGTTAATAGCCGGTCGCAGTGGCCGAGCGGTTGTAGGTGCTTCAGTCCAGAACCGCGCTACTGCTACGGTCGCAGGTTCGAATCCTGCCTTGGGCATGGATGTGTGTGATGTCCTTAGGTTAGTTAGGTTTAAATAGTTCTAAGTTCTAGGGGACTGATGACCTCTGATGTTAAGTCCCATAGGGCTCAGAGCCATTTGAACCATTTTGAACTAGTTAATAAAGTAAACACCCGCAAAAATTAAGTGTGATTTTATGTTTAAATTAAGTTGTAAATAGTGAAAATGTTGAAGAAAACATTTTACTTCGCCATACAACGCCTGGTTCCCAATACATTCACTGATTGTCTGTGGGAAGAATTATTGCTTGTATACCTTTCTTCACGCACTTTTTGTTGCTACTGTGATTTTCAGTGCGAACACTGGCTTGATGCAGCTCTCTATGCTACTCTTTCCTGTGCTAGTCTCTTCATCTCCGAACAACTACTGTAATTTGAACGTGATTATTGTATTCCCACCTTGGATCCTTCTACAACTCTCTCCTCCCCTTCCTCTCCTCTCCAACATTTCTCACCAGAACGTAAATGACAATTCACTGAGGCCCCTGAATGCGTCCTGTCAGCCTATTACTTCTTTATTCAAGTTATGCGTTATATATCTTTATATCCCAATTCGAATCAGTACATCCCCATTAGCTGTTTTAAGCATTTTTCTGTAATACCACATTTCCGAAGGTTCTATTCTCTTCTTATACGAACTGCTTATCGTTCACGATTCCGTGCAAAGGAACATTACAGACAAATACCTTCAGAAAAAACTTCCTAATACGTGAATTTGTATTCCACGTGAAGAAATTACTGTTTTTCAGAAATGCTTTCCTTGCTGTAGCTAATATACGTCTTATATCGTCTCTGTTTCAGCAAGCATCGGTTACTTTGTAGCCCAAATAACAAAACTCATCTCCTACTTCTCTGTTGTCGGTTTGGCGGGCACCATATGTCGAATGCTTAAATTTGTTGGTGGATCCCGCCTGAAAACTGGTTCTTCGAATTTTCTAATGGGATTTTCACCAGATATGACGTATCTCCTCGAATGAACCATGGACTTTGCCAAAGTGGGGTGGCTTGTGTGCTTCGATGATGCAGATAGTAGTACCGTTTGCAACCACAATGGAGGGATATCAGGAGCATGTAGTGATCAAGAAGAACAAAAACTGGTGTTCTACAGCTAAGAGTGTGGAATATTAAATCCCTTAATCTAGTAGGAAGTTAAAGAATTTTGAAAGGAGATTCATAGGCTGAAGTTAGATGTAGTGGGCATTAGTGAAGTGTGTTGGCAGAAAGAAAAGAATATCAGATGAGTATAACGTTATAAATATAAAATCAAACAGGGGTAATGCAGGAGTAGATCCAATACTGAATAAGAAAACAGGAATGTAGGTAGCGTAGTGAGTGTATTATCGTACCGAAGGTAGACACGAAGCCAACACCCGTCAATGTAGTACAAGTTTCCATACCAATTAGCTTTGCAGACGAAGAGATGGAAATAATGTGTGACTGAAAAAAGTTATTCAGATAGTTAAGGCAGACGAAAATTTAATTGTGATGGGGAGCTGGCCTTCGATAGTAGGAAAAGGAAGAGAAGGAAAAATAGTGGAACATGCGCTGAGGGAAAGGAAAGAAAGAGGTAGCCACCAGACAGAATTTTTCATAGAACATAGTTTAATAATCCCTAACGTCTAAGAAGGTTGTATATGTGAAGAGATCGGGAGACACTGGTAGATTTCAGATTAGTTATGTAATGGTAACACAGAGATTCCGAAACCACATTTAAAAATGTAAAACATATTCAAGGGCAGATACGCACTCTGACCATACTTAATTGGTTATTAATCCCAGATTAAAACTGAAGAAACTGCAAAAAGGTAGGAACTTACAAAGATGTGATATGGATAAGCTGAAAAAAACCAGAGATTATTGCCAGTTCTCGAGGGAGGATTAGGCAATGTTTGTGTAAAACAGACCAAAGAAATACAATGTAAGTTGAATGAGTAGCTTTGAGAGATCAAATAGTGAAGTAGTAGAAGACCAAGTAGGCAAAAATAGAAGGCCTGAAAGACGTCCTTGGACAATACGGAAGATACTGAATTTAATTGATGGAAGGAGGAAATATAAATAATGCAGCAAATTAAGCTGTCCATTATAATTATCCGGGCTGTTATGCCGTGGTCGGTTGATGAATTCTGTGTCGATTCCCAACTGTTCGTCTCCGACTGCGAGAGACATCTTCAAGGGGGTCCGTAGCTCAATGGAAGGTCCTACACCTTCCATTAAGCTACGGACCCCACAGAATTCATCAACCGACCACGGCATAACAGCCCGGATAATTATAATGGACATGATATTTCCGGCCGTAAAAGTCTACATTTTAGTAGCAAATTAAGCTGCCGAACGAGAATGCTGACGTCTACAAAAAATGAGTTTGACAGAAAATGCGAAGTGGCTAAGCAAAAATGGCTAGAGGAAAACCGTGAGGCTGTAGAAGCATACATGACTATGAGATAGATAAATTAGAGCTTTGGTGAAAGAAAAGCAGTTGTTTGACTACTAAGAGCTCAGAGTGCTAAGCAAAGAATGGAAAGATCAAAGGAATATGTAGAAGGCCTGAATAAGGGAAATGAACTTGAAGGGAATATTATAGAACCGAAAGAGGGAGTAAGTGAACATGAGATGGTAGAAGAATTTGACATAGTACTGAATCACATAAGTGGAAAACAAGGCACTTGGAGTAGACGGTAGTCTCTCAGACTTACTGAGATCCTTTGAGGGGCAGTCACAGCATAACCATTCCACCTGGTGTGTAGGATATATAGGTTCCTCAGAAATATAGGAAGAAGTGAGAAAATACTTGCCTTATGACTTTTCTTAGAAGATAGATAAATCTAGGTTTACAGCATTTGTAGATATAAAGTAAGTTTTTGACAATGTTGACAGGAATACACTCTTTGAAATTCTTCATGTAGCGGGGATAAAATGAAGGTAGTGACGATTATTTACGTATATTAACTAGACTGCAGTCGAAGGACATGAAAGGGAAGCAGTGAGTGAAACAGTTTTTGTAAACTATAGCTGAGGTTATTCAGTAAGTGCATTGACGAAACAAAGGAGAAATTTAGAAATGGAACTAATGTTCAGGCAGAAGAAAGAATGTTTGAGGTCTAGTGATGACTTTTTAATTCTGTCGGAAAAGGCAAAGTACTTCGAAACTTGGAAGAGCAGCTGAACGGAATGGAGAATGTCTTGAAAAGAAATTATGCGATGAACATCAACAAAACGTAAAAGAGGGGAAATGAAATGAAGTCGAATTAAATCAGGAGACGCTGAGAGAATCAGATTATGAACTGAGACACTAAAAGTAATAGATGATTTATGCCATTTGCGCAGCAAAATAACTAATGCTGGTGCGACAGCTGGCAGCTTTCCCTAAACGTAGATAAATGTAATATAATGCGCGTACATAGGGGCAGAAATCCATTCCAGTACGATTATGCCATAGGTGGTAAATCATTGGAAGCGGTAACGACCGTAAAATGCTTAGGAGTTACTATCCGGAGCGATCTGAAGTGGAATGATCACATAAAACAAATAGTGGGAAAAGCAGGCGCCAGGTTGAGATTCATAGGAAGAATTCTAAGAAAATGTGACTCATCGACGAAAGAAGTAGCTTACAAAACGCTTGTTCGTCCGATTCTTGAGTATTGCTCATCAGTATGGGACCCTTACCAGGTTGGATTAATAGAAGAGATAGACATGATCCAGCGAAAAGCAGCGCGATTCGTCATGGGGACATTTAGTCAGCGCGAGAGCGTTACGGAGATGCTGAACAAGCTCCAGTGGCGGACACTTCAAGAAAGGCGTTACGCAATACGGAGAGGTTTATTATCGAAATTACGAGAGAGCACATTCCGGGAAGAGATGGGCAACATATTACTACCGCCCACATATATCTCGCGTAATGATCACAACGAAAAGATCCGAGAAATTAGAGCAAATACGGAGACTTACAAGCAGTCGTTCTTCCCACGCACAATTCGTGAATGGAACAGGGAAGGGGGGATCAGATAGTGGTACAATAAGTACCCTCCGCCACACACCGTAAGGTGGCTCGCGGAGTATAGATGTAGATGTAGATGTAGAAGTGTAGATGATATATAAATTGCAAGATGTCAATACAAGAAGAGCAATTCTGAAATAGAAAACTTTGTTATCGTCTAATATAAAAGTATTTGAAGATATTTGCGGTAGAGTTCCGTTGTAAGGAGGTGAAACGTGAAAGATAAGCAGTTCAGACAAGACGAAAATTTTTACTTTTAAAGTAGAAGTTACAGAATAATATTTAAAATGCGAGCGGTGAATCAAATAATTAAGGAGGAGGTACTGTGTAAAAAATGTGTGGTGTCTAAAAGAGGAGACTGGCTGAGAGGGCACACGCTGCGGAGTCAAGAAATATTCAGTTTCGTAATGAAGGAAGCGTAGCGGCTAAAAATTGTAGAAGGCAATTAAGGCTATGATACAGTAAGCATTCTCAAGTGGATGTATAATGCCATAGTTATTCAGAGAGTTGCATCAAACCAGTCTTCGATATAAAGATAATAACAACAACAAGAGTACTTTTGGTGTTCGTCATTTCAGATGCACAATATTTCCGACATTCTTCGACTAGCAAAATAAATCTGCAGTCACTCACAGTGACGATCTTTGTATACGTTCTATGTCACTCGTTAATCCATCCTGACAGAGATCTCACACACCTGCAAAGTATTTCAGTAAAGGTGATAAAGACCGATGTTTTTCATGAAAAAGCTGCAGTTGCCCAGAATCAATCCATTTAATGTAATCCTGTTATTTGCTTTGCTTACAACTAATCCCACGTGGTCGTTCCATTGCATATTCTTAAGTATTATTAATTATCCATACGACACAAGGACGTGCTTAATGAATTAGATTTTGCAGCAGGCTCCAATTTAAGCGCTGGAGAATTGTGAAGCTACTATGATATCGGATTATGGCAAGTCGTAATCAGATTAAATAGTTGTGATACATGTCCATTCTCTATACAGACGTCTGCCGTGGTCCAATACTAACTTGCTGTCCCATACCGAAGCACAATTTTACTGAGTGATGAGCTACAGTTCAAGATGTAGTTCTTGCTTGAGCCCACGTGGATTTACCGGGTGAATGGTGAAAGCTATTTACTTGAATATAAATAGCTGTTATTTTGGTAGCAGCTTGAAATCTGTGAGTTGTGTGAGGGTGTCGGATTGGTTTAATCGCTCTGGGATTATACAATTAGTTTTAATCGAAGGCAAAGTTAACACATGTATTTGTGAATTGTTTGCTGCTGCACCCTTCCAAGGATTGTATCGGACTTCTTCTGCATCAGCTTAACAATGCTTTTGCTGTCAAAGGGAGGCGCCCTTGTGCCGTATGTTGAAGAAAACGGTGTGTATATCCGGTTAGGAGTGCATAATGGCGTGATCTGAACTTCATAAAACATCAGAGGGATAAACTACATCTTCGGTTACGCTCGAAATCATTTCTTCAGATAATTCAGCTTCAGATATCCACCATAATAGAAACCGATTCCGCTTGAAATGTATGAGAATTCATCCCGAAAATGTTTTCTGATGTTTTTTACGCCGCTAAGAAAGTAACAGAAACAAGTCGTGAAAGTTGTTCGCAACAGAGGTATTAAGAGTAGTAGGACTGGGGGATCGGGAGATAATTACGTATTTAATGCGTTTTTGTTTGTTTAATGCGACTTTATTGAAAACTGTGGCAGATGCTGCTAACCAATGAGAACCGAAAATAACGACGCTTATGGTGGTAGTGTGTCCGGTGGAACAGTGAACAGAATAAAAGAGTGATAGACACAGTGCTATTGTTTCTCTGTGACTCACTTCATTGGTGGACAGCTCACACAAAGCAGTTGGCACGGTCGAAGAAAGTAGACTGATTACGGGATGCCGTTCTGATTGCTAGACTTTGACGTTAATCGGCGCTGTTTGAATACAGTGGTGCCAGACGCTTTGTATAACCGCTTCATCAGTATAGGCAGGGAACGCGAGCAATTACTTCGAAGCGGGCTTTTTGGGAGGTTTGTGCAATTGGGCAGGACAGTTCCCTTCCCACAGATGGCTCCACTGCTAACACTGCGTTAGGTGATCCTGCCAGCGACTGTCAACTCTCGGCACTTTCTAGCAGCAAGTGGTCCAGTGTAGTATTTATCATTGCAATTAGAAGACTGAATATAAGGCCGAACAAGTCGTGAAATATCACACACTGCACTGTCACGTCATACAATAACTGTTGTTTCGTATCAAATAACACTCGTCGATAGAGTGGTGGGTTCTTTATTTTACCCCCGGAGGGGCAGAGATTATACTATAGCACATAAAATATTAGATCACTTTATTTCAATTTGAACAAGAGAAAATACTTAACTTTGTAAAACTTCAGGTCCACAGGAATGTCATGAGAATTCATTATTGTCACTCAACTTAAATGCATGATTTGATACAGACAAGAATATAGTCTTTTCTCAAAAAGTCTAACAGAATTGTCACAGTGCTGGCTCGGCAGAAAGACGATGTCGTCGTCTTCTGCGATGATTGCTGACTGAGCTGAGAGGCACTGTCTCCGAAGGCAAATAAGCGAGCTGATGTGTTGTGTATGGAAACTCTTCCGGGTGTGTCTATGTCACCGTCTCTCATTCGTCTAACATCCCAAAGATGCCTAGGTGTTGAACCGCACGTATCGCATTACACGCCCTAAGTTAGACAATTGTGACCCTTTGGTTGAAATGTCTGGCTGGTGGCAAGTTTGCGAAATACAAAGTTAACACAGCATACAATAACAGTAATAATAATATCGGGAACTAAATTAACGACCCATAAATGACGTAAGCCACACAGTTGCCATTTGGTTAGAATGATGTTTATTCAGAAAGAAAATTAATAACGAAACCGGTCGTATTTAGAGTTACTGTTACACTCGAGGGCATATCCATTTGACACAGTACGATCATTCACAATCTCATTGCGAAGAGTAAGAGTTCACACCAGGCGCACGGCTGCTCGCTGCTAAGAGACTGAGTCGCGGGATACCACACAAAGCGACCGACATTTTCTAAGTCGTTTTACTTCATAGCTGGCTAAAGACCGACTGTCCGCTTTCGCGTCTGTAACATCCACGTGATAAATTTTTGGCTACAGTGCGACGAGAGGAAATTATGCCTCTAACAGTTATAAACATTATCTATTCGACGTATGAAAAAACAGTGAAAACTTATAAATATTAATTATTTATATAATATTCTATGATATAATTGGACATATCGATGTGTATAATACAAAGACAATGATAATTGTAAATTCCTTTTATGATCTGCGTTTGTCTTCCTTTGTTTTTACCTTTTGTTGGTTGGCTTATGTAGATTGCGGACGCTTATCAAACTGAGGTCTGTTAGGAAACTGTAATTATTTGTTAATGATTACTTGAAAATTGAGTTCATTATTATTATAAATATGAGTGAATAATTATTTGTAACTTTAATTCCTCTCTCAGTTAGCATTATCTGTGTTAATTATTTCTTTCCGCTGCAAGGAGCGCAGCCATTGATGATAGCGATTTGTATCGCGTTTTTGTCTGTGTTTTCCTTAGAAACAAATCAAATGTTTGCTTGATGAAGTCTAAATAGTGCACAATACGAAAGTAGATTTTATAGCGTTTAATAACCATTTTAAATATTTACTTATTTGCTCTAACAATAGAAAGTCTCTATCAATTGTCTGCCGCCATCTTAACAATTGTCTCAGCGGCAAATTCAAATTACGCAACTCTGCAGACATAAATGCCGAACGTAATACAAATGTGTAAAAATAAATGTGCACCGGTGGTCCCGAACTCATTTGAATGAAAATAATTCGAATCAGATTGGTTCTTTAAAAATACTGCTCATAGCACGATCGTTATAACAAACTTTTCTAGCTGATGTATGGAGCCGAAATTATTTACGCACGAGTTACGAAGAATATTGTTTCAGTGTTGTGCGCGGCTGATATTTGGTGGTTTCAATGATCGTTTTGCTGAAGATAACTGTTTCCATCATAATCCATAATTGTATAGAATCTGTTGTATGAACTGTGATTTCGTGACACTTACACAACTTACAGACAACACTTTAACACGACGTTAACTTGGAGTTCTTTAGCAACTTGACCAAATCTTTAGCCGGGAGAAAAATTATGTAGTAATTACTCAGTGTAATAAAATAAGATTATCATTTTCATTTACAAATTAGTTAAATACCAAACCACTGAATAACACAGCGAACGCCACACGTCTCAATCCGAACTATACACTATGGTGTCTCCAGCCGAACTGTCCGTTTTCGCGTCTTCATCCGAACTGTACCCTTTGCTGTCTAGACCAGAACTGTCCCTCTGCCCGTCTCCGGCCGCTTTTCCCGGGCTCCGAACCTGCTCGCTCAACTGACTACAGCATTTCCCTTTCCTGAAGCTGTCCATCTGATTGGCTACAGCTTATTCTACATTATTTTACATTTTAACATATTTAAATAATCAAAGCTTGACCACTTTCACGATGTAAATAAAGTAACAATAATATCCATTACATAATAAACGTTAAATTGTTTTACATATAGCCAATACAATTTCCTTCTTAGCTTTGAGTGCCACGACCAGTAGCCTTGCTCCAATGTGCTTTTTTGATAAATAAATAAAGAACAAAAGTAGCCATTATGCACTAAACTTTACAACAAATATTCTATTACCTAATGATTCAATAAGGTGGCGTGCTGTCATCGTTCATTGTATTTTGTGTCGAGGAAATGATGATCTGATGCTTAACTGAATACTGATAATTTAAATTTACCCTATCTTTTAAACAAATAAAGTTTCAAAGTTGATATTTACACGTCATTTCAATGATGCGCTTCTATGTGAAACGTCGATCGTTAAGATTGACCAAAGCGTTCAGAATTTAGCATTCAGGTCTTTGTTACAAAACTTGTTAATTTCACTTTAACTGTAAATCATAATCTATTATAGATATGATCAATATTCAAGTTTTATTGGGATCACCATAAAATTTTATGGAGGATGGCAGATTAAAATCACTGTGGCTTGATTCCCTGCATTACTACAGAATTAAATAATTTTCATAAATGTTTCCCTTTATGACTGACCTTAGGTCCGCCATATTTAACACTGCTACGTCTCCTTGGCCACAAAAGGCTTCTACTGGGTTTCCCTGTGACGTAGGTTCTCGTCTGTCTCACTCGCATACTACAGTACTTAGGCCTCAATAGACAATAGACGCCTGTGGGTTTCCCCATCTCGTGGTGGATCTGCGACCTTTGTGGCACGCGGTCCTGGACGACAGGGCTCGTTTCACAATTCCTGTAGGCCCACTCTTTCGGCCATATACTTAAATGAGAGCGAAATGCTCGTTAACTCACAGTGACTATGTTTACTTGTGGTTTCACGAGGCACTAACCTTACCTTGGCACCGAGCTCTTCGGACGACACCACGCAAACAAAGCGGTCTTCATTTCATACATGAAAGTAATGTATTTCAGAGAAATTTTACTACATGAAATCCCTACTCCGCTTGACGAGTATTCTGTATTTGTTTGTTGCCAAACTAAATATTTATGTAGCATTAAATTATTGTGAATTTATTCTGTTCTTGTTGCACTATTGTCAAAATAACAGCTTTCGTTGAATCTCACTTGATCGTATAATAAATTCATATAGCTGAATATGACCTCATTCAAATGAAATGACACAATTTCAGATACTTTACTGGTCTCATACAGATACCATTTTATATAGATAGACTGAAGTAGATAGTGGAAATTTGTATCAAGCAAGGCAATCGAACCCAGGTCTCCGCCACACACCGTCAGGTGGCTTGCGGAGTGTGGATGTAGATGTAGATGTTACTAAGCAGGTGCGTTAGCCACTAAGCCACCTTGTCACTGCTATTCAGACAACTGCATGGATTACCCTGCCACACCTCTGTGCACCATGCAAATACTCACTGCCAGCCAGTCTACTTTAAATCCCCCCTTACTCACGGACTGCTGAGGCTATGTTCTGGAATAGCATCTCACCATCGTAAGTAAATGGGGGATCCAGCCTGAAACGCAGGTAGAGGTACAAATGAAATGACACATTTCAGAGATTTTACTCGTCTGATACGGTATGATTTTATATATGTATACTGAAGTGCCGAGCGAAAATTTGTACCAAGGCCAGGAATCGAAGCCAGGTCGAATATACATAAAATCATATCTGTGTGGAACCAGTCAAGTCTCTGGAATTGTGTCATTTAATTTGTATAAGTACTGCAACTGGGCTTCAAGCTAGATCTCTCATTTATGTTCTATGCTGAGGTGCTGTTTGAGAATATGTAGAACCTTGTCAATTCTGTTCGTGTGTAAGGGGAAGGGGGGGGGGGGGAATTTAAAGTAGACTGGGATGACAGTGAGAATTTGGATCAGGGAGGGAGTCATACCAGGGTAATCCGTGCAGTTATGTGAACGGCTTGCCTTAGTGGCTAACGCACATGCCTAGTAAGCAGAAGACCCATGTTCGATTCCTGGCCGAGGTACAAATTGTCATTCATTGTTTCAGTGTATACGCATAAAATTATAACCTTATTGTTTTCCTCAGATGTAGGGTTATCATCGACAAATGTTAAATAACCATAACAGTTTGGAAAAAAAACGCTACTTAGTTTCTCAAACTGGATATTCACATAAGAAATATTTCTTTAAAAATTGAAGAAACATTTAATTCGTGCCTGAAAGCCCACACTAACCATTAAGTCTGCCTTCAGCTTGTTACATGTGTAGGATTCTGTTGTTTGATCACGTCAGCTTATGCTCATTTATGGTCGATGGAAGCAGATAGGCGATGTGATTTTCAAACAGTCTATTTGTATCACCAGTTCGATAAACACTAGTGTCACCACTATTTCTCCTCACAGATACTATGAGACACCTATCATCATTCTCCAACCACAATATCAGGTTGGTTACGTGTAAGCATCTTGGCTGTACCTTTGCTTAACACTAATCTTTCTCCATCTTAATTTCAGCCATACCGTTGAGGATCAAGATATCCTGTAACCTGCGTCTTATCCAAAACCACTACACACGCGAGAGAAGATGGAAACTGCACCTTTATCATAAGCGTAGCTTCCGTCTCAACATGTCTCAGCTATGTCCTTCCTGTCGAACAGGTAATCAGTATCTCTGTCACGCAGCCCAAGCTTTTCTCATCCTTTTCTATTTCTTTTTTCTTCCTACCATCTCATCTGCTAACCTTACCTATTGTGTACGACATTATATACAGCGGTATGGAGAGGTAGGCTACAGAGTGGTGTGGTAATTGCCATCTTAGGAAAGCTCGACAGAAGCAGAAATGATTAGTGAACGTAGTGAGCAGAAGATTTAATTGTATATCTCCAATTGTGTGAAGACTCATTACAAATAATGCAGCAAGAAATAGAGTCCAGCTATTTCAGTGTCAACAAGGATGAGGCTCTCCGTACTAGAGTATGAACGGTGGAGTTGGAGCCACGACTAGGCAGTGTCTTCATAGCCCAGGTGTGCCCGAGATTTCGGGTCGCAAGCGGTGCCCGGGCCCAAGTGCCAAAGCGCTCAGCCTCGCTTCACATTTCCCCCACCTCCACGTAGCGCTCTCTGAGCGCTAGGAGGCTGAGCACAGGAAAACAGTGAACACCTCGCATGTAAATGACAATACAGTCGTGCCGCGTATAGCTTGGTTTCACACTTCACTTTTCTCAATTACATAAATAACAAATAAAACAAATTTTCAATATTAATTATTTCTGGTGTGCTAAAGACATAACATAATTTTTATCTGGTAGAAATTTTTGGCATATGGACAGATGCTGACTATTTCACAGAGTTTTACACTGAAATTGCCACGTAATAATGACTTATTTACTTTCATAATAAAAAAGCGCTTCCACACAACTATGTCAATTTAATTATTATAACACTTTTGCAACTTGAAAAAAAATCTTGGAAAATCTAACTGATGTTCTGATGTTTGGACAGTTTTAACGTAAAAAAAAGGAAACAAAACTGGAATTATCTTGTAGGTCGCCGGCCTCTGTGGCCGAGCGGTTCTAGGCGCTTCACTCCGGAACCGCGCGCCTCCTACGGTCGCAATTTCGAATCCTGCCTCGGGCATGGATGTGTGTGATGTCCTTAGGTTAGTTAGGTTTAAGTAGTTTATGGGACTAATGACCTCAGATGTTAAGTCTCATAGTGCTTAGAGCCATTTGAACTATTTTTTAACCTTGCTGGTCAATCAGTTACATCTGCACATTCACAGGGGTGCTTTCAACTGAACAACAAATGGGTGTCTAGGAGAGATAATCCACCCTTCAAGACTGAACGGACTCGAATCTCCGCCGGGACCAGCCGCACAGCCCATGACTGCAGCGTCTTAGACCGCTCGGCTGGAATGGTCGGAAGAATTCAAGAGAGGGCACAGCGAGGGTATGAAGAGAATTTTGGATGGACGAAGGAAGAATAAGAAATCATGACTCAAGTTCAGTCGCTCTTTTAAAAGGGAATAATCGAAAATAGTAATAATAATAATTATTTTCGCTATTATCGCTGTCTTTATTATATATTGCTTACGTATTATATAAATTGTGTAGGGTTGCCTGGTTAGCTATATGATTTTGGCAGCTGAAATGAGTACAGAATTAATTAAATAAATAATGCTTCATGGTGCTCTGAGTGTACCAACTTGTATGCTAGTAATGTGTCAGAAGTTTCTTAAGCCAATCAAGAGAGTCGGTGACACAATCACTAGTTGTAAGAATATTCCCATTCTTATAGACTGTGGCAGTCCATAGTGCCAGAGGCGTTAAGCACCATGTGGTGTTAACATATCACACACTTGGTCCGATGTGTGATAAACAACTAAGTGTGTTCCGCCTTTGGTTCAAATGGCTCTGAGTACTATGGGACTTAGCTTCTGAGGTCATTAGTCCGAACTTAGAACTACTTAAACCTAACTAACCTAAGGACATCACACACACCCATGCCCCAGGCAGGATTCGAACCTGCGACCGCGGCGGTCGCGCGGTTCCAGACAGTAGCGCCTAGAACCGCTCGGCCACCTCGGCCGACTGTTCTGCCTTTCTCGCGATAAATACACAGATTAATAGGATTGCACCTGAGCCGCCGGTGCGTGTCATCATCTAAGAAAAACAATTTATGAAGGTGATCTTCACCGTTAAGAACTACGAATGCATTTCCTTTACAGGCCGACAGGACAGCTAACTTCTAGCACTCACGGTACAAGCACAGACGGCGTTGTTCATCAATGTCGGCGTTAAATTTCGGCGATTAGCTTTTGCTAGCATACGGTTGGTCGTCAGTCTGACGTCGTCCGCTGTGCCCTTGGAGAGGTGACGCGTAGACTGCGAGATTCCATCGACAGTGTTTAACGTCGGCAGCCGTCGCAGGCATGGAAAACAATGGAACCGTAAATGCTCTGTGCCGAAACAAAGCCGTCGTGAAGTTCTTTGTTGGAGTGATTAGTCACGGCCACCTGGACTTTAGCCTATGTTTTTAGTAATAGTGCGGACGTGTTAGAGAACTGGCAAGCCACTCACTGTGGGGAGCGACGGCGCCGGCACGAGAGTCTGCGTCGACGAGGTGTGTCCCTGGCGGCGGCTGAGGCCAGCGGGTCGGCGATAGGCCGTGATGTATGACGTCAGAGGCCGTGGGCCAGCATATTTCAGCCTTAACGCACGCCGTCACTGCGCTGCTTCTACTGCGTTATGTGCGGCCCGCGATACGAGCTGGCTTGCGACGAATAAAAAATACTGTGGGCACTTCCCCTGGCCTCCAAGTGGTACAAATGGTTATATTCTATTCGTTTTTCGCTATAAAGGAGCTGTCTCCGCACCATACGCTTAACTTGAATAGATACTAATGCTTTTATATGAATTATGCTGAAAAATTTAGGATAACATTCTGCGCTGCTTCAGAAACTACGACAGGGCGAATGGTGCTTTCTCTTAATACACCATTCGAGGAGTCGCACAGAACAAACATTAAGAGACCGTGGGAACACAAGAGACCAGTCATACGTATGTACATAACTTGCACCGCAGATATAGCGGAAATGGAAAGTACTATTGACGTACGGTTTTCACAGAATGGATTTGTGGTCAGGCTCTCGTATTGTTAGCCAATCAACAGATAGTAATAATATCTAAAAAGTATAATTTTGTGCAACCATACATATTTTTAAATGGAGCAATCCATATTGATATTAGCGGAACGGACTAACAGTAGGAAAATTAGAATCTCAGTGATCTTTGTTGCACGATTCCTGTGCGAGTCGTTTACGAGATATCGTATTTTGAAAAGTTCCCTCACCGACACTTGTACAATACCTGTGGTAGCGCACACTAAATAACAACACAAGAGCATACACTAGCTATGTGGTTTCTGACCAGTGCCGAGATAATTGACCATCACAGGTTGTGTTCAAAATGAAAACCAGCAGCGGCAATAGACAGTGCTAGCATTTCAGCGGAGATTTCTGTGCAAGTTGCAGCAAAACGTGGCTGCATATGGTCGAACGTTGTTAGTATGTCCTTGTAGGCAGCGTCTTTCAGCTTTCCCCACAGAAAAAGGTCTACAGGCGTCAAATCCGGGGAAGCGGCCGGCCAAGGTACAGGTCCTCTGCGTCCAAAACAACGATTTCGTGCACTATGGGCTGGACGGCCATCATTTTGATACCATAGGTTCTTCCTAGTCTCCAGAGGAACGTCCTCTATCAACTATGGAAGATGGTCTGTTAGGAGTCTGTGATACTTGTACGTGTTCATTGTTTCGCCTTTGAAAAATGGGACTATAAGCTGACGGTTCTCTTTCTCCCACACCACACGTTTACGCTCCATGAATGCTGACATTCCACCTGACGAAGCCAACGGGTGTAGTCTACAGACCAATATTGCATGTTTCGACTGTTTATCTGGCCATGATTGGTAAATTCGGCTTCATCTCTAAACAACATACATGATACATCTGCAGTATCGTTTCTTAATAGCCATGTACGGAAGTTAACACAATTCTCATGATCGTTTCCACGCAACTCGTGATGGAGATAGATGTGATAGGGATGGACACTATGTAGATGGAGAGTGCGTAGGACACTTGCCCGACTCATGACACTTCCTCGTCCGACTGCGGACCAACTGTAGTAGCAGCAGCAGCAGCAGCAGCAGCAAGGACATTGATTTCCCCCTCTTTTGTCCGTCACTTGCTCCCTTCTGTTGCGTTGTCCAGGTGTTACACTACCACTTTCACTTACCTGTTTGGAGAGGTTGATAGATAACTGATGGCATGGTGACGTGTATGAGGATATGTTGCCACATACACCGTACGATAACGAACTGCATTTTTCCTATGCTTTCCATACACCATGAGCATGTCGGCTTTCTCTGTCTACGTAAGTCCCACACGACTTAATGCTTGGGCTGCCACACACTAACTGACTAGCAAGTCACAATGTACTCAAGGAACACACAACCACACTGTAATCGCCGGCTGCTGGGGCCGAGTGGTTCTAAGCACTTCACTCCAGAACCGCGCTGCTGCTACGGTCGCAGGTTCGAATCCTGCCTCGGGCATGAATGTGTGTGATACCCTTAGGTTAGTTAAAGTAGTTCTAAGTCTAGAGGACTGATGACCTCCGATGTTAAGTGCCGTAGTGCTTGGAGCCATTTGAACCACTGTAATCAACCATAACAACATCGTACCTCGCAACTATGCAGGCTGAATGGCACAAACAAGTGCCGATGTGAAAACTTTTCAAAATACGATTACTCGTAAGCGAATCGCAATAGATTTCAGCAGCAAATACCACTCTCATTGTGATTTACCCTACTTCTCGAATGTTAGTGTGAATAGGCACTGCTCCATTTAAAAATGTCTGTGATACTCCCGCTAAACCCGCTGGGCAGAACAGGTACTTAGGATTGTGGAAAGGGCCAAATAGGTTGCGGTCAGTTTCATGTTCTAATTGTAATTTATTGTAATCTTATAACACTTTTACAGCCGAAGCGGCACATAGCCGGACCTTTACCGAATGCAACTCTTTCACGGCTGATGGCCTCCAAACAAGAAATCTTAACCAATCAACGAGATGAAATCCAATTAAGATAGCAATAAAGTAATTAAAAACACAAACATCACAGCAAGGTAGATAGAACGAACATGTACAAGGTGCAATACAAATGGCTGAAGGCCACAATGTTTAATAACCAAGAAATCTTAAAAATCAACAAGATAAAAACGCAATTAAAGAGGCAAATAAAACAAAAACAAAAACATATCACGGCTAAGTGGAAAGCCTCAAGGCGGATAGAACAAACATATGCAAGGTGCAATACCAATGGCTGAGGGCCACAATTAAGTTTCAAAATTTTAAAATATATCCATAATCTTTCAAAGGCAGAAGGCCGCAGTCTTTAAGCTGGAAAGATAAATTTTGGAATTAATTTAGCAAAATTTTAAGAAAAAAGAAGTATAAGCTTAAGCCTTAAATTTTAAATAGCTGAAAAGAGATAATTAAACACCAGTGGCACTCAGAAGCCTCCAGGGAGGTCGGTCTGCCCTCGTTCACTTAGGCGAGACAGGTGGTGAGCCAACCTACACTTGATCCGTCGAAACCAAACCAGGGGACAGCCACGGACCGACCGACACAACAACTTACTTGGCACCAATCGGTACATGAGAACTAGAAACATAAAATGCTACGGACATAATTATCCATAATTAAATATGTACAAACAGTCAGTGTTGCTCACAGGAAAACCTCCCCAACAGCGAACCACCGAAACGAACGACAACATGAATGGACGAGGTTTGCGTACTTAAAACACCAACTTTGACGTACTGATTCGGTGAACCACGAAGCTCTTAGCGATCGGACAGCTCCACATACGCTCCGACACTGCGAAGGGATGGCCGTGCGGTTCTAGGCGCTGCAGTCTGGAACCGCGAGACCGCTACGGTCGCAGGTTCGAATCCTGCCTCGGGCATGGATGTGTGTGATGTCCTTAGGTTAGTTAGGTTTAACTAGTTCTAAGTTCTAGGGGACTAATGACCTCAGAAGTTGAGTCCCATAGTGCTCAGAGCCATTTGAACCATTTGAACCATTTTGAACTGCGCAGGGACCGGCAGCGGACCCAGCGATTGCACCGCGCGGAGATATCTTCGCTGGTCCGCAGAAACCGGCCGACTGTCTGCTGATCCGTCCGTGACTGCTGCTCCGTCGCGACGGCAGTGCTGGTGTGTTTCCCACTCACTTCAGACACACGACGGCGGAAATACTGGCTCGGACCCAACCATGCAGAGGAAATACGCCCACTGGTTAAACGACATCCCTGCACCAGGAAAGGACTGACCCAGGTTCCACAAGATGGTAATTGAAGGGGCCCAGAAGCGAACAGAGAACCAGTTACACGTCACCCGATGAGATGACCGACCTCTCAGAGCCACTACGCCGACAAAATTTAAAATAATCCTCAGTGGGTCTAACGCCAACTACACACACAACCTGACAAACACTTACACGAAGACCTGAACGATACAACAGCAACTAAGCACGCACGAAGACAAATCGGGAGTCGATGCACGCACACACACACACAGCCGACTCATGAACCATCGGCGAGCCAAAACGCGACGCCCAGTAGGACGACCGACCGACGATCCACCAAGACCGCGGCCTGGCTCGAGTGATGCGTGGCGGCAATGGTCGGGCGAGCCATGTCGACGCGGATCCTACTGCTGCTCCAACCCGATTGCACTAGTGTCGCATTGCAACTCCCCGACTATCAGGTGCGAACTGCGGTCCAGACGCGTTCCAAATGACTGGCAGCCCGAAGTCGCGCGACATGAATTCGCGACGTGAACTCTCTTACAACAGACAACGACCGGGAAGTAATAGCAGTCAAGCGAAGATACTACGAGAGGGGATATATCGATACGCGCTGCTAACGACGCTCACGGTCAGGCAAAGCAGCCACTCAGTGACAGATGTAATTTAAAATAACGTAGTGAGGTGGAAGGACGTTAAAATCAAGGTGTAAAATGCACAATGGCGGCAACACAAGCCACACACGGCTCAGTATGCTTGCACAAAAATTACTCTTTCTAAGTATTACTACAACCTGTCACCGAGCGAGGTGTCGCAGTGGTTAGCAGACTGGACTAGTATCCGGAAAGACGGCGGTTCAAATCTGCGTCCGGCCACCCTGATTTAGGTTTTCCGTAATTTCCCTAAATCGCTTCAAGAAAATGGTGGGATGGTGCCTTTGAAAGGGCACGGCCGATTTCCTTCTCCATCTTTCCCCAATCCGAGCTTGTGCTTCGTCTATAATGACCTCATTGTCGACGGGACGTTAAACACTCCTCCTACACAGTCGGTTGACTGGATAACAATACGAGCCCACGACTCACAACCCATTCTGTGAAAACAGGAGGTCAACAGCACTTTCTGTTAGAACAATATTTGCGGTGCAAGTCTTAGGGATACTGTTTTACTGTTTCGCTGGAAGGAACAATGTTCTAAGCAGCCTGTACTACCTTCAATCATAGGGAATGAGAGACACGAAAAAGTAGAGAATATATATAACTTTGTTCTTTCCAGTGAAACCCCAAAAAATTTAGGAATGCATTCTTGACCATTTTGAGCACCGCAGCTAATTGACACTAATATTGATGATTAATGAGAACCATCACAGCTTTATTGAAATACATTTATTACGTCCCTACCGATTTCGTTCATCAGAACATCATCAGGTTGCCGAATAGTGCTATGGTACAATTCGGTAATCTGCTGATGATCTAACGAACGAGTCATGGCAATATAAAAGCGCAGCAACATAGCTGTGGCGTTTCTCAAAAATTCAAATGGCTCTAAGCACTATGGGACAACATCTGAGGTCATCACTCCCATAGACTTAGAACTACTTAAACCTAACTAACCTAAGGACATCATACACACCCATGCCCGAGGCAGGATTAGAACCTGCAAACGTAGCAGCCTTGTGGTTCTGGACTGAAGCGCCTAGAACCGCACGGCCACCGCGGCCGGCGGCGTTTCTCATTAATCATTACTATTAGTTGGGAGTGCGGCAGAGAGGGTTCTGGTTGGGAATATTTCGAAGAGAATTACAGAGGCGAGAAAATTAGCAGACTCAAGCAGAAGAGCTTTTGCAAAAAGAACATCTTTCTATTACCATATTTTTCATAGTTCTTAGACAGCAAATGCGGTGCATATTACTTTCACAAAAACAAAAGTCAGTCGTCAGATGCACAGAAATGTTTTAATTTCAGTTTACCGCTTCCAACAGTTAATCCGTCATCTTCAGAAGCTTGATGCTAGCTGAAATCATGTGACGGCTGAACATCCGCAACTGAGGAACTTATTAATGGAATAAAAAGCCACTTCGGTTGTAAGTAATTTGTATTTTTTATTACAGGACTGGTTTCGGAAGGTTAAACCTCCATCGTCAGGTGCCACCATCTGCGAACAAGAGAACGAGCTAGATTATAAGAACTATCGGGTTGATATTCCAAAATAGATGGTAAAGCCGTGAAAAGTGCTATTACTAAGATAATGATAAAATCATGTATGTGCTGCGGTCAGGCTAATCATTTATATAAGGTTGTGGCTGTCTTGTGCCTTGTAGGTGAAGTAATTTGACTGAATACCCTACATTGGTCCTGTATATTTGACATAAGTAAATCATCACCCATCAAAACAGTGATAAAGGAATTCATATGTACGAGTGCGCACGTACATAATCGCCGGCCGTTGTGGCCGAGCGGTTCTAGGCGCTTCAGTCCGGAACCGCGCTGCTGCTACGGTCGCAGGTTCGAATCCTGCCTCGGGCATGGATGTGCGTGATGTCCTTACGTTGTTTAGGTTTAAGTAGTTCTAAGTCTAGGGGACTAGTGACCTCAGATGTTAAGTCCCATAGTGCTCAGAGTCATTTGAACATTTGAACACGTACATTATCAGGTTCGTAATAAACAGGTGGTCTAAAGCACACTCAAAGTAATAAGCAAATGCCCTGGCAAACCTGGGCAAGAGATCTGGAACGAGATTCAAGTGGACGCATATCTGGACTGAGCCATGGCGGCTTCTGTGATGGCGCGCGCGCGACCTACTGGCGCCACTTGGGCGCCCGTTCCATCGATTCTGGTCCTCGTCGTATCATCTTTGCTTGGTTACATGTTTGCTCTGGAGATGTGTCGTAGGTAGCGGTATGTGGGACACGGATCTGGACCGGTGCGCCTGAGTACTCGGCGTCTTGGAGATTGCAGCAAGTTGAAACCAGTGACCGTAGGGGCCGCGGGGCCGCGCGTTTTCCTGCATCGTTGACAGTTGCTACAGGCGAGTTTAGCGGGCAAGGAGCGATTCTCGTCACATGCAACCTGGTTACGAAGTGCATCAGTTAAATGTGGTGTGCTAAATACGCCGAGATATATTGCTCAGTTGTTAGCAGCTACGAGCAGAAGGGCAGTATTATCCGGCGTCTACCTGGTGTCTTGAAGCTATTGGCCTCTTTCGTATTTATTTGAAATTATGTGTGAAGACTGTTTAGTAAGTACTGTTCCTAAATACTGTTAATTTGCCCCGGCTTGACGTGGCCAGGAACCCGGTGACTAAGCCTTTCGGTGAGCCCTTTTGGACCGGGTGGTGTGGCCGTGCGGTTGTAGGCGCTTCAGTCTCGAACCGCGTGACCGCTACGGTCGCAGCTTCGAGTCCTGCCTCGGGCATGGATGTGTGTGATGTCCTTAGGTTAATTAGGTTTAAGTAGTTCTAAGTTCTAGGGGACTGATGACCAGAGATGTTAAGTCACGTAGTGCTCAGAGCCATTTGAACCATTTTTGAGCCCTTTTGGGACTGTTTGTGTCCATCTGGAGGCTTCTGTAAGCGCCGAGCTAGTATTTTTCAATGTTAATCTTCTACTTGAAATCATTGTTTGTTATAATTGGGTATTTGGTACTGCTGATTGAGATTTCTGTTTGTTGTAGACTTTATGGCCCCCTCTTGTGCGAGTAATAGGATTTGGCCTGCACTAAAGTTGTGTGCCTTCAGCCTAAAGATATGCACGTGTGAGTCATATCTGCGTGCGTCCTTGTATTTGCATACTCTCTTATTATATGTTAAGAGGCCCTTCGAGTTATAGGTGTACATTTTAACCGGCCATCTGCCATTTGGTGCGTATCCAAATTGCAGTGTCTATTAGTCCCTAAGAGTCTCCAGTAAACGTATAGTTAGACTTATTTAATCTTGTGTGAATTATTATGTAATTATTCTTTTAAATGACTTTGTACATTTTTTTTTATTGGTGGAAGGTTAACTTGCAATTTTTATGAGCGTGCCGCTCCTATACTGAAATTTTTATAGTTGGTTTCCTTCAAAATTATCTTTAACTGCCGGTTTAAATATTGCTGTGTATGTTAATTTCTATCAAAATTGTTTGCTGTTTGTTGTTTTTCCCAAAGACCTATATGTTGGCAGGTCACACGCGCCTCTGCGGATCTTCCAGCCTCAAGCTGAGAACTCTTTTGGTATCGTGCCGCAGCGGTGGTATCGCTGGATTAAGACTTGGCTTTAGAAATTTTGGGGAAGTAATTGACTCAGTGTTTCTGTTCTTATAAGGCCCTTCTGGGCGTGTCATGAAAGCCTTTGGGCAAACTGATAAATGAGCTTCTTGATTTCTTTAAAACAATAAGGATTTAATTATGATCATCATTTTAATAGTGTTTTAGGGGCCCGGTAGTTTATTTCAGTACTTAATTTGATTTATGAGTAACAGACTTGTGGCCAATCAGTGAAGCACTACTGTTTGCTTCGGTTTTTACACATGGGAAGCGTTTGGGCTGCTTGGCCATATCTTTCCTATGTGAAGCAGAATAACATCGTCTCATGACACCAAGACGTCGTAATTTCTCTTAAGCTTCCTAGTACTGCCAGTAAAAGGAAAATTTAACGCCATTGTATGTCTCCTAGTAATGAGGTGGCTAACGGACTTTGAACAGCAACGTTATATGTACTTTTGCTTAATTTCTTGTGTTGGAAAAGGCCCTTCGAATACCATGGCAAAACAGGCATCCGTACCAACTAAACAGAAGAAACACAGACGAAAATGAAAGTGAACACTGCCCTGACAACTCAGCACCCCTTTTACAAGCCACGTTGGTACTCGATATCTTACCTGGGGCAACATCAACCTAACATTTTTCGCCCGCCAACAGCTAACACCATGGCAAAGGGGCCCCACAGAAAGTCCTTTACAGCTTCATTCCTCAACCCATAGCTCCACCAAAACTGACCAGCATGTCCAGAGCCACCACATCAGGGGGCGCTGTATTCCGACGGCAACATGTTGGTCAAAGATCATATGAATAGTGATACAGTGAGAGAAAGCTGCTACGGCTCACGCTTGTATTGGCGTTGGGGGGGGGGGGGGCGGTTGTCGGGGATATCCTAGAGAGGTAGGGGAAGGGGAGGGGGAGAGATGAGAGTTTATCAGAAGGAAGATTATCCCTAGTGTATCACAAATCAACCTCAAGGTGGTCATAAATCGATTAGCATAACAATAGGTTAAGAGGAGGTGGAGGGGGTCATAAGTCAATCAAGTTTGTCCCTGAATTCATGCAGCCCACACTAACAGAATCCACTCATGCTCTCTTTGCCCTGCTACTTCTGCAAATTCTCAGAAGAATAGTGCATATTCTCTGATTAATGACTTATTATTGAATTATACGAAGACTCTTCCTCAAAGAAAGCATAGCATATCAAACTTCCTCGATTACAAGTACAAGTGCTTCTCAAGTCTCTCCCTCTCCCTCTCCCTCTCCCTCTATGCTTCTCTCTCTCTTCTTTCTCTCGCTCTCTCTCAATCACGCACGCACGCACACACACACACACACACACACACACACACACACACACACACACACACACAGAGAGAGAGAGAGAGAGAGAGAGAGATGATTAATAAAAACAGTTTTCCAATAGTTTTAATTTTGGAAGAAATTGTGTTTCGTCTTCTCCACCCTTTGCATGGGGGCATTATTTTATATTTATGGAATGCAAATATTTTTTTTGTTAGCTGTATGTCCGATTACGCTGTTTCGTAAACGGCTGGCCCTGACTAGTTTTTGTACGCAATCTGACTGCATAGAATGACAACAAAGAATGTAAGAAAATTTCTGTTAACACAATTAACTAATTAAGCCCCCAGCAACTATAAAATCTACGAAGCCAACAAAGCACAAGTGTGGCTGTTCTGTATGTGGTAGTATGACTCAACGCACATCTGGCACGGTTCTTCTTCAACAAGACAAGAATTTTTAAATACCAATTATACTGATGTGATAAAAGAAAATTAGAAATACTATAATTGCGCAAGAAAACCAGAATTACACTCTAATACAAGAACACACGCCAGATGCTTTGTTGACTGAACCTGTAATGAAGCATTATTCAGGACACACAAATAATAAGAAAATAAAGAACAGTAGTTAGTTACCTTAATTTATATTGACGAAAAGCACTCAGATCATTACAATATCTCCATTGGAACAACATCTGCTATCTCTCCCATCAAATAACTGCATAAACATGGAACAACACTCTCCACTACCGCATCTCTCTCTGACTTCAGCTACAAGCAGTGTCCACCACAACTTCTCGGCAAGAACTGCTTGCCGCTACGTCTCAATAATCACTGCCAGTGGAGGCGGCGGAACAATACTCTCTGGCGCGATTTCTGGCGCTGTGGCTCAGTGTAGACACCTTTCATATGCCCTTCCTCCACGGGCTAGAATTTGATGGTATTTTTGCCAGCATTGGTGGTGAAAATACCACCAAATTCGTCAAAAAAAAAATACAGACAAAAATAAAAGATAATATTAATACGTAAGTATCATATAACTAGATAAAATTTTGGCTTTGCACTGACCTTTCAATAGCCTAATATATAAAATACACTTAGCAATACAAATTCTTTCATACATGTGACTTTACATAATAGTTTACACAAGTATTATGTGGTTAAACAGTTCAATCAATAGCGTCAGCAATGACGAATATGTACAGGTAAGAGTCTCATAACTTTTCACAAACAGTAATACACAAAAAATCAGTTTATACAAATATTCACATAAAATGTTTTCATAACAAGTGGTTGACAGTTCCAGCAGTAGCACCCAGCAATGTTGAGTAGGTGCAGACACCATCAGGTGACATCATTTCAGTAGAAGCAGTCCATCAGTGGCACCCAGCATTGTGGAACAGGTGCAGACTCCAACAGGTGACATCATTTCAGTAGAAGCAGTCCATCAGTGGCACCCAGCTTTGTGGAACAGGTGCAGACTCCAACAGGTCACATCATTTCAGTAGAAGCAGTCCATCAGTGGCACCCAGCATCGTGGAACAGGTGCAGGCTCCAACAGGTGACATCATTTCAGTAGAAGCAGTCCATCAGTGGCACCCAGCAATGTGGAGTAGGTGCAGACTCCAACAGGTGACATCATTTCAGTAGAAGCAGTCCATCAATGGCACCCAGCAATGTTGAGTAGGTGCAGATACCATCAGGTGACATCATTTCAGTAGAAGCAGTCCATCAGTGGCACCCAGCATTGTGGAACAGGTGCAGACTCCAACAGGTCACATCATTTCAGTAGAAGCAGTCCATCAGTGGCACCCAGCAATGTTGAGTAGGTGCAGACAGCAGTCCATAATATTCACTATCACTGATCACACAGTTCATCAGCAGAAATTAAACATGTCCTAGTGGCACCAATCATGTAGAAAAAGTACAAGTAACAGTCCATAATTTCACCATCACTAATCAGACAGTTCAAGCATGAACAATAGTTTGAATGCACATACAAATGCTTTTACAATGCTCTTACACTAAACATACAAATCATAACAAACACACAAATGATATCAGATAATTGTCATATTACTATTACAAATACACAAACATCAGTAAACTTATAATATTTATGGGTGTCAGTGCAAACCACTACAAACAAATAAAACAATATTTAGGAGATAGGTGGGTAGGATTAGGAAAGGAAAACACACAAAACACACTCACTCATCTTTCATCCACATTAAGTACTACTGTGTAATTGAATAGTGTTAACTGTGTGAATCCACTTCTGTCAAAATTTCATGTTCATCATGTGTATCAAGTAGTAGTGACAGCAATGTATAACAGTCAATAATAGTTAAGTTAACGTCATAGTCATCATGTCAAGACCAATGTTTACCAAGCCAGATCAAAATGTACGGTTGCTGAACAACTGTCAGTGTGCCAAGATATGCAACTTCCTCTTTCAAAAAAAAAAAAAGTACATACTGCTTAGTGATTTAACAAAGTGTGTGTAGACAATCTTCCTTCCATTTTAGTGTTCTAGTCTGCTATCTTCATCCTCCTTGTTCCATATAGACCAACAAAAAAAAAAAAAAATATGCACCTCACTTATTTTACCTCTTATACACCATAACTCCAATCAACTTCATATAATCTCAATACCTCCATAATACCTCTTCAATACGTCGATACATATAAACCTTATTGCCAGTATCATTTCACTTCCATAACAACTCTTTCCTCTAGTCAGTCTCCTCGATCGAGTACAGATAAAATCCTAATGCAAACCTCCTCATCCCATACAATCCGAAGACACACTGTCAACACACAACCTCTGTGTAATCCATCTGACCAAAATCTTCTACTCATTATGAATTATAAACAAAGAATGCATACATGACCTCTAACAGACTTAGTTCGAATCTCAGTAATTAAGTACGATTACGGAGTGTGAATGATCCTAATATTTCACAGTGTGTACACCACTTCAAGAATTATGGCAAACAGAAGCAAACATGTGGAGTATTTCTTGTGTCAAGTGTCACTTCCTATTTCAATTGCTCACGAAAAATGCAGTGTAATAACTGTGTTGGTATGTCATGTCGTTAGCTTCCTTCCTATTGGCATACATTTATACAGCTTTCATAAAACCTCCAGCTCATGTGACTTCTATGATGTTTCTTGTACTAAAGTCGCTCGTCGAATTACTGCAGTTCATTTTCTTATGTTAAAATATAAAGCACTGAGCGTAAGCAAAACAAGCAACGGCGAGTAAATATACCAGTAGTGAACAGAATGTCAACAAGTGGATGCAGCACAATTTCTATAACGAGGCTTCGCCAAGCGAACAATCCGTAACCCATACCACATCGTAACCCACACCCCATGTCCGTACACTGTACATCAGCATTGCTATATACCTAATTAAAGTATAGTTATGACAACAAGCAGAAATGTGTAAATGTGCAATCCATACGCATAGCAGTAAACATATATCTTACGTACTAAACAGGTCATTAGCATTGTATCTTAATAAGTAAACATGAAGGCGCAAGCAGATAAATCACAAAGTATAACTTACATACCTAACCACATCAGCATAATTAATCAGGTGACAATTATAATTTAAATAAATAGGCACAGCAGGCACATAATTAAAAATGTGACATCAGTGAAAAAGCAGTGCAGCCAAGCGATGCATAATATACACAAGTAACAATCCAGTTCATTAATAATCATTGTCAAAATCAGTTAACGTACGCAAGCACGTCGCTTCACAAGTAATTTCATTGAACATGTAATTTGCACAAAGTATGAATCACGTAATCGCGAGCAGCAAATTACGTCTAAAGTACGTACCTAAGTGGAAATATGTTACCTGAAAAATAAACTCAATTAATAATTACCTTTTTAGTTTATTACTTTCTTCTTCGAAATGACATTTTTCCTGAAATTTTCTCGATAGCAAGTCGTCTTAACGTCGGACACGCACAGAATTTACCTGAAGTTCTTAAATATTTTATAGAACCGTATCCTGAAAAATACTGAATGTTAATAACATAATTCATCAAGTCACTATAGCTTTATACTGAATTTAGTCGGAGAAATTAGACTGTGTATTTATTTACGACTGTCAGTGCATTCGCACTGAGCGCTCGATCAGCTGTAGGCGCGTGACGTAGGAAGTGATTGTTTGCGGTCAACGACTGCCTTGTGCGGCGCGCAGACTTCACTGTTGCTTTGAGTATATGCCGCCGCGCCGCCAAAACACAGTACGGTATCCTTGTACTCTCCGCATGTTTACATGTACCTGTTAGTTTCTCACAAGTATGTCATTCTACAAAAATTTTTCAAAAGTATATCATTCCACAAAAATTTTAACGTTAGATATATGATGTATTCCCTTAGAGCGTCGTGATTTAAGAGTTTCTACTTCGACAGTGTTATCATGAATAATTTTGCGAATTCTATATGGGCCGTTATAAAGCAGAAAAAATTTGCGACACAAGCCTTTTCCTTTGTGAGACAAACGATGAGACTTAATTAACACTTTCTGACCAACTGACAAGATTTTTAAACGACCAGGACGCTTAGCTGATTTCTCTCTTCTAGCAGCCGCAGATGCAATATTTTGTAGAGCCAGGTTGACAACTTCAGAATGCCGCAGTTTCCGTGTAGGCGGAAAAGGAACGATTTCAGAAATGCGATTTGTCGGTGCTTTGTTTTTTAATATCAGTATAGGTGGTAAAGAAGTTGAGTCGTTAGGAAGTTCATTCAGAATGTTTTGAAAAATATGAAGATACTGATCCCAAGTTCTGTGATTCTGATGACAATAAAGACGACACAATTTATTGATTTCCTTCATCCATCTCTCTGAAGCGTTAGATTGGGGGTGAAAAAGTGAAATGAAAATTGGTTTAATTTTACGACGCTGTAGAGTACGAAGCCAAATTTTAGAACGAAACTGTGATCCATTATCTGATATAACCTTATCAACATGACCCACTTCTTTAAGAAAATGTTTGATGAAAGCATTAGATACTGAACGAGCTGTTGCTTTGCGTAACGGTGTAAAACACACATATTTTGATGTCAACTCCACTGCTACGAAAATGTACGCAAAACCATTAGTAGATCGAACCACTGGACCGAACAAATCAACTGCAGCCATGTCCTTTAATTTCGCTGGAATGATAGGAAACAACGGTGCTCTGTGAGATACTGTTGGCGGCTTAGCCTTTTGACATAATTTGCATTTGGCAAGAACAAATCGAATACGTTTTTCCATATTATTGAAGTAGCAATTTTCTCGCAATTTATGAAAGCATTTTCTGGGGCCAAGTGTGCATAACTGAAATGCGTATACCAAATCAGCTTATTAACCCACTCATCAGGAATACAAACTAACCAAACAGAGTTGTCGACCGATTTTCGTTTAAAAAGAACTTTCCAGATAGATAGCAAAAAACGAGGTGTGGCCAAATTGTCCAATGTAACAAAGCGTCTAAGAAAATTACAGACACCAAGGAAACTACGAACATCACGTTTTGTGGTAGGAACAGCATAATCACGAATAGCATCAAGTTTTTCTGGATCAGGAAGAATACCTTCTGTAGAAATAATGTGACCAAGAAATTTCACCTGAGAACGACCAAATTCGGATTTTTCTAATTTCACCGTAATGCCAACTCTTACAAAAATACGTAATAATGAATCCAAAATTTTGTTGTGCTCACTCCAAGAACGTTTAGCAATAAGAATATCGTCAACCTATGAAGTAATATTGTCACGAAGATAAACAGGTAAAATTTCGTTTAAGCTACAAATGAATGCTGCAGAAGATACAGTAAGTCCAAACGGCAATTTACGAAATCACTTTTAGGTAAAATAGTCATATCTGGTTATTGTTTACTTACTCACTAGATAGATTGATAGTCGAAGAGTTGTTTTGATAGATGCAAAGAATAGTGAAAGAGTAGGCAGCGGTGCAGAAAACTAAAAGAGAAATAGCACCACTACAGCTCGAGGCCCTATGCTCGCTACGGCACATATTCATTAAAGCGTAATGAATCCCCTGAGGTCTTTAACAGCTGCACATAAATTTCAGTCTGTGACTTAGTGGCAAATTTGGCGGAAGTGCGTACAGAAATTGAGCTAACCATGAACATGGATGTATGTCATTCTTAGATTTGCGAAAGATCTTAAATTTCCGAACAGTCAAAAAGTGTTTATAGTCAAAGTTTTCTCCTCGTGGCGACAAAGACCTACCACGTCTGTCCCAGTCCGAATGTCGATTATTGTAAAGTTCGCGCGCCTGGCGCTCTCCTGTTGCATCCCGTAAATGAAACAAATTCCTTTCTTCAAACCCTTCTGCTATCTGTGATTCTAAATTTCTTTTGCCGTCTTTTCCTACGATTTCGCCTTCAATTTGTTTGACTTGCTTTCGTAATGCCTCAACTTCCCTTTTAACGCGTTCATTAAATTTTCCCTGATTTTCAACATGTTTATTTATGTTCTGGTACTCTTCGGTTTCTGCAAATGGCAATGGTGCTGTATCATCTGAATCTCTGTCCCCATTTAAACTAAGATTTGTCAGTTTACCTGAAATTTCCTCAACTCTTTCCGATAAGTCACCTAATTGTTCTTTCTGTTTATTTACGTCTTCCGTAAGTGTCGCGACTCGGGTTTCAGTATTGACACATATGGTAGCTAGCTGTTCATATTGTTGTGTTAGGTTATTTAATCTGTCATTTGGTACGGATTCCTCGATTCTCTCAAATATTTCTTCCTTATCCTTTGCACGTTGTAAATTTAACTCTGAAAATTTCTGTACTATCACACTGTGGTGTCACCGCCAGACACCACACTTGCTAGGTGGTAGCTTAAATCGGCCGCGGTCCATTAGTACATGTCGGACCCGCGTGTCGCCGCCATCAGTACTTGCAGACCTAGCGCCACCACATGGCAGGTCTAGAAGACGGACTAGCACTCGCCCCAGTTGTACGGACGACATTGCTAGCGACTAGACGTACGAAGCCTTCCTCTCATTTGCCGAGAGACAGTTAGAATAGCCTTCAGCTAAGTCCATAGCTACGACCTAGCAAGGCGCAGTTAACCATATCTGGAGAGAGTCTTACTTGTATTCACCATAGAGATGTACCACACAAGAGAATAAAGTTAAGTATATGAGATGCTCCGTTCTTTTCTCTATAGCATTCATCAAGTATCCTGTTTCAGACTTAACGCAGGACGGCGTGAGTTGACGCGTGCCCTATTCGGCCCCTTCATAATAACACTGTGTCGGCACTTCTGTCGACACACATAACACACACGATCTCTTTCTTCCTGTTCCCTATCCTGTTCCCTTTGTCTAATCTCTACTGCAACTAATCTATTATTGTGAGCATTCAAAATCGGTTGTACTTCTTCTCTGATTTCTTTCTTTAATTCATCTTTCATATTTTTGAAACATGTCCCTATTCGTGAGTCTAACCGTGTTTCCAGTGTTCCCATATCAGTTTTTAATTCAGATCCCAAAGTTTCCATCTGTGTTTTTAATTCAGATCTAAACCATGTTTCCATTGTTCCCATATCAGTTTTAATAGTTCCTATTTGTGTTCCCATATCTGTTTTTAGTTCAGATCGTAACTGTGATCCCACTGTTTCCATATCTGTTTTTAATTCAGATCGTAAATGCTCCATTGTTCCCATTTGTAAATCTAACCGAGATCCCAAATTTAATATTGCACCCATCAACTGCTCCATATTAAATGGTTCAGAATTCTTTTCGCCCCTAACATTTCCCGTAAAACTAACTTCCTTCTGCATAGCCATAAGGCTATCTGTGTTCGATACTATTTCAGAATCTTCTGTCGTTAATCTCGTACTCTGTGAATTTTCTGATTGAGAAAAATTTTGAAATGGTTCCGGACTATTTTCCCGACTTCTTACATTGTTTTCCACTTCATTATTCAACACACTGTTCTCCTGTGTTGGCGAGTTCGCCATGTTAACAATTTCGTCATTCTCACTATCCACCATTTTTGCCTTTTTCATAGATCGCGTAATCATTTACAAAACATACAAAACTCGTCACTATATGAAAATTACACACAATGACACTTTATCACCAACAATATCAATCACACGAAATGCTTCCTTCAAACACGATTAACGAACAATAGAAGAATGACAATCACCAAATCTACACATGCAATATAGACTACAATTACTAAACTACAAATTACTACAACAATACTACGGTCTACTAATTTTACAATCAGAAGATTCCAAGGGACGATCCGAAGCAGCGGTCGCCACGTGCATGGGGGCTTTATTTATATTTATGGAATGCAAATATTTTTTTTGTTAGCTGTATGTCCGATTACGCTGTTTCGTAAACGGCTGGCCCTGACTAGTTTTTGTACGCAATCTGACTGCATAGAATGACAACAAAGAATGTAAGAAAATTTCTGTTAACACAATTAACTAATTAAGCCCCCAGCAACTATAAAATCTACGAAGCCAACAAAGCACAAGTGTGGCTGTTCTGTATGTGGTAGTATGACTCAACGCACATCTGGCACGGTTCTTCTTCAACAAGACAAGAATTTTTAAATACCAATTATACTGACGTGATAAAAGAAAATTAGAAATACTATAATTGCGCAAGAAAACCAGAATTACACTCTAATACAAGAACACACGCCAGATGCTTTGTTGACTGAACCTGTAATGAAGCATTATTCAGGACACACAAATAATAAGAAAATAAAGAACAGTAGTTAGTTACCTTAATTTATATTGACGAAAAGCACTCAGATCATTACAATATCTCCATTGGAACAACATCTGCTATCTCTCCCATCAAATAACTGCATAAACATGGAACAACACTCTCCACTACCGCATCTCTCTCTGACTTCAGCTACAAGCAGTGTCCACCACAACTTCTCGGCAAGAACTGCTTGCCGCTACGTCTCAATAATCACTGCCAGTGGAGGCGGCGGAACAATACTCTCTGGCGCGATTTCTGGCGCTGTGGCTCAGTGTAGCCACCTTTCACCTTCTTCCACGTGTGCTGAAATTTATTCAAGTTGTCAGCACGCCCTGACTCAGGGGCATTATGCTACATAATCATGAGAGCAATAAGACGCTAACTGTTACACACTACTGTGTTTGTCCATTTGTGTTTTGTGTGTTTCATGGTCGCAAAGAGGCTGCTGTAGGGCAATGAAATTCCTGCTGCAGGTGCTGCCAACTGAGAAGCTGGACATTATTGTTACCTATCTTCAGCTACACACCTGGAGCAGAGCCTTCGGCATTGTGGCCGTCTCCTGTGACTATTATTATAATTCGACTTGATGTTCTTTTTATTTAACGAGAAAATATTACGTATGTTTTATTAAAGTCAGTTCATGTTTGTACTTCAACCTACATACAGCAATTATATGCACATAAAACTAAGAATTAGAATAAATATAATGAATTGTAATAAAAATGATTAAATATAATTATGTATATCGTACATCAGTATTAACATGTAATAGCATATGAATGAAATGCAATAAAGTTTTGTCAGAGAGTTAATATTGAGAAAGTATAGAACTGTGTTGATAATTATTTACAAGGTTGCATCTACATCTATCTACATCTACCTTTATACTCCGCAAGCCACCCAACGGTGTGTGGCGGAGGGCACTTTACGTGCCACTGTCATTACTTCCCTTTCCTGTTCCAGTCGCGTATGGTTCGCGGGAAGAACGACTGTCTGAAGGCCTCTGGGCGCGCTCTAATCTCTCTAATTTTACATTCGTGATCTCCCCGGGAGGTATAAGTAGGGGGAAGCAATATATTCGATACCTCATCCAGAAACGCACCCTCTCGAAACCTGGACAGCAAGCTACACCGCGATGCAGAGCGCCTCTCTTGCAGAGTCTGCCACTTGAGTTTGTTAAACATCTCCGTAACGCTATCACGGTTACCAAATAACCCTGTGACGAAACGCGCCGCTCTTCTTTGAATCTTCTCTATCTCCTCCGTCAACCCGATCTGGTACGGATCCCACACTGATGAGCAATACTCAAGTATAGATCGAACGAGTGTTTTGTAAGCCACCTCCTTTGTTGATGGACTACATTTTCTAAGGACTCTCCCAATGAATCTCAACCTGGTACCCGCCTTACCAACAATTAATTTTATATGATCATTCCACTTCGAATCGTTCCGCACGCATACTCCCAGATATTTTACAGAAGTAACTGCTACCAGTGTTTGTTCCGCTATCATATAATCATACAATAAAGGATCCTTCTTTCTATGTATTCGCAATACGTTACATTTGTCTCTGTTAAGGGTCAGTTGCCACTCCCTGCACCAAGTGCCTATCCGCTGCAGATCTTCCTGCATTTCGCTACAATTTTCTAATGCTGCAACTTCTCTGTATACTACAGCATCATCCGCGAAAAGCCGCATGGAACTTCCGACACTATCTACTAGGTCATTTATATATACTGTGAAAAGCAATGGTCCCATAACACTCCCCTGTGGCACACCAGAGGTTACTTTAACGTCTGTAGACGTCTCTCCGTTGATAACAACATGCTGTGTTCTGTTTGCTAAAAACTCTTCAATCCAGCCACACAGCTGGTCTGATATTCCGTAGGCTCTTACTTTGTTTATCAGGCGACAGTGCGGAACTGTATCGAACGCCTTCCGGAAGTCAAGAAAAATAGCATCTACCTGGGAGCCTGTATCTAATATTTTCTGGGTCTCATGAACAAATAAAGCGAGTTGGGTCTCATACGATCATTGTTTCCGGAATCCATGTTGATTCCTACATAGTAGATTCTGGGTTTCCAAAAACGACATGATACTCGAGCAAAAAACATGTTCTAAAATTCTACAACAGATCGACGTCAGAGATATAGGTCTATGCAAGTACTGAATTGTTCTACGGAAGCATTTGCCTGAATTAGAAGCCTGATTCAGACTTCGACTGAAGTAAACTAAAGCGAAGAATGTCGTATATTTGAAAACGTAGATTACGCGAATTGAAACTGTATGTGCAATACTTTGCTTTTTAGTGAAACAAAGCATTTCACATACAATCTTTAAACGACTTAGTGAAACGTATTAGTTGCAGATAATAATATGGAATTTGGAAACATGTTGCCTGTGACATTTCATTGTGATGCATAGAAATAAACCGTATACGAGTTATTTATTAACCAAAGAGTTTAGAATATCAGTTGAGATCTTCGCCGATTTTGACTTCTGGTGTAGGGTCTATGGACAGTCTAGCAACTGATAACAATGAAGTTACATCACATAGAATTCACATTAGGTACTAAAAGATTGTTCCTCATTGTTGGTATTGGATTGGTTTCTGCTCCTGATCCATTAAAAATAGCACCTGAGTGTCAAAATTTCTCGAGAAAAGATAGAAGCTGTCGTGCCCAAGGAATGAAGTCTTACCTGCTATAGCACAAGTCTGTGTTTACGATCGAGGTGATAATTGATACCGAACAATCTTAAAAAGGTATTTTGATCGATTGGATACAAATTTGTGAAATTATCAGGTCCTTGTAACTACTACAAATCACCAACACACAGTTATACGTATGCGACGAATATGACCAGTACAAGCGGGGACACTACTTAATAGATACTGTACTATGCGCCGTCGCACGTGAAACTAATACGAAATACCTTCCCCCCACTCTGGCTCAGGTTCTGGATACGCTCTTGATGACAAACGTTGGGGAAGTGTTCGCGTGTGTGGAAGACATATAACACAGGAGACAATGGAGAGAATGAAGAGGGGAAAAAGCTGTTGAGAATGTAGTGCTTTTAAAAATTACACTTGAAATGCTGATCGATCAAGTTCACATTACAGATTGGTGGAATATATATTCAGTATTCTCAGTATTGAACCCATCGTCATGCATCTGACGAATGTGGACATGAAATACTAATGACTGAGTGCGGAACTGAAAAACAAGTGCAGATGTTCAAAAGAGAAAAGGCCACTGGATATGACGCGGTAACATATTAGTTTCATTAACTATGCGAAACTTCTAGCCACTCTTATGGCAGCGTTGGCCGATGGAATAATGCAGCGTCCGAGGTCAGAAGGATAGGTGCAGGCCCTTAAGGTCTTTAAGAAAGATCGCCGCAAAGATTTACAGAATTACAAACCAATCTCATTAATGTAAACTGGTTTTTGGTATTAACGATTATTTTGTGCTCTTGTATAATGACTTTATGGAGTATAAATCTGTGAGAATTCGCACGGGTTTCCCAAGCACCGATCGTATAAAAGTCAGACTGCTCTGTTCACTCTGTTCCTAGACAATGTATTGACCACAGTCCAGACTGGCGCCTTGTGGTCTTCGTAAAGAATTTAACACGGTTCTTTACCGTCGCTTAGTAAGCAAAACATATGCGACTGGACTGTGAGCTACCCAGCCCACATAACATAATGTGTCGTTCTTGATGGAGAGGCGTCGTCAAAAGTGTTCAAATGTGTGTGAAATCTTATGGGACTTAACTGCTAAGGTCATCAGTCCCTAAGCTTACACACTACTTAACCTAAATTATCCTAAGGACAAACACACACACCCTTGTCCTAGGGAGGACTCGAACCTCCGTCGGGACCAGCCGCACAGTCCATGACTGCAGCGTCCCAGACCGCTCGGCTAATCCCGCGCGGTAGGCGTCGTCAGTATTCGTTTTACTGTAGAGAAGTGTGATAATATCGGTAGTGTTCACGACGTACCAAAAATACCCGGCATACAATGTTTTTAGATCTCTGAGGCTGTTAATGGACGACGACGTTATGTATCGGTAGGTCTCATCATTGGAGAATTGTTGACAAGTGGAGGTGCAGTAATTGAATTAATAGTGTTTAAGAAATCTCATTAAGTTGTACTGTGACCTGGTTTGTGTTTATTTTGCTCATGCCTTGAAAAGAAAGAAAGAAAAAAAGTTTAAAAATGTCTTGATTGAAGTCCACATTATTTAAGGTTCGTTTAATTATCTTCTTTTCCTTGTCCGTTACTATCGTTCTCGTGGGCACAGTTTGGTGTGAACAGATGTTATTCTTCCTTGCAAAACCGATTCCAGGGCTAGGTAAACGTTTATCCATCATAATGATATGTCACGGGAAACTTGTTTCCATATTCCGCATTTTTTAATAATATTTTCTGTTAATCATATACAAACGAGAACAGCTCCATAATACCAAACACTACATAACATGCTCAACGTAATGCTATTATGATTCCCGCCAAAACTGCACAGGAAAGATATTACAAGAAAAAATTATTTCAGCAGTTTTACCGTCAACACCTTAAGAGAAAGCAATTTCGCTTGCAACATACTTTTGATTTATCATTTCCAGACATGTTGATAATCACTACCAATAATGATAATAAGAAAATAAATTGCAAGTACTATTTCGCCAATAAAATTTTATAAACAGTGAATTAAAAAAAATTAAAACAGGCATAGTAATTTTGAATTAATATATTTAAGTGCAAGTGCCATTTATATATGTGGTTTTTATTGATAATTGTGGGACAATGATGTAAAAGTCAAACAAGGTATAAATATATTATACATTAATTCATTGTATTGTATGCTTCACTAGAGAATGAGAGTGTAACATTGTCAGTTTCATTACAACCTCTAAGTAAATAAGTGTAATAAGAGGCACATAAATAGACGAAAAGGCCCGATATTTGCCCTTACCGTTGGCGATGAAAGTCACAGTCACATGTCTGTTCGAAGGTATTTAAGGTGCAACGACTGCATAACACAGTGTGATAAGGAAGGCAGGTGCCAGACAGGACGTCTTTTTTACGGGAGAAATTGTAAGGGAGAAGGTAACTCAAAAACCATCATTACCACCAATTCTTTACTGTTTTTCGTGTCTGGGACCCTCGGACACCTGGGTTAACGGATGAGATGGAGAAGATAACAATAAGAGCTGTCCGATTCATCAAATTTCCTTTGCCGAGTGCATAAAATAAATAACAAACTTCTCTGGAAGACACCACAAGAAAGTCGTTGTATATTTCTTTATGGTGTAGAGAACTTTGCTCTCAAAATTCCGTTCCAGCTCGCACCAAGAAACACCTAATTTTCTCCAACTTATATCTCGTGTATTGACCATGAGAGTAAAAAATTAAAGGAAGTCCTGTTTATCCAAGAGTATTGACACTCTTTCTTCCCATGCACTACCTGCGAATGGAGCCGGAAGGCGTAAAATGATTGTGTTCCACAATGTATCCTTCGCTACACATCGTATAATTCCCTGTGTTCAGATATACATGTAATGTAGTGTAGTGCAGAGATCTCACAGGTAGCTCTACTGGGTTGCAGATTAGAAAAACAATTGTTTAAGTAAAGCTTTTTACGCTTTATAAGTCTAATATTATTTCTAAAATACCAAGATAATTTATTTCACGGCTCCTACAAATTATTAAAAACGTTTGTCGGGTTTAAGAGTTTCCCATTTTACGGTCTCTGCATGGTGGATGTGCTATCGAGAGAGGTGCCATAGTGTTCAAGATGCTCAGTTCCTCATTTTGTCATACTCTTTTAATTTTCCCGTGATTTCCCTCATTTCTATCCTATCCTCTCGCTTTTCCTGTGCTTTCGTAGTGTACTGTTTCAGGTTTCACTAAACAATACACACACACACACACACACACACACACACACACACACACACACACATTATATATATATATATATATATATATATATATATATATATATATATATATAGTGGTCTACAGAGGCGACCTGCTGGAAAACAGTAGATATGGTACCTACACAGTTGGTCTTTCACGCCTTGAAAGTCAGCTTTTCTCTATTATAGACACCTTACACACTCGCCTTTTACCGGCTCTAATGTACTCATGGATAATGAGGGAATGAGTCCATAGACAGTGGTAATACTCATCTGAACTTCAGGTTAATCGGATTTAGCGTACCCCGATTTTTAGCTATCTTTGTTTTACCTACCGCTCACTGTTACCATAAATGAAATTCTGCAACCAAAATAATCTACGTTTCTGACAATGAAGGTATTGGATATTTGACTGTGATCTTCTATGTATTCGTATGACAGTAGTGGAACAAGTTGAAATTTTGAAAATATGTGGTAAGGTCTTATAGGACCAAACTGCTGAGGCCATCGGTCCCTAAGCTTACACACTACTTAATCTAACTTAAATTAACTTACGCTAAGGACAACACACACGCCCATGTCTGAGGGAGGACTCGAACCTCCGACGGGGCAGCCGCGCGAATCGTGACAAGGCGCCCCTAGACCGCACGGCTACCCTGCGCGGGAAGTTGACACTGTAAGTCAGTGCATCTGTTGTGTCAGCCGATTAGCCAACACAACGCACTAATTTAGAGAGGAGGCCGAAATGCACGCGTCAACTCAAGCAGGCTTGCTTAGGTCTGAAACAGGATACGTAATGAATGCTATAAAGAAAAGTACGTAGCTGCTGGAATAATTAACTTTAATCCATCATTTGTATACAGCATTCTTGATGATACAAGTGAGACTCTCTCTAGAAATGGTTAATGGCGCCTTGCTAGGTCGTAGCCATGGACTTAGCTGAAGGCTATTCTAACTATCTCTCGGCAAATGAGAGAAAGGCTTCGTCAATGTAGTCGCTAGCAAAGTCGTCCGTACAACTGGGGCGAGTGCTAGTACGTCTCTCTAGAACTGCCGTGTGGTGGTGCTCGGTCTGCAATTACGGACAGTGGCGACACGCGGGTCCGTCATGTACTAATGGACCGCGGCCGATTTAAAAGCTACCACCTAGCAAGTGTGGTGTCTGGCGGTGACACCACAGCATCCATATTCTGTAGTTTCGGCACTGAAACAACCAGTCGACCAATCGATTTAGGTTTTCGGTGTTTTTCTTAAATCACTTATGTGAGTGCCCGAATGGTTACTTGCAAAAAAAAAAAAAAAGTCACCATCATTTTTTTACCCTCTGTAAGACAGGTCTTTATCTAATGATGACCCCAACGGGACAGAAACAAACTTCCTTCACTTGCTAACTGAAGGGACCCGGGTTCGATTCCCTGGCGGTTCCCCGAATGAGGTGGCGCAGTGATTAGCACACTGGACTCGCATTCTGGAGGACAGCGGTTCAAACTTTCGTCCGGCCATCCGAATTTAGGTTTTTCGTGATTTCCCTAAAGTGCTCCAGGAAAATGCTAGGATGGTTCCTTTGAAAAGGCACAGCCGATTTCCTTGCCCATCCTTGACACAATCTGAGCTTTTACTCGGTCTCTAATGACCACGATGTCGAGCTGAAGTTAAATCCAACCTTTCTTCCTTCCTTCCGGCCGGATCGATTTTCTCCGCTCGGGGACTGGGTGTTGTGTTGTGCTTACGTCCGTAAATTAAAAAGAAATTGTCCTTGTTCCTTATTGCCTATCAAATGTTAAGTCAGATACTATGGGAGAGATTGTTTCTTCCTGTTGACCACATTAGCCAAAGAAATATCCGTCTCATAGAATCATTTTACTTCCACATTAGCCAAAGAAATATCCGCCTCATTGCATCATTTTACTTCATAAGAGAACCATAATTTTCATTTGTTTCTCATAGCGTTGCTTAATGCAGAGAGCTCTATCTTGCAAAACAAGGATGCGAATCAGATCCGGATCATATGCTCGCTGTGGAGTAATGGCCGTTGGTCTGGTGCACCGGCTAACCTGCGTGTCGTCTTATGCGGCTTAGCATGCTCGTTTAGGCCAAGGCTCGGTTGATCCCCAATTTCCTTCTCAAAAAATGTGATAAATAATTAAAATATGACGACGCACAGAAAAAAATGTACACTATTCAGAGACGGCGTGCACGGTTTTCCTTCCGTAGTTTAACTAACGAATGCGGTGAAAGGATGGCCACCCCTTAAAATAAAAAAAAGAATATTTATGCCAAATAATGAAATAAGGAGCAGAGTGCCCCGTACGATGGTATAAACAGCAAAGCGAGACAACTGTCACTGTCATTTTTGTTCGTTTTCCTTGGGTGATTTCGTACAGGTATGAAATCGTAGCACGTGCGTACAGTAAATCACTAGTAAAAGTAACAGCCACTGGTTCAACTTGGTTTACCGACATTGTCTTCACATCTTGGTTTTCTCGCCAGCGGAACTTGGTCTTAAATGTCTTTCGAGAGAATTTTTTGGCAATCGAATCATCTCTAAAAGACTACGATCCCCACATTTTCCGATTTATCATCTTGAAACCTACATGTGGGTGGCCCGTAAAAGAACGATCTATGTAAACAGGCCGCAAAGACTGGCAGAACTAAAGACGAACATAAAAACAGAAGCGAACAGCGTCAGTGTCAACGCGATTTCCCAGGTGGTTTCAAACATGATAACACATATCGGTTGCCTGCCCGGCTAGCCGCGCGGTCTAACGCGCTACTTTCCGAGCAGAAAGGCGTGCCGATCCCCAGCACAAATCCTCCCGGTGGATTAGTGTCGAGATCCGATGTGCCGGCCAGTTAGTGGATGGTTTTTAATGCTGTTTTCCATCTGCCTCGTCGAATGCAGGCTGGTTCCCCTTATTCCGTCTCAGTTACACTATGTCGGCGAATGCTGCGCACACAATGTCTCCACGCACGTGCACACCATAATTACCACGCAAACATTTGTGGTTACACTCGTCTGGTATGAGACGTTCACAGGAGGGGGGGGGGGGGGGATTCCACTGGGGGCAGAACTGCACAATAACCCTGGGTTCAGTGTGGGGCGGCGGTGTGGTGGGTGGACTGCTGTGGCCTGTTGTGGGCTCGTGAACCACTGAGGGCTACGGCGGGGATGAAGCCTCTCCGTCGTTTCTAGGTCCCCGGTTCAAATACACACTGCAATACACAATAACGTCTGTTCATGCATGTTTTACAGAACAGCGAAACCGTTTTGGGCATGTGATATGAGCAATGATGTTATGATATGCTATACAGGGTGTTCAGAAACAGTCTAAAAAGCTTACAAGGGTTCGACGTGGTAGGTTGCGCTGAGAAATAATTTTTAAAAAGAAAATTCAAGAATTTGTCCCGCTTCCAAGTTAATTAGCATTGAAGTTAGCCAATGGGGCCGTAGCGCGCGCAAATTCAAGTGGCTCTCCAGATACAAATAGCGTAGTTTGCAGTGCACCAGACTGTGCACCTTTTGGCTTTAATTCTGTCCTTAACTACCGTCCCGCCACTCTCTTTAGGAAACCAGACGAAGAACACTTTTGGCGACACCGTCTCTGGCCTTAATTTTCGCGCACAACTGCCTGGCTGGACTTCTTCAATACTAATTAGCTCGGAATCGGCGCAACGCATCGAACTTTTTTCTTAGCAACAACTTCTCAGCACAACCTACGGTGTAACATCCTTATAAGTTTTCAGATTGTTTCTGACCACCCTTTACATACTTTTTGATGTGCGCGGCGTTTCGATCACTCTGTATTCATTTAATTTCGAAAGATATTTGTCAAATATTATTGGTTAACATTACATTTACACAAAAAACAGGAGGAACTTCTACCACTTTTATTCATTGGTTATCCATACACGTTTTCGTTAGTGATAAAATGAACTATCGTGAAGAAAAAAGAAGCAGTTAACCGTGGTGTTACTGTTTGTCGCTGTTAATTATATTGTTAATTATACTGCCAATGAGTACTGAGCCTGACAGTGGCGCCATGTCCATGACTGTCTGTTATGATAAGCGGCAGAGGTCTACAGTTAGTGTCTCACTACATGGATGCAGCAGCCGTCGTAGGGAATAGGGGCACTGGTGCAGTTTCAGCTGCTTATTCGAAAGAGGTCGCTTCCTCAGAACGAATGCATGAGTTGGTAGTGTAACGTGCACAGACGCATCTAGAAGTCATCGCATATTCAGGTCACATAGTCCTTACGTAATAAGCGCTTGTGTGTATGTGTGTGTGTGTGTGTGTGTGTGTGTGTGTGTGTCCTCGTGTGGGTGTACTTGTGAAAATATTCCCCCCAGAAATTCACATTCACGATGCGGAGTAGATACCCTTGACTAGCTATGCATAACAGTAAACGTTCTTTTATCTGCGTGTGCCCTATTTGGTGTCGCGTCTGTATTGGGTGCCATACGTTAAACTATTGAATAATAATTTTGTTTGGTGCTTATCGAAACTCTGAAGTCCGTAACGTTTTGTTAAGAGGCGACAGGGGCACAAGAAATCCATACAGAAGAATTCTAGGAAGGGAATTGTACGATTTATTGTCTTGTTGACGACGAGGTTAATAGAGGCGGAACACCAGCATCGAGTAGGAAAGGATGGAGCAGGGAATGGCCCCTTGTCTTTTCGAAGGAATTACCCTCGGTTTTCTTCATATGATTTAGGGAAAATACGGAGAGAGAAAATCGAATTGAAACACCATTTATTACTAATGCTAGTACATTGCCTTAACGCCTTAACTGCGCCACTTTGTTTGGGCACGAGGACAATGGCAGTGAAACAGGATGGAATTGTAGTTACATCTCCTCCCCTACACATCATTCTCTACGAGTTTAACCACCAACTGACGTTTGATGTGTGCTTTTTCTGGGGTTTGACATTATAGGAGTTTCTATTTCGTCACTTTGATTCAATTACTCATATTACGTTAACGTTTTATCTCAATGTGTGCAACTGACAAGGTGAGTATCTTGATGCTATACTGATTTCAATTCCGTGACTCAAAATTAGTTACTAGTCTTGATATGCTACACGACAACGAAGAACAAAAATCACACTCTGATTAGGAAAGGGTAACTAAAGGGGTGTCAACAAACGCCATTGAACCTGTAAGGATAATAACTGTTAAGGATAAAAATTGTAAAATTGCTTCCGGAACATTCCAGTGAAGCTGTTCAACAGCTATGTCGAGCTGTTCAGTCTTTAATACGATTATTATGTACCGAAGAGATTTGTTTTGTAGTGTCGTTTGCGCGATGTATCTCCCAAAACACTTTCTCAAATGCATCTATGGAGCATTCACGCAACTCTATTCGCGCAGTGTCCATACTGCAATACTGAGTGTCTCATCCACGTTAGATTTAGTGCAGAGACGGATTAAGTACCTTGGAATTGAAGAAACAGCCAACTGCTGCGTGGACAGCTATATTGTATGCCTCTCGAAGCTAAGTACGAATGCAGTACCGTTCTTGTGTGACCATCCCTAGAATAATGTTTGTATCAACACTGCACTCAGAAAACCACTTTACCATATATGGTGGGTATACATAACGTACCACCATAATTTTCCCCTTTCCTGCTACACTCGCGAATGGTGCGCAGCAGCAACGACCGTAGGTAATCCACTGTGTGGGCTTTTATTTATCCGATACGCTGTCGTGGTCGTAAGACTTGAAAAAATAAAGCGTGTAACCGATTTTTTGTTTGTTTACAGGTGAATATCTGTAGCTATAGTACACACCGGAATCCCTGCGCCAGCACCAGAGCTCGCCGCTAGGGGAGTCAAATGAAAATGTCGCACCTCACTGATATAGTGGGCTTCTGACACATCTCTAAAAAATGCACGTGTGACAGCTAGGTGCAACAATACCCCCTTTCATTTTTTGTAATTTTGACGAGACTATTGCGTTTTTTAATTTTATTTTTCGAGATACGTGTCACTGATTTCACAGGCTTTCTAATTATGTGCTTTGGATACTGGTGTATGCCAAACGCCTTGTGATTAACCTACATATCGCACTATAATCCTTCTGATAACCTGCTCAGGGAATATAATATAATTAGTTGATTAGTTTGAACTTTTAAAATTAGTTTATTAGTTCGAAACACTTTTGTGAGCTAAAATAAAACATTTGTTGTTATAGAGAGCATGAAATACGAAGACACAGTTTGCTGTTGTTTCTGGACGATTCAAAAAATGGGTCTAAGCACTATGGGACTTAACATATGAGGTCATCAGTCCCCTAGACTTACAACTACTTACACCTAACTAAGGACATCACACACATCCATGCCCGAAGCAGGATTCGAACCTGCGACCGTAGCAGCAACGCGGTTCCGGACTGAAGCGCCTAGAGCCGCTTTTTTTGTATTCCGCAAATACAGTAACAAAAATGGCTAGCTTACAATGAAATGACATGAATAAGGTGACAAATAATTGCAGACATAAATTACAGCATGCAAAGAATGAGGAATCATGTGCAGTCTTTAGCAGTAGCACACATTTAGCATCTTCACTGTCACCTTCAACTGGTGGCAGTCCAGCATGCACATTTTATTCTTCTGCAGCCTGAGATTCCTCATCATCATTTCCTAGACCCAAATTAATCATTCAGTAAATCCTTGATCTGTGTTCCTTCCAGGGTAGCTTACGTGGACAGAAGCGCAGTCTTGAACAGCGACATCACAAAGTCCTTCACTGCCTTGTTATGTTTGTCAGTTCCAAAATGGTTCAAATGGGTCTGAGCACTATAGGACTCAACTGCTGTCACAGAGTGATGTACTTCTCGCAAGTGAGAGACTGTTTGTTTACTCTTTGGACAATGTATCTTTGACTTGTTGTATTGTATGTTCTGTGACTATGGAATAAAGTGTTGTTGAACTGCTAATCGCTGCTCTATTGTGATTCACGACATATTTTGGTGCCGAAACCCGGGACAGACTTTGCCGGAGACAATTTCCACGATTGCCGTTGTGAAACACGAATTCTGGACGCACGTCACGCGGCAATACTACGACGGGGTTTACTGCAGCGATTTGTTACACCACGCAACAAGCTCTTCGACGACAACCGCCATCATACACAGCTAAGTTCAACTGAATTATCACGCAACATGTTTTGTAGTGCCATTTGCAAAAGGAACTGATTACATTATTGCCGCTGTGTACTGCTATTGTAGCTGTTCGATTAGCGCTTTAACGAATTATCAGATCCTACGCTACGCCTACATATTGTTTATGACTAGTGCTGCCATCTAGCGACCATCAATTGAACTACTTCGACTAGCGATCCAAAGATAACGCCTTACTAGGACCAGCTGATCGCTAGCCGACACTGCTTTAAACTTTCGAGTAATCGGACGGAATGGACGTGCCAGACCATAAACCAGAAGCGCAATTACACTCTCTAAAGAGAAAACGTACGAGAGAAAGAGCAAACATTACGCGACTCGTGGCGGAAGTTGCAAGGTTGCCCGACACATCAGAAATCGCGGATTATAAATATTACAATGACAGATTGGGAAGCGTTCTGGACCGCCTCGTTAAATTAGATGAGGATATTCACGAGTTGCTAGACGATGGCGAATACGAAGAAGATGTTCCTAAATGCGAAGATTATATAGACACCGCGAAACTCACAATTTCCCGATTGTCTCACGAAATAGAGAAACAGCTTGCGAAATCGGTAGCAGACATAAAGATTCCCGACAATCCGCCGGCACAATCTGTAACAATGAGTGTTCCCACAGCTTCAGTAAAACTTCCGACGATCAAACTTGAGCCTTTTTCAGGCGATATTGAGACATGGGCGCGATTCTGGGAGCAGTTTGAGCAGTCGGTTGACAAAGATCCGACGGTAACTACAATCAATAAACACATTTTTCTTCGCGGCTATCTATCGGGAGAACCAAAGCATTTAGTGGACGGTATTGCGGTGACGGCCGAGACGTACGCAGAAACGAAGAGGATTCTCCGAGCGCGTTATGGCAACAAGGATCGAATAATTCAAGCCCACTTAGATTATCTCGAAGCCATAAAACCAATTAAGCTGTCCACCCCAGAGGAACTTAATTCAACATTCATTGAATGCCAGCGACGTATTCAAGCTCTCCGGGCACTTGGGGAAGACGTGAACGGATACGGCCGAGTCCTCGCGCCGAAAATTTTACGCGCCTTTCCGTATGACATATGCCGCCGCTGGATAATTCACGCCAAGCGTACAGGAATATCCGAAGGGGACATTTTGCAACTGATGGAGTTTCTGAACGAAGAAGTCGACGGGGCGCTTACCACGCAGAAGATACGCGGTGAATTTTCAAGCACTTCTAGTAACAGTAACCTTCCCACAGCGTCCACACTTCACGTACACGCGAAATCTAAAAGATCGACTCCGAAGGATACCAGCGTAAAGGAACCATTCTGCGTCTTTTGTGAATCTGACGGTCATTGGGCGCAAGACTGTAAGAAGATCGTACGCGTTAATGATCGAATAGATAAATTGAAACTAGCAAACAGATGCTTTCTTTGTCTTCAACGTGGGCACAAGGTGTCAAATTGCAAAAAGAAGGAAAAGGCTCGGTGTGTTAACTGTAAAAGACAGCATCATAAGTCCATTTGTGAGGAACGAAAGGATATTAGGGGTCCTGCGGATCAGACAAACGTTACTTCCGTGGGAAAGGTATCTGTCGCTCCTCACGGATATACGTACCTTCAGACAGCTCAAGTATGCGTCTCAGGACCTACAGGATTGAGCAGGACAACGCGATGTCTACTGGACGCAGGTAGTCAGTCCAGCTTCATAGCAAAATCGCTGATTGATGATCTGAAACTGCAAACGGTAGACCGACAAGAACTAACTGTTTGTTCCTTTGAATCAAACCCTACACGCCCACGCCACCGCAGGCTTGTTCAGTTTAATATGAAGGGGCTTTGGCAGGATTCTTCAGTGCCGCTTACTGCCTTCGAAAGTACTCACGTTATTTCTCACCAGCCTTCAGTTCCACAACATATAAAGAGTTTACCAGATGCCCGTAAGATTACGCTCGCAGATCCGAAAACCGATTCAACAGAAGATCTTCCCGTGGAGATTCTTATAGGAGGCGATTTTTATTGGAAGATAGTGAAGCACAATTCGCCCATACGCATCTCTGAAACCTTAGTGTTAGTTCCTTCTCTGTTTGGCTGGATACTTAGTGGTAACAAGTCACAAGCCTGTGTGCATGCAACCGTGGTAAATTTTGCTCAGACTGACCGATCTCCTCTGCACTCTGACAATGATTTCAGACGCTTTTGGGACTTGGAAACTATAGGGATTACTGCCGATCAGGATCTACCTGTGAACAACAAGGATACGAGACTTCTTGAAGAGTTTAGAGCATCTTTCTCTATAAAGGATCATCGAGCACTTCCAAAAATGCAACATAAAGTGCTTTCGAGTAACAGACCTATCGCGGAAAAACGATTCAAGCACCTCAGGGAAAGATTTCAACGTCAAGAGACATTTAAGCAAATGTATTTCGATCTTATGCTAGACTACATTACGAAGGAGCAAGTAGAGGTCGCTCCCACCCCACTCTCAGGAAAGGAGCTATTTTATCTCCCTCATCATGCAGTGAGGAAGGAGAAATACGGAACCACTAAGTGGAGAATAGTCTTTGACGCCTCATCTCACGAAAACAATGCACCTTCTCTGAATGAGGTATTAGAAGTAGGACCGAACCTATTACCAGAGATTCTGGAAATTTTACTGCGTTTCAGATTATATTCTACGGCTATCGTCGCGGACATCACACAAGCTTTCCTTCAATTAACCTTGAGCGAAAAGGACAAAGACTTGACCAGATTTTTCTGGTTCAAAATTAGCCAGGATCAAACAGGAAATCTTCAAACGACGGACGAACTAACAGAATACCGTTTTAACAGACTCCCATTCGGCCTGACCTGCTGCCCATTTTTACTTTCTGCAACACTAAGAGAACTTGCCGACAAGTGTATGACAGCATTTCCCACCGTAGCGCCACTTATAAACAAGACTGCATACATGGACGATTTTGTGATCTCAGTAGAAGGTGATAATTTGGTGATAACTATATACTATGAACTTGTAACCCTAATGAAATTGATCAGTCTCCCCTTATCAAAATGGGCTACCAACTGTGAACAACTCCACACTATCTGGAGGCCAGAAGGGCGAGAACTCCACACCCAGACTCAAGTTTTAGGTGTAGACTGGAACACCGCAGGTGACTACTTCTGTATCGATCCTAGCGAAATCATCAGAAGGTCGTCAGAAGAGCCAGCCACCAAACGACTCCTTTTACAATGTACGGCTAAATTCTATGACCCACTCGGACTGTTTTCCCCAGTTTCTCTTGTTGGGAAATTGCTATTCCAGACACATGGTGCCGAGGAATTGGCTGGGATGAACTTATGCCCTGGGACTTAGGGGCACGATGGCGCACTTGGATATCTAGCTTACCTTCATTGTCACATATACGTGTCCCTAGATGGATTGCTACAGCTCATGGAAGAGACTCTCAGCTGCACGTATTCTGTGACGCCTCGGAAAAGGCATATGGAGCAGCTTTGTACATTCGTACTGTCTTAGATGATGACGTCGTAACCCATTTAGTCTGTAGCAAGAACAGACTTGCTCCTATTAAGAAGGTGACATTGCCTCGACTCGAACTTTTAGCGGCAGTAGTTGGGACCAGACTATTGTGTTACTTTTGCCGTGCAACAGACTTTAAAATTGCCCATGCGATATTGTGGACGGATTCTACAATAACACTAAGTTGGATTCGCTGTGATCCTAACAGATGGAAGACCTTTGTTTGTAATCGGGTAACTGAGATACAAACACACACGACTCCCACGCAATGGAAACACTGCCCAGGACCAGACAATCCTGCTGACCACCTCTCACGTGGACTCCTCGGCTACCAAATGAATTCTCTGGATATTTGGTGGCATGGGCCGCCTTGGCTTACACGCCCTCCTGAATGGTGGCCAAACAACGATACTCCAACGATGGTACGACTTCCTCCCGAAGAAAAGAGGAAGAAAACCCAGAGCCAAGTTTTGTCGATATCTACGCCAACCAGCCTTTTGAACTTACTTAAATTCAGCTCGTACTGGAAGCTCATTCGTATCACAGCATGGACTCTCCGTTTCCTACACAACATTCGTCAGAAGAATAAATCTTCAGGAGAACTTACAGCCACCGAATTATCAGCTGCCAAAATGTATTGGATTCGAGTGGGCCAGAGAGATTCCTTCCCCAACGAATTACATGCACTTCAGAATAACTTACCACTGCCAAGAGAGTCAAAAATCGCACGATACAATCCTTTCCTAGAAGATGGACTGATACGTCTAGGAGGTCGACTGCAGTGCACTAGCCTAAATAGGGAACAAAAACATCCTGTACTCCTTGACGGTTCCCACCACTTCACACAATTGGTTATTCGAGAGACACACATCCGCCTTCATCACTTTGGTGTTCGTTCTGTACTATCCGAACTGCGAACCGAATTTTGGATCCTTAGAGCTCGTCAGGCCATCAAAAGAATCCTATACTCATGTCTCGCATGCAAGATCTTGAAGAATCCACGAGGGCAACAGATCGAAGCACCGCTGCCACCTGAACGAGTTTCACCTGCCAAACCATTTGCTGTAACCGGAATAGACTTTGCTGGCCCACTATTCATCAAAGTGGGGAAGGAAACGCACAAGTCATATATCACTCTTTTCACATGTGCTACCACACGAGCTGTCCATCTCGAACTCTGTACAGACTTGTCAACGGACAAGTTTCTTATGGCACTTCAGCGATTCGCCGGAAGACGCGGACTACCCCACACGATATATACAGATAACGCGAAAACATTCCACGCCACGAATATGGAACTAGCCCAACTTTGGAAGGCATTAACCACCACAAAATCTTATCAGTTCCTCGCCCACCACGGTATTACTTGGAAATTCATTGTCTCCCGTGCGGCTTGGTGGGGAGGATGGTGGGAAAGAATGGTGGGCACTATAAAGCGTTGCCTACGGAAGGTACTGGGACTCGCAAAGCTCACTGAGGAAGAACTGAACACCACCTTGATCAGTATTGAAGCCGCGGTGAACTCCAGGCCCATCACACCAGGAGATGATTGTGATGCACTCACACCATCCCATTTTCTGACGGGAGAAAAACTTACGACTATTCCGACGGGACCAGAGCCTTCAGCGAGCACGAATTTAACAAAGGAATTTCGACTGAGACAGCAACTCTGTGACAGTTTTTGGAACTGTTGGGTTAAAGAATACCTATTGGAGCTCCGGAACTACCATGAAGTTAAACGCCCATCGGGACGAGTCATCCCCTTTCGCCCTGGCGACATCGTGCTGATCCAAGAGGACCTTCGTCCGCGACATATGTGGAAGAAGGCCAGGATAGAAAAGGTACTACCAGGAAGAGACGGCAGGGTAAGGACGATAATACTCCGGACACCAGAAGGTCACATCATTAGTCGTCCTGTGCAGCTGGCCGTACCTTTGGAGGTCGACCAGGGTGGGGAGGATGTCACAGAGTGATGTACTTCTCGCAAGTGAGAGACTGTTTGTTTACTCTTTGGACAATGTATCTTTGACTTGTTGTATTGTATGTTCTGTGACTATGGAATAAAGTGTTGTTGAACTGCTAATCGCTGCTCTATTGTGATTCACGACAACTGCTGTAGTCATAAGTCCCCTAGAACTTAGAACTACTTAAACCTAACTAACCTAAGGACATCACACACATCCATGCCCGAGGCAGGATTCGAACCTGCGATCGTAGCGGTCGTGCGGTTCCAGACTGTAGCGCCTTTAACCGCTCGGCCACTTCGGCCGGCTTGTCAGTTCCAGCCTTCTAAACGCATCCTTAGGGAGTTCAAGATCTTCCTTCTGACAGACACCAGATGTTTGCCGTAATGTTCTTGTATCTGCTGTACTACTGATTTATTTCTCATGTGTGACTTGCAGGTGAGGTTAGCGTCAGGAACGTGACCCAACCCATCCCCACTCTACGAGGAATCCAGTTCCTAACCTATACCCATTCTGTTGAAGACAATTCGGAGCATGTTACCATATTTCTTATTGTGATTCTGATACTTAAGTGATTTCTCGAATTCATTTTCCATAAACATCTTGTATTCATTATGTTCATCGCTCGCAATATTGTTAGCAACGTAACGTGTATATTTGCCCATTAACCAACTGCGCTATTTTTTGCCTGAAGGTAGTAACTCTGGACGATTACCAATGACATATTTTAGGTTCTTAATTCGGAACTTACATTAATGTGCTTGCTTAAGGATATTTAATTAATGCTCGTAGCAATGGCAAAGTACTGTTATGCAGTCGAAATTTAAATAGGTGGACTTGTGCCTAAACAGGTAAGCGGCAAAACGAAAGTCTACAAAAAGAGATATAGTACGCATAGAGTAGTGCACACAAAAAAGACTTTCCTAAATAAAACAAATCTGTTACTATAAATTAGTGCCGTAAACTGATGAAACTGTACGTAGTACGTAATTCAAACATTAAGTGGAAGAAGACAGAGACGAAAAGAAGGCTATAAGATGTATAGCGTAGAATTATGTTGAAATTTAGGGTGACAGATAAAGTGGATGGTGATGAAGTATTAGAAGAAATTGCGAGACTGAAACGGAAATACAGGGTGTTCATAAAGTCCCTTTACAACTTCAAAATTTTATTACAACGGCAGTTGTTGACATATATTAACAACATTTCTTTTATTGTAATCAGTGTTTATAAAAGTGTTTAATAGACCTTTATATGGGCGCCTTTAGTTGCACGAAGCACATCAAGACGCTACTCGATTTATTGCCATGTTCGCTGTAGCATAGCGTCATCAGTGGTGGCAATGGCATTACGAATCCTTTGCTTCAAGTCAGCAAGTCGCATCTGTGTTTAATACACGATATCCTCTACATACCCCCATAAAAAAAGTCCAAGGGAGTGATATCTGGCGAAGGCTGTGGCCAAGGAATTGGCCCATCCCTCCTAATCCATTTGCCTGGAAATGTTTCATTGAGGAAACGACGAACATGCAGTACCCAATGTGGTGGTGTACCATCTTGCCGGAAAATGAAAGTTGGTTATGAGTCAATCAACTGTGGTGCTACATATTCGGTCAGAAGGTCGAGGTAAACATCTACAGTAATTGTTGACTGAAGAAAAATGGATCAATTATTCGGTTGCACATGCTTTCACTCCACACATTCACTTTTGGTCTATACCCGTGAAGTTCCCTAGTCACATGGGGGTGTTTAGTTCCCCATATTATCACATTGTGTCCGTTTAATGTCCCAGTTGCCTCGTCACTGAAACAAACTCGCTTGAGGAATGCCTCATCCTCCGAAAGGTGTTTCAGCATGTTGAGTGAAAACTCTGTGCGTTTTGGCTTGTCATGTGGCTCAAGTGTCTGTAACAGTTGCACTTTGTAAGCGTACAACCGTAAGTTCTTGTGGACGACCTTATGGACAGTTGAACATGGTGGTTGCAACTCTCTGGCAGCAGTGCGGATGGACTTTGTAGGTGAACAAGTAAAGACGTTTAAAACGCGATCGATGTTTTCCTCGGATGTCCTTGGTCGCCCGCTCCTCCCTTTATCCAACACTGTCCCTTTTTTGTGCCATGCACGGATTGAAGGGTACGATGGTGGATCTCTTCCGTACTTCGTTCTGAAGTTTCACTGAGTCTGAACATCCGATTTTGTCTCAATAAACAAGAAACATATTGTGCCTTTTCTTGAGGTGTTGCCATTTTATAGAGGTTCAGTCCCTTCCATCAACAGAGTATCTGAAACATAAAATTTTAGTGTATATGAAAACTTTAGTAAACAGTGATTACAATAAAAGAAATTTTGTTAAAATATTTCAACAACTGCCGTTGTAATAAAATTTTGAAGTTTTAAAGGGACTTTATGCACATACTGTACTTTATGAGAAAATAATAAATTTGCATACTAGTTGTCAAAAAAAGTATGCGCTGGAAGTTATTGATATTGAGGGGGATATAAACTGTAATATTTGAGTTACAGAATGATTGAAAATACTGAATATCGATGGAGAGAAATGAAGAACGGCAAAAAATAAGATGGAAGATGCATGACTATAAAAATTAATATCACATAGTCAACTGTAATTTTAAGCTCTGTTCCTTACTTGCACGTAATAGTTATTAAAACCTCATCCTATCATTGGAGACGATAATATGTGTTTGTTTCTATTCTGTTCCCCGTTAATCATTAGAGACGCCATATAAAGAAACATTACTGAAGAGCGGACCCTGCCACTGTTGCAAATACGACCTTATTCGTGGGCAAATTGCTGAACTATTTACCTTCCTCTCGGATACGTGTCAAGCGAAATAAACTCTCAGCCATCTGTGTCGCTGTTTATTCTCTGTGGGTTCCATGGATTTAAAACGAGATGCAGTCCGATACATTTTTCATTTCAGGCTTCCTGTGTTATTCACGAAGTACTTGCAAAAAATAGGACAATGGTTCCTGATGCGTGGTTCTCTTCATTTACAGTAAAAACGTTCATGATTAATTCATAAAAAATATTCACCTTGCTTCTATAAACAATGGAAATATCGTAAAATCCCTAGGCGCATGTGGAAAAATGTTTTATTCAGCAACTTAGCGCTTGGCACTCCAGCACAGTTTGGGGAAACACCGCCTCAGATTACTGCTAAGTCGCATAAAATCAGTATCTCTGTCCTATGCTATTTACTATCAATGTTTACATAAGGGTATGAGAACTCATTGAGTTCCATTTTCTATGAGCATTTAACCAAATCACTGCAATTTTGCACGAAAGAGAGAATTTGAATAAGGCTGTACAGCTTCTCCTAACGCGTAATTAATCTCACTGTGCATTTCTCGTCGCACGTTTGGGCACCAGTCGTATTAACTTTCATGCAGTTTCTACTCCAACACTTCACGAATCCTTGTTTCCAACTGTACCAACCTACTCACACTATCGATTTTGGATAGCTTATTTGCAGTTGCTTGGAAAAATCTTTAAATTGTTCATATGGAGGTGTAATATCAACAGCAAAAATATCTGAGAAGAAATTAAATAAGTTTATGAAAATTTTAATTTTATTGCTATGCAGCCGTAAAATTCTTTTACATATTCAGTTAGATATTTTGTTAATTACTTAAAGCAGTTGGACAGTTCCGTTATACATTTCGGTGATTACATTTACTCAGCCAGACAAAAACTGGGAGTTAGCTGTAGTCTATCCAACGGCACCATCCAGGAATTTGCCTGAAGTGGAGTACACAAACTACGATAAACTCAAATATGTAAAGACGAGGATTTGATTCTGGTCATCGTCAATGCGATGTCCATTGCCTGATCCACTAACTCGCTAAATGTAAAGAAAAAAAACCACTTAAACTGTGGTGTTTTGGTACAGGGTGTTTCAAAAAGACACAACCCGTTTTGCAAGGCTATATCGTCTGCATGAATGAACTGCATGAATGACTATACAAACTCGTAGGACATTTTAATTCACACACAGGTTTACAAAGTTTTTATTCACAAAACAGTTTTAAAAGGAAGTAGTCGAAGCAAATACCAACACTAGATAAATAATATTTTCTCTCTTTAAATGTTTATGTCATTACACGTTGCTGTTACTCAGTTTAAAAATATTTATGACAATACACCAACCTTAGCCAAGCTTACATGTGAGAACATACAACCTTGGGTAACTTTTCCCACTTACGTTTATCAAATCTGTAACTTACCTTCCACAACAGTTTAAGGTGCCATCCACTAAGTGCAAGACAAACATATAGACGGCACTGCGACCTACTAAAAAATTAAATTTTCGGCATATGAATGAACCTAAGCCTTTCTTCGGGAAATGGCGCGAACCAAATGAACCTTTGGAAAGTCTCTTTCGTAATTAACTATGGTACTTGGCTACTATGGTCCTTATATTCTTACGATGAAATAGTTGACTTATTCACATAAATGGGACACCAGATCACATATTGCGTAATCTGGGATACAACGTCTCACGCAAGATGGACGCTGAGTCGGTTGCCGTGTGGTGTGGCTCCGCATTCAGATGCAGTTTTTCGCGGTAAAAATTTGATTGTGGGCACTGATATTTAATTCTCGGATACCGGGAGTGTCATTTTACATAGTCCGTTCTCGTTTACTCATTAGGTACTACAGGGTGTTACAAAAAGGTACGGCCAAACTTTCAGGAAACATTCCTCACACACAAAGAAAGAAAATATTTTATGTGGACATGTGTCCGGAAACGCTTACTTTGCATGTTAGAGCTCATTTTATTACTTCTCTTCAAATCACATTAATCATGGAATGGAAACACACAGCAACAGAACGCACCAGCGTGACTTCAAACACTTTGTTACAGGAAATGTTCAAAATGTCTTCCGTTAGCGAGGATACATGCATCCACCCTCCGTCGCATGGAATCCCTGATGCGCTGATGCAGCCCTGGAGAATGGCGTATTGTATCACAGCCGTCCACAATACGAACACGAAGGGTCTCTACATTTGGTACCGGGGTTGCGTAGACAAGAGCTTTCAAATGCCCCCATAAATGAAAGTCAAAAGGGTTGAGGTCAGGAGAGGGTGGAGGCCACGGAATTGGTCCGCCTCTACCAATCCATCGGTCACCGAATCTGTTGTTGAGAAGCATACGAACACTTCGACTGAAATGTGCAGGAGCTCCATCGCGCATGAACAACAGTTGTTTCGTACGTGTAAACGCACATGTTCTAGCAGCACAGGTAGAGTATCCCGTATGAAATCATGATAACGTGCTCCATTGAGCGTAGGTGGACGAAACTAAAATGAGCTGTAACATGGAAATTAAGCGTTTCCGGACACATGTCCACTTAACATCTTTTCTTTATTTGTGTGTGAGGAATGTTTCCTGAAAGTTTGGCCGTACCTTTTTGTAACACCCTGTATAAATAGAACAGACAGAGTGACTGAAGTACTTCTAGTGTGTTCGTCGTGTGCAACGCATTAACGGAGAGGCCGTCGGCTTTCCGCAGGGCGAACGCGTGTCGGTTTCGCCAGTCAGCCGCGTCGGTTCTCGCGCCGCGCTCTGCGACACCTCACCAGCCGCAGCGGAATCCGACGCGAAATCACTCTCTGTGAAAGAGTGTACAGTAGTAAACCTGTGTTTTAGGTGTTGTGACCTAGGACACACGACTAAAAGCTGCAGAAAGGCCGACGTTACGTGTGCCAAGTGCGGCAACCAAGGACACAAGCGCAGTGAGTGCACGTCCGCGGTTTGCGTCTGCATCCCCTGCAAATACAGAGGCCGCGGCCGCAATAAAACAAAAGGAGGTCAGACCTATAAACAATTGCATGACCGGCGCCTGGACGATACAGACTATGGCAGCTAAAATCAGCACACACGCAAGAAACACGAACACCCAAAGCCATTCACCCAAAACACACAAATACAAATCACCGTCAACATTACAGAGAAGCTATCAAAGAGCAATTTCCTGGAGAAAACAAATGAATCTTCTGCCAGAGAATTACGATGATAATGAAGACATCCCGCCCCTAACACACTCAACGACGTTACATGATAGCTGCATCAATATTATAGAATACACTACTGGCCATTAAAGTTGCTACACCACGAAGATGACGTGCTACAGATGCGTAATTTAACCGACAGGAAGAAGACGCTATGATATGCAAATGGTTAGTTTTTCAGAGCTTTCACACAAGGTTGGCGCCGGTGGCGATACCTACAACGTGCTGACATGAGGAAAGTTTCCAACTGATTTCTCATACACAAACAGCAGTTGACCGGTGTTGTCTGGTGAAACGTGTTGAGATGCCTCGTGTAAGGAGGAAAAAATGCGTACCATCACGTTTCCGACTTTGATAAAGGTCGGATTGTAGCCTATAGCGATTGCGGTTTATCGTATCGCGACATTTCTACTCGCGTTGGTCAAGATCCAATGATCGTTAGCAGAATATGGAATTGGTGGGTTCAGGAGGGTAACACGGAACGCCGTGCTGGATCCCAACGGCCTCGTATCACTAGTAGTCGAGATGACAGGCATCTCATCCGCATGGCTGTAACGGATCGTGCAGCCACGTCTCGATTCCTGAGTCAACAGATAGGGACGTTTGCAAGACAACAACCATCTGCACGAACAGTTCGACGACGTTTGCAGCAGCGTGGACTATCAGTTCGGAGACCGTGGCTGCGGTTACCCTTGACGCTGCATCACAGACAGGAGCGCATGCGATGGTGTACTCAGGGACGAACCTGGTTGCACCAAAGGCAAAACATCATTTTTTCGGATGAATCAAGGCTCTGTTTACAGCATCATGATGGTCGCATCCGTGTTTGGAGACATCGCGGTAAACGCACCTTGGAAGCGTGTATTCGTTATCGCCATACTGGCGTATCACCCGGCGTTATGGTATGAGGTGCCATTGGATACACGTCTCGGTCACCTCTTGTTCGCATTGACGGCACTTTGAACAGTGGACGTTATATTTCAGATGTGTTACGACCCATGGCTCTACCCTTCATTCGATCCCTGCGAAACCCTACATTTCAGCAGGATAATGCACGACCGCATGTTGCAGGTCCTGTACAGGCCTTTCTGGATACAGAAAACGTTCGACTGCTGCCCTGGCCAGCACATTCTCCAGATCTCTCACCAATTGAAAACGTCTGGTCAATGGTGGCCGAGCAACTGGCTCGTCACAATACGCCAGTCACTACTCTTGATGAACTGTGGTATCGCGTTGAAGCTGCATTGGCAGGTGTACCTGTACACGCCATCCAAGCTCTGTTTGACTCAATGCCCAGGTGTATCAAGGCTGTTGTTACGGCCAGAGGTGGTTGTTCTGGGTACTGATTTCTCAGGATCTATGCACCCAAATTGCGTGAAAATGTAATCACATGTCAGTTCTAGTATAATATGTCTGTCCAATGAATACCCGTTTAGGATCTGCATTTCTTCTTGGTGTAGCAATTTTAATGGCCAGTAGTGTATGTATGTAACATGACAATCAGTGGCTCCATCCACTACGAGGTGGGAAAGCAAATTAAAAGACAATCATACCACTAGATAAACTTCCAAATAACATTAACGCAGGAGATAGATGAGATGGAAGATGATCTTACATATACTGTGCACAAGAAAGTGTACAAACAAAAACGACATACTCTTTCACAATTTCTCCCAACCGAAGTACATCATATCACACATACACAAGATGAACACAAACCAGAATCATCATCACATGGAAAAGCCTACGACACATGGAAAACGCTACGTAAATGTGAACAGTACATCAAACCAGTCATACCAATCAAATTTGTCTTCACCTCGGGCAAAAGGATCAAGGAACAGACAGATACGTAGACCCTGAATCAATACACATCGAAACAATCGGCCACAAACCAATACAAAACTGAGAACTACCGGACCCAGACTTATAAAAGTAGACAAATTAGATGAGGACAAATCTGAGGGAGGCACATGTGACATTTGCAACGATGTCAACCTCCACTCCAAACATCAACAAAGACAACGTAACACATACAGTCAGTCCCACACAAATCACCACCATCGCTGACACCACATCAGCAAGCACCACCAATACCAGAAAAAAACGTATGAAGGCAAAAAGCATTGAAGAAACGCGTGAAAAAACGAAATGTAACCGTGTGACATCCCAAAGAGATCTTAAAATGTCTCCCAACCAGCGGCCAGCACCAAGCCACAATATGCCTAGTATCACCTCAGAAACCGCAACAGAAACCAGCACCAACAACAAGCCAGCCAGCTACACCTAATTATGATAATTTAGAATTTTACTTTTAAGTAGGCTAGAGAAAAAAAGAGATACTGCAGACAGCGCAGCGGATGCTACTTAGATTGTGCCATCCAAAGGGAGATTCTCTCTGCTTTCCCGTATCTGAGCAGACAGACAGAATCATCCTAAGGACAGTAAATATTCCTACATCAGCAGAGCCGCTGCTCGATCTCATGCTCCAGGTTTCCCTGTGCAGATCAGAATCATTCGATTTGGATAAAATACATGTAGATCATGTAAGAGCACACGGACGAACATATTTCGATTAATCATAGACAGGCAGTAAATGTTTGATACACGTAAAACACCCAGAACACATAGACAAAAAATGAATATCTTACAACATAATACAAAGAACAACACGACATTCAGCGCGGAATTCCCTAAAATAGCACAAGACTTGCAGGCAGACATCGTGTGCTTACAAGAATCTTATAATAGAAACGGGCAACCGATATGTCTACCAAAACATGCTACCACAGTAACAGATAGCAATGACTGTTGTAACCTCCCCAAAGAGATTAATAATTAAATGAAAATGTGTGCCACGAGTAACCTTGCCACAAAAAACAATAATTAAATGAATTTTTCTAATATTGTAACCTCTGAACAAAATTGATTTTAATGTAACCTCTGAACAAAATTGGGTCCCATTTATAGTCTCTGTGCAAAGAATGCATTCACACTTAATATTGCCAGAAAATTCTTTTCGCATTTAATGTCAAGTTCGAAATAGAAAAATTCCTAAACACCAAAAATGATAAAAATGTTTAGTAACCTGATAAATTTTATGAGGACAGCAGCGCTGTCCTTCGGCCCTGTATTCTGAATAAAAAAAGCAAAAATTCTTACCTCAATAAAACTGCAATTATATCAGCTCTTAAATTAGTCATTTTTCGACACAGCTTCGTGCAATGCTGGCGTATATATATATATTTTATTATTATTGGAAGGAATGATCATGCATTTGAAATATTCTTTAAATTGAAATGAATGCCTTTCTTTAAAAGAGTTGCTTTATATTATAAAAATTATTATTGGGGCTTTTTTGGAACAAATTAAATTACAATTAACATACATTATTAAAAATGCGCAAGGCTGCTTCTTTACCTTCTACAACAATACTCATCCACCAGAGTCCTGACCAGAGTCGCGAGCAGAGCACACAGCCGACGCATGCCGACTCCCGCCGACTAGCACGGACTAGCACGGACTAGCACGGACTGACGGCTACTGTCGACTCACCACTACTACTGTCGACTCGCGCGGTCAAGCGCAGACTAGCAACAGCTAACGATAAACTATTCTCTGGTCATAGATTCTGTCATGCCTCGCCCATCGCTGGCAATGTGTACGTCTTTCATAACCCTCCACTGGGGGGGCAAAATTTGGCAGCGATGGTGAGTCAATTGGACTTGCCATGAGCAACAAATTTTTCTTAATTATCTAACTTTACAATCACAGAATATATACATATATATAGGTGCAGAACATGAAATAAAATATAGTGCACATGCACTGTAGTTCAGAACATATCTGGGAATTACAAAATGTATAGGTAATGAGTACAAATGGCATAAAGTGCACACGCACTGTAAAACTCTTTAGCATTTTTACAACAAATAAACATATCAAGGAGTGAAATAAAGTGCACACGCACTGTAGAAGTCTTCAGCATTTTTACATAACATATCATGGAATAAAGTGCACATGCACTGTAGTACTCTTTAGCATTTTTACAGCAAATAAACTTATCAAGGAGTGAAATAAAGTGCACACGCACTGTATAAGTCTTTAGCATTCTTACATGACATATCATGGAATGAAATAATGTGCACATGCACTGTATAAGTCTTTAGCATTTTTTACATATCACACCATGGAGTGAAATAAAGTGCACACGCACTGTATAAGTGTTTATCATTTTACAAGAATCTAAACGTATTGTATAAGTGTTTACCATTTTACAAGAACTAGGAAAGGAATGGGAAGGATTGCGTCATGGTTGTAGCACTTTAGGTTGCACGCAGCTGCACTGAAAGTCCATATCTTTCTACAGAAGCACAACACCAAGTGAGACAATCTGAAGTTCTTTTCCTTGAAGTATTAATCAGTGTAGGCAAGACACAGAAATGTCGTAGTAATATTCCATGTTACCATTTTGGTAGTACATTAGGTACACCAAACAGTGGGACTATTATAACATCTCCATCGCTCAAGGTGGTGGACAGCATGTCGTGTCAACACCACGTTCTTGTAAGGTACTCCAACGTAGAATTAGTGCAAAAACCAAATATAGTGCTCCATGATCATGAGGATAGACAGGACAAATGGATATTGCAGTAATTTCTGGTAATTAGGTCAGAAGGTGAAGGACATTAAGTCACATACTAGTTTTCATTGAGAATTACACTAGTCTAACAACTGATTTGAGTAATTGGTGGCACTCATCACCCAGTTACTGAACATTTCTGTACCATGTATGTAGTATTACAGAATAATGTTCATAAATCGTTTGTTTACAGAGAACATTGGCACTCATTGCCCAGCTACAAACCATCAGAAGTCATCATTCAAAATGAGTTAATTATTGGCATAGCATTTATACATAATTAATCTAATTATAGTAATCATTGGCATCATAGGTCATCTTATTACAGTAATCAGTGGCATTCATTGGCCAGTTACAAAGCATTTTTTCTTTGTGCTAGCGATGCATTGCGTTGGGATCGATAATTAATAACAATATTTGCTTTTGAGTTATTGCTGCAAATGAAGATGTGTAACGTCATTCGTCATGAGTCAGCTGTAGCAAGGTTATGAAACACGTAGAGTATATGTGATCACATTCATAAATGACATAGGTTTAATGAACAACTGCTTATAGCACATTAATTTCATGAATAATTTCTCCTGCAAAATATACAAAAATGGATTATTAAACTGAAAGAAGAAACGCATATTATGCTGAAAAGTAGTGAACTTCGAATTAACAGGTAGTGAAATGTGTATAAAAAATATATGTGTTCTCTAGCTGTCCTTTCCAAAACCTTCAGTCATCATACTATGCGATATAAGATATACTGCCAAAACGAACTGAAACAAATACTTAAATAACTACATAGCATAAATACATAAACTTCAACATTATCCTCATCTGTAAAGAAAAAAAAATTCATTATCCATATTATCATAACTCAATTATTATCATTACCTGTAAAGAAAAACTTCATTAACCATAGTAGCATATTCTTCATCATTATTCATCACCATTCATTATCATCTGCAAAAAAGTCACTTCATTATTCATTATACAACTATTCCTTATTTCTAGCATATTTCATCACTAAAACTAAGATGTGTAGTTCTGTCTGACAGCCTGCATCAGTCGCCTCGTATTCTGAAAGAAAAAATTAGTTAAGACTGCTTTTCTACGATGTGTATAGTATATTCTTGTTAATGCTTGTTAATTCTGATCCATTTACTCTTCCTCACGAGGTATTGCATCTTCTTTCGTTCATTCCGAAGGTGAAATTCCCATGTCGGTTTAATTTATATATTTTTTTACACGTTATTGCTTTCTGAAAATGATGAACAAAGATTAATGTCTTGCATTTAAATCATATACCCACTAAATAAAAACTGGTTTATAGTAACATAATTGAGCATACAGCATAGCATGACAGAAAACGTAATATGTCAAAAACGTAGACAGTGTTCAGAGGCAAAAATGTACACAGTGTATCACAATGTAGCAGCAAAAAAGTAAAGTAGTCACGATGTTGAGATATCATAAGGCAAAATGTCAAAGTCAACTGGTGTTTGTTATATCTTAAATATTTCATAGTGCATACAAACAAAACAGGAAAACAATCATACATACATAAAAAATGATGACAAGAAATGTGACCTTCTTTGTGTTCAGCTTGTATGTTGTGTAGTTAATAGAGGCGAGAATTGAAGACTTTAATGGAGAGAGAATTTAATAAAATTAATATGTCACTAGATAAAATTGCATAATTATTCATGATGCGTAAGTTTACCTGGAAAATGTGCACGGTCTGATGTTTAACGACAAGAAGAGCGACCTGCTAACCTTACCTTGCCGGGCACTTGCCAAGAAAAAATACGATAATCATCAGTAAGTGTTCATGTGAATATAATTGCATAAGTGATCATAAAAAAATTAGGAAATGGCATTACAGTATGATAAATCATAAAGTATGTTCATCCAATAAAAGGTTTGATGTTGGAGATGTGGTGGTTCCCTTTGGTTTTTCTGGTTCTCAAAGTTTCGACGTGTACTACATTGAGGTGAGGAATGCTGCGAATCCGATATGGACCTGCGTATAGAAGCTCAAACTTACTGCATCTACTCTTTCCACTGTTGGATAAATAGTGTGTACGTAATAATATCTTCTGTCCAATGTGAAAGTCACGGCGTGTACAAACCTGTTTTTGCTGTCTTCTCCGGCGCTCTACGGCACGTTTGATGTTGTTCAGCGCAATGTCAATTATTTCATGGTGTCGTAGTCGACGCGATGTAGGAAAGGTTACTAATTCTTTAATTTTGTTATGTGGTTCAACATTTTTCAGCATAACAGACGGAGATAGCATAGTAGATTCATTTGGTATGGAATTAATTACATTCTGGAATGAGAGTATGTGTGTGTCGCAATCAATATGTTTTTTATGGCAGTATATTCTACACAGTTTACCAATTTCTTTCATAAATCGTTCAAAAGGGTTCGAAGAAGCATGGTACCTGGGTATATAGATCGGAGAAATGTTTCTAGCTCGTAACATACGTGTCCATATAGCAGATCGAAACTGTGGTCCATTGTCGGAAATTACTTTCAACACATGCCCTACTTGAAATAGAAAATGTTTTACAAATGCTTTCGAAACAGTTTTAGCAGTAGCTTTGCGTAACGGAGTGAAGGTAACAAGTTTTGAAGTGAGTTCAACAGCTACAAAGATGTAGCAAAAACCTCTATTAGTTCAGGGAATCGGACCAAAAATGTCTACAGCCTCCATATGTCTCAATTTAACAGGTACAATGGGATGTAATGGAGGAACATGTGAAGTCGTGTCTGACTTAGCCTTCTGGCAGATTTTACATGACGCTAAAACTCGTCGTATACGTTTCTCCACGTTGGTAAAATAACAGTTCTGTCTCAGTATAAGAAAACATTTTCTGGCTCCGTAACGTGCGTAACTTAAATGAGTATACCAGATTAATTTGTTAACAAGTTTGTCAGGATGCATAACAACCAACTGTTGCTGTCAGGATGAGAGCGGCGAAACAGAATGTCATTGCGTACAGTGTAATGGTTTCTAATGGTAACATTATTCCTATCTTGCCAAAGGTGTTTAATTTCTTTCCACGCGTTGTCTTTACTCTGTTCTTGTGCTATGTCTTGTAATGACGATGAAATGAAATTTTCAAATGGAACTTGTTGAATGTACATGACGCTGAAATTTGCTTTGCAGAAGTTGGTTGCGATGTCTTGCTGATTGTTGCTGAGAGAACGGGATAGTGCGTCTGCTACAATATTTTGTGTGCCGGGAATGTGAACAATTGTGAAATTAAATTCCTGCAAATAAAGTTTCCATCTACTTAATCTGTCGTGTGTAAATTTAGCCGAAAGTAAAAATTGCATCGCTCTATGGTCTGTGCAAACGGTAGTGTGTCTTCCATAAAGAAAATGTCTAAATCTGGTAAAAGCCCATACAACACATAATGTTTCAAGTTCTGTAACAGAATAATTTCGTTCAGCAGGTGACAGAATGCGACTTGCAAAAGCGATGTTTTTAATTACTGTTTAACCATCTTCTTCAATTTCCTGAAAAATATGTACGCCTAAAGCGGTATTAGAACTGTCGGTGGCAATAGAAAAATTTCTGGAAAGATCTGGGTGCGATAAAAGTGGTGCATTCAACAAAGCATGTTTCAAATAACATTCTCGTGAACAAGACTATGTGTGTCAAAAGTATTGCTTGCTTTACTGGAAAATGCAACCTGTACTGTATCTAGTCAAATTCTATCAGACGTGTTATTATTTTCGGGAGGATGCTGTGGCATTTCGACTATTTGAACTGTTCTGTTATTTCTTCCAGACGTATTACGTTCTGGATGATACCTACTGTCTGGTTCACTCATGATCATATGTTGTTGCTGATGTTCTTGCTGCTGATAAGATCGACTGTTATTAAATGTACGCTGAAAATTGTGCTCATTATTTTTACGTCTGTCATGATAGTCATTTCTATACGGCGCATTGCGATAGGAATTGAAATAGTGTGTTTTCTGTACAGACTGGTTTCCTTGTTGCTGTGCGTTACTATTTGTTGGAGCTAATGCTATACGTGCACGCGGCCAAACATTAAAGCTCGGTTGACCTTGTACATTACATTGTTGGTTAGGTATGCTAACCGGTTGGTTTTGTTGCTATTGCGGTGAAAAACGTCTATTGTTACCAAAATGCGTTTGCGACTGCTGAAAATTTTGTACATACTGATGATTACGATTTTATCTGTTATTAAAATTACGCTTGTAGTTCTGGAGTGCCTAATGAAAATTGTCACTTTGGGTCAAATTTGTCATATCCGGTTTTCTTTATACGTTTCTTAATCCTAGATAGAGCAATAGTTGAAGAGCTGTTTTGATAGATATAAAGGATAGTAGACGAGAAGGCAGCAGTGCAGAAAACTAAAGATGAAACAGCACTACTACGGCTCGGGGCCCTGTGCACGGTAAGGCACATATTCATTAAAGCGTAATGAATCCCCTGATGTCAATTACGTGCTACAAATAAACTTTAGCTTTTGCGTTACAGGCAATGGCGGTAAAAATTCAAAAGCAAGTTGTTGTATTAAACCCAATTCTAGTTTCTGCATTACACGCAATGGCGGTGAAAGTACAAAAATAAATTGACGTATCCAGTTCAAAGCGTATACCTGTGCTCTGTCATTTTCACCTTAAATATTCTTACAGATAAAAATTGCTTGTAATCGTTATCGTCTCTGAATGTGTGAACAGGTTCACGATTGCCTAAGAATCTGTTTGTCTGTGTATTTTCGGATTTTAAGTCGAGTAGTCTCTGTAAATTACTTAAGTTATACTGACTGTACGAGTGTGACAAATGTTCGCAACGTGGCGTATGCTGTGACGTGTTAGTGAGAGAAACAATTTTCATTTCTGTCACTTTAAAACATTCGTCAATTTGGCTATTCTGCTGTTCACATTTCTTATCGACTTCCATATCCACAGTGTGTGAAAGTTCTGGTGACTTTAAATTCAACTCGTTGCGTATCTGTGTTGCGTTTTCTGAACATTGTTCAGTGACTGCATTAATTTCATCTCTATGTGATTCTGTTGTGGCTACATGTGTATTATTTAATTCTTGTGCAACAAATCTAATTTCTTCACTACTGTTACTGGCACAAGCCTTAATTTCGTCACGTAATTGTTTTTAGTATCATGACGTTGCACGGTATCGGCTGTAATCTGTTGACTAAGTTGTTTGTTCTGTTCATTAAGGTTGTCGTGTTTTTCATTCGACTGTTTGAAACATTCATTAAATTGTTTGTTCGATTCATTAAGTTGTTTGAGAAGGTCTTCTTGTTTTTCAATAAGTTGTTTGAAATTTTCATTATTTTGTAGCAATAATGCCATAATTTGTTCCAAAGTAACATTGCCTACTCTATTCTCTATGTTGTTTGATGGTATATCTGCATTTGTCACGTTTTGTGAAACCATTTGGTCATTCTGTAATTCTTGAAAACGTTTGTTCATCGGATGTGCACTGTTAGTCACTAAATCGGAATCAAATAAATTTGACGTACTTTGAGTACATTATTCATTTTCGTCAGAAATAATTATCCGTTCATTACGCAAATTTAGCAAACCGGGTGTTCATTGTAACAGAACGTGCTGCGTCATCAATTGTCGTTAAATTAACAGAGGACACAACTGAATTTGTTTGTTCATCATTAGGATAAAAATCATTACTAGCGGTTGGTATGCACTGATTGTCTGTAAATGGAGGTTTGTCATCATTACACCGAGTGTTGCAAGTACTATCGGTCAAATTATTAGAATCGGCTATTTCACTTATTACACATCGCGATGTACTATTAATAGTTTTTCGCGGCGTTTTTCGCAAATCAGAATTATTCACAAATGAAACAAGCACAATGCAAAATGCAACAAACACTATTACAACAAAGAGCAACAAATTGCCGATGATCTGTGAAAGAAAGTGACAAAATTAGTAAATGCGTTGCGCCAGATGCAAACTACGATTAAGTAAATAAGAGCAGATATATGACTACTTTTCAGAAGATTCACAAAGAAATACGATCCTGGCCGGATGTCGCCAAGTGTAACCTCCCCAAAGAGATTAATAATTAAATGAAAATGTGTGCCATGTGTAACCTCGCCACAAAAAATAATAATTAAATGAATTTTTCTAATATTGTAACCTGTGAACAAAATTGATTTTAATGTAACCTCTAAACAAAATTGGGTCCCATTTATAGTCTCTGTGCAAAGAATGCATTCACACTTAATATTGCCAGAAAATTCTTTTCTCATTTAATGTCAAGTTCGAAATAGAAAAATTCCGAAATACCAAAAATGATAAAAATGTTTAGTAACCTGATAAATTTTATGAGCACAGCAGCGCTGACCTTCGGTCCTGTATTCTGAATAAAAAAAGCAAAAATTGTTACCTCAATAAAACTGCAATTATATCAGCTCTTAAATTAGTCATTTTTCGACACAGCTTCGTGCAATGCTGGCGTATATATATATATATATATATATATATATATTTTATTATTGGAAGGAATGATCATGCATTTGAAATATTCTTTAAATTGAAATGAATGCCTTTCTTTAAAAGAGTTGCTTTATATTATAAAAATTATTATTGGGGCTTTTTTGGAACAAATTAAATTACAATTAACATACATTATTAAATATGCGCAAGGCTGCTTCTTTACCTTCTACAACAATACTCATCCACCAGAGTCCTGACCAGAGTCGCGAGCAGAGCACACAGCCGACGCATGCCGACTCCCGCCGACTAGCACGGACTAGCACGGACTGACGGCTACTGTCGACTCACCACTACTACTGTCGACTCGCGCGGTCAAGCGCAGACTAGCAACAGCTAACGATAAACTACTCTCTGGTCAGAGATTCTGTCATGCCTCGCCCATCGCCGGCAATATGTACGTCTTTCACTGTAAAGCTGCAACAGTAATTTTAAATAGAACTTATAACATAATTAAGGTAACAGTTACGCAATCATCACTTATTTTCCATAAACTAATGGGGACGTCACATGGGTTATTGCATCCATGTACGCCCAATACAGTCATCAAATACAGCCGTAAGCAGATTACATCACAGACCTAGTAATGTATGTCAGAGGCAAAACATTAGTGATAAGTGCTGACATTAATTCCTCAGGAACTCAGACAGAACAGATGACAGAGGACGTATAATCACGGACCTAATACAAGAAACACAATTACATGTAATGAATACGAAAGGACCTATACCAACATATGCAGGGTTCGATGGTACGAGCAGTAATATCGACTTTACTCTAGCAAATAATGCAGCAATGGCATACGTAACAAACTGGACTGTACACGACAACATAACCAGTAGTGATCACAATGTCATAACATACACACCAACTCACACTCAGAACACAACGAACAAACCAAACACTAGACTGTTATTGTCGCACAAAGCAGACTGGAGCAAATAAACGGAAACACAACACGATCTAGAAAACTTCAATGGAAGCATTGATTACAGAGCACACAAGTTAACACAGGTAATACAACATGCACAAAACACATCAATACCGACAGCAAAGAACACAAAACGAACTTACGAGACTCAAAGAAGATGCAAGACGCAAACGAAAATTATATCAAAGGGCGATAGCAGATAGGCAGACGAATAAGACTAGAAGCCTATAGGTTCCAAATGGTTCAAATGACTCTGAGCCCTATGGGACTTAACTGCTGTGGTCATCAGTCCCCTAGAACTTAGAACTACTTAAACCTAACTAACCTAAGGACACCACACACAGCCATGCCCGAGGCAGGATTTGAACCTGCGACCGTAGCAGTCACGTGGTTCCAGGCTGTAGCGCCTAGAACCGCACGGCCACTCCGGCCGGCAAGCATATAGGCATACACAAGACTTATACAGTCAGACCCCATACAACACTCGTAGACAACAATGGGAGCTATTTGTAACAACACAAACAGAGCAAAATAAATGGGGGAAACCATACAAAATACTGACAGAGAAGATAAAAACCCCACTAGTTCTGGGAACGCTAAGGCAGGATGATGGTACGATGACAAGGGGATGGAGGAATACAGCGGAGTTTCTGCTGTCTAAACTGCTCCCTGCCGACGATATCGATACAGACACACAATATCATGCAACACTAAGAGAAAACCTACACACACCATACAACACAGCAACTGTCACCTGTCCTTTTGCGCAAGAAGAGGTTGCGCTAGCAATCTCAGAGCTCAGAAACAAGAAAGCTCCTGGACCAGATGGTATCCACTCGGAAACACTGAAAAAAATAGCAACGCAGATCACCCTGTTCCTAACAACGTTACTGAACGATGCCTTGCGGCTGGGCAGGGTACCTACAATATGGGAAACCTCCAAAGCAGTCATTATTAAAAAATCAGCGGACAGGGATCCTTCAGATCCAAAGTCTTACAGGCTAATATGCCTAATCAACACCCTAGCAAAGATTCAGGAGAAGCTACTGTGTAAGCGCCTGCAAACACACAGAGCTCTCAGGGGTATGAGCCAACACCAATTCGGCTTCAGAACTGGCAGATCAATAGATGATGCCATCAACCAGGCCCTACACATAGTTAATACTACAAAACAGAAATACTTAATGGCAGTAATGATTAACATTGCCGGACAATTCGATAATCTCTGGTGGCCTGTACTGTTTCAAAGGTTAAAACATCTGTAGGTACCACAGTCACTGTACAACAGTTTCCTAGACTACTGTAAAGACCGAGTAGTCGAATGGCAGATGGACAGCCGGAAAGTAATTAAAAGAATTACCAAAGGCTGTCCTCAAGGTTCGATCTTTGGCCCCATCTTATGGGATATAACAATCGAACCCCTTCTACAATTTCTGGATGGGAATGACAGGTCAGACGGAATTATCACGTACGCAGATGACCTATTAGTTGTAGTCACTACAAACAACAGAGCCCAGTTAGTAGAGAAAGCCAGTGAAATACTACAAGCAATTACACAATAGTGTCACAACAATAAACTCAGGATAGCCGAAAACAAAACAACATACCCATTACTGAAAGGATCCCTCCAAAGGAATCCTTCGGTTAAAATTGGGGACACAAATATCAAACGAGCGCACGTTACGCGCTATCTTGGGGTACACATAGATGAAAAATTAAATTTCCACGAACAGTAAAGGCTAACAACAGACAAAGCAGAAAAAATACTACACAAACTGGTGAGGCTAAATTCAAAGCAGTACAGAATACCTCTACCAGTCATACGGCCATGCGCTCTTCGAATCAGTACTCATCTTCGCAGCTAGCACGTGGGCACATAGACTGAACGAGGGCAACAACAAAGCATCAGTCAGACGAGGGCAAAGAAGTGTCATACGTAGGCTATCTGGAGCCTTCGGCGCCACCTCAGCGCTTGCACTGTGTGTGGTGCTCGGAATATGCCCTATAGATATCTCGATCAAATATAGAGCTGCAAGGTACTGGTTAAAGATGGGGAGACTAGATAAGGCACACACAATAACTGGTGTGCCAATACAGACGATACGTCACCTTAAAATTTGGCTTTTGGATACATCGCAAGGTGAGTGGGATGTAAATGATAAGGGACGTAGACTGCACGACTTCCTCCCTCACATAAGGGAGCGACTGAGAATGAAACATATCGATCCCGGCCGCGGTATGGTACATTTCTTAACAGGACACGGACCTTATTCCACGCACTTAAACCGCGTGAGTCTGAGGCAGACATCTACATGCACATGCGGGGTTCCCCAGAAAACACTGTCTTTCTCTGCGGGCAATAGACATACACTACACTTAGACTAAACAGATACAGACATAGATATATACACAGAAATAAGAGACGAAGAATAATGGGAGCAATTAAACGTACCGACAGTCCGCCGGTGTGGCCGAGCGGTTCTAGGCGCTTCAGACTGGAACCGCGCACCGCTACGGTCGCAGGTTCGAATCCTGTCTCGGGCATGGATGTGTGTGATGTCCTTATTAGGTTAGGTTTAAGTAGTTCTAAGTTCTAGGGGACTGATGACCTCAGAAGTTAAGTCCCATAGTGCTCAGAGCCATTTGAACCATTTTTGAAACGTACCGACAAACAATATTTCAAAAACAACCCATGAAGAGTACATGCGGACACGACAGAACAGACATGCCTATGTGCAACGTAACAACAATCTCCAGAAGGTGGACAGCGATACCCACAGTGACAGCTAAAACAGTGACAATGGGGAGGAACAGGAGGAGGAAGCCAAGATGTGACAGTAAATAAATGTAAGGTGCTGGCGATCTAGCCAAGAAATCACCAAATGCTGTGCACGGATGGGCACCTAAAGTTAATACATAGGATTAGTAATAAATAGGATAAGCAATACTATTTCTCTACTAATAACCGTTTGTGTGTGTGTGTGTGTGTGTGTGTGTGTGTGTGTGTGTGTGTGTGTGTGCGTGTGTTTCTGTGTGTGTGTGACTGGCGGTCAACCACTCGAAGAACCATTCCGAGGTATTCACCGTCAGTCACATTCGGTGAAGGTACCAACAAATCTCTCCTCTATCCTACCAACTTTTTATATTCTTCTTAAAAAAACAACAAAATTTATTTATATTTCAACCTTAAATTATTGTTATTTTGAAAAGAATAACTTTTTGTAAATGTTGTAGATAAAACAAAAAAAAAAAGAAAACTGTAAAAAGATGAAAAACGAAAATTGTAAGATGTACGACCTGTTTTAAAACATCAGGTAACAGATCTATAATTTGGCAATAAATAAATAAATAAATAAAAATACAACGTAGGCTCCTGAACGAACACGAAACGTCATAGGAAATTGTTATCTTCCATCTCCATTTCCAGTACGAATTTGCAAAACTCTATACATATGTGCTTATCATTATCATGAAAGGCTTGTGGCTGTCGAACGTCTTTATGGTTTGCAATGCAGACAATGTCATAAAACGTGCTAGATTGATATGAAGAGTAAATAATTATTGGCTCGTACAACGAATGGAATACATGCAAAAATCTGTTCAACATGTCTTGAATTAGCATATGGGGCCAACCTGCAGATTACCTTTTACACACACACACAAAAAAAAAAACCTCTAGCTTTCTTAAACTGCTGGTTCCGTTGTAAGAGACTTTGGGCTGTGAGAGATGCAGTGTCTTATTCCTGACGAAAATACTGTGACTCCTGCTACCGCCTTGCAACACAATCTCCATGAGTACAATCGCGTGCTGCAGGTTGCCGCAACCCCTGCTCAGTTACAGTCATCTAGAGATCTCACTAAAACCATCTACATGTACAGCATCCGCCATTTAGTTTACAACCAAACTTGTTTACGACCCAGTAGTGGATACCGTACCCTATAGCACCAGTTCGCCACCAGAAACATAAGCATCGTTACAAACAAGGCTACGTTCCCGTCACTACCTCACTTCCACGTATCATCTGGCTCCACCTCTATACTTCTGCCAGGTGAGTGTTTAAGTCGCTTCTTGACCAGTCTGCAGCCATTTCTTTAGGTTTACGTCGACCGCTACTAGAAGATCCTCTGTCGAAGTTACCCCTCCGAGCAGGCTTAAGCTGGTTGCACCTGGCACGTCATCATGCGGAATTCAGTTAGCTGAGCCAAAAGGAGTCTCTCACCACAGTGTCCATGGGCCGCACCCGCGGGCTGTCCCCATGTGCTGTCTCCATAGACTTTACCCATCCTCGAATATCCTATACTCACCGCTGCCTGTGGCCTCCACGGACTATACCCATCCTCGAGCACACTTTGCTCACCACTGCTTACAGCCTCCATGAACCACGTCGTTCCTCGAGCAACCTACTCTCATAGTTACCGTCAGCTTCACGAGTTCGGACGTCATCCATTATCGAGCACTCTATGTTTACCACCGTCGCCGATGGGCTTCTAGGAGTTTGTACTTTGTCATTAGTATTCTGTTTATTAGATTTAATAAACACAAAACTGTTGTTTGGCACCTGAGCACTTCAATGACAGTCACAGACATTAACGACAATCATGCCACACAGATATAACTGAGTGGCAGCTGTAAAAACAGAGAACTAAAATACATTTTGTTGCTAGTTACCAACATCTCGACTTGAAGCTCATTAGGTAATGAACATGAGCGAGGTAGCAGCAGCAAGGAGAGCCTCGCTAGCAACCACATGAACCAACAACTTGCATCTGGCACCAACTTAAGCATTTAGTTTCAGTGCTTCAGTTGAAATTCACCCCAAGTGTTTCTCCTCATTCGTACAGGGCATATGAAATGATCGTATGGCAATGTCGGCCGGGAGGCCCCATCTGGGGAACTTCGATCGCCGAATGCAAGTTGTATTTCAGCCGACGCCACAGTGGGTGACTTGCGTGCCGGTGATGAGGACGAAATGATGATGAGGACAACACAAAACCCAGTCCACGAACGGAGAAAATCTCCAACACGGTCGGCAATAGAACCTGGGCTCGCTACAAGTGAGGCAAAAACGTTACCGCTCAGCTAAGCAGACGGACGTACAGGTCATATAGTCTTGTGAAATGATATCGTTTTGGAACACTATGTGGTAAAACTTTAATGAAATGTACATATCTTAAATATCTAGCAGAGGGTGCGAACACAGCCACATATAGTAATAATAATAAATAACATATCCTGAGATTATAGTTTTATAAGTTTTATTCATGACTGATTTAGAGGCTTCACATCTCATCTTCAGATGTACCTGTGCAATATAATAAAAACTTTATCAAGAGTACATGTTCAGTACATATACACATAGCATTATTTTTGGTAAAGTGTACCGCCAGTTTACCTGTCATAAGGTTAGTCTGGAGGTTTTGTGCTGATATCATATTATACAGAAAATATATCTAGTCGTAACAAATATCAATACTAGGTCAATAATATTTTCTATCTGTAAATCTTTATGTCATTACACGTCGTTACTCCTCAGTTTCCAGTGAACCCAGATACAAAAACTTTTAAGTCAATACACCAAACTTTACAATGGCCTTGAGCAAATATTAATTGGAACTCGTAAAAGTTTATGCAAGGCCATAGATGTTTTTATATTAGGGTGTGGTTATACACTCACAATATATCTATGTTCTCTTCATCAGAAAACTGAGTTATAACGGCATGTAATGACATAAACACTTAAAGATAGAAAATATTATTGACCTAGTATTGGTATTTATCATGGCTAATAACAATTCCTGTGCATTATGAATTTATCACAAGACCTCTAATGTCACATTATGCCAGGTAGATTGGCTAGCTTACAATGTATACTTTAGAAGAAATAATGTTATGTTTATATGCATTGATGATGTAATCATGAAAAAAGTTTCCCTATGTACACAGGTACATCTATTGGCGACACATGAATCATGCAAACAAGTTTTTTCCCAGTATAGAAACTTCCACACAAGAAAAGTTACAGTTAATATAAGGCTACCCAAAAAGCTAGAACTAATTCTTCATACTACATGATACCTCATAACGTACCATATTTACTGACATAACAATGATTTATATCCTATTGCTCAGTTCGCTACTATAAATTTACTTCTGCGGCTTATCTGTGAGTAAAATCTGTGTGTCTTGATTATTAACCTATTTAAATGATAACTTTGTGACATGCTGCGGTGTTCTTTAACTAAAAAAGTCAGAACTCCAAAGCCTAAAAGATGGTCATCAATATGCGTAGGACGCTCAAATGTTTTTAAGTGTCACCTGATGGAAGCTGATCTTGTAACGTAATTCTGTTGAATTTACTGCTGTTTTCGTCAATCAATGATTTCATAGAGTAATTTTACTTAAAAAATTATTATTAAATCAGCTGTCACCTTAGGATTCAAGTTTTCGTTTTTGATTTTCTTTTCGTACCCTACGTTACCTAACTTTATCGAAAGTCAGAATGACCTTTTATTCGAAGAGAGATACAGTAACAGGTTTTGCAGAAACAGCATCCACGAGGCAGTTCCACCGAGCCTGAGACACGACCATTGCTCATATTACTGACTGAAACTATATACAAACGGCCTTTTGAAGCAAATGAGGTACCACCGTCCAAGAATGAAGTAGAAAACCCTGGAGTCACACAAATTGTAACTCATATGAGAAAACCTTTTAGGTGCTATTAATTATTTAAAACATCGATAAGAAGACACCGTTAACTTTAAAAACACATTGTCTTGAGGAAATACATTTGAGATACGTACTCCTGAAACCATAAGCTATCGTTTTACGCACTTAAAAACGAAATTCCGTTTCTTCTATCCTCATGTGACTTTTATCGAAAGAGGACCGGCTCACAGAGATTGACTACCATTTCTGTCATTATAAACTAAATAAGGAGGAGTTTTCGCTTTCGACGTACTGATTTAAAACGCATGTCGTATCTCTTGGATGACGCAGTAACAATGACATCATATTCCAACTCTGAAAAACAGTTGCCTCAGCTGAAGGCGAGCAGTGACTGGCAGGCAGCGCCAAACAGACTTTGCGTCGCTCCAACGGGAGTAATGTAATTTAAGTAAATTTGAAAAGTAAATAAAATAATTAAAAAATTATGGTGTATTATTGATGCATGTCATATTTGAAATCGAACTAATCTGTGTATCTGGTTCACAAGATTTTATTTGACCTGCCAGTCAAAGAAATTAATATTCATTACATAAAGTTTTTATTGATATCCAGAATTAAAATAATCTCTACCCATCAAGAGAAACTATAGCTCTATATGTCTAGATACAAACAACAGCGTCAACAAAGATGGGAGCTATGGAGGTATATACCTTCATGGAAGCATGTTAACTTACCAAAAGATAAAATCAAATAAATCTCATCATTTCTACAGAATCTGTATTCTATGGTACAGTTACAGTGGCTATATATGTTGTACAGTTTGTCAGTATGCCTTGTGGCCTCCTTACAGGACTTGTGTACAATGACTACTTAACTATATTAATGTGTTTTGCTGTTACTGCATTAATACATTGTACTACTGACGGCACTTTCAGTGACGGAGGATGGTTATTAATTTTAGATTTTGAAGCCACAGAAGAAGGATACCTTATAGACTGATGTACATGATTTTGTGTTATCCTGTAGTGATTGACTGATCGGAACTGTTAATAAGTAAAGGTTTATTTCATCAACAGCTCTTGGTTGTTCTTAAATGCGTTTTTTTCTATTTCAGCTTAGAACCTCCAATCATCAATTTAAAGACTAGCTCCTAGCGGACTGTATTAATAAGTTCCTCAAATAAAAAAAGTATCGAGTTCATTTTTTTGCTGGACAAAATAAAAATGCCTTTTTTAAAAAATATGTCAGGTTCCAAAAGCACATATATAAAAACTTCTTTTGAATACTACGTTCTTGGAGGGTTCTATCGCAGAAGACAAACGCAGGAAGTCTAAGTAGCCAAATTATCCCTCTATCTGAACTATTATATTGTAATGTTATTAATTGTATATAGATATCCTTACATTTTCTGTTTTTAAAAGATTTGAAATACCAGGATTGCTTTACAAATTAAATCACACTGGTCTCTCCGTTTCTAACATACCTTTTTCGTTTCCTCATAGTTTCTTGTTACTTCCAAACATGTAAATTTCTATACTTCGGTGCATTTAATAGCATAGATGTGTAACTGATAGTTTCTTGTTCCTTCCAAGACTGTTTAAATTGCAATGGAAATATGGATCTGTAATGGCTAATTTACTGCAACACGCTTTCACACTGTGAACAACCGCTTTCACCCTAGTGTCTCATAGACAATATGAAGGTCATCGAAAGTAGCAGTCGGTTAACTGCTGCATGCAAGAGGCACCTTATTATCCTAGATGGGACAGGATTCTAAAGTTATCATTTTATATGCAACTGTTTCGGTACGTGAAGATATGTTGTGCCTGAAGAACTAAATTTTTCAAAACATTTGCAAAACTTATTGTATTTCAAAGGAGAAATAGTTACAAAGTCGACATTGTAATGAATGTAGATTACTTTGATGCCTAAAACGTAAGATATGCAAACAGTACGCAAAGTGTATCTTCCTAGTCTATTAACATCATTAAGCATGGGATCGTTTCCGAGTCAATGACCGTAAATTATTTCTGTATATGATTCAATCTAGTGTGTTCAACGAACTGGGAAATAAAAATATAAAATATTCACGAAGTATTTCAATACATGTATGTTAGGTCAACAGTGAAAATTAAAAACAGACAACTGGAAAAGTAGGAAATAAACTCCAAAAATGCTGTTAGACGTCAACAAAAATAAATATCGGAAAAATAGGTAAAGTAAATCAATCTGGAGATTAGGTTCAACACCTGCGTGCTTTACAAGGCATATTCCTCCGAGTGGTGGTCCGTCGATGCCTTCCTCCAACTTTAGAACTGGGCTAGACAGCTAATTATAGGGAGGCAAATACCAGGCCGTATGCAAAATCCACATAATTACAAAGACTACAAGAGCTGACAGTTGCAAAAATTGTCGTACAATCAGCTAAACAGCTGATGCATCCAAGTTACTGACAAGAGTAATATACAGAAGAATGAAAAATAAAACTGAAATTGTGTTAGAAGACGATCAGTTTGGCTTTGGGAAAGGTAAAAGCGCCAGAGAGATAGTTCTGACCTTGTGGTTGATAACAGAAGCAAGACTAAAAAAAATCGAGACACTTTCATAGGGAACAATAAGGCTGGAAGACCAAGAACGAAGTGCTCGGATTATGAAGGGTGTAAGGCAGGGACGTAGTCTTTCGCTGCTATTGTTCAATATATACATCGAAGAAGCAATGACGGAATTAAAAGAAAAGTTCAAGAGTGGAATTAAAATTCAAGGTGAAAGGATATCAATGATATGATTCGGTGATGACACTGTTATCTTCAGCGAAAGTGAAAAAGAATTACCGGAGCTGTTGAATGGAACGAATAGTCCACTGAGTACAGAATATGGATTGAGATTAAATCGAAGAAAGAAGTGAGAAGTAGCAGACGTTAGAACAACGAGAAAATAACATCAGGATTGGTGATCACTAGATGACGTTAAGGGTTTATGCAACCTAGACAGCAAAACAACCAATGACAGACAGGTCAAGCAGGACATCAAAAGCAGACTGGCACTGGAAAAAGAAGACTAGTACTGGCAAAAAAGGCATTCCTGGCCGGGAGAAGTCTACTAGTATTAAACATTGGCCTTTATTTGAGGGAGAAATTTCTGAGAATGTACGGTTGGAGCACGACATTGTATGGTAGTGAAACATGGACTGCGGGAAAACCGGAAGAGAAGAGAATAGAAGCATTTGATATGCGGTGGTACAGAAGAATGTTGAGATTTAGATGGACTGGTAAATTAAGGAATGAGGAGGTTCTCTGCAGAATCGGTGAGGAAAGAAATACTGTATATGGAAAACACTGACAAAAAGAAGGGACAGGATGGTAGGACATCTGTTAAGATATCGCATAATAACTTCCGTGGTACTAGAGAGATCTGTAGAGGGTAAAAACTGTAGAGGAAGAGAGAGATTGTAATGCATCCAGCAAATAACTGACGATGTAATTTGCAAGTGCTAAACTGAGATGAGGAGAAAGGCGCAGAAGAGGAATTCGCGGGGAGCCACATCAAACCACTCAGATGGCTAAAAAATATTAAAGAAACTAAGTATGCATAAGGGGACAAAAAGAGGGTTGAAGAAATGTGAATATCCATTTCTGTTTTGGATCACATTCATATTTCGTTGATTGGTTTTGAACGCCCCCTATACGTTCCACTCTGTACACCTGCGCGAGCATAAACTAAAGTCACGCTACTCTCTAAAGGGTTAAAGATTGCTTAGAGAAGGGTTGAATCGTTCGGGGGATCAACAGGGTGAAAGGTTGTCAATAAAGTCATCCTGTTGCAAATATCACTGAAAACTTCGTTTTAGACCTGAGATGTTTAAAACGACCGTCGTAGCGAAGGGTGGTTTCATTCAATTCCTTTATTACGCCACCTGAGGCCTTTTCGTGTTGGTTCTGAGCAGCGGTGGAACTGAAATATTTTCCCCAGCCGCCTCTCAGAGACAGCAGGAGAACGGGTGAGATGTGCGTGAGGGCAAGTGTTGTGACGCCTCCTACTGCTGCCCACTGGCACTTCCACGACCAGCGAAGGTGTGACGTCCTTTTTCTATGCCCAGCCGGCATTCTTCACCTCGACGAGATACGTGAAAGCGACGCGACACAACACCATCATTGCAGTCAATACTTGTTAATCAATAAGTTTAATTTCAAATTATTACCATCAGCTTGAGTCGTTGTTTAAAGGTTGCCGCCAAAGATGCTCATTAACAGTTACAAGGTGGCCGCTAAGTGTTTCGAAATGAGTTCACACCTTTGATTTTGTGTGGCACATGTACACTCAATTAAGTCCTTCAAAAGTCACATTCATTTAACACAGCTTATTTGACTTGATTTACTTGAAGGATATTCATGCTTGGACCTGATAATAAATGTCTTTAATCGGAAGTCAAGAAATTTACTTTTAACTAGCCCGGTTTCCAGTGAGGTTAACTATTTCACTCAGTAGCTCAAGAATTTAAGAATCGCGAATATTCAGAACTACAGCACTAAAAGCTCTGACACTAAAATCTCGAACACAAAGACTCGCAGATGCTAAAGACTCCCAGACGCTAGAGACGTTAACAATACGTTACTATTATACAATATAATAGTTATGAAACAAAAGGCACTTTCGTTATAAACTCTTTGAATAAAGCCCCTTGCAACTTTGCATGTAATTCTCTATTCTATTGGCTCTTATTATTCTTTGCAAATGGTTAAAATGGTTCTGAGCACTATGGGACTTAACATCTGAGGTCATCAGTCCCCTAGACTTAGAACTACTTAAACTTAACTAACCTAAGGACATCACACACACCCATGCCCAAGGCAGGATTCGAACCTGCGACCGTAGCAGCAAAGCGGTTCCAGACTGAAGCGCCTAGAACCGCTCGGTCACAGCGGCCGGCTATTACTCTTTTATTTAGTTTTTGTGTCTTAAAAATTCGTGGTTTTACATCAAATATGGGAATTGTTCATGGCCATTCCGAATAAATTTTAGTTTCAAAAAAGGACCTGATATGTAACGAGTGGTTACAGTGTGACGGCCTTACATGGTCTGATAGGTCCACGGTGGCCTTAGGCAGAACTGTGTTAAGGTGTGGTGCCAATCTGACGTCGTTAACCCGTCTTACAACTCCCATGAATTTCTAAGCACTGCTCTTTTTTTAAATTGCTCTTGTCGTCACTTTGATGTGTGAAATGGCGACGAGCTGTGTGTGACGTTATGAGGCACTACGCTATTACAGACCGGAGGCAGGTTGGCCAAATTTAAGCCAAATTTCGAACTTCTGCTTCGTAATGGGGAAAAATTGAGGGGTTTCAAAAAAGTGACACTTTAATTTTGTTGCGCAGTTTTGAACAGACGCGGCTAGTGGTTACCGTAAGAGGGAAAGTTGCGAATTTGCTACCAGTCTGGTCAATTCTTGAGTGCCCGAGACTCGTACCGATTTTCTTTTCATTTCAATTATGTCCCAAAATGCCTGTTATATCAAACCCGGACTTTCCAAAAACTCTCAAAAGGCATCTCAAGTAGTGGCACTTAAATCTCAAGTAGTGGCATCTTAAATTATACACTTTTCAAAACAAGCATATGTTAGCGACTGAAGGTAACGACGCAAGTTTCATGCTCTTACTCCTTCAAAATGTTTTTGAAACTCTCGTTAGTTTGTGACGCTCATATTAACATATCCTAGCGCAGTCTAACGTAACATTTGCAAACGTATCACGTTTTTACTGCTGTGAATATAATTACCAATGTATGTTTAACATTATCAGAACATTAACATCTGAAAGTACCTAATGAAAAATATTTAATGATGGGAAAATGTTGAAAGCATTTAATAAAACGAAACTTATTTAATTTGGAAATTTATAATGAAACGAATTTTGAACATTTACAGAATTAAATAAAACTAACCTTGTCGCGGAAATGCCCACTCATAGTGGCTATAGATTACGTGTCCAGAATGTGTTCACGTCTGATTTATTTCACTGCACACAACAAGGACATCTCCTCCCAAATGTTGTTGTGGTCTTCAGTCCTGAGACTGGTTTGACGCAGCTCTCCATATTACTCTATCCTGTGCAAGCTTTTTCATCTCCCAGTACCTACTGCAACCTACATCCTTCTGAATCTGTTTAGTGTATTCATCTCTTGGTCTCCCCCTACGATTTTTACCCTCCACGCTGCCCTCCAATACTAAATTGGTGATCCCTTGATGCCTCAGAACATGTCCTACCAACCGATCCCTTCTTCTAGTCAAGTTGTGCCACAAACTTCTCTTCTCCCCAATCCTATTCAATACCTCCTCATTAGTTATATGATCAACCCATCTAATCTTCAGCATTCTTCTGTAACACCACATTTCGAAAGATTCTATTCTCTTCTTGTCCAAACTAGTTATCGTCCATATTTCACTTCCATACATGGCTACACTCCATACAAATACTTTCAGAAACGATTTCCTGACACTTCAATCTATACTCGATGTTAACAAATTTCTCTTCTTCAGGAACGCTTTCCTTGCCACTGTCAGTCTACATTTTATATCCTCTCTACTTCGACCATCATCAGTTATTTTGCTCCCCAGATAGCAAAACTCCTTTACTGCTTTAAGTGTCTCATTTCCTAATCTAATTCCCTCAGCATCATCCGACTTAATTCGACTACATTCCATTATCCTCGTTTTGCTTTTGTTGATGTTCATCTTATACCCTCCTTTCATGACACTGTCCATTCCGTTCAACTGCTCTTCCAAGTCCTTCTTCCAAATAAATTTTGCAATTAGGCCCTGATAATGTCTCACCTGCAGTAGATGCTCGGTTCTTATTTAATTTTCTTAGAATTACAAATCTAACATTGAAACTCATTTTAATAAAACTACACTTTCTTTTTAACCTTACCAGAGGCAACAAACATTATTGAAGCATAAAATTGCTATCACTTTTACATTTAAATTATGAAGTCAAAATCTCCGTTCAACTAACAGAAGTGAATGGATCTTACTAACACCTGGACACATGACTCTTTACCTAACACTCGAAATCAATGGAACATGAAAATTAACGAACTACGATAGTCGCTAAATGCAAGCAAAGCAATGCGACAAATACCCTTTGGCTGCTGAAAATCAAATTCCAAAAATGTTTCCTCCAATAACAATCAGTTCCTAGCTATTCTCAAAATTTCTCATCTTCAAAAGGGAACCACCTGCTCTGACTGAGAGTGCCTCAGCTATGCTTACCTATCGCCATCACATCTCGCGCAAGTCTCAACTGCGACTTGCTCTCCCCGCTATTGTTGTTCTGCCTTGCGAGTCCAATTTTACTCAACAATGCTTTTCTTAGCACTGAAAGGCAATGCGCCCAAACTCTACAAATGCATCTGTGGAGTTGAAGCCTTTGCAATCGATAAATTGCACAAATAACTGATGAACCCATGCTATCGAAAATTATGTCTTAGTGAATAGATCCATTATAAAATACAGTTGACAAACTATTTATATAAATAAAATTTCTTCATTATGTAAGTGGCAGACAATGTGTTTCTCTGTGATTCTTCTATAATACAAGTCAAATTGATGTATAAAGTTTCCTGTATCATGCAAAGTAGGTCGCTTTCTATTTTCACATGAAATGTCGATTTATGCACATCGAAGCATGACAGAGATATACAAGGAGAGGGATTTGAAAATGAAGATTAGGCCACTCTATTGATTGCTTTTCGTTGTAAACAACAGAACGTGATAATCTTGTGGAGAATGGTATGACACTCTGAAATTCAGGTAGCTATTCTCCACAAAATGGTACATGTCGAAATAGACGACAGAGGGATAGAGAAACAATTAAAATCGCTCAAAAGAGGAAAGGCCGCTGGACCTGATGGGATACCAGTTCGATTTTTCACAGAGTACGCGAAGGAACTTGCCCCTCTTCTTGCAGCGGTGTACCGTAGGTCTCTAGAAGAGCGTAGCGTTCCAAAGGATTGGAAAAGGGCACAGGTCATCCCCGTTTTCAAGAAGGGACGTCGAAAAGATGTGCAGAACTATAGACCTATATCTCTAACGTCGATCAGTTGCAGAATTTGGGAAAACGTATTATGTTCGAGTATAATGAGTTTTCTGGAGACTATAAGTCTACTCTGTAGGAATCAGCATGGGGTTCGAAAAAGACGGTCGTGTGAAACCCAGCTCGCGCTATTCGTCCACGAGACTCAGAGGGCCATAGACACGGGTTCACAGGTAGATGCCATGTTTCTTGACTTCCACAAGGCGTTCGATACAGTTCCCCATAGTCGTTTAATGAACAAAGTAAGAGCATATGGACTATCAGACCAATTGTGTGATTGGATTGAAGAGTTCCTAGATAACAGAACGCGGCAGGTCATTCTCAATGGAGAGAAGTCTTCCGAAGTAAGAGTGATTTCAGGTGTGTCGCAGGAGAGTGTCGTAGAACCGTTGCTATTCACAATTTACATAAATGACCTTGTGGATGACATCGGAAGTTCACTGAGGCTTTTTGCGGATGATGCTGTGGTATATCGAGAGGTTGTAACAATGGAAAATTGCACTGAAATGCAGGAGGATCTGCAGCGAATTGACGCATGGTGCAGGGAATGGCAATTGAATCTCAATGTAGACAAGTGTAGTGTCCTGCGAATACATAGAAAGAAAGATCCCTTATCATTTAGCTACAATATAGCAGGTCAGCAACTGGAAGCAGTTAATTCCATAAATTATCTGGGAGTACGCATTAGGAGTGATTTAAAAATGGAATGATCATATAAAGTTGATCGTCGGTAAAGCAGATGCCAGACTGAGATTCATTGGAAGAATCCTAAGAAATGTAATCCGAATACAAAGGAAGTAGGTTACAGTACGCTTGTTCGCCCGCTGCTTGAATACTGCTCTACAGTGTGGGATCCGTACCAGGTAGGGTTGACAGAAGAGATAGAGAAGATCCAACGAAGAGCAGCGCGCTTCGTTACAGGATCATTTAAAGTGCGCGTCATTTATGTTGGCGGCCGAGTTTAGGTTCGTTCTGCGCATCTGACCTCACAAAACACAGTCAGTCAATGAACAGAGAACGACGTTGCCAGATCTCGACTGCAGTGCATAGCATGGACGAGTGTCTTCAGTATTAGAAACGTTCAGTCATAAATAAAGTAAAAGAACAAAAGCAATGTCTTGATAGCAGACTTTCTTTTATAGAAAGTTTGGAAAAAGCATTCTTTATACCAACTGCTTCATATTCTATTAATTAATTAAACCAAACAAGCAATCAGACTCCTAATTCAAGCGATAGGAAGGAAAGGTGTTTGTATCAATCTCACGAACCGCTTTAACGCACTAAAGAAGAGCGGTAATTGTTTATTTCCTATTGTACTTCGACGAAGCGTGAGTAATTCATAGTCATACCAAAAGTGTTTGTCAGTATATTGCGTCACGTGTTGGACTCCTCACTGTATTTTGTGAGTAGACGATCTGCGTTAGCGTAATGGTGAAGGTGTTGGACTTCTACTCTAAAGGGTATGAGTTCAAACCTTGTGCGGAGCTTAATATTTCAATTATTTAAAAACAATATCGAATTGCCTTACTTCATGAATTATATTCGTTTGAATGCAATTTTTTGAAATTTCTAGTGCTTAGTCTCTTCATTAACCCTTTCGCTGCTGCAGACACGTGCTCCCCACATTCCGCGCTGTGCGCAATTTTGTCATCACTGCACTGCTCGCCTGTGCAGACACAAGGTGTTCCCACTGCTTTGACACACTTATCATTCGATTTCACAAAAACTATTTGGCCCAAAAAGCTGTTGTTACACGTCTTCTTGACTGATACCTTCCCCCCATAAATGACTTAATGTTGTTTCGATGTTCAACGCAGTTACACTACAGACCTCTAAAATTGCAACACCACGAAGATGACGTACTATAGACGCGAAATTTAACCGACAGGAAGAAGATGCTGTAATGTGCAAATGATTGGCTTTTCAGAGCATTCACACAAGGTTGGCGCCGGTGGCGACACCTACGACGTGCTGACATGAGGAAAGTTTCCAACCGATTTCTCATACACAAACAGCAGTTGACCGGCGTTACCTGGTGAAACGTTGTTGTTATGCCTCGTGTAAGGAGGAGAAATGGGTACCATCACGTTTCCGACTTTGATAAAGGTCGGATTGTAGCCTTTCGCGATTGCGGTTTATCGTATCGTGACGTTGCTGCTCGCGTTGGTCGAGATCCAATGACTGTTAGCAGAATATGGAATCGGTGGGTTCAGGAGGGTAATACGGAACGCCATGCTGGATCCCAACGGCCTCGAATCACGAGCAGTCGAGATGACAGGCATCTTATCCGCATGGCTGTAACGGATCGTGCAGCCACGTCCCGATACCTGAGTCAACATATGGGGACGTTTGCAAGACAACAACCATCTGCACGAACAGTTCGACGACGTTTCCAGCAGCATGGACTATCAGCTCGGAGACCATGGCTGCGGTTACCCTTGACGCTGCATCACAAACAGGAGCGCCTGCAGTGGTGTACTCAACGACGAACCTGGGTGCACGAATGGCAAAACGTCATTTTTTCGGATGAATTCAGGTTCTGTTTACAGCATCATGATGGTCGCATCCGTGTTTGGCGACACCGCGGTGAACGCACATTGTAAGCGTGTATTCGTCATCGCCATACTGCCGTATCACCCGGTGTGATGGTATGGGGTGCAATTGGTTACACGTCTCGGTCACCTCTTGTTTGCATTGACGGCACTTTGAACAGTGGAAGTTACATTCCAGATGTGTTACGACCCGTGGCTCTACCCTTCATTCGATCCCTGCAATACCCTACATTTCAGCAGGATAATGCACGACCGCATGTTGCAGGTCCTGTACTGGTCTTTCTGGCTACAGAAAATGTTCGACTGCTGCCCTGGCCAGAACATTCTCCAGATCTCTCACCAATTGAAAACCTCAGGTCAACGGTGGCCGAGCAACTGGCTCGTGAGAATACGCCAGTCACTACTCTTGGTGAACAGTGGTATCGTGTTGAAGCTGCATGGGCAGCTGTACCTGTACACGCCATCCAAGCTGTGTTTGACTCAATGCCCAGGCGTATCAAGGCCGTTATTACGGCCAGAGTTGGTTGTTTTGGGTACTGATTTCCCAGGATCTATGCACCCAAATTGCGTGAAAATGTAATCACATGTGAGTTCTAGTATAATATATATTTGTCCAATGAATATCCGTTTATCATCTGCATTTCTTCTTGGTGTAGCAATTTCAATGGCCAGTAGTGTATTATGCAGCATTAAATGTACTAAACTAATGCACGAAATTTTGAAGAGTTTTCAGAAGTAGAAGTCCTTAGCGTATACTTTCCATATGGTCTATTTTAGTTGCCACAATCTTGAGAATGAAATGTGGACAAGATACCTAAATTTCATATAAAATTTACTGTATAACAATATCTCATTTAATTTAAGTACCACATAGGTGTCGTATGTAATATTGAGAAATATTCCGTCTTTCGCGACTGTAATAAAAGTTTATTCTCAACATTGTGGCAACTAAAATCGACCATACGGAAATATACGCTATGGACTTCTACCTCAGCTCAATGGAAGCACACAGATTCACGGCCACCAAAAAAATTTCGTGTAACCGCCAGTGCTGAAAAAATGATGGTGTCCATGTTCTGGGACAGCGAGGGCGTAATCCTTACCCATTGCGTTACAAAGGGCACTACGGTAACAGGTGCATCCTACGAAAATGTTTTGAAGAACAAATTCCTTCCTGCACTGCAACAAAAACGTCCGGGAAGGGCTGCGCGTGTGCTGTTTCACCAAGACAACGCACCCGCACATCGAGCTAACGTTACGCAACAGTTTCTTCGTGATAACAACTTTGAAGTGATTCCTCATGCTCCCTACTCACCTGACCTGGCTCCTAGTGACTTTTGGCTTTTTCAAACAATGAAAGACACTCTCCGTGGCCGCACATTCACCAGCCGTGCTGCTATTGCCTCAGCGATTTTCCAGTGGTCAAAACATACTCCTAAAGAAGCCTTCGCCGCTGCCATGGAATCATGGCGTCAGCGTTGTGAAAAATGTGTACGTCTGCAGGGCGATTACGTCGAGAAGTAACGCCAGTTTCATCGATTTCGGGTGAGTAGTTAATTAGAAAAAATCGGAGGCCTTAGAACTTGAATGCACCTCGTATAGTAATCGCGAAAGCGTTACGGAGTTGATGGATAAAATCCAGTGGAAGACTCTGCGAAAGAGACGCTCAGTAGCTCGGTACGGGCTTTTGTTGAAGTTTCGAGAACATACATTCACCGATGAGTTAAGTAGTATATTGCTCCCTCCTATGTATATCTCGCGAAGAGACCATGAGGATAAAGTCAGAGAGATTGGAGCCCACACAGAGGCATACCGACAATCCTTCTTTCTACGAACAATACGAGACTGGAATAGAAGGGAGAACCGATAGAGGTACTAAAGGTATCCTCCGCCACACACCGTCAGGTGGCTTGCAGAGTATGGATGTAGATGTAGATGTAGATGTAGCTGAGCCTTCCAGATGCCCGCATGAGTATCTGCATCAGAGCAGCAGCTATGCCCCCAAACTTATACTACGTGGAGCCGACAGCCGTTTCAAGGTGATCAACGCGAATCATAGGGACCGGACGGTGACTTGAACCCCTGTCGTCTAGAATGTGAATCCGATATGGTAATCATTGCGTCGCCTTCATCTCTAAACATCCACTGCTAATGGCTTAGCAACTACGGCGCGCATACCAGCAGAAAATTTCACTGCAGTGCGTAATTTTCTCTGTGCTGGGGGGATGTAATATAAACAAGCAAAGTAAAAAGGAAACAGGAGAGAAATAAATGTTACGCTATCTCCCTTAATTCTCTATGGTAAGCGACGGTGCTTACTGGTTGTACCGTGACAGCGTAAGGCCGCTTGGTTCGCGAAAAGCTGTTCCTGCTCCCAGAACAGTGCTGGTCGGACCTCAGCTGCATTCACAGACGGAGGTCAAAACACAGGCGGCACGGCTAACGAAGACAAATGGCCGGAGAGTGCAGAGAGGCGTCTGAAAGCGGGCAGTAATTAGCAGGCTTCTAATGAAGCAGCCTGGGATTAAGCCAGCCCAGCCACATTACCGCCCCTTATTTGTTTTTCATAAGCGATATTTTTAATGCAGGCCGAGCTCCGCACAGTTTTGGTATTGATCTCGCAGACACTACGAGGATACAGAATTTCCATTTTCATTATAATTTTCCATTTTTGCTGCGTCTCAGAACTTTTTTTTGAACACACTCAAACAACAATTGCATTGCCTCGTCCTATCTATGTACAATTCATTACGGTCGTTCATACATGTTGGATTAACTTCCTATTGAACCGTCGAGATTGTTGCAGTTTCGGGCTATTTTATAAATAATACCAGCAGCACTTTCAGCTCAAATGATCCCAACGATTTACAGTTTACATCAGGATAGACCATTTTAATCCATAATAAGGAATAACTTGGGATCGAGATGAGGTACAGTTCCTGCGTAACGAAAGCGCCGGCACAAAGATGAAGAACCCAAGAGCAGAGAAGGCTGTGAGACGACGTCAGCCAGTATTTCGCTAACTATGACTAACTACAGGAGCAGTCTCTAGCCGAAGAGATATGCGCCGCTCTGTCATCCGGACGGTTACTGGTAGAGCTGTCACTTGTGATCCATATCCGTTACTTGCGTGGGCAGTCTATATAGCGAAAGACACTGATTGTTTGCATGTTGCCAACTGCTTGCGACACGTTCTTGTAAATCAAAGTTAAGTATTGTCAATCTACTTTATTGTAATAAAAACCATTAATGTGATTTGCTTGAATTGTTGTATAGCTATCCGAGAGAGCAGAATCCTTTAGACACCCTACAAGAGACGAGTGTGCAGGACACCACAGGTACAGCAAAATGTTTTACATAAAAGTTGTAGAAGGCAAGCAGAGTCACGTGTTGCTAGCAATAGCCGTGAGCTTGAACGTGATACTATAGGTGATTTGGAGGTTAAAGTGATTTTTTAAAATGGGAACCCTCATTTTTGATGTAAGATTAGGAAAGAGTGACATATTTTACATATACAGTATTGGCCATTAAAATTGCTACACCAAGAAGAAATGCAGATCCTAAACGGGTATTCATTGGACAAATGTATTATACTAGAACTGACATGTGATTACATTTTCGCGCAATTTGGATGCATAGATCGTGAGGAATCAGTACCCAGAACAACCACCTCTGGCCGTAATAACGGCCTTGATACGCCTGGGCATTGAGTCAAACAGAGCTTGGATGGCGTGTACAGGCACAGCTGCCCATGCAGCTTCAACACGATATCATAGTTCATCAAGAGTAGTGCCTGTCGTATTGTGACGAGCCAGTTGCTCGGCCACCATTGACCAGACGTTTTCAACTGGTGAGAGATCTGGAGATTGTGTGGGCCAGGGCAGCAGTCGAACATTTTCTGTATCCAGAAAGGCCCGTACAGGACCTGCAACATGCGGTCGTGCATTATCCTGCTGAAATGTAGGGTTTCGCAGGAATCAAATGAAGGGACGGATGCGAGCATTATGATGCTGTAAACAGAACCTGGAATCATTCGAAGAAATGACGTTTTGCCATTCGTGCACCCAGGATCGTCGTTGAGTACACTATCGCAGGCGCTCCTGTCTGTGATGCAGCGTCAAGGGTAACCGCAGCCATGGTCTCAGAACTGATAGTCCACGCTGCTGCAAACGTCGTCGAACTGTTCGTGCAGATGGTTGTTGTCTTGCAAACGTTCCCATCTGTTGACTCAGGGATCGAGACGTGGCTGCACGATCCGTTACAGCCATGCGGATAAGATGCCTGTCATCTCGACTGCTAGTGATACGAGGCTGTTGGGATCCAGCACGGCGTTCCGTGTTACCCTTCTGAACCAACCGATTCCATATTCTGCTAACAGCCATTGGATCTCGACCGACGCGAGCAGCAATGTCACAATACGATAAACCGCAATCGCTATAGGCTACAATCCGACCTTTATCAAAGTCGGAAACGTGATGGTACGCATTTCTCCTCCTTACACGAGGCATCACAACAACGTTTCACCAGGCAACGCCGGTCAAGTGCTGTTTGTGTAAGTAATCGGTTGGAAACTTTCCTCATATCAGCACGTTGTAGGTGTCGCCAACGGCGCCAACGTTGTGTGAATGCTCTGAAAAGCTAATCATTTGCATATCACAGCATCTTCTTCCTGTCGGTTAAATTTCGCGTCTGTAGCACGTCATCTTCGTGGTGTAGCAATTTTAATGTCCAGTAGTGTAAAATGGTACAGTAGTCAATGTCATGTCAAAGTTTAATGAAGGTCAAATAAACAAAAACATTTGTAGTTGTAGTTCTGATAAACTCGGAACAGAGGAGGGATACAGCGAAATACATTGTTAGATAGAAATTGGAAGGGACACAAGACACAAAGAGTCACGTATCACTGCCAATAAACATGATCTTAAGATAACGATGCCTATTCGAAGGTTAAATTTTATTTAATGGAAGCCTCTATTTGAGCGGCAACGGCCTTGCCGCAGTGGATACACCGGTTCCCGCGAGATCACCGAAGTTAAGCGCTGTCGGGTGTGGCCGGCACTTGGATGGGTCACCATCCAGCCGCCATGCGCTGTTGCCATTTTTCGGGGTGCACTCAGCCTCGTGATGCCAAATGAGGAGCTACTCGACCGATTAGTAGCGGTTCCGGTCAAAGAAAACCATCGTAACGACCGGGAGAGCGGTGTGCTGACCCCATGCCCCTCCTATCCGCATCCTCACCTGAGGATGACACGGCGGTCGGATGGTCCCGATGGGCCACTTGTGGCCTGAAGACGGAGTGCTTTTCTATTTGTGACGTCGGATTAAGAAAGAACGAAGAGAGATTTGAACTGTGAGTTTATTTAATGTTTTTTTAAAATGCATCACGAATTATAAATGTCACTTTGACATCTGAAAGACAGAACAAACATTATACAACGTAGATAATTGATTTATCAGTCGTTGAATGAGTCCCATGGCCTCTTACTCCTCGGGATGCCACTTCCAGTTTCTGTCTAACATTGAATTTTCTGTGTAATTGCGAGTTAATCCTGCTACAACTAAAAACAGATTTGCTTATTTGACCTTCATTGAACTTTGCCGTGACATTGAATAATGTATCATTTTTACGTAAAATTTGGCCCTCCTTTCAGATCTTAAATGAAATATTAGGGTACCCATTTTGAAAAATGACTTTAACTTCCAAAGCGCCTTGAAAATTACGTTCAAGGTCACAGCCATTAGTAGCAATCCGTGACCCTCTTTGCCATCCACAACTTTTATCTCTTTTCTATCCCGGGTTATTAGCCATTATGGATTAAAATGGTCCACCCTGCATACGAAAACAGAAAAGAAAACGGAAAGGGACGCACCATGAAGAATTTATGCTAATGGGACGGAAATCGGTATATGTGACATACATGTTCAGACAAACAAAAGATTACAGTTTCAGGAAAATGGGACGATTTATTCAGGAGACAGAGCTTCACAAATGAAGGAAGTCAATAACGCACTGATTCACATCTGGCCCTTATGGAAGTAGTTATACGGCTTGGCATTGTTTGACAGGGTTTACGGATGGCCTCCTGAGGGATATTGCGCCAAATTCTGTCCAGCTGGCGAGTTACATCGTCATAATATCAAGCTGGTTGGAGGGCCCTACCCATAATGCACCACACGTTCTCAACTGGGGAGAGATCCAGCGACCTTGCCGACAAAGGTGGGGTTTGGCAACCACGAAGACAAGCAGTAGAAACTCTCACCATGTGCGAGTGGGCATTATCTTGCTAAAACCTAAGCCAAGGATGGCTTGCCGTGGAGGGCAACAAAACGGGGCGTAGAATATCATCTACGTACCGCTCTGCTGTATGCATTCCGCGGATGACAACCAAATGAGTCCTGCTACAAAATTAAATAACACCCCAAACCATGACTCCTCGCTGTCAGGCCGTATGACGGTTCAATTGGCTCTGAGCACCATGAGATTTAACTGCTGAGGTCATCAGTCCCCCAGAACTTAGAACTACTTAAACCTAACTAACCTAAGGACACCACACACGTCCATGCCCGAGGCAGGATTCGAACCTGCGACCGTAGCAGTCGCGCGGTTCGAGACTGTAGCGCCTAGAACCGCTAGGCCACTCCGGCCGGCCCGTATGGCGGGCGACAGTCAAGTCTGTATCCCACCGTAGTCGTCTCCAGACGCTGGTCATTGGAGCTGTCAGAAGCGGGAGATATCACTGAAGACAATTCTACTTCACTCAATGAGATTCCAGGCAGAATGTACCTGACACCACTGTAAACGGGCTTGTTGGTGAAGAGAGATCAGTGTTAGTCGGCTCTAGGGGCACCATTACTTCTGCGCCGTTCCTGTGAGCCGTCTATTAATTGTGATCTCGTAGCAGCAGTTGCAAGTCGGATCCATGGTAATGATGAATCCGGGGTCTGAGTGCCTTTCTGACGATAACTCGGTCCTCATGTTCTGTTGTCTCTATGTCGACCGCTTCCTTCTTGACGCATTGTTCGACCATGGTCCACCCATTCCTGCTAACATCATCGAACAATGGGATCGAGCTTATTCTGTTGGCGAGCGGATCGCCGATTACTCCAACCGGCTTGTTTAAGGCGAATTGCACGTCCTCTCTCAAGTGCGGACATCTAAGCATATTGTTCACTGCCTGTCTTCGAACTATAGCTACTGTCCAGCTGAGTACACGGCACGAAATTCGCAGAGACTTTGTGGCCTTGTATCGACATGTCCCCTGTTTACTACCCATGCCATCTGCGCGGTGAAATAGCGCTGCAGCGTCACACGTTCATCCATTAGCCGCCAAAGTTCACAGTTTTGCATTTTCCGTCGATATTTAAACGAACATCAGTTTGTGCCCAATTTGAATAACTCCTTCGAAGTACATCGGTTTTTTGTCTTACAGTGTACCTTTCACGTAAAAGTTTAAATTATTCTTTCACGTCAGTCGACGGAAAGTTTCGCTGGCACGTGGTTGCAGATACGTTATCACAGCGTTTAAGCTGTGAGTAGCAGTTGGGCAGTCGGCGCGCGAAAGTCGTCTTTAGCGGGAATTATTAGTGCATGGTCGTATTATATATACCGTAATATTCTTGATTAGTGCTATTAAACAGTTTTCTGGGGATAGTGTTTGCGAACGAAGTGCGCAAAAGAAGAAGGACACGGGCAGTATGGAAAGAAGTGCAACTGTTTACTGAAGTCGAAAATTCCAGTGTGATTGTTCGGATGATAATTGTGGTACATAGCAAACCGTTTCGTGTGATGCGTTTACCGGAATCTGTCTTGGAACAGTAAATAATCATTATTTTCACGTTAGTTCTGTTAAGATATAATGAAAGAGAACCTGTCGAGAGACTTTTGCTGTTTAATCATCCAGAATAAAAGAAAGAAATCTAAATGATGAATAGGCAATTGACTGTAGGTGATGGACAGTAGTTCACGGTCAAAGTTATAAAGGAGGTATGTTACGAAGTTTAATATTAATTAAAGGATTATTACACTGCGAAGTCTAGGATTATCATCAGAGATTGTACTAACGCAGTATGCGGTAGAGGAGCAATACCAATATGGAGCTATGACGAAAAGCTGCCAATGATTCATGAATCAGTTCATCACTATTCTTTCCTCTTCTCTTTCGCGAAGCCATGTATCATTGTCTATTATATAATCGTCTACCTTTGGTAATCTGCTCGCATAGCTTAACACGCAGTGCATTTTCCACCCTCGTTTAACAAATATTACGCTTGTCCCGAATATGCGGGGGCGAAAATGCAATAAACTATCAATCATTTATCATATTCCACTTTCTTGGTTACAGCAATAGACCTTTCACAAACAGAATTACATGAATGTGATTTTTCAAAGTAATCTACTAACTTTCCTATCCCTTTTTTTGTTCTGAACATTGAATTACGTTTACATGATCTATAATACCATTTTCCTTGTCTTCATTTCTTTCTACTCTCACTCCAACATTTGTATGGCTACCTACAATTTTCCTATGGAATCTTTGTCCACCCTCAGTCGAGTCTTCCTTTACTTTGGCAGGAAGAGAGCCATAGGTTTTCATTATTTGAAATTATCTTGATTAATTAATAGTTGTTATTATACCTACTACTATTACTACTGTCACAACAGCATGTACCATAGCTACAATGACAAACACTGTAACTATTACACTTATAAAAAGGCGCTAATACTACTATCTGCACCTCTTCCTTTAATGCTACTCTTCCTGAAAATTATTTTACTGTTAAGAACAGTAATAGTAATACTTCTAGTACGATTACTATTTGTGTTTATTACAAAGTGGTACACATATAGGTTTGGTACTGTCTAACTGTACCTAGTTTCTTCTATTTTCCGTACCAGATCGGCTACTGTGCGGGGTCCAGCAATACTTTTCTGCTTCCAGACAGCATAGCGACGGATCAGAGCGTATGCCTTAGACAGGGCTATGTGCTCGTAGAGCTACTTGACTTCGTTCACGTTCCCTACGGTCGTATACAGAACTTATTCGTTTCTGATGTGCTGTTTGTTGGCTGTGATCACGTCTTGCATCCTCTGGGACAGTATCAGCTACAAAACTTAGGATATCAAACCCCCCTCCCCCCATTTACTCTTTACCTCTTAAAGCTTTCCTAGCAGTCCTTGCGATATCTTCAACTAGGAAACATTCCCATAGGGCACGATTAGGTGTGCCGATTTCGCTACAGCCGAAGTTAATCGTTACCCCTTTACCAATGTATAGGACATGACCCGTGGTCTAGCGGTAGCGCCTTTGATTCATAATCAAAACGTCTTCGGTCCTGGGTTCAATCCCCGCCACTGCCTAAATTTTCATAAATAATCGGCATTGGCGGCCGAAGACTTCCGGCATAAGAAGTCAGCCTTATTCTGCCAACGGCCTTGTCAAAGAGGGCGGAGGAGCGGATAGAATTTCAGGGCACTCTCTTGTCCTAGGGGTGGGAAATTGCCCCTAACGGCGGAAGAATCAGCAATGATCAACGACAGGAGGATGCAGAAGGCAATGGAAACCACTGCATTAAAGACACGTAACGTGTATCCACAGGACATGTGGCCTGTATTTGAAGAAGTGTCATGATGATCTCTCCATCGGCAAAAGATTCCGGAATAGTCTCCCATTAGGATCTCTGGGAGGGGACTGCCAAGGGGGAGGTTACCAAGAGAAAAAGATTGAATAATCAACGAAAGGATAACGTTCTACGAGTCGGGGCGTGGAATGTCAGAAGCTTGAACATGGTAGGGAAACTAGAAAATCTGAAAAGGGAAATGCAAAGGCTCAATCTAGATATAGTAGGGGTCAGTGAAGTGAAGTGAAGTGGAAGGAAGACAAGGATTTCTGGTCAGATGAGTATCGGGTAATATCAACAGCAGCAGAAAATGGTATAACAGGTGTAGGATTCGTTATGAATAGGAAGGTAGGGCAGAGCGTGTGTTACTGTGAACAGTTCAGTGACCGGGTTGTTCTAATCAGAATCGACAGCAGACCAACACCGACAACGATAGTTCAGGTATACATGCCGACGTCGCAAGCTGAAGATGAACAGATAGAGAAAGTGTATGAGGATATTGAAAGGGTAATGCAGTATGTAAAGGGGGACGAAAATCTAATAGTCATGGGCGACTGGAATGCAGTTGTAGGGGAAGGAGTAGAAGAAAAGGTTACAGGAGAATATGGACTTGGGACAAGGAATGAAAGAGGAGAAAGACTAATTGAGTTCTGTAACAAGTTTCAGCTAGTAATAGCGAATACCCTGTTCAAGAATCACAAGAGGAGGAGGTATACTTGTAAAAGGCCGGGAGATACGGGAAGATTTCAATTAGATTACATCATGGTCAGACAGAGATTCCGAAATCAGATACTGGATTGTAAGGCGTACCCAGGAGCAGATATAGACTCAGATCACATATAGTAGTGATGAAGAGTAGGCTGAAGTTCAAGACATTAGTCAGGAAGAATCAATACGCAAAGAAGTGGGATACGGAAGTACTAAGGAATGACGAGATACGTTTGAAGTTCTCTAACGCTATGATACAGCAATAAGAAATAGCGCAGTAGGCAGTACAATTGAAGAGGAATGGACATCTCTAAGAAGGGCCATCACAGAAGTTGGGAAGGAAAACATAGGTACAAAGAAGGTAGCTGCAAAGAAACCATGGGTAACAGAAGAAATACTTCAGTTGATTGATGAAAGGAGGAAGTACAAACATGTTCCGGGAAAATTAGGAATACAGAAATACAAGTCGCTGAGGAATGAAATAAATAGGAAGTGCAGGGAAGCTAAGACGAAATGACTGCAGGAAAAATGTGAAGACATCGAAAAAGATATGATTGTCGGAAGGACAGACTCAGCATACAGAAAAGTCAAAACAACCTTTTGTGACATTAAAAGCAACGGTGGTAACATTAAGAGTGCAACGGGAATTCCACTGTTAAATGCAGAGGAGAGAGCAGATAGGTGGAAAGAATACACTGAAAGCCTCTATGAGGATGAAGATTTGTCTGATGTGATAGAAGAAGAAACAGGAGTTGATTTAGAAGAGATAGGGGATCCAGTATTAGAATCGGAATTTAAAAGAGCTTTGGAGGACTTACGGTCAAATAAGGCAGAAGGGATAGATAACATTCCATCAGAATTTCTAAAATCATTGGGGGAAGTGGCAACAAAACGACTATTCACGTTGGTGTGTAGAATATATGAGTCTGGCGATATACCATCTGACTTTCGGAAAAGCATCATCCACACAATTCCGAAGACGCCAAGAGCTGACAAGTGCGAGAATTATCGCACAATCAGGTTAACAGCTCATGCATCGAAGCTGCTTACAAGAATAATATACAGAAGAATGGAAAAGAAAATTGAGAATGCGCTAGGTGACGATCAGTTTGGCTTTAGGAAAAGTAAAGGGACGAGAGAGGCAATTCTGACGTTACGGCTAATAATGGAAGCAAGGCTAAAGAAAAATCAAGACACTTTCATAGGATTTGTCGACCTGGAAAAAGCGTTCAACAACCAAGAGGGAATAATAAGAGTGGACGATCAAGAACGAAGTGCTCGTATTAAGAAGGGTGTAAGACAAGGCTGTAGCCTTTCGCCCCTGCTCTTCAATCTGTACATCCAGCAATGATGGAAATAAAAGAAAGGTTCAAGAGTGGGATTAAAATACAAGGTGAAAGGATATCAATGATACGATTCGCTGATGCCATTGCCATCCTGCGTGAAAGTGAAGAAGAATTAAATGATCTGCTGAACGGAATGAACAGTCTAATGAGTACACAGTATGGTTTGAGAGTAAATCGGAGAAAGACGAAGGTAATGAGAAGTAGTAGAAATGAGAACAGCGAGAAACTTAACATCAGGATTGATGGTCACGAAGTCAGTGAAGTTAAGAAATTCTGCTACCTAGGCAGTAAAATAACCAATGACGGACGGAGCAAGGAGGACATCAAAAGCAGACTCGCTATGGCAAAAAAGGTATTTCTGGCCAAGAGAAGTCTACTAGTATCAAATACCGGCCTTAATTTGAGGAAGAAATTTCTGAGGATGTACGTCTGGAGTACAGCATTGTGTGGTAGTGAAACATGGACTGTGGGAAAACCGGAACAGAAGAGAATCGAAGCATTTGAGATGTGGTGCTGTAGACAAATGTTGAAAATTAGGTGGACTGATAAGGTAAGGAATGAGGAGGTTCTACGTAGAATCGGAGAGGAAAGGAATATGAGGAAAACACTGATAAGGAGAAGGGACAGGATGATAGGACATCTGCTAAGACATGAAGGAATGACTTCCATGGTACTACAGGGAGCTGTAGAGGGCAAAAACTGTAGAGGAAGACAGAGATTGGAATACGTCAAGCAAATAATTGAGGACGTAGGTTGCAAGTGCTGCTCTGCGATGAAGAGGTTAGCACAGGAAAGGAATTCGTGGCGGGCCGCATCAAACCAGTCAGTAGGCTGATGACAAAAGAAAAGGATATTGCCCATGTCCGGAAAGATAGTGGACCAGTCTCGTGCTTGGCTCAAAATGTGCCTTTGAGCTACACCAGGAAAAAATTAAAACGTTCTCTTTAGTGCGTCTGACGAATTCTGCTTGTGCTGCCATTCTGCAGATATTAAATTATTGGGTTTGTTGCCGGTTCTCCACGAATTTTTCTTCTTCAGCCAATAGATGGCAACCTTTTCTTATTATTTTTGGGCCCAGGAGACAAAAGACCACTAATGCACTTACGCAGCCTGTAGATGTGATGCAGAACGCTCCGTAACGTCGTAAAAAAAAAAAAAACTTTCTTTGTCCCATACCGATTCCTTTACTCATTATATAATTAATTTCCTTTATTTGCTGAAATCTATATGGGGGCGCGAAATGTCCAGTGTTTGTCCAGGTGGACACCTAAATACTTGTTGACGGTACGCCTTTCGAACTATCTTCTGATTTATTGTAATCGATGGGTCCAAATAATAAGTCTTTCATTAAGTAACAAATGTGTCGATTGTTGTGGCAACACCTTCAGACGCACCTGAGAGCACCACACGTGCGAGATTCCAAGGAGTTTGCCATCTCTATTAACTAGCGAATCTCGACTGTTGCTGTGCGTTAAAAGTAATAATGTAAACTGTACGTGCGTTCATATAGATATCTGTATTTGCAGAACCACTTTGAATTTCTTTAATTACAAGAAGGGGTCCCCAGCAGCGGGATCGATTGTATGAAACCATGTATGTGGTTGTGTAAGTTAAAAGCCTAGGTATCACACAGTGCAGCCATTCGCCCTGGCGGGCCCTCCTTTGCGAGTGATTGACGAAAAAAATATTCGGAATTATGTGCGCGACACGCAATAACGTTTAAAAAGTTGCAGCAAATAGTTTGGTCGCGTGGTGTGATTGATAGGATAGTACCTTCACCAGTAGGAGTTTGTGGGTTCGGGTCTCGCCAGGTGCAGCAAATATCTTTTTATTTTTAAATCTTCATCGAACTGACTTTGATCATAATTTCTTTCAATTTTTTATTTTTATTATTATTATTATTATTATAACGATTGTTCCCCTTTAGGAGAGCGATTGAACTTGAATTCATAATTTCATCTTCGGATGTTTTTCTTCTTTGCTTCCCAAAACCTCCTCATCCTCTCAGAATGCTCCTTCTTCCGTTCCTCTGTCCATTTTTTACCAGGCTGACGCGATGTTCTTTCCCCAAACTTCAGACTTGCGATTTTATGCCGGCACTCGGTGCGATCTTCGAGATTTTTTATGTTGATCTGCTGTAGATCCCTCTGGACTTCTTTCAGCCATTCTGTGCCACATTTACTCCTTGTTATAATATTGAATAATTTCTTTGCTGTTCTGGAGTCTTCCATCCTGTAGATGTGTGTATAAAATTTGGCTCGGCGCTTTCTGATTTCATCTGTTACTATGTTGATCTTTCTATAGAGCTCGTTTTGTGGTCTCTTCATCCAAATGCCAGTTTTGTTGATTGGACCGTAAATCTTCCTGAGAATTTTTCTTTCCTGCTTTTCTATTTCCTTAATTTTAGAATGACCGTCAATCACCATTGTTTCAGCTGCATAGATTGCTTCTGGAAGAATCACTGTTGTATAGTGCCTTAATTTTGCGTCTGTCGAAATGCACTTCTTGTTGTAATGCGTCCATGTTAGCTTGTAGGCTTTCTGGAGCTTGGTGATTCTTTGTTCATTGGCAATTCGGTTTAATCCTGAGGACTGTATAGTTTCACTGAGGTATTTAAAATGGCAGACTTGTGCAATTTTACCATATTTTGTTATTAAAGGGGATTTATTTTCTGGCTGCCTTTCCATATATTGGGTTTTTTCATAAGATATCTGTAGTCCGGTTTTTTGTGAAATTTCATGTAGTTTTTCCACTGCGTGAATCGCTTCTGTTCTGTTATTGGTGATAATTGCAATAACGTCAGCGAAAGCAAGGCACTTGACTTTAATTCGGTTCTCTTTCTCGATACCAATTTGGATACCCTTTACGTGAGGTTCCCATTCCCTGATTATCTTTTCTAGAACAATATTGAAAAGGATTGGGGATAGTCCGTCCCCCTGTCGGACTCCAGATTTGATTTCGAAGGGTTCTGATACTTCGCCCATGAATTTCACTTTGGCTGTTGTTCCTGTAAGTGTCTGTTCTGTGATTTTTCGTGTCTTTCGGTCGATCCCAAATTCTTCCATGATTTTAAACAGGGTTCCACGGTCCACTGAATCATATGCTTTCCTGAAGTCGATGAATGTAACTACTGTGTTTCTGCATTTCCTCATTTGTAATATTGTCTTTAAGCACCAGATCTGTTCCGCACATGACCGTCCTTTTCTGAATCCGGCCTGGTATTCACCAATTAGTGTATCTGCTTGGGATTCTATCCTGTTTAAAAGCGCTTTGGAAAGGATTTTGTAAGCGACTGGGAGCAGGGAAATTCCTCTGTAATTGTTCATGTCTGTCTTGTCGCCCTTTTTGTGTAGCGAGTGAATTAGTGCGCATTTCCAGTCCTCTGGTATCTGCTCCGTTATCCATATGTCTGATATTATATGGTGTAATTTCTGCATAAGTATAGGATCGTTTAGTTTCCAGAACTCAGCAATGATCCCATCTTCTCCTGGTGCTTTGTTATTTTTCAACTGCTTGACTATCTCCATAATTTCTTCAAGATCCGGGGCATGTGAGTCTGGGTGTGTGAATACTGGAGAAGAAAGGACAAGTTTTTCTTGGGGTGGTTCGCAGTTGAGGAGGGAACTGAAATATTGGGCTAAGATTTTGCAGTTATTTTTCGTGTTGGTTTCCAAAGAGCCATCGGGTTTCTTGAAGCACAAGCTAGGCGCTTGGTATCGCTGTAAGTTTTCTCTGAAAGTCTTATAAAAATTTCTTGTATTATTTTTGATGAAATCCTGCTGGATTTCAGAGAGTCTGTTGTTGTCATATCCCCGGTTTTCTTTTCTAATTATTTTTGAGGTCTGTTTTTGGGTTTTAAGAAAGTTCTCCCAGTTTTCTTCAGTTTTGTGACTGCTAAATTTTTTCCATGCAGTTATTCGGTTGTCAACTGCCTCATCACAGGTTGCATTCCACCAGCGATGTTTCCTGTTGCGAGGGGGTTGTCCTAATTTGAGGGCTTCCTGAATTTTCTCTGTTAGTTTCTTCCAGTCTGTTGATTTTTCCTGATTAATTTGCATGATGATTTTTTCTTTGTTCAGTTGCAGATATTCCGGATCTGGTTTGGTACTTTTGGGTGGCCTTTTTAGCATTCTGTTGGGTTGGAATTTTGTTTTTATTTGGAGAAGATGATGATCTGATTCAAAGACACCTTTGCGGGTTCTGATGTTTTGAATTTCTTTTATGTTTTCTTTGGAAATTGCGACATGATCTATTTGGTATTCACCCTGTCTAAGACTGGGTGATCTCCATGTGGTTAATTTATGTGCAGGTTTTTGAAACTGGGTACTCATTATTTTAAGTCCAAAGTTTCTGCAGAAGTCGATTAGTCTTTCACCATTCTTATTGGTACGTTTGTGTTTGGTGTGGGGTCCAGTGGTATCTCTGAATTTTTTTTCCTTCCCTAATTGTGCATTAAAATCGCCTACTAAGATTTTCACATGGTGCCTAGGTACTTTATTTGTTGTTTCTTCTAGTGTTTCCCAGAAATTGTCCACTGTTTCAGGGTAGATTTTATTGTGGTGATTTATGGGGGCGTGCACATTGATCAGAGTGTATGCTTTATTAGCTGATTTTACTGATAACAGGGAGACTCTTTCATTGGGAGACGTGAAGTCAATAACTGAGTCGAGTACGGAAGTGTGTACGGCGAATCCTGTTCCGAAAAGTGGTAGTTTGTCTCTTACTTTTATGGCAGGTTTGCCCTTGTAGATCCTATAATTCTCTGTGTTAAAGTGTCCTTCATCTGTGAATCTTGTCTCTTGCAGTGCAGTGATTTTCAGGTTAAATTTTCCCATTGCGTTGGTGAGTTGCTTTAATTTGCCTGTTTTAGTGAGGGTGTTCACATTAATTGTACCAATAAAATTTTTACGTTTCGTTTTGAGAGTGTGACGAGTTTTTGAGAAGCTCCGATTCTTCTCCGCATGGTGTCCCTGATCCCCCAGAATCCGATGATCAGGTGAATCCAGTCTATCGACTGGTGCCTGGGGTAGTGACTCTGTGGTCGTCTTTTCCATCATGCGTTCAAGTTGAATTTTAGTTTTTGTGGTGATCTCTGTTGAGACCACAGGTATACAACTCGATTTTTGAGTTCGGGAAGATTTTGTGCAGCCGCCTCAACTAGAGGAACAGACGCTGACCACTGGCCGCCAGATGCTGAACAGACACCACTGGGTTTATGGGTTTTTGGTCCGCCCTGGGTATTTCATTTCCCCAGTACCACCTATATCTAGGAAGCTTTCCCCTATCCGCCACCCTTGGTGCAGGTAAACATCAAAGATTTTGCAAATAGACCACGATAAAGTGTAATCCCTCTTGCACAAGAGTAAATGCTTAACTTAATTTTTTATTTCCATTACTTTTTCACGTCGTTTTAATCATAATATCAACTTCTTCATTTGCTCCCATTTATGTTCCCATCTTTCTTTTTCCACTTGAAATCTTTGTTCATGAAATTTTAATTAATTTTATGTATTAATTTTGATTTAATTCCTTTTTTTACCGTGTTTTTTTCCGTCCAAATTATTGTTTTCATTTTATCTAAATCTCATTTTGTTTGAATTTAGTTATTTTCTCCCTGTTTTTTCGTCCATATTATTGCTTTCATTTATTTAAATCTCATATTGTTTGAATTCCGTTATACTTATAAACCCTTCTTCTTCATGTGCGTTATTTTGTCCATAGTGCATTAGGTATTTGGGTTGTGTTTCAAGTGTTTGTATGACTATTACCACGCAAAAAAATGCACATCTGGTAACGAAAAATATATTATTAACACCATTGCACAGCCAGTATAAATGGACTATCTGGTCCTTTGTTTTTTAACTGACAGATCAGAATTTTCAAATAATTGAATATTATAATAGGTAAATACAATTAAATTCCTATTAAGAAGAATTACAAATGGAAAAGAATGGTATGAAGAAGAAATGAATGAAAAAAGTTGATTTGGTGATTATAACTATGTGAGAATGGAATAGAAATACAAAATTATATTTAAACCAATTAATTTAATAAAAATAATGATCAATGTAATTTATGTTTAAAAATAAAAAAATCTGTGTACCTGACGATATTAGATGAGACAAACTATTTCCTATCCATTACACCACGCAACCAAGTTTCGTAATTCGACTTCTTTTAACGTTACTGAGCATCAAGCAAATTTCTTACATCAATTACTCGCAAACGAGGACCCACGAAGGTGAGTGGTTGCGGGATGTCATCCTGGGCTCTTCACTTTTATCACCGTACATTTGGTTTCAAGAAGTCGATCGTACCACTGAGCACCTCTCCTTGTTAGCTACAGTTTCTCTGGATTCTTACGATTTGCCTTTGTGGCCTCTAGAGCTGCAGTTAAGCGCACGCTCACTTCTTACTGCTCTCTATTTGCCGGTGGCGGGGGGATGAGTAACTCTGAAGGAACCTAGGTGGATCGCGGCCTGGTTCTTGCTGGCTGTGTACGTCCGCTCGCCGAATTTGCTTGGGACATGTGTACTCCGGATAGCCAACGCACGCCTAACGGAGAGTCGGCGCTTCCCCCTGTCTGTGCGGCGCCGAACCACGCTCATGAGTTCGTCTAGCCTTATGTCTTGAAGCCTCGGCCATTGGACGTGACCACATATACAGTCCTTTATTCTCCTGGACCCGTGCAGGGACAACGGTGAGCTCCATGCAGATAAATGTCCTCGACCGTTCGTGGAAAGCTCTATGCTTTGCTACTGAATTTCGTTTGATGTTCTTGCAGTTCGCTGATTTGTTAGTCCTTGTTTGGCAGTAAGCCTTAGCGTGGATCATCATTCCGGTAATAACGACTTGTCCGAGTTAAGCATTTACTCTTGTGCGAGAGGGCTTACACTTTATCGTGGTCTATTTGCAAAATCTTTGATGTTTACCTGCGCTAAGGATGAACGTAGAACGTTTTCCATTTCCATTACAAACAGTTGCTGTGTTGGAGCAGACTGCTGCTGTCACCGCACCGAATGACGTATCAGTACGCTGTGCGTTTTCGTTTAGTCAACAGAACTCGGTAATAAATTTCGGCAGTCTATTGCACAGAGTGGAAAAATCAGTATCTAGTTCAGTATAAGACTTCATCAACTGACGTTGCGTTTCGGATTTGCAGAGAAGCCAAATAATTCTAAGCTGGAGGCTGTCACTGCCAACAGTAAATTTCGAGGTCTCACTGTTCATTCTAAATAATTTAAGATTGTTGAAGGATACTGTAGTGGATCCGCTTCGGCTGTTGCTTAACGTATTTATTTAGTTTCACACAGGTCTTACAGGCCATTCTCAAGTGCTACAGGTAATGTAATATATGCGACTATTTAACAGCAGCACCTACATTACTTCAGAAAGGCCAGTAAGGCCGAAACTGGCCAGCCGAGGTGGAACCATTACAATCCTTTCAGAAAATATAGGGCTGTGGTACCACGCATGAAGGAAATGATCTCCTAAGGGAAGGATCTGATCGATACGCACGAAAAATGGTTGAAGACGTTTTTTCATACAAGGATTGTGTTTTACCACTTTCTTATACTTACGAAATAAAATGGCAGGTGAAAGCCCTCGTCGCTCTTTCTCAAACTCATAAAAATAGAAATTTCTTAAATTAGAATAAATCTAGGTGGGCATCCATATGGGGTTTTGAAAAAAAAAACCTGAAAACAAACAGGAGCTATATGAAAAATATGAGTTTCTTGGCATTTGTTTCTAAGTTCAAATATTTAAAAAAACATTCACAATTCGAAAACAATGGAAGTTTTCGCTAACGTCCCCTAAATTTAATTATCTTTCATTTTTAAAAAATCAAATGAATTGGTTATTCTGTCAAGGCTCGAGAGCGCTTAACGTCCTTCAAAATATTGCGTAGAGAAAAACGCTTTTAAAGTCTGGAGTGACAAAAAAAGTTGTTTAGAAACTTAAAGTTAATCTGCGATATCAGGACCGTAGAGATAGCCTTCTTCCTCAAACATGCTCTGGTTCTCAATTTACCGCAGTATTTTAAAACCCGGGCTCCTTCAACAAACTGAAACAATCCTTGCTCCGTAGCGACCATGCGATTTTTTTACTGTTTTATCTCTATGACGATTATTATGAGGAATAACATTTCCTCAATGTACTTCCAGCGCAATGAAAACGTTTGGGTATCAGTTTCGAAATACACCTCTTGTTACCATTTAGCGTATTGGTAGCGGTGCATCTTTTGGGTAAATCATCAGTGAACAGAAATTCGTGTACGGCTCAAAATTTTTCTTGAACTAATTCATCGATTGGCTAGCGCTGCCTATATTTCGGTCGACGAACGGTTGCATTTAACATGCTGTAACTTCTAAAATACTTTCACAATCAAATAAATCCTCTGGCAGGATGCGCATTATGTAAAAAAACCTGTCTCGATCACAATCGACCGTTAAGTTTGGTATAGTTAAGTTCAGCGCGATATGTCACACGAGTAATGGCGAGTTCCACGTCATTACTTATGCTTACACATGATATTCTACGAAGCTCAGTGCTGTGGCATTCCAACAGCGCAGAATCTATAACTTCCACTAAACTCTCTGACTCAAACAACATGGGAATCAAATAACCCGTGATTCACACTCCAGTTCTCACTATGCGCTCCCAGCCCTTATGCACTCGTGCCGCCTCTCTGCCACCAAAGCCAAAAAACTGCAAGTTAAAGATCCCATAGTTTAACTGCCCAATTACGGAGAAATGAAGATACAAACTACTTCATACAATCTACATTAAAACTACTGAACGGCTTTCGAAGCGACACCTACCGACACTAAGCACGACAGTGTTTTATTTATTGTTCGTCTTCAACAATCATTTATTAAATTCCTATTATCATAGGTTACTATACATTGGTTAATTTAAAAGAAATCGTTAAAACGAGGCAGGAGTCTGATCGTTGCCAAATAATTTTTCGTGATTGGTCCGCTAGTGATTACCATACGTCACTAACTTCACTAGTTCTTTCTGAATTTTCCATAGTGTAATATTGCGTTTTGTTGTTAGTTTACACTAAAATCAATTGATTCGCCGTAATTAGAATCATCTCAAATAAATGCCTTAATTTTAACCATTAATAATACTTTTTATACCTGTCAGTGCAGCGTGAAGTGTGTCATCGAGTAACTCTTTTATCACAGCCCTGACTTTCTTTCTGTGACAGTTATTAATATTCAAAGTAAATGTTGAAATGAGCTCTTTATTTTTGTGGTGACTTTGTCGTTTGTCATCCAGCAGAAGGAGCACCCGTTTTGTACGATTTCTACATACTTTTTGAGTCGAACGGTATTTTTGACTATTAAAACATACTTGTAATAGTAAAGATATTGCGACTTTATACTGACAAAACACTGAGATGGCGGAAGTCCCTAACAGCACCCATAATGTACAGTCTTGGATGGTAAATTTCTCGGAAATCCACCGGATGTGCTGGTCCGACGGACGCTGTAGTGATTGCTGCCTCGACAACTCAGGGACCACGGCCAACGATTTGGCAGTCACGTCGCTGCGCAAATCAGTCACACCCACCTTTGTTCGTGGTTAATCTATCGCTAATTAGAAAGGCACAACACTACGTCGTATCTGAACTGCTGGCCATTAATATTGCAACCCCATGAAAGCAGCAAACAACAAACATCCAACTGAAAAGAAGTAATCTTGTATAAGGAAAAGATACACATTTCAGTGCAACCCAGGTAGGAGCACAGTCGTCTGCTTTTGTACGTATGGATGTGTGTGATGTCCTTAGGTTAGTTAGGTTTAAGTAGTTGTAAGTTCTAGGGGACTGATGACCTCAGATGTTAAGTCCCATAGTGCTCAGAGCCATTTCTTTTTTGTACGTAAGAAAAGATTGTCCAGCCAGCAACTCATCCAGAAAGCGCATTTGAATGTTGTCTGTGAGAAATTCACGTTATGCATCCTGTAAGAAACGTTTACCCAACGGAGTCGGAATTCGACAGCTGCTGGATCACGTTCTCTGTTCCGTAATTCTGCTACTCGTCTGGCTCTGCATCCCGCTTACGAATATGAATCGATTTGTTCAGGAGAGCAATACTACTGATGAGGGGGGGGGGGGGGGGGGGCAGCCGGCGGCTCGCAGGCCGCGTACGGCCAATCGAATGGTTTCAGTCCGATCCGCGTAAGAGATTCGTGGGAAAGAGTGCAAGGCGCTCGGATTGTACTCTGCCCAAGACCATTTTCGGCTACTGCCTACGAAGCTTGGCTCGCCCTGGGTTTTCAACTCACTACGCAGGCCACAGAAATTCTTACTACGCGCATACGCAATGCCATTTCGCCGCCGTTAAATTTATGCAAGAGAAGTACTTTTTCAGTACGAGCGCGAAGTTGTGGTTCACGTGCTCATGTGTCCGTGATGAGTCGAGGAAACTGCTCACAATCTTGAAGGAATGCGGGGAACAGTATTTTCGCCTCTGGATCGGTGTTGACAACACACACACACAAACACACGTTACTTCCACCTTACTACCTATGTTTGGGTTTGGTAGCAGGCGACTACGGTACGAAAACCACTGACTATTCGCGAAATGTGATAATTTGTAGAATGGTAGTGAGATGGCGCTTGTATCGGTACGTTAGCCCGTAAAAATTAACGTCACAGAATCAATAGTTTGGACTTTCTGCGCCAGGAGCGTTGCTGCCGCGGCACATGACGAGGCGGCCCTTTCCCTGGAAAGTAAGTAAGTGTGTGAATCAAAGGTTGCTCATGCCTGTGCAAGACCATGTAAGACATCAATTGGCCCACGTGGCTAGCGCCCGAGAGACCAGAATTGTTATTCACTTTGCAGTGCAAGAAACGACGTCTGGAGCAGCACGGACTGCCAGCACAGTGACTACTGCTATGATTTCTCTTGACGCGGGAAGAGGGAGAGGTGTGTCGATAGTGGTACGCCCAACAATAACACAGAAGTGCCACAGTCGTCCTTTCATACGAGTCCTGTTTGGCGTACGGCTTCCGCTGGACAAACTATTGGGCTCCGAGGATAGTGAACGTTGTCAGATTGCGTTCGTCATCATTACGTTTCAGCAGTTGGCGTGGTGATATGTGGTGTGCCATTGGCTACACAACACAAGCACAGCTGTTTAGAATAGCCAGTAATTTGGACAGCCAGTTTTGGCATATTAGAATCGATGGCTGTGCCCCATCTTCAAAGTCTCACTGACACTTCAACAACAGAACACAAGATCTCATTTTGTCCGTGTTGTCATCAGCTACCACATTAAAGATGTTCGAGCTTTGCTGTGGCAAGCACATTCAAGAGATCTCTCACAGAATGAAAGTAACTGGTCATGGATAACTGCAGGCAAAGAGTGGCACCCCACCATTCGCCAGCCCTGGCTGATGATACCTAGCATAAAATTTAATCAGCATGGAATGACGTCATTCCAGGTCAGTTCGCCACAATGCCCGATAGATTGCAGTTGGTGCGATACAGGTGACAGATCCTATCCTCTATCACCTATTCACTTATGAATTTAATATATTCTTCACCTCTACTGTATACAGATAATACGTAAAATTTCGTTGTTTGCTATACTTACTGCTGTCCTATTTGATAAGATAGCAGTGTAGTTTCCCCTGTACGACTACTCTGATGTTAGTACTTGTCCTGTGTGTCGCTAACACTCGAATAAAGGTTGCGCCAGGTGCGTGCTATCAGCACATTTGACTCCGTGCCCGATCACGGGTCAGTACGTTTCAATGTGCAAATAATTGAGTTTTTCGTGTCTCGCCTCAAGGATGTGCCGTGAGAAACTTTCACTGTGGAAAAACCGACGGAGATAGCCTCGTTGCAGTTGGCGAGAACGTGATGGTGACACTGTGTGATGGAACACAGCATAGATTCCCGACAGTGCCACGAATCCCTCTCCAGCTGAATGGTGGAAAACCATGAGCCCTGAGTAAGCATGCCTTTCAGAATCATATCCTCGATACAAGGCATAGAATCTCCTCCACTCCCACTCCAACCCCCACCCCTCCCTCCATCCACTGGTCTGTTAATGGATGCCCCTTGCGTGACGCTGTGAATTATGAATCTGGATGGATGTTGCTACAGGTCGACGACAGGGTACGATTACGTCGGAAACGCATGAGGCGATGCAGGCCCGTTTCCAATGGAGTACCTATCGGTATGTTATGTAGATATTGTCTGATGCTACGGGAAGGAAGGAAATTACATGTTAACTTGCTGTCAACTACGATATTTTTCATAGACAGGATCAGGAGCTTCATTTTAAAGATACTGTCCAGGAATTCGTGTTGAAAGATTTAGGGAAAACGTAGAAAATATAAATTAAGCCGAACGGCGATTTCAACACTGCTGAACTCCTATCAGTTTCCTAACTGTGGAATGTGCAAAGTTTTTCAAAAAAGATTCATCCGCTTTCTCATGAATGAAGGGAGAAATGTATCATTAAACTCTGCTTACGAACAGTCGAGACGAGATTCTAGAATGAACTGTCACAGCAGCCCGAACAACAGAGGTCTGATGTACTAGGACATGTTCTGAAACTACGAAATAGTGCATTGATAATGGCTACGCACTAGCGGAAATTTAGGTTTGATTTGAGACAGCCAGAACGTAAAGGACGACTGATTGCTGTTGTCCTTCATTTTGAACGTCACATCGCAGTCGTTGAGTGCATTCCACATTCCTACTGAAAGGTAACGTGAACTAAGCAGCGTCCCAATCGTCTGATGAACCCACTGTGTCCTTTCGTTTGACTGATGATGGAGTGGACTTGTCCTTAATTTCTTCACTGTCAGTAACAGACACAGCTCCTTCATCAGGTCTGATATAAAGTTCGTCCATTGGTCTGTAATTATTGTGTCTGGTACCCCCCAACATAAACATACATCTACTCACCAACACTAGTACGTCTTTGACTGCCTGCTGGTCCGGCCGCGCTACCGTGTCGATATAACGAAATAAATAGTCTGATACAGACAGCACAAAACGATCCCCTTCTGCTGTTCAGTTGAATGGTCATGAAACATTCACCGCAATAAAACGAAATGGTTTCGCCACTTGTGGCAACCTCTGCAACAGCACTTGTTTTCAACTCAAGTCTGCGCGTTGTGTAAACTGTACGCAATTCCTGATGTTCTGGTCAACACTATTTTCCATTCTTCTCCACCATTACTTTTCTACCACCCTCCAATTCGTTGCTCTGCACTCTCCATGGACGTTCAATGTGATCAAACATTTCTTTCAGCATGTCTTCCCTTAGCATTGATCGGACAACCGGTCGTGGTCCTAATCTTGTCTTCCTACGCAACAACTCGTCAACGTTTACTGACAACATGACTCGTTGTCACGCCTGTGTCCTTCCTGTTCCCCTCAAATGCTTGACTTTCTCATGTAATGTGGTCTCAGTGGCATCCTATGCCCTTTCAAAGCCTACACTTTCTTTGAAGCAATCTTTCTCTTCTGCAATTTCCAAGATTGCCCCTAACGTTCCCTTTAACAGCTTAGCCTCCTCAGCACCAAAATTATCTACACTGACAGGCATCACGTTGCCTTTCCAGTAAGTACCACCACATATTCTCGAAGGTCCATATGGCATAATACAGATGTAGAAAGTCTAACCTGTACCAGATCAGTTCTTCAAACAATCATGCTGTAGCCCTTGCTTGCATGAGACATCACTTCCACAGACCGGTTAAACATGGTCCCTCCAATCGAAAATTCACGATTATCGACCCAAGTGACTGTATATCATTATCTTCCATCCCATGCAAATTGTAATGTTGTGGGTCCATTGTCTCTTACCAACTAAATATCTCGAGGACGTGCCAGTGTGTTCCGCACAAACTTCCTCTTTACTGAGGCACATTACTTCTCTGCCTTCTCATTTACTGCAAATGCTTTTACTGGGAACGCCGGCGGCTCTGGGATTCTTTCTTGAGTTTAACGGGCTCTTATTGCCACTCGGACCACCTCTACCATATCCTCACAATACTGCTGCTGGTTCATACCACCCATTCTGTTATTCCCACAAAACTGCTGACATTCGTACTGCTCCTATTACTACGTGGCCTTTTCAAATGGCAGTACACACGCAGTTAAAGCGTCTTATTCAGTATAAACACATTTCGCCGATCTCTCCTGAAATTCGATTGATAGTGTAACTGCCACTTGGAGATCCGTAGGCACACCAGTGCCCACTCTCGCAGACATTCCTGGTGCTAGACATCTCTGGCAAGCAGCGAGTAACCTTTGCTTGGCCACCTGTACCTCTTTGCCTCATCACTCGGTGTCAACTCTGCTGTTAGAATCAATGCCACAAAAGCATCTGTCTCAACACCACCACATATCATTCCGCGTGGTGACAACGTCGACTTCAGACTCGTGCAATGCAAGTTATTTCAAAGTTTAGAGACGAAATTTTCGCTGACGTTCCCTGGTGATGCTAGGCGTTCATTAAGACTGGTTATGCCCCTGAAAGCGGCAGGGTGTGGCCACTATGCAATGTTCACATGCAACATTAGTTGCCCATTGTTGAGTCATCGTTTCTGTCTGATAGGTGGTAGGCTGAACAAAATTGAACGTCGTGAAGATACACATCTCCGCTTGGTGACATCCACTCTTATGTTTTCCTGATGAAAAGCACTCTGTAAATTTACTGGGGTGGGTAGTATGCTGCACATCTACTTAGTGGGATCTGCTAGTAGGACGAAAGCATGTTCGCCGCGCAAGATAAGCCGAGCGGTCTCAGGCGCTGCAGTCATGGACTGTGCGGCTGGTCCCGGTGGAGGTTCGAGTCCTCCCTCGGGCATGGGTGTGTGTGTGTGTGTGTGTGTTTGTCCTTAGGAAATTTAGTTTAAGTAGTGTGTAAGCTTAGGGACTGATGGCCTTAGCAATTAAGTCCCATAAGATTTCACACAAATTGAACATTTTTCGAAAGCATGTTCTCCCACAGCTGGCGTAGACTAAAGGATGCCTAACGTGTTTGGGAAGCATCAGCGAAAATTTTGTCTGCAACGAAATTTGTTGTCTATAACGTGATCTGCCACCCATAGATGCGTGTCGCAAAGAACCTGCAAGCTCAAAAAGAGCAGCTAGGGAAAGAAAAAGCGCACCGCTCTGAGCGCACCTGTACATTTGCATAGTAGCTCTCCATTGAAGTGATTTAAAAATTGCGATTTACGCGTTTAAATACGTAATTTGACATCTAAATTATAACTATGACTCGATGTTACAAAAGTTTAGACTGTTTGAAGGCACCTCGTGAACACATCAGTACGCTATGGTCTTAGCAATTACGCTACTCAAAACACTCAGTGCAGAAACGAGAAGAATATAACGCAGTTGAATAGGAAACAATAAATACACATATATCAACTGCCCTTCTCAGTGTATGTATTGTCGACTGTCAGTTAAGTTTTCTAGCTGGCATGGCTTAGTTTATTGTTTCTACACTACTGGCCATTAAAATCGCTACACAAAGAAGAAATGCAGATGATAAACGGGTATTCATTGGACAAATATATTAGACTAGAAGTGACATTGTGATTACGTTTTAACACAATTTGGGTGCATAGATCCTGAGAAATCAGTAACCAGAACAACTACCTCTGGCCGTAATAACGGCCTTGATACGCCTGGGCATTGAGTCAAACAGAGCTTGGATGGGGTGTACAGGTACAGCTGCCCACGCAGCTTCAACACGATACCACAGTTCATCACGAGTAGTGATTGGTGTATTGTGACGAGTCAGTTGCTTGGCCACCATTGACTAGACGTTTTCAATTGGTGAGAGATCTGGAGAATGTGCTGGCTAGGGCAGCAGTCGAAGATTTTCTGTATCCAGAAAGGCCCGTACAGGACCTGCAACATGCGGTCATGCATTATCCTGCTGAAATGTAGGGTTCTGCAGGGATAGAATGAAGGGTAGAGCCACGGGTAGTAAGACATCTGAAATGTATCGTCTACTGTTCAAAGTGCCGTCAATGCGAACAAGAGGTGATCGAGAATTGTAACCATTAGCACACCATACCACCAAGCCGGGTGACGAATACACGATTCCAATGTGCGTTCACCGCGATGTCGCCAAAGACGGATGCGACCATCATGATGCTGTAAACAGAACCTGGATTCATCCGAAAAAATGACGTTTTGCCATTAATGCATCCAGGTTCGTCGTTGAGTACACCAACGCAGACGCTCCTGTCTGTGATGCAGCGTCAAGGGTAACCGCAGCCATGGTCTCCGAGCGGATAGTCCCTGCTGCTGCAAACATCGTCGAACTGTTCGTGCAGATGGTTGTTGTCTTGCAAACGTCACCATCTGTTGACTCAGGGATCGAGACGTGGCTGCACGATCCGTTACAGCCATGCGGATAAGATGCCTGTCATCTCGACTGCTAGTGATACGAGGCCGTTGGGAACCAGCACGGCGTTCCGTATTAGCCTTCTGAAACCACTGATTCCATATTCTGCTAACAGTCATTGGATCTCGACCAACGCGAACAGCAATGTCGCGATAAATAAACCGCAATCGCGATAGGCTAAAATCCAACCTTTATCAAAGTCGGAAACGTGATGGTACGCATTTCTCCTCCTTACACGAGGCATCACAACAACGTTTCAGCAGGCAACGCCGGTCAACTGCTGTTTGTGTATGATAAATCGGTTGGAAACTTTCCTCATGTCAGCACGTTGTAGGTGTAGCCACCGGCGCCAACGTTGTGTGAATGCTCTGAAAAGCTAATCATTTGCATATCACAACATCTTCTTCCTGTCGGTTAAATTTCGCGTCTGCAGCACGTCATCTTCGTGGTGTAGCAATTTTAATGGCCAGTAGTGTATTTTATTTACTTATTTTTCATTTTCTTGCGATCTATTGCGGAGTCGCAGCCCTATTTTCATAGCTCATAATCACAAAGCCAAGCTGAGTCACAAGCAAAGAGCCGATCAATAGTTCCGTATTTGTTTTCAAGATGCCCTTATTCGGGCATCACGTCCCATCTGTATTTGTTCACAAATGAAAATTTTTAAGGTACCGAAGCTAACGTGAGATCGTACCACAACAATAAATACAGTCGTAAAGTCACGCCTCACCTCTTTCCGCAGTGCGAGAGGACAAAAACAACGCTACCAGCCAAAACTCGAAAATAAAACGACCAGAAAAAAAGGGATTTAACGTTTGAATCAGTATGTGTCGAGTTGTGGAAGGCAAATATAGAATTCCAGAATTGGCTCTGTCGTTTATTTTTGTCGATGCGGAGGACGATACGACGCAGCATCAGCAGCAACGATGTTGTTTCATCCGTATTAAGAGCGCATGCGCGGCTGGCCGGCCAGATGTTATTTTGCGATAGCGGCTGTGGACAGAGAGCGGGCAGGTGGCATAGTGCCGGCAGCCGGAATACTGTGCGCCGTGTTTGTGCGGCGCGTTGCCCGGGGCGCTGCCCTATCGAGTCCGGCCCCACACCGCCCACGCCTCCCCCACCTCGGGCTCAGTGGCCACCTCCGAGCGGCGCCACTGCCGCCGCCGCCGCCTCTGCCACTTTTAATTAAAACTTGCGGCTATTGTATACGGCACGCCCTCGGCCGCCAGGCACACCGCATTGTCGCTCCGCAGCGGAACCAGAAGGCCCGCTCTGAAACCAGCACACACAGCCGGGCACCGGCACAGTGGACGGACACACCACGCCAAGTAAGGCTGACGCCCAACTCTCTGTCCACCTCTGTCCCTTGCAGTCTCCGTCTCCCGCACTATGTCTCCCTCTCACCTACACCCTCTCTCTCCCTCCCGCCCTCTCTGTCTCTCTCTCTCTCTCTCTGTCTCTGTGCGCTCGCCCCTCCCCTTTTCTCTCCCTCGCTCTGCCTGCTGTTAACCCTGCACCTATCACACAAACACAAACAACACATACACACACACACGCGCGCGCACACACACAAGGAGAGGGAACTAAACACGATCATAGGGAAAAAGTATTGAGAAGACGACTTTACTTTCCAGTATAATAACGACACTGGCCAAAAACGTGTTTACCCGCAGGGGAAATGAGGCTAATACGTGTAAACACCGACTTCAGCGCCGGCCGGTGTGTCCAAGCGGTTCTAGGCGCTGCAGTCTGGAACCGCGCAACCACTACGGTTGCAGGTTCGAATCCTGCCTTGGGCATGGATGTGTGTGATGTTTTTAGGTTAGTTAGGTTTAAGTAGTTCTAAGTTCTAGGGTACTGATGATCTCAGATGTTAAGTCCCATAGTGCTCAGAGCCATTTGAACCATTTTTGAACCGACTCCAGCCTTCATAATGTCCTTAATCTGGTGGAGAAGGGAGCTCACAAGTTTCTCCAGGTATTCCGCACCCAACTGTAGCCATTCAGTGCTACCAGGTTACGGGAATACTATTTCGTTTCATCCACTGTTGTTGTTTGTAGTGTCCTGTAGCCATTCAGTGCTACCAGATTACGGGAATACTATTTCGTTTCATCCACTGTTGTTGTTTGTAGCGTCCTTGTTTTGACGCATGACTCCACGCTAGCCTATCTTTTGCAGGACCCTTCATTTCTGCATAACAGACGCAACCATTTGAATCTGCTAAATGCATTCATCCCGTTGTCTGACTCTTAAACTTTTACGCTCTCATACTTTCCTCCATTAACAAATTCACGATCCATTAATGCCTGGGTAGATGTCCTGTGAACCAGTCCCTCCAATCAGTTAAGTTCTGGCATAAATTTCTGTTTTCCTCACATTGATACAGTATCTATCCATACATTTAATCTTCAGCATATTTCTGCAGCACCACATTTTAAGAGCTTCTGCTCTACACCTATTTGAACTGTATATCGCCCACGTTTCTCTTCTGTACAAGAGTACATTCCAAATACTTTCAGGGAAGTTTTCCGTATATTTAAATTTATATCTGACATTAATAAATTTCTATTTTTCAGAAATACTTTTCTTGCTATAGCCAGTCTTCCTTCCCCATTAACAGCGGATCTTGCTGAGGTAGAGTTGCTTGCGTGCCTTAGTGATACAGATGGCTATACCATAGGTAAAGCCACATCGGAGGAATATCTGTCGACAGGAAAGACAAACATGTGGTTTTTGAAGAGGTGTAGCAACCTTTTCAGCAGATACAGGGGCAACAGTATGGGCGATCACCTTGTAACATTAGCTAACATGGCTTTGCTGTGTTGGTACTGCGAACACCTGAAATCAGGTGGAAACTACAGAATTATATTTCCCGATGGTATGCAGCTCTATGGTTAAATAATGATGGTATAAACTTCGAAGGTAAGATAATACTTATTATGCTCTTGAGCTGGAGGCTAGTCAGGAGGATATAGTCAACAGAAAAAAAAAAAAAATGATTCTGGCATTCTACGCTTGGAGCGAAGAATGTTAGATTCCTTAATCGTGTAGACAAGCTAGAGAATTTAAAAGCAGAAATGGACAAGCTGAAGTTAGATATAGTGGGGGCCGGAGTGGCCGTGCGGTTCTAGGCGCTATAGTCTGGAACCGCGTGACCACTACGGTCGCAGGTTCGAATCCTGCCTCGGGCATGGATGTGTGTGATGTCCTTAGGTTAGTTAGGTTTAAGTAGTTCTGAGTTCTAGGGGGCTGATGACCTCAGCAGTTAGGTCCCATAGTGCTCAGAGCCATTTTTGATTAGTGAACTGTGGTGGTAGGAAGAACAGGACTTCTTCCAGGTAAGTAAAGGGTTATTAATACAAAATCAAATAGGAGTAATGCAGGAGTAGGTCGGAGAATGAATAAGAAAGTAATGATTTAGATAAGCGAAGATAGACACAAAGTTAACGCCCACCACAATAGTAAAAGTTTATGTTAAGTCATGTAGCTCTGCAGATGATAAATGTATGAGCATATAAACGAAATTATTCATATAGTGCAGGGAGACGGAAATTTGCCTGTGATGGGGGGACTGGAACTGAATAGAAGGAGAAGGAAAACAAGGAAAAGTAGTAGCATAACATGGACTGCAGATTAGTGATGAAAGAGATGTCACCTTACTGAATTCTTCTAAAGCTTGGTTACAAAATGATGTAAGAATCTGTATGCATGGAAAAGACCTGGAGAATTTGGACAGTCTGTGATTACGTTATGGTAAGACAGATACATCAAAACCAGATTTTATACTGCAAAACGTTTCGGGCAGCACATGTAGACTCTAACCTTAATTTATTGGTTATGAACTGCAGATTAAAACCAAAGAGATTCCAAAAAGGTAGAAAAATGAGGAGATGGGAGCTGAACAAATTGAAACAACCAGATGTTATTAAAAGTTTCAGAAAGAGTATTAGACACCTATTGACTGAGAAAGGGGAAAGGAATACAATAGAAGAGGAATGGTAGCTTTGAAAAGTGAAAAACTACTGAAGGCATCAGAGAATCGAATAGACAAAACCACAAATACCAGTAGAAATCCTTGGACAATGCACGATGTATTGAATATAACTGACGAAAGGAGAAAATATAAAAATGCATAAATGAAGCAGTCGAAAGGGGATGTAGACGACTAAAAATGATATTGATAGGATGAGCAAAGTGGCAGAACAGTAATAAGTACGCGAGAAATGCAAGGATATAGAAGCAAGAATAACTAGGGGAAATACAGATGCCGCCAACAGTATAATTAAAGGTGCGTTTGGAGACAAGAGCATTACATATACGAATATCGAGATTCCAGCAAAGAAGGGAAAGCTGATAGGTGCTAGGAATGTACAGAACAGCTCTACCGGGAAACAAACTCGAAGACAATACAATCGTAAGGGAAGAAGAAGCAGATAAAGAGGAGTTGGGAGTTGCGATACTATGAGAAGAACTTAACAGAACACTGAAGGTAGAAAAAAGGCCCCTGGAATACACATTACCGCAGAATTATCGAAGTCCTTGGACATCCAGCAAAGACAAAACTGTTGCAAGTGGTGTTTACGATATACGACGGCTATCCGGAAAGAGAGTTCTGATGGGTCGCGAAATGAAAACCACTGTGAAAATAAAAAAATGTTTTGTTTGTAATAGATAGCTACACTTTATAGCTATGTACTTCTCTACATAGTCACCGATCCGATTGGACATTTTTCGTAGCGTTGTATCACCTTTCCAGTGCCCCATCACAGAATGCAGCCGCTTATTGTTATTGCCAATTCTCTACGCTCATCTACAGCTACATCTACATCTACATTTATACTCCGCAAGCCACCCAACGGTGTGTGGCGGAGGGCACTTTACGTGCCACTGTCATTATCTCCCTTTCCTGTTCCAGTCGCGTATGGTTCGCGGGAAGAACGACTGTCTGAAAGCCTCTGTGCGCGCTCTAATCTCTCTAATTTTACATTCGTGATCTCCTCGGGAGGTATAAGTAGGGGGAAGCAATATATTCGATACCTCATACAGAAACGCACCCTCTCGAAACCTGGCGAGCAAGCTACACCGCGATGCAGAGCGCCTCTCTTGCAGAGTCTGCCACTTGAGTTTGTTAAACATCTCCGTAACGCTATCACGGTTACCAAATAACCCTGTGACGAAACGCGCCGCTCTTCTTTGGATCTTCTCTCTCTCCTCCGTCAACCCGATCTGGTACGGATCCCACACTGATGAGCAATACTCAAGTATAGGTCGAACGAGTGTTTTGTAAGCCACCTCCTTTGTTGATGGACTACATTTTCTAAGGACTCTCCCAATGAATCTCAACCTGGTACCCGCCTTACCAACAATTAATTTTATATGATAATTCCACTTCAAATCGTTCCGCATGCATACTCCCAGATATTTTACAGAAGTAACTGCTACCAGTGTTTGTTCCGCTATCATATAATCATACAATAAAGGATCCTTCTTTCTATGTATTCGCAATACATTACATTTGTCTATGTTAAGGGTCAGTTGCCACTCCCTGCACCAAGTGCCTATCCGCTGCAGATCATCCTGCATTTCGCTACAATTTTCTAATGCTGCAACTTCTCTGTATACTACAGCATCATCCGCGAAAAGCCGCATGGAACTTCCGACACTATCCACTAGGTCATTTATATATATTGTGAAAAGCAATGGTCCCATAACACTCCCCTGTGGCACGGCAGAGGTTACTTTAATGTCTGTAGACGTCTCTCCGTTGATAACAACATGCTGTGTTGTGTTTGCTAAAAACTCTTCAATCCAGCCACACAGCTGGTCTGATATTCCGTAGGCTCTTACTTTGTTTATCAGGCGACAGTGCGGAACTGTATCGAACGCCTTCCGGAAGTCAAGAAAAATAGCATCTACCTGGGAGCCTGTATCTAATATTTTCTGGGTCTCATGAACAAATAAAGCGAGTTGGGTTTCACACGATCGCTGTTTCCGGAATCCATGTTGATTCCTACACAGTAGATTCTGAGTTTCCAAAAACGACATGATACTCGAGCAAAAAACATGTTCTAAAATTCTACAACAGATCGACGTCAGAGATATAGGTCTATAGTTTTGCGCATCTGCTCGACGACCCTGCTTGAAGACTGGGACTACCTGCGCTCTTTTCCAATCATTTGGAACCTTCTGTTCCTCTAGAGACTTGCGGTACACGGCTGTTAGAAGGGGGGCAAGTTCTTTCGCGTACTCTGTGTAGAATCGAATTGGTATCCCGTCAGGTCCAGTGGACTTTCCTCTGTTGAGTGATTCCAGTTGCTTTTCTATTCCTTGGACACTTATTTCGATGTCAGCCATTTTTTCGTTGGTGCGAGGATTTAGAGAAGGAACTGCAGTGCGGTCTTCCTCTGTGAAACAGCTTTGGAAAAAGGTGTTTAGTATTTCAGCTTTACGCTTGTCATCCTCTGTTTCAATGCCATCATCATCCCGGAGTGTCTGGACATGATGTTTCGAGCCACTTACTGCTTTAACGTAAGACCAGAACTTCCTAGGATTTTCTGTCAAGTCGGTCAAAATGTTGTCTTCACAGCCATCGATTCCTGCGAGCAGAGATAAAACTCAGGACGAACCAGTTACGGGCTGTGTTGTAGGTGATCAAACACTTCCCATTGGAAACGCTGCAGGAGTATCTTCATTGTCTCTGCAGAGGGCAGTGAGAAATGTCATGAAGAACGAAACGCATGACAGTTATGTGGGCTGCACTGCATTAGGTGAAATCTCTCACCAGGTATGCTCAGAATTGAAAAGAGTGACGTGCCGCGATCGACGGGCATACTAGAGACACTACGCAACACATCAGAGCAAAATTTCATCGGATTTTCGTAGTGTTTTCCATTCCATTTCGCGACCGATCGGAGTTTACTTTCCGAATAGCCCTCGTATGAGACAGGCTAAATACCATCAGACTTTAAGAAAAATATAATAATCCCAGCTCCAAAGTAGGCAGGTGCTGAAACGCGTGAATACTACCGAACCACTAATTTAATAAGTAAAGTTTACAAAATATTGACACTAATTACTTACGGGAGAGTAGTAAGACTGGCAGAGGCCAACTTCGGCGAATATCACTTGAGCTGAGAAATACAGGAACACGCGAGGTAATACTGACCCTCCAACTTATCTCAGGAGACAGACTGAAGAAAGGTAAATCTACGTTTATAGCTTTTGTAGATTTAGAGAAATCTGAATGGAATACATTGTTAAAATTTCTTAAGGTAGCAGGTGTGACAGCCCCGAGGTGGCTTTCTCTCTTCCAAATTAACTCTGCGAGTGCCAGTCCCACTGTTAATGAATCGGTCTATACCACTTTTTGTCGATATTCGCGTAATTCTCAGCTTCTGCTGTGGTGCTATTTTTATTGTATTTATTCATAATTTCCATTTCTTTATCCTACTGGATAATCATGAGAAAATCTTGTATGCTTTTTATAATAAATTGTGTGCAATCTCAAAGACTGGTTATCCAGATATTTTTAGTCTCAAATTTAGCGAAATCAGATAAAAACAAGCATCAATGTCAATACATATTACAGTACCGAGTAATACTTGAACTTCTGCTTGTCATATGTACATAATTAATACCACAGAATAAATGACTGTAGCTTCTCAGTAAAATCATGCTGACGCACGATAGTCTTTGGGTGTTAGCTTTTACCATGTAGCAGTAGTCTGTGTCACGCTCCGGATGGATTGAGTAGTCAAAGTTGTGTTAACTGTTGGTATTGTAAATAGTGTAGTGACGAACAGTTTGTGTCACTAACGTATCTATCCAAGATTTTCGGCAAATTACATGCAATTATTTGTTTGCTTTCTGAGACTTAACAGTGAAGCTTCACGATTTTTGGAACATCCCCCCCCCCCCTTCCTTGTCACAGATGGTAAAATTTGTTCAAACAAATTTCGGGCTTGCAGGCCGCCGTCGTTCAGTACTTCGCACGATATTTCAACTGGGCACCGGCCAGTCATCTTCAGGTGAGCCGTCAGTCTGCGACGGCTCACCTGAAGATGACTGGCAGGTGCCCAGTTGAAACATGGTGCGAAGTATTGAACGACGACCGGCTGCAAGCCGGAAATTTGTTTGAACAGTCGATTCGCCGGGAAAATTTTAAAATTCACATGGTAAAATTTGTTTGAACCCTCTCCCCCCTTGGTGTGATGTAACATATTTTTCAGTTCTAAATTTAGAAATTAAAACAGCACTCCCAAAATTGTTTTATAACTCTATTTAAAATATTTTTTTTCATAAAATCAAGAATAAATCGAGCGTTTAGAAAATTTACAAAATCTAACAATTAAAACTAGCCATACAAAATTTAATTATCTTGTGTCCAAGGACTTTGAATCAGTTGCTTTATATTATTTATGACTGGCACAGCAATCACTTCGTTTTCGATTTGGATAGTGTTAGGAACATTCGATGTGTCAACATCATCTTCATCCAACCACATAGCATCGTCGTCGTGTATCAAACAAAGTACTTCCCTGGTACGTCTAGATGCAATTCTTTGAGAATCAATCTTATTGACAGGCCAAGCCTCTTTTTGGCTCCTATATGATAGGTTAGTGACTTTGTATGATGGGTCACAGATGCCACTCGATCGTTGAAATAAATTTGCCTCGACACTGCGGCAATGCCATCGTATGGAACTTGCTTCAAATGTGATGATGTTCGGTGACCCTAAGATAGCTGTAATAACAGCGGAGCAAATTTAACTTCCGAATCATCATTTCCTACTCGTACATATCCGTTTGAAATCTATTTAAGCCAAACAGGTGACGGTATAAACCCCTCTCATAATAACCGCCACAGGCTAGACCGTCGCATTCCGCAACAGTTTTTTACAATTTGTAAAAAATATTGTTATGAAGTACGTGATTTGCTTACCTAGTAGCATCTTTTTTCAGTGCCCTAGCCTGTACAATATTCTGTCTGATATCTGTTGGCGCAGTGTATTCGGCAACTACAGGAAAATCGTCAGTGACCAGTTGGTTCCAGATATTAGGCAGCACGATGCCTGCATTCTCAAATTTCTGTTTTTCTAGCTGAAAGACAGTATTACGATTACCAGAATCAAAATGTCAACTAAAACTGTCACGTCTTAATACAACACCAGTAAGTTCACGACTAAAAGGCACCATTCGTCGCGCCACTGTGTCAAATACACCTCTTCCTGGAGCATTTGTGTCGATGTAAGCAGCATCCACGACAAAATCTTTAAAATGTTGTACAGATGAAACTATAACTCACTTGTTTCGCGGGTTTTCATCGGGACCACCATCGCAAGTGAGAATGAACACGTGTTTTACAAAACCTCGAGTTCTCATTAACTTTTCGAAAGCTGGTAATTCAGAAAGCCTATGCGCGTCTGTGGCATTGGTCTCTGTGTTAGAGGAAGAACGTTTTCCACTACGAATCGCTACGAATGTAGGCCCAGAGTGAGTCACAGCTTCAGATTTCCATTATTTTTCTTTATAAGAATATCTGCATAAACGGAAGGAATTAAGTTAGTTTTTCAGAGGCCACGAAATCATGATCTGGTAATTTTACACGGTAGTCAAAGTGCATTAATGTTGATGCTTGAGTATTTGCTGCTGTAATACATAATGGTACACGTGCTTCGTCATCCAAAGACAAAACGAATACTTGAGCAGGGCCCAAGGTTTCTTATATTGACTTCACAGAATTTGCTACCTTTATGCTTTATATGAAGCGTAGACTCTGGTTTCCACAGTGTAACAGTGACAGTTACCATGTGTTTGTTTCCCTGCTCTGCACTGACTGGTCTGGGAAGGAGTCTGAAATACAACCCTGATCGACTGATAGTGTAGCCTTGTTTACATACTTCCGCTTGTAAGTCGTCCAATGTTTTGCAGCAACTTATAATTTCAGCGCGACGTCCATCATCAATTGCACCAAGAAAAAGTTCAGCCTCCTTTATGACTTCATGACTTAAAGTAAACCGGATTGATTTGCTTCTACACTAGATTGCCCAACAGTGTTTAGAATCCTAAGAAGTGCTGCTAAGTCAGAATTGCATTCATTATTTCTAGAATTTTTTGCTTTTTAGAAGCACACTTTCTTTCTGTCGTTCGGCTGCGCTGATCGTTCCATTAATTGTGTTTCTTTCGTGTTGAATGTCTTTCCTTAATGCTGTTATTCTTTTTGTTGCTTCATTTGTCCCCACGCCAAGATCCCGTGATAACAGCTACCTATTGAGCTCAGATTCTTGTACTAAAATTTTATTCCTAGGAGTATTCTGCCTAGGTGTTGATTTAGGTATTGTCTGAGACGACTGGCTCCCACTTGGTTGCATACTAATATCTTTCGTGTCTTCTGGTATGTTCTGTTTGGTTTCTTCCTGCACTAAAAGTAAGTGTACAAAATGTTGAATACGGGCATTATCCATCCTGAAGAATCTAGCTACACGATAGTGAGAATTGCATTGAAATCGACCCAGTACCTTACGAGATCACATACATGTAGAACTATGCGGTTGCCCATTTTGATTTATAATAAGTAGTGAATAACAACTGAACGTAAATGACTGGCTTGTTCTGTTTTGCTGTAGAACGCTAAATATAAAACGCAAACCTACTTTTACGCCCAAGTGCTCTAGTTGTCTTGGTGTTCTAACGACGATGAAATTTTCTAAATAAAAATCTACAAGTGTTACTTTTTTTTCCTCAGTTTCATTTGCAATTCTTTAATTTTCGAATGCGCTTTACCTGCAACATTGTCATTGCCTTTTAAACTTCGTAATACTACGATACTACAAATATCAGGGAACACCTTATCACAAATAAAGACTGTCCTTAAGGCTTGTAAGCTCACATTTATTACAATAAATGACATACCTGAAATGTTACCAGTCTCATTATTACGTCAGATAAGTAATGCACGTAGTAAGTTCGTCGTATTCATGATTTCCTCTTCTAAGTAACATACCGTACTTACTATTTAATACAAAATGACATTAAAAATTTAAGCTATTCCCGAGCAGCTAGTTGAGAATATGTATGAACTTCAAATGACACGACGAACCGTCTCGTTCTGCATATGGATTCAAACCCAGGTCATGCAGACTAAGCAAAGATTTCGTGACTGACGGAAACTAACAGTCATTCCTGATTAGGCATACAAAGAGTGATATACCTCGATTTTAGACAGTATCAATTAGCAAATACCAACTTTAAATTACATAACGCAAACATTTTTAACGGACCCGAATTCCTACCCTGCACCTAGTGACCCTGTTAACGAACTACGAGAGATGTTAAATATTGCTTCTTAACAAGTAACTTATTTGAAATACCGTGAGGTAAAACTTTGTGTTGGACAGGGATTCGAACCCAGAACCTAATCGGATAGATATCAAAGCGCAATCAACTGTGACATATCGCATTTTCTCGGCAGTAGCTAGATGTTTTAACTGAAATGACGAGACGAAACATTAATTTTTTCCTTCCCAGGACTCCAACCCAGCACCTATCGCTGTTATGTTCTAGAGAAAACGAACGTTAAATATGGGTTTGTTGCACCAGCAGCGACATTTGAGTATGTTTGAACTAGAAATAATATGACGAAGAGTTCAGTGCTGACTGGGAATAGAGCCCCACACATATCGTTGTTGACTACACGCAAAGAGACGTCAGCTACCGAATTTTTCTCCACCGGCAGCTCGGAATAACATATTGAACTTACAGTGATCTCGCAAATAGTTCTGTGTCTCACTGGGAGTCAAAAACGTCAAATATCGTTAGTGCTGACAACGAATGGAAATTATTATCCACCAGCAGATAGGTGTTCTCATGCTAGATCTTGATAATACATAATGAAATCTTTAGTGCCGGGCCAAGATTCGAATCCATTCACGCGCAATATGTGGAGATGTTGACGAATCTGCAGTTTTGAACAAACAACAAATTGTAGCCGAGCAGTATTGTTACGAAGGGAACAAATTCCGCGTTAAGGGCGGTCTGAGTTGCATTCCCAGTTCAGAACCAATTTTCATCAACATACAGAAGCTCAGATAGAAGATGGAATAAGTGTCCTGTGAGCCTACATAGTGTTTGTTTCGTCACTAGAAATAAATAACTAGTATAAGAAAGGTTACTGGTGAGAGAGTTTCTACATGTCGCTACTCCAGACTTTATTGTGGCTCAACCTAACGTCTACTTGGTAGAGATGGAATATCATTTTTAATGTGAATTTCAGACCACAATGCTATTATATCTTCTTCACTTGGTGTAGTCAGAAGAGTTTGGAATCTGTCTCTCCCTATCTAAAATCACTGACCGAAGTTGGAACCGAACCCAGACCATAGACATATGAACCTCTCCTCAGCCCAACAGACTGCCAAACCCTCTACTGACTGATTCGTTTTTCTATCATAACGCCGTTGTGCCACACTGGCTGAGAATTCTGACACAGAGGCTCCCTGTATCAATTTGCAGCATGTTCAGTGAATTCATTTACTTCTTTGACCGAATCACCATGAGCTAGCTGCCTCGGCTACCCAGTGCATACATTCAACTTTATTTTGTAATCACCAAAATAAAATCAAGTAACTGCCACCAACACAGAACTGCCATCAGTGTAGGATGCAGAAATTTAAATAGGAAGTGTTCCTTTGCACTTGAGCTACTCTATTGCGCTATCTGTTTGTTGAAAACGTCGTGCAGTGCAAAGGAAAAGGTATAACTGTTTGTCTCTCATAAGTATTGGCCTGGCCATATGCATTATCCCACAGTGCTGTGGAATGCAGAAGTTCAGGAGGAATTGTACTTGACTTCTGGAGCTGTTACAGCTATGTGTCGGCTAGTCGTGTAATGGTAAGTATCGCGCACAGTACGTAAGAAGTCGCGAGTTCGAGTGCATTCACTGCTATATTTTTTAAAACGCAATTCTGCTGTCTGCTAAAGTTATCATTCTAATAGAACTTGTAACATAATTCCCTTCACTTCTCAACCCAAAATAGTCGTATATGGAAAAAGGGCTATTTTCTGCGACATTTTGTTCATTTCAGGTTTAACAGACAGCCAGACAGTAGATGCATCTCGAAACTTTTGTATTATGTATAGGTAGAGCGCATCGTTCCAAAATACGTCGGAAAACTATTTTCTACATTAGCTGTCGTCCGGTAGTGGCATTTTATTCTTCTTCAAACATTGTTTGAGAGTTTTAACTCAGAACAAGTTTTCTATGTAATCAATAAACTGCATGTGCATTTTCACACTGTTATAGATAACATCAGAGAATTCGCATATATCGTTGATGATTACTTTCTCTCTCATGTTTATTATTGTTTTAACAACATTAAAGGAAACTTTACGAGAATTGTGAACTGTATCATAAAAAATATAATAAAACTACCCACAATAACCTTACGACGAAACTCTGTTTTAATAAAACTGAGTATCTGAACAGAAGCGTGCCTCTATCGACACGAATTGGTAAAATACTACTCACTTAGATTTTGATTGGGTTTGTCTTTAATTTGTATACAGTGTCTTACTCAAGACGTATGCAAATGTGGCATTTCATAAATATAGTTATGTATTTCTAGAAACCCAAAATATGCTTGTCAGCAGCGGAAAGAGCTGCTACCTGTTGCGCAGCATTGTAACTTTTACACCATTGGACTATGAGACGAAAGTATTTTCTTGCGATTTCCTTATCGATGTTTGATCTGACTGTTTGTAGCTCTTTCATAGAAGGGATAAAAAATCTACGCTGAGTGAGACTGGGACTGCGAACCATAACAGACGCTGTTTCACAGGTCAGCACGTTACCATAGACCTGGGGAAGATGTATGTGCCTTTGTTTCCTCTTTCGAAACCAATAGTGGCTAGAACTCGTAAACCGCTATTTGAAGGACGAGATTAGTTGCGATTTCCACGTGCAACGACTTTCCTGGGCTGAAAACCGTAATTTACAATCTTTTGTTACACCTCAAGCGATAATAACTCAGATTATTCAATGGAAATGACAGGTAAAATCAAGTGAACTTTGAGGCTTAATTCCGTGCACACCAGGAAGTAACTCGTCGATCACAGAGTTGCCAAACATACATTGCCTTGTTGCCAAATCTCAGTTACAATACCAGCAGGAAGAAGACGAACCGATGTGATCTTACAGCGGGCTGGGAAGTGACCACAGCTGGTGTCTCCAAGTCGCGGCTGCAGCGGCTTGGAATACGTAATGCGTCTAATTCGCATTTCTGTAACTAGGTTTAGGGACTGGAGCGTAGTTACTAATAATACTCAGAACTGACTGCAAACTAAGCATCATAAACCAGTAACTCTCATAGTTGTTTTTATATTTCTTTCGTAAGTGTACTCAAAACTAAGAAATGGTTCAAATGGCTCTGAGCACTATGGGACTCAACATCTTAGGTCATAAGTCCCTAGAACTACTTAAACCTAACTAACCTAAGGACATCACACACACCCATGCCCGAGGCAGGATTCGAACCTGCGACCGTAGCAGTCCCGCGGTTCCGGACTGCAGCGCCAGAACCACTAGACCACCGCGGCCGGCTCAAAACTAAGAAACTCATTCACAGACGTTTTCGTGCCTCACCGATAGTCGAGCACAACAAACAAATAAAAATAAAAAAAAGAATGTGTGTGTAACCAAATCTAAACTTGAAAATAAAAGACGACAGTTTTTGTAAAAAACCGGGACTTTTATCAAGACCCTCTCGTCCTTGTTAACTAACTACGAAAGATGTCTGATACACCTCTATTCTGAAGTAACAAAGGGTGCATTTAAAGATGAAGTGCATGATGTGAAGTTCTGTGTCGGAGATACGAACCCAACAGGTAATCGGATTGTTAACTAAGTAAAATCAAATGTTTCGTATCGGTTTTTCTTACCAGCTGCTAGGTTTTTAAATCTAAAATAAGGATACAAAGTTTTGTGCGTAAGCGACACTCGAACTGCACACCTATCGTGCATCCAAGAATATAGTTTAAGTATCAGTTGCTTACTCACTAATAGCAAGATGTGTGCGTGTTTGACCAGAAATAACGACACCTATTGCGATTGTTGGCAACACATGAACAGACATTAAAAATGTACGTTAATTTTCACTAACAGGCCGGTGTGCACGTGATAGGACTTGAAATGAAATTATGAATGTTTTTGTACTGGATCAGGATTCTGACCCACATACTTACCTTTGGAGGAGACCTAGAGAAGATTGCAGTCTTGAGAAAAGGAACGAAATGATTGAACTATACTGTTGCTAGAGATTCAGATCCTCGAAAGAGGATATACGAATTCGAATCACAGTCCAGCACCAAATTTTTCAACGTCTCTAGTTGAATCAAGTACAAGTAAAGTAAGAGCCCTGTTCCTTTAAATGGCTATCGGTTCATCAAATAAAATAAAAATTTCTAATGTAAGTAAGCTTACTGGCGACTATATTTCAGTTTACCATGATTCCGCTATGTCATTTGCCAACGTAAACCGGCTCTACCGAGTTGGTAATGAAGGAACGTGATGTTCAATGCGGATTCTGGATTATAACGTCTTTCTCTTGCTGTTACCAGGGGTAAAGTAAATCTGTTTGTGCCTCTTAAAAGTAAATGCCTGAACCCACGCATTACACCTGTGATAATGTGCTTAGCTTACAAAATTAGCCACGGTGGAAAAAACGCGAGTCTATTAAATGGTTAAGTAGAAGCAAGCTTCTGAAGCGGAGATTATGTTATTCTCATGTCAGCAGGATGTAAAGACTCTTCTAGGCATCATAGTCTCGATGTGAGGCCATTTTGAAATTTTCACAAATTCAGCAAGTTTCTTAGTTCGAGAAAATCCACTGGGAAGTGTGAAGTTACCGGATAATTCGATTATTACCGTCATTATTACTATCATTTTCTTCACACCGCTGCTGGAACACTGTACTTGAAGATCATGTGATGCCTTTTTCTCACCATAGAAGTAGTTTCCCAAGAACAGGTTCTTTCCCTGTCTACGGAATCCTTTTCATGTTAATATCAAACATCAGTAATTACTCGTAGATTACATTAAAACTAAAGTAATTGATGAAGACGTTACTTGATAACAAAAACGCAGTGCCTTTCTTCATTTACTTGCGCCCAGAAATGGCTATGGAGTACTGTCAAACCCAAAGGCAAGAGATCTTACTTCCTTCCGATATACGTCGCTGTCAGTTCTTCCATATGATTTGGTCGACATGGCCTGTTTCTAGTTGTGTATGACAGACAATGTTTTAGAAAATCAATTATTTTCTTTTGCAATAAACAGAAAGATTTCCATTCTAGGTATCCAAGTACAAAATTTTCGCAATATTAGTTCAAATTTAATATTCGCTTCGATAATGTAGGAAAGTATTTCACAGTTGCAAAACTCGCATCCGACTCATTGATCTTACACTTAGTCGCTGACCATAAATTCTAGCTCAGTGTGACACCAGATTAAGTAACCTAATGTAGCGAAGACTGTTTGACAGTGCTCTTTCTCACCGGAAAATACTCAATTCACTCATTGGGCTCCATAAGTACACTGTAATAGTAATTTCTGTGCGCATGCAATGCATACGGATTAGAATTTAGTGGTGCTCTCTCTTCCATTCTGTATAACATATGCCTGAGCTAAACAGGCCCTTTATCATTACAGGCCCTGGGCAGTGCAACATCATACTGACAACAGTAATGTGCTTATACTGACAACCTGACTGTCCGTTTTACCTGATTTTGTAATCATTTAAATAAAACAACATGACCTTCCAGTGGGAGACATTTCGTCCCCATTTTCCTTCTGTGAAATTTGTCAGTATGCTTTTTGCCTTCCAACCAGTGAAATGCGGCAGAGTTCGGCCGGTAAATGATTCACAAACCACGATTTAGTGCCGTTAAGACGATTTATTTAAACGTCATAAGACTGCACATTTGTGCAATCGATTTTGAGGAGCAAAGTGTTTTGTTATCTTAATTTTGTGACGGGTGAGCATAAGTGATTTCCAAAGACATTTTATTGTACTGAAATAATATTTTGTCACAAAGTAACAAGGTAAGTGTTTTATCTGTATACATTTTGTAGGAAACTGTAATTGTGATGGAAGATTATACACTTGAATGTTTGACACAACTGGTAGGAGAAAACTTTGCATATTAACCAAACCCCGCGCCTCCTCTCCATGTCCTCCTATGACACGAGCACGGGATTCTCCTCCTATAACGCTACAGAGCTGTTCCTAGCACAGCTGAGAATTGGCAACATCGTCACAAACTTTTGGCAACACTGTGACAGCGCAATCACTTCCGCGTATGGTACTGAACTGACTCGCTAAATTCACTTGATATTCCCTTTCCATTTGAATGAATTGTGGTATATAATCCTCATGTAAACTAAGACACTGAGACAGAAATTTCAATTTTTTGCCTAAAGAACTGCTATTCTTCACATAAGTGACAACTTTTATTATCTTTCACGATGTGTTATGAGGCTGAGCGACATATACCATTATGAGAGTGGCGTACAGGCAGCAGTGTGTCCGTAGCCCGGTGGTACCGCCCTTGTCTTAGGTCCGAACGGCTCAATCAGTCGTCAGTTGTAACCGTGGTAATGGCCAGCGAATGCGAGCTTTTTTTTCTGATATATTTTATGGAGCTGAGAATTTCCAGAAAAAATTCTGTATCGAAATCGGAAGAAAACCTTTAGACATCAAATCCTCTTGGTAGCTCGACTCAGTAAGTTGTGTTAATGGTCATAGATCTTGGCTTTCTGACTGCCAAGCTGCTTCGCAATACCAGCATCTCTGAAGAAATTCGAATCGACCATCAGCGATATGAAATTCAATATTGTTCTTCACTTAAGACTCATATGCCAGGGTGATAAGTATGAAGGAAATGAACCTCTTAATTACTATAGGGCCCTTATGCTAAATTTCCACAGAAGCAATTAGGAACTCCCTGCAGACATTTGATAACAGCGGCTCTAGCAACTTACTTTTTCTCTGGGTAGCTTCAAACATGGGCAATTTTGTCGCCTTAAATCCAATTGAGTATTTTAAATATCACTTGTGAACAGCGTTCACTTCTCTATTAATTAAGGTATAGACCTCAAAACAAGCAGTTTGCCTGAGTAGCTATAGAGCAGTTTCTGATAGGTATTAACACAATCTTTTGCATCCATTTAGCATAGAGAATCAAAGAAAGAAATCCAACACATTACATTGCATTTACTCTCTGTGCCTCGACTAACACATATGAATCCATGACAATAATAATGTATTTGAGGAACCTCCTGTGAAAGGATAAAGAACAGCATGTGACACTTTAATTGTAATGCACTGGATCAGAAACAACGAAATTAATTCTGTGCCACATTGATGTATTGCATTCTAGTGTAATAAAATAATTATCAAATAAAAACTGTTTTGCGCCTCCTTTGCTATCAAGAGTGAAACACAAATCGTAGGCGCTTCAGTCTGGAACCGCGCGATCGCTACGGTCGCAGGTTCTAATCATGCCTTGGGCTTGGATGTGTGTGATGTCCTTTGGTTAGTTAGGTTTACGTAGTTCTAAGTTCTAGGGGACTGATGACCACGGATGTTAAGTCCCATAGTGCTCAGAGCCATATGAACACATCGTAGACCGATTTTATGGGTCACCACTCAACAACGTTAAAGCAGTTTACATGGTCGAGAGTGCGGAGTGGAGCAGACGTTGTCGGCAGAAGGCGAGACAATGCAGTGCATCAGCCCCCGCCGGCAGGCAGCAAACGGGTCCCAGAGAACTCAGACGCATGCGGTGTTCAGAGGCAGATGCTCGGCAAATAAATCTTTCGCTAAAATATTGTTGGACCAAACTGTTATTACCAGTGTGACAGAAAGCGAAATCTATTGTAGATTCGCTTGAATTACACTCATAGCTCCAGCAATTATGAAATGCCACATTTGCATACATCTTGAGTATGACACTGCATACCAATTAAACACAAACCCAATCAAAATCTAAGTGAGTAGTATTTTACCAATTCGTGTCGATAGAGGCACGCTTCTGTTCAGATACTCAGTTTTATTAAAACAGACTTTCGTCGTAAGGTTATCGTGGGTAGTTTTTCATTTTTTGTAATACAGTTGACAATTTTCATAAGGTTTCCTTTAATGTTGTTAAAACAATAGTAAACATGAGAGAGAAATTAATCATCAACGATATATGCGAATTCTCTGATGTTATCTATAACAGTCTGAAAATGCACATGCAATGTATTGATTACATAGAAAACTTGTTCTGAGTTAAAACTCTCAAATAAGGTTTGAAGAAGAATAAAATGCCACTACCAGACGACAGCTACTGTAGAAAATAGTTTTCCGACGTATTTTGGAACGATGCGCTCTACCCATACATAATACAAAAGTTTCGAGATGCATCTACTGTCTGGCTGTCTGTTAAACATGAAATGAACAAAATGTCGCAGAAAATAGCCCTTTTTCCATATACGACTATTTTGGGTTGAGAAGTGAAGGGAATTATGTTACAAGTTCCATTAGAATGATAACTTTAGCAGACAGCAGACTTGCGTTTTAAAAAATATAGCAGTGAATGCACTCGAACTCGCGACTTCTTACCTACTGTGCGCGATACTTACCATTACACGACTAGCCGACACATAGCTGTAACAGCTCCAGAAGTCAAGAACAACTCCTCCAGAACTTCTGCATCCCACAGCGCTGTGAGATAATGAATATGGCCAGGTCAATACTTATGAGAGACAAACAGTTATACCTTTTTTTTTTTGCACTGCACGACGTTTTCAACAAACAGATAGCGCAATAGAGTAGCTCAAGTGGAAAGGAACACTTCCTATTTAAATTTCTGCATCCTACACTGATGGCAGTTCTGTGTTGGTGGCAGTTACTTGATTTTATTTTGGTGATTACAAAATAAAGTAGAATGTATGCACTGGGTAAAGTCTGTAGTAGCGACATGTAGAAACTCTATCACCAGTAACCTTTCTTATACTAGTTATTTATTTCTAGTGACGAAACAAACGCTATGTAGGCTCACAGGACACTTATTCCATCTTCTATCTGAGCTTCTGTATGTCGATGAAAATTGGTTCTGAACTGGGAATGCAACTCAGACCGCCCTTAACGCGGAATTTGTTCCCTTCGTGACAATACTGCTCGGCTACAATTTGTTGTTTGTTCATAACTGCAGATTCGTCAACATCTCCATATATTGCGCGTGAATGGGTTCGAATTCTGGCCCGGCACTAAAGATTTCATTATGTATTATCAAGATCTAGCATGAGAACACCTATCTGCTGGTGGATAATAATTTCCATTCGTTGTCAGCACTAACGATATTTGACGTTTTTGACTCCCAGTGAGACACAGAACTATTTTCGAGATCTCTGTAAGTTCAATATGTTATTCCGAGCTGCCGGTGGAGAAAAATTCGGTAGCTGACGTCTCTTTGCGTGTAGTCAACAACGATATGTGTGAGGCCCTATTCCCAGTCAGCACTGAACTCTTCGTCATATTATTTCTAGTTCAAACATACTCAAATGTCGCTGCTGGTGCAACAAACCATATTTAACGTTCGTTTTCTCTAGAACATAACAGCGATAGGTGCTGGGTTGGAGTCCTGGGAAGGAAAAAATTAATGTTTCGTCTCGTCATTTCAGTTAAAACATCTAGCTACTGCCGAGAAAATGCGATATGTCACAGTTGATTGCGCTTTGACATCTATCCGATTAGGTTCTGGGTTCGAATCCCTGTCTAACACAAAGCTTTACCTCTCGTAGTTCGTTAATAGGGACACTAGGTGCAGGGTAGGAATTCGGGTCCGTTAAAAATGTTTGCGTTATGTAATTTAAAGTTGGTATTTGCTAATCGATACTGTCTAAAATCGAGGTGTATCACTCTCTGTATGCTTAATCCGGAATGACTGTTAGTTTCCGTCAGTCACGAAATCTTTGCTTAGTCTGCATGACCTGGGTTTGAATCCATATGCAGAACGAGACGGTTCGTCGTGTTATTTGAAGTTCATACATATTCTCAACTAGCTGCTTGGGAATAGCTTAAATTTTTAATGTCATTTTGTGTTAAATAATAAGTACGGTATGTCACTATGAAGAGTAAATCATGAATACGACGAACTTACTACGTGCATTACTTATCTGACGTAATAATGAGTGTGGTAACATTTCAGATATGTCATTTATTGTAATAAATGTGAGCTTACAAGCCTTAAGGACAGTCTTTATTTGTGATAAGGTGTTCCCTGATATTTGTAGTATCGTAGTATTACTTTACATCTTGAGTTATTGCGATGCAGAGCAGTGCTTTCTAGTGGTGACTTGTTGGAACCACTTTCAATAGTCAAACGACTGTCCCAAGGAGCGATTAGAGGACCTACTAGACAGCTTTGTTATATGGGTTGCATGAGAATCAGGCGAAATACAATTCAGGTCGTTCGGATACTTTTGAGCACGACTGTAAATTCACTGACATCAGAAAGTCCTGTCGAATTTGAAACCGATTATCATTGACAAGGCACAACACTAGTCTCCGGTTTACGACCTATTGCATTTCGGACCTGCTACATGGGTGCGAGTGGTACATCATTCCTTGTAAATACGTTGGACGGTCGGTGTTGATACATCAACAAATAGGGCAACATCGTCCATAGTGTGGTGATGGACACCTTCACGATGTGGAAACTCCCCTCATGTATTTGAACCTCCATACAAAATTTTCAGTTCAATCGCGATTCAGTAGAAAGTAGTGCAGGTGACGTGCAGTATACTGGTCAAACATTCCCACCGTAGGCAGCGCTAGTCATGATAATCCTTTGTTGGATTACCCTTGTGAATTGGCGAGTGCGGTTTTCCTCTATCTGTTCTCTGTCAAGATCTCATAGACGATGCCCCAAATGCGGACCTGTTGGCGCATCAGATTCTTCAAAAGACGCAAGCAGGTGATCTTTGATTCTGATTAGTAGTAAGATCTCGGATGCCATCACGATACAAACTCTGTAAAGTATGAACTGTTTAATATTATAAAACAATTCCTTCCAAAAGTTGAGAAGTTTGGAATGGACGGTAAAGCCGAATATTAAATATGAACAGTATCTGAATACATTCTGTCACGGTTGCAGGCATATAATCAGGCTTAGAGTACGTCTTATTGCTTCCCGATCAGCCAGAATTTGTTGGTTATATCTTACACTTCGTATCCCTTTGTATAGGTTTGGTACAACGTCGTTCATACTCGGGAAGAATGCTGAGGATATTTCTAAAGAAAATGAAGAAAAATAGTATAGGCAGGCATTTTTCTTTCAAGAAGATGAGTTAAAAATCGGTATTATGCAGGTTTTTAACACGGTCGGAAATGGAACTTATAAATGGCTACTTACACGTCACCATTCGTCTCCCAAAATATTAAAAACACTTAATGCCCCCAGTCCCCCTCCCCTTACAAACTATATTCAGTTGTTTATTGAATCGACACAGCGTTATTTTTGTAGTGAAGCTTTGATGGGCAATGGGTTCCTAGTAACAGTTATGCCAAAGGATGACTTAAATCATTAATATTTAATAAAGTAAAATTGGCTCTCCACCCCAGAACACTAATCGTTCCCCTACATCTACACAAGGTGCATTCAAGTTCTAAGGCCTCCGATTTTTTTTTCTAATTAACTACTCACCCGAAATCGATGAAACTGGCGTTACTTCTCGACGTAATCGCCCTGCAGACGTACACATTTTTCACAACGCTGACGCCATGATTCCATGGCAGCGGCGAAGGCTTCTTTAGGAGTATGTTTTGACCACTGGAAAATCGCTGAGGCAATAGCAGCACGGCTGGTGAATGTGCGGCCACGGAGAGTGTCTTTCATTGTTGGAAGAAGCCAAACGTCACTAGGAGCCAGGTCAGGTGAGTAGGGAGCATGAGGAATCACTTCAAAGTTGTTATCACGAAGAAACTGTTACGTAACGTTAGCTCGATGTGCGGGTGCGTTGTCTTGGTGAAACAGCACACGCGCAGCCCTTCCCGGACCTTTTTGTTGCAGTGCAGGAAGGAATTTGTTCTTCGAAACATTTTCGTAGGATGCACCTGTTACCGTAGTGCCCTTTGGAACGCAATGGGTAAGGATTACGCCCTCGCTGTCCCAGAACATGGACACCATTATTTTTTCAGCACTGGCGGTTACCCGAAATTTTTTTGGTGGCGGTGATCTGTGTGCTTCCATTGAGCTGACTGGCGCTTTGTTTCTGGATTGAAAACTGGCATCCACGTCTCATCCATTGTCACAACCGACGAAAAGAAAGCCCCATTCATGCTGTCGTTGCGCGTCAACATTGCTTGGCAACATGCCACACGGGCAGCCATGTGGTCGTCAGTCAGCATTCGTGGCACCCACCTGGATGACACTTTTCGCATTTTCTGGTCGTCATGCGGATTGTGTGCACAGAACTCACAGAAATGCCAACTCTGGAGGCGATCTGTTCAACAGTCATTCGGCGATCCCCCAAAACAATTCTCTCCACTTTCTCGAACATGTCGTCAGACCGGCTTGTGCGAGCCCGAGGTTGTTTCAGTTTGTTGTCACATGATGTTCTGCCTTCATTAAACTGTCGCACCCACGAGCGCACTTTCGACACATCCATAGCTCCATCACCACATGTCTCCTTCAACTGTTGATGAATTTCAATTGGTTTCACACCACGCAAATTCAGAAAACGAATGATTGCACGCTGTTCAAGTAAGGAAAACGTCGCCATTTTAAGTATTTAAAACAGTTCTCATTCTCACCGCTGGCGGTAAAATTCCATCTGCCGTACGGTGCTGCCATCTCTGGGACGTATTAACAATGAACGTGGCCTCATTTTAAAACAATGCGCATGTTTCTATCTCTTTCCAATCCGGAGAAAAAAAATCGGAGGCCTTAGAACTTGAATGCACCTCGTACAATAGAGCAGGGGTGCTCAATCTTTTTAGGCCTCAGAACTACTTCGTGCAATTTAGTCCATTTAGAGATTTACTGACTTAAAAATTCATGAAGCTTTAAGTGCAAAACAACATCAAAGCAAAAATGAACCATTTTAATTACAGAACATACCATGATAATCCAAAACATTATGACCACTAGCCACCACGACGTTGGATACCACCTGGTGGCTTTGTGCAAACGTTACACGGTAACAAAAGTATGTAAGTGGAGCATGCACGAACGGGGTATCGCCCTAGCGTAGGCTGCAAATCCATTGAGACAAGCGACTTTGACAAAGGGCAGATTCTTATTATGCAGAGCCTGTAAACGAGTACCTCGAAAACGGCAAAGCTGGTCGAATGTTCACGTGCGACTGTTGTGAGCCTCCACGGAAAGCGGTACAAGGACAGTGAAACTACCACTGGGCACTAAATGTTTAGACGTCCACGACTATTCACACAACATGAGGTTCAGAAGCTTTTCTGCTCTTTAAAGTAGGATAGACGGTGTTCTGTGGCATCTCCACCGAAGGAGCACAATACTGGTGCGCGTACAAATGTTTCGGATCACACTGTTCCTCGTACGTTGTTGGAAATGGAGCTCTGCAGCACACCATCCCTATGTGTTCACATGTTGACCCAACGACATTGTCAATTACGATCGCACTGGGCAAGGGACCATCGATTGTCGATCAGCGGAAACGTGTCGGCTCTTTAGGTGAATCATATTTTTGCTACACTAGGTCGCTGGTCGTCGAGGTGAATGGCGGCTCCAAACGTGTAGTGCGCCACGGACGCAGGCTGATGGGAGAGGTATTATGTCATTCTCCTGCGCATGCATGGGACTTGTAGTCGTAATCGAAGGTACACTAATAGCTGCGAACCACCTGCATCCTTTCATGCTTCATGTCTTCTCCGACGGCGGTGTCATCTTTCAGCAATAGAACTGTCTGTGTCTCGGAGCCAGAACCATGGACCAGTGGTTTGGGGAGCATTATAGTGTACTCTTATTGAGCCTCGGCGACCAAATTCGCCTGATGTATATCCAATGGAACCCGTTTGTGTTGCTATCGGGCTCAAATCAGTAGCCCGTTATTTATGCGAGTTACATCACCTGACGTCTAATGCCACATGTCTCCACAAACCTACCAACAAATTATCGGCTCTCGGATACGCAGAATCAGTGATGTATTTCGTCCCAATGACGGACAAACAAGCGGTTAAGCAGGTGGTTGTAATGTTTTGACTCACTAGTGTAGACGAAAGGTAATTTGTCTCCATCGGAAGTTGTAGGCACACTACTAAATTTACAAGACATAATACGTGTGAAAAAAATAAAATGTACACCATCATAAATGTTGAAAAAATTTAGTGACATGCATGGCTTTGCATATCATTGGCAAGTTCATCACAGTCTGGTGAACAAGTTGTTAGTGCCAACCTTGCACTGTATGAAAGATTAGGATCAGTAAGTTTATTTATAGATAAGTTGATCCAGAAGTAATATGACGGTATTTTTACAATGTTAGTGTAGGTTTTTACACTCACCAATTTCCGAAAGTAGCTTTCATTATTTTCTGACTTAAGGCAATGACATTTTGAAATCGAGTTATTTCCTTCGTCGTGCACACTGTCGTTTCGTGGAAGCTCGAAGACAGAGGCCCGTGGCCTGCTTTAGGCGGGGCTTGTGTCACCCCCCCCCCTTCCCCACCACCTCATCCCGCAACAGACCCCGAACACTTACCCCGCTTGCCGCAATCCCCATACTCCGCTCACAACGCACCAAGTTACAGTTCGCGAGTAGTAACCTCGTCGTGTCGGAGGAAAAGACTGTTGCTTGGCGGTGAAATGCTGATCTAGACGAAACGGGCGGAGATGGTCTTGTCAGATTAACGGATACAAATGCTGTAAGGAACACTCATTGTCAACGGACTTATACTTTACAAAAGCTTTTGGTTTAAACAGATTTCTGACGAAGGTTTTGAAAGATCGAATCATAGAGCCTTGGCGATGGACCGGTTGACCAACAGTGCCTGTAGAGTAAGAGCTGTTCTCATGACCTGCGTTCCCCTCTGCACTCTCATGATTCATAATCGCGCCACCTGATCCAGGTGGTGAACAGCTTCCTGATGACTGTGGGGTTATTCTGCAGGACTGCCTAAAGCAGCTAATTTACTTCGGCTGTTTGGCCAGTTCCAATAAATGCAAAATTTGGAAAAATAAATATTCCTCAAAGCAAAGGACACTTGCATTCCGTCATGATTCTACGTCGATCCATCTTACTGTGCTGATTCCATACAACCGACTGGAACATTCCCACCACTGCACTGTTGTAACTGGTGTCTGCAGAGGAGGATAACATGTATGTCTGGCACGAGTGCTACGCTACCTACAGCGCCGCTCCAAGCCGAACGGTACTTTCTTTTAAGGACATCACTAATATTTCGTCTTAATTGTGCCCGTTTCTTAAATGACATCTTAACGACTTACTTTTTGCAACATATTCACAGAGCTGTGGTATAACGCACTAAACGTCTTGTAGACAAAGCTATAGTTGAAAACGACTTTTTCGACCATGTGGAGTAGTGAAACTATTTTTTTTTCATTTCTGTTGTCGGCACAGAAAGCCTGACAAGTAAAATGGAAGACAATTTTGCCGAGGAGAACTGTGGATTCGGTAGGAGTGCTGGGACAAATGGCGCTAAAATACACTCCTGGAAATGGAAAAAAGAACACATTGACACCGGTGTGTCAGACCCACCATACTTGCTCCGGACACTGCGAGAGGGCTGTACAAGCAATGATCACACGCACGGCACAGCGGACACACCAGGAACCGCGGTGTTGGCCGTCGAATGGCGCTAGCTGCGCAGCATTTGTGCACCGCCGCCGTCAGTGTCAGCCAGTTTGCCGTGGCATACGGAGCTCCATCGCAGTCTTTAACACTGGTAGCATGCCGCGACAGCGTGGACGTGAACCGTATGTGCAGTTGACGGACTTTGAGCGAGGGCGTATAGTGGGCATGCGGGAGGCCGGGTGGACGTACCGCCGAATTGCTCAACACGTGGGGCGTGAGGTCTCCACAGTACATCGATGTTGTCGCCAGTGGTCGGCGGAAGGTGCACGTGCCCGTCGACCTGTGACCGGACCGCAGCGACGCACGGATGCACGCCAAGACCGTAGGATCGTAAGCAGTGCCGTAGGGGACCGCACCGCCACTTGCCAGCAAATTAGGGACACTGTTGCTCCTGGGGTATCGGCGAGGACCATTCGCAACCGTCTCCATGAAGCTGGGCTACGGTCCCGCACACCGTTAGGCCGTCTTCCGCTCACGCCCCAACATCGTGCAGCCCGCCTCCAGTGGCGTCGCGACAGGCGTGAATGGAGGGACGAATGGAGACGTGTCGTCTTCAGCGATGAGAGTCGCTTCTGCCTTGGTGCCAATGATGGTCGTATGCGTGTTTGGCGCCGTGCAGGTGAGCGCCACAATCAGGACTGCATACGACTGAGGCACACAGGGCCAACACCCGGCATCATGGTGTGGGGAGCGATCTCCTACACTGGCCGTACACCACTGGTGATCGTCGAGGGGACACTGAATAGTGCACGGTACATCCAAACCGTCATCGAACCCATCGTTCTACCATTCCTAGACCGGCAAGGGAACTTGCTGTTCCAACAGGACAATGCACGTCCGCATGTATCCCGTGCCACCCAACGTGCTCTAGAAGGTGTAAGTCAACTACCATGGCCAGCAAGATCTCCGGATCTGTCCCCCATTGAGCATGTTTGGGACTGGATGAAGCGTCGTCTCACGCGGTCTGCACGTCCACCACGAACGCTGGTCCAACTGAGGCGCCAGGTGGAAATGGCATGGCAAGCCGTTCCACAGGACTACATCCAGCATCTCTACGATCGTCTCCATGGGAGAATAGCAGCCTGCATTGCTGCGAAAGGTGAATATACACTGTACTAGTGCCGGCATTGTGCATGCTCTGTTGCCTGTGTCTATGTGCCTGTGGTTCTGTCAGTGTGATCATGTGATGTATCTGACCCCAGGAATGTGTCAATAAAGTTTCCCCTTCCTGGGACAATGAATTCACGGTGTTCTTATTTCAATTTCCAGGAGTGTATGTTGTGCATTATAGACGAGATATTTACGAGGGTTAGAACTTTAATAATGGCAACTGTTTATTTACGGCTCATACAAAATAGATACGGGTTTCAAAGTTTAACTGACCTTCAAAGTATTCACCAGCATTCTGTATAACCTGTTCCCAGCTATGTGGAAGTAGTAGGATACTCTTAGCAGTGCCAGTTGTGTTGACAGTTCGAGCGGCGAAGTCTATTGCCCGACGAATTTGTAGCAGTTCTGAAGCGAATGTTGGGAAGTGTTTCCTCCAGTTTAGAAATCGAGTTGAACTCACGAGGGCTTAATTCAGGCGAGTGCAGTAGGTGGTATAGCACTTAGTAGCCCTATCAGTCAAACAAATCAGTAACAGCTTGCACTGTACAAGCTTGAGTACTGTCCTGCAAAATGATGGACAGGTTCTGCAGAAAGTTGAAACTTCCCCTTTGAATGTAAAGAATGACTGTGGTGCTAAACTTCTACGTTATTTGCTACTGGAACAGCTGAGTAAAACTGAGCGTACACAGACAGTTTTCTCTTTACGTACTCTGATCATTTCTAAACTGACACTCAATATTTTGGCGCAACGCAATCTGACTTTTAATAACCCCTACAAAAGAATAGGCCTGAGTAACAATAACCTATCCTTCATGAATCACTTACCTCACCAAAATCTTCGTTACTCGATCTACTGGAATACAGCGAGTGCCAATACTGCCACCTAAATAAAAGATTCTAACTACTCAAGGCACTAACTACTGATGGGCATATGGTTAGCAAATGAAAGATTTTGATAGAGAAAAACAATGTATTTACCTTAATAGTGTTCAAAAGTCATAAACTATATATAAATTCTTGATATCCACTTTGTCAAATTTCCTTTTTCTGACGGACACACGTCCAAATCCAACGCTCATATTAACATCTCAAAACTCTGGCATCTCTTCCCCCACATACACCACTGCTGGCGGCTCACCCTCAACTGTCCAACGCTACGGGCTGCTCACATCCAACTGCCCAACACTACACTAGCGAATGATCCAGCATGAGTCCAACCAGCCACAGACTGCACAGAGCGCAGTCAGCGATTTTAATACAGAGTGCTACGTGGTGTCACCAACATAAAAACCTAAACAGCCTACTTACATAGCCCCCATGCCCTCCACAAATAATTTTACAAATTGTTTTGGGTAGTGGCCAATACTTATTTACTAAAATTTGTCATATTAAAGATACAAATATATCAAATGCACACACTTATTGATACACTGTTTGTCAGAAGCTAAAATTTTCTCACAGTCCATAAAGACAGTCCTGATCATTCATCACAGTAAAATTGCAGTGTTTTTCTCAAAGGCTGATCAGTAAAAGAAAATGCACATGGAAGTAGTGGATTTCCATGCAGTCTTGAAAAAGTAGTGTTGTCCTTCCAACGGAAAGACAGTGTTGACTCTTCACATGCAGACAAGTAATTGGCCACAACAGAGCAAACCCACGAGTCAGTCGAAGTTTTGAAGAATATTGGTAGGTAGGTCATCACAGAGCAGACCCACAGTATTTCTTGTAGAGATAACGGTATTGGTGGGCCACCAAAGGTGCAGACCCACTGTAGTCCTTGTAGAGATGGCAAACAGTCATCCAGTGTGAATGTGTAGGAGCACAATCACCATCAAAGAGTCTTGCGGATAATATAGCATGTCCATGAACCACCACTTCTGCACTAAGAAAAAAAAAAGAATAAAATTGGAATGTCCTTAGAACCAGAAATGCTGTTAATCAGTCCCTTGTTGAAATATCAACACACATGTGAGCACTAACAGTCCTTCTTTTTAACTTCTCACATATTGTACATATACTATGACCAACAGAAACGTGTGCCGTGAAATAAAACCCTACTATATACTTGAGTTGAAGAACTGGTGTCTAATTTTATGACATGAGAATACAATTACAAAGGTACAAAAAAAACATCGTTAAAATATAATGATAACATTAGTAGTAATCCAGGCATTATAAAAGAGTAGAAATAAGCATATACATGAATATTATAGGAATTGTGACATGAATAAATAAATGAAAAAAGGAGAATATTAGTTTGCACATCAAATTGACAAATGAGCATAAAAAGGAAAACATAACAGAATAACTAATATCTAAACATTTTTTCTAACTAAAGAACAGGTTGTATTTGAGGATAACAGTACTCCTCATCATAATAAATGCAGCTTAGTATTAGAAAAATTCTACAACATAACTCTTATCAGATAAACACATAAAGACAGGAAGAACATAAACACACAAGGGTACACATAAACACATAGCGGAATAACATAAAAGGAAAGGACAGAGTTTGTTTTCAGTATAACAGTACTGCAGTATGAATATTAACACAAACAAGAACGAGGAAAAAATGCAAAGTAGCAAAGCAAGCAGCAATAAATATAAAGTAGCAAAGCAAATGCAACAGTACAACTAATATGAGCCAAAGTGCAGCAACAAGAAAAATAAATCAGTAGTAAAACTGGCTTAATACAGCATAACGTTCAGTTGGGCCATGCCTGACAAACAGCAGCAGCAAAAGCAATAAACTATACCTAAACATGACAATGCTGAATCAGAAAAAACGTTGCAGTAAAGATAGTAATACACGCAGAGGAAATGTCTATTTTCACCTTAATACCTATGTCACATCTTAACACTAGAGTGATGCATGACAATAACTTACTTTACCAAACAAGTTACCAAGGCGTTGAAAAAAAATTATGTTTGTAATTCCTGTGAAGGTAAATGTCTATTTACATCCTAATTTCTATATCAGTTCTCCTTCCTGTACTTCTTTTGTTTCCTAGTGCTCCCTTTCTTTTAAAGAAAGTACAGGGTGATTCAAAAAGAATACCACAACTTTAAAAATGTGTATTTAATGAAAGAAACATAATATAACCTTCTGTTATACATCATTACAAAGAGTATTTAAAAAGGTTTTTTTTCACTCAAAAACAAGTTCAGAGATGTTCAATATGGCCCCCTCCAGACACTCGAGCAATATCAACCCGATACTTCAACTCGTTCCACACTCTCTGTAGCATATCAGGCATAACAGTTTGGATAGCTGCTGTTATTTCTCGTTTAAAATCATCAATGGTGGCTGGGAGAGGTGGCCGAAACACCATATCCTTAACATACCCCCATAATAAAAAATCGCAGGGGGTAAGATCAGGGCTTCTTGGAGGGCAGTGATGAAGTGCTCTGTCACGGGCTGCCTGGCGGCCGATCCATCGCCTCGGGTAGTTGACGTTCAGGTAGTTACGGACAGATAAGTGCCAATGTGGTGGCGCTCCATCCTGCTGAAATATGAATTGTTGTGCTACTTGTTCGAGCTGAGGGAACAGCCAATTCTCTAACATCTCCAGATACTGTAGTCCAGTTACAATAGTGCTTGAACCAATTTCAGATGATAAGGTTTCATAACTAACCTTTTTCGTAGGACTCTCCATACAGTTGATTGTGGAATTTGCAGCTCTCTGCTAGCTCTGCGAGTCGATTTTCCTGGGCTGCGAAGAAATGCTTGCTGGATGCGTGCTACATTTTCATCACTCGTTCTCGGCTGTCCAGAACTTTTCCCTTTGCACAAACACCCATTCTCTGTAAACTGTTTATACCAACGTTTAATACACCACCTATCAGGAGGTTTAACACCATACTTCGTTCGAAATGCACGCTGAACAACTGTCGTCGATTCACTTCTGCCGTACTCAATAACACAAAAAGCTTTCTGTTGAGCGGTCGCCATCTTAGCATCAACTGACACTGACGCCTAGTCAACAGCGCCTCAAGCGAACAAATGTACAACTAAATGAAACTTTATAGCTCCCTTAATTCGCCAACAGATAGTGCTTAGCTCTGTCTTTTGTTGTTGCAGAGTTTTAAATTCCTAAAGTTGTGGTATTCTTTTTGAATCACCCTGTATATCATAAAAATTATTATTTAATGGATCTGTAGGCAGAAAATATTTACATTTGTACATCTATTAAATTTTATTTTAACCAATTCTGCAGTGCAGCTAGAAACTAGATATCAAACAAAATAGGCAAATATATGCAAGGCAAAACATAAAGATGTCATTCACTAGACATATGGCACTTCATAAGGCTGTTAAAAAATTTCTCAACTAGAAAGACAGTAGTCACAATCAGGTGTATAGACATAAAATATTTCTAATCATTTTATAGGCATTTCAGTAAATATCAGAAAGTACAAGCTCCAAAGTGTAATCATATGTTTCCAAGTATGAGCATGTCGTATTTGCGATGCTTTCTACAAAGAAATGTGAATAGCGAGGTTAATGGCGTCTTTTTCTACATCTGTGCCTCTGAAAGACACACACAATGGTTTTTTTACAGGTGACTGTAGTGCAGCTGGGCACCCACAGCGCATTACGGGAAGGTAATTTAAATTATTGTTATTTTCAAAAGTATCATACTTTGTAAATGTTGTAGATAAAACAAAAGAAAAGAAAACTGTGAAAAGATGAAAAACGAAAATTTTAAGATGTATGACCTGTTTTAAACATCAGGTAATAGGTCTATAATTTGGCAGTAAATAAATAAATAAGTAAAATTATGTGAAGGTCACTTACCTTCTTCACCAAAATATTTATGACAGCAGTTTCCGCTACAGTGACAGTCATATAAATAAAAAAATTTCGCAGGTTGAAAATTTACAGTAGAAATGTGTACAAACGAAGTCTCATAGCAGTGTCTAAAAATTTCCGTCGGCATTGTGATATTCACATTGATGCACGTATGTACATTTCATAACTCTTAAAGTACGGTTCTGGGTTTCCAACCACTACTCATTGCTCCTTACCTTATTACACATATACATATTCGTCAACACTTCAATATTTCACCATAATAAATATGTAGCATAATCAAATTTCTCATATAGAATTATCTAATTGATCATAAACGTACCTCAACAGCATAATACACATCGTCATCATATTAACATCATCATAACAGATCAATCACACCTCAAAATTGTCGTAGCTTCTTTCAATAATTTCAGAACCTAAAAAAATTCTCTGCTCGTTTCAATAGTGTCATCTACCTCAAGCGTACTTCAAAGATCATGATGCCATACAAAATACATCATTCAAAGCTCTCATAGTATCACAATGGTTCCGAAAAATATGAACAGTTCACAAAGTACAGACAAAATATAATTTCAAAAGTGTGAAGTTATCCAACTGCGTAATTGCGTAAACATGTTTCACCGACTTAGTAAAAAAATGTTTGTCTCTCTGTTAAATAATCAGATAGCTGTGTAGTTCTGCATTAGAGAAATATGGTACTGATGTGTAAAACTGAGTAAGCAAATGCCATATTAGCTAGGGCTTCTTGTGCTTCCCACACACATATCACACAAAGGAAACGTTTACCCTCTGAGGGTTAGTGTAATTATACCCTCAGGTATTACAGATTACAGCAATGGAATGAGATGTATCACCGAAAATCTTCGTTGTATCTTTGTAATTCAATAATCTTTCAGAAAAAAACCTTTAAGTACAAAAATTAATCACTCAAATGCGTGTCCCGTAGCGCTAAACTGTGCATCTTGCTGTAAGATAATTTCTGTCATTACTTAACGGTAAAAATGTGTCACGTGTAGACATCATTGTCCATAAGAAAAGATCTCCAGAAGTCAATGTACTTCCCTCGTCATAAACGAAAGTGAAATGCTACGCGTATAGCTGTCGTAATTATTACGCTCATTGCCATGATCAAGAAAATACTGTACTGTAACGTTTTGTTGTGTTACGAAAAAAACTGTCTCATTGTAGCTATGCCACAAAGGTTACTACTAAAGCATGTTTTACTTTCCAGAAGAATGTAGAAAAACAGTGCAGACATAAAACAAATACAGAGCAAAAGCAATAATGTAAATTTGTTCACTCATCAATAGTGCTGTGATATAATCGTGTAGCTGTCAAATAAACTAACCACTGTGTCATCTGTTATCTCTCAGTAACTACTTTAAATCCAGAATGTCTTTTCAAGTAAACCAAAATATTGCGTTGAAATCTCATTAGCAGTGTATGTTCCAAGTATGTAAGCATTATAGTCGTTACATAATCGTGCAACCAACAAACAAAAATGAACACACAATAACACTGTGACGTCAGTTCCCTATAAAAATGCACTCGTAACTACTGTCTCAATAAGTTCCCTAGGTTCTTGACTGGATAGTTAACTTCAAAACATTATTGCATGTTAACACTTTCTAAGTATGACAAAGCGTACTAGTAACGTCAAATGAAAAATTTTATGGCAAAGACTAAGTTAAAAAGCAGATTACTTCTCAATAAATGGTGTAATCCTAGACTTTTCCAAGTACGCAGAGTTTCAACTTCAGCTGAATTATCATGTGGTATACATCGGATCCTGTAAGGCCCACTGATGATCAGAAAGAATTTGTGACTCAAGTGTTTCTTCTATGTTATTTTTCTCAGTGCCAGCCGGCGCACGTGGCTGCCTGTGGTGCAAGTCATTGTCTGTTACCTCTTTGTTGTTGCGCGTCGTTACTTGGATTTGGAGATCTAACTCCTACAATTTCAACTTGTCGAGAGGGCCCTTCCCTGTTTGAATCACTCCAATTTTGGTTAAATTCCGGTCTGTCATCGTGATTATATCGTGTGTCGTCATGTCGGTAGTTTCTGTGGTTTCTTTCTTGTCGGTTAAGTGGTGGAGAATTTCTCCCAGAATCGAATTGCAGGGTGGACCGTTGCGTCTGAAGTTATTCTGTCTCCCTTGATAGTAATTAATTTGGTTCCCATATTGTCTGTTTCTGTGATTGTCTCTACCATAGTCATTACTGTGGAGAGGTGATCTTTCACTGTAACTATTGTTATCCTGCCAACGGTTGTCATACGGTGGTGTCTATTTTGATCACGATTTGCATTATGTAAGTAGTCTTGTCGTGTCCAGTTATTATTTCTGCCGTCATGAAATGATGGATATGACCTGTAATTGTTGTGTTGCTGTTTTCGCATTCCGTGATTGTCAGTTTCTATTTCCAATTCTTGCAACAGTCCCTGAAAAGCTTCGGTGTCGTCTTTTCAACGTCCTGCCAAAATAATATATCTTACATGTTCCGGCAATTTAACTAAGCAAATACGAATAAGTTCTGAGGGGCTGTACGGATTTGTCAAATACTAATTTTTGTGCACCATGTCTTCAAAATATTTTATGCAACTGGAAAATTCAAACTGTTCAAAATGCTTCATCATTAGGATACTATGTTTTACTCGATATTGAGTAGCTTGAGACCAACATGCTGAGAGGAAGGCATTATAAAATTCTCCTTCACAGTGACAATCGCGAATGACCGAAGCGTCTATACAGGTGCCAAATATCTTTAAAGCCTACTTACAAATTTTCAGGAGTCGCAGTCTTGGGATATATTACAGTACCCTAGGTATCGTTCCCACAGCGACCGCTATGACAAGATTGCAACACACATAGAGGCTTTTTATCATTCTTCCCGCGCTTTGTATGGGAATGTATCGCGAAACAACCCTAACATGAGGCGCTATGATGTACCCTGTGCCAAACATTATACAGTGATCGTAGTCTATGGATGTAGATGTAAAGTACGTCGGAAATGGAAGAGAAAGCGTGTGGAAATGCGACACCAGTGTTGAAGGGAGAATAATAGAGACAAAATTTAGATCAAAAGTTGTACTTTGTGTGGGTGACGCTGTACAGCTTTAATGGAGGTTCAAAACTACATCATGAAATATGCAACTGTATTCTTTCTTAAAGACGATCGATATCGGTCTAGGATCAGACCATTATCGGTTCCAAAGAAACGTTTCAGCTATGTATAGCATATGTAGACTGGAGCTTTGAATGAAAAGGTCTCTGGAACCATATAGTTTCACGGGTTTTCAGCTATGCATTTACAAATTGGGCCAGTAGTTATAAGCTGTAGACTGTTCCATTGCTAATTAGCTGTACTGTCAACCTCAGAAACGCTTCTTTGTGATTGATATCGTGTTGTTGTTGTTGTGGTCTTCAGTCCTGAGACTGGTTTGATGCAGCTCTCCATGCTACTCTATCGTGTGCAAGCTTCTTCATCTCCCAGTACCTACTGCATCCTACATCCTTCTGAATCTGCTAAGTGTATTCGTCTCTTGGTCTCCCTCTACGATTTTTACCCTCCACACTGCCCTCCAATACTAAACTGGTGATCCCTTGATGCCTCAGAACATGTCCTACCAACCGATCCCTTCTTCTAGTCAAGTTGTGCCACAAACGTCTCTTCTCCCCAATCCTATTCAACACTTCCTCATTAGTTATGTGATCTGCCCATCTAATCTTCAGCATTCTTCTGTAGCACCACATTTCGAAAGATTCTATTCTCTTCTTGTCCAAAATATTTATCGTCCACGTTTCACTTCAGTCCTGAGACCGGTTTGATGCAGCTCTCCATGCTACTCTATCCTGTGCAAGCTTCTTCATCTCCCATTACCTACTGCAACCTACATCCTTCTGAATCTGCTAGTGTATTCGTCATAAAAATACTTTCAGAAATGACTTCCTGACACTTAAATCTATACTCGATGTTAACAAATTTCTCTTCTTCAGAAATTCTTTCGTTGTCATTGCCAGTCTACATTTTATGTCCTCTCTACTTCAACCATCATCAGTTATTTTGCTCCCCAAATAGCAAAACTCCTTTACTACTTCAAGTGTCTCATATCCTAATGTACTTCTCTCAGCATCACCTGACCTAATTCGACTATATTCCATTGTCCTCGTTTTACTTTTGTTGATGTTCATCTTATATCCTCCTTTCAAGACACTATCCATTCCATTCAACTGATATTCCAAGTCCTTTGCTGTCTCTGACAGTTATACAATGTCATCGGCGAACCTCAAAGTTTTTATTACTTCTCCATGGATTTTAATACCTGCTCCGAATTTTTCTTTTGTTTCCTTCACTGCTTGCTCAATATACAGATTGCATAACATCGGGGAGCGCTACAACTCTGTCTCACTCCCTTCCCAACCACTGCTTCCCTTTGATGTCCCTCGACTCTTATAACCGCCATCTGGTTTCTGTACAAATTGTAAATAGCTTTTTGCTCCCTGTATTTTACCCCTGCCACCTTCAGAATTTGAAAGAGAGTATTCCAGTCAACATTGTCAAAAGCTTTCTCTAAGTCTACAAATGCTAGAAACGTAGGTTTGCCTTTCCTTAATCTAGCTTCTAAGATAAGTCGTAGGGTCAGTATTGCCTCACGTGTTCCGGTATTTCTACGGAATCCAAACTGATCTTCCCCGAGGTCGGCTTCTACTAGTTTTTCCATTCGTATGTAAAGAATGCGCGTTAGTATTTTGCAGCTGTGACTTATTGAACTGATAGTTCGGTAATTTTCAAATCTGTCAACACCTGCTGTCTTTGGGATTGGAATTATTATATTCTTCTTGAAGTCTGAGGGTATTTCGCCTGTCTCATACATCTTGCTCACCAGATGGTAGAGTTTTGTTAGGACCGGTTCTCCCAAGGCTGTCAGTAGTTCTAATGGAATGTTGTCTACTCCCGGGCCTTGTTTCGACTCAGGTCTTTGAGTGCTCTGTCAAACTCTTCACGCAGTATCATATCTCCCATCTCATCTTCATCTACATCCTCTTCCATTTCCAAAATATTGTCCTCAAGTACATCGCCCTTGTATAGATCCTCTATATACTCCTTCCACCTTTCTGCTTTCCCTTCTTTGCTTAGAACTGGGTTTCCATGTGAGCTCTTCTCCAAAGGTCTCTTTAATTTTCCTGTAGGCAGTATCTATCTGACCCCTAATGAGATAAGCCTCTACATCCTTACATTTGTCTTCTAGCCGTCCCTGCTTAGCCATTTTGCACTTCCTGTCGATCTCATTTTTGAGACGTTTGTATTCCTTTTTGCCTGCTTCATTTACTGCATTATTATATCGTCTCCTTTCATCAATTTAATTCAATATTTCTTGTGTTACCCAAGGATTTTTACTAACCCTCGTCTTTTTTCCTACTTGATCCTCTGCTGCCTTCACTACTTCATCCCTCAAAGCTACCCATTCTTCTTCTACTGTATTTCTTTCCCCCATTCTTGTCAGTTGTTCCCTTATGCTCTCCCTGAAACTCTGTACAACCTCTGGTTCTTTCAGTTTATCCAGGTCCCATCTCCTTAAATTCACACCTTTTTGCAGTTTCTTCAGTTTTAATCTACAGTTCATAACCAGTACGTTGTGGTCAGAGTCCACATCTGCCCCTGGAAATGTCTTACAATTTAAAACCTGTTTCCTAAATCTCTGGCTTACCATTATATAATCTATCTGAAACATGTCAGTATCTCCAGGCTTCTTCCATGTATACAGTCTTCTTTTATGATTCTTGAACCAAGTGTTAGGTATGATTAAGTTGTGCTTTGCGCAAAATTCTACCAGGCGGCTTCCTCTTTCGTTTCTTACCCCCAATCCATATTCACCTACTACGTTTCCTTCTCTCCCTTTGCCTACTGACGAATTCCAGTCTCCCATGATTATTAAATTTTCATCTCCCTTTACTATCTGAATAATTTCTTTTATTTCATCATACATTTCTTCAATTTCTTCGTCATCTGCAGAGCTAGTTGGCATATAAACTTGTACTACTGTAGTAGGCGTGGGCTTCGTATCTATCTTGGCGCCAATAATGCGTTCACTGTGCTGTTTGTAGTAGCTTACTCGCATTCATATTTTCCTATTTATTATTAAACCTACTCCTGCATTACCCCTATTTGATTATAACCCTGTAGTCACCTGACCAAAAGTCTTGTTCCTCCTGCCACCGAACTTCACTAATTCCCACTATATCTAACTTTAACCTATCCATTTCCCTTTTTAAATTTTCTACCTGCCCGATTAAAGGACCTGACATTCCACGCTCCGTTCCGTAGAACGCCACTTTTCTTTCTCCTGATAAGGACATCCTCTTGAGTAGTCCCCGCCCGGAGATCCGAATGGGGGACTATTTTACCTCCGGAATATTTTACCCAAGAGGACGCCATCATCATTTAATCATACAGTAGAGCTGCATGTCCTCGGGCTTTCAGCCGTTCGCAGTACCAGCACAGCAAGGCCGTTTTGGTTAATGTTACAAGGCCAGATCAGTCAATCATCCAGACTGTTGCCCTTGCAACTACTGAAAAGGCTGCTGCCCCTCTTCAGGAACCACACGTTTGTCTGGCCTCTCAACAGATACCCCTCCGTTGTGGTTGCACCTATGGTATGGCTATCTGTATCACTGAGGCACGCAAGCCTCCCCACCAACGGCAAGGTCCATGGTTCATGGGAGGGGGGGGGGTGATATCGTGTACAGAATTGAATATTCATTTCAGTACATGATGATGAGCACACACAAGCGTCTCTGAGGTTGGCAGAACATATGTGTCGTCATGAAAAAGTCTGCAACTCAAAGCTGCTATTCCAGTTGTGTAAATGGATAGCTGATTTTTTTTTTTTTTTTTTTTTTTTTTTTGGGACCAGGTGATGGTCTGATCCTAGAGCAATATCGCTCCTCTTTAATAAAGAACAGTGATACAGCTGTGTACTTCATAAAGCAATTTTCAACCAAAAGTGGCAGTATCTACTTCAAGCAGAAGAGGATTTTCTATCCTACTATGGAAATAAAAGTAAAGAAAAAGCTGATGATTAGTGATTAGTCTTTTCTGGAGAGTAAGGCGCCTAAATTTGGTGTGTAAGGAGGGAAGACTGGAAAGAGCTGCAGGCCTTTGAAATTGTAGAGGTGGCAGAGAGTGGAAAAATAAAGTCAATACACAGAGGGAACAAGCCATAGTGCTGAGGAAAGCGATGGAAGAAAGGCAATAATTGGAAATAACTGGACGTGTAAAAACTAACAGGATTGGGCACATCTGAGGAAGCGCGAAGGAATTACAAATGCAGAGCTGGGAGTACAGTTGACTTCTTATTCACGATCTGAATTGAGAACATTGCACATATTTTTTTAAAAATGAATTTTTCGTTAGCTAATTCGTGTGTGTGTGTGTGTGTGTGTGTGTGTGTGTGTGTGTGTGTGTTTGTGTATGCCAGTAACTAAATTTGGACTTACATTAACTTTAAGATACACTGATCAGCCAGAATATTATAACCACATGCGTTTAGGCGGTATGTTCACCTTAGTTACTGATAACAGTGGCGACACTTGGTGGCAAGGAAGGAATGAGGTGTTAGTAGATCGCTGGAGGGAGTTGGCAGCACACCTGCGCAGACAAGCCACCCAATTTCCGCCATATCCGAGGAGGGGAGCGATAGGTTCTGTCTCCATGTTCAATCACATCCGAGATGCATTCGATCAAGTTCGGATCTGGTGAATCGCATGGGCCAGCAAATCAACTTGAACTTGCCGCTGTGTTCTTCGAACCACTCCATCACACTCCCGGCCTTGTGATTTGGCGTATTATCTTGTTGAAAAATGCTATTTCTCTCGGGAAACATGACTGCCATGAAGGCGTGTATGTGGTCTGCAACCAGCGTACAATACTCCTTCATCATCATGGTGCCTTGATCGATCTCGACTGGACCCATGAATGCCCACGTGAATGCTCCCCAGAGCATAATAGAGCCGCCGTCAGCTTGTCGCCGTCTGGCGTTGCAGGTGTCAAGGAGCTGTTCTCCTGGAAGACGACGAATTCGCGCCCTCCCATCGGCATGGAGAAGGAGGTATCGGGATTTATCAGACCATGCAAAGGTCTGCCAGCGTCAAGCGCTGATGGTCACATGCCCATTTGAATCGTAGTTGCCAATGTGGTGTTGTCAACATTGGCACATGCATGGGTCGTCGGCTACGGAGCGCCATCGTTAGAAGTGTTCAGTGCACTGAGTTCTCAGAGACACTTGTACACTACCCATCATTAAAGTCTGATGTTAGTTCCGCTAAAGTAAGCCGCCTGTTTTACCAGTCTGCCCAGCCTAAGCGTCCGACAAGTCGTGCAGCTTTTGGGAGACCCGTGATGAGCCTCCAGGCCATCACAATCTGCTCTCGATTAAACTCCTACAGATCGCGCGCCTTCTTCATTCTAGACACGGACAGCGCGCTCACTGATACTACATGCACCGTGGTGTGTCTGGTCGGCAGTCACTGCTCGCCAGAGGTAGCTGCTATCGCCTGGTCGGGTTTATGTCGGTAGGGCGTCGGTGGTCATAACGGTCTGGCCGATCGGTGTAGATCCAAATATAGTGAGATATTTGACGAGAAAAAACTTAGTTCTTGTAATCAGCTGACAAGTTCTGTCTCATAATGCGATATTACGATTGTAGTCAACGAAACCAGAAAAGAGCTATTTAACAAGTTAACACTACCAAGGCGTACACGGACGTATAATAATGGTCGGAAAATCGCCGCGGTGTGGCAACTGTTTCATCTGCGCTCATGTCCCAGTCTGCGAGCTCCTTGTTTTACCATTCAGAAAGAGGATAACTTCCTGCATCGATTGGGAAACATTTTCATTGGAGGATCAGAAGTGTATTTGCGCATTCCATCGAAATGGTAACAAATTTAGCTTCAGAAAGGCAATCCTACCAAAAGCAGATTAACATAATCTGTTGTCCCATTACTGTTTCGTTATGATGTGACGTTCAGCCGTTCTAATAACAAAGAAGGATGCTTAGGATTTAACGCCTGTTTGATGACGAGTCCTGAAGTTCGTGGTGGGGATATTTGGGGCAGGTACTTACCTTAATTGATTTAGGGAAGCCGTGTGGGAACTAAGCGTGAATGGTCAGAAGAGAATTTGAGCTGCATTCTTCCCGAATGCGAGTTGTGATCTGCGGATGTATAAGCACATATGGGACCTTATTATTTATTACCTATTGCTGGGCCATTGTAATATTATCTAAAATTTTTCCAGGATTTAGCCATTTTTTTCTTGAGATTCTTAATCATTTGATTGTTTTGTTGTAGTCTTATTATCTTGTGCTGATATTTTCATTTCTACATATCTTCTGTGCGAGGACTGGACACACCTAGAATCATCGATATATTTCAGTATTTTTCTACAATTATAATTTTACCTTCCGCTATTCCCATACAGCCTGAAGTTAACCATCCCATCCTAGCGTAAATGTCTGCAGCATATTTATTTCGTCTCCTCATTTACTTTTTTCTAGTACATCATTTCGTTCTTTTCATATACGTTTAGTTTTTAACGTACGTCCAATGCATCATACTTTAAATGTTTTCACTTCCTTATCATTTTACTACAGGCTATGTATCCCTTCAGTACGACGCTCTTCTCTAGATGTTTACTTGTAGCAATTGCTTGAAAATGTGCAAATGTGTATGAAATCTTATGGGACTTAACTGCTAAGGTCATCAGTCCCTATGCTTACACACTACTTAACCTAAATTATCCTAAGGACAAACACACACACCCATGCCCGAGAGAGGGCTCGAACCTCCGCCGGGACCAGCCGCACAGTCCATGACTGCAGCGCCTCAGACCGCACGGTTTATCCCACGCGGCAGCAATTGCTTCCACAGATTAATATTTAATGTCAGGAGCGCTCCGTTCTTGAAGCAAGAATCCGTCACATGCCGCACTGTGCTTCAAATACATTCCTCCCTTCGTCCACTACTGCTTAATCTTACACCCTCTACGTATTAGCGAGTTTGATGAGATACCATACTCATCTGCAGTTCCAGTTTCTTTGGCCTCATGCTCGTTTCAGAACCAAGCACCTGCACTAAGAGGGGAAGCTACCTGGCAAGATTTTTACACTTTGTTTAGAACAAGGCAGTCAGTGAAAGATGTGACAGAAAGCCAACAGCATAGGCAACAGATAAACAGAATCGATTGAAACTGTAAAGAAATGACGATGAAAAACAAATAAATCTGCCTACATTAAAATAATGTATGGTTCTTTGTTGTGCTGATGGTGCAGTTATCAGGCAAGAGAAAAATAAAGATGTTAAATAAAAAAAGTAGAAATTTTATTACGAGGCTTCATCGTAATGGCAAGAAAGAAAAATGTAAGAAACAGTGTATTAAACTCCTGACTCACTATGAAATATTACAGGCCTGTCTCTGTAGCCCAGATTGGTACTGAACATAAATGTGGTCATGCGATTCACGTAAGTTTACTGATTTGAATCCAGCGGCTGGAAAATATATTGATTGTGAATATTTCGCCGGAAACCAGAGATAAGGTGGTCAGTACGTTTTGCGCTAATTTTCTGTACTAAATTCCAAATTTCTTTGCAGTTTCACGTAGAATCCAATCATAAGACACTACAATCGTGAGTTACCCTTACGATGGAGACATAAGCTAGGAGGATTCCTGAAAGTGTTACTCCAGAGGATCAGCCTATTTATTGGTTATAAATATGCCCATTTCCCTTCTCTTGCTTGATTTTCAGTAACAAACACGTCACTATAGGCCTATCTTATAAAGCTACATATCTGTAAAGTCACCCAAGTAAACTGGCAAAACAGCGTTATGTAGAAGGACTTAGAAATCTATAGAACTTTTTTCATATCAGATCCTGTAACCATATCAGTACGAATAAAAAAGGCCTGGGGGAAACACAGGATTTATTAAACGGATTTTGATGTTGCTGAGCAACATTTATACAATAATTTCGAAATGAACGCACTGCCATTTGACTGTATTATTGTTTATTTAATCACTATGTAGGTTTCGGCCTTTTATGCAATTTTCAAGTGATGGAGTTTACGTCATTAACATATATTGTAGGACACCAAGCTCAAAATTGGCCATAAGTTAAGAAAAATATTGGCTCTCCACGAAATGCCAGACGCAAAATCACCTTCTTCTAAAAAGATTCGTAAATAATGGAGGGAGAACATCATATTTAGTAAAAAGAAGAACCAGTTTTTACGAAATATGACGTGCGTCCACCATTATTTTCGAATCTTCTTAGAAAAAGAACAGGTTTTTACTAAATATGACGTGCTTCCACCAGTATTTACGAATCTTTTTACAAGAAGGTGATTTTACATCCGGCATTTCAGGGGGAGCTAATATTTTTCTTTATATATATATATATATATATATATATATATATATATATATATATATACGTAAGTTGGAACATAAATAGTGGCAACACTGGTGTGGAGACACTACGCAGTGGAATCTACTATTGTCGCAGATAGCACACGTTGTTGATATACCTACCTTACCTCTGTGCAAATGGACTCGCCTGTCCCATGTCACCAGCGTGCGCACAGTCGATTGAAACAGTCACTTGTGAGCGAGCTGTGTAATGTACCGGTGTCACTATGTTTTCGAGACAGGAGCAACGGAGGTGGATCAAGACAGAATGTGCCGGAGGTCGTACCGCACTACAGTGTCATCAAGGTCTTCGAGAGGCGTGCGGGGAATCGGCATTGCCGTACAGAACAGTGGTACGTTGGGTAAAAGCCCAGGTCGTCCTACCGTCTCTGAAGAAGAAGTGTATGCTGTTTCCGCGTCAGTGGTCAGTGATCGACGCCACACGGTTCGTGAGCTCGCCCACGAAACCGGATTAGCGCATACGACTGTGCTTCACATCCTGAAGGAACGCCTGGGTGTGCGAAAAATTGCATCACGATGGGTTCCGCATGACTTGACGGAAATGCAAAAATGGATGCGTTACGACGCTGCTCAGACGCACTTGGAGCGCTATGAGCGCGAAGGAGAGGCTTCCTTACTCCGTATCGTAACACTGGATGAGAGCACATCGTACGAACCAAAACTGAAACGCCAATCCAACGAATGGCGTCATTATGGATCGCCGCGAAAGTCGAAAGTGCGTCAGAGCCCAGTATGGTGAAAGTTATGGTGATTCTCGTGTACGACTGTGATGGTGTTATCCTAACGCATTACATTTCTCGACAGACCGTCAATGCACAGTATTACGGTTCGTTTTTAGAGTGTCACCTACGACCAGCTTTGCGAAAGAAGCGGCGACACTTTCTGCGCAACCCACTCACCATTTTGCACGACAATGCGCTGGTGCATACAACGCAAGCTGTGGCTGCTCTGTTCGGTCGATGAGACTGGGGAGTACTGTACCATCCACCATACTCCCCGGGCTTAAGACCTTGTGACTTTGATTTGATTGCGAAGATGAAGGAACCATTTCGTGGCATTCGCTTCAGAACTCTTCCAGAGGTTCGACAGGCAGTAGACCGCTCCATTGGCACCATCAACAGAACAGGCTCTGCTAACGGTATACTATGCCTTCCACATCGCTGACAACGGGTTCTACACAACGCTGATGACTACTTTGAAGGACAGTAACAGGCGCAGACATGTAACTCTCTTGTATCGGTTGTGAATAAATAGTTGCCACTATTTAAGTTCCAACCCTCGTATATCCACATCTAGTTACAACAGGGTTTTGTTGGTATATTTCGTGGGGAGCTACTATTTTTCTTAATTTATGGCCAATTTTTTGATGTCCTACAATATGTATTAATGACTTAAAATCAATCACTTGAAAATGGCGTAAAAGGAAAAACCCTGGGTTGTACTTAAATGAACAGTAATACAGTAAAATGGCGGTGTGTTCATTAGAAAAAAACGTGATTTACTGGAAGAGGAAGTCGTTCAATTTTGCTACATGCAAATGAAAAGAAAACGAGATAAATGACAACTGCAAGAGTAAAGAGGAGAAAAATAGGTAATCAGCTATTTGATAATAAAGGATTTCGGCTTTTAAATACTTTTGAATATGTAAGTCAATTAGTAATTAAAAGAAAATGGCAAAAATAAATAAATAAATAATCCAAAAATGCAACAGGTACGGTATGAAAACATTATTCTTCAAAATAGTGAAATAATTAACAGAATGACGGAATTTAGTATCTACAAATCAATAATTGGACCTATTTGGCTTGTGTTTGGGCTCTAACAAAAACCAGTGAACACAATTTCTAAGGTTCTGAAAACAAATTATTTCGGAAAATATATGCTCGAATCAATGGAAACAATGAACGGTGCCTACATGCAAATGAACATGCAAATAATTTCACACGTAGAGAATAACGGAGTCACCAGTAAAGAAAAGCGGATGATAACCTTTTTTTGAGAAGACACTACAGGATAGGGTATTTTCTAAGAGTGGAAGTAGTAGACAATGAAAGAGAAACGGTTTTATGATGTTGCACTAATCTGGAAGTAACCAGCCAATATGACTGGAATGAAAACTAACAACAATGAAGAAAAGATACGAACGGTGAATAAGAAAAAAAAACCAAAGCCCAAATATGTCTGCTAATGTAAGCTACAATAAGGTAAGAAACACTTATAGCACGTAACTCGTCACGTGAAAAGTTTTACAAAACATTCAGACAGTTAGTAAAATGAAGTAAACCATAATTTAATGAGATACTGTCGAATTAATTAAATTAAGAAAGGTTTTAGAGACTAAATAGTTGTTCACAGTATTGTCAACTATGTCAGAGGTAATATATTTCTTTTGTGAATTATGTCAGGCGTAATAAATTGATGCACCTCTAAGATAATCGGTTGGATTAAAAAAAGGAACCCCTGAAAGACTACTCGAATCTAATGCTGCTTAACTATATTATGGGACATTCCTTATCACAACTAATTATCATACAGATAAAAAATTTAAATCTATTATCATGCCACCAAATGAATGTCAGCTTTACGTTTGACCAAAGAGGGAGATTCTGTTATTGAATTTGAGAAGCGTTTTAAAATAACGAAGATTTAGTTATAGAGACTCCTAGATATTCCAGTTGTTATGTAAGGTAACCAAAACATATTCTGTGTTTTCATTTGTGTTCCAACTGACTAATATTTGATGGTCTTATGGAAAAATTATTAATCTGCATACTATGAAAAAGTTACGTGAAGTAAAGAAAACTGTTGAGGAAAAATTAAACTATATTCGGACCGAGAACAAAAGTAATCTGCCCATACAACCGAAAATAAAATCTGCAGTTAATGTATACACATGATTAACCCATCTGGTATTGTACATTTTAAGACATAAGCAGCTATATCTATGTGCACCCTTCATATGGGCATCAATCACAGGAATTTTTCAGGACGACAATGTACAGCGTCACTGGATGGAAATTGTTGTGATAATTTGAAGAGAATTCTGAACAGCCCCACTGAAAGATTTCTTACGACTTCTTGGTTGTTAAGTTGTTCATTTCTTTCTAAGTAATTTCGCTTTCAGTTTATGAACTACACACACATTTCCTTTTTGTCGACCTACAAAGTTGTTTCTTTTTTGCGTGAAGTCAGTATTTGTGATACTCACGTTTAATCGACGAAGTCAGTTTCTGCTGAAATCTGTTGCTATACAAACGCCACTATGCTTATAACTAACCGTCTGTAACTCTCAGAAAGATGAATACTGGACATGAAAGTGATTGACACTTCGACAAAGACAAATAACAATGAAAAATGTTTGTTATAACTTACGTGCAGGTGTGCTTCTGATGAATCCCTCAAAGAGCCGAATTCAATACTGGGAGACCATTAATCACGGCAACTCATGGAAAAACTGCTGTATTATTCTGTGCTGTCCTATGGAGCTGTTCTTCTGGATTCTTGTTACAAGAGCTACAGTTTGGGTCGGACGTTACAAGCAATAGCTACAGCGGCTCTTATGGTGAAAGATAGGTGAAATAGCAGTTTTTACTCTGTTCGTGGGTGACACAGGCGCAAGAGATTACAGGTACGAGAGGCTGAACACTTAATATAGATGCGACAGGAACAACCAACTTCACTATCGACGAAAGATTAGAATTTAATGTAGGTGTCCTTACATAGCATGTTATTTGCTTAAGGTAATAGTGTAGTAGGCTGAAAAGATTACAAATGGTTCAAATGGCTCTGAGCACTATGGGAATTAACATCTGAGGTCATCAGTCCCCTAGAACTTAGAAGTACTGAAACCTGACTAACCTAAGGACACTACACACATCCATGCCCGAGGCAGGATTCGAACCTGCGACCGTAGCGGTCGCGTGGTTCCAGACTGAAGCGCCTAGAACCGTTCGGCCACACCGGCCGGCGAAAAGATTACAGATTAGGTGTACCTTCGAAAAGGCAATTTGTCTGCTGCAACAGCTGGATAATAAAGTTCGTTTCTTTCTCAACTCATCGGTGTTTCAAAATCTTTTCTCTTTGTTTGTTAGCTCATCCACCGTCAAACATGTTGTCCACAAACCTGCCGTGTCACCGCACAGGATGCAATGTTTGAGCCGTCGCGTCTGTCGAATATCCGTGGATTTACAGCCGTCGTCTATATTTGCCACACATTAATAACCTGTTGCATTGTCGATATATCGGTACACATGTTTCCACTTCCCTGCCTGTGCCGCTGACCTGTGTCTGCCAATGGTTCCGAAACGGCCAACAGCGCGAAATTCCGGTTTAACAATGTATGTACATGTCCCATATTTCACAACGACAATAGAAACCCTTTAATTGACGTTCTACAATTTACAAGCTACGACGTTGTTACTAACAAATACCCCTTGACCGTCTTGTTGAAACTGATAAATACGTCAATTGTTTTCCATTTTTACTACATCTGCAAACCGTGAAACAGTAACAAGGAAAGAAGTCCCACTGATAAAGTAGCTAAAGCAACAGGAAGGAAATAGAGTAGAAATAAGTGACTAGTCGTTACTGTTTAATAAGATAGCTTCTTAAATGTAATTAACATACACAACATCTGTTGAGCGGAGTTAGTAAATAGCTTTGGGAAGGCACCTGTGGCCAGAAATGTACCGTTGGGATGTAAAATAAGTTTAAAGATCGTTGCGAAGGCATCTGTGGCCAGAAATGTACCGTCGGGATGTAAAATAAGTTTAAAGATCGGATCACTTTCAAATCTGCCGCTGCACACTTCTCGCACACGAACTGAGAAGATGGTGCTGCCGTCAGTCCCCTGGACATATGCGCATCCTATTTGCAATCACTGCTTCAGCATTCTGCTCACCAGTCAATTTGAGTGTGGACGTTTTTCTTTTATGATGGCAGCCATGCTGAAATTGTGCCTTGTGAGTTAGACATGTGATCACAACTTGTCCATAGAATTCGAAAGGTTTCATGTCGTTCCCAATGACTGTGAACGTTCTACCTCTACATCTACATTTATACTCCGCAAACCACCCAACGGTGTGTGGCGGAGGGCACTTTACGGGCCACTGTCATTACCTTCCTTTCCTGTTCCAGTCGCGTATGGTTCCACCTAACTCCGAGTGTCGCTGCAACAGCACGTGGGAATTGCATATCATTGTTATTGGACATTATGACCTGTTTAGGTACCGTGGCAGTGTCTCAAAAAGGTATAGATAACATCCACAACCAACCACCTATTAATAACATTTTATTGAAAATGCATTCTTTTCTGTTGTCAATAAAATAATACTGAAAAGAGAAACTGAGCGGAAATTATCTACGAGAGCTGTTTATTGTTTGACCTCGAGCTGTCCGTGAGTAATATAATTTCTTTTCATGTTCTTTGCTACAGATGAGTAGCACATGTGAACATGATCGTCATCGTTCATGAAGCCTTCTTCTGTGTGTCATTTCCAGTGCTGTTTAGTGATCCAGTGGATTCATGACAGAAGTTTCCAGCAAGGTTAACGGAATTTGAAAATTCCAGTTGGCAGCACTGCTAACCCATAGAGGCATATGAATCCAGGCCCAAAAGGAAAACCTGTTTCCATTGTTGTGCGCTTGACGTTATTGCAGAACTTTCAGGTGATATGTCAGTGAGGTGTTGTTAGTGTACGTGGGGCTCGTGTTTTGTGTATAGCGTACTGCTTATTTTCAAAGCGCTAGAAATGAATCTTATACGCAAAATACAATCGAATAAAATGGACAGATTTCTGAAAAACAAGCATGCCGTCGAAGAATCCGATTCTGGAAGTGAACAAATGCTAAGTGTAAGTAAAAAGGAAAACAGTGGCCTAAGTTGAATGAAAGAATGGTATATTCTATATAGAATCAGCTACATACCATCCAACGAACGTGAGTACACGAATAGCTAACAGCTCAGTACACACCAAATAACTGGATTCCACAACACTACCGCAACCTCAAGTGTATATTGCTGACATACGAAGTTCAACTTTTAGTATTTTGTTTAATAACTGCCTCTCACACAGTTGCAGATGACATGATGTTCGCTGAGTAAAAACGACAGCAAAGAAAAAAAAAAGAAAAAAAGCACACAGAAAATATGTCGCAAACAGCGACAATAATTCTCAGAAACATGCTGTAACATACAATAAATATGGTAGTATGAAAATATCCATAGAAAACTATATTTCAAAAAACGAATAGTGAAAATGTAATAATGTGTCACTGTGTGTGTATAACCATGCTATTCTCTGCATGTTTTAGATTAAAAAATCCACTGATGATGGTGCTATTTGTCGCGGAAACTAGTTTGGGAAAATAAAGAAATAAACGAATAACAAGGTGTTTTGCATCAAGGCAGACTCAATTTCTGATATTGTTGTTTTTCATTCCCGACGTCCATGGCGAGGTCCGTCTTTGCAAACACGACACCATGCAGCGCGGTACCGATACGCCCAACAACATGCCGAATGGACCGCGCAGCATTGGCATCATGTTCTCTTCACCAATGAGTGTCTCATATGCCTTCAACCAGACAATCGTCGTGTTTGGAGGCAACCCGGTCAGGCTTAACGCTCTAGACACATTGTCCAGCGAGTGCAGCAAGGTGGAGGTACCCTGCTGTTTTGGGGTGGCATTATGTGGGGCCGACGTACGCCGCTGGTGGTCTTGGAAGGCACCGTAACGGCTTTACGATAGGTGAATGCCATCCTCCGACCAATAGTCGGAAGCATTCGTCTTCATGGATGACAATTCGCGCCCCCATCGTGCACATCTTGTGAATGACTTCCTTCAGGATAACGACATCGCTCGACTAGAGTGGCCAGCGTGTTCTCCAGACGTGAACCCTATTGAAAATGCCTGGAATAGATTGAAAAGGGCTGTTTATGGACGATGTGACCCACCAGCTACTCTGAAGGATCTATGCTGCATCGCCGTTAAGGAGAGCGACAATCTGGACCAACAGTGCCTTGATGAACTTGGGGATAGTATTCCACGACGAATGTAGGCATGCATCTATGCAAGAGGACGTGATTATGGATATTAGAGGTACCGGAGTGTCCAGCAGTCTGGACCACCACCTCTGAAGATTTCGCTATATGGTCGTACAATATGGAATGTGTGGTTTTCAGGAGCAGTGAAAAGGGCGGAAATGACGTTTATCTTTATCTCTATTCCAATTTTCTGTACAGGTTCCGGAACTCTCGTAACCGATGTGATGCAAAACTTTTTTGAGATATATATATATATATATATATATATATATATATATATATATATATATATATATATATAAACCGAAGGTAATGGATCAATGTGACCTGAAAAGACATGCAGTATGCCTTGCAGACGTGTGCGCATATCGTACCGTCATATCAGTGAGTTTGAAAGAGGGCGCATTATTGGTATGAGAGAATATGATGCACCAGTCCGGGAAATTGCTGTGTTTCGTGAGTGTAACGGGTGTGTGAAGAATGGTTCACGGAAGATTGTAGAACACGACGAGGTGGGTCAGGTCGCACCAAACTCGAGAAAATCGGCACCTTATCCGAATGGTATTACAGGACAGATCTGCGTCCTTCTCGGCTCTGGCGCAACAGTGGAACGTACACTATTCGGCATGAGTTAGGTGCGCGTCGTCCACTTCTCCGTCTACCTTTGACGAATGTGCAGAAACATGCTCGGTGGCCATGGTGCACGGAAAGACGTCTGGGGACATGAACGGCATCAGATAGTGTTCCAGAAGAATGCAGGTTTGTTTGAAAATGACGATCGCATTTGGTTCGCTAGAGACAGGGGGAGGGCGTCACAGTGACAGCATTCATACAAGATACACAACGCCAACTCAAGGCCTTAACGTATGGGGTGCTATTGGTTGAACCACAATCACTGTTGGTGCGTATCAAGGGACTGTGACTAGTGTGACTTACGTGAATGACGCCCTGCGACCTGTAGCCAAACCCTGCCTGCACAATACACCACATACCATTTTTCAGTAAGACAAGGCACGGCCACATGTTTCTGCACGAAGACGTGCGTTCTTGATGTCACAGAACGTCAGTCTTTGGCCTGTCCCGCCAGATCAGACTTGTCTACAATCTAAAATGTATGGGATGCGGTGAAACGACAAGTACAGCGCTGTGACTCAATGCCAACGACCACAGACGAACTTTGGAACCAGTTAAATGCAGCATGGATGTCTACACCACAAGACGGTATTCCCGCCTTATAAGTGTCGGTGCTATCACGCATGGAACAAGTTATCAAGACCCAAAAATGGTTCAAATGGCTCTGAGCACTATGGGACTTAACTTCTGAGGTCATCAGTCCCATAGAACTTAGAACTACTTAAACCTAACTAACTTAAGGACATCACACACATCCATGTCCGAGGCAGGATTCGAACCTGCGACCGTAGCGGTCGCGCAGTTCCAGACTGAAGCGCCTTTAACCGCTTGGTCACACCGGCCGGCTATCAAGACCCAAAGAGGACCCTGTGACTATTGGACAACGGGACACATGCTGATCCGAGGTCACTGAAATGCTAATCCTTTCTGCAGAACACACTAATGAACACGTGAGTATGAAGGTCCTATTTCTATTCGTTGAAAGTATTCGTCTTTTCTCTGAACATGAGTGTATATAACGTATTAGCTCAGAGGCAGCTTAATGTTCACATCGATAATGCACTAGGAACAACATGTGTAAACACTTTCGTAATCAGGATTTGTGAAATTTTCTTGTCTATAGAATGAAAATGAGTAGACAAAGTATCGTGAAGGACCATACGATCTGCAGATATGCAATGTATGACGCCCGAATGTTGCGGCTTGATGCTGCGTGTGGCACGAATGCAGACACTATGTTTGCCACGCGTTCCTAGATAAACGACTCTAACGTGGAATGATGGTGCAACACGCCGACTGAGGTTTAGACAAAAATTCCAGATTTCGTGGCGTAGCTATGTCTAGGATAAGTTTTCAATATTGCTGAGAAAATGTAAACCACCCCTACAGGACGATCGCAAGTGTTTGACAACGATCATCACATTGCCTCCGTACAAGGCGATTGTCGGCCTACTGTTATGTCGCTGCCGATTTAAATGAGAGGTGTCAGGAACAAATTTCTAAAAGGACTACACGAAGAAAAATGTAGTCGATGACGCCATTGCTTTTGGTCACTCACTGTTTGACTCCTTACCATCTCTTGCTACGTTTGATTTTTGATTCTTGAACTTCTCTTTTAATCTTACAAGTCCTTTAACTGCCAGCCGCATTCCCATCGATTTGCAGAAATCTAAACACCACATGCAAAATCTCTGGTCCACTGTCCATTACACGTTCTTTTGTAGGTTATTTTTATCATTGATAAATGAAATTAAATTAAGGGGACACAATTTACTAGGAAAAGTTATTTAAATAATTGAACAAGAGAGGGATAGCAAAATCTCTGAATTTGAGAGTGGTTATTTTAAGATTTTGATGAGTACAGGTCTCATATGCTTAGCCTACGAAGCAATGTCGGGACTGTCCATGTAGCGAGTAGCAGCGTTAATCCGCTTCTCTGAACTTCTCTTGCTGGTTGATATCGGAATCCTTCTGAGCTTCTGCAAGGGGTTGTTGCTGGGGATTTGTACTTTATTCGCCAGGCTTAGAGTGCAGATTCCGTGTCTCAGAGAATTTCTCGCTTGTGGCTACAAGTACAGTCATTACCGAGAATTCGCAGGGGGAGAACTAGACACCCTGTGTGCGTAGTCTTAGGCATAGCCTATTCTGTTTTGTTAGCGCAACAGTAAGTAAGATACTCTCACGGAGCTCTTTTCTTTTGGTGTAACCGCCATTACGTGTGGCTGGGTAAAAATCAGAATATACGTCGCTCTGATGTTATTAGCAAAAATTTCCTACACTGTTGGCAAAAAATGGTTCAAATGGCTCTGAGCACTATGGGACTTAACTTCTGAGGTCATCAGTCCCCTAGAACTTAGAACTACTTAAACCTAACTAACCTAAGGACATCACACACATCCATGATACTGCTTCTTCCAAGTACTGTCAATAAATTGTCTGTAACGTGCTAGTTACCCTTAGCTGCAATTACATTAGAGTAACGTCGTTTGTAGGAATAGTAGCCGTATTAAAGCTTACCTCAAGTCCCTTACTCGGAGTTCTTGCGGTGTCACGGGAAGCCTCACGCGCCTGCACAGCCAGGACCCAATCTCTCTTTGTGCTGTTCTTCGCGTGAGGCAAATTAGGCAGTGCACTGTTCCGCAGAGTTATTCGGAAACGTGAATGGGCCTACTATCCGACTGCGTAGCAGAGGTCGCTGACGCACGCCTGTGCGGTGGTGCTCTGTGAGCGTAGTGTTAGGCACAGCCGATTCGAATTCAGGAGGGAGAAAGAGGTGTGAATTTTATTTAAATTCTATAAATGAAGTTCAAGTAGGGCTGTTCAACATATAAGTGGTTTATTCAGTGAAACTGCATTAAACTGCATATGCAATAATTATTGAAATTTTATCCAATTCATTCAACAATCACATACAAATTATTCAAATAATCATAAACAAAAGTAAAAAATTTGGGTCGCCAGATACTGTGGAAAGTATCATAAAAAAACAACAAATATAATTGAATTGGCACTAACAGCTCACAACAAGTGAAATATATAAGGTGCCTGCCCTGGTATTTGCCTTTTAACATGAGCATTGTATGACTTCATTCTAATTTAACACATAAATAAATTACACGAGACTGGTTGACCTGGTGTAATAAATGAGGAATGAATAATAAAAAATAAAAAAACAGCTGAACATATGACTCTCTTAGCGGGCAAACGAGAATACTGTGTCTTGCGTCTTTATGAGCGTCTAACACATTGCAAGGAAATTGAAGAAAGCGAAAGAAGAATGCGCAGCTAGGAAAGCGGGCGTTTTCTGTATTACCATGTTCATAGCGTGATCGGTGTGGCGGTGGAGTTGGCTGATTGCGTGCGGCTGCATCAAGACTCTGCCGGCGACGTCTAACATGCCCTACGCTGAAAATAGAGACCGAAACCTGCTACTGGAAGTTGTTATTACTGGACGACGGTATGTGTCCATCTGAAAGTGCAAACCTACGTGAAACTGCATTAAACAAAGCTCAAAACTGTTCTAACAGTACTACCGTCATCGGACATGTAGTAAGTCAAAATGTGATCCTAAGCTCTTGATAACGCGCACAGTGAGTGAAGCTCGCCTACTTGGATCTAACAAACTTTGCTCTCTACGCTGTTTTCGACGAATGCAAAGTGCATCGTCTCATGACAAGTGATAAGAGAATCGTTGCGACTTATCGGAAGCAGTCAAGAGTGAACTCCTGCCTCCTCAGAAGCAAAATTCGGAATGCCCGAAATACTAGTGCGCTCCTCGCACCTCGAGAGAGAGAGAGAGAGAGAGAGCCGCTCCCCTCCAGCGTGATGTCTCCGCCCTTCCGCAAATTACGTATATCAAAACCAACGTTAGATTCTTGCCAATGAAGAGGTCCGTTTCAAAATTTCCTCCCTCCTTGCCGTCGCATTCCGCGAGGAAAGGAGAGCGATACCCTGTGTGAAACAGTGTATACAAATAAACCAAGACTTCTCACTTTGAGTATTGCCGCTACGTTCCCAGGTGTTTTGCTCGCGGGAAACGGCCAAAATTCCCCGGGCCACTTGAGAGTCTTGGACCCCAAGTCGTGTTGTTGCTATTCAACTCGCCGCTCTGTCCGCATTACCCAGAATCGTGACAAATCTGTTTTTTGCTCTAAGTTTGTAGTTTCCGCTTCCTCGGGCACACGTGCGAAAGTCCACGGCTTTCCTTGGCAGCGTCTTCGCCTGTCGCTAATCCTCTGGGGGCCTGCCCTCTGTGAAGCGTGCCGACATGGGCGCGCTACCACCGCTCGCCCGTGGGCGCACTACCTGCGTCCATCTGGTCGCCGGGCTTCCCAGCTAGGAACGCATCAGAAGAATTCCTTTCATGCACAAAGTGTACCAAGTTTGCAAAGAGAAGAATGATAGCCCTTTACCGAAGCTTAATGACACAATAATTCACTTCCATCACACTTCATATATTGCATTAAACTAATGACTGATTTTAAAAGCAATTATCTCCTTTAATTAAAAACACGAAAAGCTTTGACGCTTTTCACAGACTGTAGCGCCTAGAACCGCTCGGCCACCCCGGCCGGCCTGCAATAGATGCTGGGCCCAAGTACTGCTGGGACAGGAACTGAACTAGAGAGATTCGCAATAGATTTTAGATCAGACATTCGTATTAGAAAGGACAACGTGAAGATACGATCTTCATTTTTGGGGAGGGGGGGGATCTAGCAAACGGTTATCTTAGATTATCAACAAAGTCTCACAATTTTCCGTTTGCGTCTTTCGTTTTGAGCTCAGTTGTAACACTTCCTGTAAATGTAGTGTAAAAAAGGTACGTTGTTATTTTTAACACAGTTTAAACTCAGTGGGAAGTTTATAACCTCAAGACTGATGTACAGGGCCTATGAAATGTGGAGCTAGCAGCAAAGCACAACAGATTTTTCCTCACACTCAACAAAAAATTGGTGCTTCTGATTTTGTGATAGGTGTTGCGTCAGGCATAGCACGACAAAAATATTTTTGAACAGCTGATAAGTTTTATGTGTTTCGTTTGACTTTTTATTGTATGCAGCGTATCAGCTCAGATAACAAACGCCGACCGCGATGGCCAAGGGGTTCTAGGCGCTTCAGTCCGGAACCGCGCGACTGCTACGGTCGCAGGTTCGAATCGTGCCTCGGGCATGGATGTGTGTGATGTCCTTAGGTTAGTTAGGTTTAAGTCCACAGAAAGCTTTTGCGCAGATTATATCACCTCACAGGGGACTGTAGGTTGACGATGGTTATTGGTAGTCTTCTGCAGAATCGAAGATTTTATGTCTCCCTAAATGGTAAGAACAGTAGATGGCGACTGCAGAAGAATGGCTTACCACAAGGAAGTGTACTTTCTCTCATCCTTTATAATGTGTACACTAATGACCAACCTATACCTCAAGATGCAAGGCTGTTCGTATATGCTGATGACACAGCTGTGGTGGTCCAGGGTCCAATTTTGATGCAACATCTGGAAATCTTTCTATAGCGCTTGAAGAACTGGCTCAATAGTACGACGCCAATGACCTCAAGCCAAACCCTGACAAAACCCAAGTATGTACTTTCCATCTGCGCAATAGAGATGCTAGAGTTGAGCTCCACGTTACATGGCAAGGTAAGAAGCTAAAGCACTGTCCAACACCTAAATACCTTGGGGTTGTACTTGACAGAACGCTTTCCTTCAAGCAGCGTTGCCAAAACACCAAGGCTAAAGTTTGCTCCAGGAATAACATCATCCGCAGGGTGACAAACTATGAATGGGGAGCTCAACCATCAGTACTGAGAACGTCAGCACTTGCTCTGTGTGTTTCTGCAGCAGACTATGCAGCGCCAGTATGGGAAGCATCTGCACATGCTAAACAGGTTGATGTAAGTGTAAATGAGACAATGCGAATTGTTACAGGCTGTCTCAGACCCACACCAACGGGTAATTTGTACCTACTTGCTGGAATTGCCCCATCCAAGATCAGAAGGCAGGTGGCAGCAGACGCTGAGAGAACAAAGAAAGAAACAGATTCTCGACACCCACTGAATGGGCACGTCACTCAGGCTCGGAGGCTTAAGTCTAGAAATAGCTCTATTGCAAGAACCAAGATCTTTGACGGTTCACAGGAAGATAATAGAGTCCGTAAACGGGAGGATGAACAAACCGCACTGCAGATAATACCAAAAGAGCAAATGGCACCTGGAAACAAACTTCCTTGTACAGTGTGGAGAACACTAAATAGGCTGAGGGCTGGTGTACCCAGATGCAAAACTAATCTGTGCAAGTGGGGACTGCTGACTAACGATGACGACGTTCTTTGCGGATGCGGAGAAGTACAAGACGAGGCACATCTGCTCATGTGCCGACTATTGCCGGAGCCCTGCAGTTTTAGTGACCTGCTGCAAGCCAACGTCAAAGCCGTAGCGGTGGCTAACTATTGGAAAAATAAAATTTGATCTGGACAGGGAAAAGTAAAGTAAAGTTAGGTTTAAGTAGTTCTAAGTTCTAGGGGACTGATGACCTCCGCTGTTGAGTCCCATAGTGCTCAGAGCCAGATAACAAACCTATATTTTACAATGGAAACTCCCCACAGCCGCACCACCCTCAGATTTAGTGGTAAGGTGACTCAGTGGATAGCCCGCCAAAAACTGAACGCAAATCAAGCATGAAAACAGGCAGGTATACTGAACTGAAAGAAAAGAGAAACAATAATTGGTCCAAGAACAAGAAATACAATAAAGAGAAATATGCTACAGCAACGGCGCCGTGGGTAAGTGCTAACCGTATTTGACATGCAAGCGGGCGAGACGTGTTCGGAACTCCCTCGTGCCATTACAATTTTTTCTTCCACAACATTACGAACTGTCCTCCCAGTCACCGAAAGTTTGTACTCGTTCTGTAGTGTTGGCAGTTGTCATATTATACACTGGTTATAAAACACGAGGCATGTGGTAAGAATACATTACCGTGCAAAGTAAACGTGATGAATAATGAGAACAGGTGAGGTATCGCACAGACGTCTCAGAGAAATGAAAACAACAAATAAACGAGTGTGAACTATGTTACAACAAAGGAATTCAAGATTCAAGACTTTCAAAACGGAACGCAACTTCAAAAAAGGATAAAAACACTTGTTTTTGCAGAGCACAAAAACTGTGTGATTGTGAAACTGTTACGTTCATTTGTTGTGCTTATGTGACAAACTATTATGCTGTTATCATTTCCTTGGGAGTGATCACATTCACATTCATACGAACACCTATATCGGGCAAGGAGGCGTATGTCACTCACTTAACAGTCGTACAAGTTAGGTGCGTCGATAAGAGATTTCTATCATAGGACTCACTAATGCCTTGTACGTCACACCGGAAGTGTTTTCCAGCGGAGGATTCGATTGACTTGTCGCCTTGTCATGATACGTTTGCGGTTCCCATCCGAAAGCCACTTCCTTTCGGCTGCTAACAATTTAGTTGTGCAGAATGAACTGTCATTTAGGTCCCTACCTTACACCTCGTTGCTGCAAACGGACGTTACACCACGACACAGGCACAACTTTCAATAAAGCGAATAGGGTGAAACAAAATTAGCACGGACGTTTGAACACGATTCGCCCGCTGGGCAGTCCAACACCGTTACCACTTACCCACGACGCCGTTTTCCATCCGCCTTGCTCTATATATTGCACTTGTTGTTTGTGCGCCATTCACTGTTTCTATTTTGCTTTTTTTCACAGTTCAGTTCACATTCTTCCTGTTTTAATGCTTGACCTGTGTTTAGCGTTCGACGGGATGTCCACTGGACCCTCTTATTACTAAATCTGGGGAGGGGGAGGGGGGGAAGGGGGCAGGGCAATGGGGAGTGCCCCTTGTCAGCTGAGTCACGTTGGTTCTAAATCTCGAAAATGTGAGGAGTGTTGCTCAGCCTTTAGTTTGTTAGTGCATTAGAGGAAGAGAGAGATTACGTTATTATATTAGGTGCTAACAGACGACTGATGATGGCAGTTGGCGAAACCGGCCATAGTGAATTATATTGTAATAAGCATCAGGGCAGATATTTTAGGAATAAAATTCCAAAGTTGAGCGTGGAATCATTTATGGACTGTTTCAGTTGATAATTTCTTGCAATTTGATCATCAGTAGAAGGCAAACAAGCCATATGTTCAAACGTTTCAAGAATAAATAAAAGATCACTAGTGCTACTCCTCTAACTTCATTACTTTGAGAAAGATGCTGTGCAACCAGTAATATTTTGCGTACATGAAACTTTAGAACATAGATTATCAATAACTGGAAGCCGTGGAGGAGATTTGTAGAAGAGGTATATAGTCGACTGGATCTAAATGACAAATTGCATAACTATGAAAACGAAGAATTAGAAACATTATGTCCCGTATTTATCCGTGTGAAAGCCATCGATACTCTTTTTTAAGTTGACTTTCAGTTAGACGATGACGTAAATGAGTATTCTGACGATGATAAAGTTCTGTCAGAGCAGAAAGTGATTTTTAATACCGCGAAATACTACGACGAGACGTTTGGGAATGAAATCCAGAAAATCATTAAGTTATTTTTATTTACAAACAAGCACTGAAGATGGATTGATTAAAACACATGTTTCTGATATCACTATCTTCTTCGTCTCTCAGGGCTTGTAAAACTACTTTAATAATTTCCTCAAACGACTTGATGGAAAAGAAAACATGAAAAGAACAAATGACCTCCTCCAATAAGACGAGAGAATTACGAGGCACAGTGACATTTTTGAATACATAACGAACTATAAAATTAAAATAATAATTTTGTAGGTAGTACTTAGAAGACATTTCTGTGTAACACCTGTGAAAATAAAAACCTGTAAGTTTGAAGTGCAGCCGAGAATGACTCCGATGGTGGAGAGCTGTCTGATGTGTCGTCTGCTTAGTTTCTTCTTTCAGAGATTCAGACTGGTTCACTTGTTCTGTCCTAATAGTTCTCTATTATAGGATAATAAAAGAAAATCGTATGAGAGGAGAGGAATAAAACGGCTGGTAAGCGCAATCATAGCAAGACTTTTTCACTCGTAACCGAGTTCGCCTCGTATAATTATAAGAACGTGGAAAGCGCAGCACCGATGCCGCCAGGGAACGGGGTGAATTCCAGGCTCTAAAACTCGTTAGCGTACTTAACGCAGGTAAAGGTTCATTACCTTTCATGAGATTACGCGTTCAAAATTTCCGACAATTACGTCTAGTTTCTCGTTTAAGTAGATTACATTTACCGGAGCCAATCAGCGCTGCGCCCTTTATTCAGTAAAGAGCGACTAACCGCCGAGTCATTCACGCGTTTAAATGTAAAATGTGGGACGTTGGTGTACTGTATTAGAGAAGGCAAAACAATATAGTTTTTTCGGAACCGACACGCTCCTATAAACTTTTCCATACATTACAGCCTTCAACGATATGCGACCGTTTTCTGTCACATATTCACCTTCGACTTCTTTGGCATTCCGGGAATTTCCTGTAACTCAGATTCCAGCAAAAATCTTCGTTGGTGCATCACCGATTCGCCTCACTACGTGTCGCGGCACATTCATTACGTTTTCATTACACTTACCTCTTCTACTGCATGTTGTTCCATGAGCCACTATTATTCTTCCGTTCTCTCTTAGTCACTGACAACATGCGTCTCTCCTTTAATCACTGATTTACCATCATTTTTTGATCTAAAAGCCCACGTCCCACTACCGGAAATCAAAACTAGATACGAACACTGACTGCATACTTGTACCTATCAGATAGGGTACAAAGAGCAGAGATAACACATATTTTAAATAGATCCAAACATTTAGTAAAGCACGTATCAGAACCAAAATACATTAATATAGGGGTTCCGCAAGGTAGCATATTAGGACCAATACTGTTTCTAATATACGTCACTGACTTTCCCAGTAATGTTACTCATGGTGAAAAAATTCTCTTCGCTGATGACAGCAGTATTATAGTCACTAAGAAAACAAGAGAACTCCTTACTGAGAAAGCAAATGAAGCTCCAAAGGAAGTTTATGATTGGTCAATAAACAATAAAGTGACATTGAACGCAAAGAAAACTAATGACATAAATTTCAGTTTGAAGAGGATAAATGAAAAAGTTAAATTAAACGTATATGGCACCTCTATAGACTGTGTAACAAATGCAAAATTTCTAGGAAATAATATTGATTCTCAGTTGAAGTGGTGTGAACACACAAAGGTAGTTGCAAACAGAATGTCATCAGCATTTATGCCCTTAGAATTCTATCATCAGTGTGTAACATGCAGTATCTTTTAGTTACATATTTTTCATATGTACACTCAATTCTTAGCTATGGCATTCTTTTGTGGGGAACAAATGCACAAACTATGAACACAATTTTCAAACTCCAGAAAAGGGCCATAATAACCAAAAATAGTAGTCGAGCTCACTGTAAAGATATGCTGAAAACACTGGGGATTTTAATTGCTCCATGTGAATACATTTACCAGTCAGTTTTACCCATCAAAAATAACATTGGTAATTACTGCACAAACAGCTCTGTCTATGACTATGCAACAAGAGACAGACTCAACTTACATTTACCAAGAAAAAGTAAACATAATACTCAAAAAGGCATTTTCTACCAAGGAATAAAACTGTACAATAAATCACCAAAAGAGATAAAGAAATTGCAAAAATTCACTTATTTAAAAAGGCAGCTAAAATGTACCTGTTATGCAATACATTTTATGCATTGAAGGATTCCTTAGCTAAAACGGAGTAGGAGTTTGATAAAAAATATTATACAATAAATAATAATAATAATAATGATTATAAAATATCCAACATACCACATAACACCTTCCACTTTATGTTTTCTTCCTTCTTTTTTCCTTTCTAGAAATACTTAGCCCCAAGCTATGCATAGCACAATACTAACACCTCTTCCTCTTTCTGAGCTCAACATCTCAATCATTATGGAGGGATGCTGACTCAGTTTTGCAGGATAGCTAATGGGAAATTGCGGTACAGCAAATGGCCCAGAGATCACCAGTACGCGCGCGCGCGCGCGTGTGTGTGTGTGTGTGTGTAGTGAGTGAAGCGTTATGAACCAGTGTGTATATAGTGTGTGCTGTGACTGATAGCGAGATATGAGTGAACAGTGTGGCATTCCAATATTTAACAAGTCATTTGTAAAAAAAACCAGGATTAAATCTAATGATTGTCTCTAACTAGAAGTCTGTAAATACATGTGTATACGAATTAGCTTATTTTAAATTGTTCTAAATTTGTAAATACTTTGACATGTCCTATATCCTTGTAAAAAGAAATCTACAGATGCCATTTCCACATTTACGTTCATATATTTTGTTGTGAACTTAGTCATTATTTTCAGCTGCCTTAAATAATAAAAGGAAACTATTTAATTATATCTATAATTTCATTGTAAGTATATACTATATACACAATATTTGGGATTGAAAAAACTAGGCTTTGATTTCTGGTACAGAAAATTAGACACAGAACATATTTTTTTAAAATTATATACTACAAAACTATTTTACTGGAACGAAGTGCGAACCTGAAGGTAACGTGTGTACAAAACGTACGCTCCATTCTGAAAATAAAATACTTTACAGACAGCATTTGAGATTTAGATTTTGTTACTTTTATGCTTCTCTGTTACAAAACTTTTTTCCATCATTGTAAGAAAGGTGATAAAATATTTTTGCATAGCTAGTAAGATAGGAAACAGATTACCTACTATTTGCGCAATAAGAAACAAATAATCATCTCTCAGGAAGAAAATATGTTGTATCAAGGATTAAATAATCAGAACTAATTTCAGCATTGGGATAAACATGAACATAAAAATTCGTATTATAAATCTGTTTCAGAAACAGTACCAATTATGGGTGATTTATGTGCTGGCGAAAGCTATCGCCAGCACTCCAATCGGCGAAGAGGCTGCGAGAGGATCGATAGTAGGCACCACAGATAGTGAACCTATCAGGAGAGAGGCTAAAGACAAACTTGCAAGAAACGGGCCTCCAGTGCCCTCGCGACCGCCAGTATTTCAATCGCCGCCGGGACCGGAGAGCCCAGTCAGTCATCCAGTGAGTCACCGAATCGATTCACTTGCAGTCGCAGACAGTCGCAGTCGCAATCAGAGTCTCAGTGTCAGGCAGCACATAGCGACTAGAGAAGTGTGCAAAGCGCGACATGTACTTCACCAGCAGCGAGGCTAACGAGGACTATTATGGAAGAGCTTGTACCACAACACCTGGACTCTCTTAAGTTAAGTAGCTCCCTGTTTATGTTAATAAAGAACCATGTTAATACACGCATGCAGTTGTTATACAAAGAGGACACGGCCCACCAAACACTGTACAAGCCTACAGTGACAGCCAGACGACACAAAAATTTATTTTGACGAAATTGTGCTCAGATGTTGGTAACTACAAATAAAATTGACCCCCATTACAGTTTCAGCTAGATGGACTGTACTTTAAAAAAAAATTATACCAGATTTCACCATCATTGGGCTTCCAATGCCTGCAACTAGTAATCATTACGATTTCAGCGATACACTAAACTTGTGTGTAGATTTTCTCAGCAACGACGCAGCTTTGAACGAAAAGCCGAAATTTATGACGATTTTAAAGAGAAACTGAAAATACAAAGACTCACTGAAATTCGTGATTCACAGGAACGACTGGCATCTTCTTGTTACCGGTGGCCATTTGCCAGTACTTCCGTCCGTCTAGCAGTGATCCGTCAAACGTGCCTGAGTATCGTGTTGATAACTGACGAATGTGATTTTGTAATATTACTTAAAAACTTCTGGAAATGACGCAGAGCCCGCTTCCTCGAAGTCTGTCATTCTTGAGAGCATTGTTACACAAAATCTTAGTTGTTCAAACACAGTATCTTTATCAGTTACATCTACACTCTCCACACCAACATTCAAATCTTCCGGACATCGTCAATCGCCATGTATGCCAGAGACGTGAGTCGAGAGTCAAAATCTCTTTGCTGAAGTGGCGAGTTGTCTAAAGATCATTTACTCTATCCTATCAAAAGTCTTCGGATACCTGTTAGTGGGCATGGAACGAGTCCACCATTCGCCTTTATGAAGGCTCCAATTCTGGTGGGGGACCTTTCAAGGAGGCGTCTGAATCTCTGTCGAGGAATAGTGGTACATTCCTTCTCAAGAGTCGAGACTAGGGAAGGTAGTAATGTTGAACGCCGGTGTCTTGAGCAGAATCGACGTACCGAATCAACCCAAAGGTGTCAGGACTATGGACAAGTCAGTAAGTTTCAGGAATTTGTCCATCAAACAATGCCTCACAGATGCTGCTTTATGGCAGAATACATTTTTATGGTGCCAGAATTATTGTCTCCGACCTGATCCCGTAGTGTACACAGTACACAATGCTGTAAAATCTGTTCGTATCCTTCCGCATGTAGCGTTTCAGTGTTGCCATTACACTTGATAGCAGGTAACGTTCTCCAGGCATCCGCCTAACCCTTCTGTTGTGACTTACAATTCGCAATTTTTCAGTAACGCAACTTTTATTGTTGTAAGTTCATAAGGTTGACGACTGAACATACAAACGAAAGGTAGCAATAATGATGACAGTAAAAGTCTCCTAATTGAGGCAAACAAACGTTCACTTCTAATTTTCCACAAAGGTTCGTGGTAACACTCTCACACACTAGTAACAGTCTAATTCCGAGACGAAGACATAATAGTAAACGGTCGCAGTACACGAGGTCGGCATCCGGCGTAAACTGAACTTCAGGGCTGGTTCTAGCCCCTAAATAGCTGTCTGCAGCCAGTCAGGCCTTGGCGTAGTGATACTTCCTGGAGGCCGTGGCTCGAGCTCCCCCTGTAGGAAGTAGTGCTCGGAATGTCTGTTTCCATTATCTTGTATGTAAATACACTCCTGGAAATGGAAAAAAGAACACATTGACACCGGTGTGTCAGACCCACCATACTTGCTCCGGACACTGCGAGAGGGCTGTACAAGCAATGATCACACGCACGGCACAGCGGACACACCAGGAACCACGGTGTTGGCCGTCGAATGGCGCTAGCTGCGCAGCATTTGTGCACCGCCGCCGTCAGTGTCAGCCAGTTTGCCGTGGCATACGGAGCTCCATCGCAGTCTTTAACACTGGTAGCATGCCGCGACAGCGTGGACGTGAACCGTATGTGCAGTTGACGGACTTTGAGCGAGGGCGTATAGTGGGCATGCGGGAGGCCGGGTGGACGTACCGCCGAATTGCTCAACACGTGGGGCGTGAGGTCTCCACAGTACATCGATGTTGTCGTCAGTGGTCGGCGGAAGGTGCACGTGCCCGTCGACCTGGGACCGAACCGCAGCGACGCACGGATGCACGCCAAGACCGTAGGATCCTACGCAGTGCCGTAGGGGACCGCACCGCCACTTCCCAGCAAATTAGGGACACTGTTGCTCCTGGGGTATCGGCGAGGACCATTCGCAACCGTCTCCATGAAGCTGGGCTACGGTCCCGCACACCGTTAGGCCGTCTTCCGCTCACGCCCCAACATCGTGCAGCCCGCCTCCAGTGATGTCGCGACAGGCGTGAATGGAGGGACGAATGGAGACGTGTCGTCTTCAGCGATGAGAGTCGCTTCTGCCTTGGTGCCAATGATGGTCGTATGCGTGTTTGGCGCCGTGCAGGTGAGCGCCACAATCAGGACTGCATACGACCGAGGCACACAGGGCCAACACCCGGCATCATGGTGTGGGGAGTGATCTCCTACACTGGCCGTACACCACTGGTGATCGTTGAGGGGACACTGAATAGTGCACGGTACATCCAAACCGTCATCGAACCCATCGTTCTACCATTCCTAGACCGGCAAGGGAACTTGCTGTTCCAACAGGACAATGCACGTCCGCATGTATCCCGTGCCACCCAACGTGCTCTAGAAGGTGTAAGTCAACTACCCTGGCCAGCAAGATCTCAGGATCTGTCCCCCACTGAGCATGTTTGGGACTGGATGAAGCGTCGTCTCACGCGGTCTGCACGTCCAGCACGAACGCTGGTCCAACTGAGGCGCCAGGTGGAAATGGCATGGCAAGCCGTTCCACAGGACTACATCCAGCATCTCTACGATCGTCTCCATGGGAGAATAGCAGCCTGCATTGCTGCGAAAGGTGGATATACACTGTACTAGTGCCGACATTGTGCTTGCTCTGTTGCCTATGTCTATGTGCCTGTGGTTCTGTCAGTGTGATCATGTGATGTATCTGACCCCAGGAATGTGTCAATAAAGTTTCCCCTTCCTGGGACAATGAATTCACGGTGTTCTTATTTCAATTTCCAGGAGTGTAGCTTTAGCATGGTGCTTTTGGTACGCCTAGGGGACAGACAACCTCATCCTCTGTGGTGTAATACGGGTTGCCGGCCGTCAGGGGCTACCTTGGGTCCGGTATAACACCTTCCATTGGATTGCCACTGTCCAGTGGCGTCGCTTCCTACACCACCTCTAACGTCACTTAGCACTGACTGCAGAAATGAGTGGTCTGTGAGTAACTGCTCGACCATCGTGTCACATTCTTTGTAGCTCCCTACGGAGACGTTGTGCTAGCTTTCGAACTCACAGATTATGACTTCAGTTGATTTCATACGATTTGTTTGCAAACACTATTCGCAATGCTCGATGGTCCCTGTCCGTCAATACTTGAGATCTGCATGATCTTTGTTTAGCATTTTCGCTTCACAATCGTGTTATCAACAGTCGACTGTAGAAACGTTGAAATGGCCCTGATGGGTTTGTTACACGGGTGACACCCAATGACGTGTCTACGTCCCAAGTCATTGAACTCTCCTGACCGTCTCGTTCAGCTGTTACTGATTGTCTAGTAACTACAAAATACCCTCCGCCTCATTTTATAATTGCGGGTCCACCTCTCGTGACATATAGTGGTCAACTCCGCATTACATAGTGGTGTGCGGATACTTTCGGTCATATTGTGTAAGCTGCTTGGATGGGTACAGAATGAAAGAATGAAGAGGTTGAGTGCTGGTGCAGACGCTCATGGAGTAACGTAAAGCAAGCTTCCAAGTGTATCGTTCTCATTCGAAGGCGGATCTCCATCAGCATTGGAACTTTTCCTCAGTCCTTAAGATACTGTGGAGACGTTTACAATTTCACCCAGAAAATTTGCTAATCGTCTAGTAATCAAGAGTTATAAGCCAATTCCCATCATATCCCACTGATCAAGTACCACTGATGAAGACTTCTTCCATCACCACTATTCGAATCGATCATTTCGGAATGAAGGGAACTTCGGTGCTGGTGGTGGTAGTTGTGGTGATGGGGTAAACATTGCAGAGGGTGTAATTTACAATATTTATGTAGAGATGTAGAAGCTTGAGCACGATAGACTCGTGTGGACAGCTGGATCAAATCAGTCTGCGCATTAAGTAGCTTAGCAATATCTACTAGAACAATAGCATGCTTCATTTGCCACTATACAGGTGTTCCTTAACGACTAAGACCCTAGAGGCTAGTCAACTGTAGCTTCCAGTTACTATCACGATTTTAACCATTGATTCACATACCATAACTTTGATTACGCACCGAGCTGTAATCATCATTTTAGGATAAAATAAATTGGTTTCAGTCTTTCCTCTGAGAGGAGTTCCTCGCAACAGGGTGTCGGATGACGATTTACAAGAAAAGTGAGAGCATGACGGCTGCAGAATACGGCGCAGGCTGCTATTGGCGCCCCTGGAGTCGAGGAAATCGGCAGCGGAGGCGGAAATGGAATTCGTTGCCACCTGACTGTTCCCAGCACTCCCGTTCCTGTTAAAATATCGTCCTGAGCCTCTACTACAGCCTCGGTGATGGCACTGCTGCTACACGTACCTGATACATCTTTGATTTCCAGACGGCCATTAATAATTTTTATGACTCATGAAAAGCATCAGGAAAACGTAGAATAGTTTCGGCTGCTACAATCTAGTATGCGCATCAGAATAAAGCAAAATCTTTGAAGTATTCATTTTGACGTGATTTTAAGCAGTAGTTGTACCATAAAACTCAGTGAAAATAACACAGCTTTTAGTTGCATATAGCTTACTATTATCTGACCGTGAACTTCGAAACTTGTTGGGAGCTTTAAGGTCTAGTTGCTAATTATTTACATGTTCTACAGATATCTTCCGTGATTTTCATATCAAAATAATGTAGAACTTGTCATTTTATAGGATAGATATATAAGTTTACTTTTAACATTATTGAACATATTAGTTTTCATTCTTACTGATACAATTACACTTAAAGCTAGGTTTTTTCTGCAGTCTACCCGTTTCTAAATAAAAATTCCGGAATGGAGTAAGAGTTCTCCTGAAGAAATTATTTTAATACAGATTTAAAACTTGCTTTGCTACCTATCAGACATTTTATGTTATCATGAAAATATTTTTTGTTGATACATATTGATCTCTTTCCTAATCCACTTACAGCTTTAATAATTTGTGAAGGCCACTTCTTTTGTTAGTGCTGTATTCTCCTCAAATCGTAATAGGTTAATTATGATGAGATTCATTTCAGAATATATTTAGCTTAAGGAGGAGGAGTGGACTCAGAATTAACCCATGTAGAACCGTGATTTCTTCCCAGTGGCTAAAATTTTCTCTCCTTCCAAAATTGTTTGAATAACTTAGCAAAATTTTTTACATTATGCTTAATGTGATCTAAACCAGTTGTTTGAAAACCATCAATTCCGCAATGCTTAAGTTTTTCTAAGACAGTAGCTTGATCTAAACACACAAACACCTTCGAAAGACAACAAGTAATATGAGTTGGCGATATTTTATTGTTTAAGGCTTGAAATAGTTGGTAAGTTAATCCATCAATAGCATTCTCAATCGAAGAAGACTTCTGGATTCCAAAATGGAATGTTCCACTTAAATATGAGACTACATTTGAGTACGTTACTTCGCCGAATAGTAGGGGAAATAGACAATAATTATTTAAGTAGTTTTACGTCATCTTTCTTATAAAAAGGTTTAAGAATAGCATATTTGAATCTGTCTGGAAAAATTCCCTCTACAGTCACGCATTATGAATAACACGAAGGATATTACTTGTTTAATTGGAACAGCTCTTCAGAATTCTGTTTGTAATTCCGTCAGCTCCTCATGAGCTTTTGTTTTTGAGAACTTTTGTAATTTTAATTTCAGTGAAGTATACACTCTGTGTTCGTCATGCTTGTACAAGCATGTCTGCTAATTACTTGTTTTATTGTTTTATATGCATATCAAAAATCATATGTGACAATGCTCATCCTAAAACTTCTCGCTATTTTCCTAACAAAGACTCAAGAAAGCGGTACTTTACAGCTTAACGAAAAATACCATGGTGAAAAAAATGATGGTATCTAAATTCTTTTAGTATATGTTCTCAAATAAAGACAGTTATATTTCTATAGGAATATGTACCTTCCAGGAGTTTCGTCGTCGTCGTCATCGTGTTTTTGAGAGCTGCTACTCTCTCCACAAAACAGATGTCCATCTGAGTTTAGGAAAACTGTTTCACTTCAAACTAGATCTAAAAGCATAATGTTTTAAGCTGTGAACTGATTCAAGTGCTTTTTGCAAAATTTTACTTCCTATTACACACACAAAGAGAACGTAAGATTGAGAAAACCCATGGCTAACCATTCTCTCTGTCCGCTTTTCTACTTTGGGAACATTTCCACATACATACCTATTCTGCAAGCCGCTGTATGGTGCATAGGAGGGTGTACCTGGTACCATTACTAGTCATTTCGTTCCCTGTTCCACTCACAAATGGAGTGAGGGGAGGAAGACTGCATATATGCTTCTATACGAGCCCCGATTTCTCTTATCTCGTCTTCACACTCTTAACGTGTGATGTACATCAGTGGTGATAGAATCTTCCTGCAGACAATCACAAGTGCCGGTTCTTGAAACATTCTCAGTAGTGTTTTACAAAAAGAATGCCATCTTCTCTAATGGGAATTCCTGGAGCGTTTACATAAAGTTCGCATGTCGATCGGACCTGCCGGTAACAAATTTAGTGGCACGCTTCTGAATTACTTCTTCCCTTAATGACATGATGGGGAGTCTTGAGACGTACTTGGCAACTGACTACAGCACTGTTTCTACATGCAGCCTCCTTTATAGATCAGCTTCACTTTCCGAGAATTCTCCCGGTCGACTGAAGCTGACAGTTCCCTTTGCCTAATACTGTCCTTCCCTTTCGTACCGCTTTGCGACTCTCTGCCTGCATATTTGTTTGACGTGACAAGCTGTAACGGGACATCTTCCAACATATTTTTTCTCAACAGTAGTAGTCGATACCAGCAATAATAGTGACTTGTGCAAAACTCTAAACATATTTCAGCCGTTTTTCTGAAAAATTCATATAATTTTGTGTACAATATGTAATATATCAAGCTAAAATTTATCAGAAGCAGTTACTTTATTTTCGCTGTTACAGTCGATATGTACTAGCTCTGAATGTACAGTTGGAACTTAGTTTTAGAAACATTTGAAACTTCAAAGTATTTGACAATCTTAATAATAGAAATTGTAAACCCTTTCGAATATTGTCATTAGCGCAGAGCGAAGGAGTAGTTAGCATGCCTCTGATGTGATCGGACGTAGTTTTGTATTTTGAGCGAACAGCAGTGCCAGTTACCATTAGTTTTCTTATTAATAACCTAGCGATTTTTTAAAAATGAACATAGATAAATTTCTAAAGGAGGAAAGGAAAGATAAAATCTCACCTCTTCTCGACGTTAACGTTATTCGAGATTGATGCATATCGTCATCTTCGAAAAGGTATAAGTATTTGCCTTCATTAATAGAGACCCACATATTCATACAAAAGATTACGAGATGTCACGATTGTCGAATTACTTTTACGGAAGTTTAAAGTATTGGAACCAGTGGGACAAAATCACCAATGTTATGAGATAAACATACAGTTGAAAAATATTGTATACCTGACATGTCAATGACATCAGTATCCTTTGATATACTTCACAAAGACGTACCTTTCCTTTTTGGTTATGTTTTACATTTATTTCACAGTAAAGCAATTTATTGATTAATTTTTCAATTTCATAAGGCTTATTCTTTAATTCCATTCTCCACTAGCATCAAAGCCCACGCTCATAGATATGCTGGTGGCGCAAATCTTGTTCCGAACAGTTTATTTCATCGTGGCTGTCAGGTAGTCGTAAGTCTTTAAATTACAATTTCAACAACTGCAGCTGCAGCGGTTGTTGCCGTGCCCATAGAACTTCTGTCGATGGACGAGGTACCCTGATCACTTTCTTCATTCATCGCCACTTTCAAATGTAATCTGTTTCACAACATCTTAAAGTTTTTGATCCATTATTTTAGTGCCACGACAATATTGCTTTCCATTAATGTTACCGTATGCACACTCGATTTTTTGATGCTTTGTGCAAATCCTTAAATGTTCTTAGCGAAAGACTGGTTTGTTTTTAAATGAAGATTTTTCCTAATTATCTCGTCTGGTTTTAAGTCGCAGCGATAGGGAGATTATCTTAGAACAGGAAACATCTTTTTCGTAAAACAGTGCCCACGATCTATAAAGCCAAGGATTACTTTGCGTTAACCGTTCATAATAGTTCTCGCTACGACATATCTTCTCGACTACGAGATATATTTTCTCTGTGGGAAGCAAGGGGGGAGGGCTTTAATTTCTTCAACTGATTTACGTGGACCATTGTAAGCAAAAAATGCATTGCTTTCGAATTGTGGAGTAAATCGTTTCTGCTTACGCCTTCACGTAATTTGTAGTGTTCACATTGTCAGATTTTTGTAACGGAACAGTGATATCTTTCAGTTTCCATTCTGAACAGAACATTGTTTCTACCACTCTCCTCTGAAACTGTACGTGTGTTATCAGTAACTATAGTAAGGTAATTAGAGATAGGTATTATTAAAGAGCCTAAAAAATTAAAACAGAAATGCAACGCAGCCTCTCTTTAAATTTCTTTCTCTCTCTCTGACGTAACCACACATTCATTCTCTTGCTATTACACCACGTAAGATACTACAGTTTCTGTCAAATGATGAAACTTTTCTTTCAAAACATGGGAAGTATGAGAAGGAGGCTGAAATATCACCAACAGCGATGTGTGACATGTTGTGCACTGAAACAACTTATATGATTCTGCCACTCTTATAACACATTATAATCTCCAATTTAATGCTGTGTTTCAATATCAGCTAAAATAGAGGGAAATTATTCAGGTAAATTAACTGACGCCCTCTTGTCCGAGTATACTGTCACCTAAAATGTGCCATACTGTAGTCTGTACACCAAAAGCACAACGCATTGGAGGGTATGGATCAAAAAGCCATCTATCATAGGATTGGTCCTATATGTAAGTGGGTGAGAAGGACCTTCTCTTCCCTGTTGCTGGCCACCGCGGTTGTACTGGTGTCTTTATTAGCTGTAGCTTACTGACCGTCACTCGGACTCATTGTTTTTCCTATTCTCGCAGAGGAACGGTATCTGAACCACCTTGGTTATTGGAGAGACTTGGGGCAGTTCCAGATTTAGTGCGGTGTTGGAGAGACTCCACATTTGCATACGTTTTTGATTCAGTGTTTATTACGAAATTTTAAGTAAACGTTAAACTGTATTGCTGTATGCACAGATGGAGCTAAGAAGGCGGACTCAGTTGACCATCTTGTGGTTTTCTCTGATCGTGTCCCCAGGATACGGTTATCTAAGCAATTTATTGTGTGTGACGGTGAGTACATTCAGTTTGAGGACACTGAACCAGATGAGACTGCAGAATTCTTCTGCTCCAATTTCCTGAGTGTCCTCCAGTCGCTTGTTCTTATTAAACAAAGTTTTCCAAAATATTCGAGACGCATATTTCCTCCTATAAAAGCCTCAGGGAGAAGGTGTCAAACTGCTGAGTACCAAGCTTACAGCATTTCAGGGAAATAAATTAAGAGACGTGCCATCAGGTAGGTTTGGGTTGGCACTTTTCCCGCAGCAAATGTATCTACTTCGTGCTTAACATGGATCCCACATGTACTCGATACTCGGAGACGATTTGGGAAAATGTATTTCATGGTATGGCGAGCAACGGTTTGTTATGGTGGTGACGCTGGAACAGCGTGGATCTCACGTGCCTAACTCAACATAAATGAGGATCTCACATGTCTGCTGCACCATGGATTTGCCACTGAATGTTAAGTATTGTCTGCATCACAAAGACTAGTCATGCGCTGGTTGGTTGATTTGGGAGAGAGGACCAAACAGCGAAGTCATCGGTCCCATTGGCATAGGGAAGGATGGGGAACGAAATCAGGCGTGCCCTTTTCAAGGAACCATCAGCGTGGAGTGATTTAGAGAAATCACGGAAAACCTAAATCAGGATTGCCGGACGAGGGTTTGAACCGTTGTCCTCCTGAATGCAAGTCGAGAGCACCAACCACTGCGCCACCTCGCTCGATCTGGTCATGGGGCAGGCCCTGCCGGCAGCTGTGGAAGATCGCTACGGTGATGCACATTTCGAGCTGGTCGTCGACCTTATTTAGGTATTTGTTTCCATCAGGCCCTTTCTTACATCGGACCAGGGCTTCACGCATGCACTACCAATTTTACGTAATTTTAATATGACAATTAGTATTAAAGTGATTTGACTGTCTATAGCGACAGTGTGAGTAAGTAACGCTGACTGTGAGCAAATGAAATTAATAATGATAGTGATAGTAATAATAATAATAATAATAATAATAATAATAGTAATGAAAAATTGGAAAACCACACTTAATATCCAAACAAATTCAAATAATATCACATCACAGCCAATACAGATTAAGCGTGGAATATACCAAGGAGACTCATTAAGTCCTTTCTGGTTCTGTCTTGCTCTGAAGCCACTATCCAATATGCTAAATAATACAAATTATGGATATAATATTACTGGAACATACCCACACAAAATCACACATTTGCTATGCATGGATGATCTAAAACTACTGGCAGCAACCAATCAACAACTCAACCAGTTACTAAAGATAACAGAAGTATTCAGCAATGATATAAATATAGCTTTTGGAACAGATAAATGTAAGAAAAATAGCATAGTCAAGGGAAAACACACTAAACAAGAAGATTACATATTGGATAACCACAGCGACTCCACAGAAGCGATGGAAAAAACAGATGCCTATAAATATCTAGGATGCAGACAAAAAATAGGAATAGATAATACAAATATTAAAGAAGATCTAAAAGAAAAATATAGACAAAGACTAACAAAAATACTGAAAACAGAATTGACAGCAAGAAACAAGACAAAAGCTATAAATACTTATGCTATACCAATATTGACCTACTCATTTGGAGTAGTGAAATGGAGTAACACAGACCTAGAAGCACTCAATACACTTATACGATCACAATGCCACAAATATAGAATACATCACATACATTCAGCAGCAGAAAGATTCACATTAGAGGAAGGAGGAAGGGGATTTATCGACATAAAAAACCTACATTATGGACAGGTAGACAATTTAAGAAAATTCTTTATAGAACGAGCAGAAACTAGCAAAATACACAAAGCAATCACTCATATAAATACATTGGCTACACCATTGCAATTTCATAACCACTTCTACAACCCTTCAGATCACATAACATCAACAGATACGAAGAAAGTAAATTGGTAAAAGAAAACACTACATGGCAAGCACCTGTATCATCTAACACAGCCACACATCGATCAAGACGCATCCAACACATGGCTAAGAAAAGGCAATATATACAGTGAGACGGAAGGATTCATGATTGCGATACAGGATCAAACAATAAACACCAGAAATTACAGCAAGCTTATTATTAAAGATCCCAATACCACAACTGATAAATGCAGACTTTGCAAACAACAAATAGAAACAGTTGATCACATCACAAGTGGATGTACAATACTAGCAAATACAGAGTACCCCAGAAGACATGACAATGTAGCAAAAATAATACACCAAAAACTTGCCATAAAACATAAACTAATAAAACAACACGTTCCCACATACAAGTATGCACCACAAAATGTACTGGAGAATGATGAATACAAATTATACTGGAACAGAACTATTATAACAGATAAAACAACACCACATAACAAACCTGACATCATACTCACCAATAAAAAGAAGAAATTAACACAACTAATCGAAATATCCATACCAAATACAACAAATATACAGAAGAAAACAGGAGAAAAAATTGAAAAATACATCCAACTGAGGAAGTCAAGGACATGTGGCATCAGTATAAAGTTGACATTATATCGATTATACTATCAACTACAGGAGTTATACCACACAATATCCACCAGTACATCAACGCAATACAGCTACATCCAAACGTATATATACAACTACAGAAATCTGTAATTATTGATACATGTTCAATTACCCGAAAGTTCCTAAATGCAATGTAACATATACCGTACAGTTAAAAGGAAGTCACGCTTGATCAAGGTCCGCGTCCTTCCAATTTTTAACCAGACATAACGTCTGAGAAAGGAAAGAAATAATAATAATAATAATAATAAAAAAACACGCAATCAAAAAACACGCATGGTGGACAGAGGAATGTGACAAACTTATTGAGCAAAGAAAGAAAGCATGGCAACAGATGCAATCTCAGAAAAATGAATATAATAGGCAAAATTTCCTGAGTGTAAGAAAACTAGTGAGTAAAAACCTCAAAAGAATTAAAAAAGCACAAGAAGATCAATTCCTTTTGCAGATCAACGAAGACTTCAACAAAAACAAGACTAGGAGCTTTTACAGAACTTTTAAACAAAAAATAACCAAGTACAGCCCACCGACACTCCAATTACAAGATAAAAATGGTAATATTGCACACAACAACAGGGATAATTGCAAAATTTTGAGGGAATATTTCAGAAACCTTCTCAACTGTAAAGAACCAATTGAAAAAATGGATTTCAGCAACTCAACTTCAACAAGTCCTAACTCAGAACCACCCACCGTCGAGGAACTACAATCAATCATTTTGAATCTAAAAACTATAAGGCTTCGGGAGAGAACCAAATTACAGCTGAACTGTGGAAAAATGTCAATAGAAATGCCATAGAATCCCTCCAAAACATATTTGAAGAAATATGGAAAACAGAAAGAATTCCGGATGAATGGAAGATGGCCCTCATTCACCCAATTCATAAGAGGGGATCCAGAACAGACCCCAACAATTACAGAGGGATTTCGCTCCTTGACGTAAGATACAAAATACTGTCTAAAGTCCTTTTGAACAGAGCAGAACCCCAGCTAGACTGTCAACTTGGAGAATACCAGGCAGGCTTCAGAAAGGGAAGATCCTGCCCAGAACAAATTCTAAACCTCAAAAATCTTATGGCCTACCAAAAATCGAGAGCAAAAGCGTATGTCATCACATTCATTGACTTTCAAAAGGCGTACGACTCCATAGACAGGGAATCTCTAATCTCCATATTAAAAGAATTGAACCTAGACAATAAAACTACAAACCTAATTAGAGAAACCATCACCAACACATACTCCAAAATTAAATTTATGGGAGAACTCTCAGACCTATTTGAGATAAAAACTGGAGTACGACAAGGTGATGGACTCTCTCCATTGTTATTTAACTGTGCCCTAGAAAAAATAGTAAGAGAATGGAACAAGAAAATCAATAGTGGAATCCGACTAGGAACAAAAAACAAAGGCATCAAGGTTAATTGCCTAGCATTTGCAGATGATATGGCCCTACTAGCTGAAACATGGGAAGAAGCCAAAGAACAGATCCTCGAATTACAGAAACAAGCAGAGAAAATAGGCCTTAAAATTTCTTTTGAAAAAACCAAAATAATCACAAATATAAAAAAGCCAATGAAATATCTTAAAGTAAGAGACCAAAAGATCGAAATTGTTAAAGAATTCAAATATCTTGGTGAATGGATTAGCTGGAACGCCCTTGAGAAAAAAGCAATAGAATTAAGAAGAAACAAAGTTGAACTAGCCTTTCAGCTTACTAAAAATACTTATAATAAAAAGTCCCTCTCATGGAATTCAAAAATAAAACATTACAACACTGTCATTAAACCAGAAGCACTATATGCAGCTGAGACATTATCTATCACTAACCATGGCCCAATTGAAAGGCTAGAGATCAAAGAAAGAAAAATATTGAGAAAAATTTTAGGCCCCAAATTTCATAACGACAAACTAATTCATACCAAAAATGAAACACTCTACAAAACCACAGAAAAACTTTCGGATACAATGAGGAAAAGAAGAATTGAGTTTTATGGGCACATTCTCAGAATGAACCCGAATAGACTTACAAAAAGAATGTTTGACTACTTCAGGAATAAAAAATCCAAACCAAATTGGTTTATCCAAACAGAGAAAGACTTAAGAGAACTACACATCACAGAAAAAATGCTCACAGACAGGACCGCAAAAATGATAAGCAAAGACAGAAAAGAGGGATTCCAGCTCCAAAATAGAAAGAAAAGAACGATTGTCATCTCTGATGAGGAAAGAAAAGCAAGATCAGAAAGAATGAAACAGTACTGGGCGAAAAGAAAGGCACAGAACACACAGAAGTGATTGATTCAACGTACCCCAAAGTTGGGTGAAACGAAGAAGAAGAAGAAGAATAATAGTAGAAATAGTGGCAGATATAAAAAGAATTTATAGGTGTATAAGGTAGGTGTTTTCAGATGTAGCGAATTCTTGGAAAGGAATTTTAAGGAAACTGCACCTGCCAAGCATGCTGGAAAATGAGGAAGATAAAGATTGGAAAGAAGGATGTGCAACGGTAATGAGCGCATACAGGGACTATGATAATTATTGCTGGTGCTTTAGTATTCTGAAGCTGGAGACATTATTCGGTTCTCTAATACAGAATAATGATGGAGGTTATTTCAGAGCCGTGTTACAGGTGTTGAGAAGAACTTCAAGAAAGTGGCTGAACGATGGAGTCGGACAGAAAGGATTTTTGACTAGTGGGAATGGGTTTTTCAGTCTTCTTGTTCAGATACGTGCGTTAAGAACGAGGAGAAATATGCAGGACAGCGTGCGTTGATAAGACGCTAGAGAAGCCAGAGGATACTGAAATCTCTGCGCTTGTCTGCACACAGCCAGGGTGGCTGTGCATATGGTGATGAAATGTGAACAAAGAGTCGAACATCACAGTTATAACAAATACAGGCATCCATACCCAGTTCCAGGCGCCATGAAATTTTCCGTGAAAGGCCTTGTAGGACACTATCACTGTAGTCAACAAGTGGAAGTATAAGTGTTCGTATAACTTTCTTTGGCAGGTCAAGAACATGGTGAGATACTAATGTCATCTTGCACCTGACTCTTTGCTGAAGGAGAGATGTTGATATTTGTCCCATTTAGGGTTTATTCTTCAGAGATAAAAACAATCCCCACGCCTTGGTTCTGACTTACGTTTTCGGGTAGGGTCCCTCGGTCGTGAAACAAATGCTGAAGTTGTGTAAAGCGCACTCCAGAAGGCTGGAATTTGCCTGAAAAGTTCATGACTCTACATTGGGTCATTAATCGGACAGCCTGCTTTATCTAGAGAATGAAGAATAGGTACTACAAAAATCACCAGTGGACAGCCTGATCACACCATGGTGGCGTCAGTGATCTTGGTGCATAGCACTAGAGATGGTAGCCACGATAAAGCTGGGAAGAACTTATTACATCAAGTGGGTATTAAATTCAAAAGCTTATGTTTATAGTCTGTTTATTTAATGAGCTACCTGATATTTGATATTCATAAGAATGGTTGATGTGCGTCTTTCGAAAAAAGTACCATTTAAATCCGTAACATCATAGTTTATGATTTCTCATGTGATATGGATATATTGTCATAGAGCATATTAAGGAAAAAAATGATTGGAATCACCCAAAGAAACTAGACTGGTTGGGAAGTGGACATAGCATGACGGGTCATTGAAATTATAGGTGTGTCTGAGGTTAACAGATTTGCAGATACCTTTGGACTCCGTTTCAGTTTTTAGGAAACGAGGCCGGGTTCACCATGCATTAAGAAACTTAAGATTCTACAAGATTGTCAGAAACAGTCTCAAAAGCTTGTAAATGGTGTTGCAGGGTAGATTATGCTGGGAAATAGCATTCGATACGTTGTGCCGTTTCCAAGTTAACCCTCGAGAGGGCGCACCTGTGTATAAAGTACACCAACGCAAATAACATTGTCCTTCACAGTCCCATTGTTGTTTTACAGTAGCAAGCCCCTACTTATTCCTGCACTATTGTTTCAGCTAGCGCAGTGAGAAGTTGTGTTGTTATAGGTTCACGTGAGCTACAGTAATTTAAAATAAACTGCGAGTGTGTCATCTTAGTGTACAGAGTATGCCACGCGCCCGGTCATGTAAATAATTTTTCCTTCACTTTTATTTCGTTCCTTTTTAATCCAAGCAAAAGATGACACATAACAAGCGGGTATATCACTGTGCAGGGCGAGATCAAAGCTGACAGACAACGAGCTTGATTGGTTACTCAACGAGGATCCAGAGTTCGACTCTGTACCAGACAACAGAAACTATGACGATTCTTCTTCAGAGGAATTTATCACCCGAAGTGACCACGATTCAGAATCTGATTCTGTCCACGATTCAGATGATGACTGTGAAGAGCCACTCTCCACTGATTGAATTTTTGTTGGGAGGGACAAAACGTGTAAATGGAATAAAATGTCCTAATGTAACTTCGAAAACAAAAAGAAAGAATATTGTGAAAATATTCCCTGGGCCTACACGTATTGCCAGATAGGTCACAAGTGAAACAGAGGCTTCATGGACAGTACTTAAGCTGTAAATGGCTGATGAAACTGACAAATACACGAACATACACATTCAATCCAAGAAAGAATGTGTACAATATTCTAGAGACAGGGGCGCTAAAGAAACTACCAGGTGCGAAATAATAGCATTGTTTGAATTTCCGTATCTCATCTGGACTAAGAAAACAAATCACACAAATCTCATTGAACTGTGGACAGCATATAATACTGGTATGGAGATTATGAGAGCCGTGATGAGCTACAGAAATTTCTGTTCCTTTTACAATGTATCCGTTTTGACGACAAGAGTACAAAGCAAGAAAGAAGAGTAACCGATATACTTGCTGTAGTAAAGATGGCTTTGTGGTGAACTGCAAATATTTTTGTTTCAGCAGATGCTAAAACATTCTGCACTAGTAATACTGAAGTAGATTTAGCAAAAAAAAAAAATAAATCCAATAGCATCATACGATGTTTCTAGTTGTCCCTGTGATATTGTAGGAAGGCTAGTTACCCACACTGAAGGCTATTTCTTAACCTACTCCCTTTTGAAAAAGGGACTAACTGCATCGGCATGTTGAGGGAAAACAAACTCGAGATCCTACGAGAATTTTTATCTGAGAAATGTAGGGCTATCCACTCTTTATTTGGTTTTCAATATGATATGAGGCTAGTTTCGTATGCGTCAAAACAAAACTAGGCAGTTATATTACTTTCAGCTCTGCACGATTTTGGAACCGTTGACGAAGTTACAGGTAAACCAGAGGTAGTTTTGGATTACCATATAACAAAGGGAGGAGTTGACACAGTCGATCAACTGGAAGGTGCGTATTCTGTCGCACGGGTGACATGAATATGGCCATTGGTTCTATTCTGTCCTCTAATGAATGTAGCAGTAATCAATGCTCAAATAATTTTTCAAGCAAATGAGGAAAATCCGAAAAAGAAGAGAAGAATTTTCTTGAAAGATTTAGCACTGTCTCTTATGAAACCTCAACTAGTGGAAAGAGCTAACATTCCTTCATTTACTGCAGACCTTGCGACTTTCCTCTTGAAATACAAAGATCAACGTGTTGAAAGAACTGAGGAGCCTACCACCAAGAAAAGAGGTCGGTGTGTGGCGTGGACGAGCATGAAACATCTACTACCGTAAGGTGTAACTCATGCCATAGCTTTGTTTGCAAAGGACATGTAAAAACAGTGCGTACATGTGAGAGGTGTAAAGCATTTCCTGAAAATGCGCAAGGGCTGCGTTCTCACAGCGGACAATTGCGAGTGTAAACCACCCACTGCCAGCGGCTCCACTTACAACATCGAGGGAAAAATTAACTCGACATCCACGAAAAAAATAGGTCCATTAAGAATAACAGATTGTGCAGTGCCATTTGTTCCCAGTTTATTTTCCAAGCTAATAACGTGTTTGTAAACTGGCATGCGGTGGCGGCGATGACGATAGACACGTCGACGAGGCATAGTGCTTCAATGCTGTTGCAGATAGAGCTCACAGCGGAATGATTCCGCTGGCGTGCACTGCCCGCTTATATAGAGAACGAGTGATCTTAATTACGTAAGGATGGAACGAACTTTGTGATAAATGATACTTCTTCAATATGCAAGCCCTTCGTCCTTTTGTATTGCGATGAAAGAGGGTTTTAGTTCAGTATGTGCTGAAAAAAGTGTTGGAATAGCTGCGGCAATACAATGACGTAAAAGTTTATTATTTGTTTAATCAAATACTAAATTAGCGATGTAATACAAGTTTCTTGTATTTTTGTTTAAATAAATTAAAATTAAACTGTGGTTTAGCTCATACATGTTTCCCTTGGTTGCATGATAACAGCTTTTGTCTACGTGTGTACAATGTGCGCCGTTCACCCGCTCGTGTTACGATAATAGGAGCGCCTGCGCAAGGGTTAATTAACACTGAAATTCGTCAATCAGGGGGTTTCAAGCTCCAATTCAAGCGGCCCGCCAGAGACGGTGACGCCAAATGTATTCTTCGTTCCGTTTCCTAAAACCGAACAAGAGTGATATACGAATTGGACATTGCACGGTGGTAAGGATCAAACTCGAGCCGAAGGCTGAGCAGTCTCGTACGCTATCGTCTACGCTGTGAGGACAACTGACAATAACTGTATCTGGCGCACTGCTTGAATTTGCGCACGCAAGCGCTTCACTGGCTAACTACAATGCTAATTAACTCGGAAACGGTGCAATGGATCGAATCTACCCGGCGAAACCCTTACAAGCTTTTCAAAATATTTCTAAGCACCCTGTATACGTCAATATCACAGATTTAGACTTCGAATCAGGCTGGTGAAAAATTTTTAACTGACTAGGAAGTTCATTTCACCAAATCTATTCACTGCAGATCTAATGGAAAATTTCCGATTATTAAAGTGGGTCCACGTAGAAGCTATGCGTGTCACTGGAACTTGCTGATAACGTCATCAAACAGAAAATTATGTCTTAACACAAGAAACTAGATGATGGGTTTTTGTACTTAGGTTAGCTGTAGACACTAACTGGAAGTGCAGCAGAAGATGTAAACATAAGAATAGAAACGGCGTGAAGCACTTCTGGTACTCTAAATCGGATTCTAGATTATAAACTTTCCAATGTATCTGAATAGGAAATTTACAGTTGATTTGTAACACCAGATCCAAAAATCGGTTAAATAAGTAAATTAATACTGTAGAAATGGCATCCGCTGAGATCTGCGTGCATAGCCCGCCGAGATATCAAGGAGCTCTGGACGTGTGCGACAGGTGTTAACATGTAACAGTATAAAATTACATAAAATGTGGAGTTACGTTGTTTCGAAAATGACCGACTCAGTTTGAACCCGATTCTGAGTAAAAGAGGTCGTCACAAACCGACAAACAGACAGACGACAAAATGAGCCAAAGTGATCTCATAAGTGATGGAGAGAATCCATTACCTTGATTCAACCCATTTTTAGGTTCAACGTTTTCGGAAATTTCTCCCCTGAATTGTATCATTGTTATATATTATACTAGCTAGTGTTTCACTAGTAACTGCAGTAATTTGAAGGTCCATTATGAGTAATTTCATAAATTTCAAGAGGATCATACGGTTCATTGAGTTATAACCTTTTTCAAAATCTACGAAGGTACAAACTACTTTCTTATTATAAAGTTTTTTATGCCTGAAAGTTTAAGAAGTAAAATTTGTTATGTGTAAGAGTTATTTCGTCTGAAACTTGCCAGATATTTGTCAGTTTTGTTTTCAAGCGGCTGTTGTCGTCGGTGCAGGAGTTATTGAGATAGAATTTTGTATGGGACAGGCAGAAGGAAAAGCCCTCTGTAATTACTAGTATTCTTTTCTCTCTCCCTCTTTATTTAATGGTTGTATTAATGCAGTTTTCCACTTATCTGGGAATATGTCAGCTTGACAATTGGTTGGCATGGGCATTGTAAATTCTTTTAATGTTTTTGCGGCAGCTGATTTCAGTAATAACGCAAAAATTCAGTTTCCTCCAGTTGGTTCTTTTATTTTTTACCCTTTTAATCTGTGTAGCAATATCCTATTTGTTTAATAATGATACTAATAATAATGTCAGCAGTGATGGTAATATCAGACTGGAAGGTGCAGTGAAAGTGATCATTAAAAAAAGAATGTTAAAGTCCGAATAGGACTCGTGCTCTGAGGGTTCCGTACAAACTTAATTATGTGTGCAGGTGGTTCATCCATCAGCGCACTTAAGAAGCTCGACGACTTTTGCCTGTTAACGATATCGATAATGGCGAGATATTGGTTCTGGGAATTTCAGGACTGTCGAGAATGTTTTCATTTAAAGTTTTAAGTTTAAATGTCTTCTGAAGTTTCACATTTGCTAATGTAATTACTGTGGAAAAGGTATCTTAACAGACGGACAGATAGACGAACAGACAGGAGGATAGACAGACAGTTGGACACAAAATGGCAGTCCGCAGTCCTTGGTCGTGCGGTAGCGTTCTCGCTTCCCACACCTGGGTTCCATTCCCGGCGAGGTCAGGGATTTTCTCTGCCTCGTGATGAGTGGGTGTTGTGTGCTGACCTTAGGTTAGTTAGGTTTAAGTAATTCTAGCGTACTGATGACCATAGATGTTAAGTCCCATAGTGCTCAGAACCATTTGAACCACAAAATGGCAAAAAACTTTTATGTGATACAATTACAGAGTAACAGCCTTAGAACTGGCTGTTTATATACTTTCCGGGGTGCGAGGTCGTGGTCCAAGAACTTTTCTGCTCCTTACGTTTCGTCCAGGACTGCGCTGGACTTCCTCAGAGGCGCTGCTCCGCTGAGTCTTGCCGACTCATAAAGTCGGCAAGACTCAGCGGAGCAGCGCCTCTGAGGAAGTCCAGCGCAGTCCTGGACGAAACGTAAGGAGCAGAAAAGTTCTTGGACCACGACCTCGCACCCCGGAAAGTATATAAACAGCCATGTCAACCGGTCGTGAAAGCCTTCATTCTACAGCCTTAGAACTCTTTTCCTTACTCATACTATGAAATCATGCTTCTTATCAAATTTCATGATTCCTTGTCGATGTGAAGTACGCTATAAGGTTTGTTGTTTGAGTTTGGGATTATCAAATTATGTGAAGTAAATGTCCGTATCTTTTGACTACATTAACTCAGAAGCTAAAATTTGTTACGCCCTCAATGGGCAATGGACCTTAGTATGTAAGACAAATTTGAAATCGATACTTCCACGCGTTCCTGCGAACATGGGTTCCTAACAGATGGACCGAGAGACAGATGGATAAGAAATGATAAAAAAATATGTTTGTCTTGTGGATAATTACAGATTTTTTCCCCTTTACTTGTACTGTGAGAACTTACTTATTGTCAATATTACACATAAATGGCCGTATATTTTGATTGCATTAACTTAGATACTTCAATTTCTTACATAACCAAGGAACCATGGAGAATGGTAAGTGGTATAAATTTGAAGCTATTACGTCTACCCGTTCCTGAGGAAAAGGGATGTTAACAGACAGACAGACGGACAGACAACGAAGTTATCCACAGTGATCCTATAAGGGTTCCGTTTTTATAAACTGAGGTACGTAAGCATGAAAAGATGGACTAGTTGTTGTTGTTGTTGTTGTTGTTGTGGTCTTCAGTCCTGAGACTGGTTTGATGCAGCTCTCCATGCTACTCTATCCTGTGCAAGCTTCTTCATCTCCCGGTACCTACTGCAACCTACAACCTTTTGAATCTGCTTAGTGTATTCATCTCGCTGCCCTCCAATACTAAATTGGTGATCCCTTGATGCCTCAGAACATGTCCTACCAACCGATCCCTTCTTCTAGTCAAGTTGTGCCACAAACTTCTCTTCTCTCCAATCCAATTCAATGCCTCCTCATTAGTTACGTGATCTACCCATCTAATCTTCAGCATTCTTCTGTAGCACCACATTTCGAAAGCTTCTATTCTCTTCTTGTCCAAACTATTTATCGTCCACGTTTCACTTCCATACATGGCTACACTCCATACAAACACTTTCAGAAATGACTTCCTGACACTTAAATCTATAATCGATGTTAACAAATTTTTCTTCTTCAGAAACGCTTTCCATGCCATTGCCAGTCTACCTTTCATATCCTCTCTACTTCGACCATAGTCCGCCGCTCGTGGTCTCGCGGTAGCGTTCTCGCTTCCCGAGCACGGGGTCCCGGGTTCGATTCCCGGCGGGTCAGGGATTTTTACCTGCCTCGAGATGACTGGGTGTTTGTGTTGTCCTCATCATTTCATCATCATCCAGGAAAGTGGCGAAATTGGACTGAGCAAAGGTTGGGAAATTGTACGGGCGCTGATAACCACGCAGTTGAGCGCCCCACAAACCAAACATCATCATCATCACTTCGACCATCATCAGTTATTTTGCTCCCCAAATAGCAAACCTCATTTACTACTTTAAGTGTCCTAGTCTAATTCCCTCAGCATCACCAGAGTTAATTCGACTACATTCCATTATCCTCGTTTTGCTTTTGTTGATGTTCATCTTATATCCTCCTTTCAAGACAGTAACCATTCCGTTCAACTGCTCTTCCAAGTCCTTTGCTGTCTCTGACAGAATTACAATGTCATCGGCAAACCTCAAAGTTTTTATTTTTTCTCTATTGATTTTAATACCTACCCCGAATTTTTCTTTTGTTTCTTTCACTGCTTGCTCAATATACAGATTGAATAAAATCGGGGAGAGGCTACAACCCTGTCTCACTCCCTTCCCAACCACTGCTTCCCTTCATGCCCCTCAACTCTTAAAACTGCCATTTGGTTTCTATATAAATTGTAAATAGCCTTTCGCTCCCTGTTTTTTACCCCTGCCACCTTCAGAATTTGAAAGAGAGTATTCCAGCCAACATTGTCAAAAGCTTTCTCTAAGTCTACAAATGCTAGAAACGTAGGTTTGCCTGTCCTTAATCTAGCTTCCAAGATAAGTCGGAAAGTCAGTATTGCCTCACGTGTTCCAATATTCTTACGGAATCCAAACTGATCTTCCCCGCGTTGGCTCCTACCAGTTTTTCCATTCGTCTGTAAAGAATTCGCGTTAGTATTTTGCAGCTGTGACTCATTAAACTGATAGTTCGATAATTTTCACATCTGTCAACACCTGCTTTCTTGGGGATTGGAATTATTATATTCTTCTTGAAGTCTGAAGGTACTTCGCCTGTCTCATACATCTTTCTCAGCAGACGGTAGAGTTTTGTCTGGACTGGCTCTCCCAAGCCTGTCAGTAGTTCTAATGGAATGTTGTCTACTCCCGGGGCCTTGTTTCGAATTAGGTCTTTCAGTGCTCTTTCAAACTCTTCACGCAGTATCATACCTCCCATTTCATCTTCATCTACATCCTCTTACATTTCCATAATATTGCCCTCAAGTATATCGCCCTTGTATAGACCCTCTATATAATCCTTCCACCTTTCTGCTTTCCCTTCTTTGCTTAGAACTGGGTTTCCACCTGAGCTCTTGATATTCATACAAGTGGTTCTCTTTTCTCCAAAGGTCTCTTTAATTTTCCTGTAGGCAGTATCTATCTTACCCCTAGTGAGATAAGCCTCTACATCCTTACATTTGTCCTCTAGGCATCCCTGCTTAGCCATTTTGCACTTCCTGTCGATCTCATTTTTGAGGCGTTTGTATTCCTTTTTGCCTGCTTCATTTACTGCATTTTTATATTTTCTCCTTTCATCAATTAGATTCAATATTTCTTCTGTTACCCAAGGAGTTCTACTGGTCCTCGTCTTTTTACCTAGTTGATCCTCTGCTGCCTTCACTACTTCATTGCTCAGAGTTACCCATTCTTCTTCTACTGTATTACTTTCCCCCATTCCTGTCAATTGTTCCCTTATGCTCTCCCTGAAACTCTGTACAACCTCTGGTTCTTTCAGTTTATCCAGGTCCCATCTCCTTAAATTCCCACATTTTTGCAGTTTCTTCAGTTTTAATCTACAGTCTTTTATGATTCTTGAACCAAGTGTTAGCTATGATTAAGTTGTGCTCTGTGCAAAATTCTACCAAACGGCTTCCTCTTTCATTTCTTAGCCCCAATCCATATTCACCTACTGCGTTTCCTTCTCTACCTTTTCCTACTACCGAATTCCAGTCACCCATGACTATTAAATTTTCGTCTCCCTTCACTATTTGAATAATTTCTTTAATTTCATGATACATTTCTTCAATTTCTTCGTCATCCGCAAAACTAGTTGGTATATAAACTTGTACTACTGTAGTAGGCGTGGGCTTCGTGTCTATCTTGGCCACAATAATGCGTTTACTATGCTCTTTGTTGTTGCTTACCCGCACTCCTATTTTTTTTATTCATTAGTAAACCTACTCCTGCATTATCCCTATTTGATTTTGTATTTATAATCCTATATTCACCTGACCAAAAGTCTTGTTCCTCTTGCCACCGAACTTCACTAATTCCCACTATATCTAACTTTAACTTATCCATTTCCCTTTTTAAATTTTCTGACCTACCTGCCCGATCCGTAGAACGCCAGTTTTCTTTCTCCTGATAACTGATGGACTAGTTATAATGATAATAATCTGATGGGTTCATAAGCGTGAAAAAATGGTTGAAAATGGGCAAACAGAACTGCTGTGGTACGAGGGTTGAACCGCATTTTTTTCCTTAAACAATTATTCATTGAACATAATAAGAATTACACGCACGGAAGAATGGTGCTTTATCTACAAACCCTATTTTTCCTCATAAACTCCATCGCGTCATATGGTCTTCCTCCAGCGCAAAACAAGAGCGTGTATGCCCTGTCGGTACCAGTCCTTGTCCTGGTGGCGGAGCCAGTACTTCTCTGTGGGAATCACCCCCTCATCGCCCACAAAGTGTCTTTACGAATGGCACCCTTTGACGGCGAATGACATCATCAGCTTTCTACCGAAAGTCCTTCTGATGACCTCATCCCCCGTGCTCAGCGACTAGCTGTACTTCTGTCGACAGCATACGCTCCATAGACTCTGTACAAGCGTTTGTGAATATTCCCCATTTCAATGACGGCAGGTTGCTTGTAACGCACATAACCTACAGATGCTATTTTTAAACTGTTCTGCAGCTACGCTGTATGACGGAAGTGACGGAAACCTGGCGCACTCAGTCAGGAGACTTCAAATAATACATACGTAAAGTTTCGCATTCGTATCATTGTTTCGGGCAGAAGTAAAAAAATGCATGGCTTTACTTTCTGGGCAACCCTCGTACTTCATCTTCAGACTGACTGGACACTGGAACACAGTACGCTAGAGCTCACAATCACAACATGCTTACCTTGTATGCCACCATTTTCCTTTTATGTAACTAGATAAAAGTACCAATAGTGATGGTCAGAAGTGATAGGAATATATGAAAGGTCATAACTGCATCGAGAGTGACCGTCAAAAAATAGGAACCCTATGATCGTTACCTGACCGTACAACCGCACGTATTAGCAAGACGGCTCCACATTTGGCAAGGCGCACCGGCTTTGTGTCGAATCCGTTGGCTCTTTAAGGACGAGGTCCGATGTGGGCCGACATTTCCCACATCCGTCTAGATACCCGGACTGGTGCCCACGTCCCGTCTCCGTTACACGATTCGCAAATTATTCGAAAACGTTTACAAGCTGGGGCACGCAAACTCAGTTCTGTGTGGAGAAGGGGGGCGGGGGAGGGGTGGCGATGGGAAAGGCCAGCCTCTTCCAGTTCTCATCTCTTCCTTCACATGGCGTTGTAACCCTGTATGACCCTTAGCCTATTCAACAGGTTTCCTCCATTCTGCCCTCTCCAGCGCATATCTACACCATCCCGAACTTCGATAGTTTTCATATCTTATTCCACATCGTATCGCTGCTTTCGAGGCCTTCCCCTCTCCTTCCAGTTGGACTCCATTCAAAAGCCATTTTAGTTGTTCGTCCAGTATCCATCCTAAGGACATGATCAAGCCGGGCTATTCTCCTGCACTTTACTCTTCTTACGCTGTCAGCTCCTTGTATGACGAGATCCAGCTCGGTGTTCGTTGTAGATCTCCAAAAACCATTCATTGTTACATTGATATCCTGAATTGCCCCATCAATTTTGCGCAGAACCCTGCGTTCGGATATCATGAGGTGCTGCTATTCATCAGCGCTCGTTAATGTCCATATCCTTACCGCTAAATTTACCAAATCTTGATAATCATGCTGACCCCGTGACGACTCGGTTTGACGCCAGGAAAATGAAGAAGAAGAAAAGAAGATTTTTCATTGTAGAGGAGATGCATTTTTGCCTGATGTAAGAATTTAATTCCCGCCAAGTGACCACTGTATCTGATTACTTTCACACGCCTGAAGTGCGCTGACGTCAGTGGAACACACGCACACGACGAGGTACACAATGCCGTTGCGGACGGTTCCGGTGGCGATGTTAGTGATTAACTTCAGAGGGGGAACCGGTGCGAAGACACACCCCCCTACCCCCTACCCCCAAACCCCTCCATACCCCCTCTTGTTCGGCCGTCGCGCCGCCAGTGGCAGCCGCTTCTTTGAGTTTCCATTCCTCCGAATTTCGTTCCCAACTTGTGTAATTTGCGAGCGGCCGTCACTCCGCCGCGGCTCATTTACCACCTCCCCCTCCTTCCCCCTGCCACCCCTGACGCTCAGTCTGACGCCGCGGCGCAGCTTTTTGCTCCACCTGCACAATCGTTAATCTCTGCAGTCACACTGGCTTCGCCCAGGCGCTGTCACCGTCGCCGCTGGTCTGTTTTCACAGACACGAAGCTCCGCGCCGAGCAATGCCAATTTGCACAGTGCGCACCATTGGGTTTCTCTGAGAAAATGACGAAGTGTTCCTGTTATTTTGCTAACAATGGTAAGAGGGGAGGGGGCTGACCGAGAGAACCACTTAGAAAGAAAGGCGAAAAGCCCTCTCTGGTACAGATAAATGAATTTCGTGAAAAACAATGTGAGAGCCAACGGAACATGAAAAGCGAACCTTTTCAGTTTGCATTTTCCACCCGTTTTGTATTCGTGATAAATTTTTAATTCTTATCGAGAATTCTGATAACTGGAAGAAAAATATGGGGTGAATATACAGCAAGGAAAATACAAAGATGGAGCACAGCATTTTTGAAAGTCGAAAGGGAATACCTGGTAGGTCAATTAATTGGCACCATTTCAAGTGCGAAGGGAGCAGACGACGAGGTGATGTAGCGAAGATATCTTTACGCCCCACATGTCTGCCAAAGGCAGGTCGGTTTTGAGCATCCAAATGCACTACCTGACAAAAAATGTGAAGCACCAGAAGCGGAGGAGCGTAAGAAATGGAACGTCTAGGTTTGAAGAACATGTGATGTTATTTCAGTGATTACAAAATCTAGTCAAATTTACAAAGGAATAGGCAGTAAGAGCTCGCGTAGCACTATGACGTAGCACTCCCTCTGGCCTGGATGCATATACTGATTCAGTTCAGAAGAGTGTCATAAAGCCGTTTACCTGCTCCTGAGGGAAGCTGGCCCATAACTCTTGTAAACTGGTCCCTGATATGTACTAGCGCTGGGAGGGAATTGACATCCAGGCCGATCTGACACATGTTTTGGCGAGTACAGGTCTGGAATCTTACTGGCCACGGGAATACCTCAGTTTTTCTCGAGCACTGACCAGTTGAAGAATGGCAATACGATACTGTCACATGCGAGGTAACACATGAGGCCACGGGGTGTCGTTAACGTACCACTGTGCCGTCAGCATTCCGTCAATCACAACTAGCCTTGACCTGAGGTAATACCCTATGGCTGTCCACTCCATGACTCCCGGCATAACGCCTCTATGCCCATCCGAAACACTGGAAGAATGAAATCTCTACCCACGTAGCTGCCATACTCATCAACGATGATCACCTGGGATCGTGCAAAGCCACACCTCACAGCTGAACACAATGCGACGCCATTCATCAGCAGCCCATGGTTCCCGGTCACGACACCTTTCCAAACGTAGCCGTTTGTGTTGTGGTAGTAGCAGCAACCTTCACATGGGACAGAAATCCCCTACTCAGGCTGCAGCTAGACTCGGAGCAATGGAATGGAATGACACACAATCTTGCAGGTAGCCTGTTACCCGTTTTAAGAACGCAGTTGCAGATGTGAAAGGATTACGATGTACTTGGTGCACGATAAGGCGATCTTCCTTTGTGGTGGTCAGACGTGTTTGACGAGAACCTTGACGATGAGTATGCTTGCCCTCGCGTTCCCGTGCATCCAACATAGAGCCAGTGTCACATACGAATGCCCCACGAATGTGGATACTCGTATTACACGATTAAAGTGGCCGACCAAAGGGAGACCCACAAAGAGGCCGCTTTCAAACCGTCAGGTCCTGATAACGTTGTTTAACACGAGTACGTGGCAACTTTGAGCTCTTCACAGTGACCATTAAACATCTATCACTGTTCACGAGTCCTATATGTACTAATCAATATATATTATAAAAGTAAGTGTACAATGTGCGTTCCGCCAAACTCAGAAACGATTCTTCGTACGATCAAGGGTGCGGTAGCCCTCCGTCCCATCCATGAAGAAAGTTCTCGTTATTACCTGAAGGGCGTGCTTTTCGAGGTATAACGGCTGGAAAGTTTCGCCCTCTAGAAATTTCTAGAACATTCCAGAAAATTCGAGAGTATTCGAGAACATTCCAGAACGTTAGAGAGTATTACACAACGTTCCAGAATGTTCCTGACTGTTCCACAATGATCCGGGATGTTATGGAATTTTAGGGAATAATCTGGAATATTTGGGAAGATTCCAGAATGTGCGGGAAGATCCTGGAACGTCCCAGATCAGTGTGGAATATTACAGAACACTCTAGAATGTTCTGGAATTCGCCACTGGAGGGGCTACCCATTGGTAGGGATATATAAAGCAAGAGTCGTTGTCAGTTTCTTATCAGTGACGAAGGGAAGAACCGAAAAAGTAATGCAGTGAGTGAATAAAATCAAACAGTGAAGCGTGAGCAGTCGAAGAGAAACAGTGTCTGAATATACACTCCTGGAAATTGAAATAAGAACACCGTGAATTCATTGTCCCAGGAAGGGGAAACTTTATTGACACATTCCTGGGGTCAGATACATCACATGATCACACTGACAGAACCACAGGCACATAGACACAGGCAACAGAGCATGCACAATGTCGGCACTAGTACGGTGTATATCCACCTTTCGCAGCAATGCAGGCTGCTATTCTCCCATGGAGACGATCGTAGAGATGCCGGATGTAGTCCTGTGGAACGGCTTGCCATGCCATTTCCACCTGGCGCCTCAGTTGGACCAGCGTTCGTGCTGGACGTGCAGACCGCGTGAGACGACGCTTCATCCAGTCCCAAACATGCTCAATGGGGGACAGATCCGGAGATCTTGCTGGCCAGGGTAGTTGACTTACATCTTCTAGAGCACGTTGGGTGGCACGGGATACATGCGGACGTGCATTGTCCTGTTGGAACAGCAAGTTCCCTTGCCGGTCTAGGAATGGTAGAACGATGGGTTCGATGACGGTTTGGATGTACCGTGCACTATTCAGTGTCCCCTCGACGATCACCAGTGGTGTACGGCCAGTGTAGGAGATCGCTCCCCACACCATGATGCCGGTTGTTGGCCCTGTGTGCCTCGGTCGTATGCAGTCCTGATTGTGGCGCTCACCTGCACGGCGCCAAACACGCATACGACCATCATTGGCACCAAGGCAGAAGCGACTCTCATCGCTGAAGACGACACGTCTCCATTCGTCCCTCCATTCACGCCTGTCGCGACACCACTGGAGGCGGGCTGCACGATGTTGGGGCGTGAGCGGAAGACGGCCTAACGGTGTGCGGGACCGTAGCCCAGCTTCATGGAGACTGTTGCGAATGGTCCTCGCCGATACCCCAGGAGCAACAGTGTCCCTAATTTGCTGGGAAGTGGCGGTGCGGTCCCCTACGGCACTGCGTAGGATCCTACGGTCTTGGCGTGCATCCGTGCGTCGCTGTGGTCCGGTCCCAGGTCGACGGGCACGTGCACATTCCGCCGACCACTGGCGACAACATCGATGTACTGTGGAGACCTCACGCCCCACGTGTTAAGCAATTCGGCGGTACGTCCACCCGGCCTCCCGCATGCCCACTATACGCCCTCGCTCAAAGTCCGTCAACTGCACATACGGTTCACGTCCACGCTGTCGCGGCATGCTACCAGTGTTAGACTGCGATGGAGCTCCGTATGCCACGGCAAACTGGCTGACACTGACGGCGGCGGTGCACAAATGCTGCGCAGCTAGCGCCATTCGACGGCCAACACCGCGGTTCCTGGTGTGTCCGCTGTGCCGTGCGTGTGATCATTGCTTGTACAGCCCTCTCGCAGTGTCCGGAGCAAGTATGGTGGGTCTGACACACCGGTGTCAATGTGTTCTTTTTTCCATTTCCAGGAGTGTAGTTCTAAAATTAAGTGTGAAAAGTGAGTAATGTGTACTTAGTGTATTTTTTAATAAAAAGTTGGTTTGATTTATATTTTAGACACCAACCACACGTACAAGAGGAGGAGATCTTGCCAGTTCTGAAGCAAAACTACAAAAAAAAAGAGAACAGCAAAGAAACGAAACAGACAAAGAGCACGTAGCAGGTTTAAGATCCAAACGAACGAGAATGAGAACCGTGAGAAGCAGAGAAACCGCAGAATGATGAAATGAACGGACTGAAGAATCATGAATTGCGGCACAATGTTATAATAAAAGACTACGAACTCAAGGCAGCCATGGAAACATCACCCGACGAGAAGCGCGGACGAGGACAAGTAAACAGTGCAGCCTAACAAATCATGTATTCCACTACCACCCGACAAAAGAATATAACAAACACAAACACCTCCTAACTGGAAAAATGGATAACATCTGTCAGTTCTGCAAAGCGAAAAAATTCAGTAGTGAAAGATCGGGATTCTGTTGCATAAATGTAAAAATTCGCTTACTATCACTGGAAGCACGTCTTCAGGAATTTTTACATTACGTGACCGGGGGAACTCCAGAATCAAAATATTTTCTTCGAAAAGCGTACAACGCCTGCTTCCAAATGACTTCTGCGGTGTCACTTCGATCAACACTAACAGAGAAGAAATCGATTATGTTTTTTTCCATCCAAGGACAAATCTATCACAACATGGGATCATTACTATCGCTACCCAACGAAGACCGTAAATTTCTGCAATTATATTTTATCGGAAATGAAGAAGCAGACTGATAAACGGTGCACAAATATCAGTGAATTGAGACGAGAAGTGGTCCGAGATGTACAGAGGATCTCCGACGAATACAGTAAATTGATTCAAATACTAAGCGCTAGGCCGAATGATTTCTAATAATTATAAAGTTATCATTCGGGCTGACGAAAGACCGCATGGAGAACACGAACGTCGGTTTAATCCACCCATATAGAAGAATTCGCCATCGTAATTGTGGACAATGATAACACAACCCATGAAATAATTGTATAACGAAGAAGAGAAGAACTACAACGCATTGCAGAGACACACTGTTCATATGATGCCCTCCAGTATAGATTAATGTTTCTGCGCGGAGAGGACGGATATCATTTTAATGTGAAACAAATCCAACCTGAAACAGGCATAGAAACAAACAAAAAAGTCGCATCCTAGGAGTTCTATACTTTATGCATAATGGAACATACAGTCATATTCCCAACACTCGCCGTTTATTCCAACAATTCCTGGTAGGTAGGTAGGCAAAAATAGAAGCGGAACGGATGCTTTACATAAGACTGAATCAGAGAAACTACGCACCGAAGAATACATCCACCTCCGAGACGCAACGATAAATGACGGAAACATTGGCAACATTGGAACAATGGGAGTCTTATCCTCATCATACACAGGAAGTCAAAGACACATACTCGAGTACCCTCAAGATGTCATGATCTACATAAGAAAATGTGAACGACCTGGCCCTTTATAACATTCACATGCAACATGCTGTGGCCAGAAATCAAAGAACGTCTAAGATACATGCATCAACACGACGTAATAGCCCGAGCTTTCCGACAAAAACAAATGAGATTTATTGAAGTCATCCCAGAATACCACATATTTGGAACGATTAGATACTGAATGTACAAAATAGAATTGCAAAAACGAGGACTGTCTCACCCACACAATCTCATATGGCTACAGGGCAGAATTTATCCCACGGTATCGACAAAACCATCCAAGCTGAATTTTCCAGTCCACGACAAGATCCGAAACCGTACGACGTGGTACTGAAAAACATGATTCGCGGACCACCGGGATTTATTGGAGTCGTCAGAAAATCTTTGGAAACGTTCGAATGGCTAAAGCGAGGACTGCCTCATTCACAAAATCTCATATGGCTATCCCCAATACAGAAGACGATCACCATAAAACAGCGGCTTCACAGCAAGAATACAAATAGGAGGCAGCGACTAACTGGGAATAGATAATCGATGGCTAGTAACATACATAACACTTCTTTGCAGACTGTTCCAAGCACACTGCAGTTCAGGAAAATCCCTCAAACATGTCTGTAATTATGTGAAAAAAGGCAGTGATGTGGCAGTATTTCAAATAGCCAAAGATAGTGAACAAGAAAATAAAACGACGAGATCCTCATTTAGCAAATGGGAAGATACATCAACATTGACGAAGCAGCGTGGCGGATTTTCCATTTTCCATTCACGAACGCGAGCCAACAGTCCAGTATCCAGCAGTACATTTGGAGAATGGACTGAGAGTATACTTCACAAAAGAAATTGTCAGAAAAACTGCAAGCGAACCACAGCAGAACACACAGTTAACAGCTTTTTACCAACTGTACCAAACGGATCCATAAGCGTAAACTTTACGATATGTCGACGTCCCTCCATATTATACGTTCCCTGAGCGAAGCCGGGTACCCCAACTGGTAGACAATAATACTTAACAAGGACGGCATTAATGCAACCCGTGGGCGCTCTACATGATACAGAGCGTTGCAACTCTAGTCATTTAAATATCCACTGATGGTATGCATGAGTGTGAAGTTACATCTACATCCGACCATGTATGTGATACAGCTTTTGTCAGGCAGTGCAATTTATTAACAGCACTGCTGGAGTGAGACTCCGCTGCTATTTGGAAAATCCGCAAACCATCCAAACAACATAGGCTGACCGTAAATAGTCACCTTGAATTGGACGTTCAAAGTAACGCCTTCTATTCACAGCCGAGGTGACGGAGCTTGCAGCGTAACGGGACCCCAGCACTGGTCTGCTCTTTAACGGACCAAGTGGGCCACCTCCGTGCGAATCAGCGTCCGCTATTACCCAAGTTTGAACAACCGCCACTGAACTAGATTGGCCGCTGGCCGGAATTACTTTACCTTGTACCAGGGCGACGGAACGTTCATGACGTCCCAAGCTCACTCGTTTGTGAAGAGCCGATCAAGGTAGTAGATACTTGCTGGCAGTCATTGTTGGTACAGTAATTGAATGGCAAGGTGTGGGTCAGGACTTCCGAGCAGTATTACTGACTGCCAGCTCAATGCCTACAGCTCGGGCACTGATAATTATTGTATTAATTTATGGAATATTCCGTCTATACTTGGAGCAAAATAGACAAACTTAAATACACAGTAGTTATTCTCTACCCCAATATTTATTTTATATTTTGTTATAAACGGGTTTCCGGATATCTAGGCAATCATTACATACTTTAAGACTGAACAGGTAACCTACACGACGTCAGCTAGAGCTTCTAACTATACAAACACTATTATCACCAAGATTTTAAGATGTATAATCTTCAAATTACACATAATATGAAAAACAAAACATTGAAATGCTGCAGCTTCTCACGTCACTCGAAAGGTATGAGTAAAACTACCCAAGCACATTGTTTGATCGATCTATAAACATAGTATTACGCAGCTTATACAGATGTTACTGAAAGCCTCTAGACTATCGCAGGATGTTAGGAATTGGCAAATATCACCGTGTCTGTAGAAGCTACTTTCTTGTATGAATTAAACAGATGTTTATGCTTACTAATGTCAACTGTAAGGTATAGGAAGTTATTTTGTCTGTGTCTTATTAGCTGAAGTAATGATGGATAAAGCTGAACAAGTGTTATTAGGTGAAGAGCGACCGAGTTCTACAATACAACATTGGACCAGATACCTCGGTAACGTACTGTGGTAGCGGACGGGTACCACCAGATAATTAAGGGAGATTTTCGACATTTAAATCCACACCACAGTAAAATTAATTTTACAGCGGAGCAATGAGTGGACGAAATGAACTTTTCTCTCTACAGAAGTATACACGCTAAAATCTGAACACACGTAGCCGTGAAAGCAGCACTCGTTCCATCAATATTTTGAAATTTAACTTTAAGTTAAGAAACACATTCTACTCTCAATGGTTTTTGAGCTATGTAATTTAAAATAATTAAATCATTCCACTAGAACGAATTGCCGAATTATACGATATTGCAGTGCCTGTGTTATTCTGAATTACGACGCAGGCACTGCAAAATTGTATTTATCCGCCGACTCCGGGCAAGTAAAAGTCTTGCCTGTACGGGAATATACATAGTGGATGTACGAGTGTATGTAGTAGACGTATGACTTACGACATCTGGAAGTTTAGGTCTGACGGTGAGCAGTAGGGCGACCGCTCCCGATAAGCGGGAAAGCCGGGTTCGAGTCCCTGTCTGGCAAAAATTTTCATAGTCATGATTCCAATGTATAGGTAATGGTTACCCATATCTGCAGTTGCTAATGCATTTAATATATAACGGCCGAATTGTCTGGAGAATACTCGTTCTGCAGCTAGGACTGGGATGTAGTTGCAAGAGGACGACAGCCTTGCGCATTTTGCTCGTTTCTCGTTTAAAGACGATAAAGAAGACTTAGCGTGTTTGTTGAATAGGATGGAAAACAGTAGCGCATACTTGTAAAGGATAAAGGAAGATGTGAAGAAGGTGATGACGAGTGTAAGGAAGGAGAAGAGCGACATAACTGGGAAGTACGGTCGTAGTAGAAGTAGTGAAAGACTTCTCTGAAATTGAAACTATGGACAACTGAGGTACAGACACGTGCTCAGTAGGGCTTAGCACCTGAATTCGGCCTGATGACGAGGTGATGCGACGTAGCATGTGTTCCAAGACACATGAAAGAGATGAGCGAAGACGTACTTCCGTGAAAGATCAAAGCTGTATACCGAGTCCAGAATCAAACCCGTGACCTGTGCTTTTCCATAATCACATAACTACCACTCATATCTCAAGGGCCGGCCGCTGGTGGCCGAGCGTTTCTAGGCGCTACAGTCTGGAACCGCGCGACCGCTACGGTCGCAGGTTCGAATCCTGCCTCGGGCATGGATGTGTGTGTTGTCCTTACGTTAGTTAGGTTTAAGTAGTTCTAAGTTCTAGGGGACTTATGACCTCAGCAGTTGAGTCCCATAGTGCTCAGAGCCATTTGAACCATATCTCACGGATATTCGTCCGAGTGTATCCAAGGCTTGGACAAGTCTATATGTGCACTACAGAATTTAAATCAAAGGGGAATGGGTTCAGAGAGCCACGCTCATCGTGCTTGCTCTTCAAACCATCTATATTACTAAATGGCTAACCCAGTTCGTGTTGCACGGTTCCATTTGAAGGCTGCCTGTCTAAAATTTTCAAGAGAAACAAGAATTTTGTCTTCAGTATCACTATTTCATACAACTATTGATCGAATTCAGAAATTTAATAGGAAACTATCCCTTAAGAGGTTAATCTTTTGTTAAGTATTGCAGTTAAGATGTGTATTACAGTTAGAAACTCTGTGTATGTGAGGACGCAGCGTAACTCGTCGCACGCAAGTTACCCAGACCATATCCATCCAGTATTTGAGAATGAGAGCACTTAGCGGCTCGTAACAAACTTTACACACACGATTTCCTACACTTGTCCTCTCTGACACTCGCGACAAAATAATGCATAAAACTTGTGGGATGCTGTAGGTGAACAAACTAATGTGCAAAGTGGATAGTACGTAGCTGTATCGTTCATCTACACCTATATCCTTACTCTGTGGCCCACAATGAAGTACATACCAGAGGGCGCATCCCATTAGTCCAGTTATTAGGCTTTCTTCCTGTTCCTTTCATGCATGGGGCACAGGAAGAACGTCTCTATGTGCGCTGCAATTAGTCTAATCTCTTCCTCTAAATTCCTACGGGAGAGACACGTAGCAGGTTGTAGTATATTCCTAGATTCATCATTTAAGCAGATTCTCGACAAATTTGTAGGTTTTCTCTGGATGGTTTGCATCAATCTTGAAGCGTCTGGCAATTCAGTTTCTTGTGCATCTCCTTCACGCTCTCTCATGGGTCGGACAAACCTGTGACAATTCTTGCTGTCCTTTTTTGTACATGTTCACTGTCTACTGTCAGTCCTGTTTGGTACATTCCCCCACATTTGAGCAATAATCTAGGATACGTCGTAGGAGTGTTTTGGAAGCAGTCTCCTCTGGAGACTGGGTTTTCTTAATATTCTATCAATGAACCATCGGCTTTACCTACGACTGAAACTGTGTGATCGTTACATTTCATATCCCAACGAATTATCAGACCCAAGTATTTGTATCGACTGGTTTCAATCGTGGCTCATTGATATTCTGGTCATAGGATGCTAAGTTTTTTCGTTTCGTGACTTCCACAGTTTTACATATCTCATCATTTAAAGAATGTTGCTAATTTTTGCAGCACTTTTATTAAATCTTATCAAGATCTGATTCAATTTACGAATCAGTTTTGAGACAGTACTTCATTACAAACAGCTGCATTATCTGAGAAAAATCTATGGTTACCATTGATATTGTTTGCAAGAACGTTGTAATACAACATTGACAGCAAGATTAAAGACAGTTCCTTGAGCACATCTGGAGTTACTTCTGAATCTATATATGACTGTCCGCAACAGACAACTTTCTGCGTCCTCCATACAAAACCTTCCTTCGCCCAGTCAGAAACTTCGCTTGATACCCCTCATGCTCGAACTTCGATTATAAGCATAAATGTGGCACTGAATCAAATGCTTTTCAGAAATCAAGAAACACTGCATCTACCTAACTGACTTGACACATGGCTTGCAGGATGTTATCTGAACAAGGCTGAGTTTCACAAAATCCGTGTTCTATGAATTCACGGTGGTTGGCACGGAGGAAGTCGTTCTGTTCAAGGTATCTCACTGCATTTGTGCTCAGATTATGCTCTGTGGTTCTACAACAAATATATGTCAAGGATTTTGGACAGTAGATTTGCAGGTCACTTCTGTTACCAATCATGTAGACGTGGATGACCTGAGCTTCTCTGCAACTGCTGGGCGCTGGTATTTGTTCGAGGTGCCTACGGTAGACTATGGTTAAAACAGGGTTAACTCAGCTGCAGATTCTTTGTAGAATCTGATAGTGATTCCATGTCGAACTTCAAAAATTACAGCTATTTCGCAACACCTCTGACTCTCAAATCAATGTCACTCATCGTTACACTGCTGCGAGAATTAAACTGGGGCAATTCATGAATAAAAAACGAATGGGTACTCCATTAAGTTCTGTGATAACATACCGCAGACAAGAATGGCTCCACTATGAGGCTGGATAGTGTCCTGTTGCCAAACAGGATCCTCGCCACATGAGATTATCGACGAATTAACACGAGGAGTACCCATGTGTGCCTCCACCCTTACGTCAAGCCGATCTCTTTCAAGTTTCGTTCGTCCACTGGCAGTGTTCTTTCGTTTATCTTAATATCGGTGCTCTGTAACATTTGGTGAAAACGACAGACACTTGTCGATTGGTGACATCCAACGTTTACTCAGTGGTGAGTGGGGGGAGCACATAGTGGTAGCTGACGGATGGGGAAGGATAGAGGGAGGAATAGATGTTCTCGTGCTTGTTAAATTACCTCATACGGAACGGGATTGATTACATAATTTATTCAATAGAAAAACAATTCAGACTTGTTCCCTACTTTCACGAGAGGTTCGTGACCTGTAATTTTGAGGTAATGGATTTTTTTTTTACTTTGATTTTCAGAAGGTAAGGTATATTCTTCCTTGTATATTCTTCCTTCCGCCGTTACGCAGCCCAACAGACAGTAGTTTTCATAACAGAAAAACCAATAAAAGAAGTTCACTGGTGATTTTGCAGTGAGATCATACTTGAAATTGGCTTACTAGCACGCTAATCAACATATTAACGTTAACACCTTGCAGTGGGCAAACGGCGTCTTGAAATTAAACGGAACTGTGAACTGGGCAGTGCGGGTTCGCTCGCACGAACGTAGACACACACACACACGCATTTTCATATTTTACAGGCAAGATAGAAAGAACGCAGGGTTCTTGTACAACTAGCCACCACGATGACCTAACCATAGTTGCTACTTGATAGCTTGGGGTGAGCAGTGGGGTATATCAACTGAAGATAATGGTGAGCCTCGCGGGATTAGCCGAGCGGTCTGAGGCGCTGCAGTCATGGACTGTGCGGCTGGTCCCAGCGGAGGTTCGAGTCCTCCCTCGGGCTTGGATGTGTGTGTGTGTGCGTAGGATAATTTAGGTTAAGTAGGGTGTACGCTTAGGGACTGATAACCTTGGCAGTTAAGTCCCATAAGATTTCATACACATTCGAACATTCGATAATGGTGAGACGGGCTCATCTCAATGAAAACTGGCCACATGTTAGCGCGGCGACTGCCCAACTGATCTATTTAACAACGAGGTGCTGGTTGCTTTATAGCTCCGCCTTTTAAATTTGGGCATTGAGCGCCTTCGGCATCACATGGGTCAGGATACCCATGCAAACGGGTGTGAGCTCAAGGAACCAGCCCTCTCTGTCACTTCACTAACCAAAGGAAGACATCTCCAACAATTGGCACTATTTGAAAGACGTGATCAAACGGTGCAGAAAGCAGAGCGCACAACTTGTCTGCTGTACTTGGCCCCAGGATGTAGGGAATCCACGTATCCTTGCACAAAAGTCCACAATTGGAGCCCTTTCTACCTCTCCACGAATATCTAAGCATCCATCTCGCATTTATTTGCACCATTACTGTTAATTTAAAAAAATGTTCCTTAATGGGACGTAATTAGAAATGGGAAACATGTTAGTAACTTGGGTAGCTGTGTCGGCAATTCACGTCCACTTATCAGCTATTATAATGCTCCATATGGGACGGCGGAAATGTCATACAAATATTATTCACGGCTGTTAAGTTAATTTCGGCTCTCTGGATTGAGACACTTACGGTACACCCTTAACATGACGGCGTACGAGAAATTAATTGTATGCAAGATATTTTCGTGTCCCATGCATCGACATGCAAGGTTTAAGGGAGCCACAGTAACGTGTCAAGAAGAATTATTACATCTGCCATGGCCACAGCTGCGCTTAGAGATGTGGAAGTGGTTTAAAACGTTTGAATAGAAGTGATCTAAAACGAAAATTTGGTTTAACACCGTTTAGTGAAGGATTTAAATATTACGACTGGATGGGTAGGGGACACTATCATAAGAAGAAATTTGTTTCTGAAATTTATGTTTTATGTTTCAAGCTCAGAATTCACAGGTTTTGTTTAAAGTAATTATTTTAAATCATATTTAAATGGTTTGTTTCCTTTAATCCAGGCAACTGTTTTACACTTGGACTAGAAGACGTAAATGCAGAAAAAAAAATATATGGAATCCCACCTCCTCAGATCTTCAGCAGAGAGAGCATTTGATAATTCAAATAAATCCACAAAGTTATTTACTCTGTTTCCGATATATATACGACCGTTAATTGAGTCCTCATTCGATGTAATAAAGGTATTTTTCTGGGGGATGTTCTATATCTGCTCGATCAGAATTGTATCTGAATTACCACTGATTTGACACCTGTTTAGTATTAATCCGTCTATGAGCGTACTAATTGAGTTCTGCGTCAGCTGATTAGTGGTATACTTACAATCGCGAATGCCAAAGAGCAGAAAGGTTGCTTAGCGCACAGCACCAGCCCGAATCAAAAAGAAAGAGACACCAGATTAAAACTACGCTGTGTTTGTCGCAATAATGCTGCAATAAAGTTAAAACAAATCACTTAATGTTTCTACACAGTTCGTTGTCCGATTTTCAGTGTTTTCATTAAGAGACACTCCTTTATACAGTATGTGCAGAAGGTTTGCTACCGTATGAATCGTTTTCACGTATAGTCTACTCTTTCCTACGTTTCATACGTTTCACAGCAGCTTTCATAACTGCTCGGTCTTTTGCACAAAATATTTTACTCTCTTTCAGCACAGCCTCTACTTTGAATGAAACCACGATAAAAAATTCTTGTACTTCCGACGAAAAGATAATGTTTGGTACCTCACGCATTCAGTGAGCACAAAGCTTCTATTATGCTATATATCATCATCTAGAGTCAAGCGAGGTGGCGCAGTGGTTAGCTCACTGGACTCGCATTCGGAGAACCACGGTAAAGACCCGTGTACGGCCATCGTGATTTAGACTTTCCGCGGTTTCCCTAAATCGCTTCCGTCAAATATCGTTTGAAAGGGCACCGCCGACTTCCTTCACCATCTTTCCCTAATCCGATGGGATCAGTGATGCCACTGTTTGGTCTCCTCCCCCAAATCAACCAACCAGCCGTCATCATCTAACACAGTGGTCTTTACAATCTGGCCGTACTGTACATTGGGAAACACAGCTGTCTTCACTATAGCTTCCTTGTCCTTTAAGAATCTATCAAAACATATTGCTACAGCGCTCCATCTTGTTCGAGGCAGAAGTTTCAGTCTGATAGGTGATGTAACATATTTCTCTTTCCTCTTAGCCTGTAACATCGGATTGGGAACATGTCTTTACTTCAGAGATTTACATATCTTTTTGGCTACACGGTTAAGTTCATGAAGTACGTCTAGACCCACAACGTCTTTTATCAGTAGATTGATATTGTGTACTGTGCAGCAAAAAATAAATGGTTCAAATGGCTCTGAGCACTATGGGACTTAACATCTGTGGTCATCAGTCCCCTAGAACTTAGAACTACTTAAACCTAACTAACCTAAGGACAGCACACACATCCATGCCCGAGGCAGGATTCGAATCTGCGACCGTAGCAGCCGCGCGGTTCCGGACTGAGCGCCTAGAACCGCTAGACCACCGCGGCCAGCCACTGCGCAGCCTATGGTAGCAATAAGCGGATATCGTTGGTGTAAATTTTACCAATTTTTACCTGCAGTCAGCATCCGCTGAAATGACAAAAGTCATCAGATAGCGGTAGTATCACTTGTAATCAGATGATTCGTGTCAAAAGGCTCCAGAGGGGATTGCGGCGGCACGATGATAATTAACAAACTTTGAACGCGGAGTGGTAGTCGGAGCTAGACGCATGGGGCATCCGATTTCGGAAATCGTTAGAGTATTCAATATTCCGAGATCCACAATATGCCGAGAGTACCAAATTTTAGGCATTAACTCTTACCACGCACAACGGAGTGGCAAAGGGCCTTCACTTAACGACCGAAAGCAGCGGCGTTTGCGTAGAGTTTTCAGTATTAAAAGACATTGCGCGAAATAAAAGCAGAAATTAATGTGAGACGTACGACGTACGTATCCCTTAGGACAGTGAGTGACCGACAGTGGTGGCGGAGTGGTTAGCACTCTGGACTCACATTTGGGAGCACGACGAATCAAACCCGCATCCCGCCATCCTGATTTACGTTTTCCATGATTCACCTCAATCGCTTCAGGGAAGTGTCGGAATGGTTCCTTTGCAAGGGCACGGCCGAATTCCTTCCCTATCTTTCCCTAATCCAATGGGACCGATGACCTGTCTGTTTAGTCCCTTTCCCCCGACTCAACCATCTAACCGACTAACCAGTGAGGAGAATTCTGGCGTTACGTGGCTATGGCAGCAGACGACCGACGAAAGTGCCTTCGCTAACAGGACGACATCACACAGCGCCTGTACTGGGCTCGTGAGCATATCGTTTGGATCCTAGACGACGAAAACGTTGATCTGGTCAGATGAGTTCCGATTTCAGTTGGTGAGAGCTGACAGTAGGGTTCGAGTGTGGCGCAGACCCTAGGTGGTCATAACCCCAGTTGTCAACAAGGCACTGTACAAGCTGGTGGGGGCTCCATAATGGTGTGGGATGTGTTTACGTGCAATGGATTGGATCCTCTGGTCCAACTGAACATCATTGACTGGGAAAGGTTATGTTCGGTTACTTGGAGACCCTCTGTAGCCATTCATGGACTTCATGTCCCCATACACCGATGGAATTTTTATGGATGACAACACGCCATGTCAACGGGCAATAATTGTTCGAGATTGGATTGGCGAGCCTTCTGGACAATTAGAGCGAATGATTTGGCCACCTAAATTGCCCGACGCAAACCCCATGGAACATTTGACACATAATCGAGAGGTCAGTTCGTGCACAAACTTCTGCACTGACATCACTTTGGATGTAGGGGCAGCAAGGCCTACTATTTCTGCAGGGACTTGAAACGGCTTGTTGAGTCCATGCCACGTCGCGTTGCTGCACTACGTTGGGAAAAAGGAGGTCCGACACGATATCGGGAGGTATCTCATGACTTTCTTTACCTCAGTGTATATACCTGCGTAGCGACTGATCAACTGTGCCATTGGATCGAATTTTCTACCTACAACATCTTATAACCCTTTCATTTCCTCTAACTAGAGTTTTCCCGTCTAGGGAGTTTTGCTATCCCAAGGACAAACAGCAATGTGGATAGCAGTAGTTTGTGACGTCTGTGGCATTTGTTACGTCATATACAAAAAATTATATATATATATATATATATATATATATATATATATATATATATATATATATATATATATTATATTTTTATTTTTAATTTATCAGCATGAATTTTTCTTTTGTTTGAGCATGACTCTTTCTCTCAGGGATATTATCTTTTCTTATCACTTTTACTTACGTACATAAGTAAATATGAAACGGGCTCTTGAAGGGCCGCAGTTATTCATGTACCAACTTTAGATTTTGAACGTGATGACTAAAATATAGTTGCCGTTAACTGAATTGAACGCAGTTTTGTTAATTTCTATTTATTGGTTGCAAAGCAAGGCTGGAGAGAATTTCGATTGTTGCCGTGGAGCGGCCAAGATAAAACTTACTGAACTCGTGGAATCTGTATAACTTAAAAAATGAACTTTAACGTAAATTTATTATCTGTTGCAATTTAAAAAAGTTCATAATACGAAATCTCTCGCATTTAGATTTACTGATGACACTTTGAAAAAGAAATTAATAGTTCGGTGCGTAATGGCCGACCAGAGGCTGCATCGGAAGATGAGCTCCTCGCAGCGCAAATTACTGAAAAAATGCTTATTAAAAATAGTTAGCCACTGCGAGCATTTGAGGTGACAACTATTACAAAGAAATTAATTTTGTAATAATAATAACAATTTTATTTTAGCAGAAATATGAATAACTTACATAAAATATGTGTAGCCGCTCAATGGCTGCCTTCCGTACCACGAAGCAAAACACTGTGTGTGTCATAAAATACGTCCTTCCTCCTCGAGCGTACAATCGCGTCTCTTTCGATCCTTTTTATTTTCATAGACATTAAATAAAGAAGCTACTCTTAAATCATCGCAGCATATCAGTTGTTTCAAGAACATTAACTATATCTTTTATACTAATTATATTCATAAAATACATTTACAACCGATAAAAATGTCAATATTTATGTGACGTACCGTCACAAGTACAAGCAACCAAATGAACCCCTGATTACATGTTGATTGAAGGTGGAGGGGGGGAGAAAAGAAAGGAAACAAAGGAAATTATTGTCAGCTTCTTCGGACTGCCTGTGGAATCAGACGCGACAAGTGAAAATGTATGCAGGACCGGGTATTGAACACGGGAGCTCCTGAATACTAGACAGTTGCGTCAATCACAGCGCCGTATGTACTCAATATGTATCGCAGTCGCGCAAAATATCCTGCCACGCCTCTCGTCCGATCCACGCTCCCACGAAGCGCCACCTATCAGCATTCCCTGTTTACGTCCTACATGTTCGTTACTTTGAAATTCCCTTACGAGGCCAAACGTAATTGTGTATCTACCCTGGAGGTGGTGAATTCATGGCCCATCGAGGTGAATTAATTGTATAAATGCGTGGTATCTGTTCTTCCGGACCTTCAGTGGAGATGCAAAATTGCGTTCGACCTGTTGCGGCAGTCTTAAAGTAACGGCCATGGAGGTCATGAAAGTAGACGCGGGTAGGTGGCGTTCGGTGGGATTGTGAGTCGCCCGGGAGGCGAGCCGAGATCCTGAGCGCAGCATCGATAAATACCGGGTCCGCATAGCGCACTGGGTACGCAACTGCTCAGTAAGCGGGAGATCCCAGTTTTGAGTCCCCGTCTGCCACCTATTTTCACAGGCGCTGCTGATTCCGCTTAAAGTTCCGATGCAGCTGATAGCAATAATTCTTCCTGTTCCCTTTCCTTTCTGCCCTGCCCAACTTCAGTCTACATAATATGTATCACAGTTACGGATTCCTCGTCGGGTCTGTTCTTCCGTAATGTTATTGTTGTTGTTGTTGTTGTGTTCTTCAGCCCTGAGACTGGTTTGATGCAGCTCTCAATGCTACTCTATCCTGTGCAAGCTTCTTCATCTCCACGTACCTATTGCAACCTACATCATTTTGAATCTGCTTAGTGTATTCATCTCTTGGTCTCACTCTACGATGTTTACCCTCCACGCTGCCCTCTAATACCAAATTGATGATCCCTTGATGCCTCAGAACATGTCCTAACAACCTATCCCTTCTTCTAGTCAAGTTGTGCCACAAACTTCTCATCTCCCCAATCCTGTTCAATACCTCCTCATTAGTTATATGATGTACCCATCTAATCTTCAGCATTCTTGTGTAGCGCCACATTTCGAAAGCTTCTATTCTCTTCTTGTCCAAACCAAGTATACAAATACTTTCCGAAACGACTTCCTGACACTTAAATCTATACTCGATGTTAACAAATTCCTCTTCTTGAGAAACGCTTTCCTTGCCATTGCCAGTCTACATTTTATATCCTCTCTACTTCGACCATCATGAGTTATTTTGCTCCCCAAATAGCAAAACTCCTTCACTACTTTAAGTGTCTCATTTCCTAATCTAATTCCCTCAGCATCACCCGACTTAATTCGTCTACATTCCATTATCCTCGTTTTTCTTTTGTTGATGTTCATCTTATATCCTCCTTTCAAGACAGTATCCATTCCGTTCAACTGCTCTTCCAAGTCCTTTGCTGTCTCTGACAGAATTACAATGTCATCGGCAAACCTCAAAGTTTTTATTTCTTCTCCATGGATTTTAATTCCTACTCCGAATTTTTCTTTTGTTTCCTTCACTGCTTGCTCAATATACACCCTGAATAACATCGGGGAGAGGCTACAACCCTGTCTCACTCCCTTCCCAACCACTGCTTCCCTTTCGTGTCCCTCGACTCTTATAACTGCCATCTGGTTTCTGTACAAATTGTAAATAGCCTTTCGCTCCCTGTATTTTACCCCTGCCACCTTCCGAATTTGAAAGAGAGTGTTCCAGTCAACATTATCAAAAGGTTTCTCGAAGTCTACAAATGCTAGAAACGTAGGTTTGCCTTTCCTTAATCTAGCTTCTAAGATATCTCCCGTAATAACTTGTCATAAATGCTGTTGCAACAAACAATTTAATACGGTATTTTGTATCTCTAGGAGCAGCAACAATCAGTAACTCATTTGCTTATTAGTGTACGTAGTAATGCTGATTGTGTAAAAGTCAACATGGAAAACAAGAAATTGCCAATAGTATATTGCTATGAACGCTGTATTTAAGTCAGTAGCTGTAAGCACACAGGGTACAAAGCATTGCATAAAAAATCTGAAGGTGACGTCAAAATAAAATGCAAAATATCATAGCTGCATCAAGTGACTAGGTTATAGAGGACAGTGAGAAAAATGAAAAATCTGCAACTTGGGGTTGTATAAGAGTAGTGATATTTAGTACAAAAATGAACATAAATTGAATAGGACCTTAAAATCATGCGTTTAAAGAATATGGAAAAGCCTTATCAAAGGAAGAAAAAACGTTAGTGGGAAATGAAGTAGCCGAGTATTTATAACGAGCAGTCATATTCATCCAGGTTCCTCATGAGTGTTCTATAGCATTATACACTCCTGGAAATGGAAAAAAGAACACATTGACACCGGTGTGTCAGACCCACCATACTTGCTCCGGACACTGCGAGAGGGCTGTACAAGCAATGATCACACGCACGGCACAGCGGATACACCAGGAACCGCGGTGTTGGCCGTCGAATGGCGCTAGCTGCGCAGCATTTGTGCACCGCCGCCGTCAGTGTCAGCCAGTTTGCCGTGGCATACGGAGCTCCATCGCAGTCTTTAACACTGGTAGCATGCCGCGACAGCGTGGACGTGAACCGTATGTGCAGTTGACGGACTTTGAGCGAGGGCGTATAGTGGGCATGCGGGAGGCCGGGTGGACGTACCGCCGAATTGCTCAACACGTGGGGCGTGAGGTCTCCACAGTACATCGATGTTGTCGCCAGTGGTCGGCGGAAGGTGCACGTGCCCGTCGACCTGGAACCGGACCGCAGCGACGCACGGATGCACGCCAAGACCGTAGGATCCTACGCAGTGCCGTAGGGGACCGCACCGCCACTTCCCAGCAAATTAGGGACACTGTTGCTCCTGGGGTATCGGCGAGGACCATTCGCAACCGTCTCCATGAAGCTGGGCTACGGTCCCGCACACCGTTAGGCCGTCTTCCGCTCACGCCCCAACATCGTGCCGCCCGCCTCCAGTGGTGTCGCGACAGGCGTGAATGGAGGGACGAATGGAGACGTGTCGTCTTCAGCGATGCGAGTCGCTTCTGCCTTGGTGCCAATGATGGTCGTATGCGTGTTTGGCGCCGTGCAGGTGAGCGCCACAATCAGGACTGCATACGACCGAGGCACACAGGGCTAACACCCGGCATCATGGTGTGGGGAGCGATCTCCTACACTGGCCGTACACCACTGGTGATCGTCGAGGGGACACTGAATAGTGCACGGTACATCCAAACCGTCATCGAACCCATCGTTCTACCATTCCTAGACCGGCAAGGGAACTTGCTGTTCCAACAGGACAATGCACGTCCGCATGTATCCCGTGCCACCCAACGTGCTCTAGAAGGTGTAAGTCAACTACCCTGGCCAGCAAGATCTCCGGATCTGTCCCCCATTGAGCATGTTTGGGACTGGATGAAGCGTCGTCTCAGGCGGTCTGCACGTCCAGCACGAACGCTGGTCCAACTGAGGCGCCAGGTGGAAATGGCATGGCAAGCCGTTCCACAGGACTACATCCAGCATCTCTACGATCGTCTCCATGGGAGAATAGCAGCCTGCATTGCTGCGAAAGGTGGATATACACTGTACTAGTGCCGACATTGTGCATGCTCTGTTGCCTGTGTCTATGTGCCTGTGGTTCTGTCAGTGTGATCATGTGATGTATCTGACCCCAGGAATGTCTCAATAAAGTTTCCCCTTCCTGGGACAATGAATTCACGGTGTTCTTATTTCAATTTCCAGGAGTGTATATGTTTGCTTCAACATAGCCACACCCTAGTTCTCATTTCATCGTTATCTATTCGAGACAGAACGTCTTTAAAGAGCTTGTCATCCTTAATCCTTTTTTCCTTGTAATACCGATCATCCAGGAATAGAAAAACTGGCGCTATACTGGGCCCTAAGGAAAATAACAAATCAGTGACTGACAAAGAGAATGATATATAAAAGAGTTTATCGAAAATATTTGGTGTAATAGATAAGAATAAATAGAAGAAAATAATACAAGAATAAGAGACATAGAACATGAAATCAGTGACAAGATAAAGAGAATGTAGACGTCATCCTAACGAAGTGTATGCCTAGAGGTAAGGCAGCGCATTATGGGGATAACATTCGTTGCGGCACGAGAGTCTTGGCTCGTTCTTCTTTTTTATTCCGTCCCCGGACAGGAGAATAATGTGAGCTTTAAAAGGATGGCTTTAATTCATTATGTGTACATGAGAAATTCCATTTGTTTCCTTTCGAGCCAGTTCTGCCTTCTCTCCGGCACTTAGAATGACAGTATTTATGGAACGAAAAAGAAGTATACTTGAAACGTACATCGGACAGAAACGTACCCATAGATGAAAGTGCAGAACAGAGAATAAAAATATCTCTAGATACAAAGTTCGCTAATGGAACAAGTCCAAAATTCAATATTTGAAATAATACACAAAAACAACAGCATAATTTGCGAAAGTAAGAAATAGAAAAGTTAAGATGTGAGTGCTAAATGAGGTACGTCTTTTAACCTACTTTCGTAATTTCAAGCATTGCTAATATCTCAAGTTTGTCGCTTTTATTCTCTAGTGTAGCATTTGCCAATGCTTGGGAACGGAGTACAGTGGAGTGCTACTATTTTATTTCTTTTGGGATCAACAACCTTTTCTTTTCTCTTGCTACGTGCTGAATGTCTGTTGGTGCGATATGGTTGCGTGTTTTAAAATGTCCTTGACTAGATAAGAGAAGTTTCTTTTCCTCGAACTGTGCTCAGTGTTTTATATAGTACTATTATTATTCAATACCTTTGGTTTAGTGGGGGGGTTAATTAGGCGTGTGTTGTTAAAAGCTGAATGGTTTCCTTGTCGTACATCCGGTGTCCCCCCTAAGAGTCGCCACGCGCCTTTGCGTGTTGTTTCAACAGATGGGTGTAGTTACGTTTTTCCAGTTTGTTGCTGGAGTCAGCCCAAACAAACATTTTTCATCACGTCTTTCATGTGACGTCAAGTGTCGACAGCATCGGTTTGCTTCCCATTTAAAAACAAAAGTGGAATTTCTCGTGCCTATTCGATAGAGAGGTCACAAATTAGTCCAGTGCGATATTTGTCTTATCGACATATATTAACAGGAACAGCAACACAGGAAGAATAACCGGCATTCCAGCAGAGAGTGAACGGTGCTGCTGAATAGCGTGGTCGGTCAGCATGGGCCAGGACAGTGACGTCGCTGTCAGAGTACTGGTTATTCATGGTGTTTTACTGTACCTGTTAATAGACATCGATAAAATGATAGCGCACACGACTAATCTGTGACCGCCCTGGGAATTGGCACGTAAAATTTCGCTTTAAAATTGTTATATGCTAATCTTCAGGTGACACTCTTGCTGTATGAGTATGTCTGTTCCATTAGAAAATGGTTTAGTCTAAGTCGCGTTCCTCTGTGTTGGTTAGGAAGTTGTAGGAGATAGAAGCATCTGCACTTTTATGTCTAGTTCGTAATTAATTATGTTTCTCTAGTGATGAATCCAAGCAAATTTGGGTGTAACAAAAAGTCTTCTGCTCGTAATTTGTCTGTTCGTTTTCCTTTACATAAAAAAATCTAATTTAATAATTAAATCGGGTGAAACAAGCGGGCTGTGGCAGGATCACGTGAAGGCGAGATACGGTAATCTGCGGCCTGATGTCCAGTGTGCAGCGGCCACGCGCCTCATCCTACTTGTTTCACCTGAGGATGAGCTTATAACCGCCCGAAACCAGTCTAGATTGTACAGATAAATTTTTTACAATGGATCGGTGTATTATCTGATTCCAAGATGCTCAGCTGCGGATGTCAACCAATTTTTGTGTCCGTAGTCTACGTATTTGTTGGAGCCACAATGTATCTGTGGCAAATTTAGGCCGTACGACCGGTCAGCACGTATCCACCGTAAGCTTAAACCTTAAATTTGAGTTGGCTATGTATGGCGGGGAAATCTGTACTGGACTCAGTCAATTGAGGAAATCTTCGCAAAAAGGGGAAATCCCGGGGGTCAACACCGTCTTTGAGGATAAGCGATTATACAAAATGTATGCAGGTTGTGCAGATGGACTGGAAAAAAGAAATTCAAGTCCTACCAAATGTATAGTGGTGTCATTGTAAACTACGGAGAGGGGAGACGTGAAAATCCGTGTTGTACAACACTGGTCGGAATTTAACAGTTTCGACGCATCTACGACTGGCACTAAAGGAACTGCATGTTACAAAAATAGTTGTTTTATAGGCTACTAAGTCTTCTGTACGGTCTCTGAGGTACGGACAGGCGACGGAAGATTTCTTGCCTTTTTTCATAAATAATGTTAAAAATGGTCGCCTATTCGGCGTTTGGTGAGGGTGGTGCTGACTGTTGTTAATTCTCCTCTCCCATAGTGGCGAACCCCCGTCTGAATGCCTTTATTCGACATTCCTAAAACTGAAAGACTGATGGATTGTGAATTCGCGCGAGAAGCAGCCAGCAAGCACGTGTTTCCAGGACAGTCTGTCACTGGAAATCTAGACATATCCAAGGCAAGACCATCATTGAAGTCTGTAACTGCTCTGTCCTTACGATCTCCTGGGATGGAACCCACAGAACGTGAGTTCGCGTTTCTACTATTTGTTCAATCATGTCTGTTAGCGCTTCTGCTGTCCACTTTTTGTCTTCAATATTAACAATGGCTGAGTATTGCACATCAAGACAGTGTGTATCCTGGTAATTACTGACGTGGAAAGGAACCTGTTAGTCAGGCCTTTCATTCACTCAAGATATTTTACATTTTGTGAACTCTCATAATTTTTTTATCGCTGTCTCTTAGAATCGAAGTAACCAGTTTACAGTATATATTGATACAGATACTTCCGTAAACTTTTACCAAGTCACTGCATCAATATTAAGTCTACGGCAAGTCGGCTGGGTCTCAGCCGGTAGCGTTCATTGATGGTCTTCTAGCCACATGGTTTCCTTGTTCAAAGAGTGTTCGCAATACATTACGGTACTATGTTGTGCTACGTCTCGACCGGTTCGGTTCGTAGGTTGGAGACTAGTCTGGAGTATGCATACTGTTCTCATGAAGTTACCTTCGTTTCATAAACGGTCATCTTATTAAAATGTCTCCCACAAAATGTCTCTCTAAGATCAGTCGAATTTACATTCAGTGCTAAAGTACAGTTTTCCGTCTGAGGTTAGCTGATTTATTAGTTTGCTTTGCGCGCTACTAACTGGTCGCGTGCTCTCGCGCAGTGGAATAGATGCGAAGAGGTTGCGAATTCCCTAACTGCTTGGAAGCATGTAAGTGCATCATTTATAACTTCATTTCATTCTGTGACTACTTGTTGTACTGATGAGTCTGGGTTACATTTCCGATGAGGTTGACTTGGTTTGTAATGAGCAGAGTAGGGTGGATTACCATGATGAGGTTGCAGACTGTGTCAATGGTCTTCAAACATCAATATATTAACCATTGAAACTACGTGTTGCGAGCTTATTTGCCAGAAACGTATTATACCGTATACTTCCTTCATTTAAATGTGCCACGCTAGTGTCACCCTCAGTCGATAGGCATCATTGCATGCGGATATCAAGGGGCATATTGTCAGTACACCGCTCTCCAGGCCGTTGTCAGTTTTCGTGACTGGAACAGCTACTTCTCAGTCAAGTAGCTCCCCAATTGGCCTCACAAGTGCTGAGTGCATCCTGCTCGGCTCAACTGGACGATAACCTATCGAAAGCCAACAGCGCAACTTCCGTGAACTGATGAGGATCTGTGTTGTCGCTACTGTAAGGTCGCTGGGATATTGTCTTGCTACCGAGCTCAAATACGTTATTTAGCCGCTTTAATAAATCGTCACTCTGCTGCAGAGTACGTACGGAGAATTATAGATAACAATCAGTATGATTTTTTGTGGTAGTTTACTAATACACAGAGTCACTGACTTAGATCAAGTCCAACTGTCTCCGTGGACAAGTGAGAGGAGACTCAAAGCAACGGCTGAATAACAGCTGAACATAGCGCGTTGTAGGTGTGGCGATGGAACTTTAAGTTCCATCCCACCCTCCAACGGTGGAATAATCAACATGAGGCTTTTATTTCCCCCAAAGGGGGCAGGTCATAGAAGATCCGTGTGGGGGGCAGGAAGCCAGTATGAGGTCTAAGCATGCTAGTTTGGAACTGACTAAAACTATATACGATTTGCTGTTGGACAGTGATATAAGATTCGTGAGTGCCCTGCTTCACTCATCTGCTACCATAATACACGGTGAGCCCTGATTATAAAAATTTATAACAGAATAATCGTTTGAGATAATAAGTTACATTTGATGCCGTTACATAGGTTAGTGTTACTAGTTGTTGTGGCCAATAGATGGCGCTGGCGCTCCACAACACCGACGCGGTCTGTAAGGTCACGTTAGTTGCTAGCGAAATGGCGTCGAAGCAGGAGAACGCGCAATGTGTGCTTTGGTTTCACGAAACGAAATCGCCCGTCAGTGTTCAGCGTAAATTTCGGGCTTCTTATGGACGCAGCCCTCCTGACGTTAAATCAATAAAGCGGACAATATTATTACTAACCTAAAACTTTTACAGGTGATGGAGTTGCCTATAATAAAGTACTGCCTGGAAGAAGAAGAGCAATTATTCAGTCAGATCTTAAGAATTCACAGTGGTGCTAAGTCTGGCAACTTAGCTTGAATGTTCATTAATCTAAAAGGTCTGTGCTATGAGAATACTATCGATCGTGCAGATTAAAATAGTTGACAACTACTTCCACCGAAAAATTATGGAAGCACTGTACGGCAATACACTGACACATCTCAAGACGCTGCCCCAATTCGTGACTTCCAGTAACGGACAAGACCAGACTGCGCAATACACCCAGTGTTCCATAACTCCACAATCTGGCCGACACACTCTTCTTGTCATCTGCCGACCAGACCACGGCTATCAAGGCGTACAATCTAGTCCATCCTGCTGGCTTGCTCGGTGATCCTCCCCGGTTACTCGCTCAGTGATCTCCACCGTTCTTCTCTCGTGTCCAGCCTATGTTGTTGCCCTCCAACCTGAACCAGCGCCAAGTCGCGAATTTTCACTGACAGCTTCCTCATAGTCCCACTGCAGCGGTCGCCAATTCACGTGGCTTTTCAATTTGCGCCATATTCTTTGAGGTATGGGCGTAGGAATAAGGCTAGAAAACTCCCACGCACTGTTTAGTAACATGAAGCTTGCCATACGGCCCACAGTCGGCAAAAGCTTTACATTACAAAGAACCAACAATTTACTACATTAAGATCTTTATAAAACAGAACCATTAGTCAAGCTCATATATGGACATTTTTATGTCATCTCTTTGGATACCTCACTAGTAAGATAACTAGAATAACGAAACTTACGATTTGAAACGTGACAAAAGCTTGCCCATCACCTTATCGGTGTCAAAACTCACCGCACCAAAATACTTAACAAAAATCTGATTCCCTGGCTTCAGTAACGTGGACTGTCTCACAGCACTGAAGAATTCTTTCATGATTCATTCTTTAATTTTTCCTTTCTCATTTCCACATGTCTTTGCCTCCTTAGCGTCCCCAGGCTGGACAACATTAGACATTCCTTTTCATCACATAAAGTTTAACTATCTCACTGTTTCTCAAACTCTCTTGAATGAAGACCAACTCGGGGTCTTCGTCTTGTTGCTGGGGAATGTCCTTAAAAAGAGAGGAAGCCTCGTCAAAATCGGGGACACTACTTCATCTAGTTCGATACTAATCTCTTGAGTTTGTTCGTCTTCCTGCATCTCTCTCTCACTGTCTTCACCGAACAGATGGCTCAGACCAACCGTGGAAACGTTCTCCGTCTCTCAGATATGTTTAACCTTGATCGAAATGTACCGCCTACCTTGCTGTATGCCCTGCCCTCTTTGGCTATGCATACACCCAATAATAGGCTTGTTTCCCAACTGAAACGTACAGTGCTCCGAATACATTTTAAACGTTTCGAAGCAAATAAATGACCACATCTCAGTTTGATAAACCGAGTGCTTAGCTTCCAGTGAACGAAAACTCCGAGATGAATAATTCACTGGCCTTCTCCCATTGGGATATTAATGAAACAAAACCGCAGCCACCTCAGACATCTCCGTGTCTATCAGTACAATAAATTCCTTTTCAGAATCAAGTTTCGCCAGTATGTCTGCATTTGCCAGAGTCATTTTTAAACCTTCAAACGACACCTACTGGGGTGACTCCACTTATTTTTTTTCCTTTTTTCATTAATTCACTAGGAGGGTCTACGAAGTGAGCAAAGTTGGGGACGAATTTCCGGAAGAAATTCGCCATCCCCTGCCTAATGTCACAGAAACGTGGTGTCTGGCTGGGCGCCTTGTACAGTTTGACAGTAAACACGGCTTCCCGCAAACGGTTAAGTACTTGCCTAACACGGCACAAGTGCTCCTGAAAATCACGACTAAAAACAAGCATATCATCCAAGTAATGATACACACAACTGAACTCTAAATAAGAAAAGAAACATTATCTAAAATACGGGACAATACTGTTGCGTTTTAGAGACTGAAGGGAACACGACTGTACTCAAACAGGTTCCAATCGATCGCAAAGGCTGTTACTGCTTTTGACTCTTCCGCTACCGATAATTGAAAATAAACCTGATTAAGATCAAAAGTGGTGAACATCTTAACCTTCTGAAATCACAATAAACAAGAGTGCAATTTCGGTAATGGAATAGACTCCAGTACGATTTTATTATTGCTTGTGTGATCACCTGACACAGGCCAAAATCCGCTCTGAGCTTTCAAAACCAAAAAGGATGGGAAACGTAGGTGGTCTAGTTACCCCTTCCGTAGCTAACTCGACCAACGCCAACTGAATGTGAGGGACGCCCACACTTATCTCCCACAGCTTGGTATGTGATGGAGCCACCGGCTGGTCGAGCATCCCCAGAAGATGTTGCGCCGTTTCAGATGTGCTTAACGCGGTATTCGCACTCCTAACATAGAATTCATATTCAGGTTCATCCGTGACCTTTCTTCCAGCCATACTAAAACAGAACAGTAGAAGTCCCAGAATAGCGTAGAACCCAAAAGTAAGTTCAAAAATGTTCGGGGGAAGTCAGAAACATAGCAATGTATATCCCTTATGAAGGAAATAAATAGGAAGTGCAGGAGAGCCAAGGTGAAATAACTGCAGGAAAGCCTCGAAGAAATCGATAAAGAAATGATCGTCGGAAGCCCTGGCCGTACAGAAAACTCAAAACAACGTTCAGTGGAATTAAGAAAAGCGAGGGTGTTAACGTTAAGAGTAGAATGGGAATTCCGCTGTTAGCGCAGACGAGAGAGCAGTTAGGTGGAAAGAGTACACAGAAGCAATCTCACAGGGGAAGGAATTGTCTAAGTGATAAAAGAAGAAATTGGAGTCCATATGGAAGACATAGTGCATCCAGTATTAGATTCAGAATTTGAAAGAGGTGTGGAAGACTTGAGAGGCAGTAGGCATAGATAACATTCCATTGGAATTTCTAAAATCGTTGGGGCAAGTGGCAATCAAATGATTGTTAAATTTAGCGTGCAGAATCTGTGAGCCTGGTGACATACAACCAGACTTTCGGAAAAATATCACCCACAGAATACCGAATATAGCAAGGGCATAGAAGTGCGAGAAGTATCGTATGATCAGCTTAAGAACCTTTGCACCTAAACTGCTGACAAGAATAATGTACAGAGAACTAAACAGAAATTGGAAGATCGGTTAGATGGCTATCAGTTTCGCTTTAGGAGAAGTAAAGGCACCAGAGTGGGAGCCCCGACGTTGCGCTACGTAATGGGAGCAAGACTGAAGAAAAAGCAAGACCCACTAATAGGATTTATCCACGTAGAAAAAGCGCTCGACGACCTAAATTGGTGCAAGATGTTCAAAATTCAGAGAAAAACAGAAGTAGGTCGCAGGGAAAGATGGTAATATTCAAGATGTACAAGAATCCAGAGAGAACGTTAAGACTGGAAGACCAAGAACGAAATTCTCGGATTAAAAATGGTATAAGGCACAGATGCAGTCTTTCACCACTACTGTTCAATCTATACATGGAAGAAGCAACGACGGAAACAGAAGAATGGTTCGGGAGTGGTATTATTATTCAAAGTGAAAGAATAACAATTATAAGATTCGCTGATGACTTTGTTGTCCCCAGTTAAAATGAAGAAGAATTACAAGATCAGCTGAATGGAATGAAGAGTCTAATGAGATCCCAATATGGACTGAGTGTAAACCGGAAAAAGCCTAAAGTAATTAGAAGTAGCAGAAATGAGGGTAGCGAGAAACTTAGTATCGAAATTGATCATCAGGAAGTAGAGGAAGTTAAGCCTGTTACCTTGGAAGAAAAATATCCCGTGACGGACGAAGCGAAGAGGACATAAAAGGAACAATAGCGTAAGCGAAGAGGGCATTGCTGGCTTGTTGGGTCATACTTGTGGTTTTCCCTGCGGTCTGACGTGTTCTCCTCTCGCGTCCAGCTGGTCTCGCCAACCGATCCGCACCAGTGCCCAGGTCGCGATGTTCTCGCTGACAGCGCCCTCATTGACTATTGATGCTGCTATCCCCGCTCTGTTCGCGCAGCTGTCCAGATTACTGCAGCTGACTGTCGTCTTATGACGACAGAGCTCCGAGGGACGTTCCGTGTAGTCGTCGGCACTGAAATGTACGTACTTTTTGTCGGATATGTACACCACATTTTTGTTGTTTGGCCTCAGGGAAGTAAGAATATAGACGGCATTTTCGATCAGAATTCAATCCACTTGATAATTCGCTTCATGGTGGATCTGGTAAAGGACAGCTGCCTTCCATTCACTGACGTTTTGGTCAAGAGAACAGTTGACGTTACATTGGAGGATGTTACATGTCGTCTGTAGGCAGCCACCCAAACTGGTTTTTATCTACGGGTTGATAGTTGTCACGATCCGGGTTAGCGCGAATGGATACTTGATACCTTCGTTCACGTGGCCCATATCATCTCGGACTTTGAAAGTTTGTCAGCGCAGTTACCTTCATCAGAATGGTTGCAGGAAAAGAGATCACAGAGGCTCTGCGCCATAGAATAACAATGATTTGACTGAGTGGGGATAATATCGAGATGGTACCGAAGTGAAAGGGCCTTTTTGTTTTATGCTGGAAGCATTTCCAACACAACTGGTCATCTTCTGCGAAAATATGACTTGGAACGCGTTTTGCGACCACAGTCTAAAACTAGATTCCCTTTACTATCAGTAAAGTCTGACCTTGGTTTACTTAAGGCGGGTGTCTATCGTACCTCCTTTCAGTTATGGTGTGCCTATCCCACTTTTTCGTTGTTTTTATTTTGTTTTTATTTTTTTTCTTAGCCATCAGTCTTCTGACTGGTTTGATGCGTTCCGCCACAAATTCCTCTCCTGACCCATCCTTTTCGAGTAGCACTTGCAACTTACGTCGTTCGTTATTTACTGGATGTATTCTAATCTATGTTTCCTTCTACAATTTTTACCCTTTACAGTTCCCTCTGGTACCTTGAATTATTCCCTGGTGTCTTAACACATGTTCTATCATCCTGTCCTATCTTGTCAGTGTTTCCTTCCATCGCCGATTCTGTGGAGAACCTCTTCATTTCTTGCCATACCAGTCCACCTAATCTTCAACATTCTTATGTTCCGGTTTCTCCAACAGTCCATGACATACACTGCACATGGATGTCTGGTGTACTGAACGCGTCACACACGCTTACAACAGCAAAGCAAATCTGCTATTGCAGAACATGAAGGTATTTGGTTAAATTCTGTTCTCTCTGTGGTCAAACAACAGAGTGGTGTTATTCGTGCTACCTCACCTATTGGTTATTCACTGTCAATAAATTCTGAAGTTGGTAATTTTTTGTGTAACGTGTAGCGTTTACTGTGTGTGTGTGTGTGTGTGTGTGTGTGTGTGTGTGTGTGTGTGTGTGTGTGTGTGCGTGTGTGTGTTATCGTTCCCATATATTCTGCATAAATAGGCTTTAAATTCGTTTGCCTACAGTGCTCTCGTTGCATTTGTGCCTTGAAACTGACAGAGTGTGCACTAAAGCACTGGGTCAGCGTGTCGGCCCCCTATGAGCAGCGCTCGCTGCCCATCACTCGCTTCGCACGCGTTACGGAAGCTAACGGCAGTTTCCACACTTGCTAACAAGCGGCGCGCACTCTCTGAGTGGTCCTGCCGAGTGGTTAAGGAAACTTGGAGTTCATACAGCTTCGCCACAACGTAGGGGCACTAATGGTCCCGAAAAGCGTGGGAGTGCACTTAGAATTTGAGTTTCTTTTTAGCTGTCGATATTACGTGTTTGCTACAGTAGTGTATACTGTATTCCTGATCATCACCTTGTATTACCTCAGTGATTGTGTGCAGTAAAATGAAAATTAAAGTGATAATCGAATCTGAATGTTATTAAAGGTCATTAATTTAGCTGAGGAACTGTAAAATGAAGTTAAAGAATAGATGATGAGCACATCCAGTCGGCTACAAAAATGATACTGACATTGAGAGATCTTTTGGACAGAACAAATGAAAAAGATGTATGTTTATAGTTAATAAAAAAAACTTCAGTTGATCTACATTGTATGATCTTGTACGTTACTCGAGAAAATGAACTAACAGAATTCGTTGCAGCTCTTAACGTTAGCTGCAATAAACGGGAAGAGGAAGGAAGTGCAAAGCATAGCAGTAAGCGGAGATGGGCATTATTAGAATAACTTTGTATCGGGATAGTTGTTTGAATACGTAGTTCATTCAAACAAATTTATCCGTGAATAAATTATTTGTAACTAATGAATTACATAGAATCCCACTGCATTTCTTTGTGTACTTCTTGTACCAAAACCTATAGTGTTTGTTCCCCAGCTCACTGCAGTTTCTTTTTGAACTGTACATACATATACCTCAGGGGATCGGCATGTTAAATTATACACTACAAAGATTTTTGATTCGCTCTCCCGTTGACCTAACAATTTTCTTCTGTTACTGGTCGCTTCTTTCATCTCTAACAGTATGAAAACCGTCAAGCCAAGTTGCATTGTGTTTTGGTGTTCATGTTGATCTGCACATCCCCTTGTAACTGGCTGTTCATAGGTGGGAGGAAGTCAACGGCACACCAGTATGCTTAGTAAAGCACTGCAATGTTCAAAGCAACCTTCAGGTTGATCACGGGTGTTCTTTATATAGAGCGTAAATGCCGCAGTGAACGAGAAAACGTGTTTGTCAAATTTAGCCTTGTCTAGCTGCGCGTTCGTCAAACAACAACGTACACGTACAAAGTTTATCGGCTTAACCTCACTTCGGAGCAGGCGCTAACCCTCACTTTGAAGAAGACGCTGCTCGTGTTTATGAGTATTTTGACAGTAGTGAGAGTGGCCACAAATTCGTACAAGCAGTTCTGGCATTGACTTTGGTAGTGTGTTTAAAGAAGACGAAGAACACAACTCTGGTCCAAGAAATGGCCTAAAATTAGAGAGTGATTTACCCATGAAACTCTGCTAGAGGAAACATTACTCTCAGAACCCAATGATTACATCAGATTTCTTTACATCAGTCTTAAGGCCCTCGTAAAAGACCAAAATTGTTAGTCAAATTTTCTCTTATGAAGCCCGTATATATACCAAAATAATTTGTCAGTTTAACCTTACGCTTGAAGCAGACGCTTTTCTTGTATTCTGAATTTGGACACTAGTGGAAATGGCTGCTAATGCAGGTAATATCTAACGCTGACTCTGACACTGTGTTTAAAGAAGATGTGAACAAGACTCTGCTCCGGGGATGGTTTGTAATGAAATATACGCACGAAAATATGTTAAATGAAGTGTTACATTGAGGAACTAATGATTACATCAACGTTTGAGGACGGAAAATGAAACTTTTAGTAAGTTGATTAGACTTACTTCGCCCTGACGCTGAAAAAGAAGACATAGCTACGCGAAAATTTATTCTATTCTGACTGGACCTCTAATGACAGCTCATTTAAATACCACATTGTAACATACATCCTCCGTGCAACAACCAGAGGCCTTCCATTTTTTTTTGCACTCCCGTTTGTACGTTATGGCTCGAACATTGCTTTTCTTTTTAAGTTCTCCCTGCACTAAAAAGTGCCTGGGAAAGGTGCGACACCGCTGTCAGTTCGGTAATTTCCAGTGCTATTTTGTTCTTGTTGTTCATCGAGTTCTCACAGTTGTGGAACTTCACGATACCGTAAGATAAATTGTAATAAATCTGTTTATCGCTAAAGATATGCGGCGAAACATCGATACAAATGACGACGTCCGCCATCTTGCCAAAATTTCTATCATTCAAAATTTCTCGCAAACTCGTAAGACACGATCTACGCTTGACAAACATGACAAACAACCCCGTACACGCTTAAATGTTTGGCACACATAGTAAAGTTTGACAAATTGTTTGACCGTGTTCAGAAACCTAAGCAAATGCAACACAAACTTACTTCGTAGCCGGACGGCGTTAGAAGCTATATTAACAATGCAGCGCGGTTAGAGGCGCCATGTCACTGACTGCACGGCCCCTCCCGCCGGCGGTCCGAGTCCTCCCTCGGGCATGGGTGTGTGTGTTGTTCTTAACATAAGTTAGTTTAAGTAGTGTGTAAGTCTAGGGGCCGATGACCACAGCAGTTTGGTCCCTTAGAAATTTACACACATTTGAACATCAACTGGCTCTGCACTTGCTAGTTCTTACCCTCCTCCTCCAGCTGACAGGTGGAAGTACTTTAGATAAGTAGTCAAGATGAGAAAGCAGCCAGCACAAACTCTAGTCTGCAGCACTTTCAACAATTTTTCCAAGACTGCTAACACTATCGGATAAGGCTGTCTCGTTGTTATAATTCAGCAACTCGCTCGTATTTGCAGAGCTACTAAGTGAGTGAGTAAAGTTAGAACAGAGTTTTTAACGACTAGTATCAACAGACTTTAAATCTAAAAAAAACTCCAAAAAATTTGTAGACTGCTGCTGCACGTCCAAAGTCTCCGAAAGTGTTTTCAGATTAATTTCGGGTAAGCCTTCTGTTAGAACAGACATGCATCTATGCAGATACATATGGCTTAGAGATTCAAAAATTCCGGACGAGACACTGGGTTTGAGTACATAAAAGAGTTAATAATATTGGAGACTGGCAATTTTTTTGTCGAGAATGTATCAATAGATGACTGGGAGATGTTTTTCGCCTCTCTACACCAACTGCAAGTGTTGTAGAACGTATTACCCACGATTTGAAAACAAATAGTTCGACTGTGTTGCTGTCCATGACCAAAGGAAACTCACAACAAACTGCAGACATATAATAGCAAAAGAACCGTCGAAGAAATCATCGGGCCACGAATTTCGAATAATATGACTTAAAATGAAAATTTTATTTAGAATTTAATTTGCTTAATGTAGGTAACATGGAATGACAACGAAACTACAGCGGAATTGATGATTTCTTAATTTTCGCTGAAAAAATTGTGAACTGAAATTCATACATCGTCTTCATGAAATAAATCCACGAGATATTCTGTAAGACAAAAAAAAAGTGAGACACACAACGAAGAAATGGTCCGAGTGAGACGGAAATCGGTATATATGATGATGTACACACACAAACCAACAAGTGATCACAGTTTCAGCGAAACTCTATGATCCAGCCAAGAGAGATTCACAAATTGAACAAATCAATAACGCGTTGGTCTACCTCTGGCCCTTATGAAAGCAGCTATTCGGCTTGATATTGATTCATACAGTTTTTTGATCTCCTGAGGGATATCGTACCGAATTCCGTCTGATTAGCGCATTAGATCGCCAAAATCTCGAGCTGTTTGGAGAGCCCTGTCAATAAGGCTCCAAACGTTCTCAACTGGAAGAGAACTGGAGACCTTTCCGTCCATGATAGGGCTTCCAAGCAAGAATGTAAGCAATTGAAACCCTTACCGTGTGCGGGCGGACAATATCTTGCTCAAACGTAAGCCCAGGATACTTGTCATGATGGGCAACAAAAAAGGTCGCAGAGTATCGTCGAAGTACAGTTGTGATGTTGTAAGGGGTCGCAGATGAAAAACAAAGAGGTCCTTCTGTGAAAGAAAATGGCACCTGGGACCACAACTCCTGGTTGTCGGGCCATATGACGGTACACAATCGAGTTGACACCTCACACCACTGTCCGGGGCGTCTCCAGATACAATTTCGGCCTGGTATCTCATTGACTGGAGAAAAGTCGTCAGTGGAGAGCCCTGCTTCGAACTGAGCTCTTATTACCAGCGCAGACACGTCAGGGAACACTTCAGACAGCGGTGGAATACCAACCTGACTGTCGTCTTTCTCAAGATCCGAAAACAGGAGTGATGGTCTAGGGTGCCATTTCTTTTCATAGCAGGACCTCTTTGGTTGTCATCCGTGACGCCCTTACAGCGCAGCGCTATGTCAGCAATATTCTACGCCCAGTTCTGTTGTACTTCATGGAAAGCCCTCCTGGACTTACATTTCAGAATGATAATGCCAGCACGCAGAGGGCGAGAGTTTCCGCTGCTTCCGTTCATGCTTGGCAAACCGTAGCTTGGTCAGCAAGATCACCAGATTTCTCCCCAACTGAGAACGTTTGAAGCGTCGTGGGTAGGGTCCTCCAAACAGCTCTGGATTTTTGACGATCTAACGGATCAACTGGACAGAATTTGACACAATATCTCTCAGAAGGACATCCAACAACTCTATCAATCAAAGACAAACCGAATAATTGCTTGCATAAGGGTCAGAGGCGGCCCAAGGCGTTATTGACTTGCTCCATTTGTGAAGCTTTTTCTCTCGAAAAACTCATCCAATTTTCTGAAATTGTAATCATTTGTTTGTCTGTAGATGCACTTCGTATATACGTATTTCCAATCCATTCGGGTAATTTCTTCGTTGGATGTTTTTTTGATAACGCAATGATATCCTTCTTGCACGTGTAGAATGTAGTTTCTTTAGTGTCATGACGGAAAATTTTGAAAAATCAAATAAAGTTTGTGATGAGATGTTTTAAAGAAAGAGCCGATTAAAGTTGAAGCAACTTGCAGCAAGAGATTTAATGGGACCACTCGTGCGAACAAATAGAGGGCACGGCTACAGCCTTGTGGCCGTAAAGCTGACGTCCAAGTATGTCACTTTAACCCCACTCAAGAAAGCAACTGCACAGTCAGTATGTAGAGCATTCTGTAAGGATTTCCTCACGCAAGTTGGCCACGTCGACAGGACCATCTCCGACAACGGACCTCAGTTCCGGTCAGAGAAGTGGAAAGAGATGTACCAGAAACAGAGAATCAGCCCATATTCGCTTCCATACGACATCCACAGTCCTCGCCAGCAGAGAGGGTGATGAAAAGTCTGGGAAACCTCTGCCGTATCTACTTCGCGAAACGTCATTTTTGTCTGTAGATGTACTTCGTATATACGGATTTTCAATCCATTCGGGTAATTTCTTCGTTGGATGTTTTTTTGATAACGCAATGATATCCTTCTTGCACGTGTAGAATGTAGTTTCTTTAGTGTCATGACGGAAAATTTTGAAAAATCAAATATACACTCCTGGAAATGGAAAAAAGAACACATTGACACCGGTGTGTCAGACCCACCATACTTGCTCCGGACACTGCGAGAGGGCTGTACAAGCAATGATCACACGCACGGCACAGCGGACACACCAGGAACCGCGGTGTTGGCCGTCGAATGGCGCTAGCTGCGCAGCATTTGTGCACCGCCGCCGTCAGTGTCAGCCAGTTTGCCGTGGCATACGGAGCTCCATCGCAGTCTTTAACACTGGTAGCATGCCGCGACAGCGTGGACGTGAACCGTATGTGCAGTTGACGGACTTTGAGCGAGGGCGTATAGTGGGCATGCGGGAGGCCGGGTGGACGTACCGCCGAATTGCTCAACACGTGGGGCGTGAGGTCTCCACAGTACATCGATGTTGTCGCCAGTGGTCGGTGGAAGGTGCACGTGCCCGTCAACCTGGGACCGGACCGCAGCGACGCACGGATGCACGCCAAGACCGTAGGATCCTACGCAGTGCCGTAGGGGACCGCACCGCCACTTCCCAGCAAATTAGGGACACTGTTGCTCCTGGGGTATCGGCGAGGACCATTCGCAACCGTCTCCATGAAGCTGGGCTACGGTCCCGCACACCGTTAGGCCGTCTTCCGCTCACGCCCCAACATCGTGCAGCCCGCCTCCAGTGGTGTCGCGACAGGCGTGAATGGAGGGACGAATGGAGACGTGTCGTCTTCAGCGATGAGAGTCGCTTCTGCCTTGGTGCCAATGATGGTCGTATGCGTGTTTGGCGCCGTGCAGGTGAGCGCCACAATCAGGACTGCATACGACCGAGGCACACAGGGCCAACACCCGGCACCATGGTGTGGGGAGCGATCTCCTACACTGGCCGTACACCACTGGTGATCGTCGAGGGGACACTGAATAGTGCACGGTACATCCAAACCGTCATCGAACCCATCGTTCTACCATTCGTAGACCGGCAGGGGAACTTGCTGTTCCAACAGGACAATGCACGTCCGCATGTATCCCGTGCCACCCAACGTGCTCTAGAAGGTGTAAGTCAACTACCCTGGTCAGCAAGATCTCCGGATCTGTCCCCCATTGAGCATGTTTGGGACTGGATGAAGCGTCGTCTCACGTGGTCTGCACGTCCAGCACGAACGCTGGTCCAACTGAGGCGCCAGGTGGAAATGGCATGGCAAGCCGTTCCACAGGATTACATCCAGCATCTCTACGATCGTCTCCATGGGAGAATAGCAGCCTCCATTGCTGCGAAAGGTGGATATACACTGTACTAGTGCCGACATTGTGCATGCTCTGTTGCCTGTGTCTATGTGCCTGTGGTTCTGTCAGTGTGATCATGTGATGTATCTGACCCCAGGAATGTGTCAATAAAGTTTCCCCTTCCTGGGACAATGAATTCACGGTGTTCTTATTTCAATTTCCAGGAGTGTAGTTTACGATGAGATGTCTTAAAGAAAGAGCTGGTCTGAAAAACTAATTTAAAAGAACACAAAGTACAGACATTATGTACATGACAAGGAATTGGAGAAATAAATGTCATTGGATTTCAGATTTATGTATTGTTCATAACACTTTTCATTCACAGATGACGCACAAATGTTACTATTCGTGTAAATGAATGATGTTTTGATAATATTTATTATTCATCAATAACGAATAATAATTTACACCTTTGTTCGTTAGTCCTCTTTTAAATAAATTTCGCGTAACTCTGGTGGTAAGCGAAGAATATCGCGCATGCGCACACCGCAAATTGGCGGCCTACGTGTAAATGAGTGCAAGTTTGTGGCATCCGCATGGCTGTGAAGAGGCGCTCGCGCGCCTGTGCCATCCGCGTGGCCGTGTACAAATGCTCACTCAACTATCATTAAGGGGAGGCAGCATCGGAAATCTTCGGCGACTTTCGCCAAAGTATGCGAAGTGTATTCGCGCTCTCTCTCGCACACTGTAGCCGCGTGAGCACCACGCGGATCTACCGCGCGCTTGGATGCTGTAGTGTGTCCCTATTCGAAATAACCGTCAGTTATTTGAAATCTTAAGACCCACATGCTTATACAACACTATACCAGTAATCTCGGGGATCTATAATTGTAAGTAGGCTGTTTAGATTTTTATATTGGTAATGCCACGTAGCGCTCTGTATGAAAATCACTGGCTGTGCTGTGTGCAGTACGTGGCTAGTTTGCATTGTTGTCTGCCATTGTAGTGTTGGGCAGCGGCAGCTGGATGTGAACAGCGCGTAGCGTTGCACAGTTGGAGGTGAGCCGCCAGCAGTGGTGGATGTGAGGAGAGAGATGGCGGAGTTTTGAAATTTGTTATACTGGGATTATGAACTGCTATGTATATTATGGTTTTTCAACACTATCAAGGTAAATACATTGTTTGTTCTCTATTAAAATCTTTCATTTGCTAACTATGCCTATCAGTAGTTAGTGCCTTCCGTAGTTTGAATCTTTTATTTAGCTGGCAATAATGGCGCTCGCTGTATTGCAGTAGTTCGAGTAACGAAGATTTTTGTGAGGTAAGTGATTTGTGAAAGGTATAGTTTAATGTTACTCAGGGCCATTCTTTTGCAGGGATCTTTGATAGTCAGATTGCGTTGCGCTAAAAATATTGTGTGTCACTTTAGTGAATGTTTGAGTACGTTCAGTTTTGCTCAGCTGTTTGAAAAGCAAATAGTGTAAGAGGTTTATCAGCACAGTCGTGTATATTTGTTCTAAGGGGACGTTCCATAATATTCAACAGGGATTCTTGGTAAATCAGTGCCCCTATTTGGATTTTAAGCGTTGCAAAGGATTCTACTATATCTAGTCAATGAAATAACTTTACAGAGAGCTTTTAGCTGATTTGGGAACACGCGACCTTAGGGCTCCACTATTAACGACAGTGTAAGACCTCAATCCTATGTTGTGGTCATTTGTTGTTGAAACAGACCTTGACTAGTCTCTTGATGGTTGTTCTGTTAATATCCATCTTCCTAACATTTTATTACTCTGCACTTTCTTACATTACAACGATAATTTTAAAACAGAGGATATCCTAATGAGGACAGGCTGATTTTAAAATTAAATAACATGAAAACAAAGATTGACAGAAGAATGAAACAAACTGTGTATTTGTTGTAAAGAATCTTTTACAAAAGTTTCGTAACAGCAGTTACAAATTATGCCAACGAATGGCGTTGTTCGAGGTATCTTTGGATTTGGAGTGGAAATATATGTAGACTGTTTCACAGTACAATGTACTTTATGCAACCCTTCAGATCAATCTATGCCGCAATTCCTCGCATGGTTTTCTTTGAAGGCTGCCGAAAATTGGAAAGACATTTTCAAAAGTAACTACAGTTGGTTGGGGTCAATATCTTTCACTATATCGTCAGCTACTCTGCCTGTCTGTTTGAATTTCGCGAAGATTTTGCCTGTGGTTCTCCTATCCTGTCCTTTTGGAACATTAAATCACAGCTGGAAACGCCGCCTTTTTCTTATTTTTTTTTGTCAACAGTCATCTGGTTTGATGCGGACCGCCACCTCCTCATCTCAGAGTAGCACTTGCAACCTATGTCCTCAATTATTTGCTGGATGTATTCCTATTTCTGCCTTCCTCTACAGTTTTTTCCCTCTGCAGCTCTCTCTAGTACCGTGGAAGTCATTCGCTGATGTCTTAACTGATCTGCTATCGTCTTGACCTTTCTCCCTGTTAATGTTTTCCACATATTCCTCTACTCTCGGATTCCGTGCAGAAGCTCCTCGTTCCTTTTCTTATCAGTCCACCTAATTTTCAACATCCGCCTGTGGAACCACATCTCAAATGCTTCGATTCTCTTCTGTTCCTGTTTTCCCACAGTCCATGCTTCACTACCATACAATGCTGTGCTCCAAATGTATATTGTCAGAATTCCCTTCCTCAAATTAAGGCCTCTCTTTGATGGCTTTTGATGTCCTCCTTGCTCCGTCCGTCATTGGTTATTTTAGTGCTTAGGAAGCAGAATATCTTAACTTCATCTACTTCGTGACCATCAACCCTGATGTTAAGTTTCTCACTGTCCTCCTTTCTGATAATTCTCATCACTTTCGTGTTCCTTCGATTTACTTTCAATCCATATTCTGTACTCATTAGACTGTCCATTCCATCCAGCAGATCATTTAATTCTTCTTGAATTTCACTCGGGATAGCAGTGTCATCAGCGAATAGTATCACCGATACCCTTTCACCTCGAATTTTAATTCAACTCCTGAACCTTCCTTTTATTTCCATCATTGCTCCTTCGATGTACACATTGAATAGTAGGGGCGAGAGACTACATCACTGTCTTGCACCCTTTTTGATCCTAGCATTTCATTCTTGGTCGTTCATTATTATTCCCTCTTGATTATTGTACATATTGTATATTATGCGTCTCTCCCTATAGCTTACCCCTATTTTTCTCAGAATTTCGGACATCTTGCACCATTTTACATTGTCGAACGCTTTTTTTAGGTCGACAAATCCTACGAACGTGTCTTGAGTTTCCTTTAGTCTTGCTTCCAATATCAACCGCAACGTCAGAATTGCCTCTCTGGTGCCTTTACCTTTCGTAAAGCTAAACTGATTGTCATCTAATACATCCTCAGTTTTCTTTTCCATTCTTTGTATATTATTCTTGTGAGCAACCTGGATGCATGAGATGTTAAGCTGATTGTGCGATAATTCTCGCACTTGTTAGCTTTTGCAGTCTTCGGAATTGTGTGGATGATATTTTTCCGAAGGTCAGACAGTATACTGGCAGACTCATACATTCTACACACCAACGTGAATAGTCATTTTGTAGCGACATCCCCTAATGATTTTAGAATTTCTGATTGAATGTTATCGATCCCTAGTGTCTTATTTGTTCTTAAGTCCTCCAAAGCTCTCTTAAATTCTGATTCTAATATTGGATCCTTATCTCTTCTAAATCGACTCCTGTTTCTTCTTCTATCACATCAGACAAATCTTCCCCCTCATAGAGGCTTTCAATGTATTCTTTCCACCTATCCGCTCCCTCCTCTGCATTTAACAGTGGAATTCTCGCTGCGCTCTTAATGTTACCACCCTTGCTTTTTATGTCACCGAAGGTTGTTTTGACTTTCCTGTATGCTGAGTCTGCCCTCCCGACAATCATTTCTTTTTGGATGTCTTCACATTTTTCTTGCAGTCATTTCCTCTTAACTTCCCTGCATTTCCTATTTACTTCATTCCTCAGCCACTTGTATTGCTGTATTCCTGAGTTTCCCGGAACATTTTTGTACTTCCTCCTTTCATCAGTCAACTGAAGTATTTCTTCAGTCACCCATGGTTTTTTCACAGTTACCCTTCCAGCTTCTTTGATTGCCCTTTTTAGAGATGTCCATTCCTCTTCAGCTGTACTGCCTACTGGACTATTCTTTATTGCTGTATCTACAGTGTTAGAGAACTTCAAGAGTATCTCGTCATTCCTAAGTACTTCTGTATCCCACTTCTTTCCGTATTGGCATCTGTCCACGATATAATCTATCTGAAGTCTTTCCATATCATCCGATCTTTTCTAAGCATACCACCACCTTTTGTGATTCTTGAACAGAGTTTTCTCTTTCACTAGCTGAAATTTATTACAGAACTCAATTAGTCTTTCTCCTTTCTCATTCCTTGTCCCAAGCGCATATTCTTTGTAAGCTTTCCTTCTACTCCTTCCCTTACAATTGCATTCAAGTCCGCCATAACTATCCGATTTTCATCTCCCTTTGCGTATTGTATTACCCTTTCAATATCCTCATATATTTTCTCTATCTCTTCATCTATAGTTTGCGACGTCGGCATGTATACCTGAAGTATCGTTGTCGGTGTTGGTTTTCTGTCGATTATGATAACAACAATCCTACCGCTGAACTTTTCACAGTAACACATTCTCTGCCCTACCTTCCTATTCACAACGAATCCTACTCCCGTTATACCATTTTCTGCAGGAATTTACCTGCACGGCGAGATTTTATTACATCGATTTTACTAAGAAAAACATGCTAAGAGAAATATATAGACTTGCATCACATATACCATCACGATGGGACCAATAAATATATATTTTGAATGGGTATGCAGTAGTAAATTGCGATCCATGTATCACAAGACAGATCCATACACTCCCTCCTACGAAGAAGTTGAAAAGAATCAGGATCAACCCAAACCTGTATTTCTGCCGTGTAAACATGCACACACCCAGCTAAAAATAGAGCAGTTATGTATTCTAATATTAGGAGTCATAAGCTGAAAAAGCTTCATGATCATGTGATCATCAACATATTGACTAGTATTACATCCCAGTACACGAAACTGCAAAATGGTCTTAGGACTGCATATACGAACACCTTAATAGGTAATGGTCTAAGTTTGCTCGACACACATTGCCTCTTTTCCATATCAGGAAAGTATCATTTGATCTACATCTCTGCCAGGAAGACAGTCAGGCCCTCTAGAGATGTATAGTTGACCACTGCATCCTCGTATGTACTGTAACTACAATTTTACATATACTTAACACTAGCAAAGGAGAAAAGAAAGTCTCTGGGAAGGTACTGTATCCCCTACTGTTTTGATTATGATAAATATACAGTCATCCGCCAAGGGACAGTCCACAGCGTGCATAACTGTCAGCATTGCTGTTTTCCTGTTCATGCAATCGATTTGCAGGTTAAATAATTAAAATTATAGACATATATAGAGTATAGCTTTTATAATGAACTATTGGTACTGATTGCCTGCGATGTGCTGTCTTTACATTCACACTAGTCAACAGTATTTATGTAATTCTGTGGAATACTCTTGCTTAGACTATACATCAGTCTGTCTTAGTAATCATTAACGTATAGGACAAACACCTGAATTTGTTTTTTACTAATGATTATTATAAACTCTTGTAACAAAAACCTACACCGGTACGTAAAGGTCATGATAACACTACCAGTCACCTGGTCTGTTCGTCATACCCTATAAATGTGATTCGACATGCAATCCAGTTACACTATTGTGTGTGTGTGTGTGTGTGTGTGTGTGTTGCGACGTGGTACCCCTGGACCATGGGGTGGTGTCTGGGTCCAGCAATAACAAAAAACGTGTACTCAAGATGGCAGCACTTTAAAGAGACCCAGGACACTTTACAGCAATAGGATGATTGCCTATTTCAATAATAATAGTGTATGACTGCGAAGCGTTAAACAGGGAGTGGAAACAGGCTGTAGGCTGGCAAATAGACATGTGGACACTTCACACATCTAACGGCAACTGTAGATAGTGCCAAGAAGCTACAGAAATTGGTACCGTAAAAAACTATTCCATTAATTCTTGGCTGTTGGATATCTGTTATCTGGAAGTCGTCAACGAGGCACTGCCCTATTCTTCCATTTACGCAAGATGGGATTACAGAAAGTCAATCGAGAAAATGGTTAAAATTAAGATAAATGGTTTTAAAATTGAAACAGACGATGAGCAATAGTATTAGGAATTAATCTAAATGAAGTAAATAAAAATGTATATCTATGGCGTTTGCAGAGACTCTTTTATACCACATCAGCAAAAGTCTCGTGATTTCAGCTACAGTGACGTCAGTACGCTATCCATGGTTACAGCGTTATACTGCATTAAAATATTTTTACGATTCTAAGTATATGATTTCCAACTCGCATCTAATGGAGGAGAATACCACAGCACTCAGAATAAAATAACATTATCGTTTCCTCATACATATAGAATTATCGGAAGAGTAACAGTTCTGTAATTCCGTCTTCTATAAATGAAAGAATGGGACTGTGCCTGGTTGATGACTCGCAGAAGAAAGATATCCAACAGCCATGAATTTATGGAATAATGTAGCTTGTGTCACCGCCTCTGCTCTCTCTCTCTCTCTCTCTCTCTTTCTCTCTCTCTGCAGAATGCAAACTGTCTTTCCACTATTAAAGCATATATTGTGTCGTACCCCCTCTTCTATCTACTTCTTACAGACTCTCTACTGGTTAAACCATATGTATTATGCTTTTTAAATTTCTAAGTGTATATGCGACTCTATATCTGTTCTTTTCTCTGTACACATACCATAATCCATATGTTTTTTTCCAAGTCTCTGCAAGCTCTCTCAGTCTTTAGCACAGATACATCAGTCAATTTGGGAGCAGATGATCCTATGAGTTCTCTCTTGTCTGTAGCTTTCTAGAAAAGTATCCAAGAGATCTCCAGGCACCTTGATGTAGTGTTAATGACACAAAAACTTCCGCTGCATCCTAAGTATAAATACTATTATCCTGTATGATCATGTCATAGCTAGATTTTATCGAATATTTTTTGCATTTTAACACATTTTTCCAATTTATTCGGTATTTTTCCATATTTTTACAATTTTTTTCCATATTCCATATGTAAATGTACAAGTTTATGTATGCCCATACGTAAGTAGATGTGGATTGCTATTATATTTACCTTTTTTGGTTTCCCACTCACTCCCTCACTAACGTCGGAGGGAGCATAAAGGGGCGAGGGGAAGCAACGGGCAGTTGGAGATGGGCGTCATTGGTGGCGTTGACAGCGACGTATCTAACGTAGTTAAATTCACTTTTCAGGTGCTACCCAAGATCACACGTTGGTGGTCTGCACCAGTCATTATCCAGGAATTAATGCGGAGATGGGCCCACCCCAAGCTTTACCCCAAATTCTGTCCACTGCCTCAAGTAACAGCTCTTCTCTCGAATTATGACGGCTGCTCGCTAAGAGGCATTGGTGCCGCTTTCACAAATAAACTTTAATTCATCATAATTCAGACACTTTCTACGAAAAATTGATAAATTACGTATAAAAACCTTCCTTGTAAATCAGTGTAGCCATCAGTCAATGCCGGATCAAAATGCCTGAAGTTGTTCCTGAGATTAGCCTGCGTATACAGATGGATACGAAACACGAGGAGGCGACTTCAGTTTACAGATACAGAGAAGATATACTAAAACAATAACAGGAGTGGGATGCATAGAAACAATTCGCTGCAGCACTGTTACCGCGCTCACACTGGGCAACAGCAGTACAGCGCCATCTTGGAAATATGCCCATACGTGTGGCTGTCAAAGCATCTACTTGCTGCTACCGCCGATAGCGTGGCAAGGTTTCAACACAAATGCCATTGCTACCCACACTCTTCCCAGTTCTCTGCCTTTATTCTAGTGACTCGTAATTCCTATGGCGTCAATAAGCCATACTGCATAAATACAACTTGTCTTATAAATCAAATTTAGTTTCACGAAATTGTAAGCAGTGCTGATGGCCCATTGCATAGACACCTTACAGCATCCAGATGAAATTGCTGTTATGTTGGCATGTAAACCGTGTTTTTATTACGTCGATTGAACCGGTTTGAAAGGGGGTGTAACGTACAGAAGCACAAGTCACTAGAAAAATCTCGTCAGACAGAATTTTATTGTGATCAATCTATTTCGTTCGATCAGAGTAGAAAGAACCTAAAATTGGATTTCGTCTGAGCAAAATATTACAAGGGTTGTAGAAGTAGCCCTACCTCTATTGATGCTTTAATCAATCAATAGCAATTAAAGCTTCGTTTTTTCAGTAAAAATAGTTATCAGCAAAAACAGACATAATGTCTGATTGGGATAACAGCAATCAGTAATTTTATAATGTTACTTATAATCAATCTTGATTGCAAATTTCTTTATTCATATGACCGGTTTCTGAAGATGGTTCTGAATGAACCGAAATCGGTCATATCAGTAAAAAATTTAGCAATCAAGACTGATTATAAGTAACATTATAATAGTTATCAGCATTGACGTATCTTTGTCCACGTGCTGCGACTGAGAGACATCTATTACTTCAAGTGGCTTTTCCAGGAAGTTATCAAAATTAAGATGAGCAGTATTGTCACATCAGGCTTCTCAAGTTTAGTTGACGGAAGCTATCGCTAACAATTATGTCACCGCGAATATGAGGTGATTCTGATTTGCAGTGTATGTTAGTAAGGATGATTTCTAAAAGACAGATCAATTACGTTAACTTGAACCTCATGAAGAAATATGATAAATACAAGTAAGATTAATACGGAAAACGAGAGCTGATTTCAAGAAGTCTTATGTTCTAGCCGTAAGCCTCTGTTATATTACATGAGAACCAACTTTTATTGCGCAGAATTTAGGTTATGACGAACAAAGCAGTTTTCACCTGAAGCAATCGACACAGAATAGATCGATTGATAACAGTAGACCTGGGATTTATGAAAAGAACGGAGAATTTAATAGAACTGTATCATACAGTTATTCCTAGAGATGCACGAGCAGTGAACGAACCATGGACGCTGAAGAACGAGTATTCGAGATGCAAAATTAGATATGCTACCATCGAGAAGTAGAGACACGAAAGAGCTGCTGCCTTTAGTAACGAGACTGTGCTGCTTCAGGATCTACTACGATTTCAATTTCTGTGCCATACGAAGTGGACAGGCGAGACAGAAGCGCATTATTTTAGGGCAGTAAGAGAGCAGCCCGAAGAGAATTCACCCTCGCCCGTCTCCTGCGGCACCTTCCGCCGGGCGTTACGTGAAAATAATTAATCGCGCTGAATTATACCCGGAAGTTTACCTCATGAATATGAAGCGGAACGCCGGAACTTTGCGTGCGGATAAATTGTAGCCCACCAAATCTAGCGAGAATAAATCGCGGTTCTTGCAGCCGAGAGGGAACACCGTGGGCGGCGGCGATATTTCTGTGCTGCAGGGGAAATAAAGTGGAATAACTTATGCAGAATAGAATAGCATTTACTCTTTCCGGCAAAATATGTCTCTACAGCGCACTCATTTCAGCCACTTTCAATAACCAACAATGACACTGCTACATAGTTCTCCTAGGAACGAGGGATTCTACTAAATGTGTCAGCTAACTCGAGTTTAAGTGCTATTCGTATGTCATTTAAAAAGCCGATGAAAGCTGGTAACTTATAGTTTCATCAGAACCAATTAATTAAACAACAACATTTTTCAATATGTGGGGCCTAATTATTGTTTCTGTTGGTACTGTAGTCGTATTTTTTATATCTATAATACCTCCAAGGAGAGACACTTCGAGGTACAAGGGGTATTCGAAGACGAACACCGCTGTTTTCATCGTTTAGTGTTATCCTTATACTCTGCTCAGTAATGTTGTAACAGTTCAACTTAAGAAAAATATACCGGTTTATTTACTATTGCTTTTATCATTTATGTGTACATGTATTTGTCTGTTCTTGCCGCCTGTGGGCTACGATTGCACAATTGCACAATTGCCTTCTTCTTGACCTCCTTTTTCTTTTATTCGCCGTATTATTTCTCATCATCTGATTCGCTCTTGCCCGCTCTTCGTCCGTGAATTATGCAGCAGCTCTTGCTTTCTCATCAGATCGACACCGCACACTCACAATTTTTACTGTGGAGCTCTCTCTGTTTCCCTCTTTACTGATCCCACACTTCATAATGTTCCTATTCTCAGCAGACATTGTTTTTTGGAACCACAGCTGGTTTCATTACTTCAAGGTGTGTATGGAACAGGGGTTCCCAAACTTTTCCCGTGACAGAACACTTTGATAATCCTTGTATTTCAATAGAAAACGTTATTTATTTGAAGGTTAATAAAATTTTAAAATATTATAACTTGTTTTATTCAGTGAATACTTCAATTTTAAATCATAACTAATAACAACTAAATCGTAATAAATTTTTTAGGAGAGGAATCGGTATCATCGAAATGTCGAAAACAAAATGCGGCTTGTTATTAATAGTTTTTTGCGGAGAATTTATTCACTTCCCGCGGAACAGCCTGATGGAAAGCTAGCTTGTTTTCCTCTATTGTGACTGAGATCTAGTCCAAGTCTTCACATAATTTACTGTTTAATCTCGAATCGAATGTAAAATCATCTAATGTATCTAATGTACACTCCTGGAAATTGAAATAAGAACACCGTGAATTCATTGTCCCAGGAAGGGGAAACTTTATTGACACATTCCTGGGGTCAGATACATCACATGATCACACTGACAGAACCACAAGCACATAGACACAGGCAACAGAGCATGCACAATGTCGGAACTAGTACAGTGTATATCCACCTTTCGCAGCAATGCAGGCTGCTATTCTCCCATGGAGACGATCGTAGAGATGCTGGATGTAGTCCTGTGGAACGGCTTGCCATGCCATTTCCACCTGGCGCCTCAGTTGGACTAGCGTTCGTGCTGGACGTGCAGACCGCGTGAGACGACGCTTCATCCAGTCCCAAACATGCTCAATGGGGGACGGATCCGGAGATCTTGCTGGCCAGGGTAGTTGACTTACACCTTCTAGAGCACGTTGGGTGGCACAGGATACATGCGGACGTGCATTGTCCTGTTGGAACAGCAAGTTCCCTTGCCGGTCTAGGAATGGTAGAACGATGGGTTCGATGACGGTTTGGATGTACCGTGCACTATTCAGTGTCCCCTCGACGATCACCTGTGGCGTACGGCCAGTGTAGGAGATCGCTCCCCACACCATGATGCCGGGTGTTGGCCCTGTGTGCCTCGGTCGTATGCAGTCCTGATTGTGGCGCTCACCTGCACGGCGCCAAACACGCATACGACCATCATTGGCACCAAGGCAGAAGCGACTCTCATCGCTGAAGACGACACGTCTCCATTCGTCCCTCCATTCACGCCTGTCGCGACACCACTGGAGGCGGGCTGCACGATGTTGGGGCGTGAGCGGAAGACGGCCTAACGGTGTGCGGGACCGTAGCCCAGCTTCATGGAGACGGTTGCGAATGGTCCTCGCCGATACCCCAGGAGCAACAGTATCCCTAATTTGCTGGGAAGTGGCGGTGCGGTCCCCTACGGCACTGCGTAGGATCCTACGGTCTTGGCGTGCATCCGTGAGTCGCTGCGGTCCGGTCCCAGGTCGACGGGCACGTGCACCTTCCGCCGACTACTGGCAACAACATCGATGTACTGTGGAGACCTCACGCCCCACGTGTTGAGCAATTCGGCGGTACGTCCACCCGGCCTCCCGCATGCCCACTATACGCCCTCGCTCAAAGTCCGTCAACTGCACATACGGTTCACGTCCACGCTGTCGCGGCATGCTACCAGTGTTAAAGACTGCGATGGAACTCCGTATGCCACGGCAAACTGGCTGACACTGACGGCGGCGGTGCACAAATGCTGCGCAGCTAGCGCCATTCGACGGCCAACACCGCGGTTCCTGGTGTGTCCGCTGTGCCGTGCGTGTGATCATTGCTTGTACAGCCCTCTCGCAGTGTCCGGAGCAAGTATGGTGGGTCTGACACACCGGTGTCAATGTGTTCTTTTTTCCATTTCCAGGAGTGTATTAAATGGAAAGCGCTGCTTTGCTTTTGTTCTACAGTATTAATTTATTGCGTCAACAGGTCTTCGCTTTACAAGCCCATCATCCGACATTAGTGACTATTGTCACCGAAGAAGTTACAATTTTTGTAAACGACATTGGAAAAGGAGTTACACATCTAGATTGAAGCACAAACGCTCCAAAAGGATATGCCTGATACTGCGGTGGTAATGCAATGTAAAAAGTAGAAAGTTGAACAATAAATAAATTAAAGGGAACAAACAGGAAATAACTTTAACACAAAAGTGGAAAACCATGCCTACATAACAGTTTATATTAATAAACAAAACCAGTAAAATAACATCATTTACTGCAACTATTTTAGGCCCCAGGATCTCCACTAGAAATTTCCTTTCGTTTTCTCTTTTTATTATTAATATTAATTTCTCTATTATTATTATCATCACTATTATTGATTTTACTTCTAGCTCCTTTGTTATTTATTCACCTATAAAACTCTTTAATACAACAAGTTTTGCTTACGTAAGGAAAATGACATCAAATGTATGAATGTTAGGCGTCACGTACGCTGTGTGACAAAAAATTGGAGCGCTCAGAAAGTGAAGGGAAACTAAATGAAATTTCATGGTTTGAGTGGGTATGTGGTGGTGTTCGAGAGGTTATAATATCAAGAAAAATTTACAAAGAACTTAATAGCATGAGCCCACTTGTACGCATGACCATTGCACACTCTTTGGCCTGTGTGCATGTAGTGATTTCGTTGGGAAATATGTAATAATGACGTTGAATGCTCTTCTGAGGCGCGCTCGCCCGCAACTGCTGTAACTGACCCTTAACATAATGGATACTGGCAATGGGGCACAGCTAAGTCTGAGCTGACCCCACATATATTCTAGTGGGGGAAGATTTATTGATTTTTCGGCCAGGGAAGAACCTCAGCATAACTGAGATACATGTCATGTGTGGAAGCGCAGCATCCTGCTGAAAAATGGTACCACTATAATGTGGCATCAGAGGTAACACATGAGAATTCATGATGTCCGTGGCTAGCTGTCGTGCTGCCAGTGTTCCCTTAACCACTACCAGCCGACCTGAAGGCATACGCGGTGCCTCCCCTCACCGTGATTGCACTTTGCCGTGATTGCGCCACAACACCTGCATGGATGCATGTCCAAATGAACTTTGCATTGTAATTCAGAGTTACAAAGGCGTTGTGGAATATCATATTTATCCGCCGACACCGGGAAAGCGACTTTCAATCAAAATGTCTCACCTGTACGGGAATATACATAATGGATGTACGCGTGCATTCGTCCGCGGCTCGTGGTCTTGCGGTAGCGTTCTCGCTTCCCGCGTACGGGATTCCGGGTTTGATTCCCGGCTGGGTCAGGGATTTTCTCTGCCTCGAGATGGCTGGGTGTTGCGTGTCTTTCATCATCATTTCATCCTCATTCACTCGCAAGTCGCCGTAGTGGCGTTAAAGAACTTGTGGAGCGGCAGCCGAACCGCCCCGCGAGGGGTCTCCGGCCACCAATGCCATACGCTCATTGTTATTATTATCATTACGCGTGCAAGCTGTAGAAGCATGGTTGACGACATATGGAAGTTTGAACATTGCCGGGAGTCTTGCACGGACAGCCAAATGGTAAGGCGAACGCTATCGATAACCCGCAAAGGCGGGTTCGAGTCCCGATCGGGCACAAATTTTCACTGTCGGCATTCAATTATACAGTAGTCCATATTCGCAACTGCGATTACATTTATTTTTGAGTGTCTAAAGAGAAATTGTGAGTAAATTATACTGACCATGAACTAACAAAGTTAATACTAGCATTACTTGTACTATTGAGCCTGCTGCCAAGAATAGTAGTAACAGTAAATAATAATAACAATTATAATAATAATTGTGCCATTAATAACAATAATGATTGTGGCAGATGTAAGAAGAATTTATAGGTGTACAAAGTAGATCTTTTCTGGGTCGAGGGTGAATAAGAGCCAACGGCCTTGCCGCAGTGGTAACACCGGTTCCCGTCAGATCACGGAAGTTAAGCGCTGTCGGGCTGGGCTAGCACTTGGATGGGTGACCATCCGGTCTGCCGAGCGCTTTTGGCAAGCGGGGTGCGCTCAGCTCTTGTGAGGCAAACTGAGGAGCAACTTGATTGAGAAGTAGCGGCTCCGGTCTTGGAAACTGACATACGGCCGGGAGAGCGGTGTGCTGACCACATGCCCCTCCATATCCGTATCCAGTGACGCCTGTGGTCTGAGGATGACACGACGGCCAGTCGGTACCTTTGGGTCTTCACGGCCTGAGCGGGAGGAGTTTTCAGTAGGGTGTACGGGCAGACTGCATCGGCTAAGAACGATGGAAAATGAGGAAGATCAGGTTGGAAAGAGCATGTACAAGGGTAATGAATGTCTACAGGGACAATGGTAATGTTGCCTAAGTAGATGCGCCATTACCTGTCCTCTGATGCAGGAAACGTTATTTAGTTCTCTAATATAACGCGGGGGGTTGTTTCAGAGTTAAATGATTTCGAGAAGGTGGGTAAACGGTGGAATGGGACAGAAAAGATTTTGCTCTGATGGGAAGCGGTGTTTCTGCCGTGTCGTTCAGGTAAGAGTCTCAGGGTTCAGGAGAGGTAACAGAAAAAGTGTTCATTGATAAGACAGCAGAGAAAACAGATGGCATGGAGCTCTCTGCGCTTGTCTGCACGCAGTCGGGTTAGCTGTGCATATGATGGTGTAATGGCGCCAAAGAGCCGAACGTCATCAATGTAACGAACACAGGCATTCATCACCACTTACATGCGCTGTGAGCTTTCCTGACAAATGCCTTGTAGGGTAATATCGCTGTAATCAATAACTGGAAGTATAAATATTTGGACAAGTTTCTTTTTCAGGTCAAGAGGGAAGAGCTTTTTGTATTTCTGTAGGGCATGGAGAGAAGCTGATGCTTTCTTGCACACTGCAGTTACGCGCTCAGTACAGTTTAGATTTTCAGCTATTATTAATCCTAGACTCTTTGCTGAAGGAGAGAAGTTGATGTTTTTCCCATTTTGGGTTAAAGACGTAGGGATTCCCGATATTTCGAGCTAATGAGCCTACAATGGCCAACCAGTTCCGCTTGGGTTTTGAATGGGTTGAGCTTTAACCCTATATTCAGCGCCCATTTTGATGGCACACACAGGTCGGTACTGAGAGTCTCGAAGCTGTCTTCCGGTTTATTGGTTATGCACTTAGATAGAACTGGAGGTCATCAGCGTATATGTCGTATTTGCAGTAGGACAAAACTGGAGACCCACCATTTATGTGCAATGAAAAGATTATAGGACCTGACATCGTTCCTAGAGGGACGCTTAATACTACCTGCAATCATTGTGAGTTTATGGTGACGAACATGACTCATTACTGACAAGACGTTAAGTATGAGCGAAATCATTGCACTGCATTTAGAGAGAAATTTAGGCTGCTAAATTTGGCGAGCAAAATGTCACTGTTGATGGCGTCAGAGGTTTCGCTCCAGTCTAAGAAGCACAAGATAATTACTTCTTGTGCAACCATCTGTTACCATTATTAAGGCAGATGTTGTGCTGCGATGTATATGGAAGCCGACTGGTATTCGTCTAGTAGGCTGTTCGTTAGGTAGTTTGTTAGCTGACTATATATTCTAAGGCCTCGGACAGAACGGGGAGAAAGCAAATAAATCGGTAATCAAAGAGTGTTTACAGGCCTCAGGTAAAGCACTGTGGTTTTGGAACGGTTCAAGATCTCTGTTACAGCGCGCAGTAGTGGCTCAATAATAAGCTTCATCTTTTGGACTGCGATCCCATCGTGTCCAGCAAATGCTGATCTGATACGCATGATGGCTTTTGACGGCATTGCAAGGAATATACATTAGACAGAATTTCTCGTGACTACTGTTCAAATGGTTCAAATGGCTCTGAGGACTGTGGGACTTAACTTCTGAGGTCATCAGTCCCCTAGAACTTAGAACTACTTAAACCTAACTAACCTAAGGACATCACACACACCCATGCCCGAGGCAGGATTCGAACCTGTGACTGTAGTGGTCGCGCGGTTCCAGACTGCAGCGCCTAGAACCGCTCGGCCACTCCGGCCGACGTGACAACTGTTGTTTACCCCCATGGAGTAATTGCCATTTGCGGTTCAGATGTCGTTGTAAGTAATGAGAAGTATCAGTTCAGTTCATATGCTGAGACAATGGGATCAGTGCAACTTTTACTTTGCGTATACCAAGACCACGCAGGTGTTTCCATGGGACAACTGGCCTCTTTCTGTTGTTGGTTCGTAATTTGGTGTGTGATCACCACGGACGGCAATGCTTCCATGATGGCTAAGGAGTTCTTGCGATAAGTCGTTCCTTGTCTCCATCATTTCGGTTGGCAACTGATGGATGGTAGTTGACGCATGTGGACGTGGTGCAATACATCTCGCCAACGCCTGACACGTGTGCTCGTTGGGAAGTTGGTGGAACGGGCAGCCGTATACCAGTATCCTTTCATTCCAAGTGCTCCTCCACATGAACTGTTCGATTAGGTAGCGCGTTGTCATGTGCCGAATGCATCCCTGCAAAGTTTTGCACACCCGTGTATGTCATGGCACATATTCAAGATGTTTACTGTTCCTGGTAGGATACCAAACACTGAGCTAATCAATTCATGCAAAGAATTTTATTGACTAGAATTTTTCAGTGTGAAAGAATTTATTGATGGTCTTGGCAAACAGACATTTTTCAGACAACGAACATTTATCGATTATTGGTGTTTGTGGAACAGACGAAGTGATAAATAACAACTATGTCACGTGTAGCTGGCTATCCTAAGTTGCAGTATTCAATTTCTTCGTCTAGAGATGGGAAGAGTGGTAATGCGATTCTACCATTTTCGGCTTCCATATACATCGCAGCACAACACTTGGTCTGAATTAAGATACTAATATCGTTATTTCCATAACTAGAAGCGAGGTGGTGATGCATTGTTGTAGTTAAGATACAGCTCACATCAGTTTCTTTTAGTCGAGAGAAGCAAGCACAAATGATTACTGAAACAAAGCCATGACTTCTCAGCTTTGTAAACCATCAATATACGACCTGGCATTTGTGCAGCTTTGCTCTAAACTGGTGACATCCAAAAGTATGTGTCACTTGTTTTTAAGTTCATTTTTCGATTATCAGTCGTCTAGAGAAGCGGTAAGAATTCCAGCTGGTGCTCCTGAAATTGCTATTTGATTACATCTAAGAATATCAGATGCTAGATCGTTGACGCACTACTTTGGCTTTGAACATGTTTGAGCTGCGACATCGTGTTATGGTAGTAAAACGAAGGTGAAAACTTAATCTTTTGTTTTTTCCTTCATTATTAAATTAATCCTATCCTATAGTTTTAGAGTTTGTGATTTGTAGATGTCAAAGAACCGCTGCTACTTCCAAGTTACATTTTGACATCTTTGCTGACAAGCAGACGTAGATTTAGGACTTGCATGTGTATTAAAAGCTAAGGCGTATCACTCTTTATTAATTTTTTATTGATCATCCAGTCCCACTATTAGTACTGCATTTTTTATTTAAGGCATCACAACGGGAGTTTCTACTCTAATACGCCTCTAAATTTGACTAAACTGAACAGTAACCATTACGTCAGAAAGGCTTTAATACCAGAAATACTGCTGTTCCTTCACATAACTACCATGTCGTACATCAGCATCCCAATATCCAGGCACCTATGCTGCCTTCTTTCAAACTGCTCGCTCGGCTCTCCGCGAAAGACTATTGATGCTTTGTGGACTTCCAGCAAAACCGTTAGTTAAAATTTCTGCAGAGAAATACACAGGCCATCATTCAATAGTCTACCAAGACGTCTAATGGTAGCCCGGGATTTCACACCATACTGAACCCATAAAGACAACCTTCGCATGCAGTTATATAATATTAAACATTTGTTTAACTGATGTGAGACAGAACTTTTATTCCAGTCACATTCATTTTTCTCGATGATGTAGTTTCCGGAAATCTTAATGTTTGTCTCAACAATGGAATGATCGTCAAATCTACATCTACATCTACATCTACAGACATACTCCACAATCCACCTTACGGTGCGTGGCGGAGGGTACCTCGTACCACAACTAGCATCTTCTCTCCATGTTCCACTCCCAAACAGAACGAGGGAAAAATGACTGCCTATATGCCTCTGTACGAGCCCTAATCTCTCTTATCTTATCTTTGTGGTCTTTCCGCGAAATATAAGTTGGCGGCGGTAAAACTGTGCTGCAGTCAGCCTCAAATGATGGTTCTCTAAATTTCCTTAGTAGTGATTCACGAAAAGAACGCCTCCTTTCCTCCAGAGACTCCCATCCGAGTTCCTGAAGCATTTCCGTAACACTCGCGTGATGATCAAACCTACCAGTAACAAATCTAGCAGCCCGCCTCTGAACTGCTTCTATGTCCTCCCTCAATCCGACCTGATAGGGATCCCAAACGCTCGGGCAGTACTCAAGAACAGGCCGTATTAGTGTTTTATAAGCGGTCTCCTTTACTGATGAACCACATCTTCCCGAAATTCTACCAATGAACCGAAGACGACTATCCGCCTTCCTCACAACTGCCATAACATGCTTGTCCCACTTCATATCGATCTGCGATGTTACGCCCAAATATTTAATCGTCGTGACTGTGTCAAGCGCTACACTACTAATGGAGTATTCAAACATTACGGGACACTTTTTCCTATTCATCTACATTAATTTACATTTATCTATATTTAGAGTTAGCTGCCATTATTTACACCAATCACAATCCTGTCCAAGTTATCTTGTATCCTCCTACAGTCACTCAACGACGACACCTTCCCGTACACCACAGCATCATCAGCAAACAGCCGCATATTGCTATCCACCGTATCCAAAAGATCATTTATGTAGATAGAAAGCAACAGAGGACCTACCACATTTCCCTGGGGCACTCCAGATGATACCCTCACCTCCGATGAACACTCACCATCGAGGACAACGTACTGAGTTCTATTACTTAAGAAGTCTTCGAGCCACTCACATATTTGGGAACCAATCCCATATGCTCGTACCTTAGTTAGGAGTCTACAGTGGGGCACTGAGTCAAACGCTTTCCGGAAGTCAAGGAATATGGCATCCGTCTGATACCCTTCATCCCTGGTTTGCCAGATATCATGTGAAAAAAGGGCGAGTTGCGTTTCGCAGGAGCGATGCTTTCTAAAGCCGTGCTGAGGCATGGACAGCAACGTCTCTGTCTCAAGGAAATTCATTATATTTGAACTGAGAATATGTTCGAGAATCCTGCAACAAACCGATGATAAGGATATTGGTCTGTAATTTTGAGGATCCGTCCTTCTACCCTACTTATATACAGGCGTCACCTGCGCTTTTTTACAGTCGCTCGGGACTTTACGTTAGGCAAGAGATTTGCGATAAATGCAAGCTAAGTAAGCAGCCAATGCAGTAGAGTACTCTCTGTAGAACCGAATTGGAATGCCCATCAGGACCTGGAGATTTATTTATTTTCAACCCATTCAGCTGCTTCACAATCACTATCACTATGTCCTCCATACGGGAATCTGTACGAGACAAACAGCTTGATGTTTGTACGATTCTCCTGTGTGAAAGATTTTTCAAATGCTAAATTTAAAATTTCAGCTTTCGTTTTGCTGTCTTCCGTTGCCAGGCCAGACTGATCAGTGAGTGACTGGATGGAAGCCTTCGACCCGGTTACCGATTTTACGTAAGACCAGAATTTCCTTGGGTTTTCAGCAAGATCTTTTGCTAAGGTATGACGGTGGTAGTGGTTGTATGCTTCGTGCATCGCTCTTTTTACAGCAGCAAGGAATCTCTGCTAACTTTTGCCTGTCCTCATTCTCCCGATCTTTATTGTACCGCGAGTGCAACTATCTTTGCTTCCTGAGCATTCTCCGAATTGCGCTGTTAAACCACGGTGGATATTTTCCGTCCGTAACCCACTTTTTCGGCACACACTTCTCCAATGCGTGGTTTACAATGTGTTTAAAATTTGCTCATAAGTCTTCCACGTCCATCGTACCGAAAGTAAATGAAGTAGATTCATTTACTGAGATGCTAACAACTGCTTATCTGCTCTTTCTAGTAAGAATACTCTCCTAGCCTTCTTGACCGACTTTTTAAGTTTTGTAACCATAGTCGTAATGACAACATAATGATCACTAATCCCTGTCTCAATACTGACGGGACCGATGACCGTAGCAGTCTGGTCCCTTTCATCCCCCAAACCAACCAAATCAATACTGACACCGTCGATGAGGCCTGGTCTGTTCGTGGCTACCAGATCTAAAATATTTCCATTACGCGTTGGCTGTCGATTTAGCTGCTCAAGACAGTTTTCGGATAATGTGTTCAAAAGTAATTCACACGACGGCTTGTCTGTACCACCTGTAATGAATCCATAGACATCCCAGTCTATACTAGGTAGGTTGAAGTCACCTCCGACTAATATAGCATGATCCGGGTACTTCTGCGATACAGAGTGTAGACTTCCTTTGAATGATTCTAGAACTGTCACGGTGGAAACTGGTGGCCGGTAATAACACCCAACAATTAACTTTTTTTCTCCTAACCTCTTAAACGTGTCCAGATAACTTCACAATCACACTCTACTTCGACCTCAGTAGACACAATATTTTTGTCAACTGCAATGAAGACACCACCTCCTACGGTGTCTAATCTGTCTTTCCGATACACGTTCCAACCCTCACTAAATATTTCAGAACTTCCTAACTCAGGGTTCAGCCAGGTCTCAGTCCTGAGAATAATTTGCGCGCCACATGATTCCGGGAGGGCAGTAAATTCAGGAACTTTATTCCGAACACTCTAAAAATTTACAGCTAATATCTTGATAGCTGAAGTGTCTTTACACTGAGCGCGTCCTGATTTTCCTGCCTGCACGTCGACTGGTGAGTGTTCATCAGGACACCTCGCACTACTGCCTAGCCTAAAAAAAACCCCATGTGGACGCCACAAGTACTCTGCTACACGAGTAGCCGCTTCCTTTGTGTAGTGCACCCCTGACCTATCTAGGGGCGTCCTACAATTCCCCACCCAATAGCGCAAGTCTAGAAATCTGCAGCCAAGACCGTCACAGAGTCGACGAAGCCTCTGGTTGAGACCCTCCACTCGGCTCCAAACCAAAGGACACCGATCCACTCTGGGAACGATGCTGCAAATAGAGAGCTCTGCTTGCACCTCGCGTGCGAGGCCAGCGGTCTTCACCAAATCCGCCAGCCGCCTGTCCGAACTGAGGATCGCCTCAGAACTCAAGCGACAGGCATCATTGGTGCCGACGTGAGCAACTACTTGCAGGCGACTGCACCCCGTATGCTCGATAGCCGCAGGCAAGGCCGCCTCCTTCAAATGTGTATGAATTCCTAACGGACCAAACTGCTGAGGTCATTGGTCCCTAGACTTACACACTGCTTAAACTGACTTAAACTAACTTATGATAGGAACAAGGCACAGACCCATGCCCGAGGGGAATCTCTTCATAGAATGAGATGCTAATTACTAGTTTGGAGAAATGTGACATACTGACTGTAAAGTTCACAGCGACCCAATGATTGAAATTTTTAGGATTCAAAACAGCATTTGATTGTTTCCGTTATTTTATTAATGACTGGTATCGATGTATCATCACATATGTGTGGTTACGCTAGCATATAAAACATAAACACTTCTAGCCAAGACTGCAACGTTAAAAAACGTAAAAGCATAATAAAACCATGAAAAACACGAACGACCTGTAATGTACGGTTACTGTCAGCAAAGCATAAAAGACTCTTTCGCATTTTAACTATCAGTTATTCATCGCATGTTTTTAAACTTGTTTTAATATTACTGTAGTATATACTTCATAAATGCTCTAATATTACGTAACTATTAAAAAACTGGCATCTGTATACATTTATAGGTTGTACGCTTGCTTTAGACTATGCTCCCTTCTTTTTTGATATTCCTCGTTTTTCGTGAAATTCTTCGCTCGTTTATTTTGGTCATTGCTTCGTAACATAAAGCAAAGTACAGGGTGTAGTGGTGCCGTCTCGCTGCTAATATTCTGACGTGTCACGCAGTTTGATATTTCGTGTGCGGGACGAGATCAGACGAAGACTATTTTTTGTATTTTGAAGCTTTATGGTTTGTCAGAAGCGGGCGACATTTACCAGCCATCTCACTATGTTAATTTATCATAACTGTTTTCGTGAGCTTTCTGTAAGACGAGAACCACTGTTGGAGGAATTCTCAGGAGGCAAAAATGTTTTTCTCCTCTGCGACTAAAGAAAACGTCATTCATCCTGCAGCCGCCTTTAAATTTTTAAATTCGAGAGAAGGAATGAGAAGCTTTTGGAGATATTCTTCCCTTGTGGTACCGTGTGTCTGTTACTTTTTCTTTTCTGTGTGTCCTGTTATTTTGTGAGCGCAATAGCATGCTTGTGGGCAAATGTGTGTGTGTGTGTGTGTGTGTGTGTGTGTGTGTGTGTGTGTGTTTGTGTATTTCTGGATTGTATAGATTGTTAGGCTCTTTATTTGTCCTTCGTCTGTAACGACAGCTCATTAATTCTTCCATTGTGCTCTTTTATCCTCTACTTTTTCGTTCCTCCCATTTATTACATCCTGTTCCTTTATTTAATATAAAAAATCTGTTTCTGACTTTTTGTAAGGTACCCAGTCAATGAATGAAGACAGATGGGCCAGAGATAGCTCAGTTGATGAAATTAAATTTCATGTTTACAACGAGTACGACATTCTGACACTATCGTTAATCATTTATTTAATTACAATGGACAGGAGAGAAATTTAGAGGGCAAATGAAACCAATTTGAAGACGTGTGGAAACGGAAGAGGACATAGACGATGCTATGTGAGGAAGTTTATTGAGCAGCGAAAGAGTCAAGTTGAAACAAGGGAACTGGAGTAGATGACATTCCTTCAGAATCACTAAGATCTTTGGGGCTGTACACCACAACGAAACTGAAATGACTTTTGCTAAAGTATTTACCATTTAATGTGCTGAGTTAATTAAAATGGTTGTCGCAACTTTTAATAAGTTAGAAATGCTTTAATGAAAGAGAGAATACGTCCTGCTGAAGCCGATTAAGATAACAAAACCCTAGTACTCTCACTTCACTGTCTGTAACGGACCAACAGTATGAGTTCAACGCACTGTCACAGATAATTACTACACCAGAGCCCAGAAAGGCCACAAAAGAACAGCCCAAACTAAATGCGAGTATATGTCAAAATGCCACACCTCTTTAGCCTGATTCAGCTTAATAGAAGATGCGATAAACAAAGCATCCCGTACGAACTTACAACATCTGTAGAAAGTGCTCCGGAAAAGTAGATACAGTGAAAATCAGAAGGCATTGAAGAAGAGACATAATTTTAAACCTGCGAGTCCACTCGAAAAATTGAACGAAAAAAACCCTCTTCTGGCCACCACCGATGACGAAAGAGTAGCTTCGTTCTGCGAAAGGTTCACTAAATATGAACTTACCGAGAATATACAGTGAGGCCTGCGATTGTGGCCAACAGTACACTGGGAAAACACAGTATTTCATTTCGAACACATCAGGCACGTGCGGCTGGGACAGACAGAAAAATCAGCGACAGCAGAAGACAGCCTCAAGGAACACCAATGTGCTTTGCCGAGCAACCGGCTATTCGGACAACGCCATAAAGTAATCCACTGAAATACGGATTCACGACAACTTTGTCTGCACAGGCGAAAGATACCGACTAAATGTGTCATGGAATCTGGCGTTAGCGGCAATACGATGAGGGCGCGGTCAACTCCGTCCATCTCGCAAGACGCGGCCGGAGTGCCCACACAGAGATGAGAACGTGAACGGCTAACCAGCAACACCTACTCCCCCCCCCCCTCTCCGAACACCCGAACTCCATCAGCTTCAGCCCCCTCCACCCTCAGCCCACCGGCGGGAGGGGATGGGGGTACTCAGCTAGTACACATATCATACATCCGCATATACCAAAATTCTGCCAGAAAATGATGAATATAACGCTCGTCAAAACATCCCAGTAACACTGTTATCCGTCTGGAAACCCGAGAGCGTTTCACAAGCAGTATACGCCGGGAGAGCCGACATTCACATAGAAGATGCTCATATTTAAATGAATATATCTATAGAATCGGCTCGTGGTTAGCTTTTCTCCTACTTCAGTCTGAGAAGGGCAAAGTAATACACTCACAGACCCTCATATATATATATATATATATATATATATATATATATATATATCGGGTGGTTCATTGATAGTGACCGGGCCAACTATCTCACGGAATAAGCGTCAAATGAAAAAACTACAAAAGAACGAAATTCGTCTAGCTTGAAGGGGGAAACCAGATGGCGCTATGGTTGGCCCGCTAGATGGCGCTGCCATAGGTCAAACGGATGTATCAACTGCGTTTTTTTTTAAACAGGAACGACCATTTTTTAATACATATTCGTGTAGCACGTAAAGAAATATGAATGTTTTAGTTGAACCACTTTTTTCGCTTTCTAACAAATGGTGCTGTAATAGTCACAAACGTATAATCACGTGGTATCACGTAACATTCCGCCAGTGCGGACGGTATTTGCTTCGTGATGCATTACCCGTGTTAAAATGGACCGTTTACCAATTGCGGAAAAGGTCTATATCGTGTTGATGTATGGCTACTGTGATCAAAATGCTCAACGGCCGTGTGCCAAGTATGCTGCTCGGTATCCTGGACGACATCATCAAGTGTCCGGACCGTTCGCCGGATAGTTACGTTATTTAAGGAAACGGGAAGTGTTCAGCCACATGTGAAACATCAGCCACGACCTGCAACAAATGATGATGCCCAAGTAGGTGTTTTAGCTGCTATCGCGGATAATCCGCACATCAGTAGCACACAAATTGCGCGAGAATCGGGAATCTCAAAAATTTCGGTGTTGAGAATGCTACATCAACGTCGTTTGCACCCGTACCATATTTCTATGCACCAGGAATTGCATGGCGACGGCTTTGAACGTCGTGTACAGTTCTGCCATTGGGCACAAGAGAAATTACGGGACGATGACATGTTTTTTGCACGCGTTCTATTAAGCGACGGAGCATCGTTCACCAACAGGGGTAACGTAAACCGGCATAATATGCACTATTGGGCAACGGAAAATCCACGATGGCTGCGACAAGTGGTACATCAGCGACCTTGGCGGGTTAATGTATGGTGCGGCATTATGGGAGGAAGGATAATTGGCCCCCATTTTATCGATGGCAATCTAAATGGTGCAATGTGTGCTGATTTCCTATGTAATGTTCTACCGATGTTACTACAAGCTGTTTCACTGCATGACATAATGGCGATGTATTTCCAACATGATGGATGTCCTGCACATAGCTCGCATGCGGCTGAAGCGGTATTGAACAGCATATTTGATGACAGGTGGATTGGTCGTCGAAGCACCACACAATGGCTCGCACATTCACCGGATCTGACGTCCCAGGATTTATTTCTGGAAAGTTGAAGGATATTTCCTATCGTGATCCACCGACAACGCCTGACAACATGCAGCAGCGCATTGTCATTGCATGTGCGAATATTACGGAAGGCGAATTACTCGCTGTCGTTACACATATTGCCAAATGCATTGAGGTTGACGGACATCATTTTGAGCATTTATTGCATTAATGTGGTATTTACAGGTAATCACGCTGTAACAGCATGCGTTCTCAAAAATGATTAGTTCACAAAGGTACATGTATCACATTGGAATAACCGAAATAAAATGTTCAAACGTACCTAAGGTCTGTATTTTAATTTAAAAAAAACATATCTGTTATCAACTGTTCGTCTAAAATTGTGAGCCATACATTTGTGACTATTACAGCGCCATCTATCACAAAACGAAAAGTGGCCCAACTAAAACATTCATGTTTCTTTACGTACTACACGAATATGTTTAAAAAATGGTTCAAATGGCTCTGAGCACTATGGGACTCAACATCTGAGGTCATAAGTCCCCTAGAACTTAGAACTACTTAAACCTAACTAACCTAAGGACATCACACACACCCATGCCCGAGGCAGGATTCGAACCTGCGACCGTAGCAGTCCCGCGGTTCCGGACTGCAGCGCCAGAACCGCTAGACCACCGCGGCCGGCCCTGTTTAAAAAAAAAACACAGTTGATATCCGTTCGACCTATGGCAGCCCCATCTACCGGGCCAACCATCTGGTTTCCCCCTTCAAGCTAGACAAGTTTCGTTCTTGGTAGTTTTTTCGTTTGACGCTTATTTCGTGAGATATTTGGCCCGGTCACGATCAATGGACCACCCTGTATAAAATTATAGTTACTTAAAACATTAGCTGTTTAATCTTGAAAGGCTCTTGGTGGATAAGAGTAAACGGTTATGCCTGAAATGTGAAGCTAAGAGTAAGAGAACCAATGTGAATAATGAATGTAAACTGGTAGGTCGATATTTCGTAAGATATCCTGACTGTAGTTTGTAACAAACAGTGAACGTTAAAATATCTGTCGAGTATGAATGTGTAAAGTTTAACATAAAATATGTTGTCGTAGTGTAGAATGACACAAATATGTTAACTGATAAAATCATTTCTGTATAAAACCAGAGACTGGGGATTAACTGTAAAATAGTCGTTATCTGCAGTTATTTTGTGACATATGTCGCATCAAGTTATATCTTCAATGTCAGTCTTGCTAAGTAAAAATTTATCAATACTTTGCTCTACTATACGCTAGTAAACTCAGGAAAGCAAGAAACACCGCTTTGGCTGTAGAAAGCTTTTTATTAAAATCATAACCGCTTTCATTCCAACTTAGGCGCATCCTCAGGTCATCTAAACAGGCATTAGAAGGAAGTATTTTAGGTTGGTTGGTTGCTCGATTTGATGGATGGGACCAAACAGCGAGGTAATCGGTCCCAACGGATTAGGAAAGGAAGTAGGCCGCGGCCTTTCAAAGGAACCTTCCCGGCGTTTACCTGAAGCAATTACCTGAAGCGATTTAGGGAAATCACCAAGTATTTTACAATTTTTTCTCTTACACTTGATTAGTAAATATTATTATATGGAGTAAAATAGTCCTGTACATCAAGTACTTGTCTTGAAGCCTATTCTTTATGTCATTCACAAATTAAAATCCGCTAGAAGCGTTTGTCAGATTTGTAAAAACAAGGGTCCCCCTAAAACAAAACAAAACAAAAAAAACAACGAATATTTGATGCCGAAAGAATAAAATAAGCCCTATAATACGTGTGGATGTTTATAAGCACCAATAATAACCTACCGTATTATCAACTGGAGGCGCTGTGGGCACGGCCACAAGATACAATGAACTAGATGGAGCCCTATGCTAGCAGGCATTAGAGAGCCTATATAGTGGGAGAGAGTGGCTAGTGGTGATAGCGTCGCTGATTGGCTGAGAGCCGAAGACGCCATGTTTTTACCGAACTGACGCTGACTTGGTACGAGTATAAATAGATACTGTGTGCGATTCTGTACTATTGGTTCTCTTCAACGCTTCGGACGCCAATTCCATTGTACAGTTATGTACAGGTTATAATACGGCAGGTATTGAAGGACTTCTGCATGTTCTCTGTCGATTCTATTTACGTAAGTTACCTTACTGCCACTCTGTTGGTCCTATCTATGACGACACTTGTAGAACTTCACAACAATTTTAGAGGCAAAATTTTTATTTAAAGTGATTTACTGAGTGTCACTAATAATTTGAATTACAAAATCATGAAGGACAGTCAAGAGGAATGCCTGGTTGCTCCGCTGTTGGGTGCAAAAACCGAAGTGAAGATGGATGTATGACGCTCGTCGTAATCCGAAGGTCGTGAGTTGGAATCCTGCTCAGTCCAGGTTTTCATTAAACATTTTCTAGACTTTTAATGATTCTTGAGCGACACGATGTGTTTCAACATGAGTACAGAACCCTAAGTCTACGTACTTCCGACTGGCGACTCACACTTGACTCTGTAGTCTTGGCTATACACATTCCTTTAAATTATAATTATCGTGTGGATATTCAGTTACCTATTTTGAATTACTTTCTGCTGTTTCAGTACAGTACCTAAGTATTGATATTTTTCCGATTTTCTGTGGTACCGAGTTCCTAAAAGTGTGTACAGAATGATGTGTTTTGCCAGCATAAGAAAATGTTATGAGATCGACACACACTTGAAATGCGTTATGTTGGGACGGAAAGAGACAAGAGTTTACAAATTACAGCGATGAATATCCGCACGGAAAAATCTGAAATAGCGTCATGTACTCTGAGATGTATTAAATGAAACTTCTGTTTCTTATTAATCAGTTGTCAATGTTTATATAGCATCATGAAATACAGCTGTTGAAATTCGGCAGACATACACATTGTTTCACGATACTTCCATTTGCTCACAAATGTATTAGGCCATAATGAGATAGACAAATGGAGTTTGTTTTAATCATGTACCGAGTACTAAGGTAGAAGATCTGCTTTGGTCTCATGCAGCGGTACTCGTGAAGTGGCTAGCTTTCTGCTTGCGTTGCTACCTAATTGCACGTCCCGCTCGCAGTCGGGTAAAAACATGGCGGCCACGGGCCGATTGGCCACTCTCTCCCTGTATAGGCTCTCTAGCAGGCATGAGGCAAACTTCATTTGCCGTGGTGTCCGGAAGACAGCGAGATGGCGCCAGTGCACCGAAAGGCGAAGCGTGAAACATGATGATGATGTTTGGTTTGTGGGGCTCTCAGCTCCGCGGTTATCAGCGCCCGTACGAAGTCCCAACCTTTGCTCAGTCCAATATGGCCACTTTCATGAATGATGAAGAAAATGATGAGGACAACACAAACACCCAGTCATCTCAAAGCAGGGAAAATCCCCGACCCTGCCGGGAATCGAACGCGGGACCCCGTAGTCGGGAAGCAAGAAGGCCACCGCGTGACCACGAGCTGCGCACCGAAGGGTGAAAGAGGGTGCTGTACATAAATAGATTACAGCTTACATCAGCAAGTGATATAAAACATGGAATATGCTTGGGTAGAAGACTAATATGGTAAAGCCCGTATGATGCAGACTACTTAATATTTATAATGTGTATTATTCCACGCAATTTCTAAATCCAATGAACAACTGAAAACCATTAAAAGCACTTGCACGCAGAAAAGTATGTTGTCGAAAATATGAACAATGAGCTGTCTCGTTGGGTAGTGAAAATTCGCTATCTCTTCTAAAATATTAAGATTTTTAATTGTATTTTCCAAATATATGATTTGCATTTTCTCGTGTATGTCCGTACTGATTCTGAATTCGCGCAGTTGGTATGCTCTTCACACGGATTTGAAAAACCTTCCGCCTGTTTGGCCTATGTATTTGGCGTCAAATAGCTACAAGAGATGCAGTAGACACCAGGTTACTTAAATCTAAATTTTTCACCGTTGTGCTGAGGAATGTAGGAAGCCGATGCTTGGGTTTTTGAAACCAGGACCATCCTATTCTACTGTGTATCACTGTGTTTAAATCACCTGAAAAAGCACCTAAATTAGCGTGAAACCTGTTGCAATCTATTATTACGAAAATCCCTGTTTAGATCACCTGAAGATTTGCGTTAAATCGGTCGTGGTTCCTACAGCTTGCCATTCAGTACCAGTTCCAGAAAATGATCACTTCACTTATACGTATACTTATATGGGTATGGTGTCTTTCGGACATGTCCGAAAGAACAGACACCGTATCCGTTGGTTGGTTGGTTGTTGGGGAAGGAGACCAGACAGCGAGGTCAGCGGTCTCATCGGATTAGGGAAGGACGGGGAAGGAAGTCGGCCGTGCCCTTTGAAAGGAACCATCCCGGCATTTGCCTGGAGCGATTTAGGGAAATCACGGAAAACCTAAATCAGGATGGCCGGACGCGGGATTGAACCGTCGTCCTCCCGAATGCGAGTCCAGTGTCTAACCACTGCGCCACCTCGATCAGTACCGTATCCGTATAAGTATATAGTTCTGGCAATACAGGCCATGACCTTCCTCTTCTGTGCGGATGCATACATATTACCCGAACTCTTACGGGACTTGGTAAGAATGTCTTCCACTAGTAATGAGTGTGTTGGGTAGGGACACTACGAATGTAGTGTGTGGACATGTAAGGTGAGAATGTGGGTCTCGCGGGAGGCGTGCGCGAGATAGTCCCTGCAGTCACACTATCCTCTGTGCCCTCAGTGGATCAGATGGATCTGCCGGCACGGTAGCTCAGTGTGTTTGGTCAGAGGGCTGTTCGCCCTCTGTAATAAAAAAAAAAAAAACTGAGCAAAGGAATCAACGATCAACTTAAACGGATGTATTGTGACGTCCACCCAGACCAAACGCAACGAACAATACCGAACAAAATGAGGGGAAAAAAAGATGGATAGAGCGTCTGCCATGTAATCTGGAGATTCCGGGTTCGAGTGCCGGTCGGGGCACACATTTTCACCTGGCCCCGTTGATATACATCAACGCCCGTCAGCAGCTGAAGGTATTAAAATATAATTCTAATTTCACTTATTCGATGACCGAAGATGAAACAATATATTTTATTCAGTTAAATCACGCGCCCTTCAGCACTAGCTCTAGAAAACAATCACATTAATCACACGCAATTCAGTACTAATTGCACAATAATAATCACTTCATTTACTCGTTGACCGAACATTGAACGAGACATTTAACTCTGCCTCATCACAATCACCGAAAACTTCAGAGTTCCTATTAGACAATAGGATTATAGGTTCTAACTGCAAGATAATTTTGTACTGTTGATAAAAAAATACGAAATAAACTCTTCTCGTTTCTTTTCTTAAGGAATGCAGAAGTAAAGTTATTATTTTATCACTGCGTGCATGATAGTCTGTAACTATGCTGTTTTCGTCCGCAGCTCGTGGTCGTGAGGTAGCGTTCTCGCTTCCCACGCCCGGTTTCCCGGGTTCGATTCCCGGCGGGGTCAGGGATTTTCTCTACCTCGTGATGACTGGGTGTTGTGTGATGTCCTTAGGTTAGTTAGGTTTAAGTAGTTCTAAGTTCTAGGGGACTGATGACCATAGTTAATAAGTCCCATAGTGCTCAGAGCCATTTGAACCATTTTGAACTATGCTGTTTTCACGCTTTCACAGACAAAGCTAGTTAATGTGTATAAATCGCTGAGATATTCACTTGTCTCACCTAGAGTCTTCATCACCTAGCTGGATGTTCTGTGCTGCCAGCAAACTGCAACCGTTTTGGTTTCTGGACAAAGACACGACAGCAGTTGCTGTCTTCACAGTAGTATAATGGTTGTCTAGAATGGAAGGGTGTGGATAGTGATTCTCTAACAGAAATGGATGTTAGTGCAGCAGAAAAAGGACGACAATGGATACAAGAAACCATATGTCACTGTTTATTTATATCTGTCAATCTTGGATGCAACCAGTGTGGATTCCCGGCAAACGCGGCGCCTCCTGGTTTGTTGACCTCCCAGACCCGCCTCGTCAACGGTAAAGTGGGCCACGCACCAGCACTGCTGTCACTGAAAATACGGGGAGTGTTTCACCGCAGTGGCACAGTCCGGATGCGTATTAGGTTAGGTTTTTGCCGCAGTAGTCGCTTGAAGAAGGAAGTGTACAGAGTCGCCCAAGCAGGTAGTGGTCAGATGTTCGAAGTCCAGTAACTGTGACGGTGGTACTATCGCCGATACAGGGTTGGCTGGCTCAAACTGGATGTCACAATACTGCCCAGCTGTTCGACGATGACAGCAGGAACCTGCCGTATTTAAATACGCTATGTCGTGCTGACTATGTAGATGTTGCGTTTCTATGTCATTTACAAGCGTCCTGAACACGGATCAGTGATCGACGTCTGGCTGTGACCTTACGATAGTGGCTCGAACTGCAGGAGATTCCTGCAAGTTTGTCAGTATCCCCGACATGGCTGTTGACTCACGGAAGTTCAGTGCAGAAGAATCTCCCTGGTGCCAGAGTCGCTGAGGAAGGCAGGACGTTAACCGGAGCTCTTGACAGTATCTCGGGTCTCGAGCCTGGTTGATTGATTGGTTGATTGGTTTGGGGAAGGAGACCAGACAGCGTGGTCATCGGTCTCATCGGATTAGGGAAGGATTGGGAAGGAAGTCGGCCGTGCCCTTTCAGAGGAACCATCCCGGCATTTGCCTGGAGTAATTTAGGGAAATCACGGAAAACCTAAATCAGGATGGCCGGACGCGGGATTGAACCGTCGTCCTCCCGAATGCGAGTCCAGTGTCTAACCACTGCGCCACCCCGCTCGGTTCGAGCCTGGTGACTGAACTGTAGCCGTGTTCTATGTAATGAAATGCCAGTGGACGTCCCAGGATAAGAGAATAACTAAACGGGCATGAAAAGGTGCAGGCGATTTATCACAAGTCATTTGTTGCTTCAAAATAGTCGAACAATATTTTATTGCACAGATAAATCTTACAATTCAGCGGCCTGGCGTTAAAAAAAATAAAAAAAAACAAAAAAATTATTCTGAATTCTCTTATTCTTACAGCCATAAATAGAGCATATTTCAAACATAAAGTATGTGATCAAAAGTATCCGGACACCCCCAAAAACATACGTTTTTCATATTAGTTGGATTTGTGCTGCCACCTACTGCCAGGTACTTCATATCAGTCACCTCAGTAGTCATTAGACATCGTGAGAGAGAGAATGGGGTGTTAGCCGGAACTCACGGATTTCGAACGTCATCTGGTGATTGGGTGTCACTAGCGTCATACGTCTGTACGCGAGATTTTCACACTCCTTAACATCCGTAGATCCACTGTTCCCTTTGTGATAGTGAAGTGGAAACGTGAAGGGCCACGTACAGCACAAAACCATACAGGTCGACCTCGTCTGTTGACTGACAGAGACATCCGACAGTTGTAGAGGATCGTAATGTGTAAGAGGCGGACATCCGTCCAGACCACACAGGAATTCCAAACTGCATCATGATACACTGCAAGTACTATGACAATTAGGCGGGAGTTCAGAAAACTTGTATTTCATGGTCGAGCGGCCGTTCATAAGCCACAAATCATGCCAGTACATGCCAAACGACGCGTCGCTTGGTGTAAGGAGCGTAAAAATTGGACGACTGAAGACTGGAAAAACATTGTGTGGAGTGACTAATCACGGTACCCTATGTGGCGTTTCGAGGCTGGGTGTAGGTATGGCCAATGCCCGGTGAACGTCATCTGCCAGCACGTGTAGTGCCAACAGTAAAATTCGGAAGCGGTGATGTTATGGTGTGGTCGTTTTTTTCATGGAGGGGACTTGCACCCCTTGCTGTTTTGCGTGACACTGTCACAGCCATTCCACACTGATATTTCAAGCAACTTCTTGCTTCGCACTGTGAAGAGCAATTCGGGGATGGAGATTGCATCTTTCACCACGATCGAGCACCTGTTCATAATACATGGCCTGTGGCCGAGTGGTTACATGACAATAACATCTGTGTAATAGACAGGCCTGCACAGAGATCTGACGTGAATCCTATAGAACACCTTTGGGATGTTTTCGAAAGCCGACTTCGTGCCAGACCTGACCGACTGACATCGATACCTCTCCTCAGTGCAGCACTACATGAAGAATGGGCTACCATTCCCCAAGAAACCTTCCAGCATCTTATTGAACGTATGCCTGCAAGAGTGGAAGCTGTCATCAAAGCTAAGGGTGGGACAACACCATATTGAATTCCAGCATTACCGATGGATCGCCCCACGAACTTGTAAGTCATTTTCAGCCAGGTGTCCGGATACTTTTGTCACATAGTGTATATTAAAAATAGAAGCTCTTCAGTTCGGATTAACAGATGTTTACCTAAGTAGGTTCAATATAAATCAATAAATAATTTTTTTATAACACTGGCCAAAGTTGAATCACTTAATTCTGAAAACACTTGCTCAATCAGGGTAGGCTCTCGAGCATATTCAAGATACTGACGTGGAAAAATAATAAAATACCATTTAACAAATGAGCATTACATCAGTATTAAAGTTATTACTTTAAAAACCAAACTTGGAACAGGGAAACGATGGAAAGAGGCAGGTACGGTAGGCCAGGTCTCAGTAAGATGGTTTAGCATAACGGTGTCCGTTATGCTAAACCATCTTACTGAGATGGATCAATTACCGCCAGACTGCTACGAGATATAAACTCAACTTATGAAAGATACCGTAGCAAACCAGGAGGCCGTAAAATTTCAGAGGATACGCTGAGACGGGAAGCGGCGCACCGCCCGCCTGCACGTACACAACAGACGCGAACGGGCTACGGCCAAAGGACCGACGGATAACAAATAACATCCCGGAGCAGCGTCTCCAAACGCTGCGAACAGCTCGGAAAGCCGACAAAAAAAGAAAGCAAGCATATAATTCATTCATAATGATCATAGAACTTAAGAAAACGCTCAGACCAAGAGAAGAAGCTCAATGTGAGCGTGGCCCCAAGCCCCAACCAAACCTTAGACGTAACAACAAGAATTCCTCAATAACAATTAATAAAAGGATTAATCGGTTAATCTTACAATAAAATATACGAAGTTAATGTAATAACCAGAAAATTATACGGCTCTAAGACACATTAACTTAGGTGGCTTAGAAGGTAACAGGCAACGTTTGAAGGCTAACTCTCAAACAACTACAACAGTAGTTATATTTGAATCAAATATTAATTTTCCCGTAAGGGGCAAAATCTCACCAGAGTTATGGAACTCAATTACCAAAAAGAGCCAAGATTCATTGGGCCGCTAGTGTTTGCTTACTACAGCCGTAGTCAATTTTATAGTCGCTAGCTCAGTCAGGGAAGCAACAAATTCCAATACAAATAGGATCAAATTTCGACCTCACTAGTCACTAACCCTAATGACAATTTCAGGAGCAACTGACAAATAAGCAGACACTGAACAAGCTGTAATTGAAAGAAATTTGAAATACACAAATATGGCAGTCAATTTCAAACAGAGATACCAAAGGGTAAATTCAACTCATCAAACAGAGTGATGGAGAGCCACAATCCAGTGTAGCAGGAACAACTTCAACGTGGGAGCACATGTGTCAATCAGGTAACGAGTACCTTGGCCCCCCCCCTCCCCCCCGCAAAGGACAGAACAGACGGCACCAGAAAATGAAAAGCACTTGAAGACCCATGTCAGCAACTATGCCTCCTTAATGCAGGGTAAATTGGCTACGTCGACAATAATCCCAAGTAATACCGACCCCCACTACACTAGCAACAACGGGCCGCTTAGACAGTTGAGACAGTTGTGTGCCCATGAACAACCCACCGTACATCACATGTGCCTTTTATCTCTCTTTCGCCCTGTCTGCGACTGACTGTATGCCGATGTGGTCAACAGGGAACTACAACCAAAGACTCAACTAACAGGTACTGAATCGCCACCCAGCGACTAGGCTGACGATCACATGATTAGACAAGGATGAAGAAACATACGAGCGAACACGGCTCAATCCCCCCCCCATCCCCCACTAAAGACGAACACACAGCCTCCCTCTGCAGGCACCAAACAAGTTGAGTCGATTAGCTCTAAACCAAATGCCTTGAAATCGTGTATTGAGATTATTAGAATCAGCCCCTGTCGAACCCCAACAGGGGGTCTCCTCCTCCGACTATAATGCTTCTACAGCCGATTATGGTCTAGTTCAATTTTCTGCCGGTCCTACCCCCAATTCTGGATTACGACATCCAAATCGATAGTTTCATGTAAAAGATTATTGATGTTCCATAGGTTGGACAAGGGAATATTAAGAGGTTAGGCAAGCTTCAAGGTGGCCCAGACCGCCACAGAGTCTTCGTGCTGAGAGGAATTAGAAATAAGGTTGATACAAGGAATGGAACTATCCTACTTGGTCTGAGACCTAGCATGATAAATGATAAGGGCAGTCTTAAGGTTTCTATTTACCCTTTCGGCAAAGGAAGGCTGCAGGTAATAGGGAGCGGTGGTGATATACTTGATGCCACTGCTAAAACAACCGCTTAAAACCCTGGAAACAAAGACGGGAACATAATCACTCACTATAAAGTGCCACACAGAGAAATATCCTAGTCATATAGTAAATACTTACACATGCAGTCATCGCCTGGATAGGAAGAAACACAAGAAAACGGGAGAAGGCGTCCAAGACGACCATAATGTAACGGTTCTCGGCCTTAGTACGGCCTAAGAGACCAAAGGAATCAATAAACAGCTTATCAATGTGGTATTGCTCCCATTTCGTACGAATCAGGCCTTGGCGTGAACTGGGCGTTAGGTCTGGCGATTTTCCAAAGTTCACACTCCCCCACTAGACGGCGAGCATCCCTGGAAAGATTGGACCAGGTGACACGGCTCCGAATATTCGCAAAAGCTTTGTCGGTGACTAAGTGACCGCCCACCAGCTAACCACGATAGTAATGAAAAATTGACGGAGCGAGCTGGATAGGCAAAAACATTTTGGGCTGCAAGGGCCTATCCCGTGGTAAAGGATGCCCTTTTGCAAGGTATATCCTGGAACCGAAATACCAACCAACAACTGTCTACAAATAGAGGCTAAGTCGGGGTTTTGATCTTTCTTACTCTTCAAATCGCCAAAAAGCCGGGAAACCTTCAGTAAGAAACCCCTGTCTGAGAAGAAGGCCTCGGAACTGGCCATTTTCTTCTGCAAACATCCGACTAAGTGCGTCAGCATTTATTAGACCCTCTGATGTGTGGCACTTGAAAACGGAGGTGGGAGATACAGACGGCCCATTGGAGATACGGACAGCCCATCTAACAATCCTTCCTGTCTTTCTAGACCGAGCATGGGCCCAACTATGACTTGGGTGTCTGTCTCGAGATCGAGCTCCGAATGTTCATGGTAAAATTTAAATTTTTAGAGAGGGAACAACATTCCCAATGCCTCGCACTCATAAATAGAGAATTTATGTTCGGGGCCAGCCAGTCTTCTAGAGATATAAGTAAGAGGGCATCTCTCTCTTATCTTCCTGAAGCGACACTGCAGCCACACCGGCACTAAAGGCATCGGTTCGGACAATAACGTTTCCTCAAAGTCGGGGATAGCCAAGAACGGAGGGTTGAAATGTCCTCTTTGAAAAATTATACAAATTTTTTGTGGGGAGCATGGGGGCTATGTAAGTAGGCTGTTTAGGTTTTCTTATTGGTAACTTTACGTAGCGCTCTGTATGAAAATCACTGGCTGTGCTGTGTGCAGTCTGTGGCTAGTTTGCACTGTTGTCTGCCATTGCTGTGTTGGGCAGCCGGATGTTAACAGCGCGTAGCGTTGCGCAGTTAGAGGTGAGCCGCCAGCAGTGGTGGATGTGGGGAGAGAAATGGCGGAGTTATGAGTACAGAATGAATGTCATGAACTGCTATATATATTATTTTACAAATTGTTTTGGGCAGTGGCCAATAATGATTTGATAAAATTTTTCATAAGTAGTTTTGTCCTTCCAACAGAAAGACATGACATGATGACTGGTAATGGGTCACAACAGAGCAAACCCACAGCAGAGTCAGTCCAAGTTCAAGAATATTGGTAGGTAGGTCATCACAGAGCAAACCCACTGTAGTCCTGGTAGAGAGTATGGTATTGCTGGGCCACCAGAGGTGCAGACCCACTGCAGTCCTTGTAGAAATAATGGTATTGGTGAATCAGCAAAGGTGTAGACCTACTGTAGTCCTTGTAGAGACGGCCAGCAGCCATCTGTTGCGACTGTGCAGGTGCACAATCACCATCGAAGAGTCTTGCAGAGAATATAGCAAGTCCATAAACCACCACTTGTGCACGCACAAAGTTTTTGGAATTGTCCTTAGAAGTCTTGCAGACAATATAGCAAGGCCATAAACCACCACTTGTACACTCACGAACTTTTTGGAATTGTCCTTAGAACCAGCAATGCTGTTATCCAGTCCCTTGCTGAATTATTAACACACGTGCAAACACTAACAGTCCCAACTTCTCACATTTTGTGCATTACTATGACCAACAGAAATGTGTGCAGTGAAATGTAACTTACAAGTTACTTAATTTGATGAACTGGTGTCAATTACAATTTTATAACATAAGAATACAATAACAAACGTACAAAATACATCATTAAAGAACATAACAATACAGATAACATTTGTAGTAATACAGGCTTTACAAAAGAATAGAAATAACATATACATCAGTGTTACAAGAACTATGACATAAATAAATAAATAAAATAATGAGAATAGTTTTCGAAACATTAATTTCACACATGAGAATTGAAACAGAACAGAATTAATAACGTGTAAACATCTTTACAAAGAAAATGACATATTATAAATGCAAATTATATTTGAGGATAACAGTATTCCTCGTCATAGTGAATGTTGCTTAGTACCAGGAAAAATCCACAACATAAATCTTGTTAACTAAACACATAAAGACAGGAAAAAGACAAATACACAAGGGTACACAAACACGTAGTGGGATAACTCAAGGAAAGGACAGGATTTGTCTTACTGCAGTATTTTGCATGGAGATCTCCCTTCGTTCATCATTATTCCCAAAAAGTCATATCTAAGCCTGCTTTCTGTATTCTGTTCACATCCTCTTTCAAAAATAGTTTTTCTCCACTGTACACTACTTTTTTTGGCCAAACCATTTTCTTATAGTTTCTCAATGCATTTCTTCCAATTCATCATAGTTAGTTTCTTATATAGTCTACCCCCTCTTAAGCTGACTTAAATCTACTGAGCTCAGATATACAGGGTGTTACAAAAAGGTATGGCCAAACTTTCAGGAAACATTCCTCACGCTCAAATAAAGAAAAGATGTTATGTGGACATGTGTCCGGAAACGCTCAATTTCCATGTTAGAGCTCATTTTAGTTTCGTCAGTATGTATGCTCAATGGAGCACGTTATCATGATTTCATACGGGATACTATACCTGTGATGCTAGAACATGTGCCTTTACAAGTACGACACAACATGTGGTTCATGCACAATGGAGCTCCTGCACATTTCAGTCAAAGTGTTCGTACGCTTCTCAACAACAGATTTGGTGACCGATGGATTGGTAGAGGCGGGCCAATTCCATAGCCTCCACGCTCTCCTGACCTCAACCCTCTTGACTTTCATTTATGGGGACATTTGAAAGCTCTTGTCTACGCAACCCCGGTACCAAATGTAGAGGCTCTTCGTGCTCGTATTGTGGACGGCTGTGATACAATACGCCATTCTCCAGAGCTGCATCAGCGCATCAGGGATTCCATGCGACGGAGGGTGGATGTATGTATCCTCGCTAACGGAGGACATTTTGAACATTTCGTGTAACAAAATGTTTGAAGTCACGCTGGTACGTTCTGTTTCTGTGTGTTTCTATTCCATGATAAATGTGATTTGAAGAGAAGTAATAAAATGAGCTCTAACATCGAAAGTAAGCGTTTCCGGACACATGTCCACATAACATTTTTTCTTTCTTTGTGTGTGAGGAATGTTTCCTGAAAGTTTGGCCATACCTTTTTGTAACACCCTGTATATACCCAGGGACGAGGCAATGCAGCACCACATAACAAATTAACACAAACAACAAGGACAAAAAAAAATACAAATTGTCAAAGCAAGCTGCAATAAATCTAAATTACCAAGCAATGCAACATTACAACTAATATGAGCCAATGTGCAGCAACAAGAAAAATAAATCAGTAGTAAAACTGGCTTAGCAGAGTCAAATTCAGTAACACTATGCCTGGCAAACAGCAGCAACAAATGAAATAACTTATATCTAAACATGACATAGCTCAAGCAGAAAAAATATTACGCTAAAGACAACAATGTAGACAAGGGAAATGTATATTCACATCTTAATGTCTATGTAATTAAAGTGGTGCACCACAAATTATTCTACAAAAGAAATTACCAAGTACTTGAAAAGAAAATTCTGTATGCAATTCCTGTGAAATGTTTTTGTGCTCCTTCGTTTTTTTTAAGTACATCATACAGTTATTTTTGTACTGGATCTGTAGGCATAAAATATTTATATTAGTACATCTATAAAATTTGATTTTAACCAATGCTGCAGTGCAGCTTGAAACTAGATATTAAACAAATGAGCAAATATATATAGCCTATATAGAGCAATGCATGAAACGTCATTCACTGGGCAAATGTCGACTCCAAAGGCAAAAGAATCTCTCAACTAGAAAGACAATAAATGTAAAATGTTTCTCATCATTTCATTAGGCATTTCAGTAAATATCATAAATTAAGAGCTCCACAGTGTAATCATATTTTTTCAAGTTTGAGCGTGTCGTATTTGCAATGCTTTCTACAAAGGAATGTCAATAGCGAGGATAATGGCCTCCCTTTTTTTTTTTCTCCACCTAATGGCTTTCTTTTAACAGACTACTACCTCTCAGCTGGGTGCCCAAAACGCATTACGTCAATGTGACCTACCTTCCTTACTGAAATATTTACGAAAACAGTTTCCCTGTTTAGGCTTTCTTATTGGCAACTTTACGTAGTGCTCTGTATGAAAATCACTGGCTGTGCTGTGTGCAGTCTGTGGCTAGTTTGCATTGTTGTCTTTGCAACGTCCTGCTAAAATAATATGTCATAAATGTTCAGGCAGTTTGATTAAGCAAATGCGGATGAGTTCTGAGGGGCTGTATGGGTTTGACAGGTACTGATTCTTGTGCAATATGTCTTCAAAATATTTCACAAGACTGGAAAATTCAGATTGTTCGAAATGTTTCATCATTATGATGCTATGTTTTACTCGGTCTTGTGTAGCTTGAGACCAATATGCTGAGAGGAACGCATGATAAAATTCTCCTTCACTGTGGCAATCGTGAATGACCGATCGCATTCTTATAGCTGGTTCATTCTCCAAGTAGCCACACATAAATTCTAACCTGTGCTCCAATGACCAGTTGGGAGGAAAACAATGAGAGAATTGATGGAGCCACGCTTGTGGATGAATCTCGTTGGCAGAATTCTTAAACATTTTGAATTTACGTGTAGTAATGAACAGCTTATAGTCAAAATCATCGTGTCGGCGAGTAGCATATCGGTCATTGTTACGTCGTGTCGGCGGTTCCATCTCAAAATTCGGTGCTCCTTGCCAATTTCTTTCATAATTTCTGAAATGCCCTGTGTTATTATTTTGTGGCTTTTCCGTATTTCTAAGTTGGAGCACGAGTGCCCTCTAAAATATGAAATTTTTGTATTACTTGTGCCAACTGATCTTGTACTTCCCGGATTTCTCTTTTGTATTGCGTATTAATTTGATTCTGATTTTGTTTGAACTTCTTAATTTGTTCATACTCTTCTGTGTCAGTGATGGCTACAGGTCTTGTGTCATTCACATCATCATCTACCTTTGCAGATAAGTTAGTGAACTGATCCGAAAGTTCGGCTACTTTCTCCGATAGTGTGCTTATTTCCTCAGTGTGTTTTTCTGAACCAAGTTTCAGAGTGTCCATTTGTGTCGAAATCGTATCTACTGTGTCCTTTAAGTTTTCTTGAGTTTTTGCAAGTTGCGTAACCGAATCAGTAGATGCAACTGAGTCAATTTTAGCTTGCAAGGTGTCGTGATTTTCATGAACAATAGTTTGCAGTTCTTTTATGGCTGCTTCGTGATTCTGTAATGCATTTTCATGATGCGAAAAAATAGGTTGAAAATGCTCACAAATTTGTGTTTTTACGTCATTACAGACTTTTTGACATTTCGATTCTATGTTATGTAACTCAGTAGTTAAATCTTCACGTGTTTGTTCAAGTGTGGTGTCTAACTTCCGAAGATTTTGTTCCATTGTGTCTAACTTTTGAAGCTTTTGCTGTGTTTGTCTCTGATTTTGTTCCATTTCTTGCATTAGCTGTAATAACAATGCATTAGTGTCTGGAATCTGTTCCTCTACGCTTTTCGGCAGTGCATTTGCGCCGGCAACATTCACATTTTGACAAGCTGAAAATGTGTCTTGCCTTATTTGAGAAAACGGTGAGGACCCAAAACCTGAATCTACAGTATTTGTGAAATTGTGTCCTGTCATTTCGGATTCCTGAGGCGAGCTGTTGCCGAGTGTTCGATCGATAATGCTTCCCTGTTCACTAATTGTTTCACTGCCTATGCCATTGTTTGCCGCCCGCTCCATTTCCCTATGCACAATTACCAAATTACTATGTTGAACATTAGTTAATTCATTACACGGTGGCGCTAACACACTGCTTTCGTCTTCACTGTCATTTCTCAGTTTACTTTGGAGCCTAGTATTACGTTTTTCACATGCCATTATTGTCACAATATTTCACACGACAACACAGAAAAACACAATTTGAAGAGCAAAAATAGGATAACACATTAACATAGCACTGAAAATAATATCTAGTTAATTGCAAGCGCAGCTGCGAAACACTTGGTGCAAATCTACATGCATGCCACAACTGTTTTACTGTACAAGAATGAAAAACTACAACTACAAAGGAAATTCTCTCTACAATTACGTGCTAGCAATAAACAATAGCTACACTAATTACACAAACTACAAGAAAAAAATCAGAAGATTCCAGTGAGGTATCCTGGCAGGGTCGCCATATGAAACGTCCCCTTTGAAAAATTATACAACACTATGCTTAAACTGACACACAATATTTTTTTAGCGTAACGCAATCTGACTTTCAGAAATCCCTACAAAAGAATGGCCCTGACTAACATTAACCTATACCTTTCACAAATCACTTACCTCACCAAAAATCTTCGTTACTCGAACTACTGCAATACAGCGAGCGCCACTACTGCCAGATAAATAAAAGATTCAAACTACGGAAGACACTAACTACTAGTAGGCATAGTTAGCAAATGAAAGATTTTAATAGAGTACCAACAATGTGTTTACCTTAATAGTCATAATATATATAGCAGTTCATGACATCCATTCTGTACTCAAAAGTCCGCCATTTCTCGCCCCACATCCACCACTGCTGGCAGGTCACCTCCAACTCCGCAACGCTACGCGCTGTTAACATCCAGCTGCCCAACACTACAATGGCAGACAACAATGCAAACTAGCCACAGACTGCACACAGCACAGCCAGTGATTTTCATACAGAGCGCTACGTAAAGTTGCCAATAAGAAAACCTAAACAGCCTACTTACAGGGTTAGTTACGGTCGAAGGCTGTCTGCTGGCTTTCGCCCCACACGAAATCCTGCTCCTTCCTATGCATGCTGTTATGGCGATCAGCGATCCGGGCAAAACCGGGCACAAACTTACGAAAATAATTTGCCATGCCAACAAACCTGGCAATACCCTTTTTATTTACGGTAGGGGGAAAGTTCTTTAGACCAGCCGTGAGTTCCCGGTCGACTAATCCTATCACTGGGCACTAAATACTCCAGACAGGAAATCTGCGGTCTAGCTAAGGTGACCTTTGATGGTTTAACGGTAAGACAAGCCTTCATTAATTTGATAAAATCTTGCCGAACGTGTTCAAGATGTTGACTGAACGAACGACTATAAAAGGCTACATCGTCCAGATAGTTACAGAACCAGTGGAACTTCAAATCCCCCAAGCAAATCGTCCACTAACCGAGACAGGACTGCTGTATCAGTAAGTAGGCCAGAGGGACCTGATGAATTCATACAGATTCCAGAATATTGAAGCTGTGAGGAAGGGGCATGAGTCATGCTTGGGTAGCTCAAGTGGTAGGGCACTTGCCCGCGAAAGGCAAAGGTCCCGAGTTCGAGTCTCGGTCTGGCACACAGTTTTAATCTAACAGGAAGCATCATATCAGCGCACACTCCGCTGCAGAGTGAAAATCTCATTCTGGGTTCCAGTTAGTACAGAATGCGGTGACCGGCTTGGAATCCTCCGTAAGAGGTAGCTGATAATATGCTCGGTTTAAATGTTTTCATTTTTGAGTCATCAGTTTTCTGACTGGTTTGATGTGACCGTCACGAATTTCTCTCCTATGCCATCCTATTCACCTCAGAGTATCACTTGCAACCTACGTCCTCAATTGTCTGCTGGACGTATTCCAATGTCTTTCTCTACAGTTTTTGCTCTCTACAGCTCCCTCTACTACCGTGGAAGTCAGTCCCTGATGTCTTAACATATGTCCCTTTTCCTTTTCAGTGTTTTCCACATATTCCTTTCCTGTCCGATTCTGCGCAGAGCCTCCCCGTTCCTTACCTAATCAGTTCACCTAATTTTCAACAATCGTCTGCAGCACTATATCTCAAATGCTTCGATTCTCTTCTGTTCCGGTTTTCTCATAGTCCACGTTTCACTGCCATGCAATGTTGTGCTGCAAACGTATATTCTCAGATATTTGTTCCTCAAACTAAGGCCTATATTTGATACTAGTAAAATTCTCTTGGTCAGGAGTGCCCTTTTCGCCAGTACTAGTCTGCTTTTGATGTCCTACACTCCTGGAAATGGAAAAAAGAACACATTGACACCGGTGTGTCAGACCCACCATACTTGCTCCGGACACTGCGAGAGGGCTGTACAAGCAATGATCACACGCACGGCACAGCGGACACACCAGGAACCGCGGTGTTGGCCGTCGAATGGCGCTAGCTGCGCAGCATTTGTGCACCACCGCCGTCAGTGTCAGCCAGTTTGCCGTGGCATACGGAGCTCCATCACAGTCTTTAACACTGGTAGCATGCCGCGACAGCGTGGACGTGAACCGTATGTGCAGTTGACGGACTTTGAGCGAGGGCGTATAGTGGGCATGCGGGAGGCCGGGTGGACGTACCGCCGAATTGCTCAACACGTGGGGCGTGAGGTCTCCACAGTACATCGATGTTGTCGCCAGTGGTCGGCGGAAGGTGCACGTGCCCGTCGACCTGGGACCGGACCGCAGCGACGCACGGATGCACGCCAAGACCGTAGGATCCTACGCAGTGCCGTAGGGGACCGCACCGCCACTTCCCAGCAAATTAGGGATACTGTTGCTCCTGGGGTATCGGCGAGGACCATTCGCAACCGTCTCCATGACGCGGGGCTACGGTCCCGCACACCGTTAGGCCGTCTTCCGCTCACGCCCCAACATCGTGCAGCCCGCCTCCAATGGTGTCGCGACAGGCGTGAATGGAGGGACGAGTGGAGACGTGTCGTCTTCAGCGATGAGAGTCGCTTCTGCCTCGGTGCCAATGATGGTCTTATGCGTGTTTGGCGCCGTGCAGGTGAGCGCCACAATCAGGACTGCATACGACCGAGGCACACAGGGCCAACACCCGGCATCATGGTGTGGGGAGCGATCTCCTACACTGGCCGTACACCACTGGTGATCGTCGAGGGGACACTGAATAGTGCACGGTACATCCAAACCGTCATCGAACCCATCGTTCTACCATTCCTAGACTGGCAAGGGAACTTGCTGTTCCAACAAGACAATGCACGTCCGCATGTATCCCGTGCCACCCAACGTGCTCTAGAAGGTGTAAGTCAACTACCCTGGCCAGCAAGATCTCCGGATCTGTCCCCCATTGAGCATGTTTGGGACTGGATGAAGCGTCGTCTCACGCGGTCTGCACGTCCAGCACGAACGCTGGTCCAACTGAGGCGCCAGGTGGAAATGGCATGGCAAGCCGTTCCACAGGACTACATCCAGCATCTCTACGATCGTCTCCATGGGAGAATAGCAGCCTGCATTGCTGCGAAATGTGGATATACACTGTACTAGTGCCGACATTGTGCATGCTCTGTTGCCTGTGTCTATGTGCCTGTGGTTCTGTCAGTGTGATCATGTGATGTATCTGACCCCAGGAATGTGTCAATAAAGTTTCCCCTTCCTGGGACAATGAATTCACGGTGTTCTTATTTCAATTTCCAGGAGTGTACTTATTCCATCCGTCAGCTGCCTAGGTAGCAGGCTTCCTTAACTTCAACGTGGCAATCAATACTGACGTTCTGTTCTCATTTCTGATACTTCTCATTAATTTCGTCTTTCTTCGATTCACTCTCAATCCACATACTGTACTCATTAGACCGTCCATTCCATTCAGCAGATCATGTAATTCTTTTTCACTTTCACTCAGGATAGCAATGTCATCAGCGAATCGTATCATTGATACCCATTCACCTTGAATTTTAGTTCCACTCCTGAACCTTTCTTTTATCTTCATCATTTATTCTTTGATGTACCGATTAAACAGTAGGAGCAAAAGGCTACATACCTGTATTATACCTATTTTAATCCGAGTATTTCGTTCTTGATCGGCCACTCTCATTATTCCCTCTTGGCTCTTGTACATATTGTATATTACCCATCTTCCTTTATAGCTTTCCCCTGTGTTTCTCAAAATTTCGAACATCTTGCACTATTTTAAATTGTCGAACGCTTTCTCCAGGTCGACAAATCTTATGAACGTGTTTTGATTTTCCGTTAGTCTTGCTTCCATTATCAACCGCAACGTCAGAATCGCCTCTCTAGTGCCTTTACCTTTCCTAAAGCCAAACTGATCATCATCTAACACATCCTGAAGTACGTGAATTTATGCTTTCCCGGTGTATGCAGCTGGTGATTTCTCGGGCTTCCAGCCGGGTGGCGGTGTCTTTAAACTGTGACGTTTCGACGAGTGACATACTCGTCATCTTCTGGCGAAGTGCCTAGACTTTGCGGATGCCGGCCCTCTATATCTGCGGCGTGCCGCCCTTCCACCGCTGCTTGGCCGCGGGAGTCTGGATCCAGAGGAGCCGACGGATGGGGTGGAGGGGGAATCGGGTGCGCCGTTCGAGTCTCCTTCAGAGCATTCCAATCTCGTCTCGCGATCTAGACGGTTCTTGATGCGTTCACGGCGTATTGCGGCTAATGCTGGATTCGAGGCCGCGCTAAGTTGATAACCTTCGTCCCTGTTCACAAGATTCTCGTAGACCCGTATTTCTATCGATTCTTTAATGACGCTATCCCAATAGCTCCGGGCTCGCCCCAGCACCCTGGTGTTCTCGAAATCAAAGGTGTGGTTTTCTTTGATACTATGTTCAGCTATAGCAGATTTCTCTGTCTGTCCAAGTCGGACGTGCCTGATGTGTTCCTCGCACCTTCTCGAGATGCAGCGCTGCGTTTGTCCAATATACTGTACACTACATTTGGGCAAAGCTATATATGCCAGGTGTGTTGAGTTTGAGTGGGTCAACTGGACAAGAATGGACCCATCCTGATCGCATGCCATCTGAAGATGGTAGAAGAATTACCGGCACATACTTGGGAGACTGCAGCTCTCACACCGACAGTGAGGTGTAGAAACGGCATGGTGCGGCTAAACAGATCACCAAATTCGACAGACTCTATGTAGCTCAGTCGACCCAGAAGGTGATAAATAGCACCAGAGCTATTGTAAATTTGATAGACAAGATGCTAGATGCATCCAAAACTTCTGTCCTCACGAAAGGGTTGAAGTTTGCACTTGTGCCAAGGATCATATCGGAACGGGACATTATGAGTAGCGTAGAGGAAGCAATTCGGGGCCTACCCAAGGAGGAAGCCAAGCAGATCCGAAGGGAGACCTGCAGAATCATAGATAAGTCACGACTCCCGAAATCAACATTACTGTTCTGGAACGAGAGGCTATCCGCGCACTGAGGGATTGTTGTGGTTGGCAGGAGAGCCAACACCGTGTTACTAGAGGAGGCCGAAAGGCACGCGTTTTACCTCACGCAGGCTGGCGTGAGGTCTGGAACAGGACAAGGAAATTAGAATTTAGAAAAACGGACGTAGCTGGTGGAATACTTAACTTTAATCCATTAATGATGAACGTCGGTCTTGACGGTACATGATTCATAACATCAATAGTAACTAGTAATGGCGCCTTGATAGGTCGTAGCAAATGACGTATCTGAAGGCTATGCTAACTATTGTCTCGGCAAATGAGAGCGTATTTTGTCAGTGAACCATCGCTAGCAAAGTCGGCTGTACAACTGGGGCGAGTGCTAGGAAGTCTCTCTAGACCTGCCGTGTGGCGGCGCTCGGTCTGCAATCACTGATAGTGGCGACACGCAGGTCCGACGTATACTAACGGACCGCGGCCGATTTAAAAGCTATCACCTAGCAAATGTGGTGTCTGGCGGTGACAGCACAGGGATGATGCTGACACCATGCTCCTACCAGCAGACAAGGGAAATGCGACGGTGCTGACTCGCACAGTCGATTACCAACAGAAAATCTGCTCTCTGCTGCAAGACCCAGCCTACAGGGAACTCAACAAGGATCCTACCTCGACGATGACCAGGAAAACCGTGGCGCTACTGAACTACTCAGATCTACCAGTAGCAGTGAATAAACCGCTGTATCCCAGAGCGCGAACGACACTACGCCTGCACGGATTGCCCAAGATTCACAAAGGTGGAGTACCTCTACGGCCGATTCTGGACACTATCAAATAATAAATAAAATGTAAGACTAGTTACAAATTTAGTGTACATTCCAGCTAAATGCTGGACTGGAGCGAGGCTGTTTGGTGATCAAAAATGGGATGAAAATATGTTCGTCATGTAACTATTCCACCGGGTCTACAAAATATACGAGTCAACATATTCTATCAGATTTCTGTAAGAATGTAGTATTTCCAGTTATAAATAACGCGGATACTGACAGGTGTGAATATTACCGAACCATCAGTTTAGTAAGCTAAGGCTGCTAAATACTATGACAAATTACTTACAGAAGAGTGAAAAGACTGAAAGAAGCTGGAATATACTCTTTCAAATTGCAGAAATAAAATATAGTGAGCGAAATGTTGTCTACAATTTGTTCAGAAACCAGATGACGGGTTATCTTGAACTTGTACGGTATCCGGAAGACTGTTATAAAGGTCGAAGACAAAAATGGAAGCATTAATTGAGGTGGGAGTGAGGCAGCAATATAGCCAATTCGGTATGTTATTCAATCTAAACGGTTATCAATATGTAATGGAAATCAAGGAGAAGTTGAGAAAGGGAATGAAAGTTCTTGAACCTGACACAAAATCTTTGAGGTTTGAAGATGACACTGTAATTCAGTCAGGGGACTTTAAAGTTTAATTGAACGGATTGGATATCGTCTTGTAAAGAGGTTATAAAATGAATTTCAACAAAATGAAAACAGTGATAAGGGAATGTAGTTGAATGAAATAACACTATGCTACCGACATAGGAAACGAGACACCAGACGGTTAGATGAATTTTCTATTCAGGCATCAAAATAAATCACGATGGGCAAAGTAGAAAGCATATAAAATACAGACTGGCAGCAGAGAGAATCTAAAAAAATAGCTACTTGTTGACGTCGATTGTAAATGTATGACTTAGGAAGTTTTGTTGTTTTGATTGTCTTTCTCTGGAGTGTATGCTTGTATGGAAGTTAAACGTGGACGATAAACAGTTCAGGCATGAAGAGAATACAATCTTTTGAAATTTGGTGTTAGAGGTGGAGGATGATCATTGGATGGGTGGATTTGACAGGTATTGAAGAGATGCTGAATCAACTTGCGAAAGAAAGTAATTTGTTGCTGAGCTTGACAAATGAATGGTTGATGGGAAGTATCTTGTGTCGTCGAGCACTCGCCAGTTTGGTGAAGGAGAGGAGTTTGTGGAGTGTAACTCGTAGAGGGAGAGCAAGGTTGCGTTACGGTAATTAAGTCCAAATGGATGGTTGTTACCAGGTGCATAAGGTTGTACACGATGTACTAGCTTGCATAACTGTATCAACAACCAGAAGAGAGTATGAAACAGTTAGTGCAGTACGTAGTATGCAAATTGTTGTGATAGCCAGGTGCCTGGTAGCTGCTTATGGTATATAGAATTTGCAAATTGCAAAAAAAGAGAAACGAGAACAAGGTTTTCCAACACTAGGTGAAGAGCGCTGCCATTACGTATATTTTACTCCATAATTCCCGATATCGTTAAGGTACAGGAAGAATAATATTTAGTTTACGGTAACACGAGACAAAGACTTAATACTCCTTATTACAGATATTTTGTAGTGAAGGTTAAAGTTAAAAGTCTCGTCGACTTCTAGATCATTAACGACAGAACACAAGTTTAGATTATAGAATAATGGGAAAGCAATCGTATGAAATTAAGAGAAATATAAAAAAATTATAAACTGTGAAATCAAGCTTAATTTTTATTGATGCTACTATTGTTTAGATTGTCCAGCGTATTGTGACTGAAGTTATCGTGTTTCTACGTTCACAATGGCGGGAACGGCATCCAAACCCGTCCAATGAACTATCTCCTCAGCTTTGGGCTACAAATTCTTTCCCAGCCACAAATTTCTGCCCGTCCAATGAACTATCTCCTCAGCTTTGGGCTACAAATTCTTTCCTAGCCACAACTTCATTTAAGAATCTCCTTATTCTGCGTCTCTTTGATACGTCCCTCTCTCTGGTGATAGTAGAGTCCATTTATAACTCTTATATTGTATTTATGATTATGTAAAATGCTGTACTCTTTATGCCACTTTTGCTTGTTGACTACGAATTTTGTATCTTCTCTGTCTGAAATTACTAATTTCTTTTTACTTTACTTGCCTAAAAACATAGTCTATAACACCTGATGAGGGGATATATCGGCGCTTTATAAAACTCCCTTCAAGGACTAAGTGGAAGGACTGAATCTTGCGGAGGGAAGAACTTTATTCACCTTTTATTGCATGCAAAATCTCATCCACGTAAACAATTAATTCAAATAACAATTACAACGAAAAATTTTGTCAAATTTGTGGTTACCAGATATCTAAACAGACACAAGTTCGCCTTGAGACAATAATTCTCATAGAGATACAATCATTAAAGGCAATAAACTTGGATTAAATAACAATTCCCAGAGCAGCTTGTCGTTACAGTGGTTACTAGTTACACATCAGATGCAGAAGCTGATTTACGCTAATGCAATGCAATGAATAACAGTAGAATGATAGCGATCAATCGTTACAGATCAAACGGTAGAAGCCAATTTACGTTAATGCAAATTTCATGGGATTATAGTAATGCGATTACAATAAAATGCTCTCGAAGTTAAGTACCTTGACGACTAGACTGACGACAAACTGAACAGTGACAAAATTAACTTACAGACAATAAATGGCACACTTGGCAAATGCATTCATAACTGAATAAATAGAATAAGCAACTTTAATCATGCAAATTTTTCATCCGAAACACCACTTGTCTAACGCCTGAAAAGGACAGGCAATAATTACGTACAGAGAAATTCTTTTTAAATTAATTGTGAAACTGGATCAATACACGACACTTATCTTGTAAATATATCTGCGGTTCAGTCACCAACCAGGTACAGACACGAACGCCGTACACTACAGCAGCATGGACAACGGCTAGTTGTCCCGCTTGACCATCCTTTGCCGGCCCGAACAATAGTGCGTGGTATACAAGTCCCAGGTTGACTTTATCTAACATGTACTCTTTCAAACAGTATTAGTTTCAGATCAGGCAATTGTTACACGGTGTATCTACCTGGAACATAAACGGAACGTTAGAATCTACTAAATAAGAAAGATACGCAAGGACACGAAAGCGTCGGACGAACCACAATGTAGGCTCAGAGATACAACAAATCGCAAGAAATTATGATGCGATAAATTGCATATGCCAATACGATAACGAACGCGCTACAACTTAAAGTCCTTAAGTAAATGATCCTACCCTAATGAACCCAAGGCAGTGCACTTAGAACAATATTAGATAAAAAATGACGAATTAGCATCAAAAAACGTTAAAAAAATTGACACTGCCCCCAACCTAATCGCACTCAAACCTCAGGTGTTTAAAACCAGCAACTCAAAACACATTGACATAAGATCACCTGAAGAAAGGCATAAAATGATAAACTAGGCTTACAACAACTATACGTCCTTGATGGACCTAAACATTCAAGACTCTGCAGATAGATTTTCTGAAACAGACTGAACACTCAGATTAGCAAATAATGCCCAGTAAACCCAAAGGTTTAAATTGTAAACCACAATATCGAACCGGCCGGTGTGGCCGAGCGGTTCTAGGCGTTACAGTCTGGAACCGCGTTACCGTTACGGTCGCAGGTTCGAATCCTGCCTCGGGCATGGGTGTGTGTGATGTCCTTAGTTTAGTTAGGTTTAAGTAGTTCTAAGTTCTAGGGGACTGATGACCTCAGAAGTTAAGTCCCATAGCGCTCAGAGCCATTTGAACCACAATATAGACGTCATCAGACGCCAACACGAATTACTATAGTCAGAATGGCACAACAAGTTTCGTAGCGGCGAACCACAAGATAAATTGCACAGAGAGTTTCGTGATTGAGAATCAACCGGTCATCTGTCTCAGATTCATCACACTTGTAACACGGAAAGGAAGAAAATGGGTCTCCAACGGAAGACGTAAATACAATATCACCTCATTGCGTCAGTTGAAGTCCGTGTCCAACAGCATCGGAACGGTATGTCACGAGTCAGGACCCCCAACAACATGTATCAGCTAACGACCACAAAACTCTGCTACGCCGTCCATCTCAAAACGATCCTAATAAAGACAGCGCCGACCCGAATGGACGTTTGGATCGCGACAGTATTCGCCACCAAGGTTGCCTCTCGTATCCACTATCCCTTTCGTTCGGTCGACCCCTGTCCCCGTGTGCGTCACCTCGCGACCGCATCGCGAGCGCCGAAAGGGTACGATATATGGAGGAGAATCGACAGAACAAAAGCTGGCACGGCTCAGGACCTTTCACTGTTTTGGAATGAGCCTGCTCTTTCCACCTGGTGTGCTTTCTAAAGAGTACCGAAGATTGTTCGCTGTTGTGTACCTCTCTGTAGGATTAAAACTGTATGCAGGATCGAGGATAGAACCGGGAACTTTGCCTTTCCAGGAACATTCCTTTGCTGCAAACATGACCCACGCTCAAAGCTCTCCTGGACTGTGGGTAAGTCGTTTCTCTGCCATATCCTTTTTTCTAAAAGTGTTGGTGACGCAAGATTAGCAGCATAACTTTTCTGTAGCTTAAAATGTAGGAGAGATGTACTGGCAGAGATAAATTTGAGATGACGGGTTGTAAGTCGCGCCAGGGTAGCTCAGTTGATAAGAGCACTGTCAGCGAAAGGCAAGGTTCTGGTTTCGAGTAGCGGAATGGATCGCAGTTTTAATATTCCAAGAAGTTTAATACCAGATTTCCTTGAGACATCATTCACAGGAGTCACTATTCTAGCAAATCGACCTTCGGGTGTGTGGTTCTCTCCACACCTTACAATGTGTACATGAGGGTGGCGAGCTTCACTTTATCTTCAAAGCTGCGTGAGAAAAGTGCCATCATGCTATTAGGCTTTTTTAGGCTCTCTTTGTCGATGGTCGGCGGCTCGTTTGTTGTATGGAGAACGGCAGAGAGATTGTTAACAAACAAGCTAGCCTACATAAAACAATTAAGGTTACTAACAAGATAGATTCACTATAGCAAAGGACACATATAGAGGTGCAAAGAAACATGTACTTACTTTAACACAAATGGAGTCTGCATGCAGTTAACAAAATCGTATCTTCATCACATTTTCGAAAGACATCCTACCACTGGAAACATAATTTAGTTGTAGCGCGTCCATTTCCAGTCTGCGTTCGAAAATTTTGGTGTTGAATTCTGTGTTACTACATCCACCCAAGAGATGGAATGGCCCAGAATTTTTCCATTCACTCACACTGTTCTAATACAGATGAAGTGGTTCAGTATTTCACCTTTGTGCTGATCGGACGGATTCTCACTGCCCATGCCTGGACACGTTCTCCTCTCCGACTTCTCCAGCGCCTTTGTTCTCGCACCATCCGCGCACTTTCTTGGCAAACACCACTTTTCATTTCCTGAGCAAGGACCTCTCTCCTCTCCTCATATCTTTCCTCGTACTTGCGCAATAACCCTGCAACGCCCCACGTACTTTCGTTAACAGTGTTGTTAGCAGACAGTGATAGTTACGTATACACGTGGTATCTTACGAAGCTCCAACGTGTCCTGTGGTTTAATTGAAATGTTACTGAGAAACCTAATATACGAGTATTTGACTTTAAGTATGTGTTTGTTACTTTTTAAGGCAATAGTAGTTCAGTGCAGTCGTTGTATTCCCTAGATACTTGAATAGTGACACGAAGTGTACAGACGAAAATCACGCTTATGATCTTCATAATAACCAACTAGTCTGTATGCACAGATATAAATCTCATCGCATGACGCAGAATTATGTATTTGATTTGTTGCCTCAATATATTAAGCTAATTTGAATTATGTACCATGAATTAACGCTGCTAAAGAAACAATTACTTTCTGGTAAGAGGTACTGGACTGAAACAAGGTACTTCGTTGCGCTATCTTTGTTTTTCTCTTGTTTTAACCTATTCACAGTTCTGCAAATGAAAAAAAATCATAGTAAAATACTTTAATATCTTCGCTGTAACTTTCCGAAGAACATCTTAATATTGCAGCTTAAGTATTTGAATGCTGTAAAGAATAAATTATTGTCACATTCTTAGTAATTTGTGTGTTATGGGCGTTAGGCCCTGCTCCAATGCATATTTCTCTGCCTTATGTTAATTCTTCCACTACTGGAGACTTATGGGCTTGTGCGTGAAGTCATCAAACCGATTCCTAAGATCGCGGAATCACGCCGACGTATGTTATGGAGACTGAATCGGGGAAGAGCTGGCCTGAGTTGGGGCTAATTGCTTTATTTAGCAATACGATCAACAAGTTGCCTGAGTTCTAGCTTTCCCCACCACAAGCTCTATAACGCACGCTTGCGCCACACTGCCATGTTATGCACCCCTATGATATCGTCACGAACCGATTGTTGCTTGGATACATATGAACAGCAACGTGTGCTGAACGTGTTTGAGATTCTAGCTCCATCCTGAGTCATTATAGCCTGTGATGACGTATCCCGCACTGGAAGACGAAACCTTACACAGAGAAATACGCTTTGAGCCGCGGCCTGATGCGTATAAAACAAAAAAGACCAAGGACACACATATTGCCGCAGAAAGCCTGCATTACTGTTACCTTCCTTCTTCCATGTAGCACTGATATTTAGATTTTTTTTACTTTTCCAGAAATGATTAGAATACTTGCTTTGAGGCGGGTTAATGATGTCACATTGGCACCAAATTTCACCACAACTATGCTCAGCGCCACCGTAAACGTGTCACACTGTGGATAGGTCGCCACACACCCTTTTACCCATATTTCACCACTTGTTTGAAGCCTCTGCAATGGTAGTCAGAACCGCTATGGCAGATTTGAAATACGCGGTTTTCTTACAAGTGGCCGAGGTAAAAATTCTTCCCACGTGACAATTCGCGAGCAACGGAACGTAATTCCTGACAACATTTGAAACTTCTGGCACCCCTCGGAAAAGTCAAACCTATTCTAAAGACATCGCGGGCCTGCAGCGAACGGGATCTGTTCCCTCTGGAGTTCAGTGCGAGCATAGTGATTGCTCTGGTGAACGTGGTGTAAACATTATGTTCTGTTCAAGATCATTCGACGAAATTAGAATGCAATCTGAAGCAGCGAAGATTACTTGTGCTTTTCCAGACCTCCTGTTTTATGCCCTCGTGTGATGTGAGCTCAGAAAGGTGCGACACTAACACATGCGACAATAAAGCGGCAAAGCTCCCTATAAAACCTCTCAGTTCAGTAACAACCTTAGTCCCATCCACCTGCCTTTGTTGAGCGATTTAAAAATGTACCCGAACAGAGACAACCAGTGACAAAGTCCTTGGCACTTGCAGAAAGGCAAGCCCTTTGACATCCCTCCTACTGCAGATGGTCCGCTAGCAGGCGAAAAGGCAGCAGTGTTGTGTTTCTCCTCATGTGTTCCGTCTGTACAAGGAAATTTTTAAGGTGCTCACCCAAGGTGGTCCGAACTGGAGCCGGCACAGTAGCCCAGCGTGTTCGGTCAGAGGGTTAGCTGCACTCTGTAACAAAAAAAACTGAGTGAATGGATCATCGATGAACTTGAACGAGTGTCATGGGACGTCCGCCCCGAACAAATGCAACGAACCATATCGAACAAAATAAAAATTTCGGTCAGAGCGCTAGCTGACCTCTGTAATAAAAAAACTGAGTTAATGGATCAACAACGAACTGAAACGGAAGACTTTCGACGTCCACCCCGAGCAGATACAACGAACGAAAACGAACAAAATGAGATTTAAAAAAAAACTGGCTGATCTTAGAGTTGCAAATAGAAACCAGACTTTTTCCAGGTTTTAGCCAAAATAATATGGCCTCCTTCAGAAGCGAATGACATTATACTACTTCATGTCAAAGTTTGGCCATGTCAAGTATAAAGCTCTGGTGCAGCTCTCGCGGCCTACCGTCCTCGTCCGCGCAGTGGGGCCTGCTGTTTCTCTTCAGCCCAAGCAAAGTAGATTATGACTGGTTACTACGGTGCTACAGTTTTATACTTGACATAGCATGCAGTAATTTAGTGCCACTCGCTTCTGAAGAAGGCCAAATTATTTTGGCTGAAACCTGGGTAAAGTTTGGTTTCTATTTGCAACTTAGGCTGACGTGTTACATGTTCAATTATCACAGTTGTTGATAGGAGTGCACAATGTTAAAAAAATTCTTGATTTTAGAGTGGCACTTGGCTGTTTTGTTCATACACGTGTAAATGCGCACCCCTCCGTGATCACATCACAAGAGGATGTGCAACAGGGGCAATGAAAAATCATAAGCACCCTTGCTGCTTTGAATTACGTTCTAACTTCGTCGAATTGTTTTAGTCGGTCCCTAGTGGTTCCACCCTGTAGACTAGAGCAAAAACTGTGGTGACACTGCAATCCAAAGAGGACAAATTATAGTGGTGGTCCAATATGTCCTTAGAGAAGGGTCTGGAGAACGGTCTAGTCGTCTTACGGGTGACAGAGTGTCATTGTCAAGAACGTCGTCCTGTTGGTCATGACTGTGTGGACTGTCGTTTCTGACCACGAAAAGTATGGGAATCAGCGCCTCAAGGGAAGAAGTGGTGTCATTCACAGCGTTTCTGTCACCGTTTAAGGCCATTTTCTGTCGATTCGGAGGGGCAGTGTGAAATTTTTTCCTCGGTCACCCATAAGAAAACCACGTGATTTCAGCTCTGGGCATAGCGGTTCTGACCTCCATTGCAGAGGTGTCAAACAAGTGGGGAAATGCGAGTAAAAGGGTGTGTGAGGAACTTTCCATCGTGTGACACGTCCACTGTGGCGTTGGGTGTAATTGTGTTGAAAGTTGATGTCAGTGTAATATCATTGATCCCCCCTCCCCTCCCCCCCCCCAAAACCTCACATGGTCTTATTTTCGCTAGTGTCGTTCTTGGGTGTTTGAAGCTTCGCCCAGCCTGAGGTAGACGAAGAGGAGCGCCACGCTTTTGCATTATTGCAGAGGAAATTTGTAGGCTCCTTTGGCCAAATTTCAAACATACATGTCATAACGGGAAACAATTAAGTATCTTCGAGAAAGTGATTCTGTAGTTGTGTTGCGTAGTGTAAATTATACTCTCTTTTACCACTTTAACAAAATATCCTTTACCCAGTTCTGGTGTGTTCTACTGACGATAAACTGATCTCCTTTCTAAACTAGTTACATTCCCAGAATCCTCGAAAAACACAATATTCAACTGAGAATAAGCGTCTGTTTTGCTTCTACTACATTACCTTTACACAAACGTACTGCCAGGGTAGCGATAGCAGTACCGTTTATTTATTGCTACAAATGTGAGCTCCGCTGTAGTTCAAAAACTTGTTCTCTCTCTGGAAACACTCAAAACAGAGTCGTGAAAGGAATAAATTATGATTATTTTCATTAAAATGGTACCGCAACAGTAATTAATGATAATTCGTGATTTTAAATAGCCAGTCCACTTTTATATGATGGGGTTGCTTTCGCTCCTCTATTCTGCTACTGCTGCAGTGTGCACAAAATAACTTGGTCCGTAACTACGCGACAGTAGAGAAGGCGAGGAAACAACGATTGTGGTTGTGGTTATCTTGTAAATAGTCACTGCTTAATAGGGAGGGTGCAGTTCGACATCTAAAGCCTACGCCAAGTCTGCAAACGGTCATATTAACAGATCATCTCAGTATGGAAAATAATTCGACAAATACAGACGTTCAGAGTCAACAGTTTCTTACAAGAGTAAAGGTAAGGTAAGTAAAATTCCACTTTTTGGCCCCAGATGGGCCGGTCGGGCCGGACCGATCACCGTGTCATCCTCTCCCTGTGACCTCACTGGGCGCGGTATGGAGGGGCACGTGATCTTCTGTTTGTCTTCGAGTTCCTTGACCTTGGGAACGGTACTAATGGGTCTAGTACCTCATCAGCTGGTCTCACAATGCTGAGTGCACCTCAAACCAGTCCTCCTAACAAAGAAAAATCCCTGGCAGTACCAGGAATCGAATTCAGGTCCCCCACACGGTAGTCCGCCGTGTTGTCCATTGAGCTACGGAGGCGAAGTCTCACTAGAGTATCCAGAAGGGAAATAGTTGCGTTATATACGGATCAACCAAAACAACACTCTTCTGACCACATGTTGCCAGACAGAAGTTTTCAAAAAAGCTCTAAAGAAACGTAGCACGGTGGATAACGTCGTTTACTACGAAACTGCAAAACTGAAAATGTAATAAAGAGCACGTGTCACGTAGAAAGTATGTGCCAGCCGCTGACAAGCTGTTCGTCAATATTAACAAAATATAAAATTTTATTCTCCTTCTTACGCATCTTTCCTGAAGTACTGAAGACTTGGAAAGCACTTATAGCTATGTTCACTCAAAAATGTGCGACTCGAATAGCTTGCAGTTACTGCAGCCTTCTCAAGGCACTATTTAATGTGAATTTTACTTCCTCATTTGTCTGGTCTGTCACAAGTTTAACAGCATTGCATATAATCGCACGTTCATGATTATTAAGAAGTCTTCCTTACCCTACAGTACTCTGAGACTACGGTGCCATATTGTGTAGTGAAGAGGTTCCAACGAAAGCGTTCAAATTATGCAGGTATTTTACTGCGGGAACAACAAAACTCATACCCTACTTTTAGTGTCTCATTTCCAAACTTCATTCCCAGCGAATCACCTGACTTAACTCGACTATTTTCCATTGCCGTTGTTTTACTTTTGTTTCCTTCAAACTGCACTTATAAGCTCTCTTCTCTGACAAAATTAGAACGTCATCGGAAGTGTAATAGTCTTTCTGAAATTACCTAACGTACTCAGCTTCGAGACAGCGATATGTACACTTGAAGGTTGTAGATTTTACTAAAAACTTTGCTTGGTCAAGATCAGAGTTCAAAAAACTTACTCTCTTCTACATTCCTATCTTGGCCAAATAAAGGTTTTAACAAAATCTGCAACAATCAAGTAAAAGTTTTTATTTCTTCTCAATGACCTTTAATTATTTTTCCAAACTATTCTTTGATTTTTTTAGTGCTTGCCCAATGTACAGACTGAATAAGACCTCTTCTCAACTACTGTTTTCCTTCTCGTACATCGACTCTCATAACTGCAGGCTGGTTTCTCTGCGATAAGTCGCCGGGTCAGCATTAGCTCTCGTGTTCCTACATTTCTTCCGAACCCAAACTGATTTTTTTCCCGAGGTCGGCTTGTACCAGTTTTTCAGTTCTTCAGTAAATAACTCATGTCTGTACTTTACAACCATGATTCATCAAACTGATAGTTCGGTAATTTCACACTTGTCAGCACCTTCCTTTGGTGTAGGTATTGTTATATGTTTCCTCAACTCTGAAATTAATTCGCCTGTTTAGTGTATGAGCGAGTCAGAGGCAAAGGGGTACAAGTGACATTTCCCAGAAAAATTAGACGTTGATCTAGAGCATGGTAAAGCGCTTGAAATTCTTGTGACAAAGGTAAACATGTGAAATCCCACTTTGTGCTGCTCTCTGATGGACGGGAAGAAAAGTAGTTACAAGCTATCACAAAACAGCAGGAACTAAAGAGATACATGTGCACTTGTGTCTAATAAAATTTGACAGACAATACAAAACTCCCATGAATGTCGTCTTCTCTGTACAACAAATCTCCAAACCTTATACTTCTTAAATATCAAAATCTTCTGGACATGCTTCCATTTACCCTACCTACCTATCATGAATTCTTCTGCTCGCTTCTACATGAAGAACAGCAACCAAGGAGAACAACTGGGGATAAGTCACTTGAAGAACTGTAATCAGATGATGAGAAAGACTTTCTGAAATCAGATTGTGAATAGACTGTTTCTTGATTTGTAGCACGATATTAAATGCTGCACAAACAAACTCCATTATATTCACGTAGGGTTATACTGATTTTTAGTGTTGTATACTATCTAAATAACATTTTTATGAAACACGAGAAGAGGGAAGTGACCCAGATGGTGCTAAATATTTTCAATAACGGTTTAATGCGTTAAACAGTATTCTTTCTTATTTTGTTTCACTATTGTAAGCCATAAAAGATATGGTATTCATAAGGCAGCACATAAAGGTTTTGTTAACGATTTTATGATAATTCATTTGGTAAAAACCAATAATAAAGCATTATAGAATAAACATAAATCACATCCTCCTTAATTCACAAGGTTCTTGAAGCAAAGGGATACATGTGCATACAGATTTTTACGAATTGTGACATAAAAATTGATCATTTGTATTAACCTGGTAATCGAACATGCAAACCGAAAATGCTACAAACTACTTTTATGTCTAATACACGCAAAAATTTGAAACTCCGTTTTGAAAACTCAAGACAGTTGTGAAACCGTGAGGACTTTAACTTCAGTTTTCTCGGAACGACAAGAAGTATACTTACGCCCCATTGCTTCTGACCCCCTCATATCTCACACATCAAGTGAAGCAGTTTTGTCATAGTTGTTTCTCTCAGGTATCTCAAGAATCTTCCGACCTTGCCTTCGTGACGTAAGACTTCGGTTACATTAAAATCCTCATTCAGCTTTACTGTTCGGAAACCGACTGGATAAATTCATACTCCGTCTATTTCATTTGCATACAGGATTGAAATTCATCCTGCATCCTGAAGTCTAGGGGAATCACTGGGAAATCACTTTCACACGATTAGTGCAGTGTGAGCAATGGGGAATTTCCGTACTTCACGTCAATTTATGCTGAAATCTTTGCATAAGTCGTACAGTAATACGAATTTATAGCCGCTCAGTGTAAAGATAAAAGGGAAAAGTATAGTATCAAGCCGCTAAAAATACATATTCAATGCGAGTTGTGTTTGTAAGTGTATCGAGAACCCGATGTAGCTAACTTCACAATGTGTCCATTGGGGTTAAAGTAAATTACAACGATGTACTTTCAGAGGAACTGGATATGGGTGATGAAGAAATGTATCGTGACCATGTTGGTATTCTCTTGAAGTGAATTAGAGAAAACAACGATTAGAATTGTTGGTGGTAGTATGGGGATTATCAGTTATTGTTTGATCCTCACTACTGACGATATCATTAATAATCTGTTGAAATCTAGGTGCTCTTCAATTTAAATTTTTTGATTGTTGTTCAGAAAGACACGTGTGTTTCTCAATGAAGCACGATACACAAAGTAATTGGGTCTCCAAAAAGCTCCTCAATTTTCCTGACAAAAATGAGAAAGAGGGTGTCTCGTATTAGACAGTACTACGCACTAGTCTGAAGGATCCTTAAAGGTTAACATCTATGATTTGCGTGCTAAATATTCACCGACACTCAGGGCTTATCAAAGATATTTTGAAAAACCCGAAATAAACGACACTGGCATCAAAGGGATGTAGTGCTATAAGGAACTAGGATACGGAACAATTACAGTTCAACAGAACGTCGTACTAAACGTGTTTAGGTTTCTGCGCTGAGTTAGGCTTATTTTAGGGAATCTAATTATAAGATACCACGTGTATACAGAGAAGAAAAGTAATTAACTGAGCAGTACATAAAGACTGTCACTACGGCAAATTTACATTTTACGCGTCTCAATTTCTCTGGTATGAAAAGACGCACTGGAAGGCGCTTACAGCAGGGGTGATTATTAAAAAAGGTTTCGCACTGTTGAGGTTTATACCCTCATTTTCTTTAAGGGTCCAAGACAGTGAAATAGTTTCTCAGAAACGGGTTAGTGGTGTAACTCTCAGTCCAAATTATGTTTCACGGTACGCAGAAGCGGTTCCGACAAAATGGGGTCATCTGTTTCAGCATACGAGACTGCAAAAACGTTTCGCTGGGAAACTTTCTTGGTCTTACTGCCTCTGGCGTTCTCACTTCGCCCCGGGCGGCAGAAAGATATCCAATTTACTTCAGTTCCTGTAAGGAGGTGCTTTTAAATCTGGAGAAAAGCGTGTTAAGGTGGTATGGCCTGGGAACGAGTCGCCTCGCTTCGCGGATTCTGAGCTGCAATATCTCGCTCAGCGCCAGGGCTGAATCCGGCGTCTCCTCCGCTTGTTCGTCCCTTTGAAACGTCTGCCCGCTTCAGACGAAAAACATCGTATTATCTCTTTCGGTTCACTTGCAGCAGAAAAGACGTATTCTGTTTGTGCATAAGAATAACGTATTTAGCTGCATGATCACCTGCAGTTCTGAAGTCCCTTGTCGTTAACCATATTAACACAAAATTTTAATAAACAAATTATCCAGAGTTCTTTATTGAGAAATTTGTTCCATCTGGCTTGTTTAATTTCTTTGTAATGTTTTGTACACATTCTCCTGAGCTCAACATCTTATTCACTGTGGTGAAGTGCTGATTCAGATTTCTTTAGATGATGCAAATGTCCAATTTGAAGAATACGATAGAATGACAGAAGTATCTTCAGTGTGTGTGTGTGTGTGTGTGTGTGTGTGTGTGTGTGCGCGTGTGTAGCGCGCGCGTATAATGTAGAGTAGTATGCATAGTGAGGGCAGTGATGCCTTACAGATGACTAGCGCACATTAATTACTGTATTCTTGAATTAGTTAATTTAAAAAAAAATGTTTCCTTTTTCTATAATGATGACATGTCTGACATGATTTTATAAATGATCTACGTATGAGTAAACAAATGATTAACTAATAATATTAAGAATTGGGCTACAGTACTGTGTGTAAAGTATTATTTACAATTATTGTGTGGCATGCTTTTCTTCTTCTTATGACAGGCTTCAACCAGAGTCCCTGTTCTGAGTGTCTTCCTTCATCCGCATGTTCGTCCTTGTCTGAGATCATGATAGTTCTCTTTCTACCTCTTCCTCTTTCCCCTTCCATTTTTCAATACAATAATTTTTTGCAGACAATTCCAATGCTGTATATGTCACAGTAAAGATTGTTTCCTCTTTCAGATCACTTCCAATAACCTTCTTTCTTCCCATATTTTCTTCATTGGTTCTTCGTTCGTAAGTCTAACAGTTCACTTGGCCTTAAGCATTCTTCTTTATAGTCACATTTCAAAACTTGCTTCTTTTTTTTTTTAACTATGATTCACTGGTTCATAGCGCTGCACTACAGACGCTATATTTAGCAAATCTTTTCCTCAGCTTCATTGGAATTCTTCTAGATATTAGTATATGCTTCACTTTTTCAAATTCTCCCTTCCCTGTAGATATCCTCCTCCTTGTTTCTTTTGCACAGTTTCCAATCCATGTCATTAACTTCTCAAGTAATGGACTTCACTTCTATCTTTTCTCCGTCTAGGAATATGTTACTGTAGCTTCCTTCTTGCTTAGTTTCATCACTTTTGTCTTTCCTACATTTATCTTCATTCCATACTCCTTGCACCTTCTTGCAGTTTGCTTCAAACTCTTCTGTAGCTCCTTTTCTGATTCCGCCAGCACTGCTTGATCGTCCGTGTACTTTATAGTTTTTACCTTTCCTCCTTCAGTTACAATGCCTCTTGCATCCTCTATGGCATATCTACGCAACATATGTTCAACAGCATCGGCGACAGTGCCTTATAGCTCTTCAATTGCTCATCTCCTCCGTCTCCTCATTCCATACTCTTACTGTCACATTTTGCTTTGTGTGCATCTCCTTTATTAACCTTCTATCTTTCCAATCTACTCCAACATCTTTTAGAATTCTCAGCAGTACACTCTAGTTGACTATATCAAATGCTTTATCCCAGTCGATAGAACAAACATATAGCTCCTCCTCCAATTATCCTGAGACTATCCATAAAATGTGTTTTTCCTTTATCCTTTCTGAACCCAAACCGAAGTTCACCAGCATTTTCGTCAATTTTCTTTTCAGTTCTTCTTAGTATGGCTCTCGATACAGCCTTTGTAACATGACTGGTAGAACTAATTGTCCCATAGTCTTCATATTCTTTTGTATTGCACTTTTTAGGGAAAGGTACTAGAATATTCTTAAGCAGATCTTGAGGCCAGATTCCTGTGTCATATATTCCATTTTTGGCCACTGTCAATCCGGCTACTGAGTTTGGACCTAAGACCTTCACTGCTTCTGATGGTAATATGTCACGGAGCTTTTTTTTCCCGAAGCTTCTGAACTGCTTTCTCCAATTCCCATTTCAGTATCTTAGTACCTCAGTGTTTATTTTTTTCATGTTCATCTTCCAAATGAGCCTGTGTATCGGGTCAGTCGTCCAGGTAATGCGTTCAAATTTCCTTCTCTTCTATACATATTATCTTCTTCGCATGTTTATTTAAGATTCCTTGTCTGTTTGCCTTACTTCTCATCTTGTTAAGAACTTGACTGTTTTGTACATTTCCTCTAATTTCCCTTTCTTTTCCAATTCTTCTATTGTCTCATCTTTTTTTCCTCGTCCAGCCATCTCTAGCTTGGTCAGTAAACTTTCTCAATTCATTATTCAGTTTTCTGACTCCTTCTGAATTGCCGCTTTTGTATTTCCTGATCTCATCAGTTTTATGCAGTATACTTCCTGTTATCCACTGTTTCTCAAATATTGTTCTTTTCATCTCTCCAGTTTCTATCTCAAATCCTTCCAACATTCTATTTCTAATGGTATTCAACTCTTCAGTGACTTCTGCAGTTCTCTTTACGTGTTCCTATTTCTTTACGATTTAGCTACTATACTCTTTCTTAAAGTCCTTAGTGTTCAATTTTTCAGCATCCCATTTCCTTAGGTGTTGTGTTTACTTGACATGTGTTAATTGCGTCCTAATACACACTTGCCGTTTCAATAAAATGAGAACATTACGTCAAAGTAGTGTGATACATCCTCATAGAAGATAAAGAATTCTATTCTATTACGCATATAAAAAACTGCAACTTCTGCATTAACTGTGTTATCGGTTATTTTAATTTTACTGGAAAAGATAATTAACTTTGCAAGAACCTCTTACAGTAACTATTTTTATTATCGAGTTATAACCCTTTTTCGGTAGTGTTCTCTACAGTGTTCTCTTATCGTCTTTTATTACTAGTATGTGGTCGCGTCTGTTGAACAACGTGACCTTGCAGGAATCTTGGTGTAAAACTTCGGGTTCGGTACAGAAAACAAAATATTTCCACTTACAACGCTATATTAGAGAAAAACTGAAATACATCACTAATATTCACTGGGGTTGTGCTTGTCTGAATATTAATTAGGCTATAATACTTCAGGACCATTTCGAAGGCAAATTAGGGTTTATTGTACAGCCAAAAAACTGTACACATCACTATCATCTGGAACCATCGTTATGATGGTTAATACTTCCCAGCATAGAGACGGTGTATACCATTGGTTCACCTCCTCTATAGACAAATTTTGAAAGTAAAAAGATTTAAAATGCTCAGGCTTTAAATAGTTAAAGTAATGAAGAAATTAAAAATCTTAAAATTAACGATCGACGAATAGAAGAAAGAAATTTAGAAAGACGGAAGGAGGTTATGGCATACAACCACTTTATGACATATTATAAATTTGGAAAATTTTTATGAAATAACAAGAATCTTGCATTTGAGGAGGAGAAATAGTAATAGGAAAGTACATCGTGTTAGAGATCCCACCACCTAGCTGTCTCGGATGTGAGGGCTCGGTAGATCATCAAGCCTGTCACATTCAAGGTAGCGTGCAAAATATATATTTAATTCTCATTTGATAATTTGTGTCTACAGACAAGTATTACTCTTACCTTACATCATTACATGATTTTCAGCCCATGTATTTTTTATTTAAGATTAATCCACAAATATATCATTTAAATTACACTTGTTACTCAAGACGTTTCTACATCTATTGGAATAACAGCTGATCCATTTTCTGCGTTCCTTAATTTAGACTTATCTTACAACCAGGTCTATATATTAATCTCAATGTTTGCATCTGTTTGAGCATCTGAGTTTGTTTCTATGTTTTTGTCTGTGTTTGTGTCACTCTACGTAACCTGTTCCCGTCTTTGTGTGTCTGCTATTATTTGTGTATAAGTTCGTTCTTGTTTGTATAATGCGTGTAACGTACGTGACACATATTATCGGTTGTGTCACTCAGTATACTCCAATCGTCCGGCTGTCGTAGGATTGGCCCTATGTTGACATACTCAATTTGGGGTCGAACGTGTGTGAATCTGTCACAGTATTAAGTGCACGTTCATGTGTTCCTAGTTCTCCGCAAGTGAACATGGGTGTTCGGCTGAAACCAAACCGATGGTGGTGTTCTGGATATGGACCATGGTCCGTGAGGAAATGGTTCACGCAACGTACGGGATCTGTCTGTTTTAGCCTCATTGTTTCCTTGATGTTTGGAAAAAAAAGGTGTAGACGTGAAGCTCGTTTTCTGTCGAATCCCATTCTCTCTGCCAGGTATCATTTCGCCAGCGGTTTACTGGCGCCTCTCTGTCCTCTCCTATAATTTCATATACTTTGTCGCATCTGCCTTTCTTCAACCAGTACGCTACCGCTCTTTGACGGATGGTGGTGTCAATGGTGCGCACTCCCTTCATCCCGCATAGTGCCTCTGCCGATGTTGTGCCGAAGACCCCCCATACCTAGCCACGTCTCACAATAATTTTATATGTTACAAGCCTAAGTCACTGCTCATAATTGCTCGCTGCAAAGCATACTATAGAATAGTGCGCATTGTCTTTATGGGTAGTCTATATTTTCTTGTGTTCAGTGTCCCTAATTTATGCATTGTTTTCATTGTTTTGTCGGCTGGTATTTCCAGTGAACTTTGGATTGTCGTCAACGTGTAAACTTAGATATCTTGTTATTCTTTTGCGTTGCGATTTTGTGTTATTTAACCTGATGCTGAGGTTTCTTTTAAGGTTGTCTTTCAGTAGTAAGTACACCGTTTTATTAGCTGTAATTGTAAGAGTATTGTTACTACACCATTACTCGAGGCTCATGGTCTAGTGACCAATGTTGCTGCCTCTGGATCTCTGGTTGCCAGGTTCGATTCCCGGTCGGGTTGGGGATGTTCTCTACCCGGCGACTGGGTATGTGTGTTGTTCTCATCATCATCATCATCATCATCATCATCGTGACAGCGGGTAGATTGGACTGTGAAAGAAATTGGACTGTTTAAAATTGTGACTTTGTCTGGGCACTCATGACTGCGCAGTTGAGCGCCCCACAAACCAAACATCATCATCATCATCACACCATTCATTGATTCACTGAAGAGAAATAGCTGAGGTCGTTCTAGAATCTTTCTCCACTTGTGGAGACGAGGAGCCGTCATCCGGGCGCTTTGTGTATTCAGGGTGTCCAGCTCCTTGTGTTGTAGAAAATGCGAGAAGCAGCTCTATTGTCCGCCCCTAAAAAAGTAACCAAACAGTGGGAGATAGCAGTTCCTCTCTACGAATTGCAGACACGGAGAACCGCGGCTTGGTTGGGAAAAATTGAAAGGTGGCGACACTGAGTCACAGCGCCAGAGATCGCGCCAAAGATTATTATTCCGCCGCCTCCACTGGTGCAGTAGTAGTTCAGAGGATGTCGAGAGCAGTAGTAATTCAGAGGATGTCGAGGGCAGTAGTAGTTCAGAGGATGTCGAGTGCAGTAGTAGTTCAGAGGACGTCGAGTGCAGTTGTTGTTCTGTTGGGCGAGAGAGTAGATGCTGTTCGGTTGGTGTAATGTATAGATGGAAGATGTTGCAATGATCACAGTGTATTTTTCGTCAATATATATTGAGGTAAAAAAAAGTATTACAGATTTCTTTAATGACAATGCCTCTTGGTCACAGGTTCAGTCAACAAAGCATCTGGCTCGTGTTCATGTATTAGACTTGTAATTCTGGTTTTTCAATTAGTTCATTGTAAATGGTGTTTAAAATATCTTGTCGTATTGAGGAAGAACCGAGCCAGATACATGTACGTTGAGTCACACTACCACACACAGAACAGTTACACTTGTGCTTTGTTGTTTCGTAGCTTTTATAGTTGCAGGGCACTTAATTAATCAGTTGTGTCAATGGAAATTTCTTTTCATTCTTTATTTTTATTTTATGCTGTCAGATTGCGTGCTAATACTTCTCAGAGCCAACCAACCGGTTACGAGACTTCGTACCCGGACACACAGCTACTAAAATTATTGCATTTATCCTTTCCTTTTAATTAAGCCCCCATGCAAAATATTAAAAAAATCTTTGAAGAGTAGGAATTTTGCGCTAAAGTTTTGGTTGTGTCTTTGTGGAAAGACGATCCTTTGGCTGCTTGAAAAAACTTTTTCTAGAAAGGCTGTTTGGAAATTTTGTTTCGAATATTTTCTTTGAGCAGTATTTAACGGATCCTTGCCACTGGTGAAGGACTATGTCAACTTAAGGGTGCGCAGAGAGATCAGCGAGGGCACTCTGGTTTGACAGGTCTGGGAGGTCACGTGGGACAGTTCTGCTAGCACTGATGGGTCCTATACCTTTATGAGAGCACGCTGTTCTCCAGCGCCATCCGAGGCTGGTTGGAGACGGGGCTACATCTGAGGCAGCAGGAAGTTTAAATCATGGTGAGTATCTGCAGCACAGGTGACCGGAGAGAGTGTTATCAATCGTTCGATAAACGCCTGGTCTCGATTAAGATTCCAGGCTTTCGATACTTCTGATTAGGAGTTCCAGGACTTACTAATGATTCACTTAGTTATGACAGTTGCGAGTGACGACCTGTGCCTTATGGCAAAGTCGAAGCAATCATTGTGCGGGCACAGTGATAACGTGTTTTCGTCAGTTATTTGTAGAATGGAGACTATTTCATTTTTAATTATTCTCCACGTTCTTTGTCAAGTGAACCAACCATTTAGATTTCTCATCAGCCACAAACATTTCTTAAAGGTTGGTTGGTCTTCTCTGTGTTGAAAGGAGTCTACTGGGGCACATTTGTAGGTGGCAGCCGAACCTGATAAACGATGTATGTCCCTGGCAGGCTTTATAAAGCGGATTGCAGACTGTGCTCGACCGCAGAGCCAAAAAAACTGCTTCTGGTCTGAGATTGTTGTGTTGAAGTAAGAGAGCGCTTGGCGCACAGTGGCAGGTAGCTGTCTGTGAACGAAAGACGATGGAGTAAGTTTTTTTTTTAATTTTTAAATTTTTTTTAAGTGAGCTGTGTGTAGCCAACAAGTGTTAAATTAATATAGGTATGTCAGTATTGTTGAAAATGGAAGCAGAAGTCTTCACGCAAGCAAGGTAAAAATGTTAAGTAATTATGAGTTTTGTTTTGCCAGGGCGTTAGTATAAATGAGTTAGCTGATAATTTGTAATTGTTGAGTAAACCCAGAATGTACGTAAACTGATTTGATAAAAAGGGTAATTAGATATTTGAGTTTTGTAATGCTTCTAAAACTTTTTTACATGCGATATGTAATTTGATGATTTGCATTTATGTGGGATTGGTGAGGTTAGACAATACTTGCTGTTTAAATCTCATTGTTTGTGAATCAGTTGTGAGTAAAGTAATTTCAGTTGTCAGATATTTCTAAAAGACAAACTTAACTTGTTATATAATTCTGCTAAAGAAAACTCAGTGTTAGTAATCCACCGAAATCAGTACCTCCTCCAGGTCCAGGTCATAGGTTTTTTCAAAGAAATTGGATTTTCCATAAATGTTTTCATTTATCAGCCAAAACTATTTCATGTGCATTTCACTGTATTACCGCCAACACTGCACACCGCTGAGCCTGTAGCTAGCATATTTATTTATTTATTTATTTATTGTGAGAGACAAGTATATATCCGCGTTCTAACGTTGCTGCTTTAGAGGTAAGACAATTTAATTTATTTGTTATGTGCACAGGGACCAAAGTTATCAGTTTTGAATAGGGCCAGAAGATTCAGTGCCTAAGGGGCTGAATGTATCAACACGCTACACGATAATTCGAGTTTAGTTTCCAGTTCAGACATTCATTCAAAGTAATCTTAAAGCTTTTATTTTTTAAAGAACGTTACGGTGTACTGTCACTCGCGGTATGATTTTGTCTGAAAATTCTTGTTAAGTATTTGACCAGTGGTTTAGTAATTAATTAGGGTCAGTTTGGACGAGCACCCTTTTATTGAGATTATTACTGCTTTTTGTAGGAACCATTATCCAAAACTCATTTGTGAGGGCCAAACTTGTCGTCTCGTTACGGAGTCCATGGCGAGCAACGTGGGAGGTCCTAAACGGTACCGATCGGCCGCCGTGTCATCCCCTGCCGATAGGCGCCACTGTATGCGGATATGGGGGAGCATATGGTCAGCACACCGCTCTCTCAGCCATCGGCAGTTTTCGTGACCGGAGCCGCTACTTCTCAGTGAAGTAAATGCCCCATTGGCTTCACAAGGGCAGAGAGCACCTCCTTTACCTACACATCTCGGCACAACCGGAAGATCACACACGCCAGTTCTAGCCAAGCCAGACAGTGCTTAACTTCGGTGATCTGACGGGAACCAGTGTCACCAATGTGGCAAGGCCGTTGGCGGTGAGAATCTAACAAGTTTCTAAATGAGTTCCTTGTCAAACATTAGATTACAAACTTTGCAAAGACAAAATGAATTTCATAATTCTCACTAGATTGAAGTTACTTTAGTCTTCAGATTTCTAGCAACTGAATTTAAACAAACGAAATTTAAAACATTACAGTTGCGTGTTTCCACACTCGTACTTTAATAAACCACACCAACATTGTATTCCTCTTAATAAATTTTAATTCCTGGATGGGATATAAGCAAATTATAAGTAACTGAAATAATTTAGTAACACTGATTACAATTAGCTCTTAATATATTGGACAAAAGCACTTTTCAACACAGTTTACGTTACCACTAGTCTAGCCTTCCGCGCTTGAATAATGAAATACAAGGTCCTTAGCTGTTTCCTTGTGAGCAACATTGTAGTTGACAATATTGTGCAAAAATACTGTGCAGCTGAGAATATGGAGCTAAAATACTTCCACAGATTCTTCACGTATCTTATTAATTACAAAGACCAAAAAATTCCATATAATTATAATTTGAAGTAAGATGATGTACTTGTCGCAACACTATATTTTGGCCTGGAAGAGACTTGACTCAACGGCTACAATTTACATCAGACGACGTATTATTGCGAAAGTGATAAATATCGATTTCTTCCACAAAATAATTAATATCGTGACAAATGCATCAGTTCATCACCTCACTCAACAACTGCTCGCCTTTTTCTCCTTACAGAGCGACTTTTTTGCACCCAGATATGTGACCTAAAGTTCACAAAGCGGACACGACACGGCACATCTGTCAATCATATCTTGACGCTCTCCACTGCGTCAGCCTGCTGCACATTTTCCCTCTTATAAAAGACGTTCATAAACTGGAATGACAAGAGAAAAGTTTTGTCGCCTTAGGCTTAATAGGTTCTTCAATTCTTTGGAACCATACTACTTGCATCGTAATAATAAAATGTAACCTCCTCAGAAAGACCTCAGACTTCACAAATAAGTTTACTTGGAGTGAAAACATTGTTCTGTTGATATTTTACATTTTGCACATCCCATACATTATCTTTGCTTGTTTACATCCTTGGTCAATATTTAATGAATGATATCTTTGCATCTTTACTTAATGATAATCTTTACACCGTAAACAGAAACATCAAGCGTATAGCACATGTGTGATGCTGAACACTCGTTTTAAAAACTTTATGAAGTGTGCCACAGCAATTCATTTATAATATGTGTGCTATGTGGAATTCAAGAACATATACAATGAGCTAGAAAACCGCATTGACCAAAACAAAACAAATCTGCATCTGCTGGAACATATGTAAGTGAACACAACTATTTGGCATCATATACAGGGTTATTACAAATGTTTGAAGTGATTTCACAGCTCTACAATAACTTTATTATTTGAGATATTTACACAATGCTTTGCACACACATACAAAGTTTTTTTAGGCATTCACAAATGTTCGATATGTGCCCCTTTAGTGATTCGGCAGACATCAAGCCGATAAGCTAGTTCCTCCTACACTCGGCGCAGCATGTCCCCATCAATGAGTTCGAAAGCATCGTTGATGCGAGTTCGCAGTTCTGGCACGTTTCTTGGTAGAGGAGGTTTAAACACTGAATCTTTCACATAACCCGACGGAAAGAAATCGCATGGGGTTAAGTCGGGAGAGCGTGGAGGCCATGACATGAATAGCTGATCATTATCTCCACCACGACCGATCCATCGGTTTTCCAATCTCCTGTTTAAAAAATGCCGAACATCATGATGGAAGTGCGGTGGAGCACCATCCTGTTGAAAGATGAAGTCGGCGCTGTCGGTCTCCAGTTCTGGCATGAGCCAATTTTCCGCGGGCTACACGTGAAACTTGCCCGCACGCGTTCAACCGTTTCTTCGCTCACTGCAAGCCGACCCGTTGATTTCCCCTTACAGAGGCATCCAGAAGCTTTAAACTGCGCACACCATCGCCGAATGGAGTTATCAGTTGGTGGATCTTTGTTGAACTTCGTCCTGAAGTGTCGTTACACTGTTATGACTGACTGATGTGAGTGCATTTCAAGCACGACATACGCTTTCTCGGCTCCTGTCGCTATTTTGTCTCACTGCGCTCTCGAGCGCTCTGACGGCATAAACCTGAAGTGCGGCTTCAGCCGAACAAAACTTTATGAGTTTTTCTACGTATCTGTAGTGTGTCGTGACCATATGTCAATGAATGGAGCTACAGTGAATTTATGAAATCGCTTCAATCATTTGTAATAGCCCTGTATTAAAAAAAAGAATGCAAGCACTTAAGCTTATTTTTATTGCTGAAACAACTTATAAAGTGGCACAAAATACTGAAATATTTTTGTGCAACGTGAAGTACCAAAAATATTAGGCATCTGAAGACGGGCACGGTAAACCGAAACCGGTTATGATACGAAAATAGAACATTTAAAAAGTGTTTGTGGCTGGTCGCATCGTTTACCAACTATCATCCACAGCCGCGGAGTTCACAAGATCCAAAATGGATATAACAATGTTACTATACAGGGTGCGTCAAAAATGTATACACCCTTTGAACTGTCATAGACAATTTATTTCCCATTCTACAAGGTCAAATACCTGTGAGAAAGTAATGTTATGTTTCTTCAACGGGTGGCAGCAGTGGCAAGGAAATAACTGCAACATGGCGGACGTGCGTTTGAGCTTTGAAGCGCGGAAGCAGATAATTAATTGGTACTGGAAGTTTGTAGGTGCGGTTCGAAGACAGTGGAGAAGTGAGTATGGTACAGAACCACCTTCAAGGTTAACAATTACACGTCTACGAGACAAATTCGAAATTCATGGAACAGTGTGTGATGTGCATAAAGGTCTATCAGAGCGACCTGGTACAACTACAAGTGATGATTCAACAACTGCGGTCTTGGTACTGTTTTAGCGTTCACCTCAAAAATCTTCAAGGCAAGCGGCACGTGAGAGTAATGTAAGTGCTAGTAGTGTGCTACGCATTCTGAAGAAAGGCAAGTTTCGTGTGTACATTCGAAGACTGGTGCAACAGCTAAGTGACGACGATCCAAATCGAAGCTTAGAATTTTGTGAATGGGTTCAAGAGATGGTGAGACGTGAACCGGGATTTACGGGTCGGATGAAGCCCAATTCAAACTCAATGGAACTGTCAATAGGCACAATTGTGTGTACTGGGCTGAAGATAATCCTCACATTACAGTTGAAAAGGCTGTGAATTTGCCTGGTGTAAATGTGTGGTGTGGTTTGTCTGCAAGGGGACTCATTGGGCCTTTCCGCTTTGAAGGTACTGTTACTGGAGAAACGCACCTAACAATGCTTGATGACTCCATATTCCCTGTCATTCGTGCATTATACGGTAATGATGAGTTTTATTTCCAACAAGATGGCGCCCCCCCCCCCCCCTATCATAGGGAAGTACGAGCATACCTGGATCACAATGTGCCAGGCCAGTGGATAGGACGCAGGGGACCAATCGAGTTTCCTGCACGCTCTCCAGACCTCACGCCGCTGGATTTCTTCTTATGGGTCACAGTAAAATATGAGGTGTACAAACGTAAACCACGTAACCTAGACGCACTTTGGAATGAGATTCTGGCGGTGTGCGCAGAAATCTTGTGGGACACTTTGGTACGATGTACGGAATCAGTGGTGACTTGTACTCAGAAATGTATTGACGCTGAAGGCCACCAGTTTGAACATTAATCACATTCGCAAAGTACATTTATTTTTACACTGGGACTTTAAGCTTTCCATTTCTAGAAATTTAAGATTGTAGAACGGGAAGTAAATGTTCTATGAAGCTTCAAAGTGTGTATACATTTTTTTGACGCACCCTGTATTATGTCATATATCGACGGCACCCTATGTCAATGTAAAACATCGCTGTTCAGTTAAAAGATTCTTCACGGCCAACCGACTGCAAACTGAAAACATGAATTTAGATTTTAGTGGTTCTGAGCCTATAAAGCAGATTCTGCCATGAAGTGCTTTTCTGCCATTGGGATTCGAAACGATCACCTCCAGGTTGTGCGACAATGTTTCATCGCGAGTTAGCCAGACAGGAGGGAAAAATATAAACTAAGTCATGATAGTAGAACTTATATATTATACGAAAAAATTAAAAATGCAATAAATTTATGGTTGTTATTACAAAAGCAGAAACGTCAGATGTATTAGAGGTTGATGTAGCGTTAAAAATTCAACGGTTTTAAAAGACAATAGGAGGAAGAGATGCTATGGTAGAAACAGTAGCTATGGATGAAACAGTAACGCATGCAGAATTGGACAAGACAGTGCTCTGAAAGTCAGGATGAGTCGAGGAGATTTCTTCGCAGTGTCTGTTGCGCTACAAGTACTGTTACAAACCTTATTAACTTAATGGAGTACCGGGACACTGTAGATGCCTTCCAAACTCTATTTCTGGGCGAAACATTTACATTTTCCGTCTCTCTCTCCTTGTGCTGTGTGTTGTGTGCCGGTGTGCGTTGCACTCTTTTCAGGCGCTGATATTAATTAAATCACATCCTTAATTCCCTTTATGAACGCTGTTCTGAATAAAGTATTCTCTTTAACCCACAGTATTTTTTGTTAACAGTGGGGTACCCCATTCTATAGAATACGTGATGCTGGAGTCATACTATTAATTAACATGCATTGTAGTGTTACCTTCCGTTGCATCTTATTTCTGCGATAAAAGAAAGCGATACGAAGTGTATTTCAGAAAAGCTTATTTCAGAAAAACTTATTTTCACTCAATACCATTTTATATTTTAAGTCGTTCGTAACCCCAGTACTCTCTGTAACGTTTAGTGCTCTGCATTTTAGTATCTGAGTATATCGGTCTTTCGTGTTGTCTAGTTATCCATATTATCCCAAACTGTAATGAAACTTGCAGCGCTTACCGCTGTGAAGAAGAATTTCTGAAATACTTCGAGTATCTCCTGTAAGTTCTACATGAAGCGAAATTGGTTATACATGTTAGACATATACTATCTTCTAGAAACAGTTATATTCAGCGACTCCATGGTGCCATCAATGTGCAAAGCAATCTGATGAACGTAACAATGTTTTCTACAGCGACATTTTTTCTAGGTTTTCCTTTCCATCACGTACTCGTGCCTATGTTGTGTGCATTTGTGTTCGTTCGTGCTATTAGAGTTATATGCAGCGCATGGTTTGTTACATTTACACATCACATAGGTGGAAACACTGTGACTTGATTCCGTGCACTTATGTAGGTACAGTAATCAGTATTAAGCGAACATTTGTGCGATGTAACCGTATAACGTTTTTTTTTCGTAATTACTTTTTTAGAAGATGCAAAATCTGCGGAAATCATGCTCTCTTTACAAAAAACGAAGTTTTTGTTCGAGTCAGTCAATATGCAACGATTCCGACTGGCATGATAAGTTAGACAGAGAAGATTAAAGCTAACCACGTAGCTCCACGCACCATAGGGTATTTCAGTCGTAACACTGTAGACGTAATTGTGAGCGAGTTGATTCAGGAAAACGTATTCCACACAGCAGTTGAGTTGGTATGAAGCAAATTTACGAAGACCAAAAAATTCTCTGCTGTGTATTTAGGCAGTTGCCACTGAAGTGATTTTATTGTTAACGTCAGGATACGCATGTACCAGTATATCAGCTTACTTAGTTTAAGTACATACTCTTGTATGGATTTACGTTGCTAAGATGAATTTTAACACTTGTGACAATAAACTTATTGAGTTGATTTGCACGTCTTTTAAATAGGAGGAGGAGATTAGTTTTCAACGTCCCGTTGACAACGAGGTCATTAGAGACGGGGCCCAAGCTCAGGTTAGGGAAGGGTGGGGAAGGAAATCGGCAGTGCCCTTTAAAGGAACCATCCCGGCATTTGCCTGAAAGGATTTAGGGAAATCACGGAAAACCTAAATCAGGATGGCCGGAGACGGGATTGAAACGTCATCCTTCCAAATGCGAGTCCAGTGTGCTAACCACTGCGCCTCCTCGCTCGGTAGTTTAGTAAAAACTAACTGGTCTATGTTATGATCTTGAGGATCAACGGCGAAGTATGTCAGTTAACAATGAGGGTGAGTATAGGTTTCAAGAGAATAAACATATGTGCTCATCAGTCTCTTATTCACACTCGAAGATGGAATTTCTGTACCCGATTTGTATGCATAAAGCGTAAATCTAATGTGCAAATGTGAGAACGTTTTCTAAATGTTTGCGTAGCGTGTATCTGTGGCGGGACGAGTGTATCGCGTCGATATTTACGTAGTGGAATGTGAAAAACCATTCAAGCTGGGCGCCCCATCAGCCACCGTCGTTAACGCGCGATGCGGATTCGATCTGGGGCAGGCTCGTCTCCCCATATCCCGCAAGCGTTGGGTTAATGCACTTAGCTAAATGGGGAGGGGAGTGGGGGGGGGGGGGAGAGGTTCGGGGTATTATGTCAGTTACAGAAAAATATAAAAACAGTTGTGTTCGATTACGGTGGTTTTCTTCAACATTAGGTTAGTCCATATTTTTCAATACACTTACATCACATTAACAGGCACATTAAATTCACTTTGTGTATGAAACGTGATATCGAAACAATAGACCGGAACGCGACACTTCAAACAGAGTGTAATGAGAGACTGACGAGTCCTGTAAATAATAGTTCTGTCATATGTACTGTCAATGATTTCACAGTGTAGACCTCAGCAAAATTTCGAGGATGTTCATGATTACCTAGACAGAATTCTACTGCCTAACACTGCGCACGAACGATACTAAACCCAAAAAGTGTTTTCAGGATCGACGGACTAAGAATTGTAATATTTTGAAATAAACGCACCTACTATATAAAGACAATTAAGACAGCTCAAAACAAATAAGTTATCAGAATGTGATGCAATTGTAGTTTTACGCCACTTTTGTTTTCAGTCATCAGTGTTCTGACTGGTTTGACGAGCCAAGTATTCATCTCCTTAGCCAGCCCTTTTATTTCAGAGTACCATTTGCAACCTGCGTTCCCAATTATTTGGTGGATGTATACCATTCTCTGTCTTCCCTTACGGTTTTTACCCCATACAGCTCCCTCTAGTACTATGGAAGTTATTCCGTGATGTCTTGACAGATGTCCTATCATCCTGTCCCATCTCCATGTCAGTGTTTTCTACATATTCCTTTCCTCTCCGACTATGCACAGAACCTCCTCATTCCTTACTTTATAAGTCCACCTAATTTTCAACATTCTTCTGTGGCATCATATCTCAAATCCTTCGATACTCTTCTGTTCCGGTTTTCCCACAGTTCATGTTTCACTACCATACAATGCTGTGCCATTTTTGCCTGTGCTGATTTGCTTTTTACGTCGTCCTTGCTACGTCCTTCAAGGGTTATTTTGCTGCCTAGATAGCAGAATTCCTTAACTTCGTGATCCCAATTTCTCGCTGTTCTCCTTTCTACTATTTCTCATTATTTCCATAGTGCTTTGATTTACTCTCAATCCACATCCAGAACTCATTAGACTGTTCATTCCATTCAGCAGATCATGTAGTTTTTCTTCACTTTCACTAAGGGTAGCAATGTCATCAGCGAATGGTATTATTGATATCCTTTCACCTTGTATTTTTATTCTGCTCCTGAACCTTTCTTTTATTTCCATCTCTGCTTCTTCGATGTACAGACTGAACAGAAATGGCGACAGACTTCATCCCTGTCTTAAACCCTTTTTAATCCGAGCACTTCGTTCTTAGTCGTCCATTCTTATTATTCTCTCTTGGTTCTTTTATATATTGTGTATTACCCGTCTCTCCCTATAGCTTACCCCCATTTTTCTCAGAATTCCGAACATCTTGCACCACTTTACACTATCGAATGCTTTTTCCAGGTCGACAAATCCTATGAACGTGTCTAGATTTTTCTTTAGTCTTGCTTTAATTATCAACAGCGACGCCAGAATTGCCCCTCCCAGGCCTTTACCTTTCGTAACCCAAACTGATTGTCATCTAGCACATTCACAATTTTCTTTTGGTTTCTTTCCTCTGCATTTAACTGTGGAAATGCCATTGCATTCTTACACGGCGGTGCGGCACATAAAGCCACGTGATTGGAAAAGAACGTAGGTCACTCCTTTTTCCAAAGAGTGTAGTATAGCAGGTGTAGAAGTATGAAACCAGGATTTGGATGCAATAATTACACGTCTGTTGTTGGATAAACTGTGGTGTCACCGCCAGACACCACACTTGCTAGGTGGTAGCCTTTAAATCCGCCGCGGTCCGTTAGTATACGTCGGACCCGAGTGTCGCCACTATCAGTGATTGCAGACCGAGCGCAGCCACACGGCAGGTCTAGTCTAGAGAGACTCCCTAGCACTCGCCCCAGTTGTACAGCTGACTTTGCTAGCGATGGTTTACTGTCTACATATGTTCTCATTTGCAGAGACGACAGTTTAGCATAGCCTTCAGCTACGGCATTTGCTATGACCTAGCAAAGTGCCATATTCAGTTACTACGAATGTATTCTGAACAGATAATATTGTGAATCATATACCGTCAAGAGCGACGTTCATCATTAATGAATTAAAGTTAAGTATCAAACTAATTACGTCCGCTTTCTGAATTCTAATTCCTTGTCATGTTCTAAACCTCACGTCAGTATAGTTCTTCCCTCCTCACGCCAGCCTGCGTGAGCTAAAACCCGTGCATTTCGGCCTCCATTCGTAACACGGTGTTGGTTCTTCTGCCAACACAACAAAACAGTATTTTATTCAAAATAATCTCCATTGCTTTTTATACATTTCTCACGCCTCTCCGGCAGGCTATGAATGCCAAGCCTAGAAAAACAGTTCTTCTTTTGAAGCGAACCAGTCAGCGAGCCATTTATGTAAATTTTCATACGAAATGAAGCGTTGTCACAGCCAGAGCGTGTCCCAGTGACGCAAACAGATGATAATCGGATGGAGCCAAGTCTGGAGAATGAGCCGCATGCCTTATTATTTTCCTGACATGTTTTTTCTGTGTGTGATGGGGAGTTATCCTGTAGCAATATGTTTTTGTATTGCCTTTTTCCATATTCCTGTCGTTTTTCACGTAATGCTCGATTTAAATCGATAATTTGCTGTCGTTAGCTATCAGTGTTAACGGTTTCGCCTGGTTTTAGCAGCTCATAAAAGATCCCACCAAACACAGGGCATTATCTTCTGTTAGGTCTTGCAATGGATGTCAATGGTTTTCCCGGATTCACCCATGATATACGACGCTTAGAATTCTCAAAATATATCCATTTTTCATCACCTGTCACTATTCGATGGAGAAAGGATTTTCTTTTCTATCTGGCGAGTAGCATTTCACAAGTGGTCTTTCGAGTTGCTTGCTGTCTTTCATTCAGTTCATGCGGAACCCATTTTGCAACTTATTGCACCTTTCCCATAGCTTTCAACCGAAGAGAAACGGCTTTCTGCGTCACATTCAATTGTTTCGCAAGTTCTTGTTGAGTTTGACTATCATCTTCATCCAAAAAGGCCTGCAATTCAATGTCTTCGAACTTTTTCGGTGGTTTCCCACGCTCGTCGTTTCTCACGTCAAAATCACCACGTTTGAATGTTTTGAACTACTGTAAACACTCTGTTTTCCGAAGAGCGAGTTCGCCAAAACCTTCGACAAGCATTCGATGCGATTCTGCAGCAGTTTTCTTCAAATGATAACAGAAAACCAATGCTGTCCGCAAATCGTAGTTCGCAGTACTCCATATGTATACAGGTTTGGAACGGATAGCGATGTATGGAACTTGGGCTACTGAGTGTTGACATTGGTCGTGAGCCGTTACAGGAAGCAGATGGCGCTGCAGACGTGGTCTCACGGGCCCTACACTGACAGCTAGCACCGTCTATAGAGAAATTCCGATTTCATACTTCTACACCTGGTACGTCGGACACAAGAATTACAGGCCTATAGTGGTAACATCTCCGGTTGCATGATACTAGAGCATATTCCGTTCTCGAACATTATGGCGTTCCTTGAAGAAGGAAAGTTTCTTTAAAACAATCTGCACTGGTTCCGAGAAATCCATGCTTGTGAATACGACTTCACAGGCGTCCTCGAGGGAAGGTGGGAGGGTCAGGGGTCAGTTGAAGGGCAGGAGGCGGCACTGGCCCCTACAGACGTTTTATTCAGTACAGAATTCTCTCTAGTTCCTAACAACCATTGTCTTCGAGTCCACTAACACTGGCGATAGTGACGAGAAACACTACAGCTTTAGCAACCGTCATACACTGTCCAGTCACATTAATGTGACCACCTGTAAGAAACCTGAATAACCACCTGATGCAGCGCGTACCGCTGAAAGATGTGCAGGAACAGTCATTGACGTTGTGGAAGGTACCGACTGGGATGTGGAGCCATGTCGAATCCAATACCGTGGCCAGCTATCCTAGGTTTCTTGATTGAGGATCCACGACACGAATAGCCCGATCTAGATGGTCCTACAGATTCTCGATTTGTTTTAAATCTGGTGAGTCTGGTGGTCAGGGCAGTACTGTAAACTTATCCTGGTGCTCTTCGAAACACATAGGTGCACTGCGATCTGTGTGACACGTTGCATTGTCCTGCTGGTAGATGCTATCCTGCCGATGACAAAACAAACTGCACGCTGCAGTGAACATTGTCCCCAAGGAGAATTACATAAATTACAATGAAATAAACACCCTTAGCTGCTTACAGGCTTTGGCATACGTCAACGGCGACAGATAAAAATGTGTGCCCCGACCGGGACAAGAACCCGGGATCTCCTGCTTAAATGGCATACGCTCCATCCATCTTTTTTTTTTTGATTCAGGATTTTTTTACGACGATTATCACCCCTCTCACCCCTTTTTTCATGTTCCCTGTTGGGTCATAGCACTAAGTGTGCAGAAATCTTAACACAATATTCCCATTCTCCGATGTAAGATCCATCTAAGCCACCGAGGACATAGAGGATAACGCGACTGCAGGGATTTATCTCTGGCACGCTTCCCGCGAAACCCACATTCTCAACGTATTGTTCCGCACTACTTCGTCGTGCCCCTGCCCATTATAATTACTCGCGGCGCGTTGCCGATTCCCGTAAGAGTTCGAGCCTTAAATATATATTTACTAAAATAGTATCCCGGGTTCGAGTCCCGGTCGGGGCACACATTTTCATCTGTCCCTGTTGACGTATGCCAACGACTGTAAGCAGCTAAGGGTGTTCATTTCATTGTAATTTCATGCTAATGAGCTGCTTGGTCAACGATAGTATCTGTTAAAACAGATACCATCTTAGTGAAAATTACATACTTATGTTGATCCATTGTGCCTTATGCAATGATGAGGTCACCCAGGGAATGTCACGAAGGCATTCCCTATACCATAAGGCGCCCTCCTGATTGCATGCTAGTTGCTTACAGACGTTCCATGCCATACACGCCACGCCAACGTCCACGTGCCCGGTGGAGCATGAAACATGATTCATCTGAAGAGGCCACCTGTCACCAGTCACAGCGGACGTCCAGTTGCGGTAACGACGTTTAAATTCCAGCCTTCGTCACCTATGAGCAGCAGTCAGTAGGGTGCATGAACCATGCGTCTGCCGCAGAGGCCCATACACAGCAATGTTCGTTCCACTGCCGTTTAGCAGAAACTGTTGGTAGCCACTTAGTTCATCTGGGCGGTCAGCTTCTCAACAATTGCACCTCTATTCACCCGTACACTTCACCGAAGCCGTCATTCACCCCTGTCATCTATGGTCCGTGGTGCATCAGTGTTGTCTGTGCACCATTTGGGTAGCACCATTTAACCATGCACGGTATATTTTAACCACGCGAATACCTTACAAACTTAGTCATTCCACCGTTGGCCCGAAAGTAAATGATGCTGTTTTGAACATCAAGTAAATAACTTCTTTTCCGCATTAAGACGACGACTGCACTGTTTTCCGCGTCCCCCCGATACGCTTTATATACCCTTCACTGCTAGTGCTGCCACCTGCCGTCTGTGAGTGATTACTGAACATCATCGTCGAACATTGACGGTGATTACATTAATGTTAGTGGACAGTGTATATCTTGGGTTTTCGTAGCTGCCAGTCTGTTCACGGAAATTATGATGATTCTACAGGGTGAAAAGTATTTAAACCGACAAACTCTGGGAGGTTGTAGGGGACATCAAAACAAATATTTTTCTCTAATGTCATTTTTTCGTATGAGTAGTAGTTAAACCGGTAGAGGAAGATTTCTCTGGCGGCAAATTAATTAAACCAGCAAACACCTTTCAATTTTTTTATGACCAAGAGACAACAGATTAACACAACCCAATTTCAATTACAGTAGATTTTCAAATAAGCCTCCATTGACACGTAAACAAAGATTACACCGTCGGATCATGCTCTGACACGGGCAAAAACCCCAGGAGTATCCTGAATTGTTCCCGCCGCTGCTACTATCCGGGCAACCAGATGCTCTTCTGATGCAACAGGAGTTGCGTAAACAAGGTTGCGCATCTCTCCCCACACAAAATAGTCCATAGGGGTCATATATGGGGATCGATCAGGCCATGGTACAGGACCACCTCTGCCAATCCACGTTTCTGGGAACCGTCGGTCCTGGAATCGACGCACACGACGACTGAAAAGTGCCGGTGCCCCGTCATGTTGGAACCACATGCGTTGTCTTGTACCGAGCGGGTAGTTGATAAATCCGCTGTGCAGCTCGTCCGTTATGGTGCGCTACGTAGTACGCACCAACCATATCAATGTACTCGCTCCAGGTGTATCCCTCCATTAGTAAACAGAGACAATGCAGTACTGGTGGACAGCAGTTGCCTACAACTGAAGAGCGTAATACGCCCTCTAACAACTGAAGATCGTAATACGGCCTCCACTGGTTTAAATAATCCTCATAGGAAAAAATGACATTAGGGAACAATATTTGTTTAGATGTCCCCTACAACCCCCCAGAGTTTGTCGGTTTAAATACTTTTCACCCTGTATAGTGCGGGTACGGTTTCATCGCTGATCTGCAGTCAAGATGAATGGCAGCCTTTACAAGTTCTGTCACTTCCTCCTTCAGCCCTTACCCAGGTGATCCAAAACACTGGAGTACGGATTCCTTTGCTTGTTCCCAACACACAAATTCTTCTGTAGCAGGAGTATACGTGCCAGTGATCTGTCCCCAGTTCCTATGAGGATGCCCATTCCCCTTAACGCATAACGTCATCACAACACTACTTTACCATTTGTCTGTGGAAATGTTTCCCCCCACCCCCCCTCCCCGTAGCTGAGTGGTCAGCGTGACAGAATTTCAATCCCAAGGGTCCGGGTTCGATTTCCGGCTGGGTCGGAGATTTTCTCCGCTCAGGGATTGGGTGTTGTGTTGTCCTAATCATCATAATTTCATCCCCATCGACGCGTAAGTCGCCAAAGTTGCGTCAAATCGAAAGACTTGCACCTGGCGAACAGTCTACCCGACGGGAGGCCCTAGTCACACGACATTTACACTTCTTGGGAAAATGAATGCCCATGGTGGCTTTCTTCCTCTGAATTCAGTGTTATACGACTGAGATACTACACTCTGAAGGACACAAAAATGCTTTATTGTAGCTGTACACCTCTACATTTAATCCCAGACTCTTCACCTAAAAACAGAAAACAAGATTTTCTGCTACGTATGAGAAGCAAGAGATATGAAATTTCCATGTCACTTAAAAGTGCTGTATAGAATTTGGATCTCTTCATAGTCCATGTGTTCAACAAATGTCCCATGCAGTCACAAAGCTACGAGTTTTGCTATGCAGTTGGAATGACGAATAAAAATAAGAATACTACGGGCCAATTCGAGGATGGTTATGGAAGGTCTCCCAGATACATCAAGTAGTATATTGGCCCTGGGCTACATTTTAAGTAATCAACCCAAAAAAATGTAGGTTTCGAAACAAAGTTTGCGCTTGGTGTAACACTTAGAAGCTCTCCTTAAAGGTGGATAAATGAAAAACAACGACCTTCAGAAAGAGAAATACTCAGACATTGTTTCATTCCGACGTTAGTGCCATATTTTTGAAGCCCATAACTTATGTAGTGATAATAACAGAAGCGATATGAAATGCGACCAGGACATAGGTAGTCTAGGCGAATAATAAATTTACATTTCGGGAAAGGGTCATGGAAAAGAGTCCTGCGATCAGTTCCAGAGTTGACCTACTACTCAAGCCTTGCAGTAGTTATCTGCCGCGCCTGACAGTAGACACAGAAGGAATTCAGAGAAGCGCTGAAACTATCATATAGACTATATGAAAGCACCCCGGAGATGTTCAGAGAACTTTAATGAAAAATCTTACGAAGAAAAGCGACATTGTTCTCGGCAAACACTACTGGATAAATTTAAAGAGCCAATATTCGAGGGAAACGACGGAACAGTGCTCTGCTGTTTCCATCTTACGTGTAATGCAGCGATCATAAGAATGAGAGAGGTTTCGGCGAGTAGTAAGATGTGCTGACAGTGATCATTTCCTCGTTTTATACAAGAACTGAATAGCAGAGAAAATAGCTCATGACGGTGAGAAGCACTGACCTCTAACATGCACAGTAACAGTAGCTTGTGGTGTGAATGTGTTCAGACCGAAATTTTTTCGAACATCGGAAACCAGTTTATAAAAGTTCTGAAATCCCAATATATTTCTTAAGGGGGGTAGGACGTCAAACGGGCCGACTTGGAGCAGAAGAGGCATCACAGGACATTTTAATTTCCAGTGTCTATACTTTTACAAATAAAGTCATAAAACTTTGTCAGCATCACCAGGAAGGATTCAGGATTCACACTCATTTCAGTGGACGTTCGAAAACATAACAAAATAATTTTTTTTACATGTGAAATTTCATCATTTTTTCACTTACTTATGGCTGCATTTGTTGCTATAGGTACACTTTTCTTCATAAGTTAGGGAGATTCATCTGTGAATTTTGCACAGCATACATACCATACTTACAGGTGTATGAAACTCTAGAATTTGTTTAATTTATGAAAAAAAGAATGAGCTGTTATATTTTAAACTTCATGTTTAGAAAAAACACAAATTTTATAGTTATTTACCTCAATTTTTAAAACAGTTTTTAATAGATTTGGAAAATTCTAGAGTTTTATACACCTTGAAGTATGGTTTGTATACTGTGCAAAAAATATCGAAGAATCTCTCTTACTTATGAAGAAAAGTGTACCTATAGCAACAAATGCTGCCATTTTTGTTGATGTTGTTGTGGTGTTCAGTCCTGAGACTGGTTTGATGCAGCTCTCCATGCTACTCTATCCTGTGCAAGCTTCTTCATCTCCCAGTACCTGCTGCAGCCTACATCCTTCTGAATCTGCTTAGTGTACTCGTCTCTTGGTCTCCCTCTACGAGTTTTACCCTCCACGCTGCCCTCCAGTAGCAAATTGGTGATCCCTTGATGCCTCAGAACATGTCCTACCAACCGATCCCTTCTTCTAGTCAAGTTGTGCCACAAATTTCTCTTCTTTTCAATTCTGTTCAGTACCTCCTCATTAGTTATGTGATCTACCCCTCTAATCTTCAGTATTCTTCTGTAGCACCACATTTCGAAAGCTTCTATTCTCTTCTTGTCTAAACTGTTTATCGTCCATGTTTCACTTCCATACATGGCAACACTCCATGCAAATGCTTTGAGAAACGACTTCCTGACACTTAAATCAATACTCGATGTTAACAAATTTCTCTTCTTCAGAAAAGCCTTCCTTCCTGGAACTTTTTATACTGCCATTAATAAGTGAAAAAAATGATGAAATTTCACATGTAAAGAAAATTATTTCGTTATGTTTTAGAACTTCCACTGCTATGAGTGTGAATTCTCAATACTTCCTGTCATGCTGATAAAGTTTTATGAATTTATTTGTAAAAGTAGAAACAGTGGAAATTTAAATTTCCTGTGGTGCCTCTAATGCTCCACGTCGGCCCGTTTGACGTCCTACCCCCTTTAATGTTAGCACCCATGGTAGAAATGACCATATACCCTAAAGAATAACGCGAAGAAAACGAGAAGAAGCTAAATTTTGGAAATAAATTTTAAACAAGGTTTTACAATAATAAAAAATATTAAACAGTAGTTTTGGAACTGAGCATTGATAAACAAGACACTTGTTAGTTTAATGGTCCCCTCTTTATTTGAACTGCAAATTTTATTTTATTTTATTTATTTCTACTTTTACAAATAAATTCATAAAACTTTATCAGCATGACAGGAAGTATTGAGAATTCACACTCATAGCAGTGGAAGTTCTAAAACATAACGAAATAATTTTCTTTACATTTTTATTCTTTTAGAATAAAAAAGTGAACATTGTCATTTCATGTGATAGAAGTTTCTTTGTCATTGTTCTGAATCAGTTATTTCATGAAACAATATAGGCCTACTTACGCCTTAAAAGTTCTTACTTTTTCTGCAAGTTGCACGACACATATAGCAAAGCCTCACCTGTATATAAGTCTCATCTGACAATGGAACTGTCTCCAGGTGTCACACAGTACCGTACAAGGACAAGAGCAGGTGCGTTCTACAGCTAGAAACAATAGACAAAATTCATTAGACGCTACTGCCGAGAGGGTACAGCAGTTTCGAAGCTTTAGTTTGGTAGATCTCCAAGAGTACCTTTTTCGATTTAAAATATCTGTACTCTCTACATTAATTATGAATGAGAGAACGTACTATATCGTGGGACTGAGTCAGTGCGAGGTACTACTAAATAATGTTTCGGTTTTGTAAATTAGTGATTTATTTATGTAAAATGTACCTGATTAAGTACTTCGTAATTTTTGTTCGAGGTATTTGTTCGGCTTGTTATCTTGTTGTGGACGTTACGAGGGATGCTCCGACCATATCCGGAGGCAAGGACCGCGCCACAACCGCTCCCCCCTCCTCCTCTAGCTCTTAAGGAAAGGAAAGAAATACAGGGTATTCAGGTCTTTTTCTTTCAAGGAAATGATTTAACAATAGATAGTACGTAGGTTTTTAACAGCTTCGCAACTGAAACTTTTTATGGCTAATTGTAAGTCGCTATTTGTCTTTCAAAATATTATACAACAAATATCATACAACCAAGTCTTGCTATAAACCATGCTACGGGCGTTCTTGTCTCTGACGTCAAGACAGGTATAGCAGACAGACCTCAGTGCCGTAGCTCCACGGAATACTTCAAGCAGAAACCTTCTTTGGAAAAAACATTAACAATGTTGTATAAAAGGGAATGTCATTTTGGTATTAGATTCAGTCGTTCGAGATCCTTTGCTTTGAAAAGGCCTATTTTATGTAAACAAAGCAATAAATCTGTTTGTTAGACTTAAGTCCTTGACTACTCATTGAGCAGGCCTGAGTAATGTAAGTATGTATACACTCTGAAGAATAGGGTGAACGAGAGTTCTGAAGGGCCAGAAGACATCCAGTTTTACCTTGCGGAATCCTCGTATGTGGCGACCGTGATATCGCACTGCCCTACATCTATAGTTGTTACGAAACATGGACTTCGAACTTCTCTAGAGCCTTAAAACCTAGAAATAGTTTGACCAGACAAGCCTAATATTATAATTGTAACTTTTTAGTACCGTCATACCATTGCAGTATAAATCCAGTAGCATCGTACCACGTTTTAACATTCTGCAGATGGTTGTCAAATTCGAAACAAGCAACATTAATAAGACTACAACTAATATGCATTGTAGAGAGGTTGGAAAAAGCAGCACGATATACAGCCTACTTGAGAATTCAAAGAACACTGAATATTTATGAGGAACGACGAACATATATCGTGAGTGGTGTAGTGGAGAATTATAATACGTCTGTTCAGTTTAATTTCATTTACTGATTATTGGTATGTAGTAGAGTAATAATGTAATGGACGGTTAATACAGTACTGGAAAGGTCTCGATTGCACCGCTTTTAAACTTCAATAGAATAATTGCTCCTAGGTGCTGTCCATGTTTTATCTTGGAACATGTTTTGACGTTCGGGAGAAAAAGTTAATTTTCCAGAGTAATTTTTGTAATTCCAGAAAAAGACTGCATCACATGAAAATTGAATGCCATCATTTAAAAATGGAATAAGAAGATACATTAAACATCTGTTACGCTAGAGGCGACGGTTGTACCAAGGTAAAACATTAACACTTGCGACTGTCATAGCCTCTTTACTATACAAAGTATCTTTCGTAACTGTTAGGTCCTACAGATGAAGAATTAGATGCGAACCAAGGGGTGTCTGAAATTGTCAAATGAGTGGATGATTTAACAATTCGTACTTCAGATCCTCCATTTTCCCATTTCCGAATCACATCTTTAAGTGAATCCACTGTCCTCAAGATTGTTTTCTTTTACATTCCACATCGCTTCTCGCATACTGGACGGCTAGCTGGCTTAGAACACTTTCATATCATTCTATCATTACATCGGGAAAAATTCACGGAATACGTTGATGATTTGTTGTTGGTCATCAACCGACAAATGGGAATCCATACTGCAATAAGGGGAAACATTTTTTGCCAAAATCTCGAAATGTTGGCATGATATTATCATAAACATTCGGACGGACGAGGGCTGTGTATTGTTTAAACAACAATGTACAGGTTTCTGTTAAAACCGACTACGGGAACGAAAATGCTCTTCTGTGCGTGAGTAACAGGACATTTAAATCACTAGACAAATAGCTTCTCGAGTATACTCTGCTTGTCTGTGCATATGTAAACATTATCCATTACATTAGATATTTTTCAGAATGACAAACGATTGCAATATCGTAAACGGCAAGAGAATCAGATGCAGCGTGCTTTGTGTGCACTTAAGAATGGTGACATGGGTCTAAACACAGCTGCAAGAGTCCGCAGCTCGTGGTCGTGTGGTAGCGTTCTCGCTTCCCGCACCCGGGTTCCCGGATTCGATTCCCGGCGGGGTCAGGGATTTTCTCTGCCTCGTGATGACTGGGTGTTGTGTGCTGTCCTTAGGTTAGTTAGGTTTAAGTAGTTCTAAGTTCTAGGGGACTGATGACCATAGATGTTAAGTCCCATAGTGCTCAGACCCATTTGAACCATTTGAACAGCTGCAAGAAGATGCAACGTTCCGGAAGCTGCTGTTAAGCGTCGTCGTGATGGAGCGAATACCTACGTTGTTGATGCACAGAGGGTAGCAGGAATCCTCAGTGATTTATCACACGGTGAAACAGCTAGTGATTAAAAAATGGTACCCGATGTTGGCGCTATTTCTTCTGCAAGGCAAAGACAAAGTGTTCCCACAAATGGTACAGTTCTTGCTGCACAAGTCAGCCAAAATTTCTCCTTTGCCAAAGGCTTGTTCCTCTCCAGAACAAGGCATCCCGGACTCAGTATAAGGCAAGCTGAGGCTACGGTTCTTGCCATAGCTAAGGGTTTCAGTAAAGCAGGTGTCTGTGACCTCTCTGACACCTTGGAGGAATTGGTCCAAGGGAATCACCTGGATGATTTTCGAAACTGCAATGTAGATGAAACAGGATTATCGACACATCAAAAGAAAATTAGGAAACTTTTATACTGTTAAGTTTCAAGTGGTGAATAGGGACCAAATACAACGGCAGTTTGTTGCATCAACGTATCGGACCACTATGTGCCACCAGTTTATGATATTTAAACGTGCTGGAGGAAATGACGCACTCAAGATTGCAGCACCGCCGGATACCGTATTTTTATTCAATTCTGAAGGTTGTTACATCAAGAAGGATTACATCAAGAGGGATTCTATTGTGGCTGAAGCATTTCACTATGAAATTTCTTCTACGTAAGGTGAAGAAGATGGTTCTTCTTTTAGATGGCCATTCAAAGTACAGTAAAAGTATGGCTCGTGATAGAGCCGTGATTTTATTGGAACTACCTGGTCATACCATTTATCGGCTCCGACCACTGGAAGTCACATTTTTCAAGCCTTTGAGCTTTTATGACACGACTTAACTGGAGACTTGGTTACAGAAACCAGAGAGTACAGAAAAATGTGTCGCTAAATTTCAGTTTACACAAATCTTTGGTAAGGTCCACGGGAGAGCGGCTACTATCGTAGCCGAAATCAGCGGATTTTCAAGTACTGGTATTTAGCCAGTAAATCTCGATGTCTTCAAAGATAATTATTTCTCGGCTTCCGTCTATTTTCAGATAGATGTGTCGCTATTTCTTCTGTGAGATAAATACCAGATGTTCCTACAAATGATACAATTCTTTCTGTACCAGTCGGTCAAATTTCTCCTTTGCCAAAGGCTTGTACCTCTGTACTACAAGCGAAGTCCTGAAGGCCACTCCTTAAAAAGCAGGGCTTCACAAGAATCGGGAGAAGAGGAAACCGAAGATTCAGGGTTTCAAGATGTGAAGAGACGAAACCCAGATGAAAATTCGTTATTCATGGTCGTGCTCTGCAGAATCAGTAGAAGACGATTCAGTAGTACATGTCTTGCCGTAATTTGTTGATTCAGATGGCTCTGAGCACTATGGGGCTTAACGTCTTAGGCCATCAGTCCCCTAGAACTTAGAACTACTTAAACCTAACTAACCTAAGGACATCACACACATCCATGCCCGAGGCAGGATTCGAACCTGCGACCGTAGCGGTCGCGCGATTCCAGACTGAAGCGCCTATAACCGCTCAGCCACTGCCGTAGTTGGGTCCTTGAAACCTCTGCAAGGTTGAAGAACTGAAAGTAAGCGGTTCTTATTTTTTAGATGTGTTTGCATCAAATAGACTAAGCAGTTTCTGCTCTGTTCTGCAATTATTTGTGTTACGTTGTTGTTGTTTTGTTCATATCCTCAATAAATTCTCATATTATAAGTTAAATTTCAGAATGTAAAACACGCAAAAGTACAGCCAAAATCATGTATCAACTTTAGTTGGTAACACTGTACTAATAAGCTACAGCATTTTGTCTTAAAATAAATGTATTTGTGATAATAAGTACACGGCGTATTTATGTAAACATAGTGATCAATTGATAGGAGCTGCTTGCCGTTGTTGGGCCTATGATACTTTTATTTTCTTGTAGCCAGTTCTCAAAATACTCCATTATTTGCCAAGGTGCCTAATTGACAAGTTTTCTGAATAACGAGGAATATTTCTGTTGGAAAAACTCGGTTCGATTAGTTTCAACATGGTTAATTTCTTATGTAATCCATCGAAAGAATAGCTCTTACAGAATTTCAAACCATACAACTTTCTTTTTAGATACTGTATGGTAAGGTCGTAAAGTAATTTAGAACAGGATATTGTGCGATATCAAGGAAACGTTTTGATAGTGGATGACAGTTAAGAATTATTTACTTCAGAGAACCCACAGGTATTTCTATCTGTGGCAAAAAGACTTTGCCTCGAGAGCAACATGTACCAGGAACTGGCCTATTAATTGCCCATACAATAGTGTATAATTTGTCCATTGCGCAAGTTTGTATTTGATTTCAACTGATGTAATGAAGGTGTGGAAAATGTGCAAAGCCAGCCCTAGGCACATGAGCACGTCTGCTCAGCATAGAACGAAAATGTTGTACATTAAGCCCATGGAAACTTTCAGAAGAAATTTCGCGTTGTCTAGTGTCTTTGCAATAAACGAATTTGGGGGATTGGGCCAATTTGGTTCGTAAGGTCAGTTGCTGCTGAACTTCTCTTTCCTGAGAGTCGAGCAGCATGCTCTTCAGGACTCCCCCTCACCCTACAACGTGCCATACGTCTACCTTGAGTTCTTCTTCGAGACAGATTTAGATATCTCTATTGGGAAAATGATGCATATGTATGATAATAGTGTGTAATAAAGACTTAAAGTTATCCCCTAACTGAAAAATTCAAAACAAAATTTACCTTGAACGGGAGAAACAATTTATGCAACCGTTTAAACGCTCTGCTGCCCTAGATAAGACTGACATAGAGGAATAAAACGAAACAACACTGTTTCACTGCATATATATACACTACTGGCCATTAAAATTGCCACACCAAGAAGAAATGCAGACGATAAACGGGTATTCATTGGACAAATGTGATTACATTTTCACGCAATTTGGGTGCATAGATCCTGAGAAATCAGTATCCAGAACAACCAACTCTGGCCGTAATAACGGCCTTGATACGCCTGGGCATTGAGTCAAACAGAGCTTCGATGGCGTGTACAGGTACAGCTGCCCATGCAGCTTCAACACGATACCACTGTTCAACAAGAGTAGTGACTGGCGTACTGTGACGAACGAGCTGCTCGGTCACCATTGACCAGACGTTTTCAGTTGGTGAGAGATCTGGAGAGTGTGCTGGCCAGGGCATTAGTCGAACATTTTCTGTATCCAGAAAGCCCCGTACAGGACCTGCAACATGCGGTCGTGCATTATCCTGCTGAAATGTAGTGTTTCGCAGGGATCGAATGAAGGGTAGAGCCAACGGTCGTAACACATCTGAAATGTAACGTCCACTGTTCAAAGCGCCGTCAATGCGAACAAGAGGTGACCGAGACGCGTAACCAGTGGCACCCCATACCATCACGCCGGGTGATACGCCAGTATGGCGATGACGAATACACGCTTCCAATGGGCGTTCACCGCGATGTCGCCAACCACGGATGCGACCGTCATGATGCTGTAAACAGAACCTGGATTCAACCGAAAAAATGACGTTTTGCCGATAGGCTACAATCCGACCTTTATCAAAGTCGGAAACATGATGGTACGCGTTTCTCCTCATTACACGAGGCATCACAACAACGTTTCACCAGGCAACGCCGATCAACTGCTGTTTGTGTATGAGAAATCGGTTGGAAACTTTCCTCATGTCAGCACGTTGTAGGTGTCGCGACCGGCGCCAACCTTGTGTGAAAGCTCTGAAAAGCTAATCATTTGCATATCACAGCATTTTCTTCCTGTCGGTTAAATTTCGCGTCTGTAGCACGTCATCTTCGTGGTGTAACAATTCTAATGGCCAGTAGTGTACTGTTATGAGTGTATTGTTGTGTATAAAATTGAATTTAAATATGTATAACAAATTCCATAGCAGTCTGGATTATAGCTTTAGACTTTTGGATACTGTGTGGTAAGAGTTAGTGAAAGGGCACTCTGACAATTCTCTCTCGTATATCGTACAAATGGTAAATATTCGCCGAATACGGCGTAACCATCTAACGTGCCATTGACATGTAAACTTCATTCAACTGTTTCGGAATACAACACTAATAGGAACGGTAAGACTATTATCATCGAATCAACTGAATGTGAATGATGTATTCCTTTGAAGAAGTGGATATGCTTCTCATTTACGGAGAATGCCAACGAAATTCGGTGAGAGCTAGAGACTTATACACTGAAAGATGTCCTTAAAGCACTCACCCTACACGTTGCACATTTAAATATGTGTATGATAAACTGAGAACAACTGGATCTTTAACGCATCGGAAACATATTCGCCAAAGGAAAGTTACTAACGAGGAAACGGAAACTGGTACTCTGGTACACTGGTACACTGTGGTTCGAGATTCTTGTGTTAGTCCGCGTCAAATCGCAAGGAAATCAGGCATGAACCGGATTAGTGTTGTTCGTGTTCTGCATCGCCGTATATATCACCCTTACCATATGTCTCCACCGAGAATTAGCTGGTCGCATTGAATTCCGCCGATGGGCTCAACTCCACATTCAGAGGGATGACACATTTATTAATTTGATTTTATTTACTGACGACGCTACATTCACGAACCATCGAAATGTTAATTTGCATAACATGCATAATTGGGCGACTGAAAATCCATGTTGGCTGCAGAAAGTTACACACCAAAAACCGTTGTCGGTGAATTTATGGTGTGGGATTCTGGAGGACAGAATTATAGGCCTCTATTTCATCGAAGGAAATCTTAACGGTAGGAAGTGCACCACATTCCTGCAGGAAACATTAGGTCTGCTATTGGAAGAAATACCTTTAGGAACAAGGAATAGAATGTGATATCAACACGATGGGCGTCCGGCACATTTTTCGCTGACGGCTAGAAATGAGCTCCAGAGACAATTCCCAAATCGTTGGATTGGACGCGGAGGAGATGTTCGCCAGACTTGACGCCTCTGGATTTTTTCTTGTGGGGATTCGTAAAAGATATTGCTTATTAATACGTTCCAACTACACCTGAAGATATGCGACAGAGAATTGTCAGAGCATATGCTTCGATAAGTGTCGATGTGATAAAAAATATCACTCAATCCATGATAAGAGGATTGCAGCACAGCATTGATACCAATGGTCATCACTTCGAACATCTTCTATAAATGGACGTTCTTGTCACCTTATGACCTTCGTTGACCATCGAGGACCTTACTGTTACCCATCATTGAATTCGTCCCGATAGCCGCTATCAGAAAATAAGTACCAAACTATAGCATCCCATTCAAAAAAACAAAGTTGACCTTCATTGCTCTGACGTGACCCCACCTAGCAGCAAATAACCAACGTCGTATTATGACCCCCGTTGTCACATGCAATTTTTGTTCCACAAACTTTTCAGCTCCTATCATACTTTCGGAATCATTCTGACATATATGAAAGCAGTTTAATACACTTATTGTAGATGACGTCAGACCTGTCGAGTATTGTAAGAGAAACAAATGCTGATAATATGCAACAAGTATTATACATTGCACTGAGTGTATTCAAACGAAAACCAAACCAGTTTGAACTACATCGGTGTATATTGTCTTACTCCCTCAACATTCATGTCACAGAAAAAGCTGAAATTAGAGTGCGAAGATGCATGAATTTTTTCTCTAAGGAAATTTCAGGTGATTTTCAATGTCTACAAACCATATTTCACAAAAAGCTGCCTAATCATAGTACATTATGTCGTCGGTTGCAATCCTACCCATACTTTGTTAAACTAAGAACTGTGTGTCTCATTTTTTATCTCTGTTAGCAAAATACTGTCAGGTTATTTGTCGTAGAGAAAGTGGTCCCATATCTAGAAAAATTAGAATTGATGTATATAGTTGTGCGAGTAAAGACTAAATAGTAATAATTAAAGTTGAATAGCCAGAGTGAATAGCTCAAGTTATACAGTCACCATGACTGTATCTAGGGTCTTGGATTAAGCAGTTTTTTTCCTGTATCTTCTGACGACCTTTCGACGTCGACACTGAAGTCCTGTCCCTTTGGATTACGTTGATTTATTAAGTAAATTTTTAGAGGATGTGGGATTCATGTGAAGCAATTTATCTGTCTATTACGTTTGAAATATCTAACAGAGGATGAAGGGAACACTAAATTTAGAGGCATATAGAGATGGAGACGTTGACAATGGTAAAATTGATAGACATTGTCACACCACACCTACTCCTGAAAAGTGCTGGTTGCTGCTCAGCTTCCCCACGTTCGGACCGAATGGTGGTTCGGTCCGAATGTGGGAAAGCTGGTGTAGCCTGAATGGCTCTCCAAACACTATAACAAACGTAGTGAGCTCCTTGTCTCTATTGCGCTTAATGTTCAGTTCAAGCAATGGTTTCCTACTGATCACAGCTTCACCATAATGTTTACTTTTCCTACGACTTTTTAAAAAGAGCAAATCAGGTTCTGTAAGCAAAAAATTTACGGACTGATACAATCCCCATGCAGTAGATGTGACGTCTGTTCAGACACCAGGTATAATCAGCTCTTTGGAAAAAGGTATAAGTTACCTTGTTAAAGGAGTAAATAGCTTACTCTGAAGCGCTGTGGATCTTGTAGAATGGATTTCAGGCTATCTTGTGACTCTAGTACTGACGTAAATCATGGCAGTGACACAGTATGTAATACCAGTCAGACAGGTGGAATCAGCGCAGTGTGATGGTGTCCGCAGAGACGTGACAGAATATCTATATCGTTTTTGGATGTGCCCAAGACCAGGCCGTGAATGAGCTCCCACGATTTATTGGTGTGTCAACAGGGACTGTCCAAACTGTCTACAAGGAATGTTGTGCCATTCGCAGCCGTCTGACACTGTGTAAGAACAAAGCTTATAGAAAGATTTTAACGGATGGCGAACGGAGAAGAGTGTCACACTTTGTCAATTACAATTAGTTTCAAAACCCAAGAGGAGTTGCTGTTCTTAGTGTCTGCAGGTCCATCTCAGCCAGTTTACGACTGGACATTGCTAAGGGAACTGCATGCAGTGGGCTTTTAGAGCAGGGCACCTTGTAGAAAAGACAACATGGCCTTATGGCGGGCGTTGTTAGGCTGTTAGATCACCACTATCTGGGGCGTCTTCCGACACATGTTCGGTGGTCATAGGGTCTCAAGACGAAGGACTCGTCACTGAAGACAATTCACTCCAGTCAGTTACATTCCAGGCCGAAGACGTGTATGGAGACATCCTGGAGAGCGGTGAGGTACCGACCTGCCTGTTGCCCGCCGTGTGGTCGGACAACAAGGAGTGGTGGTTCTTTTCATACCTGGACCCCTTTGGTTGTCATCCGCGGCACCACTGCAGCACAGCGGTACGTCGGTGGTATTCTATCCCCGGTTTTGTTGCCCTTCACTCCAAGCCATGCTGTGCTTACATTTCAGCGAGATAATGTCTGCAGGCACACGACGAGAGTTTCTACTGTTTGCCAAACTACCTCGGCCAGCAAGACCACCGAATCCCTCCCCAATTGCGAACGTGTGGAGCATTACGGGCAGGGTGCGTCAACTAGCTCGGGTATTTGACGATCAAACGCGCCAATTTGACAGAATTTTGAAAGGCATCCCTCAGATGGACATCCAACAACGCTGTCAGTCAGTGCCACCCGAATTACTTCTTGCTTAAAGACCAGAGGCGAACCAATTCTTTATTAACTTGCTCGGTTTGTGAATGGAGACAATCTTATAGGCATCCAATGGTCCTCTTTAAAGTCACTAAACGTTCAAGAGGTCCTTTACGTTAGCACAAATGAAAATAAATTGTGTCACTATTGTACTCTGTGGATTGTTTTTCAAAAAACAGTTTTTGTGCTTGTTATCCCAATATTCCTTGTTCTCATTCACCATTCTTGTGTCCCCCAAAGGACCAATCATCATTCAGTGGCTCCCGACCATCATCAGCGTTTTGCGTGCACGAGCCGTCTATAGGCAAACTGTTTGGTCAGTAAGACAAAGCCACAACCTGTGTTCGAGATTGCGTATAGACCGGGGAAGCTGTCCCTCCATTTTCTTGCAACCACTTCTTGGTTGTTCATCCTAGAAGCAATTTAAATATTAATATTTTTAATTTATATTTTTCCAATGATTTTGGTCTTACCAGTGAATCATTGTTCTTTTATTTGTATAGGCCTCATCTACCACATTACATAGGAACGCAAGGTCCAGCCATTTTATTCAAAGACGTACCGACTTTTGGCAATGTTTTCTTCTGACGGGCAACGAATGTTGGGTACAAAGCTCCGAGCTTTTTAGCTCTAATGTTAGTTATGTGAGTACAAATATTTTAATATTCTCATGTAAAAGATTTTAATAGTTTTTTAATGTTTTTAAAAATCTTAAATAATTTCAGAAAATTATCGTATCAGTGGGTTTCAGGGTTTTTATTCCTTCCTGGTTAATTGTTATGCAGCTCCTCGCCTGAAGATGTGGTGGCTTTTAGTGGCATGAAACCGATAGTGATCTAAAAATGAAGGACTATATACAGCCGGGGCACTTTATTAATACCTAACATAATACCCAAGATTATTCTGTGTACTGCTTTCTCTTGAATAAATCATTCACAGTGGCTCAGAAAGGAGTAAGGCGGGGCTGTAGCTCATCCCCAATCTTATGCAGTCTGTATATAGAGCAAGGGGGAAGAAATGGAAACTTTGTGGTTGGCCGATGACATTTAATCAAAAACGGCAAAGGACTAGGACGATCGCCTGAACGGTATTGTCAGCGTCTTGAAACGAGGTTGCGAGGTGAATACCAGGAAAAGTAAAAACAGTAGCAGAATGTAGTGGAATTAAATTATGTGATGCTAAGAAAACTAACATGAGACATGAAGTAATATATGAGTGTTGAAGAAAATATATGCACTAGCTGCACTTATCTTCTTATTTAAAACCACGACCCGTTTGGGCCCCAAAGCCCATCTAGTGGTAACTTCAAAGCATCAAACGCCAAATTACAACAGAGTCAGTCAACAACAATTGAAATACATAAGTATCCAAAACAATTCGCCCACACACCTCATAAAACAAACAAAGATAGTATTATGTGAATTTACCTACTATTAAATTGTATATTAAAATGGATATATATATTATGTAAGTTAAATAATATTGAAATATAACTTGTCAAAAAAACACTATAATATCATAAATATTGTTAGAAGTAAGTTACACTTTAGTAAATCGACCTATGTCGAATAAAATGATAGCAGTTTCTGGAGGCAATTGGGCACAGTATATTCAGTCCTTTGTTAGTTTCTGTATTATTGAGACGTAGTATGAGTAATTTCCTCATCATTACTTTGAAAATGGTTTCTTTCCCTGTTCTTATCGGTAAGAAATAATGAGATCAACTGGTATAGACTTACTATAAATGCCAAATGAATGACTTTGATTGACATTAGTAATCCACAAATCCAGACAATTATTGACAAATTTTGTAGATGTTCAATAGTAAAGTGAATATTATGGTGAAGTTCCTTCATTTTATGAGCAAACAGATCAATTTTATTGAATATACGGCGCCAAACTGCCTTCCAGAATAGCTATCATTTCTCTGTAGTTGACAAGTTATAAAAGTCTAATCTTGAAGTTAATGAAAACAGAGGCAACATAGTTAGTGACTATGTGGCCTCAAAGATAAAATAAGTCTTGTTCCTCTTTTACAGGAACATTTCTTATAAGCTCTGTGCATTGTTTCGTAGTTTTAATGTTACAATTGCCTTCAAAACCGATAAACCAACAGATCAGCTTCTTGTACACAACATCAAACTAAAAGCAACAAACATGCATCTGCTGGCATTTATAAAATTTATAGCACTTATTGAAACGCCTTTGATATTGGCCAAAGAGGCAGAAATTTTAAAATTGCATTCAAAGAGTATACAGAAGTAGGGATTAACGTACTGTGATGTAATTAATTTTAACGCCGTTACGTCTTTTTTCGTAATACAGTAGTGCTATTTATTTTGAACAAGAGACTTTGCTCAGTTCCTCATGGCTACATGTCATATATTTGCAGGCAGAGATATCCTCTACTGCTTCTGTTCGTTTCCTGTCGTTGGTTCGAGACAGACTTTTCTCTCATCAGAGGGTCTCTGTGCGTCGTCTGCTGTGCTTCCTCCTTTCGTAATAATACTTTTTGCTTCTCTCTTTATCACTCCTTTTTTTATCATGCACCCCAGTGAGTCATTTAATTCAAATTTTCATCGTACGTTATCTAACATTTAAAGAATTTTATCAGCTTTTATCTCACCGCATCCCTCTGCCTGCGTATCCACCTGCCCCAACAGGCCGTACTTGTCACTCACCTCTCCTCCATTTAAGTACCACACCCGCCACGCCTTTGCAGTCGTTTTGTGTCATCTCAGGACGCCTGACACGTAAGTTCAGGAGACATATGTCGATTTCCTAGACTGTAACTGATTTCTTACAATATTTGTGTTATAATGGTGTTTTCATCATGTTTGTAGACAAGTTGTCCTTCAAACTTTACTAATTTGCATTGCATCCGTATATCCATTCTAATAACAGACGAATTCAAATTACGTTATGTTAGTTTATTGCTTTTATGAAGTAGGTGCACAAATTGTTTTGAACATTTATATATTTTAATTGTTCTTTATGATGCTTGTTGCTACCATTTGACTGATTCTGTTTTACTTTGCTGTTTGTTTCTACATAGATACCGCTAGATACCTTGTGGAGCCGAACTGATCATAGATTTAAATAAAAAGAAAAGTGCAACTGGTATGGACGTTTTGTTCATAACCATTACCACAGTTGCGGCATCGCCACCAATATGTTCCACGTTCTGGAAACTAAAATAAATGAGTAGTGCTCCTTGAGCAGCGTATAACCTGACAATAGCCGATCAAAATCAGGTGGATAAACAGAAACGTACAGTCAAGTAGTCCGAGATGAGAGGGAGGGGGGAGGGGAGGGGAGGAAGCTGCGGACTACGTTATCAACATGACTGTTATTTTCGAAGCTGTCATCTTCGATGCAAGTCGTAATTTTCAAATTGAAAGCGGGTCAGGTGACATAATTATCAAATCGACAGAGGATTACAAGAGAAAAACAATGATTTCTTCCATTTGAGCATAACACACAATATGGCGACAAACTGGAAATAGCAAGAAAAGCGATTCTGAAAAAGAGACAAATGGTTCAAATGGCTCTGAGCACTATGGGATTCAACATCTTAGGTCATAAGTCCCCTAGAACTTAGAACTACTTAAACCTAACTAACCTAAGGACATCACACACACCCATGCCCGAGGCAGGATTCGAACCTGCGACCGTAGCAGTCCCGCGGTTCCTGACTGCAGCGCCAGAACCGCTAGACCACCGCGGCCGGCGAAAAAGAGACATTTGTTAAAATTGTCCGGAAATTTTGCTTTGCATACAAGAGAAATGAGGGCGATAAACTGTTGACATAAAAAGGAAATAGAAGATTTCGAAATGTTGTGCTACGGAGGAATGCTGAATATTAAGTAGGTAGATAGGACTAACGTGGAAGTACTGAATCTGACTAGCGATGATGGAAATTTATGGCACAATCTGACTAAAATAAGTGATCGATTGACAGAACACATTCTGAGGTATCGTGGAACAGTCAAATGGAGAATCATTCAAGCGATGAAGAGGGGAAATCCACTAGCGTAAGCAACTTTAACAAAGGGCGGGGAGTTGTGGCCTTGCGCCTGGTCAAAAAAGTGGTACGAGGACTTTGAAACCAAGAGTCGGCGACAAGATGTTGTATGTCCGCATCCCATCAGAGAACGTGAATTTCGCAGGACTGGCCGCTATCTAAAGCAGGACAGGTGGCAGTCAGGGGTAGATCTGACGAGAGAGTACAGTGCTTGAAACATGCTTCGCGGCGCGGACACAGGCCTATTCGCGGGCAGTTTAAGCTATGAGGAACATTCACTTGCGGTTACATGGGACATGCGGTAGTAATCGCAGGTACCATGACAGCTGCAGACGACGTAAATATTACTGCGGTCCCCGTGCTTCCCCTCTTTATTGATGCCTTCCACGACGGTGAAGACATTTTCTAACAGGTGTCACAAGGCCAGAATCACGCTGCAGTGGTCTGAGGAACATGACAGTGAACTTACTTTGATGTCTTGACCACCAAATTTGCTTGATCTGAACCTCATGGAACTCACCTTGACCACTGTCAGGTGCCAGTTCTGCTGCAATAAACCATCTGTTCTTAATAAATTTACATGTATATCGTGACTTGTGCTTAGACGCCAAGGACTTGTCGAATTCATATCAGATAGAATCGCTGCTGTACTGCATTCCGAAGATGGACAAATAACAAAAATGGTTCAAATGGCTCTGAGCACTATGGGACTTAACATCTGTGGTCATCAGTCCCCTAGAACTTAGAACTACTTAAACCTAACTACCCTAAGGACACCACACACATCCATGCCCGAGGCAGGTTTCGAACCTGCGACCATAGTAGTCGCACGGTTCCGGACTGAGCGCCTGAACCGCTAGACCACCGCGGCCGGCCAACAAATAACAACTGGCATAGACTACACTATCGCAGCGAGCTATATTAAACGAATCTCCTGACCGAAAACTCAAAACAACAATAAATACCATCATCCGAAGACCATTATACTATACGATGCTTAAAGAATTAAGGATTTTTTTCTCTTAGGGTATCTCTTAACTCTATAAATTCGTCTTTTGCCAAGTATTATTGCCATTTTACTCATCTTCGTGAAAGGGAAACCACCCATCCACACTACCACCCCCCCCCCTCACCCCCCCCCCCCCCCCGACTCATCCACCCACACAGGGCACCGCCGATAAATCCAGCAGAATAAATATACCAATGTGCGGTTTTAAGTTGTAACACACAATATGGCGAATTTACTGATGTTCGCACTTAGCGTTTATAGTCGCCGAGTTACGGCACCGACTTTGTTTTTCCTAATAGAACTGTATTTGTTATTTCTTGGGTAACTATGATGTAAACAGGCACTGTATGCGTCAATCCCTGGTCCGATGTAACAGTGACCCTAATCAGACTGGTTACATAAATAAGCCAAATAAATAAATAAATATACTTTTCTCTATGGCATTTGAGCTAATCTCTAAGAGAACTTCATCGACATAAAATGTGTAGGATCTGATCAAGTAGTATTAAGATAACAGCGCCGCAAACGGTTGTGCTGCCATAAAGAGAAGAGGTCCCACAGACGTCTGTCCTATTATACCAAATGTAAGGAAGAACATGACTCGGGTACGGTTCCTGTGTTTATTATCACGGATATCATATCAAGTGCTCGAAATGTTAACCTCGCATTGCTACATCCTAAAAAGTGATTCTAGAGAAACAATATTACACGTTTAATTTTTTGGAGTTAATAGCAATACAGTCCGTGTTATAAGGCATTTCATGTCACCGGAAATCGTCGGTGTCTGCCAATACCCCTTTTGTTTCCATTTGCACCTGAGATAAAAGTACAGAAATGGTAAGTTTTGTAAGTGTGGAGACCATTTTGCTTTTTCTGAACGACCGTTCTAGGCTCTCAGAATGTTCTCTTAAGAGGTTCTATGGGTACAAGTGCTTAATAGGAGTTACATCCTTCAATTTGGTACCACATTGATTGCCTTTTGTGTAGTGGAATATCTTCCAATAACTGTGGCACTAGTATACCTGAGGAACTCTAGATACTAATGTGGATTTAGATTCCCATCAATAAAGCAGTTACCAATGAAGCGAGTCTTGAAAAAATACGCACCAAATGTTGATACACCGATAGCACTGTTTCTCTGAGTCAGCTTGGATTTCCAACTGACGATTAGTGCATTTTGCGAAGATTAACTTGCCCGTGGTTTATAAAGGATACTTCTTACTTAAGCAAATTTTAGCATAGACATGCTGCATCACCTGGCACTTCTCGTAGAGAGCATTCGGAGAACTGTAACCAATTCTGCAAGTCACTGCCTTGAGGCTGTAGATGGAACGAAATATGAAGAGGATGAAATGCGATGGAATATAATGTTCGCAGTACTTCAGAGATGCCTCTTATGGACTTGAATTTTGTGTTACTGCAGCTAAAATGTTACTTTCATTTCTATCATCAGTTGGTCTTCTTTTTCATTGGCATGTTTTATAATCCACACTGTGAACTTTTTAAAAATGTTTGCAAAGAAATATCGTGCTTGGTACTATCTGGATGCTCTACAGCGTACAACCGCACCGGTGCTCCAATAGTTTGACGACATTCGCCATAACCCAAATGTAATTTTTCGACTGTCATATACATTGTGAATGTCTCAATAGCTTTACGAGCAAGTTATTTGAGCGGTACAAGAGCAGACTGATGGGTTTCAGGAGCACAGGTAAGCACAAGAACCATACGTGCGTTACGTGACTGCTTACAGTTGGTATAACAAGCTAGACGTTTGCGGAATCTCTTCTCCTGAAGGCGGGACACCGGTTTACGGCGCTGTTGTCTTGATACTATTTGAACAAGTCCCGTACATGTTATGTCGCTGATTTTTTTTCTCTTAGAAGCTTCTTTCAAATATCATAGAAGAAAGTACTTAGTTATCCTAGAAAAAATATACAGAGGCGATGTCGTAAATCGGCAACTAAAAAGATAAAAATTACTTGCGAACATCAGGTAATTCGCCATAATGTCCACTAAGGCTTGGCGAAAACTGTACTCCGATGTACGTACTCGTTCTGGCTATGTCTGGGGTGGCCTGTCTTAGCTGTCTCACCTGTATATACACTGAAGCGCCAAAGAAACTGGTATAGGCATGAGTATTCAAATACAGAGATATGTAAACAGGCAGAATAAGGCGCAGCGGTCGGAAACGAATATATAAGACAACACGTGTCTGGCGCAGTTCTTGGACCGGTTACTGCTGCTACAATCGCAGTTTATCAAGATTGAAGTGAGTTTGAACTTGGTGTTAACAGTCGACTCAAGAGCAGTGGGACACACCATCTCCGAGGTCGCGATGAAGTGGGGATTTTCCTGTGCGACCATTTTACGAATGTACTGAATACCAGGAATCCGGTAAAACATCAACTCTCCGACGTCACTGCGGTTCAAATCGGATCCTACAAGGACGGAACCAACGGCGCCTGAACAGAATCGTTTTCCGGCAGCTGTGGCCGGGCGGTCGGTTCTAGGCTACGGTCGCAGGTTCGAATCCTGCCTAGGGGATGGATGTCCTTGGGTTAGTTAAGTTTAAGTAGTTCTAGCTTTTAGTGCACTGATGACCTCAGATGTTATGTCCCATACTCCTCAGAGCCATTTGGACAGAGTCATTCAGCGAGACAGAAGTGCAGCCCTACTAATACTTCTAGTAGATTGCTGCAGATTTCAGTGGTGGGCCATCAAAAAGAGTCAGCGTGAGAAACATTCAACGAGACATAATCGATATGGGCTTTGGGAGCCGAAGGCCCACTCGTGAACCCTCGGTGACCACAATACAAAGCTTTAGCCTGAGCCCGTCAACACCGACTTTGGACAGTTGATGGCGGGCGAGTCTCGTTTCAAATTGTATCGAGCGGATGGATGTGTACGGGTATGGAGACAGCATCATGAATCCATGAACCCTGCATGACAGCAGGGGACACTTTAAGCTGGTAGACGCTCTATAACGGTGTGGAGCGTGTGCAGTTGGAGTGATATGAGACCCCTGATACGGAATTCCTACAGCTCCAGCAACACTCTTCTGAGTTGAAACATTTCCGCTGGCAACCAAACTCCCCAAGCGTGAACATTACTGATCATATGTGGGATGCCTTGTAACGTGGGGTTCACGAAGGATCTTCACACCCTCGTACTCTTACGGATTTGTGGACAGCCCTGCAGGATTCGTGGTGTCAATTCCCTTCCGCACTACTTCAGACGTTAGTCAAGTTCACGCCACATCGTGTTGCGCACTTCTTTGTGCTCGCGGGAGCCCTACATGATATTAGGCAGGTGCACCAGTTTCTTTGGCTCTTCAGGATAGACACAGGGTGAACCACGGGACGAACTCTCAGACCTTGTTCAGGGATACCTTCTGAGTATTTTGGTATAACGGACTCACTGTCTTGTCAGTTTTTTGGCTCCAATTAGCTTTGTACCTGTATTGAAATGAAAATAGTGCACAACAGTACAGATGTCGACGGTATTCCCTGCGCGTCTTATTTCCATTCCCTCACAGTACCTGCTGTTGCCGAAAGTAATACGCACCTTACACTCGATGTTAGGAACCACACTGAAGTGGATGCAGTGGTCGCACTGGTCCTATTCTAGGGTCAGATCTGTCAGCAGATGTGACACAAATGTTCTTCACCTGGGGCATGTGAAGAGCCTAATTCACGAGATTCCGGTCGTTCCTTGCACGGACCAGGATTATGGCAGCCCAGAAGTAGTACGCCAAATTCCGGGGCTTCTTGAGCGTTAAGATTGTCGATGGTGCATCGTTGTGAACTGTGTCGTTGCTGTGGTAGTCGAAATTTTGAACAGGATCTGTAAGGGTGCAGTGCTGCATTTGTTACGTGCTGTACTGTTCACTGACAGAACAGACTGAACACACTGTGCTGAAAGTATACGTGTTTCGCCAGAGGATCATCAGTCCCCTAGAACTTAGAACTTAGAACTACTTAAACGTAACTAACATAAGGACATCACACACATCCATGCCCGAGGCAGGATTCGAACCTGCGACCGTAGCAGTCGCGCGGTACCAGACTGAGGCGCCTAGAATCGCTCGGCCACCGCGGTCGGCAGTAGTGCATTACTCTTTGTTGTGTGTTGCACACTTTGGTTATTGTATATTAGAGGCTTCTACACTTTTGTGAAGGTATTTTCACAGAAACAAGGGTGACTGCGGTAAGAAATCGAATAAATCATATTTAAATTATTAGCCTGATAGAAGAATGTTTTTCCCTTAAACGAAAATACTCAGAAGTTATCGAGGAACAACCTTTGAAAGTTTTTCGGTGGAGTTCTGGTTCACCCAGTATATTAAAAAAATGGATTTCGTATTAAACACACTTCTCTTTTATTGTAATGTCACAGTCAGACTAATATTTCACATAATTATTTGCTTAGCTGTAAATGTTTTTGTTTTGTCTGCCTTTTTTATTTTGTTGTGAAGGTCGACGTATGTCCCGTTTCTGTGCTTATGTAACATGTCTGTATCTGGTCAAATGAACATTTCCAGGGCCCTGTAATAATAGTAATAATGATATTAATAATAAGATATATATCGTGTCCCACAATGTAACAGAACGTCTCGTGAAGAGTGACCACGTTTACGTGGAGAACGTCGAAACGTGTGCTACATCACATTTCTCTCTGTTGTAAATAAAATTTCTTACAAATTCGAATTGTAGAATTGCAAATGAGGTGCAGAGTATCGCAGTAAACAGTGTTGTTGTCATAAATTAAAAAGCAAGGCGGGCAAAATCTCTTGTCAATGCAGACAAGAATGGGCTTGGAGATGTGCTGTTATAGCGTCCCTGAAATACATGCAATATTTGTTGTTGTTGTTGTTGTTATGGCGCCCTCGTTTGAATACGGCGAACGGAAATATAAGGGTGCAGCATGAATTACGCGCTCAACGGAACGTGTATATGGAGTGCGTGCCGTAAAATCAATGGGCAGCTATTGTGAGGGAGATGCTGGGTCAACGTAGCGTACACACACGGAAAAACACACACACACACATTCATACAGTTCGCAATAGACTAGAGTTCAGGGTGGCACAGCGCTCTCAAAAAGACTCAAAATCTTGAACTGGGCTACATCATCGTCTGGTTCTGATATTAGCGCAATGGTATCAAGAACATGTGATGCAATGATGTATTTAGACGGAAAGCTGATAGAATCCCTGCTCTTTTAGGGAACTTTTCTAATTAGCATCTCGCACGCCAAAGTTCAATACACGCATACGATAGGCTGACCCACATAGTTCTTGAGAGGAAAAGCGTAAAAAATATAGACTTAGCGACATATACAGTTATACTTCGGAAACCAACTTATGATGTGTGTCGGAGGTTACTTTGTGCAGTACTTTGTGCACCATTGTCACATTCGCCCTTTCTTATTCCAGTCGTGAATGGTAAAACTCTACTTGACGTCGACTGTCTCTAATTTAGGATGAACTGGCTGATTCTTCTAGCAACGAGCACTGTCAGAACTTTCACAGTAAACTACTCTACCTGTGAAATTGGCTCAGCATCTCGGTGAAGTTTTCGTGCTTCCTGAACGAACCTATGAGGAAGGAGATGGTTTTCTTTGGAACCTCACAATTTCCTCAAACACACCAATTTGATAAGGGTGTCAGATAGTCGACCAATACCCAAGTATCGGTCGAAATACAACTACCTCTGTCGTGAGCAGATTATACTTTCTGAGGATTCTTCTAATGAACGTCACTCTGTACCCCTGCTGTCGGATATTTAATGAATGAGGCTGCTTCCAGTGACTGTGTTTTAATCGTATAATCGCACAATAACGGAGCATATTGCCTATTCATGAGTAATACATTATATTTGTTTATGCTGAGGGTCGAATGCCAAACCCTGCATCTAGCCTCGATCGTCTGTAGGACTTTCTGCATTTCGCAACAATGTCTACCCGTCGCTTCGTACCATACAAGATACTCAGTAAAATTATTGCCAACCACATTTAATTTTAAAAAGACGGAGGGTAAGCTTGTTTACAAAGCGAATGTACTGTAACAGACCACCTCAAAGTCGTCAACGAAGCCATGGAAGAGCAATGACTATGAATTACAATTTTCATAAGGCGAATATAATTTCGGGGAGATTATGACTCAATATCAATAAAATCTACACTGACAGCCCTTGAGACGTAAGCCACTGATAGATCATAAGCTGTTATGCTGAAGAAAATCTACATCAGTGCCATTTTACTCGATAACAACAGTGTGAAATTCATAACTGAAAGCCAAGTCATTCAAGGAGATTCCAAATCACTGAAACTCCGAGGACGTGCTGAAAAGTAAAGCCTCAGAATTTCTTTATGCTAAATGCCTTAAAGCTTTTTAAATACAACAAGCGTTTTTTAACATTCTACGTATTTATTCTTCATCTCTGTATATTTGTAGCCTTCTATCACTAGAGGGCTTCGGACTGTAGCGTGTAGCATGCCAGATCACACGGGAACGCTGCGAAATCAGCAAGAATCTAAGGCCTTGAATTCACTATGATCGATCATCCTCCATACGATATCAACTTGGTCCCATCATTTGTTTACAAAACTTAAAAGACAACTTCCAGGCGTTCATTTTGATAGCGATGAAGCTTTCCAAGCAGAAGTGAGGTTGTGGCTCCGTCAAGAAAGTCAGAAATTCTACAGTACCAGCAGGAAAAAAACTGGGGAGATATGTGTTCGTCGCCAGAGTGACTATGTTGAGAAATAAATATGTAGGCATGAAGAATTAAGATGTAGAATGTTAACAACGTTTGTTTGCTTTGATAAAGCTTTAAGTATTATCACACTAAAAATTCTGAGGTATTACTTCTCAGCACGCCCTCGCATTATCAACCGTACTACACGAACCATTATGACACTTAAACTGGGGAGATGAATAATGCATACACTATATGATGAAAGATATTTGCACCTTTATGTAACGAAGAATTGAGCATCAGATGTGACTAAAGACGATGCGGGAAGTATTATGTTGTCAATAGAGAAGCAGTAGAGAACGATGTGGGCCAGTCTGGAAAGCTCAGTGACTTCGGAAGTCGACCATTCATTGAATATCACCTGAGTAACAAATCTATCAGTGGCATTTCAACCCTTCCAAAGCTGCCCAAACCGACTGTTGTTGATTTGATTATTAAGTGTAAACGCAAAGGAATAACCACAGCGAAACCAACTCTAGATGGACCTCATGTACTGACTGACAGGAATAGATGTATACACAGCGTGTTCTGGTACGAAATGCATTGTTGCGACATTTATCAACTTCGTTCAAGACATCATGAACTTCTGCTAAATTTCCCCCTCACGTAGCCCACTCTGACAATATGAAACTTGCCCTGTGTATAAAATTGCGAAAAATTCAAAAAGTGGTGGGAAATTAAAAAAATGGCGAATAATCAAGAATAGCCGTTTTTACTAGTGAGTTTTCACTCCATTTCTATGATGTCACTGTGGAATTAAGGTTGTAATACTAAGTATAAATTGGCAGGAAATCCAAGATGGTGAACTGTCCTGCTGGAATTGAAGATGACTGACCTGGGATAATGGCCCAACATGCTTTTTTGCCAGATTTCCTGGTCTTCTCGTGCCCTCGTGTCAGTCTGGCCCTGAATGGGCTGCTATTCACAGACAGAAAAATGATGTTTTTCTCCGTTGCAGATACAAGCCTGTCTATTAAACAATAGAGGATTTTCAGGGCTTATTGGCTATCTAAACACCCTGCATGTAGTAACCGGTCTGGACTTGACTGCTGATCTACTTTCAAATATATTAAATTCGAATTCAGTTTAAATAAATTCAATAAAAATTCAGTTCAATTGAATTCAAATTCAATTAAATTCTGTTCAGTTCAACATCAGGATTACTTTTGAATACATCGTTGGAGCAGACAGTGATAAATGTTATTACTAATAGTTTCTATTAAAATCAGTCTTGATCATAAATTTATTTATTCTAGGAACAGGTTTCGACCACGCCTGTGGTCATCTTCAGACCAAAATGCGGTATGATAGGAGCCTCCTTCTGGTGGTAAATCACTGCAGTGATTTTAATAGTAATTATTTTCAAAATAGGAGCCTACTTTCCCTAAATTTAAAAATGTTGCTTGCCCAACTGACGAAAGTTTAAGCAATTTCCCTCCTGATGTCAACAATTCCTCACTGCTGTTAAATTGGAAACAATTATCCTCCATACATCTGATGTCACACATGAAACAACTGTCACCCTAAATTTGATTGAGGCTTGTGCAAGGCTTAAGACCAGTTGCACTATGCCAGCCGTGATGTGACAAGATATTCCAAAAATTCATTCATCCTAAGTTTAAGCTGGTGAGGAACGGACTTACCTTAAGTTCTAATGACGGATTGCCCTTTAACTATATAGCTCACTAGTGCAGTCCGTATGGTTGCCAAACACTAGTCAGTGTCCTACGTGGTAGGATAGGAATGAGAAAGGGATGTATTTGCGTCTTTATTTACAAAAATAGCACAGCGGGAAGGCGGCGTCTTTTCCATGCTACACAGCGCTGGGCTGGACATCCATGGTCCCCATGTGTAAGGGAAGTTCCTTTCCACTCCTACAAAGTCCCACCGCCGCAGCTCCGCCAGCCGTATCATCCGTGCAGGGTGAGACAGTGCTGCATTGCCTCACATCCCACAGACCACCACTATTACCATCAAACTGCTAAAATACTCCAATACTTGACCACTTCAGAGCACACGAAGCATCACTACAGGGTGGCTACTTTTATCTGCTAGTCGGCGCTACAAATTAGGAATGGGGCATTTGTATGTCTTCTGTGTTATGACCTGATGAAACTACAAACGTTCGGTCATAGCTGTGGCTTCTTTCATCGGTCTGGAACTAAAACATACGATATATAAGTTCACTTTATTACAAGAATGATAAAAAGATTTACTTAACTTTATATACTCCATTGCCACACGAAAAAGCCGAATACTAACGACTCTCTTTGAACAGTAAAAAATCACTTGCTACATACAGTTACAGACTATTCGCTTGAAGTACAACATCTACAAAAGTACAGTTCCATCTGAGTCTTGATCAGAACTGGTGTCCTTAACTGGGTGACGTTGACAGCGTCTCTAGAAGTCACGAACTGGGACAGATTGATTCCGTGCTCAGCTCTATATGCTGAAAAAGAGGGTGTGTTCTTAGGAGTGTTTTCCATTCGCCGCTGCGGATTGTAGTGACATCAATAACGTCTGTGACATTGATACGCATTGTGGACTTTGTCGTGGCAGCACGACTTTTGGATGATGCCACAAGCTGACCAATGTTCTCTACAGTTAATGCACCCCAGTCACAGCTGCCTACACTATTTCGCACTTAGGAACTATCCCACGTCTACTGTGGAGTCTCCTAAACCTCCTCAGCTGTCACGATTGCTGCCTATGCTCCATGTCCCCACTTCCTCCTGTGTTCACCCAACACAGTACAGTCGTAATGTCTGTACTGAGATAGGAGTCAACGCGACCGCACTCACTACACTTAGCGCGCTGGTGAATCTTACGTGATAGTCCGTGTTTTTGACCGTATGGCGATATTCCGGAACTGTGTCGAACACTGACTAGAAGCAGGACAAGCAGAATATACTGATTTTCCAAAATAGGATCCCATTTGATGTACTCCTAACTTTTAATCACCCGTCACCCTGGAGCTCGACCATGGCTTACCGTATCGTCGAACACTCAGACAGAGCTCTGGAGCCAATACCATTGCGCACACTGCACCAGGCAGCACTGTTGTTATTAGCGGTAACAATGTCCCTTAAGGAAAGCAGGTAAATACTTTTCAGTGCGAACTTTCTTCTCTTTTAAGAAGAAGCTGTTCGCTAAGAACTCTACAACTTATTCAACAATTAGTGAGATGTTCCGTATTTTACGCATATGGTGACAGTACGAAACTGCATCAGACAATGTATAGACATAGACACATGTATCTAACGGCACCCAGGGTGCTGAACGAATAGTGAGTGTCCCCGACATTAAGAATAACAAGCTATTTGCTAGGAAGTCTTAATCAACGTCTATATCTACATGACTACTCTGCAGTTCACTTAAAGCGTCCGGCAGAGGATTCAAGGAACCACTTTCACACTTTTTCTCCGCCTTTTCAGTTTTGGAACGACGTGTGGGAAATATATTAACACTTACATCTTTCCATGCGAGCTCTGATTTCTCTTGATTTATTACGACGATCATTTATCCCTAAGTAGGTGATGCTCAACAAAATACACTCCTGGAAATTGAAATAAGAACACCGTGAATTCATTGTCCCAGGAAGGGGAAACTTTATTGACACATTCCTGGGGTCAGATACATCACATGATCACACTGACAGAACCACAGGCACATAGACACAGGCAACAGAGCATGCACAATATCGGCACTAGTACAGTGTATATCCACCTTTCGCAGCAATGCAGGCTGCTATTCTCCCATGGAGACGATCGTAGAGATGCTGGATGTAGTCCTGTGGAACGGCTTGCCATGCCATTTCCACCTGGCGCCTCAGTTGGACCAGCGTTCGTGCTGGACGTGCAGACCGCGTGCGACGACGCTTCATCCAGTCCCAAACATGCTCAATGGGGGACAGATCCGGAGATCTTGCTGGCCAGGGTAGTTGACTTACACCTTCTAGAGCACGTTGGGTGGCACGGGATACATGCGGACGTGCATTGTCCTGTTGGAACAGCAAGTTCCCTTGCCGGTCTAGGAATGGTAGAACGATGGGTTCGATGACGGTTTGGATGTACCGTGCACTATTCAGTGTCCCCTCGACGATCACCAGTGGTGTACGGCCAGTGTAGGAGATCGCTCCCCACACCATGATGCCGGGTGTTGGCCCTGTGTGCCTCGGTCGTATGCAGTCCTGATTGTGGCGCTCACCTGCACGGCGCCAAACACGCATACGACCATCATTGGCACCAAGGCAGAAGCGACTCTCGTCGCTGAAGACGACACGTCTCCATTCGTCCCTCCATTCACGCCTGTCGCGACACCACTGGAGGCGGGCTGCACGATGTTGGGGCGTGAGCGGAAGGCGGCCTAACGGTGTGCGGGACCGTAGCCCAGCTTCATGGAGACGGTTGCGAATGGTCCTCGCCGATACCCCAGGAGCAACAGTGTCCCTAATTTGCTGGGAAGTGGCGGTGCGGTCCCCTACGGCACTGCGTAGGATCCTACGGTCTTGGCGTGCATCCGTGCGTCGCTGCGGTCCGGTCCCAGGTCGACGGGCACGTGCACCTTCCGCCGACCACTGGCGACAACATCGATGTACTGTGGAGACCTCACGCCCCACGTGTTGAGCAATTCGGCGGTACGTCCACCCGGCCTCCCGCATGCCCACTATACGCCCTCGCTCAAAGTCCGTCAACTGCACATACGGTTCACGTCCACGCTGTCGCGGCATGCTACCAGTGTTAAAGACTGCGATGGAGCTCCGTATGCCACGGCAAACTGGCTGACACTGACGGCGGCGGTGCACAAATGCTGCGCAGCTAGCGCCATTCGACGGCCAACACCGCGGTTCCTGGTGTGTCCGCTGTGCCGTGCGTGTGATCATTGCTTGTACAGCCCTCTCGCAGTGTCCGGAGCATGTATGGTGGGTCTGACACACCGGTGTCAATGTGTTCTTTTTTCCATTTCCAGGAGTGTATTTTCGCATTCAGAGGTGAATATTCGACATTGAATTTTCGAGAAAATTCCACCGCAGTGAAAAACGTCATGGTTTTAATGATTGCCACCCCTAATGGTTTATCAGGTCCACGACACTTTCTCGTATTTCGTGACAGTGAAAAACGAGCTGCCTTTCTATGAACCTTTTCTATATCTTCCGTCAGTCCTATCTGGTAAGGATCCCATTCCATACAGCACTCTTCCAGCAGAGGACAAACAGGTTCGATGTAGATCTCTTTAGTGCATTTAGGTGTAGTATTAAGTTTTTTTTACAACGAATATTGTTCCAAGAACACAGAATTTTGCATTGAAATGTGTAAACGTAGGCACTTTTATAGTTTGGTTGATGTGCTCCACAATACATGGTCTCATATGAGACAAAGTAAAGTAGTCTGTTGTCATTCACTCCAAAAAAACCTTTAAAATTAATCGTATTAGCTGTTTATATGCCATTTTTCTTTATGCCACGTGTCATTTGCCACGAAAATTTCCAGCAGATTTGTTTTCTAACACTTTCCTTTACTTAACAAAGTCAAAGAACAACTTCAGTCTAACTGCGAAAGTTTTCATAATCATAATGGTTTGATACGTTTCACACGGTTTCAGACGTCTAGCAGTACTTCATTTCTCAAGTAAGTTATGTTTTTCAGCTCTGTGGAAGACTAAAAAATGATACTATTCACACTATCCGCCTGTTGCAAACATGTCTGTTGTAAGCTGTGATCTTGTCTTTTGTCACAGTTTGCTATCAGCAGTAATTCCAAAAAAAAGCCTGTTATAAATACGCATCTCACTGACCAATTCAATTAAAACTGACTTCTTTGCTGAAATATACATGTACAGGAGAGCAGCGTTTGAGGTTAGGAATTAACACTAAGCTACCGATATTGTGCTAACATCGCGAACAGCACAGAACACTAGCTCACCCCAATGTTTCTCTCTCACAATGACTGTCGAGTACATCGATAGAGAAATGTGTGTATTACACCCTCAAAACAGCCCTTTTCCACAGCCACCCATTCTGCTGGAAGACAGAACTTTGTTAATTATATTGGGCTGCGAATGTCCCCTACCTTAGTATACATAAACGACATGCGTGGACATCAGCCATTTTCAAAGGATTCGTAAATCATTTTTGACATAGGTGCATGTGATTTATTCAACAACATGTGTAGATGAGTCATTTCTATAGTGGTTTCCTCTTGAGATGTCTGACGTTGTGTGTTTACACAAAACTCCCGTACATCAAGGGTGTAGATCTAACATCCATGGCATTCCAGAGGCATTCAGATCAGACTAATTCAGAAGAAGTCTCTGCTGTGAATTTTTTCACATGTGACATTCCAACACAGTAAACCACTTAGACAAGTCAGGTTATTTCTGGTCTACCTCCCTCACACGACTAACCTGCAGGTTCTAAACAGCATGTGTACGTCAAATGACGTTACACTACAAATAATCACACTCATAATTCTAAGTTTGGAACTAAAGAAGCCGATCCAAGACAGCGATCTACGACATCATCGATAATGTCAGAACCCAAGATGGCGATCAAAGACGGCTATTCAGAACCATTATCAGCGATGTCAGAACCAAAGATGGCTTACCTAGGGATATAGGTGCAGTCAAAATAGTTTTTCAAATTTCTGTGGTGGTGCAGTCATCTACTCCCCACCACTCAAAGTCCGTGTTCAGTCTTACAAGCTGATCGTGTGTGCCCTCCTCTTGTGCTCTGTACTCGATAATGAAAGGTTGATCATCATGAAGTGTCATCAGATATTCACCGCCTCCAGACATGGTTTTCTTTATTCCTTAGCAGAAAAGTTTCCAGGTGTAGATGATGCAGTCGCTAATACATTTGAGCAACAGGAGAAATCAAGCCAGCACAGAGACAAGCTCCTTGATGAAAAACATTGGTGTGGAAATCAATTTAGTATGCAGAGCTGTTTCTAGAAGTTGCGTTTCCACAATATCCATCATCGACACCACTAAGTTGTCATGCAGACGACCTCTATGATCCAGGGTCGCATACATCGGAGCAGGACATAGAATTGTTTCCAGAATGAGCCTGCATCGTTCATTAAGCCTCAGTTAAATCGTTTCAGAACGTCAGTTGACTGTCAATGAATCAAAGCATAATACTGTCAGTTTAGCACCTGATATACACATCAAAGCTATAGTAGAAATAGAGATTGTGAAGTGGGACATAAAGCTACACTTCAGTGATGTAGAGTAGGATCAACTGTCCAGAAAGCTAAAATACAACGAAGATTGCATGACGCCAGAGTACAATCAATTCCATTGAGACATTAATATCTTCAGCAGCTACAGCTCATCCATCATCGATATGTCTGGGGGTGATACGATGAAGTTAAAATGTCAACACCCATCACAATGTGCGTATTTAAAGGGTGCAAGGGTCACGAACTTGCATAGCTCGCATGCCTTGCATGGCGCAATATGGATTGAACTGGTGAGGCTGTATATGGCAAAGGTATGTTAAATGTACTTCGATGGGTGTGTCAAGTATGTACTCGAACATAAAGTGCATGAAGAGGAATTAAACGTGTGCATATGTGTGTGTACATGCGCTATCCGTATATCTACTAGTGGTATTCGTATAAATAGAAATTCCATACAAGCAGCGTTTACGGATGTCATTCCTATGTCTGTTACCTCTCCACTTGGTTTGCTTGAAATACATGTAGAATTTAAAGTATATAAAAGACAGTTATGTGGAAAATATGGCAGGGTGATGTAGAGTTGATGTCGAGGAAAGAGAATGACAATATTTTTTCAATAAAAGTATTTACTTTTTTGGAGTTCAAAATATACATATTGTATATTAACAACGTAAAAAAAGTTGTATCAAAATGCAATTCAAAAATAAGTAGCCTGCTTTACGAGTTGTTATATGTTTTATCCCATTGTACATATATCCTCATGAGACATAACAGTTCAGAAGTTGAAGGGAGAGTCTTAGTAGTTCATACATTTGCAGTGTCACAGACTTTACAGTTTAGTTGTTTCTATGAGGCCTATTCAGAAAGTAAGGTCCAATCGGTCGCAAAATGGAAACCACTGTGAAAATCAAAAATGTTTGATCTGCAACAGTTAGCTACGCCTTCCAGCTACTTCTCTTCATAGTCTCCGCCCCGATTTAGTCATTTGTCGTAGCGTTGTACCAACTTTCCAACAGCCTCGTCATAGGCAAGCTGCCTGTGCTTCCTGCCAATACTCTGCGCTGGTCTACAGATTGTTGTCTGTGCCAGAACGTTGTCTTCACAGCTAGCGGTTGATGTGGGCAGAGATGAAACTGAGGTAGAGTCAGTAACGGGCTCCATTGTGGTTGATCAAGCACTTCCCACCGGAAACGATGCAGGAACATCTTCATAGCCCCTTCAGAGTGCGGGCCAGAAGTGTCATGCACAAGGAAACGAGTGACAGTTATGTTATGTGGCTGCATGACATTAGGCGAAATCTCACACCAGGCCCTCATACTTGGCAGGAGACACTGTTGTTCTAAGCATCTTTACGTGCTCACTGTGAGCTCAGAACTGAAACAAGCGACGTGACGCGATCGACGGGCATACTAAAGACACTGCCCACATATTTGTGCAAAGCTTCATCGGATTTTCACTGTGGTTTCAATTTCGCACACAATCGAACCTTACCTTCCGAATAGCCATCGTACACTGAAGAGCCTTAACACATTTATAAATGTTACCGAGATCTGACAACATATAAATAACTGCAGCATATGCGAAAAGACTTAGGTTAGTGCTACTATTGTCCGCAAAGTCATTAATACACTACATGAGCCGGGCAGGATGGCCGAGCGGTTCTAGGCGCTACAGTCTGGAACCGTGCGACCGCTACGGTCACAAGTTCGAGTCCTGCCTTGGGCATGGATGTGTGTGATGTCCTCAGGTTAGTTAGGTTTAAGTAGTTCTAAGTTTTAGGGGACTGATGACCTCAGAAGTTAAGTCTCATAGTGCTCAGAGCCATTTGAACCATACCATATGAACAGCAAGGGTCCCAACACACTTACCTGGGGCGCACCCGAGGCTGTTTCAACATCTGTCGATGGTTCTGCATCCGAAGTAGCTTTCTGCGTCCTCATTACCAAAAAATTCTCCCTCCAGTTCGATATTCAATACGATCCCATTTTTGGTAATAAGTGTATATGTGGTTCTGAGTGAAATACTGTTCGGAAGCTGAGAAATACTGTATGTGCCTGACTCCCTTGATCCATAGCTTTCAGTACCCTATGTGATAAAAGTATGAGTTTGACATGATAAATGTTCGTTCTGTTGGAGGTACCTCATTATGTTTGAGTACAGGATTTTTTCTAAGATTCTATAATAAGTGGATGTCAAGGATACTGGACGGTAGTTTTGTGGATCACTTCCACTACCCTTCTTGTAGACGGGTATGACCTGTGCTTTCTTTCAACTACTGACTGCTGGGCATGGTTTCTTGTTCGAGGGATCTACTGTAGATTATAGTGTAAATAGAGTCTAACTCAGCCTTATATTCAATATGGAATCTGACAGGATTCATCGGGTCCTGGAGCTTTATTCAATATTAACGAGTAGAGCTATTTCCCTCTGACACTAATGTCTATTTCAAACGTCTTTTCAGTGGTATGAAAATAAAACAGGGGCAATATTTCTGGCTTTTCCTTTGTAAACATTGAGTTAAGCATTCCCGCTTTCGCGTTGCTACCGTCTATTTCGGTTCCTGTCTCACGTGTGATTGACTGAACACTAACTGTGGTGCCACTAACAGCCTTACATATGACCGCGTTTCTTTGGGTTTTGCGAGTTATCGTTTGACAATATTCTGCTGCGACAGTCAGTGAAGGTGTGAAGCAGCACTCTGTTGAGAAACGAACCAATTTGACCCAAGATCTCTCTGTCTATAACCTAATGCTTTGATGTACACCTATTATGCAGCAGTCCACGTTTCTTTAGATTTGTCACATTGAATGTGTCCCATGGAGGGTCCCTCCTACTATGAACTGATCTACTGGGTGCATCTCTATTCTGTGCATCGTCAGTTATTCTTTTAAACTACAGCTATAGTTCCCCTACACGCTCCTGTCCTGAGCTAAAAGTGTCAAGTTCCTCGTTAAGATTTCGTTATCAAGTTTACTGAACATACAACTCAGTCTGCTTGTTTGTTGTACTTTCGTAATCATTGCTACTACAACTGCTTCATGTTCACTGGTATCATTTGCTATGTGGACTTCCTCAAAGAGGTCAGGTCTGTTTGCTGCGACTGGACCTGATATATTCTCATCATAAGTAGGGTTCCGAACTATCTGTTCTAAGTAGGCTAAACTACTGGCCATTAAAATTTCTACACCAAGAAGAAATGAAATTATAAACGGGTATTCATTGGACAAATATTTTATACTAGAACTGATATGTGATTACATTTTCACGCAATTTGGGTGCATAGATCCTGAGAAACCAGCACTCGTAACAACCACCTCTGGCCGTAATAACGGCCTTGACACTCCTGGGCATTGTGTCAAATAGAGCTTGGATGGCGTGTACAGGTACAGCTGCCCATGCTCCTTCAACACCATACCACAGTTCATCAAGAGTAGTGATTGGCGTATTGTGACTTGCCAGTTACTCGGCCACCATTGACTAGACGTTTTCAATTGGTGAGAGGTCTGGAGAATGTGCTGGCCAGGGCAGCAGTCGAACATTTTCTGTATCCAGAAAGGCCCGTACAGGACCTGCAACATGCGGTCGTGCATTATCCTGCTGAAATGTAGGGTTTCGCAGGGATCGAATGAAGGGTAGAGCTACGGGTCGTAACACATCTGAAATGTAACGTCCACTGTTCAAAGTGCCGTCAATGCGAACAAGAGGTGACCGAGACGTGTAACCAATGGCACCCCATACCATCACGCTGGGTGATACGCCAGTATGGCGATGATTAATACACGTTTCCAATGTGCGTTCACTGCGATGTCGCCAAACACAGATGCGACCATCATGATGCTGTAAACAGAACCTAGATTCATCCGAAAAAATGACGTTTTGCCATTCATGCATCCAGGTTCGTCGTTGAGAACACCGTCGCAGGCGCTCCTTTCTGTGATGCAGCGTCAAGGGTAACGGCAGCCATGGTCTCCGAGCTGATAGTCGATGCTGCTGCAAATGTCTTCGAACGGTTCGTGAAGTTGGTTCTTGCAAGCGCCCCCATCTGTTGACTCAGGGATCGAAACGTGGCTGCACGATTCGTTACAGACATGCGGACAAGATGCCTGTCATCTCGACTGCTAGTGATACGAGGCCGTTGGGGTCCAGTACGGCGTTCCGTATTACCGTCCTGAACGCACCGATTCCATATTCTGCTAACAGTCATTGGATCTCGACCAACGCGAGCAGCAATCTCGCGATACGATAAACCGCAATCGCGATAGGCTACAATCCGACCTTTATCAAAGTCGGAAACGTGATGGTACGCATTTCTCCTCCTTACACGAGGCATCACAACAGCGTTTCACCAGGCAATGCCGGTCAACTGCTGTTTGTGTGTGAGAAATCGGTTGGAAACTTTCCTCATTTCAGCATGTTTTAGGTGTCGCCACCGGCGCCAACCTGATGTGAATGCTCTGGAAAGCTAATCATTTGCATATCACAGCATCTTCTTCCCGTCGGTTAAATTTCACGTCTGTAGCACGTCATCTTCGTGGTGTAGCAATTTTAATGGCCGGTAGTGTAGTTTTCAGAAAAGGCATTTGGCAATGTCTCGCACTATTTCTTATCACGTCCACTATTTGCAAAACCGTAATCACCCCATCTGATTGTGTGTGACTAAAGTCTCCTCCGCTAATTACAGGACGATGGAGGAACTAACGTACTAGGGAACTGAAGGTTTCTTGCTACATCAGGAGGTGATTCTAGTGGTCGATAGAAGAATCCAATTATAACTTTATGTCCACCTCTGATACTGAGCTATGGCAAACAGTCTTCCATGGAGCTTAAATTTTTATATCGGAAGATATGAGTTCCATCTCTATTGCAGCAAATACACCACCTCCATTTCCTAGTAGACTATTCTTTCAATACATATTTAAATTTTCCCAAAAACTCTCACTGCTTCCAAGTTCAGGTTTTAAGCAGGTTGCTGTACTTAGTATTATGTGACTCTTTGTTGCTAATGCTTCGGTAGTTAGCCACTGTAATACTTTTGACTTTGGGGCATTTCTTTGTATCTTACACTGATAATTCCGCGTCCCTTACGTCTATCATATTATGTACTCGACGGAGAGTCGTCTGATTTAAAAGAAAGAAAAAAAACTTTTTGTACTCACCACGTACTGTCATCTACCTGGGTAGCAACCTGTGATGTGTAGTGCACACCTGACCCACATAGTGGGATACTACAGTTCTCAACCATACAGCGCAAGTGTAGGAAGTCACAGCCTAGTTTGTCACTGTAACTTCACAGTCTCTGGTTCAAGCCTTCCATTCGAATCAGAACAGGGGGGCCATTAATTGTTCTGAGATCAATGTTGCAGAGAATGAGCTTTGTCGAAACTCTGGGAGCAAGGCTGGTATAAAGAATGGTTCAAATGGCTCTGAGCACTATGGGACTTAATTTCTGAGGTCATCAGTCCCCTAGAACGTAGAACTACTTAAACATAAGTAACCTAAGGACATCACACACTTCCATGCCCGAGGCAGGATTCGAACCTGCGACCGTAGCGGAAGGCTGGTATTACCACATTTTTTGTCAGTTTTTTCCTTCCGTTGCCTTGCAGTCACTTCCCCATTATCCACCGTGCATTTGAACTGCTGGCGATTGATAGACCCTCTCCTTTTGTGTTTGTCTTCCCTTGACATGGGACAGCACGATTCGCAACAGCTGATGAGACGTTCACTGGCTGACTTCGTCTTCGGTGGAAGACAACACATCGAATTTGTTAGTTAAGGGGATGGAAGTAACAATCTGTATTCTCCCAAGTCTCTGTCTGCCCTATATAGGATGCGTAGACCCCCTATCAACACGGCACTCACAGTGAAGTGGACGAGTAGTGGCAGATCCTGTAGTTTCTGCAGATGAGACAGTATGCGCAGGAGAGGGTAGTTCAAATGGTTCAAATGGCTCTGAGCACTATGCGATTTAACTTCTGAGGTCATCAGTCGTCTAGAACTTAGAACTAATTAAACCTAACTAAACGAAGGACAGCACACACAACCATGCCCGAGGCTGGATGCGAACCTGCGACCGTAGCGGTCGCTCGGTTCCAGACTGTAGCGCCTCGAACCGCACGGCCACTCCGGCCGGCGAGAGGGTAGTATTTCATGCACCTTTGGTAACTCTGGTATATGGCTCTCTGTAGCCTTCTAAACACACCCAGTCGCAAGAGGTTCCAATCGCTTGACGGTAGTCAGGGCGATTTCCACTACCTGCTTCAACTAACACCTTCCATACCCAGGAACCCAGGAACAGCATACTCAGATAGGGTATATTGTGCCTGAAGTATTATTTTAGAGAACAGTAAATAAAGAACTTTAAAATAAGCTTGCTGATTATCTTTTAATTTGTGCGTCAGTAGCCTTTTAGAATTGAAACGATTAACAGTCAAAATGAGCTATATATTATGACTACAGAATAGCTTGCCACGAAAAATACTGTTTCTTGGAAACATTTATGAGATTGTGGTTACTAACAACTCCGACAATGGCCTTAATTTACGACAAATGCAAGACAATGTACAATCCTGTTAAAAGAGAAAACTAATGTGACATGGTAATTTAGTTATTAAGAATAACTGTAAATCGTAAACGATTTACTACGAAATAATTTCTGCACAGCACTTGAAACGTACGAAACATCTCGAAAATATATGTTTTTAAGCTGAGAAATATACGTATTTTCAACACATAATGAAATGAAGGGAAATTTTGAACCAGGATATTGTGGTCAACAGATTCTAAAAAGCTGCAGTTAAATTTACGATTGACACAGAACGAGTTTTCCGTGGCGTCGCAATGTTTGAATAAAAGCACAGATACTGATAACAACTGTTGCTACATCACGAAAACGTCTTTAATGGCTCTCACTATAAGAAAATATGCAATGCACCACAACATACGCACGACTTTTGATACAATCAACGAGAAAATTGCGTTTCAAATATACGCAAGGTTTTGGATCCAAATTTTTGAAGCGAATTTTTCAAGCAAGTGTTTTTATACGGACATAAAAGGAATATCGAGGGTTGGATTGTATACGTCAATATAAGTAGCTATAAGTGCCAACTGCACGGATTTTTCCCATAGCTGGTTTCGTGTCACCTTTTACTAAAGAATGCCAAAAAGGAGCCCTACGACATAAAATATGGAGTACAACAATATACCTCTTCCACTTGAGGTGTCTTATGTATTTGGATGTGGTCTGCTTATTGAGCTTAAAAATGTACTAATGCAGAAGGATATGGGCACGTCTTACAGCACTGTACACTACGTATAGTAGAGGAAAAGTTCGTGGACGATTATTGTTTGTATCAGCATCACAATGCATCCTGTCATAAAGCAGCATCTGTGAGCCAGTGGTTTGTGAACAGTAACATTTCTGAAATGGAGTGGCCTGTCCCGCGCCACGATCTGAAACCAACGAATCACGTTTGGGATGAGGTAGAGTGTCGTCTGCGCTCCAGGTGCCGGAGTCCAACATCGCTTTCCTGTCTGGTTTCGGCTGTTGAGGAAGAATGGCCTGATATTCCTCCACAGACATTCAGACAACTCGACAAAAGTGTCCCCAGAAGAGATAAAGACGTCAGAAAGGCGAATGGTGGATACACTTCTGATTAATATCCACTAAATGGTGTCTGGATTCCGTTTGACCATCTAGTGTACTGCAGGCAGCTATGAGTACGAACTACAACTGGCCCTGGGACTAATAGATATCCAGAAAGATACTGACTCGATTTCAGCGAAGTCTAAAGTGACAACCATTGAGATGAAAGGCACTTATTCTACAATTGCTGCTGAACTTAAGAATATGTACGTCTGCAATTAGACTTTATAATGGTAGTGAAAAATTCAGAACCCAAAACTAAATTATACTAGGAGATTCCAAATTCCCTCACGACGTTTTAAGGTCCTCAAATAGGGTAGATAATAATAACTACATATTACTAGAACACATATGATCTACGTTCCTTATTTCGCCCAGCCGAAGTTCAGTATAGCAGAGACATTCCAAGTATTGCAAAAATAACTGTCCCGACTTACTAAAAACAAAATATAATAGGTAAAAATTGAAGTGCCCAATGAACTTTCGACACAAATAGTTGAAATACGATAAGACACAGAATAAAGTTCACACGATTCACAGACCGATGAAGCAAGGGGACTTCCATCCATTATATAGCATTTGTGACAATTTTTTAGAACGACGCTTTCGCGGAGATGGAACATGTTGGCATTTCAGCGGAACTCACAAATCTTCAGGCAGTTTCTTGCATTCACATTCGCCGGCTTCTCCAACTCGCAGCCAGTTTGTCACATTACAGCCTGACGTAGACTTCAGGCAAAGCTGCAAATCAATCCTTCATATCAGCCGCGATGTTCGCTTTCACATTCATTGGCTTGGTCACACAACCAGACTGTCTCATTGGAACTTAACCTAGACCTCGTCAGAATAAAGGCTAACAGGCCTGAAACTTGTAAAGACAAAATAAGTTACCGCAAAAAAATGACAGGGCGTAGTTTTTTCAATCTTTCAAGATATACTGAACCCAATTCTGTGTAACACGTGTTGTAGATTACAGCTCGTTGCGCTACACTGTTAGACAGGAAACGAAATCTTCGCGTGCCTGCATGGTAGCAGCGAAAAGCCGCTTATTCCAACAAGAGCAGAAATGGCAGTCCGCTCAAGTTTTCCAGCCTTCCTTCAGCTCGCGGCACATACCTCGTGCTTTCCAACGTCAATGTCGAGCGTAACAAGTTCTACACGCTGCAGAACGCTCAGAAACGATGCGACTTGTGCATGCCGTACTCAGTGCCTCAACGTGGCACATGCACCGAGTGGGATGGCGCAGTGGTTAGCACAACTAGGGTGCAGGAGGAAGACTATTCAAATTCGCGTCCAGCCATCCTGATTTAGGTTTTCCGCGATTTCTCTAAATCGCCACTGGGAGATGCCGGGATTGTTCCTTTGAAATGTGGCACTGCCCATTCCTTTTCCCCATCCTCCCCTAATCCGAGCTTGTGCTCCGTCTCTAATTACCTCGTTGTCGATGGGACCTTAAATGCTAATCTCCTCCTCCCCCACCTCTGTGGCACATACAACCCCAACGCGCTCCGGCGGCGGCAGTTATCGCCTGTACCTGGATCGCTAATCACACTGTTTACGAAATGGACGGGCGTAAAATTACTACGTTGGATCTATAAAACGCACGTTTCCTACTTTGTTGCCAGCCGCGGTGGCCGTGCGGTTCTAGGCGCTTCAGTCCGGAACCGCGTGACTGCTACGGTCGTAGGTTCGAATCCTGCCTTGGGCATGGATGTGTGTGATGTGCTTAGGTTAGTTAGGTTTAAGTAGCTCTAAGTTCTAGGGGACTGATGACCATTGTCGTTAAGTCCCATAGTGCTCAGAGCCATTTGAACCATTTGAACCTACTTTGTTCACATACTAACCATGTTGTTCTGTCTCTAGTACACATAAATACATATTTCAGTGTCCACGAACATGTTATATGTATTGAAAGGAAAGTAACTATCCAATCAATAACATTGGCTTATAAAAGTTCCGATACAAATTTACAACAGTTCTATACATAAGATAAAAACTGGTTCATCATTTCCTCTTTTTTAGTGAAACCCTAAGGTCATTCTTACTTGAGCACTGTTCCTATTCAGTTGCAGAATCTATACAACATGTGAAATACAAAAGTTAAAAAAAGAAACTGCGATGTATCTTACTGTAAGTAGTGCAAGCTTTCGTGTAGATCAAGCCAATCAAACGAACTCACCCCTCAGAAAGAGCACACTCATATTTACATGATATCTAATATTGTAGAAAATACTTTTATTAAACTAATAACGAAGTATCAGAACCTATTTGAATACGCGAAGGCCAGTAAAAAGCATTTTGGACCCAGGGAGATGCGAACCAGCAACAAAGCATTACTACCTTAGAATTCTGCAACATTGCCGATTACACTATTCTATATATATAAAGTCGGCAATGTCACAGAGTTGCAGAATTGTAAAGTAGTAGTGATTTGTTATATATATATATATATATAAGTATCCACACATTTGGCTGAAAATGACTCAAAAGTTCGTAGTGACCACCATCGGTAATGCAGGAATTCAGTATGGTGTCGGCTCATCCTTAGCCTTGATGACAGTTTCCACTCTCGCAGCCATACGTTCAATCAGGTGTTGGGAAGGCTTCTTGGGGAATGGCAGCCCATTCTTCACAGACTGCTACACTGAGGAGAGGTATCGATGTCGGTCGGTGAGGCCTGGCGCAAAGTTGGCGTTTCAAAACATACCATAGTTGTTCTGTACCATTCAGATAAGGACTCTGTGCAGGTCAGTCCATTACAGGTATGTTATTGTCGTGCAACCACTCCGCCATAGGACGTGCATTATGAACAGGTGCTCGATCGTGCCGAAAGTTGCAGTCGCCATCCCCGAATTGCTCTTCAACAGTAGGAAGCAAGAAGACGCTTAAAACATCAATGTAGGCTTGTGCTGTGATGGTGCCACGCAAAACAACAAGGTGTGCAAGCCCCCTCCATGAAAAACACGACCACGCCATAACACCACCGCCTCCGAATTTTACTGTTGGCACTACACACGCTGGCAGATGACGTTCACCGGGCATTCCCTGCCATTGGATCGCCACATTGTGTACCGTGATTCGTCACTCCACACAACGTTTTCCCACTCTTCAGTCGTCCAATGTATACGCTCCTTACACCAAGCGAGGCGTCGTTTGGCATTTACCGGCGTGACGTGTAGCTTATGAGCAGTCGTCGCTCGACCATGAAATCCAAGTTTTCTCACCTCCCGCCTAACTGTCATAGTACTTGCAGTGGATCCTGATGGAGTTTGGAATTCCTGTGTGACGGTCTGGATAGATATCTGCCTATTACACATTACGACCCTCTTCAAATGTCGGTGGTCTCGGTAAGTCAACAGACGAGGTCGGGCTGTACGCTTTTGTGCTGTATGTGTCCCCTCACGTTTCCACTTCACTACCACACTGGAAACAGAGGACCTATTGGATGTTTAGGAGTGTGGAAATCTTGTGTACAGACGTATGATACAAATGACACCCAATCACTTGACCACTTTCGAAGTCCGTGAGTTACGCGGAGCGCCCCATCCTGCTTTCTCAAGATATCTAATGACTACTGAGGTCGCTGATATGGAGTACCTTGCAGTAGGTGGCAGCGGAGTGCACCTAATACGAAAAACGTATCTTTTTGGGGGTGTCCGGGTAATATATATACCTTCCTGGCTCCAAAGGGGAGAGGTGGGGGTGAAGTGGGCAGGGATCGCAACCCTCGGCCTGGCCACTGGCCACCATGTCCCGTTCCCACCTTCCAGAAACCAAGGAAACTTTAGGTAACGTGGAGCAGAGGTACAATGGACATCAATGGTTTATTTGCTTTCCTTTTCGTTCCTTTTTTTGTATTTTTATTTATTTATTTATTTTTGCCATACCAGGAAACGGGCGTCACGCGAGGAGGAGAGCAAAGCGAGACGTCAGAATAATTGAGGCCATCAATCTATAGTTATTCCGAGAAGATCATTCCTATGACCAGTGAATATATCTGTTCCTCATGTGGAAGGGGCAGGGATCAGATCTCCATGACAGGAACACCCCAACTTTAGGGCGTTATAAGTAAGACACTGCAAAGGAAGTTGGAGAAAAACTGTCCGTAATTTCGATTGCGGATAACTGTACAATGGCGTTCATCAAGCAACTGCCAAAAGTCAAGGATACTTTTCTCGCCATCAGCAAACGAGTAGAGTTCTGTGTGTCCAAAAATCCACTTCCCAGAGTTCGTCTTCACTTGCGTGAAGTATTCCGCGTCCGGGAAGAGAAGCAGTTGAGTAAGTATCTGTTGAGGAGTCGTACAGGTAATTAGAGACATCATCTGTCATACCAAGCACCAGACACCTCTTGCCTATCTGCACACAAGGCATTGCTCATCTGTGTCCAAAACGTCACAGGCGACGCGCAACGGTATGTCTGCGAGGTGAATCCCTTGGAAGCGTGACCGGCATAATTGCTTCTCATTTACAGTAAGGTACCACGCAGACTGGACGTCAGTGCCAAGTTAAGGAGCGCACACCGATTGCCAAACGGCACGCCTGTCGACGTGGGAATGCTTCCACGCAACCACATTCGGTGACCTATGCTGCTGAAAAAAGCCTTAGACGGCCTTCGTGGATGTCAAGAGCACAGGCTATATCGTGGTACAGACGTAGCTCAGCTCCAGGAAAAAGTGGCGTAAGTAAAAGAAGGGCGGCGGGAAGTCTGAAAGTGGCATAGGTGCTGAGAGAGAGTGTAGCGCAAGAGCCTCCAGTAATAGGCTGATAAGGCACGTAGGACAAAGGTGGCACGACGCCATGTGAGAGCCAATGAAAAGGACTACCGCTCTGTCAGGCATATGATACAGATCCATACCGCCCCTGCACCGTGGGAGTGGGAGGGTGAGGGTGTCGTACCTTATGTTGAACAACAAGCCGTGGCAAACAATGAACCCAATGTCCCCAGCATGCAGCGGACCATGGATGGCGAAATAGGAAGTGTCTATGCCACGTGGGGGATACGTGACGCCAAATATGCATTCACATATTGTGTCCGTTGCAGAAGTCGGAGTGTCCGTAAACGGCGATATAAGAGCCCAGCTCGTAGTTGGGAAAGTAGGCCCGCTCGTTTTGCGGACGTTAATGCAACTACCAGAAGCTTCGCTGTAGGTGGTAACCCATGCCAGTTACTTCCTAACATCAGCACCGCTACCAAGAACGATGACGAGATCGTCTGCATAAGCAGTGTAGCTGAATGAATGGTCACCAAGAGACGTCCCAGAGAGACATTGACAGAAGCCGCAGAGCAACGGTTCCATGGCGAAAGCATACGCCAGTGCAGAGAGCGGGCAGCCTTGACGCACTAATCGACGTATTTTAATGGGAGGAGCGAGACGGCCATTGTAGATTGCATAGCTCCATGAAGAAGACACATTACGACGTCGACGGTAGTATCAGGGTGTCCCCTACTGCGGAGCATTCCTTCCAGGTAGTTGTGATTGACGTGATCGAACGCCTGGCTGAAGAGCTGCCAAAAGTTGTAAGTAGGCTGTTTAGGTTTTCTTATTGGTAACGCCACGTAGCGCTCTGTATGAAAATCACTGGCTGTGCTGTGTGCAGTCTGTGGCTAGTTTACATTGTTGTCTGCCTTTGTAGTGTTGGGCAGCTGGATGTTAACAGCGCGTAACGTTGCGCAGTTGGAGGTGAGCCGCCAGCAGTGGTGGATGTGGGGAGTCAGATGGCGGAGTTTTGAGAGCGGATGATCTGGACAGAGACAGTAAATTTGTAAGACTGGATGTCATGAACTAATATATTTTTCTTGACAAAGCACAAACGATGTTTGTATTTACAAATGAAATTTTGTATAAGTGTGTAAACGAGTAAGAAATATCATCCGGTATGTAAACTAGCATAGCTTTCGGGTTCTGCTTTCAGTTTACATCGACACAAATACTGTAAAAGGTGATTTGAGTTTAAAAAGAGCTTTGTACACTGTTATGTTTCATCATTCGAAGTTCGTATCCAAAAGAAACACTTAAGTTAACGAGACCAAATCAGTTGTATTGCTGGGGCAAAAACGCATTAACAACAAAACGAAAACACCTGAAAAAGCTATTCTGACGTTGTGTTATGCATGTAAACATTGTAACACTCATCATCTGAAATTATTTCGCAGACATGACGTTAAATATGAAGAACACGCAATTCTAACAAGAGCTCTGTCACTGTTTTGACCAATCAAACATGGCGGCCCACCGGCTTCAAACATTCAAACAGACGTACAGCAGACGGCCATAATGCCATCTCCCCTCCTTATACCTCCATGGGGGAAACTACTTACCGAGCCTTCCGTTTAAGCCTCGCAGCCAAAAGCCGGGTAAAGATCTACGTGTCGCAGTTGAGTAACATCAAGGAGCGGTAATCGGGTATCAGTGGCATGCCCCGAGGCTTGTAGATGGGAATGAGGAACCCATCGAGGAACCGTCTGGAATCGGCACGAAAGGTTACGTAAGGCCCTGACAAATTTCCGTCCACACTGTTGACAGAAGCGGACGAAATGTCCGATAAAACTCCAGCGGGAAGCCATGTGGGAGGGCGACCAGTTCATAGAACCCCTTGGATAGCACAATGGACTTCGTCCTCTGTAACGTTAGCAAGCCAATCCATTGTCGCATCTTCGGGAACCGAGCCAAAGGATAGTCTGGAGATTCCCGTAATATTGGCAGGGTGGTGATATGACGTTGTTCATAGTACTGCGTAATATAATGTGCATGGAGGGGAGACCCTATGTCCCGTTGGGTACCGAAACGCCGCCCATCATCGGTCGTAAGAACACTAATCGGAGTTCTCCGACGGTGGCGTCGTTCCGCTGTGACATGATACATAGATGGACGCTCCTGCACTAACCATTACTGTGTGCGCGCCCCGACCATAGCTACTTCATGGTGACGGCGAGAGAGGGATGTGAGCTGCGCCTTGACGTGATTCACCATCTCCTGGCGCTCTGGCGAATAAGGCATCATAGTACATTCCTAGAGAATGGTGAAATAGAATTCCTGAATTCGTTGTCGCCATGGCACAACCTCCCTTCCGTAACCAATCAAGGCCTTACGGAGGGCAGGCTTTGCACAGAGCGCCTAGAAAGACAGGGCAAACCGAGCGGCATTTCAGCGTCGACGACAAGATATTTACATGGTCTCTATGACCTACTGGCAGTCGGGTGAAGTAAGTTGGATCGTGTTCATTTTCCTTGATCCATAGCCGCGGCGCATCCTTTGGCGACGGAGACTGATGGCACATGGTCAGGGAACGCAACGGGCAAGGCTTCAGCAGCCTTCACCCCAATGACTATATCGCGGGAGATGTAAACACGATAGAAGTGGCTCGAAGAATGGCTAATGTAATACGTACGCCCCGGACGATCGCCATGAACATGCTCCCAAGAATGCACAAAGCTGAGGTGCTGGAGAGTTGTCGCTAGCGCCCTGAACAGAGGGTGACGTGGTAGTTAGTCTTTGGGTGACTGGGTCCAGTTGAAATCGTCTCCCATGATCAATGCATCCTACCGCCCCAGGAAAGGAGGCGTCACTGTCTCGGAAAAGAAGGTGGGACGTTCATGGCGGCGACCCGAACCAGACGGGAGCATAAACATTGACGATCCTGACGCCACTAAATCTGAAAGCTACACCTCTGGCACCAGGGAGATAGGCAACTGGATCAGCGAGGATACCATGACGTAAGACGATCGGCACACCACTAACAGTAGGGGAAGCACGAGAGACATGTGCTGTGAAACCATGGGGAGTACAGAAAGTTGCAATGTGCACCTCCTCAAGGCGAGCAACGTCAAAGTCTGGAGCATTCAGCATGTGATGGAGTAAAGCCAGTGCGTGGCGTACGCGAGTGGTGCTGTCATTGAGCGTGGCTATGCGACAAGTCTGGAAAGGTGGCATCGCTAATTACTGCGACCATGCGTGTTTTACGACCATACTCTGCATTACACCATATCCTGAAAGCTTCATTCGTAGTTGTATTAATAGCTAACATTTAATTATAACAAACTGTTGTAGGAAAAAAGCGTTTTTGATGGATCCTCAGTTTGGTATTGGTTCCAAAATGGCTCTGAGCACTATGGGACTTAACTTCTGAGGTCATCAGTCCCCTAGAACTTAGAACTACTTAAACCTAACTAACCTAAGGACATCACACACGTCCATGCCCGACGCAGGATTCAAACCTGCGACCGTAGCGAGTGTCCTATTGCCTTGAAACCGTATACTTTCATAATATGAAAGTTACAATAATTCTTTCAGCACCAAAATCACGTTTGCCGTCATTTTAGTACAACAAATAATACAATCAACGACGGACTTTCGAGAGAGACCGCAATTTACTGGGACTTAGAAAGGGCGTATATACACATGGGCTTCAACTGCAAGCCAATTTGGCGTCCGCGACTGTGTACAGAAGAGAGGTGGCCGGGATGTAATGTACACTCCTGGAAATTGAAATAAGAACACCGTGAATTCATTGTCCCAGGAAGGGGAAACTTTATTGACACATTCCTGGGGTCAGATACATCACATGATCACACTGACAGAACCACAGGCACATAGACACAGGCAACAGAGCATGCGCAATGTCGGCACTAGTACAGTGTATATCCACCTTTCGCAGCAATGCAGGCTGCTATTCTCCCATGGAGACGATCGTAGAGATGGTGGATGTAGTCCTGTGGAACGGCTTGCCATGCCATTTCCACCTGGCGCCTCAGTTGGACCAGCGTTCGTGCTGGACGTGCAGACCGCGTGAGACGACGCTTCATCCAGTCCCAAACATGCTCAGTGGGGGACAGATCCGGAGATCTTGCTGGCCAGGGTAGTTGACTTACACCTTCTAGAGCACGTTGGGTGGCACGGGATACATGCGGACGTGCATTGTCCTGTTGGAACAGCAAGTTCCCTTGCCGGTCTAGGAATGGTAGAACGATGGGTTAGATGACGGTTTGGATGTACCGTGCACTATTCAGTGTCCCCTCGACGATCACCAGTGGTGTACGGCCAGTGTAGGAGATCGCTCCCCACACCATGATGCCGGGTGTTGGCCCTGTGTGCCTCGGTCGTATGCAGTCCTGATTGTGGCGCTCACCTGCACGGCGCCAAACACGCATACGACCATCATTGGCACCAAGGCAGGAGCGACTCTCATCGCTGAAGACGACACGTCTCCATTCGTCCCTCCATTCACGCCTGTCGCGACACCACTGGAGGCGGGCTGCACGATGTTGGGACGTGAGCGGAAGACGGCCTAACGGTGTGCGGGACCGTAGCCCAGCTTCATGGAGACGGTTGCGAATAGTCTTCGCCGATACCCCAGGAGCAACAGTGTCCCTAATTTGCTGGGAAGTGGCGGTGCGGTCCCCTACGGCACTGCGTAGGATCCTACGGTCTTGGCGTGCATCCGTGCGTCGCTGCGGTCCGGTCCCAGGTCGAAGGGCACGTGCACCTTCCGCCGACCACTGGCGACAACATCGATGTACTGTGGAGACCTCACGCCCCACGTGTTGAGCAATTCGGCGGTACGTCCACCCGGCCTCCCGCATGCCCACTATACGCCCTCGCTCAAAGTCCGTCAACTGCACATACGGTTCACGTCCACGCTGTCGCAGCATGCTACCAGTGTTAAAGACTGCGATGGAGCTCCGTATGCCACGGCAAACTGGCTGACACTGACGGCGGCGGTGCACAAATGCTGCGCAGCTAGCGCCATTCGACGGCCAACACGGCGGTTCCTGGTGTGTCCGCTGTGCCGTGCGTGTGATCATTGCTTGTACAGCCCTCTCGCAGTGTCCGGAGCAAGTATGGTGGGTCTGACACGCCGGTGTCAATGTGTTCTTTTTTCCATTTCCAGGAGTGTATGTGGCGTTCTCCCATCTCACTGGTCCACTGTAAAACGCGCGTCCAGAATAGCGGAAATTCTAGATATTGATTTGCTCTTTCGCTATGAGTCCCCAACCTACTTATTCCGCGCTACAACGTCAGAAATTCGACAGGCTCAGCGCTCAACGTTCAGATGCACAGTTCCTGTGCCGTCGGCCTTAGGTTAATTCAAGACTGGCCACAATGTAAGAGCAAACTTCAGACTTCTCGTGTGATGAAAATGGCGGGACCCTGGATGACGGGGTGACCTCTAGGAAACAGATAGCTCTTATTTTTTCTTATTGAAGTGAGGTATACGTTCTTAACAGACCTCATTTTTCGGCGTGGGATGAAAACAGGAAAAAAATTACTATTTATAAAAGAACAATCTCTAACGAAATCTTTTCCAGTGCCTGTGCACACTGTGCGAGTATATCGTTGCTTGAAAGTCTTAGGATATTATCTACGATTTTCAGTTACAAAGATTATTTTTTTGCGCTATGTTTCTTTTTCTATGACGTTGTGCTATCAATTACAAAAGTGACTGAAACAGTCAATCCACGCATTTTTGTGTGTTGCTAATTATAAATTATCTAACTCCGGAATAACTCACTTGAGAGCCTAGAAACGAGCAAACACTCCTAGGAATCGTCTTTTGAAATCTGGATAATTTAACTAATTAATAAGGTATAGCGTTGGAAATGCATGCTGTCTAATTACTTAACAACAATGTGCAACAAGGAAGTGTTATAGCGTAATTAATATATCGAGAATCGCAACACGTAAATTAATTCTGTCGGATAATGGAAATTACATTTCCGCTGCACGCAGGTGGCAAGTGAAATCTGTTTACTGGTTCAGAATTCTAAATCGGGTCCCCACCTCTCCTGGGCAGTTTTATTCCGATAAAGCTTTTCCCTGGCAGCGTGCGTACGTTGCTGAAAGGCTGCGCGGATTTGGTTTGAATTCCATTGCTTGTGGTGGCGCTGTTTTCCTCCCTCTTAAATACACATAAAAGTAAACACTGCAACAACATCCATATACCTCCAGGTAAGTCTAATTCGCGATGACGTACCAAGGGAAACTGAAATTTCGTTTCTGTTATTATGGCAAAGGTCTGGAACTATCAGCATCATCAGTGGAATACTTTACAGCTCTCTTTAAATTATACTGTTGTGTGAGGGGTTTCATTCAAACGACTAAATTATTACACCCTACCGTTATAAAAGTTCTTCGACTTGAGCAGTATATCAACAATAGAGCAAGCTGTACATTACCTGACATAGGATTACGAAGACAGGAGTTCACATTCTATTATTATGTATTATCGACTCACCAAAACTGTTTACTGAAACAAGGACCATTGGGAAGAATTTACTGCCGAACGTAACAGAGAATACTACACTGCCCACTCCCATGATTTAATTTCCATTTTTTTAGTAATGCTAGAGGTTTTTAACTAAGACCCGGTCGTACAATTTATGTGAAACTACTTTCAACATTTTGTCATGTACACATTTCCTCTCTCCTGCCTTTTTTTCATATTGTCTCTAATACTATTTTAAACCGTTCTTCTTGTGTCGCTAATCTGGGTGAGTGATCATCATCGTTCGTATGCCACGTACATGCAGTCCATTTATAATACGTAACGAATGTAATTGCATAAAACAATAATAAAACGACTAAACATTACTATCTGGGTTTCTAATGCATTCCACCGCTGTGGCAATGGCATTCATAAAATAATTTCACGTTGTCTTATAGTGTAATAGGACACACTCCTCTCTTACATGTCAGAATGTTTCAGTGCACCACAGTCACAGCTCGGAGACTCCACAATCCTTCATGTATAGAGTACGTCAGACCAAGACCTGTGAGTGTTCTGTTTAATTGGCCACAGAGTTTCCTGTTAAGTTCGACACCCACAGTATCGCAGTTATATTTCTCGAACCACTCCCGTTCTTGGCAATTTCCGACACTTTGACAGTTCTTGCTCTGGAGTTCTCTTGCTTTGGTGTTACTTGAAGTAGCTATTCAGCGTACAGTAGTGGCGGTTGTTTCTTCGTAAGATGTTTTGTGATGAATGGGTAGTTTCTTATTCTCTTGTATATTGTGTATATCTCTAAGGATCTCAGTTCTGCAAATCCGTGGTGGGTAGTCCCTCCTTATCATGGGATGCCGGTAGACAGGACTTGGTCTGATTGTCCCAATAATCAGGTGCATCATGTTGTTGAGCTGCGCACCGATGAGGATGATATGACAATTATTACACCACACTGAATCAAAATACCCTGCGGCTGAAAAAACCAGTGCAAGAGCCGAAGTACGCAACGTCTCCATTGAAGCTCGCCAGGTTGCGCCACACGGCCTCTGAATGACGTTGTAACGAAATTTCATCTTGGCTGATATGTTTTCCATTTGTTTCTTATAAGACAGAGCCCTTCTGAGTGTAATGCCAAGATACCTGCGGTACTTGTTGTGACGCAGAATATTGCTATGAAATTGAACACTGAGATCTGTTTCAGCTTGTTTGTTGGTAAGGTGAAAGGCATGTACACTCGACAGCAAAAAAAGTGGGTCACCCCTGAATTCCAACGTGTAGGCTGCACCTGAATGTATGCAACCAACATTGCATATCTGTGTTGCACGTCGTCGCAACCCTGCACAGTCCAGTCATTGTAAGATACACAATGGGTAGCGCTAGAGACTACTAGAGAACACCGGTCTTCATGACAGTCCGTCGAGACGTAAAGTAACACCACGATAGTACAGAAGAGATCAGACAGTCCTTAACGTTTGTAAACTAAACTTAATTACAATAAGTGACATTTCAAATGTTATGGGACAACTAGTTTTGTCATATAAATCGTTCAGTAATCCTTAGGCACAATTAAATATTCCGCGTGACCGCTACAGTCGTAGGTTCGAATCCTGCCTCGGGCATGGATGTGTGTGATGTCCTTAGGTTAATTAGGTTTAAGTAGTTCTAAGTTCTAGGGGACTGATGACCTCAGTAGTTAAGTCCCATTGTGCTCAGAGCCATTTGAACCATTTTTGAATTAAATATTTGAGACAGTATATGGATTTATAAAGTTGTATGGCAATTGGAAACAAGTTCTTTGCTGTCTGAAAGGTTTACGCAACACATGCTGAACGTCGTTCAACGTTCAACGGGGAGTGGATTCGCATTAACTTTATGTAATACTAAGCAGTTAAAAGAAAACGTGATTAACGGCGGCAACCACTCTACGGAAATCCCAACATTAACAGCGAATCACAAGTAATATCATTGTTCCCATTACTCATCAACAGTTACTTGTACACGAAATTGTACTTTAAATGACATGACCAACGTCTTTGTTTTGGATCCGGATGCAAACCCAGAATGTAAAGCCATTGTTAACCAAGCAAAGCTTTGTGCCTTATTGAGACTCGATCACTAGGCAGAAAGAGACGTCAAATATTGGCGTTTGCACCAGTATCAGTTATCAATTCTCAACTTGAACGTAAATGACGATAAATTTTGTACGAAAGCAGGAACCCTAACATGACAATTACCGTCTTGGTAATTAACCTCGAAAGACGTTGTATAGTGCTGCGTTGTCAAGGAATAAAGGATGTACATGTTTAAAATTGAAATGCCATCATGTAATGCTGGGGACAAGGATGCGAACCCAGGACCTAATCGGATTGTTGAATAAGTACGTAAAATCATAATTTAGATATCACAGTTTGTCACCAGTAGTGGGGTTGGAACCTTAAATGACGACTGAAGTTGTATTGGCTGACCGGGATTCGAACCGGCGCCTACCGCCGTCGTTCTCTAACCAGGAACAGACGAGAAATGTCCAATGTTGGTCCACCATCAGCGAGATGTGCACACGTTTAACTAGAAATAAGGTGACGAAAACGTCTATGCTGACTGAGAGTAGAACGCCTCACACATGGTTATGAAGACACATTAATAATCAACTTTATATTCAGTAGTAGCTAGGAGTAGCATGTTTAGTTGCAAACCTTAAGGCCTTACTCATCCCTAGTAACGTGTTGCCTAATATCTGCGATATCATGATGTTAATTTACAAGTGGATTGACTGCCGTAAAGAGCAATGTTCTCTAGTAGTCGTGTATCATTGAGATGTAAATGAAGTGCCTCAGCAGAAAGTAATTTCCGTCGTGCAGCATGTATTGTTTCATAGACACTGAGTACATGTTATAAGTGCACAAAACGTGTATTATATAATAAGTATAAACTATTATTTGGAGGAGCTGCCGCCAATCCTTTACATGGATAACTCTGAACTACTCCAGGGAGTAAATCGACAGTCAACGAATTGCCAAACGTATTCTACAGTGCTATCAATTCTCCATGGGTTTGTTAAACCTAGCTGTCTCTTGTGCTGGCTATCACTGAGGAAACTAGCCCTTGGAAGACAAGCCTGCACTGGTTGCCACCACGTTGACTGGAACCAGATGTACGTGATTATTATTCGCATTCCTGTAACTATGGTTCGGGTATAAAGCGTAATTACGAATAATACGCAGATACACCAACTGCAAGTCGAACATAACAAATGAAGTGCAGGGAAATTAATTGAACGGCTTTCCCTATAGCAGTTGCAAGTAATTGCGATTTTCCACCTCAAGAAAATTGCAAATAAAAAAAACTCATTCAGAGGAAACGATTCACTATTTTAGCTTCAATTATAATCAGGGAACGGATTTATTTGTAAATAACCTTTTTTTTTTTTGCTTACAGGTACAAACCTGTAAGAAGACAGAAATTCCCGAAACGGCGCACACAAGCCCTATGCCAAATTCCGTATCACTTAAAAATGCATATTTTTGTAATATTATATATAAATAAATGCTTTAAATGATTTTGATAAGACGTATAATTTGTCACCTTTCCTTAATATAATTTTTAAATTTAACGAAAGATCTCCTGGAGTGTCTTATTACGAGAACAAAATTTGAATGAACTTCATTCGTAAATGTATTGCGTAGTGAGTGATGTGCACTACACGTGCTGCCTCGCTGTCTGAAACGGGAATCCATAATTTATGATGTGGACGGCTGACACAATGTACACAACAGTCTTCAGTCATTGCCCTGGTCTTGCTTAAAGCGAAGCTGTTATGAAATACCGTATGTTAAGTGTGGGATCTTGACCACTCGTCTTTTATAGGGTGACTAGGAAGCTCTTTACTCTGATAGCTAGTCAATCTACAAGCAGATCATATTAATGGAGATTATTAGAGTGACTGAACTGACAATACTAACTTGAGTATGTACAAGGTGATTAGCAAGCAATTGGCGACCTGCAAACAATCAATGCCCTTTGCTATATACAATGTACATGAAAGTAATTGTTATGGATCACAAGTCACGGCTCTTCTAGTGCGGCTCTACTAGTCCTCTCTGCTAGAGCGCGTCTTCGTCTATGCGGCCGCGGCTAGGCGGCGCGTCGCTCTTATTCTCTTCGTGTAGATGCCACTCGTGTCGTGGTGTCATCCTAGTGAGCAAACTATTGGCTGGCGTCGTCTCACAGCCTTCTCTTCGTAACGTTCTCGGTCTTCGCACCGGCGCTTGTCGTTATTGCGGAGCATTACATCTACATCTACATTTATACTCCGCAAGCCAACCAACGGTGTGTGGCGGAGGGCACTTTACGTGCCACTGTCATTACCTCCCTTTCCTGTTCCAGTCGCGTATGGTTCGCGGGAAGAAGGACTGCCGGAAAGCCTCCGTGCGCGCTTGAATCTCTCTAATATTACATTCGTGATCTCCTCGGGAGGTATAAGTAGGGGGAAGCAATATATTCGATACCTCATCCAGAAACGCACCCTCTCGAAACCTGCACAGCAAGCTACACCGCGATGCAGAGCGTCTCTCTTGCAGAGTCTGCCACTTGAGTTTGCTAAACATCTCCGTAACGCTATCACGCTTACCAAATAACCCTGTGACGAAACTCGTCGCTCTTCTTTGGATCTTGTCTATCTCCTCCGTCAACCCGACCTGGTACAGATCCCACACTGATGAGCAATACTCAAGTATAGGTCGAACAAGTATTTTGTAAGCCACCTCCTTTGTTGATGGACTACATTTTCTAAGGTCTCTCCCAATGAATCTCAACCTGGCACTCGCCTTACCAACAATTAATTTTATATGATCATTCCACTTCAAATCGTTCCGCACGCATACTCCCAGATATTTTACACAAGTAACTGCTACCAGTGTTTGTTCCGCTATCATATAATCATACAATAAAGGATCCTTCTTTCTATGTATTCGCAATACATTACATTTGTCTATGTTAAGGGTCAGTTGCCACTCCCTGCACCAAGTGCCTATCCGCTGCAGAACTTCCTGTATTTCGATACAATTTTCTAATGCTGCAACTTCTCTGTACACTACAACATCATCCGCGAAAAGCCGCATGGAAATGCCGACACTATCTACTAGGTCATTTATATAGTGAAAAGCAATGGTCCCATAACTCTCCCCTGTGGCACGCTAGAAGTTACCTTAACGTCTGTAGACGTCTCTCCATTGAGAACAACATACTGTGTTCTGTTTGCTAAAAACTCTTCAATCCAGCCACACAGCTGGTCGGATATTCCGTAGGCTCTTACTTTGTTTATCCGGCGACAGTGCGGACCTGTATCGAACGCCTTCCGGAAGTCAAGGAAAATAGCACCTACCTAGGAGCCTGTATCTAATATTTTCTTTAATGAACAAATAAAGCGAGTTGGGTCTTACACGATCGCTGTTTTCGGAATCCATGTTGATTCCTACAGAGTAGATTCTGGGTTTCCAGAAACGACATGATACCCGAGCAAAAAACATGTTCTAAAATTCTACAACAGATCGACGTCAGAGATATAGGTCTATAGTTTTGCGCTTCTGCTCTACGACCCTTCTTGAAGACTAGGACTACCTGTGCTCTTTTCTAATCATTTGGAACCTTCCGTTCCTCTAGAGACTTGCGGTACACGGTTGTTAGAAGGGGGGCAAGCTCTTCCGCGTACTTTGTGTAGAATCGAATTGGTATCCCGTCAGGTCCAGTGGACTTTCCTCTGTTGAGTGATTCCAGTTGCTTTTCTATTCCTTGGACACTTATTTAGATGTCAGCCATTTTTTCGTTTGTGCGAGGATTTAGAGAAGGAACTGCAGTGCGGTCTTCCTGTGTGAAACAGCTTTGGAAAAAGGTGTTTAGTATTTCAGCATTACGTGTGTCATCCTCTGTTTCCATGCCATCATCATCCCGGAGTGTCTGGATATGCTATTTCGAGCCACTTACTGATTTAACGTGAGACCAGAAATTCCTAGGATTTTCTGTCAAGTAGGAACATAGAATTTTACTTTCGAATTCACGCATAGCCTTCCTTACGCTAACTTTGACATCGTTTAGCTTCTGTTTGTCTGAGAGGTTTTGGCTGTGTTTAAACTTGGAGTGAAGCTCTCTTTGCTTTCGCAGTAGTTTCCTAACTTTGTTGTTCAACCACTGTGGGTTTTTCCCGTCCCTCACAGTTTTACTCGGCACGTATCTGTCTAAAACGCATTTTACGATTGCCTTGAACTTTTTCATAAACACTCAACATTGTCAGTGTCGGAACAGAAATTTTCGTTTTTATCTGTTAGGTAGTCTGAAATCTGCCTTCTATTACTCTTGCTAAACAGATAAACCTTCCTCCCTTTTTTTATATTCCTATTTACTTCCATATTCAGGGATGCTGCAATGGCCTTATGATCACTGATTCCCTGTTCTGCGCTTACAGAGTCGAAAAGGTCGGGTCTGTTTGTTATCAGTAGGTCCAAGATGTTATCTCCATGAGTCGGTTCTCTGTTTAATTGCTCGAGGTAATTTTCGGATAGTGCACTCAGTATAATGTCACTCGATGCTCTGTCCCTACCATCCGTCCTAAACATCTGAGTGTCCCAGTCTATATCTGGTAAATTGAAATCTCCACCGAAGACCACTACTAGCAGCCATGCTGAGAAAATTTATGTGAAATGTATTCTAGATTTTCTCTTAGTTGTTCTGCCACTAATGCTGCTGAGTCGGGAGGTCGGTAAAAGGAGCCAATTATTAACCTACATCGGTTGTTGAGTGTAACCTCCACCCATAATAATTCACAGGAACTATCCACTTCTATTTCACTACAGGATAAACTACTACTAACAGCGACAAACACGCTACCACCGGTTGGATGCAATCTATCCTTTCTAAGCACCGTCTGTGCCTTTGTAAAAATTTCGGCAGAATTTATCTCTGGCTTAAGCCAGCTTTCCGTACCTATAACGATTTCAGCTTCGGTGCTTTCTATCAGCGCTTGAAGTTCCGGTACTTTACCGATGCAGCTTCGACAATTTTCAATTACAATACCGATTGCTGCTTGGTCCCCGCATGTCCTGAGTTTGCCCCGCACCCTTTGTGGCCGTTGCCCTTTCTGTACTTGCCCGAGGCCATCTAACCTAAAAAACCGCCCAGTCCACGCCACACAACCCCTGCTAACCGTGTAGCCGCTTGTTGCGTGTAGTGGACTCCTGACCTATCCAGCGGAACCTGAAACCCCACCACCCTATGGCGCAAGTCAAGGAATCTGCAGTCCACACGGTCGCAGAACCGTCTCAGCCTCTGATTCAGACCCTCCACTTGGCTCTGTACCAAAGGTCCGCAGTTAGTCCTGTCGACGATGCTGCAGATGACGAGCTCTGCTTTCATCCCGCTAGCGAGACTGACAGTCTTCACCAAATCAGATAGCCGCCGGAAGCCAGAGAGGATTTCCTCCGATCCATAGCGACACACATCATTGGTGCCGACATGAGCGACCACCTGCAGATGGGTGCACCCTGTACCCTTCATGGCATCCGGAAGGACTCTTTCCTCATCAGGAATGACTCCCCCCGGTATGCACACGGAGTGCACTTTGGTCTTCTTCCCCTCCCTTGCTGCCATATCCCTAAGGGGCCCCATTAAGCGCCTGACGTTGGAGCTCCCAACTACCAGTAAGCCCACCCTCTGCGACCACGCAGATCTTGCAGACTGAGGGGCAACCTCTGGAACAGGACAAGCAGCCATGTCCGGCCTAAGATCAGTATCAGCTGGAGACAGAGCCTGAAACCGGTTCGTCAGACAAACTGGAGAGGCCTTCCGTTCAGCCCTCCGGAATGTCTTTCGCTCCCTGCCACACCTTGAGACGACCTCCCACTCTACCACGGGTGAGGGGTCAGCCTCAATGTGAGCAGTATCCGGGGCAGCCACAGCCGTAGTCCGATTGGGGGGATGCGTGGGACGAGCTGGCTGTCCCCGACAAACCCCCATCCAGACCCCCACAGTGATTCCCATTGGCAACAGCTTCAAGCTGCGTGACCGAAGCCAACATAGCTTGGAGCTGGGAGCGAAGGGATGCCAACGCAGCCCGCATCCGAACACAGCAGTCACAGTCCCTATCCATGCTAAAAACTGTTGTGCAAAGAACGTCTGAACTAATCTACAGAGCACAAACAATTCGACACAAAATTTAAACGGTTATTAAAATACAAGGTTTCCTAGTAAATGCAGTAATGCTGCTACTTGCACACTGCTGACACACTGCTCGGCGAAGGAGACTACGCGATTTTACACTATTCAGGTACCAAAATGCGATGCTACAACTCTCAAATACTATAATACGCCCCAAAATTTATGAATTAAACAATGCAAGTACCCAAAACAAGCAAAGAAATTAAGAATTAAACTATGTAACAATAAGTAAGCTACGAGTATACGACTTGCTGCTGGCAGCTGCTTATCCGACGGCGGCAGGGAGCTCACTGGCTGTGACCAACCGACATTGGCCGTGCAAAACAAAAACAGAAGACAGACGACTACGCGAATTTAAACTATTCAGGTACTAAAGCGTGATGCTACAACTCTCAAATACTGTAATACCCCCGGAATTTATGAATTAAACAATGCAAGTACCCAAAAACACGCAAAGAAATTAAGAATTAAAGTATGTAACAAATAAGTAAGGTAGGAGTATACGACTTGCTGCTGGCAGCTGCTTATCCCACGGGGCAGGGAGCACACTGTGTAGTGCTTGGCGATAGTATACCAAAAGTAAAGTCAAATGTTTGCAAAAATATGTTGCTGAACTTAGTAGACTCTTTATAAGTGATGATAGCATTCTCTTGGGTAAAAAATGTGGGAAAACAGTTTATGCAGACCACCGGCCTCAAATCTTGCAGCATTTAGCAGGTAGTAATCATAGATTGGCCTCTTCATATACAACTTCTATAAAAGTTATTTTAGGTGAATGAGCTTCCTGTTCACATTGCTAGCTTTAAAAAGTTCCAAATATTATTCTTACTAATGAAACTCTTTTCTTTCGTGTGGTATTTATTTATACAAACTGCACTCAGAAACGTTCTTATAAAACACACAAATTTTGAAACACCAGAAGAATCAACATTAAGAGAATTATATGTTCCTGCTTGTTAAGAAGAAATGCTAAGAAAGAACAGGGCAGAACGTGAAAATAAAAGAATAAAAGAAAAGAAAAGAAATTGGGTAAGCCGTAGAAAAGTGGGAAATTTTGTAGAAGGTGTGCCAGAAAATAAGGAAGTGTTCCCCTAGCAGCGTTTTTTATTAACATGTAAAGAAATATCAGCATCGAATCAGTAACGATGGCTCACTTATTCAATGAATTTCTGCAGTTGCTGTAGCCGAGTGGGGTAAGATTTGATACTGTTTTACTCTTACTTACGTATTCTGTTCCATATATGAAGAAGGCAGCCAAATTCCTTTCTGTCTACTTCCCGCATATGATATATGTAACTCGTATAATACATGCTTTACAATAAGTATGTGACCAGATACATACATTGTATCCTAAAGTGGACAAATTGATCTCAAATGGCAAAAAGATGTTCGTGAAAGCGCCAACAAAAATTTATTTGTTCAGAGCTAAAAATCCAGATTTCGTGGAATTCGCTTCAGAACCATTCCAGAGGTTCGACAGGCAGTAGACCGCTCCATTCGCACTGTCAATATTACAGGCTCTGCTAACGGTATACTACGCCTTCCACATCGCTGGCAACGGGTTCTACTTCTGGTCACTACTTTGAAGGACAGTAACAGGTGCAAAAATGTGACTCTTTTGTATCGGTTGTGAATAAACAGTTGCCACTATTTAAGTTCTAACCCTCGTAGATGTAGTGGAGTTCAGTGCACTGAAATTGAAAGAAAATGAGGATCTGTTATCAGGTAAATACAGGGTAATGTCAAAAACAGCACAAAATAGTATAAAGTAGTATAAAATAGGATTCATTAAGAATAAAAAAGTACCACAGAGTGTGAGGTACCGTGAACGAGTTATTGATATGTCCGTTCTCACCACACGCGACAACAAACCATCTCCAACAACAGTTGTTGAGTTGTGCGTGCCAACGTCGCAAGTAAAAGATGAAGAGATAGAGAAAGTATACAAGAAAACTGAATGGGTAATTCAGTATGTAAAAGAAGATGAAAATCTAATAATCGTGGGGGACTGGAAATTAGTAGTAGTGGACGGAATAGAAGAAAGATGGTGAGAGAATATGGGCTTGGCAGTAAGGATGAGGGAGGGGAGAGAATAATTGAATTCCGCAATGAATTTCAGGTGGTAATAGCGTATACTCTGTTCAAAAATCACAAGAGGAGGGGGTGTACCTGGAAAAGACCGTGAGGCACTCGAAGATTCCGGCTGGATTACCCTACGGTCAGGGAAGAATCCGAAATCACGTATTGTATTGTAAGACGTACCAACGTATAGATATAGACTCGGATAAAAATTTAGTAATGATCAAGAGTAGACTACAGTTTAAAAGAATCGTCTGGAAGAATCAGTGTCGAAGGAAGTGGATATTGAAGTACCAAGAAATGAAGTTCGCTAAGAATGTGGATAATACGCATATAAGAGTAGGAATATCAGGGTAGGCAGTTCACATGAAAAGGAGTGGACACATCTAAAAAGCGAATAACAGATGTGGGGCAGACGAGTGTAGGTGCGAGGAACATAACTGTGAAGAAACAGTGGGTAACAGAAGAAATGCTTCAGCTGATCGACGAAAGAAGGAATTACAGAAATGTTCAGGAAAAGACAGGAATACAGCAGTATAAATCACTTAGGAATGAAATAAACAGGAAATGCAAGAATGCCAAAGCGAAATGGCTGGAGAGAAGAATAATAGTTCAGAGGAGTGACTCAGCATGTAGAAAAGTCAAAACAATCTTTGTTGAAGGGTGCTAACATTTAGAGCGCAAAGTGAATTCCACTGTTAAAAGGAGATGAGAGAGAGGATAGACTGAAAGGGTACATTGAAGACCTCTTTAAGAGAGAAGACTTGTCTGATGCCGTGATCGAAGAAGAAATTGGAGGCGATTTGGAAGACAGAAGGGTTCTAGCACTCGAGTCAGAATTTAAAAGAGCTCTGGAGGGCTTGGAATCAAATAAGGCCGAAGGGATGAATAACGTTAGATCGGAATTTCTAAAATGCTTGAGATGTACGAGAATCAAGAGAGAACAAAAAGACAGAAGGCTAAGAACAAAGTGCTCGGAATAAAAATGGTGTAAGACACCTGTTCGAAGAAGCAGTGACGAAAATAACACAATGATTGAAGAGTAGGACTAGAAATCGGTGTGAAAAGATACAGACGATAAGATTCGCTGATGAAATTGCTACCCTCAGTGAAAGTTAGGATACTATATGATGTGCTGCATGGAATGAAGGGTCTAATGAGTATAGAATATGGATTGACAATAAACCGTAAAAGGCAAAATTAGTGAGAAGCAGCAGAAGTGAGAATAGTGAGAAACTTAACATCAGAATCGGTGATAAAGAAGTACACGCAGTTAAGGAATTCTGCTGCCTCGGATGAAGCAAGGAAGACATAATAAGCAGACTAGAAAAAGCAAAAAGAGCATTGCTGGACAAGACAGGCCTCCTGGTATCAAACATACCCCTAAAGTTGAGGAAGAAAATCTTAGAATGTACATTTTGAGCCCAGCATTGTATGGTAGTGAATCATGGACAGTGGGAAAACAGGAAACAGAGAAGAATCGAAACATTTGAGATGTGACGGTACAGAAGAATGTTGAAAATTAGTGGGACTGATAAGGTAAGGAATGAGAAGGCTCTCCACAGAATCACCAAAGAGAGGAGCAAATGGAAAACACTAACACGAAGGAGGGAGATGTGTTAACATGCAATAACTTATGTGGTGCTAAAGGGAAATCTAGCAGCAAAAATTGTGGGGAAGACAGAGATTGGAATAAATCCAACAAATAATTGAGGGCGTTGGGTGCGAGTGTTATACTGACATGAAGACTGTTAACGTTGGAGGGTAATTTGTGATGGTCCATATTGAACGAGTCAGAAGTGTGATGACTCAGAAAAAACTGGACAGGTGCACTTAGTACTCACAGTCTGAGGGTTCGGTTGAAACAGAATTATGTATACTGACAGTTCTTCCATCCCTGGAGTTAAGAATGTTGACGATTTTTGTTTGTTATCGACACTGATACTGGCAAGATATCATTCCCAGGAATGTTTTAATGTTATATTTAAAGTCGAATAACAAATAACGAAAGAAAAATTTTTCGTCTGATATAATTTAAAAATCAACAATTTTCTAAATTTTTCCTCTTTGTGCACTGTGAAACATTCCTTCTTGTCAAATTTCATAATTATAGGTCAACGAGAAGTAGCCTATACGTTTTAATGAGTAAGTTTGCAAGTATCGAAATTGGTAAGTACTTGGCCATATTTATTATTTCGTTGACTTCAAAGCTTAACACTTTCACACCATCAAGGGATCATATGTGATCCACATTTCAACTTAACACGTCTTCTTGTTCCTGACAAAAAGGCATTTTAACAGCCGGATGGGCAGAGAGGCAGTCGGATAACAAATGAAAAGCAAAAATTTTTCGTGGGATATAATTAAAAATTAAGAATTTCGATTTTTCCTTTACTTTTAATATGAAGCCTTTCTTCTTGCTAAATGTCACAGGGATGGGCCCTATAGGTTATGATGAGTGAGTTTTCGAGTATCAAAATATATAACATAAACGGCCGTGGTATCTCAATCGGTGAAAACGGAATCCTCAAAAAATTAAAATGTTATGGCTGCATTTCATACTTGTCAAAAAGTATTTATGATAAATGTTCTTGTTATTAATGATTGTCCAATAGATCCCGTATCTAAAATACAGGGTGTTCCATTTCACTGATCACCGCCTGCCCAGGGTATTGCAGGCCGGGCACGGAAGCCGCGCCTGCTGGTCGAATGGGTATTGCGGAACCGCACTATGCTCCCCCCCCCCTTTTTTTTGTGCGTTTCAACATGAAGGCCGTACAGACAAAAGCGCCTTGTCGCTCAGTGTTATTAGGGCAGTGAAACGCATCATGAGTATAACAGTGATGTTCACGAACGCAACAATTGCAAAAGCGAATTATTCAGTTCCACAACGACTGTTTATTTACGATTCTTTTGTGCGTACAGAGTCCGCTCGTACTGTTCGGAGATTGTTTGAACAAAAGTTTCTAGGTGTTAGAGTTCCGATGCGTGATGCAATTCACATATTAGTGAATAATATTCGTGAAACGGGAAGTGTTCAAAACAAAAAGCGTAAACGACGGCGTACAGTGCTCACAGAAACTCGTATTGATGACACTGCATACCACAAGCAAAATTCTCCTAAAAATCTCTGAGATGTCTTTCGCAGCAAACACAAATATCGTGCACCTCTGTACAAAGAGGTGCTAAGCTGCTTCGGCTAAGGCCCTATAAAGTATGAGTAGTATAAAAACTTCTACCTGGTGAATCTGCATACAGGTTTAAGTCTTGGTAATGGGTTTTAAGACAAGTGCATGACGGTGAAATGGAGGCGAGGCTTGGTTCCATTTACACGGGTATGTTAATTCCCAAAACTGCCGACAATGGAACCCGGGTAGACTTGTTGTGCTTCATGAGGAACCCCTTCATGATCAGAAAAATGGCTCTGAGCACTGTGGGACTTAACTTCTGAGGTCATCAGTCCCCTAGAACTTAGAACTACTTAAACCTAACTAACCTAAGGACATCACACACATCCATGCCCGAAGCAGGATTCGAACCTGCGATTGTAGCGGTCGCGCGGTTCCAGACCGTCGCGCCTAGAACCGCTCGGCCTCGTGGTCAGAAAATAGGAGTGTGGTGCGTAGTTAGTGGTAAGAGAATAATAGCCCACATTTTTATATGACACAATGAAAAATGAAAGTTGTGTGCAAAACATTTTGCCACCGTTTTTTAATGAACTGAGTGAAAGAGAACAAAGCTTCGCATTTTTTCAATAGGATTCGGCAAGGGCTCATACGGCCAATGTTTCTTTGCACGCAATTCACGATGTGTTTGATGAAAGAGTGATTAGTAACAATATCTGGCCCGCTAGAAGTCCTGATTTAACTCCGTGCGATTTTTTTTTTTTTGCAGGGTGCACTGAAGGTCAAAGTGTGCACAATAAATCCTCACACGGTAGAGGAACTCAAGGATATATCCGTGAATCAATTAATTCAATATCTCAGAGAGAAATATATCGTGTGATTAACAACTTCTTGAGGAGATGTAAAAAATATGTGGAAAATAATGGCAGGTAGTTCTAGCATCTCCTTGCGTGACATGGGTGAGTACACAATTTATTTAATATAGGTTAATTCTTACAAAGAAGAAAACAGCAACCAGTCACTATTAATACTGCTATTTATTTAGGTAAATACCGCCGTTACCGGTTTCGCACTGGCAAGTTCATCATAAGACGGCTGTTCACATGATTTTCAAGATACACTTTACATTATCATCCGTTTCCGATTTTTAGTATTCCACTGTGGCGAAGTATTTTTGGTGTGTTGTTGCCCTACGGTAGAAAAACAGTGTTAGAAGCGGCCTGTGTGAAAATAACTAACCGCCAAACGATGAAATACAGCGTAAATAAATATGTGAGATTAAGTGGTTATGGTACTTACGTCGAAAATTCCGCGCGATTTTGTTGCGAAGTTGCAGGATTGTATTTTTCGAATATTCCTAAATATATCCAGCACATACGTAACTTGTACATCACCGTATTGTGCAAAGCACCACACACACACACACCAAAAATAATTTGCCACATGTGAAGTTATCACAGACATCTGAATTTCCCACATGTGGAGTTATCACAGAGATTGCAAATTCTTTTTGGTGTGTGTGTGTGTGTGTGTGTGTGTGTGTGTGTGTGTGTGTTGTGTGTGAGTGTGTGTGTGTGTGTGTGTGTGTTGTGTGTGAGTGTGTGTGGTGCTTTGCACAATGCGGTTATGTACAAGTTACGTAAGTGCTGGATATATTTAGGAATATGCGAAAAATACAATCCTGCAACTTCGCAACAAAATCGCGCGGAATTTTCGACGTAAGTACCATAACCACTTAATCTCACATATTTATTTACGCTGTATTTCATCGTTTTGAGGTTAGTTATTTTCACACAGCGCGTTTCTAACACTGTTTTTCTACCGTAGGACAACAACACACCAAAAATACTTCGCCACAGTGGAATAATAAAAATCGGAAACGGATGATAATGTAAAGTGTATCTTGAAAATCATGTGAACAGCCGTCTGATGATGAACTTGCCAGTTCAAAACCGGTAACGGCGCTATTTACCTAAATAAATAGCAGTATTAATAGTGGCTGGTTGCTGTTTCTTTCTTTGTAAGAATTAACCTATATTAATTGTACACAGCCTCGGTCTCACCATGTGAGTTTTAGACAAAATAGCAAAATTTATTTGCTTGTATTGTAAATGTGTAACCTCCCCACAAAATTTCTTATGACAATTATTTAATATAAATGGAGCCAAGTGTAACCTCCCACAATAATGTAAGAGAAAAAAGACAATAGTATAACCTCCCAGAGAAACTTTCTTATAATGACAATAATTTGAAATGACAATTATAATCGTGCTAAGTATAATCTCCCCAAAATGAAAGTCAATTTAATAAGAAATGAAATCTCATTGACAATGAAAACGCAAATAGACCGAAATGTCGATCTTTAGGCCCTGATTAAACTCAAATTCTTACCTCAGTAATACTGCATCTGCTCTTATTTTTCGCCATAGCTTGGAGGAAATGCATCGCAAATATATATTTTTTTTTGAATTTAAGGGAAACTTTTCTTTAAGGAAATGTAAGGAAAATATTATTTCAAAAAAGGGATTCTTTGTTAAAATGCTTGGTTAAAAAAACAAAATTATTATTGGGGCGATTCTTGAAAAAATTAGTTACAGTTAATTTACATTACATTATCAGATGTGCGCAAGGCTGCTTCATTACCTTATTTAAAAATATACCTCGTCCTGAATCTTGACCAGAGCGATGTCGGCGCCCGCCGACTCCTCACACACAACCCGACTGTCTCTCGCGCGCTACTAGCACTGACTGCCTACATGCAACTGCATCTCGCAACAAAACATACTCTCGCGCTCGCTACTAACTACTACTGCATCTACCGACTCGCTACATGCAACTGAACTGCAAACTCGCAACAAACTACATACTCTCGCGGCTCGCTACTAACTACTACTGCCTCGCAACAGCACGGAACTGTCATGCTCTCTGGTCAGAGATTGTGCAATGCCTCACCATCGCCGCCACACAATATACGTGTTTCATAACCCTCCACTAGGGGGGGGGGGGGGGGGGGGAAATTTGGCAGCGATGGCGAGTCATTTGGACTTGCCAATCGCGGCAAAATTTTTTCTTAACTAATTAATTTTACAACTACAAAGAATATACAGATATAGAACATGAGATATATATGGTGCACATGCACCAAGTACAAAATATTTCAGACAAAGACAAAAATATATACAATGAATACAGAGCAAATCACAAAAAAGGTATTTACAAATCGTATCGATAAATGACAAAAGTGCACATTTACTGTACTTCAGAATGTATCAACAAATCGAAAAAATGTCTGTAGCATTTTTACAACAATTAAACATAATGGCAAAAAATCATATTGACAAGTGACATGAGTGCACATGCACTGCAGTTTAGAACATATCATCAAATCACAAAATGTATTAATAAATGGCAAAAGTGCACACATACTGTAGTACAGAAGATATTTTTCTACAACAAACAAACAAATCAAGGAGTGTAATAAAGTGCACATGCACTATAGAAGTCTTTAGTAATTTCAGGATAACTGATCTCATTAACAAAAGAAAAGAAGTGCACACGCACTGTATATGACTTTTTCATTTTACAATAATTAGGGAAGGAATAGGAAGGATTGCGTCATGGTTGTAGCACTTTAGGTTGCACACAGCTGCACTGAAAGTCCATATCTTTCCACAGAAATACAACACCAAGTGAGACAATTTGCAGTTCTTTTCCCAGAGGTATTTATCAGTGTATCCAAGACACTGAAATGTCGTAGTAATATTCCCTGTTATCATTCTGGCAGTACATCAGGTACACCAAACAGTGGGACTATAATATCGTCTCCATCGCTCACGGTGGTGGACAGCATGTCGTGTCACCACCACACTCTTACAAGGCACACCAACGTAGAATCAGTGCAAAAACCAAATATAGTGCTCCATGATCATGAGGGTAGACAGGACAAATGGATATTACCGTAATTCAGGGTAGTTAGCTCAGAAGGTGAAGGACATTAAGTCACATACAAGTCGTCATTAGTAATTACATTAGTAGTTTGCGGCATTCATAGCCCATCTATTGAACATTTCTGTATCATGAATGTAGTATTACAGAAAAATGTTCATAAAATTACATTATTGGCATCATGGGTAATCGTATTACAATAAACAGTGGCAGTCCTTGGCCAGTTACAAAGCATATTTAGTATGACAGAATAATGTTCATCAGAAGTCATCATTGAAAAGGAGAGTCAATTATTGGCATAGCATTAACATAATTCATTGAGTTATACTAATTATTGGCACTCAGTGGCCAGCAAGTAGTGAATAGTACAAAACATTACACTAATTATTGGCACTCAGTGGCCAGCAAGTATTGAATAGTACAAAACATTTATCATCATTCAGTATTATCATGAGAAGTAATCATTGAAAACAGGAGCTAATTAATGGCATAATTATTAACAATTCATTTAGTTACATTAATTATTGGCACTCAGTGGCCAGCAAGTATTTAATAGTACAAAACATTACACTAATTATTGGCACTCAGTGGCCAGCAAGTATTGAATAGTACAAAACATTTATCATCATTCACTATTATCATGAGAAGTAATCATTGAAAACAGGAGCTAATTAATGGCATAATTATTAACAATTCATTTAGTTACATTAATTATTGGCACTCAGTGGCCAGCAAGTATTTAATAGTACAAATCATTAAACTAATTATTGGCACTCAGTGGCCAGCAAGTATTGAATAGTACAAAACGTTTATCATCATTCAGTATTATTCAGAACTCTCTTAAATGAGTAGCATTATTTGAAACTGGTGTTACACACTAAGAAGTCATTATTAAAAATCAGTTAATCAGTCATAGCATTAATAATCAAGGGCATTATAAGTAGTCTCATTACAATAAACAGTGGAGTTATTAGCCAGTTATAAAGCATTATTTTATATATATACATATTTTTTTCTGGATCATTAAAAAGTCAATAGTGAAGTAACATACTATTCAGAGCTAATCGGTATCATTCAGAATTCTCTTAAACTAGTAGCATTATACGGGACTGGTAGTACAATTTTTTTTTTTTTTTGTGCTAGCAATGCATTGCTTTGGGTAATTATAAGGGAAAGCAAGAAGAGAAAAAGAAAAAAAATTTGGTTCTGGGTTGTTCCTGTAAATGAAAAATGTGTAACGTCATTCGTCATGAGTCAGCTGTAGCAAGGTTGTGAAACAAGGCAGTATATGTGATCACATTTATAAATGATAGACACAAATGGGTAAAAAAAAAATGTAAGTGCTAGTACAGATATAATAAGTAACAGGTTTAGTAAGTATCATGAAAAGCTTCTGCTGGAAAAAAATACAAAATGGATTATTGAGCTGAAAGAAGAAACGTATACTATGCTGAAAAGTAGTGAACTTCGAATTAACAGGCAGTGAAATGTGTATAAAAAAATATGTTCCATAGCTGTCCTTTCCAAAACCTTCATTCATCCTACTATGCAATAAAATACCTACTGTCAAAACGAACTGCAACAAATACTTAAATAACTACATAGCATAAATACATAAACTTCAACATCATCTTCATCTGTAAAGAAAAAAAAAACTTCATTATCCATCACTTCATCATCCATAACTCCATCATTATCATCACCTGTAAAGAAAAACTTCATTATTCATAGTAGCATATTCTTCATCATTATTCATCATCACTCATTATCATCTGCAAAAAAAAATATCACTTCATTACTCATTATACAATTATTCCTTATCTCTATCATATTTCATCACTAAAACTAAGATGTGCAGTTCTGTCTGACAGCTTGCATCAATCGCCTCGTATTCTGAAAGAAAAAAATTAATTAAGACTGCTATTCTGCGATGTGTATTGTATATTCTTCTTAATGCTTGTTAATTCTGATCCATTTACTCTTCTTCATAAGGTTTTTGTATCCTCTTTCGTCTATGCCGTAGTTGAAATTCCAATTTCCGTTTAATTTATTTCATTTACGTATCATTTCTTTCTGAAATTGATGAAAAAAGATTAATGCCTTGCATTTACATCATATACCCACTAAATAATGACTGATTCATAGTAACATAATTAAGCATACAGCATAACATGACAGAAAACGTAATATGTCAAAAACATAGACAGTGTTCAAAGGCAGAAAATGTACACAGAATATCACAATGCAGCAGCAAAAAAAAGAAAAATGTAAAATAGTCACGATGTTGAAATATCATAGGGCAAAAAATGTCAAAGTCAACTGGTGTGTTATACCTTAACTATTTCACAGTGCATACAAACAAAAGGAAAATAATCATACATACATAAAAAAATGAAAAATGTGCACGGTCTGATGTGTAACGACAAAAAAAAGCGACCTGCTAACCTTACCTTGCCGGGCACTTGCCAAGAAAAAATACGATAGTCATCAATAGGTAATCATATAATTGCATAAATGATCATAAAATGTGTAAGTTCATCCGGAAAAATATGCACGGTCTAATGTGTAATCGACAAGAAGAGCGACCTGCTAACCTTACCTTGTCGACCACTTGCCAAGAAAAAATACGATAATCATCAGTAAGTGTTAATGTGAGTATAATTGCATAAGTGGTCATAAAAAAATAGAAAATGTCATTACTGTGCGATAAATCATAAACTATGTTCATTCAATAAAGGGTTTAATGTTTGAGACATGGTGATTGCCTTTACTTTTTCTCGTTCTCAAAGTTTCGACGTGTACGACATTGGGATGAGGAATGCTGCGAATCCGATACGGACCTGCGTATAGAAGTTCAAATTTACTGCACCTACCTTTTATTTTGTTGGATAAATAGTGTGTTCGTACTAATATCTTCTGTCCAACGTGGAAGTCTCGGCGTGTACAAACCTGTTTTTGCTGTCTTCTCCTGCGCTCTGCGGCACGTTTGATGTTGTTCAGTGCAATGTCAATTATTTCACGGTGTCGTAGTCGACAAGATCTAGGAAAATTTACTAATTCTGTAATTTTGTTTGGTGGTTCAACGTTCTTCAGTATAACAGACGGAGATAGCATAGTGGATTCATTTGGAACGGAGTTAATTACATCCTGGAATGAGTGTATGTGTGTGTCCCAATCAATATGTCTTTTGTGGCAGTATATTCTACACAGTTTACCAATTTCTTTCATTAATCGTTCACAGGGGTTCTAAGAAGCATGGTACTTGGATATATAGATCGGAGAAATGTTTCTAGCTCGTAACATGCGTGTCCATATAGCAGAACGAAATTGTGATCCATTGTCGGAAATTACTTTCATCACATGCCCTACATGAAATAGAAAATGCTTTACAAATGCTTTTGAAACAGTTTTAGCAGTAGCTTTGCGTAACGGAGTGAAGGTAACAAATTTTGAAGTTGGTTCAACAGCGACAAAGATGTAGCAAAAACCTCTATTATTTCTCGGAATCGGACCAAAAATGTCTACTGCGGCCATGTGTCTTAATTTAACAGGTACAATCGGATATTATGGAGGAATATGTGAAGTTGTGTCTGACTTAGCTTTCTGGCAGATTTTACATGACGCTAAAACTCGTCGTATATTTTCTCTATGTTGGCAAAATAACAGTTCTGTCTCAGTATAAGAAAACATTTTCTTGCTCCGTAATGCGCATAACTTAAATGAGTGTACCAGATTAATTTCTTAACCAGTTCGTCAGGAATACATAATAACCAATTGTTGCTGTCAGGATGAGAGCGGCGAAACAGAATGTTATTGCGTACAGTGTAATGGTTTCTAATCGGAACGTTATTCTTATCTTGCCAGAGGTGTTTAATTTCTTTCCACACGTTGTCTTTACTTTGCTCTTGTGCTATGTCCTGTAATGACGACGAAATAAAATTTTCAAATGCAACTTGCTGAATGTACATGATGCTGGAATTTGTTTTGCAGAAGTTGGTTGCGACGTCTTGCTGATTGTTGCTTAGAGAACGAGATAGTGCGTCAGCTATAACATTTTGTGTGCCGGGAATGTGAACTATTGTAAAATTAAATTCCTGTAAATAAAGCTTCCATCTGCTTAATCTGTCGTGTGTAAATTTAGCTGAAAGTAAAAAGTGTATAGCTCTGTGGTCTGTATAGACGGTGGTATGTCTTCCGTAAAGAAAGTGCCGAAATCTCGTGAAAGCCCAAACAACACAAAACGTTTCCAGTTCTGTAACGGAATAATTTCGTTCAGCAGGTGACAAAATGCGGCTTGCAAATGCGATGTTTTTAATTACTGTAGAACCATCTTCTTCAATTTCCTGAAAAATATGTACGCCTAAAGCTGTGTTAGAACTGTCGGTGGTAATGGAAAAATTTCTGGTAAGATCTGGGTGCGATAAAAGTGGTGCATTTAATAAAGCTTCTCTCAGGTTCACAAATTCAGAATGTGCTTGCTTATCCCAAGACCAAATAGTGTTTTTACCTGTTAATTGGCGTAATCTAGGTGTGTCTAAAGCAGAGTGATGAATAAATTTACGAAAAAAGTTAATTAAACCCAAAAAGCTGCGTAATTGTTTCTTCGTCGTAGGAACAGTAATGTCACGTAGAGCTTGAAGTTTTTCCGGATCAGGCGCAATGCCTTCTGCTGAAATTACGTGTCCAAGAAATTTTATAGAAGTTTTGCCAAAGTGCGATTTACTGAGGTTAACTGTGAGTCCTTGCGCATGAAAAGTTTGCAACAGTCGTTCTAGAATCAGATTGTGTTCAGTCCAGTTAGCTTCTGCGATAAGAATGTCGTCTACGTACGTCGTAATTCTGTCTTTAAGTTCTGTCGGAAGTATTGTATTCAAACCGCGAATAAAAGCTGCAGAAGAAATAGTTAAACCGAATGGTAATTTACAAAATTGATAACAGTCGCCAAAACAGAGAAAAGCTGTATACTTCCTGCAATTCGGATGAAGCTGAATTTGCCAGAATCCCGATTTTAGATCTAATGTGGAGTAGATAGCAGTACCGTGAAATTTCTGTAGAAGTTCTTCTAGTGTTTGTGGTCGATCTGCTTCATTAATAATAATGTCATTAATGTGACGCGAATCAAGTACAAGGCGAAGTGAGCCATCTTTTTTCTTAACAATATGTAGCGGGTTTATGTACGGACTGACTGCTGGTTCAATAATTCCTTGGTCAAGCATATCCTGCAATTCTTTCTTAACTTGTTCTCTGTGGATATACGGAATGGGATAATGCTTTGCTTTAAATGTATCATGCGGTTTGACCTGAAATTCATACATAAAACCGGACATAGTACCAGGAACATTGTCGAAAACTGGAGCTTGCTGTAAAAGAATTTTGTGTAGTTGCGTGCGTTCGTCATCTGTATTTGCACTGCTTTGTTTAACTTTATCAGAGATCATCTGTATTACGTCGTAGTCAGCCTCGTCTGGAGTGTTATAGTTGTGTACGTACGTATCTGTTAACAATGTGGGATTACAGTCTATGTTACGCGTTACGGAAATGACCTCAGTAAAATTAATTGTCTGTTCTTCCGCAGATAAAGAGTGCTGAAATTCTAAAGCCAATTGTACATCTTCATCCTTTAGCATTAAATATGAATTTTGAAAATCAACCACTGCGTCGTGTTGTACGAGAAAATTAGTACCTAAAATAACGTCTGTTGTCAATAAAGGAACAATCCAAAAATTTGAGTGAAATGTGTGACCTGCAATACAAAATGATAAATGCATCTGCAATCTAACGTCTACTCCTTTACTCGATACTGCTCCTTTTACTTTCGTTTTGCCTAGTGGTAATGTAGGATACGTATTCTCTTTATTACACTTGTTGAAAGTTTCTTCATTAATAACTGACATAGGTGAGCCAGAATCGATTACTGCTGAAAATTTCGATGAACCAATTTTAATTTCGATGACAGGGTGTGAAATGGTTTTTTGGACAACTGGTCTTTCCTGTAAAAGAGTGTCTCGGATATCGTCAAAAGTAATTACATTTTCGTGAACAACATTCTGCGTGTCAAAAGTAGTGTTTGTGTTATTGGAAGATGCGACCTGTACAGTATCTAGTCAGATTCTATCTGACGTGTTATTAGTGTCAGGACGATTCTGTGGCATTTCTGCTATTTGAACTGTTCTATTACTTCTTCCAGGCGCATTACGCTCTGGATGAAATCTACTGTCGGGTTCATTCATGAGAATATGTTCTTGTGGATAATTTTGCTGTTGGTATGACCGACTGTTGTTAGATGTACGCTGAAAATTGTCCTCGTTATTTTTACGTCTGTCGTAATAGTCATTCCTATACGGTGCATTGCGATAGGAATTGAAATACTTTGTTTTCTGTACATAGTTGTTCCTTTGCTGCCGTGCGTTACTGTTTGTTGTATCTGGGACTATACGTGCACGCGGCGAAACATTAAAGCCCGGTTGACCTTGTGCATTCCATTGTTGGTTAGGTATGCTAACCGACTGACTTTCATGTTGTTGTGGTGGAAAACGTCTATTGTTACTAAAATGTGGTTCCTGTTGCTGAAAATTTTGAGGATATTGATAATCAAAATTTTGTCTGCTATTAAAGTCCTGGTGGTTGTCGTTCCTAAAGCGTCTGGTACCTTTGTTATTGAAATTACGTGGTTGACCGTAGTTACTGTAAGTTTGTTGGCCTTGGTTGTTATATGAAAAATTTTTGTTTACGAAAGAATAATCCTATTGCTGCACTTCTAAAAGCTGCAACAGATCTCTGAATGCTGAAATGTTTTCCTTCTGCTGACCCGTTAGAAGTGACACTCTTAATGACCTTGGTAATTTAGAAATGCATAATTGTATGAGTGCAGATTCACTATAAGGTTCACTTAAATACTGGTTTTGTTGCACCATGTGCTCAAAAAATTGCGTCACACTGGGAAAATTTGTGTTCTCATAATTTGGTAAACTAATTAACTGATCTTTAATTCCGCGCTGTGTCGTCTTCGACCAATACGCTGACAGAAAAGCATTCTGAAATTCTTCTACTGAATAACATTGCCTCGCGATCGGTCTCATGCGAGTTGCGGGTTCGCCTTCCAAAAAACTACAAATAAATTCAAGTTTGTGTGTTACGGGCCAAGTCGGTGGAAAAGCAAAGCTAAATTGTTGTATCCAATCTAGCGGATGAATCTGTGTTCTGTCATTTTTAAACACTTTAAATTTTCTCACTGACAGAAAATGTTTATAATCAAAATTATCGTCTCTGTATGATGGAACAGGTTCGTGATTGTAAGAGAATCTATTTGTCTGTGTCTGTTCGGAGTCTAAGTCCCGTACTCTCTGTAGATTACCCAAATTATTAGCACTACGTGAATCTGACAAATGTTCGCAAAGTGGCGTCTGCTGTGATGTGTTATTAGCTGAAATATTTTTTATCTCTGCTACCTCTTGCTGTAAAGTCGACAATTTTCTATGCAATACGTTATTAGACGAATCGATTTCATTGATTGTCTGTTGTAGACTTTGGAATTCAGGTGTTTGGTTAAATGAAACCGGTGAAGTATCGACTGATTTGCTGTCATTATTACTTTCAATAGCATCAATACGACTGGCCAATTCATCACATTTTTCAGTCAGTATTTTTACCTGATCATCGCTTTTAATGTCAGAAGTATTAATCTGTTTTTGTATTCTTCTTGAAGTCTGGGGGTATTTCGCCTGTCTCGTACATCTTACTCACCAGATGGTAGAGCTTTGTCAGGACTGGCTCTCCCAAGGCTGTCAGTAGTTCTAATGGATTGTTGTCTACTCCCGGGGCCTTGTTTCGACTCTGGTCTTTCAGTGCTCTGTCAAACTCTTCACGCAGTATCGTATCTCCCATTTCATCTTCATCTACATCCTCTTCCATTTCCATAATATTGTCCTCAAGTACATCGCCCTTGTATAGGCCCTCTATATACTCCTTTCACCTTTCCGCTTTCCCCTCTTTGCTTAGAACTGGGTTTCCATATGAGCTCTTGATATTCATACAAGTGGCTCTCTTTTCGCCAAAGGTCTCTTTAATTTTCCGGTGGGCTGTATCTATCTTACCCCTAGTGAGATAAGCCTCTACATCCCTACATTTGTCCTCTATCTATGCCTGCTTAGCCATTTTGCACTTCCTGTCGATCTCATTTTTGAGACGTTTGTATTCCTTTTTGCCTGCTTCATTTACTGCATTTTTGTATTTTCTCCTTTCATCAACTAAATTCAATTGTAAGACATTTCCAGGGGCAGACTCTGACCACAATCTATTGGTTATGAACTGTAGATTGAAACTGAAGAAACTGCAAAAAGGTGGGAATTTAAGGAGATGGGACCTGGATAAACTGACTAAACCAGAGGTTGTACAGAGTTTTAGGGAGAGCATAAGGGAACAATTGACAGGAATGGGGGAAAGAAATACAGTAGAAGAAGAATGGGTAGCTCTGAGGGATGAAGTAGTGAAGGTAGTAGAGGATCAAGTAGGTAAAAAGACGAGGGCTAGTAGAAATCCTTGGGTAACAGAAAAAAATATTGAATTTAGTTGATGAAAGGAGAAAATACAAAAATGCAGTAAATGAAGCAGGCAAAAAGGAATACAAACGTCTCAAAAATGAGATCGACAGGAAGTGCAAAATGGCTAAGCAGGCATAGATAGAGGACAAATGTAGGGATGTAGAGGCTTATCTCACTAGGGGTAAGATAGATACAGCCCACCGGAAAATTAAAGAGACCTTTGGCGAAAAGAGAGCCACTTGTATGAATATCAAGAGCTCATATGGAAACCCAGTTCTAAGCAAAGAGGGGAAAGCGGAAAGGTGAAAGGAGTATATAGAGGGCCTATACAAGGGCGATGTACTTGAGGACAATATTATGGAAATGGAAGAGGATGTAGATGAAGATGAAATGGGAGATACGATACTGCGTGAAGAGTTTGACAGAGCACTGAAAGACCAGAGTCGAAACAAGGCCCCGGGAGTAGACAACAATCCATTAGAACTACTGACAGCCTTGGGAGAGCCAGTCCTGACAAAGCTCTACCATCTGGTGAGTAAGATGTACGAGACAGGCGAAATACCCCCAGACTTCAAGAAGAATATAATAATTCCAATCCCAAAGAAAGCAGGTGTTGACAGATGTGAAAATTACCGAACTATCAGTTTAATAAGCCACAGCTGCAAAATACTAACGCGAATTATTTACAGACGAATGGAAAAACTGGAAGAAGCAGACCTCGGGGAAGATCAGTTTGGATTCCGTAGAAATGTTGGAATACGTGAGGCAATACTGACCTTACGACTTATCTTAGAAGAAAGATTAAGGAAAGGCAAACCTACGTTTCTAGCATTTGTAGACTTAGAGAAAGCTTTTGACAATATTGACTGGAATACCCTCTTTCAAATTCTAAATATGGCAGGGGTAAAATACAGGGAGCGAAAGGCTATTTAGAATTTGTACAGAAACCAGATGGCAGTTATAAGAGTCGAGGGGCATGAAATGGAAGCAGTGATTGGGAAGGGAGTGAGACAGGGTTGTAGCCTCTTCCAGATGTTATTCAATCTGTATATTGAGCAAGCAGTAAAGGAAACAAAAGAAAAATTTGGCGTAGGTATTAAAATCCAGGGAGAAGAAATAAAAACTTTGAGGTTCGCCGATGACATTGTAATTCTGTCAGAGACAGCAAAGGACTTGGAAAAGAAGCTGAACGGAATGGACAGTGTCATGAAAGGAGGATATAAAATGAATATCAACAAAAGCAAAACGAGGATAATGGAATGTAGTCGAATTAAATTGGGCGATACTGAGGGAATTAGATTAGGAAATGAGACACTTAAAGTAATAAAGGAGTTTTGCTATTTGGGGAGCAAAATAACTGATGATGGTCGAAGTAGAGAGGATATAAAATGTAGACTGGCAATAGCAAGGAAATCGTTTCTGAAGAAAAGATAATTGTTAACATCGAGTATTGATTTAAGTGTCAGGATGTCGTTTCTGAAAGTATTTGTATGGAATGTAGCCATGTATGGACGTGAAACATGGACAATAAATAGTTAGGACAAGAGGAGTATAGAATCTTTCGAAATGCGGTGCTACAGAAAAATGTTGAAGATTAGGTGGGTAGATCACGTAACTAATGGGGAGGTATTGAATAGGATTGGGGAGAAGAGGAGTTTGTGGCACAACTTGACTAGGAGAAGGGATCGGTTGGTAGGACATGTCCTGAGGCATCAAAGGATGACAAATTTAGCACTGGAGGGCAGCGTGGAGGATAAAAATCGTAGAGGGAGACCAAGAGATGAATACACTTAGCAGATTCAGAAAGATGTAGGTTGCAGTAGGTACTGGGAGATGAAGGAGCTTGCACAGGATAGATTAGCATGGAGAGCTGCATCAAACCAGTCTCAGGACTGAAGACCACAATAACAACAACCTGCGTTCCGCCAACCTGGTGTCCAACGCACAAAGCAGTCTGCAGGAAGCGCATTATCAGAAGGGAAACATTATAAAAAGCCCGTTACTGCGAGAGATGAGCTTTGTTTCTAGCTTATATGCTAAGTCCACACGCTGTCCCCTGCTTTCCAAATTTCTCGAAGGAAAACTGCAGCATTCACAAAGGTGGCACTAGAAGGATAGTGCAGTTAAGGAGTACCTGTCTTCGGCGGTCAGGAGCGCTTCTGTTTTCCGTCAGTTCCCCGCTTTTCACTTGCCTCAATCGTGCCCTGACGGCACGATATGGTGAGCCGGTCTCTGACCCCCATCACTTTCTGTTGACACTACATTCATGCACCAATTCCTAGTTACCAGGAAGGAAAGAGAATAATGAAGATTTCTTGACCTATTCAATCACTGTCGTCATCATTCTCATCTGAATTTAAAATAGTGAGTCAATTGTATTGACTATACAATCACTGTCGTCATCATTCTCATTTGAATAAAAAATAATGAGTTAACTGGTGTCAGATGTGATCTGCCTTTCAGAAGAATGAAATGTGTCAGGCTGGGAATGACTAGACACATTTTATCATGCCCAGACGAATTTCAAAAATGGGTGTGTTTGCTATTACAATAAGGACTGTGTTGTGAGACCAATAGTCAAACTGTTCACGTACACTGAAATTGGGACATGATGGAATGAGGAAACATGATTACTTTTGAAGGAATTTTGATTATTTTTCTACCGTGACTGTTTAGTAAATATGTAAAGGTTTTTTTTTAAATTACCGCTACCAGTCACAAACATCATCAACTATTGTATTACTTATTTATTTAGCAACATATTTCGAGGTAAACCTCATCTTCAGGATAAATGGCGTTACAAATACAACTTTAAAATAGGGCCATACTGATGTTACATAGTCTTTTCGTAAATGCTGTGGTCCTCTTTTCTTCTGACGTGGCAGTCTCGTAGTGATACGCTGGGGTGCCTCCATTTCCGTCCTCTCCTGATCATTGTTCACAAATTTTCACTAACATAGCAGTAACTTGGAAACACGATCACAAACAGTTCTGTAGTGCAGTGGACAAGATGTCAGTTGAAATACGGCTGATTTAGATTTGACTATCGATTTGTCAATCTATGTGGTGTCAGACGTTTACATGTCTTCTGCACGTCTTGTTATCATATTACAGATGTAGGTTGACGAAATACATTACAATTTGAGTACCTGTTAACAATATTATTGAACACATAGTGATATAAACTAATTTATTTTACATATTACTAAGCTATTGCTGGGGCTAGAGTCAAATGACTGTCATTATATGTATCTTTTATTCTAGGAGTACTGTAGTGAAATTGGAAAAGAAATGTGAATTTTTGAAGTCTGTCATTTCATTCAGGAACTCGTTATTCCCCATGCGGCCATGGAAGAATATTTCCAATTCTTCCAAGATATCCATTTCCAAGCTCTTTTCTAAGTTATGTAGTACTTTGAGATCGTTGTCCATCGTAGCACTGCGTCCTGTTTCGTATATATGTTTCGCTATAGCTGATTTATGCGGTTTGCCAACTCTGAAACAGTCAATGTGTTCTTTAAAGCGGGTTTTGAAGTTTCTTCCCATTTGGCCAATGTAATATTTGTTGCAATAACTGCATGTAATTTTATAAATTTCTGCTTTGTTAAGTTTCTCTGTGGGATGTGAGATGTCATATGTCAGTTTCTTTCTTAAGTTGTTGTTGGTGGCAAAGGTGATCCTGATTTCTGTTTTTTTTTATTTTTGATTTAAAAAAAAAATCTTGGGTATTTTGTCTGGTATGACACGTAAATATGGTATCGTTATGTACTTCGGTTTTTGGATGTTGTGTGAGGAAGCTGTGTCACATCGTTTGTTGTTATTTTTAGTTGTGCGCTGTGATAGTGTGTCTATTTAATGTTAGTGATAGACATTATTATGTGTAGTGCACATAGCCATTATTATGGCTAAGTAATGCTAAATAACGCTAAATAAATAAGAAATACAATAGTTGATAAAGTTTGTGACTGGTATCGGTAATTTAAGACAACCTTTACATATAACATGGGTACTTTGCCAACCTATAAAACACAGAAATCTTTTATACACACTTGTGGGAACCACCCAAACTCAATTATTCCTTTCGCTGTTATTTCTCACTGAAGGTCTTTATTGCAAGTTGTTTTGCTTCTTTTTATAGTGCCAAAATAAACTATTGGCTCCATGTGATTATTAAGTTTTTCCAGGCGTATATATTGATCAAACGTTCACGTGTGTACTGCCGGTTTATAGTGTCCAAAGGGCACAGTGTTTCGGCGATCAGACATTTCGCCATCGTCAGGTGCACTGACGAACTGAGCTCCTAAGATTTTTTTTTCTTTATTGTAATTTTTATCACCTTACACAAGGCGGGCTGTCAGCAGCTGAGTACGCCGCTCTTCAGCCTTGAGATTTACAATAAGTAGTAAATAGAGAGGACACAGAGAATATAATCAAAAAAGGTGGGCAAAACAATGTAGACACCAAAAAACAAAAAACACGGAGCCGTTGACGCCTGACGTGAAAACATCACTGACACTAGTGGACACGGCGCACAAAACAGGGATGAAGGCGATGGTACACGTGAACAGTGGCGGCGTTTCGGCGAACAAACACTAAACACAAACGAAGGCACACACACGAGACACTAATGGCGATGATCTCCGGCGCGCGAATGTTCACTGAGCGTGTGCGAGTCCGGGGACCTGCCAAGAGAGGAGGAGGAGAATGGGGAGTAGGAGAGGGAGAGGGGAGAGCAGAGATGCCATGGGCAGGGGAGAGTGGGGGAGGGAGGAAGGGGGAGGGGAAGCCCGGGGGAAGAGGGGTGGAGGACGGGGGACGGGGGAAAAAGGAAAGAGGCTCCTAAGAGCGCGCAACCGACTTATATCCCCTCACCCCGCGAAACGTTCCCTCCGCGGTCCGCGCCCGCGGCCGTGCATCGGTGGTCACGGGGACGCTAGCGTTGGCGTCTGTGGTACAGTTGATGTAGGCGTTCTGTCCGACCTGCTCACCAAATCGTTTTCCTTGCTAAGAGTCTTCTTAATTAAACTCAGTGCTGGTTCACAGGTCTTAGGCGCAATATCGATTGATGAGATGGTCCCTGTTGCAAATTTCTATGGCCTCTCTAACGACTCTGTCCCAGTATTTGGAAGTCTGTGCCAAGATTCTGCTACGTTCATACTGCGACCGCTGACTTGTTGGGACTGTCTGTCCTAAACATTTTTGTCCAAGTTGCCAAGGAATCTGCTACACGCCGACCTTCCACAAACCGAGATCATCTTTGACGCTTCCCAATAGTGCTTGTATTTTATTGAGCGGACAAAAGACAGTTTTTACTCGACGCTTATTCAATATGAGTCCAATTTTTCCCGATAGTGCGCCAGTGTACGGTATAAAAACAGAGGATGCCTCTTCCTCCATGACTTCTTCAAATGGTTCAAATGTCTCTGAGCACTATGGGACTTAACATCCGCGGTCATGAGGCCCCTAGATTTAGAACTACTTAAACATAACTAAGGACATCACACACATCCACGCCTGAGGCAGGATTCGATCCTGCGACCGTAGCAGCAGCGCGGTTCCGGACTGAAGCGCCTAGAACCGCTTGGCCGCAAAGGCCGGCCATGACTACTTCCGTCTCCAGAGGTTGTACTATTGAGGTGGGACGGAGAGCGCGCCTAATCTACCATTCTGGGTATTCTTTTCTTCGGAATACACTTCTGAGTAATTCACTGTGAAGACCGAAGCAGACGGATGCTTACCATTCCTGACCTGTATTTGCTTGCAGACAGCTACTATCTCCCTTCACAGAGGAATGGTGCACTAAAAACATTAGCACACAAGGGACGCAACATCTCGGTGCAGAGGATCTGTCGCAGGAACTGGAGCACCTCAGAGTTGTATCCCGAAAAAAAAAAACAAAAAAAAAAACAAACGGGTATCCATAGTGGTAGATAAAGCGCGCGATCAAAATCTGTATCAAATTGAAAACTTTACTGGTTGCATCACAGATAATAGTATTGGCAAATTCTATCATGGCAGGGGCAAACCCAGTTTACGTGAAATACCGGTGTGAGTCCTAAGTCGACCTGCATTATTTGGGTCATCTGAGGAACAGATCGCTCCCCGAAACGAAAATCCTTAATAACAGTTACCCAACGCATCCAGTTAATACAGTTAATGAAAAGGGTAGTCCTGACATCGAATTACAGGTACCAGTATTCCCACAATTCACTCATAGTTTCACGAAATGGATCTGCGGATCCCACATCGCACAGCAGTACTCAACTACAGCAGTACTTCGCTGCAAGCGTAGCGTAGGCAGTCTAGTACGAGGGCAGTTCAATAAGTAATGCAACACATTTTTTTTCTCGGCCAATTTTGGTTGAAAAAACCGGAAATTTCTTGTGGAATATTTTCAAACATTCCCGCTTCGTCTCGCATAGTTTCATTGACTTCCGACAGGTGATAGCGCTGTACGGAGCTGTTAAAATGGCGTCTGTAACGGATGTGCGTTGCAAACAACGGGCAGTGATCGAGTTTCTTTTGGCGGAAAACCAGGGCATCTCAGATATTCATAGGCGCTTGCAGAATGTCTACGGTGATCTGGCAGTGGACAAAAGCACGGTGAGTCGTTGGGCAAAGCGTGTGTCATCATCACCGCAAGGTCAAGCAAGACTGTCTGATCTCCAGCGTGCGGGCCGGCCGTGCACAGCTGTGACTCCTGCAATGGCGGAGCGTGCGAACATACTCGTTCGAGATGATCGACGGATCACCATCAAACAACTCAGTGCTCAACTTGACATCTCTGTTGGTAGTGCTGTCACAATTGTTCACAAAAATCTGAACGAAATTCTCCTTCTTCATGACAACGCAAGACCTCACACAAGTCTTCGCACCCGAGAGGAGCTCACAAAACTTCAGTGGACTGTTCTTCCTCATGCACCCTACAGCCCCGATCTCGCACCGTCGGATTTCCATATGTTTGGCCCAATGAAGGACGCAATCTGTGGGAGGCACTACGCGGATGATGAAGAAGTTATTGATGCAGTACGACGTTGGCACCGACATCGACCAGTGGAATCGTACCGTGCAGGCATACAGGCCCTCATTTCAAGGTGGCGTAAGGCCGTAGCATTGAATGGAGATTACGTTGAAAATTAGTGTTGTGTAGCCAAAAGATTGAGGAATAACCTGGTGTATTTCAATGCTGAATAAAACAACTCCTGTTTCAGAAAAAAAAATGTGTTGCATTACTTATTGAACTGCCCTCGTAGAACTGTTGCATTTTGTCAGTGTTCTGCCAGCAAATGGTAGTCTTTGCTTTTGCTTCACCTACAACATTATCTATTAGATCTTTCGAAACGAAGTTGTTCGTATTTGTGATTGTAAAGAATTTGATTGAATTACAGCCTTTAGATTTGTGTAATTTATCGTGTAATAGAATTTTCGCGTAGTCCTTTTGGTACTTAAGTGGATGACTTAACACTTTTCATTATTTAGAGTCAGTTGCCACATGTCGCGCATGCAGATATCTTGTCTACATCGTTTTGCAGTTTTTTTTGAACATCTGAGGCCTTCATAACGCGTTAAATGACAGCATCATCTGCAAACAATATAAGAGTGCTACTCAGATTGTCTCCCAAATACACTGTGACCTTTCTGACAGGAAATTACGAATCCAGTGGCACAGCTGAGATGATGATCCATAGGCAGGCAATGTCAAAAGCCTTCTAAAATATGAAATCAATAACTGCCCTGCAGCTACCATTCCTTCTTCGTCTACATCTACATCTGTATCTACATGATTACCTTGCGTTTCACAATTAAGAGCCTGGCAGATAGTTCATCGAACCACTTTTAAGCTATTGCTCCACCGTTCCACTCTAGAACACGTAAGTCGTTCAGTGTGCGCTCTGATCTCTCTTATTTTATTAAGGTCATTATTTCTCCCTATGGAGGCAGGACCCAGCAAAATGTTTTCACACACTGAAGATAAAGTTAATGATTTATACTTAATGAGAAGGTCTTGTCGCAGGGAAAAACGCCTATGTTTTAATGACTGCCACCCCAATTCGTGCATAATATCCGTAGTACTCTCTCGCCGGTTTCGCGATGATACAAAACGAGATGAACTTCTTGAGCTCTTTCGATGTTCTCCGTCAATCCTATCTGATGCAGGATCCCACACTGCACACCAATAAAAGCGTAATGTAAGCAGTCTCTTTAATACACCTTTTACATTTTCTGAGTGTTCTGCCAACAGATCGCAGACTTTGGTTTGCTTTCCCCACAACAATACCTGTGTGATCTTTCCAATTTAAGTTACTAGTAATTGAATCCCTAAGTCATTAGTTGTGTTACAGCCTTAAGATTGTTGTGATTTATGGTGTATCTGAAATTTAGCGCATTCATTTTAATGCTCATCTATTGGTCAATCAAATTTCATGATTTAGAGTCAATTGACACTTTTTGCACCGTACAGTTACCTTGTCTAAATCATTTTGCAATTAGTTTTGATCATCTGATAACATTACATGACGGTAACTGACAGCATCATCTGCAAACAGTCTAAGAGGACTGCTCAGATTGTATTTTAAATCGTTTATTTATATCAGGAACAACAGAGGGCCTACAACACTCCATTGGGGAACACGTAGGACAATTCTTAATATTAACAGTGACTTTCCTACCCTGAACAAGTAATTTCAAAAAGTCGGACTAATTTTTCCATTTATGCCAGTGAAATTCATCAAAGAGAATAACTTCATGAATATTCTGACGATAACCAGACATACCAAATTCAGAACAATGGCGACGATACACATGTACATTACGTCCGATAATTTTATCAATGAGTCGGCTTCCCAATACAAGTCGGACCACACAGATACAATGGAGGCTTTCGCAATGAACGTTTCCACCTATTAGAATTGTACCAATTAAAAACTTCACCTGCCCATCCGTAATACATCAAATGAAATTGACACAATTTACAAGGTTTCAATGACTTATGACAGCATGATTCATAGCCCACGGTGTACCCTGTTCCTTGGGAAGGTGTCAAGCGAAATTTTATCTGCTTTTTTTAAATAGATGTATTTTGCGTGCATTTTTGATAGGTTTGGATGTTACGGTATTCAGTCTATCAGCAACAACCTTGTGGTCACCAATTCCTGCATCTGTCATCATGATCCTTATTTGGCCAGAATTACTTGTTGCTAAGAGGTCACATCAAAAAATGTTTTGCGTCACCTCGGTTCCGAGACTTCCGAAAATTGTACGGAAAATTGGAATAGAGTCAACATAAACATCATTTCCGCCCTTTGTATTGCTCATGAAAACCACATATTGCATGTCGCACCACCATACAGCGAGACCTTCAGAGGTGGTGGTCCAGATTTCTGTACACACCGGTACCTTTAATACGCAGTAGTACGTCCTCTTGCATTAATACACTCCTGTATTCGTCATGGCATACTATCCACAAGTTCAACAAGTGACTGTTGGTCCAGATTGTCCCATTCCTCAACGGCGATTCGGCATAGATCCCTCAGAGTGGTTGGTGGGTCACGTCCTCCAGAAACAGCCCTTTTTAATCTCTCCCAGGCATGTTCGATAGGGTTCATGTCTGGAGAACATGCTGGCCACTCTAGTCGAGCGATTTTATTATCGTGAAGGAAGTCATTCACAAGATGTGCACGATGGGGGCGCGAATTGTCGTTCATGAACATGAATGCCTAGCCAATATGATGCCGATATGGCTGCACTATCGTTCGGAGGATGGCATTCAGGAGTATAGTACAGCCATTACGGCGCCTTCTATAACCAACAGCAGCGCACGTCGGCCCCACATAATGTCATCCCAAAACAGCAGCGAACGTCCACCTTGCTGCACTTTCTGGACAGTGAGTCTAAGGCGTTCAGCCTGACCGGGTTGCCTCAAAACACGTCTCCGACGATTGTCTGACTGAAGGCATATGTGACACTCAACGGTGAAGAGAACGTGATGCCGACCCTGAGCGGTCCATTCGGCATGTTGTTGGGCCCTTGTGTACCGCGCTGCATGGCGTCGTGGTTGCAAACATGGATCTAGCCATGGACTTCAGGAGTGAAGTTGCGCATCATGCAGCCTATTGCTAACAGTCTGAGTCGTAACACGACGTCCTGTGGCTGCACGAAAAGCATTATTCAACATGGTGGCGTTGCTGTCAGGACTCCGCCGAGCCATAATCCGTAGGTAGCGGTCATCCACTGCAGTAGTAACCCTTGGGCGGCATGAGCGAGGCATGTCATCGACAGTTCCTGTCTCTCTGTATATCATCCATGTCTGAACAACGTTGCTTTGGTTCACTCCGTGACGCTCGGAAACTCCTCTGATTGAGAGCCCTTCCTGGCACAAAGTAATAATGCGGACGCGATCGAACCGCCGTACTGACCCTCGAGGCATGGTTGAACTACAGACAACACGACCGGTGTACGTCCTTCCTGGTGGAATGACTGGAACTGGTCGGCTTTCGGATCCCCTCCGTCTAATAGGCGCTGGTCATGCATGGTTGTTTACATGTTTGAGCGGGTTTAGTGACATCTTTTAACAGGCAAAGGGACTGTGTCTGTGATACAATATCCACAGTCAAAATCAATCTGCAGGAGTTCTGGGTGATGCAAAATTGTTTTTGATGTGTATATGATATCGAAACCATTTAAATTTCTAGTGGGATCTTGAAATCGTTGTTCTAAATAATTTTCGTGAGAATTAAGAGCTAATTGTGTTTTACAAGAACAATATTTTCGGAATCCGTGTTGGCTTGTTGGCAATAAATCGCTTTCTTCGAGATAACTCATTATGTTCCAACTCGGTGTATGTTCCAAAATCCTAGTGCAAATCAATGTTAGTGATATCCGTCTATAATGCAACGAGCTACTCCTGTTTCCCTTCCTGGGTACCGGTGTGGCTGTCGCAACTTTAAATTCTGTATGTATGGAGCTTTCAATGAGCGATCGGCTGTATATGACTGCTAAATATCTACGTATTGTATCAGCATAATCTGAGAGGAACCTGACTGGTATGCGAGCAGGACTGGGGGCCTTGCCTTTATTAATTTAAGTTGCTTCGCTACATCGAGGATGTTTACTTCTAAGTTACTCATTTTGGCAGTTGTTCTTGGTTAGAATACAAAAACATTTATTTCGTCTTCTTTTGTGAAGATATGTTGGAAAAAAATATTTAGTAGATCTGCTGTAGTGGCACTGCCGTCAGTAAAACCATCATTGTTATCGCGCAGTGAAGATATTGACTGTGTCTTGCCGCTGATGTACTTTTCATATGATGAGAATCTCTTTCGATTTTCTGCCAGATTTCGAGAGAGTTTCGTTGTGGAAAGTGTTAAAAGCATCTCGCATTTAAGTTCGTGCTACATGTCTAGCTTCTGTAAACTTTGAGGGTTTTGCGTTCTTTGAAATTTGGCATGTTTTTTCTTTGCTTATGCAACAGTGTTGTAACATGTTTGGTGCAGCGTGGAGGACCAGTACCATTTCTTACTGACTTATTTTGTATATGTGTCTGAATAGCCGTTGATACTGTATCTTTGAATTTAAACCTCGTATGGTGTCCGCTTACACATTCATATTGGAAGGAGTGGAGACTGTCTCGCAGAAAGGCTTCAAGTGAATATTTACCTTCTTTCTGAAACAGATGTACTTTGCGTTTATTTTTGGTGGGTTGCATATTACGGTATTCAGTCTCGCAACAAGAACCTTGTCGTCATTAATCCCTATATCAGTCATGTTGCCCCCTACTTGCACAGGATTATTTGTTGCTAAGAGGTCAGGTATGTTTTCGTAATCATGTATACTTCGAGTAGGCTGCTGAATTAAATGTTCAAAATTATATTCTGAGAACGCATTCAGGACGATTTCTGATGACGTTTTATGGTTATCTCTGACTTTAAACATGTACTTTCGCCAACATATCGAGAATAGTTTGTTGAAGTGACTAGCATATATGAAAAGAGACTCAAGTGTTCTTTGAACCGCTCAACAACTGAATGATCTGAGTTGGGAGGGGTGGGGGCGGTCAGTAAAAGGAACCAATTATTAATTTATTCCGGTTGTCAAGTTACCCATACTAACTCACAGGGTCTACCTACGTCGAATTCACTAAAGGTACAGCAATAAACACTCCACCATCAACTATCCCCGATGTTATTCAATCTTTATATTGAGCAAGCAGTAAACGAAACAGAAGAAAAATTTGGACTAGAATCAAAATCCATGGAGAAGAAATAACAGCTTTGAGGTTTAGAGACGACATTGTAATTCTGTCTGAAACAACAAGGTACCTGGAAGAGCAGTTGAATGGAATGGACAGTGTCTTGAAAGGAGGATATAAGAATAACATCAACAAAAGCAAAACAAGGATAATTGAATGTAGTCGAATTCAATCAGGTGATGATGAAAGAATTAGATTAGGAAGTGAAACATTTAAAGTTGCTATCTGGGAGGCAAAAATAACTGATGATTGTCGAAGTACAGATGACATAAAATGTAGACTCACTACGGTAAGGAAAGAGTATCTGAAGAAGAGAAAAATGGTTCAAATGGCTCTGAGCACTATGGGACTCAGTCCCCTAGAACTTAGAACTACTTAAACGTAACTAAGGACATCACACACACCCATGCCCGAGGCAGGATTCGAACCTGCGACCGTAGCAGTCCCGCGGTTCCGGACTGCAGCGCCAGAACCGCACGGCCACCGCGGCCGGCGAAGAAGAGAAACTTGTTAGCATCGAGTATAGATTCAAGCGACAGGATGACCTCTGTGAAAGTATTTGTATGGAGTGTAGGTACATATGGGAGTGAAACATAAGCCGACTTCCGTGGTCGAGCGGTTCTAGGCGCTTCAGTCCGGTACCACACGGCTGCTACGGTCGCAGGTTCGAATCCTGCCTCGGGCATGGATGTTTGTGATGTCCTAACGTTAGTTAGGTTTACGTAGTTATAAGTTTAGGGGTCTGATGACAGATGTAAAGTCTCATTGTGCTTAGAGCCATTTGAACCATTTTTTAGTGAAACACAGAAAATAAATAGTTTAGACAAGAAGACAATAGAAGCTTTCGAAACGTGGTGCTACAGAAGAATGCTGAAGGTTAGATGGGTAGATCACGTATCTAATGAGGAGGTACTGAATAGAACTGGGGAGAAGAAGAATCTGTGGCACAACTTGAGTAGAGGAAGGGACTGGTTGGTTGGTAGGACAATTTCTGAGGCATCAGGGGATCACCAATAATTGGAGGGCAGCGTGGAGGGTAAAAATCGTAGAGGGAGACCAAGAGCTGAATACACTAAGCAGATTCAGAAGGACGTAGGTTGAAGTAGTCACTCGGTAATGAAGAGGCTTGCACACGATAGAGTAGCATGGATAGCTGCATCAAACCAGTTTCTGTACTGATGATCACAACAACAACAACAAAAATGAAAGAAAGACGATTCCAGAGCACATGGGTCCGCAAAAGAATCGTTTGTGAGATAACTGATAACTTGTCATTAGGTGCTGCTATTGACATCAGTGTGCAGTATTGTTTTAATTAGTACAAAATAAACTTTCGATGAAACCACATTTGACAGGGCTGAAATGTGACTCATGCGCTACATTAGAAAGAAATGCAGCCCTACTTCGGCAAAATGGATGACGTTGCTACTTTCAGAAAGGTCTTCCTGTCACTTAAATGTATACTCGATGCTAACAAATTTCTCTTCTTCAGGCACGCTTTCATTATCGTATCCAGTCTACGTTTTATAGTACAACTTACTCTGGCATTTGTTGAGGAATATATACCACGTGTTATCCTCACTTTCGGATGCACTAATGCCACTGTCTTTGCAGTAAGTTACGAATTCTTTCAGACGCCTCAGAATAACATCCTAAGCTAGGACAATACTCCACGCTGAAATCAGAGTCGGCTAGTAACCATACATCCCCAGTTACATTGCGAAGGGCTCGCTTCCGGACCTGTGTTTCCTGGAACCTGGCTTGTGTCTGTGCCCGCCATTAATTATACTATGCTTCGTATACCTTACAGTCCCGTGATAGAAGTTAATGACGTTATCACTTAACAATACAGAATTTAGATAGAAGTCAATGACGTTATCACTTAACAATACAGAATTTAGATAGAAGTCAATACAGAATTTAGTGATGACAGTGGATGACGATTGTGTAGTTATCATTTTTACACTGACGGAATTGGAGGTGAAGTTAAGGGTTGCTCACGATATACAGTATAACCCACCTATCATCTTGTGGTAGAATTTTATGGTGAGAATAAAACTAGCAGTAGTGACAAAATGATTTATTAATTATTACAAAATAATGAGATGGAGAGCTTAAAAACCTGCCACGTGACTATTTCGGTCATAGTGAGTCATGCCTGTCATACGGTTATCACTGTCAAACCTTACCAACTGCTGAAAGTAATCCTGCACAAGTCAGACACTTGCGTTAAGATAAGTTTTTGAATATTTGGGTGAGTGTCAAATTCAGCAAAGTGAACAGAACTACTTATTTCTTCCCTCTGGGAACGTACAAAATGTATGCGCCGATTATAAAGCTTCGCTCCAGGTCACGATACTTTGACTGCCTTACTTCTAATGTATTAGAGCAAGCATTAGTCAGTATTTTGTGAGCAGTAATTGTTATCGCTGAGTGTGTTGACAGCCAAGATGAAGAGCACGGGAACTTTGACAACCATATACTAAAGAAATGAAAAACATGGGCTTCTATGCACCCAAACCTCTTGCCAGTTGGCATTCCTGTTGCAAAGACGTAGGTGGTTAACGCTCAAAATCTGTAGGTGAAGCGTTTTGGTGCGCAATGGGAAAATGATACTCGTCTGCAGTACTACAAACGTGTGACTGAAAACAACAAACTGATTCAAAATGGAATACAGATGTGAATGATGAAATGTGTCAAAAAATACCTGCAGAAGGGAACCATGACGTTGATGTCTTTTGAAAAAAGGATCACTACCTTAATGCCTAAACTTGTCTTGACATTGTTAATTCAGAGCACAGACTAAAGCATTATGTTATTAATTACGAAAGTTGTACTTGCTGAAAAAATGCTACAGCACATTTAGTAACTTTTCCTTCCAAATTTGAGTTTCAAAACTGACAACGTGCAAATAAAATACACAAAACTCTTGGCAATATTGGCTTCAGATATTCGAATACAGATCACGAATGGCAATTAATTCACCAAAGTTGATCTGTGTAAGCGTAACGGTAAAGAAGTTACACAAGTTTCTGATTTTCCTTAAAATTCTGAATAAGTTGCGTGGTACAAATTGCAAAACATCTTCTAGTAATAACGGTACGTGTTTGTCTGGCGTCAGTGAATACCTGTTCAGTCTCCGTGCTTGCCAACACTATGGGAAAAGAGGACAAAGGAAAAACAACACTTTCCCACTGCTTTATTTTGCTAATTACTGCATATGGAATGTATGTTACTTAAGGAAGGCCGATAACACTGCTAATAAAGAAAATATTGTCCCAGGCGAAGTGAAAGAATAATTTCGACAGGAAGAGAGTAATTTTTTATAGCCTGCTGGTTTACGCAGCGGAGCAAGGTAACGTTGTATATTTTCGTACGGACGCGGCGAGCCCTGCTGCCAGAAAGCGTACAGTAGGTTCGTCGGGGCGCGCGCTGATGCAGCAGCCGCTGCTTATTTGCGGAGCCGGCAAGCAGCCAATTAGCCAGCCGCCGGCCTGCCGTGCCGTCTGTTCCTCCAGCAGAGGCCTCGGTGCTACGTAGGCACTCGCCACATCCTCCGTACGGCGGGCCGGCTGTGGTAATTCACAGCAGAATTGCCCGCTGCCGCTATGAGAGCGAGCGCACTTCCGCTGCCGACGTCCGTGTAAAAAACACGGAGATCCAGCCGTGTCGCTTATGTAGAGCGGCTAGTCCAAGCGCAAGGGACAAAAACGTAGTCACCTACAGGAGACTTAACGCTAATAGAGGATAACTCAGCGTCTAGCGTTCATAAAAGCCTCAATTCAGCGAGTCGAGAAATTTGGCCCAGGTACGTCAAATCCAGCTTAAGGGGGATAGGACGTCAAACGGGCCGTCTTGACGCAGGAGAGACACCACAGGACTTTTTAATTCCCACTGTCTATACTTTTACGAATAAATTCATAAAACTTTGTCAGAATGACCAAGAAGGATTCAGGATTCACACTCATATCAGTGGAAGTTCAAAAACATAACAAAATTAATTTTGTTTTACATGTGAGAGTTCATCATTTTTTCACTTACTATTGGCTACGTTTGTTGCTGTAGGTACACGTTTCTTCATAAGTAAGAGAGATTCTTCGACGAATTTTGCACAGCATATAAACCATACTTACAGGTATATGAAACTCTAGAAATTATTTAATTTATGAAAAAATGAACGTGCTGTTACGGTTTAAACTTCATGTTTAGAAAAAAACTCAAATTTTATCGTTAATTATCTCAATTTTTACCACAGTTTTCAATAGATTTGGAAAATTCTGGAGTTTCATACACCTGTAATTATGGTTTGTATGCTGCGAATAATTCACCGAAGAATCTCCCTTACTTATGAAGAAAAGTGTACCTATAGCAACAAATGCAGCCAATGGTAAGTGAAAAAAGGTCAAATTTCAAATGTAAAAACAAAAAAACAATATTTTCTTATATTTTTGAACTTCCACTGCTATGAGTGTAAATCCTGAATCCTTTATGGCCGTTTTGACAAAGTTTTATGAATTTATTCGTAAAAGTATAGACAGTGGAAATTAAAATGTCCTCTGGTGCCTCTCCTGCTCCAAGTAGTCCCATTTGACGTCCTACCCCCCTTAATCCACTCAGTGACGTGGTACCACATTATGGGGCCGTTTTAGCTGATATTGCAAGTAAGTCCAGACATTACGTGGTTCAATGTTCGTGTAGTTTAACAGGCCATTTGCGTGCTTGAGTGTTAATGCACTAGCCGGCCGCGGTGGTCGTGCGATTCTAGGCGCTCCTGTCCGGTGCCGCGCTGCTGCTACGGTCGCAGGTTCGAAACCTGCCTCGGGCATGGATGTGTGTGATGTCATTAGGTTAGTTAGGTTTAATTAGTTATAAGTTCTAGGGGACTGATGACCACAGCAGTTGAGTCCCATAGTGCTCGGAGCCATTTGACCCATTTTTTTGTTAAAGCACTGAAGTGAAGAAAATCATGGAATGGTGATTTGCACCTATACAGAAGGCGGTAGTATCGCGACCACAAGGTACAAAAGGGCACTGCATTGATGTAGCTGTCATCCGTACTCAGGTGATTTATGTGAAAAGGTTTCGACGTGATTATGGCTGCACGATGGGAATTAACAGACGTTGGAATGGTAGCTGGAGCTAGAGGCATGGGACATTCCACTTCGGAAATCGTTAGGGAATTAAATATGCCGAAATCAACAGTATCAAAAGTGTGCCGAGAGTACCAAATTTCAGGCATTACCTCTCACCAGGGAGAACAAAATGTCCCACGGCCTTCACATGACGATGGAGAGCAGCGGCGTTTGTCAAGAGTTGTCAGTGCAGACAGACAAGGAACACTCCGTCAAATAACCTCAGAAATGATTGAGGGACGTACGACGAACGTCTCCGTTCCGACAGTGCGCCAAATTTGGGGTAAATAGCCAATGGCAGCAGATGACATCGCCTGCGGTGCCTCACCTGGGCTCGTGACCATGTCCTCTCGACTCTAGACGACAGGAAAACCGTGGCCTGGTCAGATGACTCCCGATTTCACTTGGTAAGAACTGATGGTAGGGGTAAAATTTACCGCTGAGCGCACGAGGCCATGGACCCAAGTTGTCAACAATACCCTGTGCATGCAGGTGGTGGCTCTGTAATGGTGTGGGCCGTCTTTACATGGAATGGATTGGGACGTTTGGTCCAGCTGCACCGATCATTGGAAATGATTATGTTCGGTTACTTGGAGACGACTTGATGACATTCATGGACATCATGTTCTCATACAACAATGGAATTTCTATTTCTGTGGATGACAATCCGCCATATCACTGGGCCACAACTGTTCGGAACTGATTTAAAGAATGTTCTAGACCATTCGAATGAATGATTTGGCCACCCAGATCACCCGACACAAATCCCATCGAACGTGTATAGGACATAAATCGAGAGGTTGCTTCATGCAAATTCCTGCACAAGCAATATTTTCACAATTATGGACAGCTATAAAGGCAAAATCCCTCAATGTTTCTGCAAGGGACAACCAACGAGTTGTCTCCATGCCACTTTTTTTTCTTTATCCTATTTTAGTACTTTACAAAAGGTATGCCGGCAGAGGCCTATCTACACCGCTCTTCGGCCACAGAAAAAGAGACAGTAAACATGGAGACAGAAAAACAGGCATAAATGAATGGTAAAAACAGGAGACATACATAAGAAATGACATGAAGGCATTCCCATAAGGCTTTGGTTGTACAAGTAAGTTCAGCGGTACAAACAAACATAGACAAACAGTTTCACATGTGAACGAAGGAGCACACTGAAGAAGAACACTGATGCACTTACGTGAAGGAACACTGTAGCACATTAGTAGTGATGATCTTTGGTGCACTGAACACACTGAGGAAATGGGCAGGGTGGAAAAAGGGAAGAAAGAAGCCAATGGGAGAAAGGCAGGGTGATGGGAAGGAAAAGGGCAGGGTTGGGTGTGGAAGCCTGGGGAGGGGGGGGGGAAGAAGTGGGAGAACTGGGAGAGAGGAGGGGGAAGGGAGAAAGGAAAGTCAGGAAGGAGAGAGGGAGCCCTGGAGGAAATGGGGGCAAGGTAGGAAAGGAAGGGGAGGATTAGAGCTGATAATAAGGGTATATGGATGGAACGAGGACGTCTTCAGGAAGGGGTAGTTGGCGAAAGCCACCTTGGGCAAGGGTGTGGAGAGTGTGAAGATGAAGAGCAGGTGGGATGCAAGAGTATAGGCTCATCAGCGGGATGGAGTGGGAGAAGATGGGAGAGACAAGTGGACGGGAGGATCGAGCTTGCGGGAGGTGTAGAGGATCCGTATGCATTTGAGGAAAAGGAGGAGATGTGGGAAAGGGATCAAGTGGGGGATGGGAGATGGATGCCATAGGCGAGGTGGAGCGCATGGCGTTCCAGGATTTGAAGGTACTTATAGTAGGTGGGAGTGGCAGAGATCCAGGCAGGGTGGGCATGACAAAGGAAGGGACGGATGAGGGACTTATAAGTGTGGAGGATTGAGGAGGGGTCCAGACCCCATGTGTGGCTGGAGAGGAGTTTGAGGAGATGGAGATGGGTTTGTGCCTTGGACTGTCTGGAGATGGGGAGTCCAGGAAAGGTGGCGGTCGAGTGTGATGACAAGGTACTTGAGGGTGGGGGTGAGGTTAATGGGGCAGCCATAGATGGTAAGGTAGAAATCCAGGAGATGGAAGAAAGGGATGGTTTTACCTGTGTTGATTGCCTGGGTCTTGGAAGGATTGACCTTGAGCAGTCACTGGCTGCACCTGGCGGTGAACTGGTCAAGATGGGACTGGAGAAGGCGTTGGGAGCGTTGAAGGGTGGGGGTGAGGGCAAGGAAGGCAGTTTCATCAGCATATTGGAGGAGGTGGATGGGGGGTTGGGGCGACAGCATGTCCGCTGTGTAGAGAAGGTAGAGAAGAAGGAAGAGGACGGAACCTTGGGGCACACCGGTGGAGGGTTAGAAGGTGTAGGAATCGTTGTTGTGGATGGGAACATAGGAAAGGCGATGAGAGAGGAAGGAGGCGATCAGATGGAGGTAATCATGCCACTTCGAGTGGTAATCCTTTTGTAATCTTCAACAAGTCATATCTTTCCAAGACAAAATATATTTTCTACACTTTGTAATGTATTTTCTTGTACTTTTTACTACTGCAATGTGTGTTTCAATGTGCCTATGTGCAGGCACACAACATTTGCTATTAGTTGTTATTGGTTACCCTTTTAATTTTTAGTCAACATATACACTCCCGGAAATTGAAATAAGAACACCGTGAATTCATTGTCCCAGGAAGGGGAAACTTTATTGACACATTCCTGGGGTCAGATACATCACATGATCACACTGACAGAACCACAGGCACATAGACACAGGCAACAGAGCATGCACAATGTCGGCACTAGTACAGTGTATATCCACCTTTCGCAGCAATGCAGGCTTCTATTCTCCCATGGAGACGATCGTAGAGATGCTGGATGTAGTCCTGTGGAACGGCTTGCCATGCCATTTCCACCTGGCGCCTCGGTTGGACCAGCGTTCGTGCTGGACGTGCAGACCGCGTGAGACGACGCTTCATCCAGTCCCAAACATGCTCAATGGGGGACAGATCCGGAGACCTTGCTGGCCAGGGTAGTTGACTTACACCTTCTAGAGCACGTTGGGTGGCACGGGATACATGCGGACGTGCATTGTCCTGTTGGAACAGCAAGTTCCCTTGCCGGTCTAGGAATGGTAGAACGATGGGTTCGATGACGGTTTGGATGTACCGTGCACTATTCAGTGTCCCCTCGACGATCACCAGTGGTATACGGCCAGTGTAGGAGATCGCTCCCCACACCATGATGCCGAGTGTTGGCCCTGTGTGCCTCGGTCGTATGCAGTCCTGATTGTGGCGCTCACCTGCACGGCGCCAAACACGCATACGACCATCATTGGCACCAAGGCAGAAGCGACTCTCATCGCTGAAGACGACACGTCTCCATTCGTCCCTCCATTCACGCCTGTCGCGACACCACTGGAGGCGGGCTGCACCATGTTGGGGCGTGAGCGGAAGACGGCCTAACGGTGTGCGGGACCGTAGCCCAGCTTCATGGAGACGGTTGCGAATGGTCCTCGCAGATACCCCAGGAGCAACAGTGTCCCTAATTTGCTGGGAAGTGGCGGTGCGGTCCCCTACGGCACTGCGTAGGATCCTACGGTCTTGGCGTGCATCCGTGCGTCGCTGCGGTCCGGTCCCAGGTCGACGGGCACGTGCACCTTCCGCCGACCACTGGCGACAACATCGATGTACTGTGGAGACCTCACGCCCCACGTGTTGAGCAATTCGGCGGTACGTCCACCCGGCCTCCCGCATGCCCACTATACGCCCTCGCTCAAAGTCCGTCAACTGCACATACGGTTCACGTCCACGCTGTCGCGGCATGCTACCAGTGTTAAAGACTGCGATGGAGCTCCGCATGCCACGGCAAACTGGCTGACACTGACGGCGGTGGTGCACAAATGCTGCGCAGTTAGCGCCATTCGACGGCCAACACCGCGGTTCCTGGTGTGTCCGCTGTGCCGTGCGTGTGATCATTGCTTGTACAGCCCTCTCGCAGTGTCCGGAGCAAGTATGGTGGGTTTGAGACACCGGTGTCAATGTGTTCTTTTTTCCATTTCCAGGAGTGTAGGCATTTGCAGAGCCGCATTGTCGTATGGTGGTGCCCTCTTACACTGCATGGTTTACCTAGCAAGTGCGGGAACACTGAAGCAGCAGTGTTTCGTAGTGCTTCTCACCACGAACAAACCAATTTAACAAATTTAAATTTTGGTTCATGAATTTATGAGTAAGGAACAACCTGTCAAAGTTATTTTTCCTGTGAAGTGGTATGTATTGGTTCTGACATTTAGTTCGATTTTGCGCTTTCTTTTTAACATGTGGTGTTTAAAATAATGTGTAACTAATCATCTGATTATGAGCAGAGACCGAAACATTTCATTTGGGCTAAATGCACCCAGAGAGAAATAGTCCATGTTTCTTTGCGACTTCTCAGCTTTTCTAAAATCCTTCTGTACTGGCAGTTTCCGGCCTACATACGTCATCATGAAGACGTAGAATAACGGCACCTTTGGTCACCAAGAATACTGAAATAAACATCTTTGTTCATATTCAGGTAAGCTGAGTCATTGCTTTTAAATGGTGGAAAGAAAATCGGCTCAAAAACACCAGTGAACCCACTAACGTCTGAATTACACCACCCGTCAACAAATACTTTGAAAAGAGATGGAATCGCTGACACCCTATGTGCCTGCAGTAGGTACTGTCAATTTTCTGCGTTGTTTGCTGTAGATGTGCAGATTTATGCGAGCAATTGCCTTTTGAGAGGTAACTGATTCCAAATGTCGAATGCAAGCAACCTAATTTACAATTTTCACCCCTTAACTGGTTGAGATGGACCTGGGATCACTGACAACTGATTATCATTGACAAGGCGTGACACTCGTCTCAGGTCGCTGTTGGTTAGGACGTTTCAACGACCATTGTTCTTATGTCGTGTTACATCGTTGCGAGTGGTACACCATCTCTTGTAGAGAAGTTAGCCAGTCCACGTCGATACACCAATAAATTGGTCAACTTCATTCACAATGTGATCATGGACATGCCCAAATACGAGAGCTCCTTACTGTCATTATGCTACTTCTCGTCGACCTACTTAACTGTTCCGGTAGCATCCTCTGGTGGCACAGGCCAGGACGAGGCTGAATATCGAAACCCAGTGCCGAAATCCAGATGCTTGTCAACATTCGAAAACTCGGCACGTACACTATATCAGTGGCCCCGCAAGCACTCTCTGGGTGCCGAGGTAATGACCGGTGTTTTGTGATGATTCGGCATCGTATGGCAGGCTGCGTACTTGTCCTCAGCCACAACTAGATGTGCCCTTATAATTGCGTGCATTTCCGCGGCCAGAGCCATTCGACATAAAAATACCATAACCACAATGACACTTCACTCCTTTCCCCTTTCGTCACAGGTCAGCATAAACACTCTTTGAGTGCGTTAACGTCTATAGAATAAATGATTGGGGTAAGGAGTATACCATTATTATATGACAGAGCACAAAGGTGTTCAACCTGTAATCAAATTGGTTTCTAATGCTGAATTTTTTTCACAGAAATACACGAATTTACACAGTTTTCAACATGAAAATGTTAGGACAGATGTCAAGATAACGTATCTCGTCTTGAGTAAGTGAAATAACTCTACAATATCAAATTTTAACTAGAAATTTCTTTACAACATTATTCTTACTACTACATCATGAAGTTGGCCAATACTACGGTAAATCATCCGATTCTGGTTCTAAGTTTGGTACTATTTAGGATGGCAATCAAGTCTACGAAGGATGGTTGGTTTTGTGACAAGCTGAACAAAAGATTACCCGAGGTTGCTCGAGTTAACAGTGAACCAACAAGGTAAGCGCGCGCGCGCAAGTGTGTGTGTGTATGTATGTGTGTGTGAGAGAGAGAGAGAGAGAAAGAGTGTGTGTGTGTGTGTGTGTGTGTGTGTGTGTGTGTGTGTGTGTGTGAAATCTTATTGGACTTAACTGCTAAGGTCATCAGTCCCTAAGCTTACACACTACTTAACCTAAATTATCTTAAGGACGAACACACACACACCCATGCCCGAGGGAGGACTCGAACAAATTAAGTCTCTGCTCGCTGTATTTATCTTAGCTCCAATGAGCTGTCGTCTGCATGGCTGCTTTCGTCCTCTAACTCTCCTATGTTTCTTGCGAGGCGAGAAAACACGCACTCATCCCTAGACTTAGAATATGGCGAAATGCACGCGCATGGCTGGAGCAGCGTGCATATTACAGTTCTCACAAGAACAGTTAACTAAGTGGCTGGTTCGTTCCTCCGCAGTTGGAGCTCAACGACGCTACAGCTAATATCTAGCTGAATGTCAGCCGCAGTGAATGCAGTGTTCACACAAATTTCTCCTCTGCATCGTACAGAGAGAGCCTTATGCATCGTGTTCTGCACTTGAGGAGTTGGGTATCCTCCAAAATTTCGGTCTTGTCTTTCTCATAGCAAAACTGTCCCCATATATATATATATATATATATATATATATATATATATATATATATATATATATGGTGTTACAAAAAGATACGGCCAAACTTTCAGGAAACATGCCTCACACACAAATAAAGAAAAGACGTTTTGTGCACATGTGTCCGACAACGCTTAATTTCCATGTTAGAGCTCATTTCAATTTCGTCAGTATGTACTGTACTTCCTCGATTCACCGCCAGTTGGCCCAATAGAAGGAAGGTAATGTTGACTTCGGTGCTTGTATTGACATGCGACTCATTGCTCTACCGTACTAGCATCAAGCACATCAGTACGTAGCATCACGTCAGTACGTAGCATCAACAGGTTAGTGTTCATCACGAACGTGGTTTTGCAGTCAGTGCAATGTTTACAAATGCGGAGTTGGCAGGTGCCCATTTGATGTATGGATTAGCACGGGGCAATAGCCGTGGCGCGGTACGTTTGTATCGAGACAGATTTCCAGAACGAAGGTGTCCCCACAGGAAGACGTTCGAAGCAAATGATCGGCGTCTTAGGGAGCACGGAACATTCCAGCCTATGACTCGCGACTGGGGAAGACCTAGAACGACGAGGACACCTGCAATGGACGAGGCAATTCTTTGTGCAGTTGACGATAACCCTAATGTCAGCGTCAGAGAAGGTGCTGCTGTACAAGGTAACGTTGACCACGTCACTGTATGGAGAGTGCTACGGGAGAACCAGTTGTTTCCGTACCATGTACAGCGTGTGCAGGCACTATCAGCAGCTGATTGGCCTCCACGGGTACACTTCTGCGAATGGTTCATCCAACAATGTGTCAATCCTCATTTCAGTGCAAATGTTCTCTTCACGGGTGAAGCTTCATTCCAGCGTGATCAAACTGTAAATTTTTACAATCACCATGTGTGGGCTGACGAGAATCCACACGCAAATGTGCAATCACGTCATCAACACAGATTTCCTGTGAAAGTTTGGGCAGGCATTGTTGGTGATGTCTTGATTGGGCCCCATGTTCTTCCACCTACGCTCAATGGAGCACGTTACCATGATTTCACACGGGATACTCTACCTGTGCTGCTATAACATGTGCCTTTACAAGTACGACACAACATGTGGTTCATGCACGATGGAGCTGCTGCACATTTCAGTCGAAGTGTTCGTACGCTTCTCTACAACAGATTCGGTGACCGATGGATTGGTAGAGGCAGACCAATTCCATGGCCTCCACGCTCTTCTGATCTCAGCCCTCTTGACTTTCATTTATGGGGGCATTTGAAAGCTCTTGTCTACGCAACCCCGGTACCAAATGTAGAGACTCTTCGTGCTCGTATTGTGGTCGGCTGTGATACAATACGCCATTCTCCAGGGCTGCATCAGCGCATCAGGGATTCCATGCGACGGCGGGTGGATGCATGTATCCTCGATAACGGAGGACATTTTGAACATTTCCTGTTACAAAGTGTTTGAAGTCACGCTGGTACGTGTGTATCAATTCCATAATTAATGTGATTTGAAGAGAAGTAATAATGTGAGGAATGTTTCCTGAAAGTTTGGCCGTACCTTTTTGTAACACCCTGTATATATATATATATACCCCACATTTTTAACAAACACATCACATATTAGAATGTTAACCTTCCAAGGAAATGTTAACATTTGGAAATATTATTGATATGTCAAGATAAAGATTTTAAAAGTATCGTTATTAAAGATCTCTTTGCTGACACATGAAAGTCTTCAAAAATTAAATATATTTAAACACAATCGTAAAAATTATCTTTGTTCAGTTTAATCGGATACTAGTCTGTCACAGACAGTTCTTTCTCCTATATCTTTGACAGTGTTACTTGAAATCGTCACTCTCTTTTTCATGCTTAACATGGAATGATGGTCGGCCGTGTGCTTCGACGTGTCTCCGCTGAGCATGGAATGACGGTCGGCATGCACCTCGCCGTGTCTCCGCTGAGCATGGAATGACAGTCGGCAGAGAGAAAGGTTGCTGAAGGTCTGAGCATGTCGTGAATGCGTGGTTGCCTTTGTTCCATTTCACATGTGCCCATGGCGACGTTGTATTGGAGATCTAATCTTGCCAACATAAAAACTTATCTTCTTCATTCGTCGAATCTTTATGCCGATTCATCGTTGATCAGTCCATCTCTAGGTGTCCATACGAGTAATCATCTCTCATCTTTCGGTGTGGAATCCGAAAGTGTTGCAATTTGCCATAAGAATGTTCGGATATTTGTACCGCTAGAACAGTTAAAATCAGATTCTTTGTTTGTAGTTAAATGTCATAATGGTCTTTTATGGGAAGGGATTTGGAAAGGTTTTTTAGTCTCTTCTGGTCCAGGTTCTTCTTTCTTCTGAATCTTCTGCGTTGCATCTTCTGTTCTTGTTGCACCCTGCTGTCTTCTCACTTGTGTCTTCGTCCTTCTCTGTAACGGGAATTGGGATTGAAGACCTGTTTAATCTCGTCATCGTTCTTATGGTGTCTTCTTTCAAATTGTTGTGCATCCTTTTTTGCATCAGGTTGTTCATCTAGATAGATTGGACAGACTTCCATCATTTTCTTTCTTACTCCCATGAGCACTCAGGGAATGTTTCGCAATTGTTGAATTCCGCATGGTATAACAACAGTTTCAGCTATTCTGAACACTGTGTTACAGAAATACATCTCTTCTTCCTCTGGTGAACTTCAACACCCGCTCGTCCTTGATGTAATATGTCCACCTCCATTCCGGTTCGGTGGACATTCATCATCTCTCCTTATGCTGCTCTGAACAGTTCGTGATAGAAGTGCCAAGTATTTAATATTTTTTCGGAAAACCGTTGTTATAATGCTTGTATGTGGCTTTTATGTGAATAAAGCTCACGTCATGGTACATGTTGATTATATCCAGGATGCGTCGTAGATCTCTAAACTATTCCACAGAGGTGTTATCCTCTTGGACCGTTGCTTCCACCAAGGCCTTTTCTCTCATCATCTCCTAAACTGACATACCAGGCACTCAAACTCAGTGTCCCTTCCTCTGACGCCTAACTGTCTCCTCAGTCCTGATGTTGATCTGGCCGCAGTGATGCTGCATCATGTTTGATGATGCCATATCTAATATAATATTTGTCATATTTTTTTATGTTACTTTTCTTACCTCCTCACCAATTCTCTAGTTTACATGATATAATTATCTATTTCATTATAACCCTTTTCCTTTAAATTAAGTTGCAAACTCTACAAACATTAAATTCTTAACAAATTTAACAAAAGTTATTATTTAAATTATACAAAATCATTTTCTTATCACTTTTTATTAGACATCTCTTATTCCCATTCTACTTAATATTTTCTTGATATAAAAGTCATGGTTTCCCCATCTTCATCACAATGGGTAGTAAGAGCGAAATTGATGGTTATGAAGGTTAGTGAGTTAGTGAGTTCCTTCCCCCTTTTTTTTTCTAACTACAGGTACATCATATTATAACGAAAACTTCGCACCTTGACTCTGACTCCAGCGTATTTTTCTCTGCAATCTCTTCTTCTCGGCATTAACTGTAACAGAACTTCAACATAAAATGTGTATAGTTCCCCTTTTCTTTTCCCTTTCAAAATTTTCTCTATTGCCCTATTGCATTGTTTTAGAGTTTATTTTTTTCTTTCTGTTGTACTTACCCCTTCCTCCATCTTCTAAACAGTAAACTTTTATATTCCTTTCTTCTCCCATCATACTCTTTCTTGTTGAAATCCTTTCTGAGTTAAACATACCTACCCCTATCTACCTCCTTTCATGGAATAACTAGTTTCTTACTTAGGTTAATAGTTCAATTCTGTCTCTCAATTATTACCTCCGAATGAACTCTTTTATTTATTTCCCTCATATCTCTATTTTAATATCAACTCATGGTACCTTCTACAAATCATATATGCTTTTTATATTCCCCCAAATATCTCCTCAACTATACATACACCATCCTCGATGGAACAAATTAGAAATGGCTATCTCCATCTTACCTAATTATTTATTTTCTTCTTACTCCTTGACTTCCTTTTGACCACAAAAATCAGCTTCCTCCTCGTTTACACTACGTTTATAAGAGAGAATCTATTACTATTTCATCAAACTATCCTCATGCTGATATGTCTTTCTCCTTATTCTCTACTCTTTCCCCACAACATATTTCGTTTGCAGAAGAGTTACTTTCGTTCTTATTTTAATGTTTTTCCTTCACAATTATCCTTATACCTTAGTATGAAATTTACGTTATTTATTCAAATGAGATAGGTACAAGTTAAAAAGTTTTATTTGTGTGCATTTTGTTATCTTCCTACTCTTTGATTTCTGGACTTTTAACACAACTAAATTTTCTTGTGTAGTTCTTTTTTTTTTTTTTTTTTTTTTTTTTTTTACCCTTCATACAATTTCAACTGACTCACATGGTGCAAACCCAATGATTTTCCTGTGGATTAATTAACTTTAACTGCGTTGTCATGGACTACTTTACTCACTTCCATGGGGCCTTTGAATATTGAAAGTAACTTATTTCAACATCGTAGCCTTCCTATTGCTCACTGCTAATTTTATTTGATGCTGATGATTTACTTTGGGTACTAGTGGGACTTTACTTATAACTCAGGTGTCACTATTGGTGTTACCAAAGGTGCATTATCCTCCTGGCATACTATTTTCTCTCAGTTTGGTATAAATGAACTACATCCTTCACAATTAGGTCATCATCAGTCTTTGAACTACTGTCGATATTAACAGGTTCCTCATCATCGGTCGATTCCCAGTAAACTGAATCTCAGCATGCTGGTGTTTGTATCCAATCACCCCCTAAACCGACTTCAGAATCTTGCTAATCAAAACTAAGTCTATCTACATGTTTAATTACGAAATTTTTGTTCGTTTTTGTGCATTCTCAGGCTGTGATACCAATAGCAAAACTGCCACCATTCCCTCTGCACTATCAATTCGTTCGCTTTCGTGACTCGCACTCGATACTTTTTGTTGTACTGCTTCTATACTGTCGAGTTCTTCAGTTTGCCCTATATGCGATGCTCTCTGTCCTTCCACCATCTCCAGGCGTCTAACCAACCACTGTCTTTCTCAATTTGCGCGACGCTAAGCTCTCGTCAACATCACATTATATGATCTTCCACGTCTCCAAAATATCACAGAAGTTTCTTAGACAATGTGATTTCAGGTGTGCCGCAGGGGAGTGTCGCAGGACCGTTGCTATTCACAATATACATAAATGACCTTGTGGATGACATCGGAAGTTCACTGAGGCTTTCTGCGGATGATGCTATGGTATATCGAGAAGTGGTAAGAATGGAAAATTGTACTGAAACGCAGGAGGATCTGCAGCGAATTGACGCATGGTGCAGGGAATGGCAGCTGGTCAGCAACTGGAAGCTGTTAATTCCATAAATTATCTGGGAGTACGCATTAGGAGTGATTTAAAAGGGAATGATCATATAAAGTTGATCGTTGGTAAGGCAGATGCCAGACTGAAATTCATTGGAAGAATCCTAACGAAATGCAATCCGAGAACAAAGCAAGTAGGTTACAGTACGCTTGTTCGCCCACTGCTTGAATACTGCTCAGCAGTGTGGGATCCGTACCAGATAGGGTTGATAGAAGATATAGAGAAGATCCAACAGAGAGCAGCGCGCTTCGTTACAGGATCATTTAGTAATCGCGAAAGCGTTACGGAGATGATAGATAAACTCCAGTGGAAGACTCTGCAGGAGAGACGCTCAGTAGCTCGGTACGGGCTTTTGTCAAAGTTTCGAGAACATACCTTCACCGAAGAGTCAAGCAGTATATGGCTCTCTTCTACGTATATCTCGCGAAGAGACCATGAGGATAAAATCAGAGAGATTAGAGCCCACACAGAGGCATACCGACAATCCTTCTTTCCACGAACAATACGAGACTGGAATAGAAGGGAGAACCGATAGAGTTACTCAAGGTACCCTCCGCCACACACCGTCAGGTGGCTTGCGGAGTATGGATGTAGATGTAGATGTAGATATGTACACATCATTAACAACGCAGTTCACTGTTTGTGGATATTCAAACCAACTCAACAACGCCGTGTATAACTTCGCGCGCTCCAGCCAGGTCAGGCACAAGCTACTTTTACACAAACACAAAACTTTATCTTACTTGTTAATACAACTTTACTACTCTTTAGATCACACATTTACTGTATTCTGACTACTATGCGTACAGATACATTAGATAGCCTCATTAGAAAACAACAAAAAGGAAGAACTTTTTCTCAATTAAATTTTAATTACCCTTTCTAATTTGACTAATTGACATCCTGGCAAACCAATTGCCATCAAGTCAGGGTCGCCATTCTCTGACGAGCCACTCCTTTTCTCTTTCGTCAGAGGTCAGCATAAACACTCCTTGAATTTGTTAACGTCTATAGAATAATTGACTGGGGTAAGGAGTGGAGACTTATTCTATGACAGAGCACAATGATGTTTAACCCGTAAACAAATTGGTCTTTAATGCTGATTTTTTTTTCACAGAAATAGATGAATTCACAGAGTTTGCAACATGACAATGTTAGGACAGTTGTCAAGATAACGCATCTTGTCCTGACTAAGTGAAATAACGCTACAATATCAAATGTTAACTAGAAGTTTCTTTACAACACTATTCTTACTACTACATCATGAAGTTGGCCAATATTACGATAAATCATCTGATTCTGGTTCTATGTTTGGTACTATTTAGGATGACAATCAAGTCTACAGAGGATTACTCAAGGTTTCTCGAATTTACAGTCGTTGCAAGCTGGTGAACCAACAAGTTATGACTCTGCTCGTGGTACTTCTGCCAGTACCTCGTCTCCTACCTTCGAAACTTTACAGAAGCTCTCCTGCGAGTGACGAGGTACTGGCAGAAGTAAAGCTGTGAGGACGGGGCGTGAGTCGTGCTTGGGTAGCTCAGTCGGTAGAGCACTTGCCCGCGAAAGGCAAAGGTCCCGAGTTCGAGTCTCGGTCCGGCACACAGTATTAATCTGCCACGAAGTTTTCGATGCGGCCATTTGTTAGCTGAGAAGTTTAATGGAGTCAAACTGCCAGCAAGGAGTAACAGGCAGTGCTTAGGCCGAAAATGTCGTCAGGCGGGATCTGTTAAAAAAAAAAAAAAACACTCGGAACGAGCCCGCGCCCCAGAAAATGTACCTGCAGTTTACCAGAAAATTCTTGTCTATTAATCACCCGACGCTACGCCTGTCGCAAGAGACAAACATATCACGTCGATCATGCGGACAGATACCCCACCTGGACCTGCACGTGCATCCCTACCAAGTGTCTCTCGTTCATGCATTAATAGCAGCAGATGCTGCTCAGCGCCTCCGGTTTTGTGAGTGCCTGTTCACTGAGATAACAGTGAGTGGCTTGGACATGAATCTGTTATTTATGTGTCATGAAGCCTCGTTTCATCCGACTGGTTATGTTAACTCACGGAATCGCAGGTCCTGGTCAGTGGAGAATTCACATAGCTGGATGTGGTTTCACTTTGGCTTCGCCGTGTGCTGAAGACACTCACCACAGCACTCCTCGAACACCCGATAAGTCGTGCATCTTCCGAAAAGCTCGTGCCGAGCATCCGAGCCATCACAGTCTGCCCTGAGTAAGACTCAGATAGATTGAGCGCCTTCCCCATTCTGCACCCTGACAGCACGCGCACTGACACTACATATACCATGGTTGTGTCTGTCAGTCATTCCTCGCTGGGTGACGCTGCTATCGCTTGGACGGGTCTACATCGATAGTAGGCCTATGGTCGTAATGTTCTGGCCGATATGTGTACACTGAATAATAAAGTCGCCTTCCAAAAGAAAAGGTTTCTTGTGTTTAACTAGATTATAGGCTACCAAGAAACTACCTTCTGCGGGCACTATTTTGAAGTGTTGATTCTTTATAAATAATGTTTGTTGCTTCTTCAGCCGTTTCACCAACTCCGCAGCTCTTATTTCTGTTCTGTCTTGTAAAGTTTGCTGCCACATTCACTATGTTTTATTTTGCAATGTCTTTGCAGATGCTACTCATTATAATAAACGTGACATAATAAATATACTGCTTTATTCCCAGGATTAACAAAGAAATACGTGTATGTACTTTCTTCATTGGACACACGATATTTATCACTGAGTTTACGATTTTTCTGAGGGTTCATGGTCTAAATAAAGTTGGAAAATAATGTATCTTCTGTTCCATTGAAAAAGTATACAGTATTACACCAGATCAACCGGAAAAGCTGCGTGCATATTACTATAAGCGGAAATAACCAAGTTGACAGTTGATGCGGCGGCTGATGGGAGAGACCGTAAATGGTAAATCCTTTTCGGTTGCTCTGTGAGCCACTGCTCCGAATGTCAATTAGGTTTGAGTGAATATTAACTACATTTCACGTGCGTAATGAATGGCCGTCCTGGAGGAAATATTCGGTCGCGTAGTAGAGGGAAATCTCAGATCAAGGCAGATTTTTCTGACTGTCTTGGTGGGTCACACGAAAACCCTTAACGTGCCACATGAGCCCGCAGTCCACTTTTGCCCATATCTGGTCTTTGTAGCCCCTTTCCAAAAACTTCGGGTGAAATGCAATGCTGCACAGAAAGAAAAGTTACTTTAGTAACACCATACAGAGTCGCAAAAGTATGGGGCGAGTGTGGCACTCCTCTGGATGTCTGTCGTGCTTCGGATGTAGGAAATATAGAGAATTTGTGAAGGTAAATGAAAACTTTGGTACCAAAAATGATTATAAAAAGTATTCCAACGTTGCATGTAAACGATTTGCCCCAGTATATCTTGTGGTTCTTCTGAAAGAAGAACTTTGTAGTCCTATACGTAAGCTAAAATCCACTCCAAGTGTCTAGCTTCATTGATGTAGGAGGTCTAGCTTCGTGGAGTACGAATGTGGATGGTTTGCCCACCAATCCGCCCTGCTGGCGTCGTTATGAGTCAGCGTCTGTTTATGTATAGAATAGATATGAAGGCTCTGTGAGTTACACAGAGAGTATGTAACGCCGGAAATGCATATCCTCCTATTTCTATCTATTGTACTATAAATTTTTTCCTTATTATGTTACCTAAAGATATGACATTTCTGCACCTTTATTTATTGTAACTGTTTTATATTTATATATATATATATATATATATATATATATATGTATGTGTGTGTGTGTGTGGATGTATAATTGGTTTGTTTTGTAAATATTATTTGTATTTTTATGCTGGGTCTTGCCTAGGGTAACTATGCTATCGAACGATTACATCGATAGGTCATGTGGAGAACCAAAGTGTTTAGGATCTTTGGTAGTGTTAACTCTGCCGCGTGAAGTGTGGGCAGAAGGGCAGTCTGGCTGGAGTAGGGCGGTGGAGCAGATGTGTTGAGTGACGCTCCCACGAGTTGCCGCGCTTTCGGGGTTTGGCAGCATGTAATTGCTCTCGACTTGCTATGATAGTTTCTGGCACGGTGTCGCGTACGGGAAACATTAGCTGGCACACATAAAGAGGCCTTGTTATAATCCTTGCAACAACACTATCAAAAAAATTAATTAATGACCGAGAAAAAAGATCTCCATTTGAGTGTGGGTTTGACCCAAAAAGTTCAGCACGAATACCCTTCTCACTTCGATTCTTCTTAATTGCAGTAATTTTCTTAATTTTTTATGTAGAAATCGCACTAATCCTTCCAATTGTAATTATTTTTAAAACTTCAGATATTATAATCTGAACAATATCAACAATATTTTTTATTATAGTATTACTAGGAGGACTATACCATGAATGAAATCAAGAAGCCTTACAATGAGCAGAATAAAGGGTTGTAGTTAACTATAACATTTGGGTTGCATTCAAAAAGTATTGATATAATCAATCAACCTTAAATAGAATAAGAAGCGAAATATTGCAGTCAGTTTCGACCTGGAAGGTTGGTAAATAAATACCCTTATTCTTATTAATTGAAGCCAAAAAGAGGCGTATTACTGTTAATAATATAATTGAACTATAAAGTTCCAATTAAGGAAATGTAAAGTCAATATGAAAGCTGCTAACTTTTTATATTAGCGGTTAAATTCCGTTAACATTTCTAAAATTTATATAGTTTAAATAAAACATTACATTTTCACTGTAAAAATAATATATGTATATTTATAAATACCTAAAAGTAAAAATACTTCCTTAACATCTTCAGTGTTATGCTCTAATCATAAGCTATTTAAGTAAACGAAAAATAATACCACCAAAATAAACATTCAAAAAATAAAAGTTAAAAGATAAATCTTAAAATTAGAATCGTATCAGCCTTGTATATAACCAATTAAATAAATAAATAGTCTATATAAACCTTGGCCACCAAATAATTCACCCCAACCATAATCAAATGATTTAGATTAATAATAACCCAATTTTAAAGGAATATATCTAATAAACTTAGTTGAAAGAAAAGGTATAAACCACATAGAACCAGAAAATCTAACAAAAGAAAGTATACTTAAAGAAAATAAATTTTGAGAAAAATCAAAATTAGAAATAATATAACCTAAATAAGCACCCAAAACAACTACAGTAATAGTTAAAAACTTTAAATAATAAGGCAAAGCAATAACATGAGGAATAGGAAAAATTAATCAAGACAAAAGACTACCACCAAAAACAGCAACAAATAATAAACCAATTATACCAAAAGAAATATAATAACCCTTATCATCAAAAGAAAATCTAGAATAAAAATTATTATCATCAGACATTGAGTAATAGAAAAGACGAAAAGAATAAGAAGCAGTTAAGCCAGTAGAAAAGAAATAAAGAAAAAAAATTAAACAATTAATTCATCTTAAACAAACCATTTCAAGAATTAAATCCTTTGAATAAAAACCAGCTAAAAATGGTATACCGCACAAAGACAAACTAGAAACATTAAAACAAACTGAAGTTAAAGGCATAAAATTAACAATAGAACCTATAAAACGGATGTCCTGAGAATCCTTTAAATTATGAATTATTGAACCTGCACACATAAACAGTAAAGCCTTAAATAAAGCATGAGCCAATAAATGAAAAAATGCAAGTTTTGGATAACCTATAGCCAAAATTCTTATTATTAAACCAAGTTGTCTTAAAGTAGAAAGAGCAATGATTTTCTTCAAATCAAATTCAAAATTCGCCCCTAAACCAGCTATAAACATAGTTATACAACCAATTAAAAGCAAAAATCAACCACAATTATAAGTATCTAATATTGGTCTGAAACGGATTAATAAATAAACACCAGCAGTAACAAGAGTAGAAGAATGGACCAAAGCAGAAACAGGAGTAGGAGCAGCCATAGCAGCAGGAAGTCAAGAAGAAAAGGGAATTTGAGCTCTTTTAGTTATAGCTGCCAAAACAATTAATATAGTAATAAGCTTTATTTCAAAAGAATTAGAAATAAAATCATAATAATAAATGTAATTTCAACCACCAAAATTTAATATTCAAGCAATAGAAATTAAAATAGCAACATCACCAATACGATTAGAAAGTGCAGTTAATATGCCCGCACTATAAGATTTCACATTTTGGTAATAAATAACTAAACAATAAGAAACTAAACCTAAACCATCTCATCCTAACAAAATTCTAATCAAATTAGGACTAATAATTAAAAACCCTATAGAAAGAATAAATATTAAAACAATAATAATAAAACGATTTATATTTTTTTCTCCCGATATATAGTCCTCTCTATAATAATTAACCAAAGAAGAAATATATATAACAAAAGACATAAAATTAAGAGATATTCAATCCAAAATTAAAGTCATAACAACCATAGAACCATTTAAATTAAAAAGTTCTCATTCAACAAAAACTCTATAATCAATTATTAAATAATAAATACCCAAAATAAAAATTATAGTTCTAGAAAAAAATAAAGAAAAAAAACTCAAAGAACAAATAGAAAACAAATTCACGGCCTAAGATGAAAAAATTCATATCATTGATTCCACAAAACAACATTTTTAATTAAAATGCTTAAGCAACCTAAACAAAAAAGTACTCCCCCTTTAAACAAAGAATGTTCAAATGTAATCATTGTAAAAGTAAAAGATGATACTCACGAAAATAACCAAGAGAACAAGTATAAACACCAGAATAATAACTACCATGTTGAGAATAAGAATACATATATAAAGTATAAACAGCTCTAAAAAAAGACAAAAAAATTAAAGCAAAAAATCTAAAAGAAGACCAAGACATAATTCTATTTAATAATCTAAGTTCACCTACCAAATTTAAAGAAGGAGGAGCAGCCATATTAGAAGAACTCAAAAGGAATCATCATAAAGCCATTCTTGGTATAAAATTAATTATACCCTTGTTAATTAATAATCTTTGTCTACCTAAACGCTCATAAATAATATTAGATAAACAAAATAAACCAGAAGAACATAAACCATGACCAACCATTAAAGAAAGAGAACCTATACAACCCCATCAATTTATAGTCATCAAACCCCCAATAACTATTCTTATATGAGCAACAGAAGAATATGCAAGTAAATCCACCTGCACCATATTCAATATTAAAACCTGAAACTAACTCAGATTCACCTTCGGCAAAGTCAAAAGGAGTACGGTTAGTTTCAGCTAAACAAGAAGCAAAACAAGCTAAAGCTAAAGGAAAAGAAATAATAATAAATCAACAATAAAGCTGATAATTTATAAAATCAAACATGTTAAAACTACCAATTAAAATAATTAAAGATAATAAAATTAAAGCTAAACTAACTTCATACGAAATTGTCTGAGCAACAGAGCGAAGAGAACCTAATAAAGAATAATTTGAATTAGAAGATCAACCAGCAATTATAACAGTATAAACACCTAATCTAGTACAACACAAAAAAAACAAAAATACATAAGAAAAAGAACATATATAAAGTAAGGGAAAATTACTCAAACAGCCAAGGAAATCATTAAATTAAAAACAGGGGAAAAATAATAAAGTAAATAATTAGATATAATAGGAATTGGCTGCTCCTTACAAATTAACTTAATAGCATCACTAAAGGGTTGAGGAATTCCTACAAAACCTACTTTATTTGGGCCCTTTCGAATTTGGATGTAACCTAAAACCTTACGCTCTAATAAAGTTAAAAAAGCAACACTAATTAAAACACAAATAACTAATAAAAGAAAATTCAAAATAAACATAAATAAATCATAAAGTATCAATACTATTTGTAGAAAAAATCTACATAAATGAATTCTAAATTCAACACATTAATCTGTCAAAATAGTAATTTAATTAATATTAATCAATAAAACAAAAAATATTTCAACCATATGGTCCTTTCGTACTAATATGAATCAATAATCTTAGGATAGAAACCGACCTGGCTCACGCCGGTCTGAACTCAGATCATGTAAGAATTTAAAGGTCGAACAGACCTAATTACTGGGCTACTGCACCCAAAATTTTTCTTAATCCAACATCGAGGTCGCAATCTGCTTTGTCGATATGAGCTCTCAAAAACAATTACGCTGTTATCCCTAAGGTAACTTAATCTTATGATCATAAATTATGGATCAAAACAACAAACATAAATAAATGATATAATAATGAAGAGTTTATTTATTCTTCATGTCACCCCAACAAAACATCATCATTAAATATAGAAAGACAAACAAAAAACTATATAAAAGTAAAATGTTAAGCTCTATAGGGTCTTCTCGTCCTAAAGAAAAATTTAAGCCTTTTGACTCAAAAGTTAAATTAAAAAATTTATTAAGAGACAGTTGATTTCTCGTCAAGCCATTCATTCCAGCCACTAATTAAGAGACTAATGATTATGCTACCTTTGCACGGTCAAAATACCGCGGCTCTTTAAAAATTTGCTCAGTGAGCAGGCCAGACCTCAAAGTATTTTCAAGAGGACATGTTTTTGATAAACAGGCGGAAATCAATTTTGGCTAGTTCCTTATAATAAATTCACAAGGTAAAAATTATATACAAATAAATATACTAATTCTATCATTATTACAAAAATTTTAAAATTAAATAAATAATCTTAATAAAAAACCTAAAATAATTATAAAATCAAAATAAAAAATAATGAACTAAAACGTAATCTTAAAGATAGCTGGTTTAAAGCTTACTATTATATGTTATTAAAACAAATTATAGGTTATTAACTTCAAAGCTTATCCCTTATAGAATAAATAAGTTAATATTTATACTTAAAAAATTAAATAGAAACAATTAACTTCAAAAAATTAAATTTTTTCTTAAGAAACTAGATATCTTGGGAAACGATTAACATCTCATTTCTATAAATAATTTAATAATAATTATGATACATTAACTATAAATTATTTATAAATCAACCCAAATCGAGACAAGTAAAATAAATACTAAAATTTTGATAAACCCTGATACGAAAGGTACAATAAATAAAATCTACTTTTAAAAATTTAAAATAATATTTCATAAAACAATTCCATTACCAATAAACTATAATCTAAAATATCAATTCTACAAAATATACTAAGACAAAATTCAACAAAATTATTTTTATTAAATAATTAAATAAACAAAAAATAAATATAATAAAATAAATAATCAAGATATCCTGATTTGCACAGAAAAATTTTCAGTGTAAATGAAACACTTTACTAATAAGTTATATCTTGAAACTCTTACTAGATACACTTTCCAGTACATCTACTATGTTACGACTTATCTCATCTAAATTGAAGCTAAATTAAAAAAAAAAAAATAGAATAATCAATAATGAGAGCGACGGGCGATGTGTACACACCTCAGAGCCAATATCAGTTAAATTAAATAAATTAAATTACTATCAAATCCACCTTCATTAACAGTATTTCACCATCAAATCCGTTATAAACAAAAATCTATTGTAACCCACCTCCTCTTAACTATAAGCTGCACCTTGACCTGAAATATTTTATAATTATAAATCTTGAGAATTATAACTCTAAAAAGATTCTCTGATAACGGAGATATACAAACAAATAAATCAAGTAGAGTAAATTGTGTATTATCAATCACGGGGTAGGTTCCTCTGAATGGAATGAGATACCGCCAAATTCTTTGGGTTTAAAGACCTTAACTAATAGTACCCTGGTAAATATAATTAACATTTAAAATAATAGGGTATCTAATCCTAGTTTATTATTTAAATTTCACAGATTCATAAAAAGAGCTATAAATAAATTTTAACATTTCACCTTACAAATTTATATTTTAACCCTAAAAATATAAACAACTGTTTTAACCAATAATATTCACTTGTATCAATCGTATAACCGCGGCTGCTGGCACGAATTATGCCGATACTAAATCAATTGCTAAATCCAAAATCACTTGATAATTAAATCAAATTACTGCAAAATAGAACATTTAGTTTAACAAAACTTACATATAATACAAAGAAAAAGTGAATAAACAAGCAAGAATAAAACTTTTGGAAACAAAATAAGAAATTTAAAAATTTTTTAAAACAAGAAAAAATAAGAGATTCAAATATTTAAAGAAAAAAAAGAAAAAAAACACAAATAGTGACAAAAAAAAAAGAAACGCACCCTCGAATGACCACAACAACTTCTCTATTATATATAAATAAAGATTAATATGGAACATGTATACCAATAAATGTATTATATTCTTTCTTATTTAATCTTTCTTTTCACTAATAATAAAGAAAGATTAAATAATATAATAAATATATTTTATATAATTATGTAAATTAATGTAATATGTTATTAATATAAAATTAACTTTATATTAAGTTAACTTAAATATTAGTTAATTAAATAATTTAATTATAGAAAATATATTCAATTATATTATTATAATTAATATAATTATCTATATTAATATAATATTTTATATTTAATAATATAACTTATATTTATTATATCCAATTATAATAATATTTAATATTAATTTACATATTATTATATAATTTATAATATAATAATTTCTTTTAAGCTAAAAACATAAGTAGCTATAATCCTAGGTAAATAAATGTATTAAAATAATCATTTAATAATAATAAAATAACATTATAAGTATTTAATTTTAATTAAATGTAATATATTAATAGAAATTATTTATTGTATATAATATATAATATATATGCTCAAATTATACGAAACGAGATAAATTAATTAGAAATAACCAAAATAATACATAAACAAATTTTCAAAAAAAATTTTTAATATGTATATTAAATAAAATAAATAAAAATGAAGTGCCTGATTAAAGGGTTACCTTGATAGGGTAAATAAAGTAAATAAATATTACCTTCATTAAAAATTACATAAGACAGAATTAAACTACCTCCTTTAGTATCAAAAACTAATGTGCATCATACACCTTAATGTAAAAAGGTAAGCTAAACAAGCTAATGGGTTCATACCTTATTTATAGAGGTATCAATCCTCTCCTTTTTAATGACCAACAACTCTACAAAACTTCTCTTCCTATCAACATTAATGATAGGAATGATCCTGTCCATTTCATCAAACTCCTGATTTGGGGTTTGAATAGGACTTGAGATCAACTTACTTTCATTTATTCCGCTCCTAACAAGAAATAAAAATATAATAATAAATGAATCATCAATTAAATATTTTATTGTCCAAGCAATAGCATCGACAATACTATTATTTTCAATTTTGCTGATTCAAATAAAATATCCAATAGGATGAGAAACAGAATTTATTCCATCAATAATAATCAGATCTAGATTATTATTAAAGATTGGGGCTGCACCTTTCCATTTCTGATTTCCAGAAGTAATAGGAGCTTCAAGATGAAATAACTGTTTAACATTAATAACATGACAAAAAATTGCCCCAATAATGGTGTTATCTTATTGTATTCAACTAAGAACTTTCATTTGAACAATTATCATTCTAAGAATTATTATTGGGGCAATAGGTGGTTTAAATCAAACATCTCTACGACAACTTCTAGCATATTCCTCAATTAGACATTTAGGGTGAATAATTAGATCTCTAACAGTTAGAGAAAACAACTGAGAACTATACTTTATTATTTACTCTCTATTAAGACTAATTATGGTCTTATTATTTAAGCAAATAAATTTATTTTTTATGAACCAAATTTATTCAGCCAGAAATATAAAAACTGAAATTAAATTCATAATATTTTTATCTCTTCTATCACTAGGTGGATTGCCGCCATTCCTTGGTTTCCTACCTAAATGAATTGTAATACAATCATTAATAGAAAACAACATAACAACTATTATAACCATCATGGTTGTATTAACCACAATTACACTTTATTATTATATACGTATTAGATTCTCAGCCCTAATTATGTCATACACAGAAAATTCATGATCTATAAAAATAAAGTCTCAAAAATCAAGAATTGTTCTACCTATAACAGTAATAATTTCAACAATAGGATTGATTTCAACATCAACCTTAATCTCATTATACTAAGGACTTAAGTTAACTAAACTAATAACCTTCAAAGTTATAATTAAAAGAATAATCTTTTAGGCCTTAGTAAAATTTCACACCTCTAGAATTGCAGTCTAGAATCATAATTGAATATAAGGCCTGACCACATGGTAAGAGAGAAACATCTCATAAGTAGATTTACAGTCTACCACCTCAAATTCAGCCATCTTACCGCAAAAATGATTATTCTCAACAAACCATAAGGATATTGGTACTTTATACTTCTTATTTGGAGCGTGAGCAGGAATAGTAGGAACATCAATAAGAATACTTATTCGTGCTGAACTAGGTCAACTAGGTCAACGCCGGAAATGCGTATCCTCCTATTTCTATCTATTGTACTATAAATTTTTTCCTTATTTTGTTACCTAAAGATATGACATTTCTGCACCTTTATTTATTGTAACTGTTTTATATATATATATATATATATATATATATATATATATATATATGTATGTGTGTGTGTGTGGATGTATAATTGGTTTGTTTTGTAAATATTATTTGTATTTTTATGCTGGGTCTTGCCTAGGGTAACTATGCTATCGAACGATTACACCGATAGGTCATGTGGAGAACCAAAGTGTTTAGGATCTTTGGTAGTGTTAACTCTGCGACGTGAAGCGTGGTCAGAAGGGCAGTCTGGCTGGAGTAGGGCGGTGGAGCAGATGTGTTGAGTGACGCTCCCACGAGTTGCCGCGCTTTCGGGGTTTGGCAGCATGTAATTGCTCTCGACTTGCTATGATAGTTTCTGGCATGGTGTCGCGTACGGGAAACATTAGCTGGCACACATAAAGAGGCCTTTTCGACTGGTGACTGTGTCGAGAAGAAGGAGCGCCAACATCCAGCTTCTGCAACAGCGACGGCCGACAATAAGTGATTATCGCCACCTCCTCGATCGACGACTTAAAACCTTCAATCAACCAACAAGGAAGACTGAAAGCACGTAAAGTTTTAGAACTGTATGGCAGACCTCAGCTTTTCTAACTGTTCCATTTGCATCACTAAAATACAGCAACTTAGCACCAACCTTTGTTGCTCAATGTCCCAGTAGCATTACCAAGCAGGGTCCCTTCCTTTTCCTAAATAAACCCGAGTGTCGTTGAGATTAAGACGCCAGCATTAAAGTAATATCATTCCATTTCACAGCTTTAATTTCAAAGTTCAGTTAAAGTATTCATAGCTGGCTACAATAACCAAACAGAACTATATTTGGATTGCACAAGCACAAATTATGAGTGCGAATTTGGTTACCATTTTCTAGCTTACCTGTGACTGCAGCTCAGCTTGGTACGTACTAAATTTTACTATTGGTAATTGTTCAAAATCATTTAATTCAAGTTCGAGGTAAAATCTATTATTTCTAAATTGCGTAGATTCAAGTTGCTTTTGAGACGATTGTTGAGGTAGCCCAAGACTAAACTTATTTAATTTAAATTCATAGTGCTTCAGAAACAAAGTTCACTATTAATTTCAGTCACTAAATTAACTTTCAATTTTCCGGTTTTTTAAATTATTTTGCTACATTAAGTCAGAGTGTAGCGAAATTTATTACTTCTGACAAACATACAGTTTTTATACAACACGTGTCAACCTTCAGTTGCCACGCTTTTAGCGCTAATTATATGTGCATTAATCTTTCTTTTTCAGTTATTATAGTAGTTGTCCATAGGACTGGCGACCGTAATTTTCCCCAAATTTCAAATATCTAATTAACGCCAGTTAATTGTTAACGTAACGACCGCACATTTACTTTCTTTATTAACTTTACCCCTTTCCAAAATTAATTTCTACCAATTTCATTTGCATTTTTCCTTTCATTTAGACGTAACCCTTCCTCCCTCTTTACCAACAGATTAACTTCGGTGACGATTGCTTTTCCCAAATTTCCATTAGGTACATGCGGTTTAATTTTTCACTGTCATTACGGTCGATAAGTGAGGGGGAGGCTACAAGTAACTAATTGGTGAATGACAATATTAACTCGACAACTCCTCCACCACTAGAGATAAAGAGATTAATCTCACGTTTTCCTGTTAAAATTGTAGATTGTCCTAAGTTTATTTATCCAGTGATAAAAACGTTTTTGCATCCATGCAGCACTAAGAACCACACTGAGTATCCTATGAACTTCCTTACCTTTTTAGCGCTGTTTAAATTCTGAGCTGCAGGAAGACTTTTTGGTGAAATGAGCGAATTGGTAACAAAAGATCCTTTTAGTCAGAAATATCCAATAGTAACAGTCCTTAACAACGTATGAGCACAGTACCTGATCAAAAGTGTCTAGCAGCCTATTAGCGAACATTTATATGGGGTGTGTCCATCCACCCCCTTTTGGACCGCTTGAAATCTGCTGGGGACGCTTTCAACGAGGTTTCTGAATGTCTATGGAAGAATGGCGGCTCATCACTTACAAGAGCCCAAACAAGAAAAGCCAGTGATGTTGCACGCTCCAGTTTGGAGCGAAGTAGGCGTTCTACCTCATTACGAATTATTCCATTGAATTCAGATCGGTGCTCTGCACAGGCATGTTATTCTCCACAAACATCTGCCTCACATATGCTGCTCATGATCAGGTTCATTGTCTTGTTGATACCATCATAAAAAAATGGCTCTGAGCACTATGGGACCTAACTTCTGAGGTCATCAGTCCGCTAGAACTTAGAACTACTTAAACCTAACTAACCTAAGGACATCACACACATCCATGCCCGAGGCAGGATGCAAACCTGCGACCGTAGCGGTCGCTCGGTTCCAGATTGTAGCGCCTAGAACAGCTCGGCCACGCAGGCCGGCGATACCATCATCGCTTCCGAATTGTTCCTCTACTGCATTCAATACAAATTGATGTAAAGCGTGTTCATATCCTTCCGCATCTAGTGTGTTCTGAAGCACAATAAGGAACTAATTCTCTAAGAACGGTAAACACCCACATTGCATAACACAAGTTCCTCGGTATTTCACCGTTGGCACCACATATGACTATAGGGAATGTTTTCCAGGCATTCGCCAAAGCCAAACCCTTCCATTGTATTGTCACAGACTACAGAGTGATCCGCCTCTCCAAATCACTTATTTCCAATCTCCACTGTCCAGTGACATCGCTCTTTACACTGCGTCGTGCGCCGTTTTGCACCGAATACAGAAGTATACGACTTACGAGGAGCTGCTAATCATTTTATACCCTATTCCTGCTAGCGGGATTGCTGGTAACTCCTTGGAACTCATATATGATATTTTTCCGCTTATTTCAAGCAAGTTTTTTGTTTTACAACCAACCTTCGCAATGCTTGACTTTCTCTCTCCGTCAGTGCATGAGATGCACCTGGTCCTTGGTTAGCACCTCACAACCACATAACTGACCGTCAATTTAGACAGCTGTAGAAGGGTTGAAATATCCCTGACTTATACGTCACTCACGTGACATACAATGATGTTCGAAGTCGCAGAGCTCTTCTGGCGGATCCATACGGCTGTTATTGCTTCTCCATGACCATACTCCCCGCCTGCTTTCATAATGGCCCGTTTCTCGTGATATCTAGTCATCAACCATACGTTACATAGAGGTGTCCAGATCGAACAGATTTGTCCTGTACTCACATTCTCTTTTGCAGCTGCTCCTCGTCAATGTAAGGTTAGCTATTCTATTTGTCCTAGCAGTTCAAGAAAATTATCACGAACTGCGTACAAAAAATGAATCGAACAAGATGGAGTTAGAATTATCGCGTTTGAGCATTTGAAAGTTTTAAGCGAAATTGTATAACGCAGCAATACGTATGACTTACCACTTTGCCTTGTAAGCGTAAACCTTGAAAAAGCTTGTGTTTCAATGTCGCAAGTTTTTGTTTTAATGTTAGCAAAAACTTAATTACAAGTCCTTCACGATAAAGGAGTAGATCAAATTTTGTTCATGCACTGAAGAACATCTACCTTCCGCTGCAGCTTCCATTAGACTTTGTGACTGAAAGTGGGACCAGGTAACGACACACTATACCTAACGGAAGTTTAATACATGGGATGTAGGAGCAAGATGAGTGAACTGACAGTTGTAACTGTTTGACAGATTTTTGGATCCACAACGTTTACTAGAGGGGAGGGGAATAGAGTGTCTCCAGCTTGTAACTTGTGCGTAGGAAAATTAATTACTATTTCCGCTCTCACTTTTTAAGTTTGCAAGGCAATTGAATGTGTCCCTTCTGGCAGGATGTCCTAAAGTGATTAATTAAGAAACTGATTGGATGAACAGATATTTCAACACACAAAGAAAAATTTATAATTAAGACCCATAAGCATTATAGAAATGAGTGTGTGTACGTTCCACATTTCCTTCTAAGCCACAGGACAGATTTCAACCAAACGTCGTATACATATCACTTACCTCCTGGAAAGAATTGTTGTGAGGGCAAAATCATCCTCCTGTCACACCAGTGTGGATGAGGTTAAAAAGAAGCTAGACTTTAATCATCAAGTATTTAAGAACGAGAGTTGTGACTTATAAACCTTTACGAAACTTTTTCCGCTGAAAACCCCCACAAAATTAGAAAAGAAAAAGTTTGTTGCTTACTACATTTTCACTGTTCATGTAGTCAAACTGCTGCATGATGTATAACGTTATAATTTGTTGCTCCTTTACTACTAACTGTATTCACGACGTACTTTGAAGACAGTATTCACGTGTATCACTACCTGAACCTGCAAAATTTATACCGTTGTACGACTTATAGTTCAGGAGATATGTCGTAAATATTGAGCTGAGTGAAAATGAAACTGCAAGGCGTAATTGGCTAGAGATACACTGAAATGTGTGTAGAAATACCTGCAAAGTATGCTAAATACAGGTGACATATGTGTAATACGTTCATACGCGAGCAAACCCAAGAATTAAAAGCTCCTCCTAAGCCCCTGGGATCTCTTTCAAACAAATTTTGAACACATATTACTTATTATGTGGAAGAATTACTGTGGAGGCAAGAACCAGCAACATCTTAATTGGTTGGGGTTGATAATGTGGAGAGAGAAGGGGGCAGGATGAGGTCGACAAAGAGAGGAGGAAGCAGGAGATAGCAAATGGGGTGGAAGAGAAGGACAGAGGGGTGAGGAGGACGGCCTGAGGGGGACAAGAAGCAGGTAGAAATGGAGGAGCAGATGAACATAGACAGGGGACAAGAAAATGGAGAAAGGGAGGGGAGGAGCAGATGAGTAGGGAAACGGGCACGCGGAGGTCGACAAAGAGAGGAGGAAGCAGGAGATAGCAAATGGGGAGGAAGAGGAGGACAGAGAGAGGGGTGAGGAGGAGGGCCTGAGGGGGACAAGAAGCAGGTAGAAGGGGAGGAGCAGATGAACATAGACAGGGGAAAAGCAAATGGAGAAAGAGAGGGGAGGAGCAGATGAGCAGGGAAACGGGCACGAGGTCAACAAAGAGAGGAGGAAGCAGGAGATAGCAAACGGGGAGGAAGAGAAGGACAGAGAGAGGGGTGAGGAGGAGGGCCTGAAGGGGACAAGAAGCAGGTAGAAGGGGAGGAGCAGATGAACATAGACAGGGGAGAAGCAAATGGAGAAAGAGAGGGGAGGAGCAGATGAGCAGGGAAAGGGGCATGAGGAGGTCGACAAAGAGAGGAGGAAGCAGGAGATAGCAAATGGTGTGGAAGAGAAGGACAGAGAGGTGAGGAGGACGGCCTGAGGGGGACAAGAAGCAGGTAGAAGGGGAGGAGCAGATGAACATAGACAGGGGAGAAGCAAATGGAGAAAGAGAGGGGAGGAGCAGATGAGCAGGGAAACGGGCATGAGGTTGACAAAGAGAGGAGGAAGCAGGAGATAGCAAACGGGGAGGAAGTGAAGGACAGAGAGAGGGGTGAGGAGGAGGGCCTCAGGGGGACAAGAAGCAGGTAGGAGGGGAGGAGCAGATGAACATAGACAGGGGAGAAGCAAATGGAGAAAGAGAGGGGAGGAGCAGATGAGCAGGGAAACGGGCATGAGGTTGACAAAGAGAGGAGGAAGCAGGAGATAGCAAACGGGGAGGAAGTGAAGGACAGAGAGAGGGGTGAGGAGGAGGGCCTCAGGGGGACAAGAAGCAGGTAGGAGGGGAGGAGCAGATGAACATAGACAGGGGAGAAGCAAATGGAGAAAGAGAGGGGAGGAGCAGATTAGCAGGGAAACGAGCACGAGGAGGTCGACAAAGAGAGGAGGAAGCAGGAGATAGGAAATGGGGAGGAAGAGAAGGAGCAGATGAGCAGGGAAACGGGCACGAGGAGGTCGACAAAAAGAGGAGGAAGCAGGAGATAGCAAATGTGGAGGAAGAGGACAGAGGGGTGAGGAGGACGGCCTGAGGGGGACAAGAAGCAGGTGGAAGGGGAGGAGCAGATGAACATAGACAGGGGAGAAGATAATGGAGAAAGAGAGGTGAGGAGCAGATGAGCAGGGAAAGGGGCACGAGGTCAACAAAGAGAGGAGGAAGCAGGAGATAGCAAACAGGGAGTAAGAGAAGGACAGAGAGAGGGGTGAGGAGATGGGCCTGAGGGGGACAAGAAGCAGGTAGAAGGAGAGAAGCAGATGAACATAGACAAGGGAAAAGCAAATGGAGAAAGAGAGGGGAGGAGCAGATGAGCAGGGAAACGGGCACAAGGAGGTCGACAAAGAGAGGAGGAAGCAGGAGATAGCAAATGGGGAGGAAGAGAAGGACAGAGCGGTGAGGAGGACTGTTTAGCACGGCGACGAAGTCTCCTGTACGGCATCGTGGCAGTGTCCAATGCAGTTGCCTGTGCAGCAGCAGCAGCGCAACTGAGCCGTGCTAAACAGACTGTGTATAAAACCATCGAGAACATAGAGTTCGCTACAACAGCTGGGGATAAGGAGAACCGCATACCAGTCAAGAGTGTTGCAGCTACTGCACTTATCGATGGACCTTGTGTTTTCTGTGGTTGTAGACTTAATTTTAGTATTGACCTTAATGATACATTTTCACACGGCAATGGTTGGCTCACAGTAGCTGTTGTACGTGGAGGTACCGGCGTACCTAGTGTTGGTGGACTTGAAAGTTTTGTAGATAGAGACATTATTGCTTATCGTACGTATCATGTTGCTGAACTTACAAATAAAGACTTTGTTAAATCAGCATATACGTCAACATCTGCACTTTCTTTGTATACTCGTAGTAAGAGAAAAATATCTGTAAATGAGTCTGAACTTCAGCAACATGATACGTACGATAAGCAATAATGTCTCTATCTACAAAAGTTTCAAGTCCACCAAAGTCTTTCAAATAGTACATCACGAAACGGGGGCTCAAGGATGCAACAGTTTGTTTTGATGTAGTGTTATCGCTTAACCTTGTTGACCTCCGCTGTCGGCGGCTGCCTTACGCAATCGTGGCAGTGCGCGCTAACGCGCGCACCTAGTGAGGCAAGTGCGCGCCTCCCGGATAAGGACTTAGAAAATTTTACGCCAACAAACCATACTATATAAGCGTATGTATACGTTGTACCCGTGGTCTAGGGGTAGCGTCTTTGATTCATAATCTAAACGTCTTCGGTCCCGGATTCGATCCCCGCCACTGCCTAAATTTTGATAAATAATCAGCATTGGCGGCCGAAGACTTCCGGCATAAGAAGTCAGCCTCATTCTGCCAACGGCCTTGTCAAAGAGGGCGGAGGAGCGGATAGAGGTTCGGGGCACTCTCTTGTCCTAGGGGTGGGAAATTGCCCCTAAAGGCGGAAGAATCAGCAATGATCAACGACATGAGGATGCAGAAGGCAATGGAAACCACTGCATTAAAGACACGTAACGTGTATCCACAGGACATGTGGCCTGTAATTGAAGAAAAAGATTGAATAATCTACGAAAGGATAACGTTCTACGAGTCGGGGCGTGGAATGTCAGAAGCTTGAACGTGGTAGGGAAACTAGAAAATCTGAAAAGGGAAATACAAAGGCTCAATCTAGATATAGTAGGGGTCAGTGAAGTGAAGTGGAAGGAAGACAAGGATTTCTGGTCAGATGAGTATCGGGTAATATCAACAGCGACAGAAAATGGTATAACAGGTGTAGGATTCGTTATGAATAGGAAGGTAGGGCAGAGGGTGTGTTACTGTGAACAGTTCAGTGACCGGGTTGTTCTAATCAGAATTGACAGCAGACCAACACCGACAACGATAGTTCAGGTATACATGCCGACGTCGCAAGCTGAATATGAACAGATAGAGAAAGTGTATGAGGATATTGAAAGGGTTATGCAGTGTGTGAAGGGGGAATCTAATAGTCATGGGCGACTGGAATGCAGTTGTAGGGGAAGGAGTAGAAATGGAAATGAGCGTTTGGCGTCATTGGCCGGGAGGCCCCTCGCGGGGCAGGTCCGGCCGCCGTGGCGCAGGTCTTATTACATTCGGCGCCACATTGGGCGACCTGCACGCCGGATGGGGATGAAATGATGATGAACACAACACAACACCCAGTCCCTGAGCGGAGAAAATCTCCGACCCAGCCGGGAATCGAACCCGGGCCCGGAGGACGGCAATCCGTCACGCTGACCACTCAGCTACTGGGGCGGACAAGGAGTAGAAGAGAATATTACAGGAGAATATGGGCTTGGGACAAGGAATGAAAGAGGAGAAAGACTAATTGAGTTCTGTAACAAGTTTCAGCTAGTAATAGCGAATACCCTGTTCAAGAATCACAAGAGGAGGAGGTATACTTGGAAAAGGCCGGGAGATATGGGAAGATTTCAATTAGATTACATCATGGTCAGACAGAGATTCCGAAATCAGATACTGGATTGTAAGGCGTACCCAGGAGCAGATATAGACTCAGATCACAATATAGTAGTGATGAAGAGTAGGCTAAAGTTCAAGACATCAGCCAGGAAGATTCAATACGCACAGAAGTGGGATACGGAAGCACTAAGGAATGACGAGATACGTTTGAAGTTCTCTAACGCTATAGATACAGCAATAAGGAACAGCGCAGTAGGCAGTACATTTGAAGAGGAATGGACATCTTTAAAAAGGGCCATCACAGAAGTTGGGAAGGAAAACATAGGTACAAAGAAGGTGCGAAGAAACCATGGGTAACAGAAGAAATACTTCAGTTGATTGATGAAAGGAGGATGTACAAACATGTTCCGGGAAAATCAGGAATACAGAAATACAAGTCGCTGAGGAATGAAATAAATAGGAAGTGCAGGGAAGCTAAGACGAAATGGCTGCAGGAAAAATGTGAAGACATCGAAAAAAAAAGATACGATTGTCGGAAGGACAGACTCAGCATACAGGAAAGTCAAAAAAACAACCTTTGGTGACATTAAAAGCAACGGTGGTAACATTAAGAGTGCAACGGGAATTCCACTGTTAAATGCAGAGGAGAGAGCAGATAGGTGGAAAGAATACATTGAAAGCCTCTATGAGGGTGAAGATTTGTCTGATGTGATAGAAGAAGAAACTGGAGTCGATTTATAAGAGATAGGGGATCCAGTATTAGAATCGGAATTTAAAAGAGGTTTGGAGGACTTACGGTCAAATAAGGCAGAAGGGATAGATAACATTCCATCAGAATTTCTAAAATCATTGGGAGAAGTGGCAACAAAACGACTATTCACGTTGGTGTGTAGAATATATGAGTCTGGCGATATACCATCTGACTTTCGGAAAAGCATCATCCACACAATTCAGAAGACGGCAAGAGCTGACAAGTGCGAGAATTATCGCACAATCAGCTTAACAGCTCATGCATCGAAGCTGCTTACAAGAATAATATACAGAAGAATGGAAAAGAAAATTGAGAATGCGCTAGGTGACGATCAGTTTGGCTTTAGGAAAAGTAAAGGGACGAGAGAGGCAATTCTAACGTTACGGCTAATAATGGAAGCAAGGCTAAAGAAAAATCAAGACACTTTCATAGGATTTGTCGACCTGGAAAAAGCGTTCTACAATATAAAATGGTGCAAGCTGTTCGAGATTCTGAAAAAAGTAGGGGTAAGCTATAGGGAGAGACGGGTCATATACAATATGTACAACAACCAAGAGGGAATAATAAGAGTGGACGATCAAGAACGAAGTGCTCGTATTAAGAAGGGTGTAAGACAAGGCTGTAGCCTTTCGCCCCTACTCTTCAATCTGTACATCGAGGAAGCAATGATGGAAATAAAAGAAAGGTTCAGGAGTGGAATTAAAATACAAGGTGAAAGGATATCAATGATACGATTCGCTGATGACATTGCTATCCTGAGTGAAAGTGAAGAAGAATTAAATGATCTGCTGAACGGAATGAATAGTCTAATGAGTACACAGTATGGTTTGAGAGTAAATCGGAGAAAGACGAAGGTAATGAGAAGTAGTAGAAATGAAAACAACGAGAAACTTAACATCAGGATTGATTGTCACGAAGTCAATGAAGTTAAGGAATTCTGCTACCTAGGCAGTAAAATAACCAATGACGGACGGAGCAAGGAGGACATCAAAAGCAGACTCGCTATGGCAAAAAAGGCATTTCTGGCCAAGAGAAGTCTACTAATATCAAATACCGGCCTTAATTTGAGGAAGAAATGTCTGAGGATGTACGTATGGAGTACAGCATTGTATTGTAGTGAAACAAGGACTGTGGGAAAACCGGAACAGAAGAGAATCGAAGCATTTGAGATGTGGTGCTATAAACGAATGTTGAAAATTAGGTGGACTGATAAGGTAATGGATGAGGAGGTTCTACGCAGAATCGGAGAAGAAAAGAATATGGGGAAAACACTGTTAAGGAGAAGGGACAGGATGAGAGGACATCTGCTAAGACATGAGGGAATGACTTTCATGGTACTAGAGGGAGCTGTAGAGGGCAAAAACTGTAGAGGAAGACAGAGATTGGAATGCGTCAAGCAAATAATTGAGGACGTAGGTTGCAAGTGCTACTCTGAGATGAAGAGGTTAGCACAGGAAAGGAATTTGCGGCGGGCCGCATCAAACCAGTCAGTAGACTGATGACCAAAAAAAAAAGCACTCCGGACGACAGACAGACAATGACTGCCCCACACTGACCTGGCTGAGCAACGGACGAGACTCGCCGTCTAGCGAGCTCATAGCGCCCCTGAAATGCACGTGAAGAGGCTACCTTTCCCCTTTCCCACCAGAGGGAGACACCAAAGCTGCGATTGCCACAGCGGCGCCACCGCCAGAAACGGAGAGCGACTGCTTCACACTACGCGCTGCTGCGCTCTCTTCAAAAGAGCAATTTTTACCACGGCTCACCTACAAAGTGGTGGACAACGTGTCACTACACGAGAAGCTATATTTCACGTACACACTAGATATACTGTTGGGGGGAACATTTCAATACAAAACAGAGAGATCATAGAAATCACTGCATTCGTGAGAGTTCGATCGTGGCGACGAAGTTGGGTTGCTGTAAAGGCTTTTTACCACATGGCGATATTGAAAGTAGCTTGCAGCGTCTAGCTAGCTGCTAAAACGCCTATGTCCAAAACGCGTCTCTACCCAAGGTAATGAACAGCAAAACTCTAACGAAACCTGGGTCAAGAAATTCTTGCAGCATGCAATAAGCATTGTGTTCCGAGTATCGAATTTAACACTGCAGTCGCTGATGCTCGAACAAGGAGTAAAGGACTGAGATGGCTACAGTTTTGTGACCTCGGTGTGACTGGCCTTCAGTAAACACCCGCCGTCAGAAAATAGCTCTCCTGACAACTGCTGAGAACGCACCACCCCACTGGACCACAGTACATTTCTTTCGGACCTCAGAAGTTTACCATGCTGCATAGATATCAATCGACATATAGGGAGGACGTATTTTTTTTGTATCAATGCGCTTTTTTGAAGAAGAAGCCATTAAAATTATCTTCGTATTCGAACGGTAGCCACCATTCTCTAGAGGCTACAAATTTCTCTTCATGATGACCGAACCATTTATCAGATTCCGGGATACTATTCTACAGTACCTGAGGAATCTGGCAGTGGCTGTGGATTTATTCGCCGATTTTTCTTTGAGGGTGATTTGCGCGTAAAGTTATGTAGATATTGCAAATTGAAATTAAAAAGTAACATACGCCAAAGTGTTTGTTGTATCTTGAGGCGCAATATTAACTATGAATATACGAGTAAAACTGATTTTAATTAACTGGGGCCTCTTTCGTTGTTAGTTGGTCTGTGTGAGCACTCATGTATGCGTGTTGGTACAAGGCGATGCGGGCTTGAGTTCTAGCTTGACACGGTACTGACTGCATCACAGTGAAGAGGCACAGCTCTCATGGAGAGGATGGATGTGAGGTAGCCGCAGAGGTGGACAGAGAAAGGAACGCCGTGTGATAGCGGTGCTGCGTCATCGCGCGGGCAGCCTGGCTCAGCGACGTCCCTGTGATTTGTGGAACCCTTCTCTCCAAGCCACGAGCATTTCAGTCTGCTGCAGTCACTGGCGCGCTTCTGAGCACACTGGGTTATGCTGACACGTCAACCACACACTGCTGGCTGACAATCATATATGGGCAACCACGTTGCCTGGCTGACAATCATATATGGGCTGCTATGTTCCCGGATTCCTGGGTACTACGCGTTGAACGCGAGTGTCATGAATAGGTTGATGAATGTACGTTTCTTGTAGTTGCGTAAAATATTGTTCTAATTAGGAGTAGTTCTATTAAAGGAATACGTTCATAATTTTGAAGATATAGCAATGAAATTTTGTACAATGCTTTACAGGAAATTAACGCATTTACTGTTAAGGAATATATACTTGTGGAATTTAAAATTTTATCAAAAAATAATGTATGTACTTTTTATAAGGAATTATTCGAGAGATTATTGAACATAATGAGAATTACACACACGACACAATGGTGTTTTATCTACACACTATTTTTTCACGTAATCTCCATCCCGGTTTGTTGCGTTCCTGCAGCGCGAAACAAGAGCGTGTATACCCTGTCGGTACCAATCCTTGTCCTGCTGGCGGAGCCAGTGCTTCGTGTGAATCACCTCCTCATCGTCCGTAATATTTCTTTCACGAATGGCATTCTTTAATGGCCCAAACAAGTGGGAGTCCGTGGGGGCTAGGTCAGGGCTGTAAGGTGGATGGGGTAACACTGTCCAAGCCTGTTTTGCGATGTGTTCAGCAGTCCTCAGACTTGTGTGGGACCGAGCGTTTTCGTGCTGTAGCATAACATCTCCTGGGTTGCAGTATCACCGAAGTCGCCAGAAGCGCGTCTTGAGTTTTGGTAAATTGTTGACATACGCTTCTGAATTAATAGTTCCGCCGCTTGGCATAACATCAATGAGAATCACGCCTTCACAGTCCCAGAACACGGTGATCATGACCTTACCTGCGGAAGCAGTTGCTTTGAATGTTTTCTTGTGTGGGGAGTGGGAATGGCGGCATTCTATCGACTGTCGTTTTCTTTCGGGTTCAAATTGTGAACAGCGGTTTCATCGCCTGTCACAGACCGTCACAAGAAGGCCTCCTCTTCAAGTTCAAAACGTTGTTACAAATCAAGACAAATGTTTTTTCTGTGCGATTTGTGCACTTTTGAATATCCAAGAGTGCGGATAATTGCATCCACACTTCCTTTGCTGATTGACAGATGTACCGCCAGCTGCCGAGTCGTAATGTGTCTGTCTTCTAGAATGACAGCATCAGCTCGATGGAACATGTCAGCTGTGACAGCTGTGGATGGTCTCCCCGACCGCTGCAGATCGTGGAGCTCCGCCGAACCTCCTTCTGAAGATTTCACCTTCCGTGCCCAGCGACTAACTGTATTTCCGTCGACAACAGAAGCTCCGTAGCCTTTGCACAAGTGTTTGTGAAGATTCCCCACAGTTTCTTTCTCTGCAGTGAGAAACTCAATGACGGCACGTTGCTTGTAACGCACAGACGCCATTTTGGAAGTATCCTGCAGCTACGCTAGCTGTCGGAAGTGACGAAAACTTGGCGCGCTCACTCAGGACACTTAAAATGACATACAATTAGAAAATTTTGGCAATTTGTGATAAGTACCTATGGGAGAAAACTGCTGAGGTCATCGGTCCCTAGGCTTACACACTACTTAACCTAACTTAAACTAACTTACGCTATGGACAACACACACACACACACACACACACACACACACACACACATGACCGAGGGAGGGGTCGAACCTCCGATGGGGGAAACCGCGCGGATCGCGGGAAGGCACCTCGGACCAAAATCGATGCATTACTTTCTGGACAACCTTCGTATAATAAAAAATTAATGCAAAATTCCAAGTGCTTTGCCCCATATCTCGGCTTACACTAAGCTTCTAAAAATTTGCTCTTGAGACAATTATTGTAGTTATAGAAATAGGACTACACAGTTTCGTAATTCTAACATTCATATATTCTAAGAGAAAGGTACATAAACTGTATAAAACGTAATTTTCAGGAAATCAGAAGGCCTGAGATTTGTTCAAATGGGTCCGAACACTATGGGACTTAAAATCTGAGGTCATCAGTGCCCTAGAACTTAGAACTACTTAAACCTAACTAACCTAAGGACATCACACACATCCATGCCCGAGGCAGGATTCGAACCTGCGACCGTAGCGGTCACGCGGTTCCAGACTGAAGGGCCTAGAACCGCTCGGCCACAACGGCCGGCCCTGAGATTTGTGCTCAGGGTATATTTCCCTTCAAGGATTCTCTTCTGGTTTCTTGTTTTTTTTTCTTCTTCTCTTTACCACATAGTCAACTAACATCTCAGCTGCAGAGAGACTCTATAAATCATCTCAAGATGTCTTGAGTGAAGTTTCGTATCTTAACGCCCGTTCATTTTAATAGCTTCATCCTCTTTACGGCCCCATCGTTAAATACAAGAACTGAACTATTATTTGCAAATCTGACAACTGTAGCAGATGAAAATGTGGTCTTAGGGCATCGTTTTTATTAGAGACGCATTTGGATTCTTGGTTTTGCCACGAGCACACTATGTTAAAAGTAGTAGGTGACCTATAAAACCAAAGTGTGTACGGGGTGTTTCAGAGGTGATGGTCAATAATTCACATTTGGGAAGTACAGTCCAAAAGTAGATGAAAAGCTCGAACAAACATGGGTCCACAAACCAACCGTTGACGAGATATAACACGTTTTGTGATCCGGTTCATCAGTGTTTAGGAACACATGGCGTCTCTAAACGTTAAAGCAGGTGTCGCAATGCTGTCTGTGCGTCTGAATGCAACGTTAAACTCGTCTCTGAAGTAAGTTCCGAGTCCTCTCAGGCAGTGCTGGGGAATTCTGTAATTGCTGGAAGGCTACTTCAATCCGCAAGCGTAATTCCTCAAGAGGGCTCACCTCGGAAGCGTTGACCAGGCTTTTAAAATGGCCCCACGCACAGAAATCCGAGAGATTTAAATCCGGACACCTACCCAATGTTGACCATACATCCTACTGAGAAGCCGATGCACTCGTTAATGGAAACGTGCTGCAGTATCGTCATTCACGAACCACAAGTTCGGACGTCGGTTCAGTGAGCTATCATCACGTACGTCTGGAAATAAAGTCCGCAGAAATCGCATGTATTGCTGTCCGGTTAGTCTCTGTGGTAGGAAGTGTGGTCCAATTATGCTGTCTCTGAGCAGCCTTGCCCAGACGTTCAACGAATGACGCTGGTGAAGTTGTAATAAGTGTGTTGTATTAGGATTGACATCGGCCCAAATGTGACAGCTATTGTGGTTAAAAATACCGTCACGGGTAAATCCAGCCGCATATTGCTTACAGACAGGGGATTCAGGGTACACTATTGTTGCACCCATTTGACAGAAATTCACTTTAGGATGGAAGTCTGCAGTGGTGAATGGTAGCAGTCGCTTGAGATGATGTTGATAGTGTACTTCCCGATGAAAATGTCGTCACACACTGCTATAATTCAGGACACGTTCTTGGAGAGGATCCTCCTTGTTGAAGTACTCAGACGTTCGTGTAGGCTGCGTAACACCCTTTCCTCAACATCGGGTTTTATGGCTCTCGGTCGACATTCTCGTACATGATGTGCGAAAATCCCAGTTTCTCTAACACGCTGATGTAACCTGCTAAATGTACGCCTGTCGGGCTGCGTGAGGAGTGGAAAACCTTCTTCATACAATCGTGCAGCCTCAAGGGCAATGCCGTTCTCATTGCCATACATGAAGTGTATGTCAGCGTACTCTTTATTGGTGTAACCTCTATCCATAGTGCCTTCACGACACTTCGCCTGTATGTATCTCCACAGCCGTTGTTCACCTCTGTCATCTGTTTTTAGTATGTCCATCCTTGTGACGGATGGTCTGCAGGACTTCGGCCTTGCACTTACGTAATAAAATAAAACAGCTGCAGCCATCGTTTTGATGTTATTTTATTATATTGCAGCCAGTTTCGGTGACTCAGTACACATCTTCAGGCCTCATTTGTCGTTGATGGGGAGAATTCCAATCGTACACACGATCCCATAAGTAGCCAACATCTATGAACTGGCTTCCGTAGAGTATTGTAAAAGTGATGTTAGTAGTTGGTGGTTTCACCTACAACATTGCTTTTACAGTATTCTTTACAGATGCCAATTCACAGATATTGGCCACCACGTGATCATGTACACTATTGGAGGTCACCTCCTCAGTGTCAGTTAAGGCCTGAAGATGGAGCGTGGAGTCACCGACACTGGTTGTAATATAATAACATCAGATGCCTTGTCGCCCGTCTAATGCTTGGTATGACATGACTACAATTAAAATATAAGCAAATAAATTTAGTACTAAAAAATGGTTCAAATGGCTCTGAGCACTATGGGACTCAACTGCTGTGGTCATAAGTCCCCTAGAACTTAGAACTACTTAAACCTAACTAACCTAAGGACAGCACACAACACCCGGCCATCACGAAGCAGAGAAAATCCCTGACCCCGCCGGGAATCGAACCCGGGAACCCGGGCGTGGGAAGCGAGAACGCTACCGCACGACCACGAGATGCGGGCAAATTTCGTACTCATCCATGTCACGCAAGGAGATGCTGGAACTGCCTCTCATTATTTTCCACGCATTTCTGACATATACTCAAGAAACTGTGAATCAAATGACGTAGTTCTCTCTGGCATATTGAATTTTCGAGGCGGTATGCAATGTCATCGAGACAAGCTCCTGTGAGCACTCTGCGTCGTCGTTTACCCTTCTTGTCTTGAACACTTCCCGTTTAACGAAATTTATTGACTAATTTGTGAACTGCATGACGACTCGGAAGTCGAACACACGGAAACTTCTGTTCAAACAATCTCCTAACAGTAGGAGCGGACTCTGTACGCACATACGAATCATAAATAAACACTCGTTGTGGAATTGAATAATTCACTTGCGGCGTGCACGGCTGGCGTTTATCCCTTTTATTGTTTGTCATCATCTATTACGGTACTGCTGCCTCGTTTTTTTATTCCACTTACTGGCTTCACTAACTTCCTACCTTATTTTCCCGTGAGCGGCAGCAGCAGCGCGTATCGATAAGTGCACTGTCGTACCATCTCTGGAGCTACCGATAGTACTTCCAGGTCTCCGTGTATCTGGCAGTCACATCGGGACAGACGAGCAGTGCAGTCGGGACGCAGCAGCAGTGAAGTCAAGGAATGGAGCGCCGGCGAGGAGCCGTCAGCCACGGCTCGCCGACCGCTGGCGACACAGATGAACTGCCCGACAGAGGGAGATTGGAGCGGAACGACCGCTGGTTGGTCGTTCAGTTGGTCGTCTCATCGGTCGACGTATACTTGGTCCTTTCACCGTTTCGGGCTTCGACAGTTGGTCGGTTGGCGTGGAGCAGCGAGGAAATCTGCAAGGCGCGTAGTTTGGCCGAGGCAGCTGGCGGCGGACACGTGCGGTCGGAGTGTGTGGTGCTGTTCACATTGCTATGAGCTCAGTGGCTCACCGATCCTGGACACGAAAGTTGAGTTTCGACTTAATCTACCAGCAAGTCACGACTGTTCACATTGTGTCGTTTGGATTTCGTTTCCGGCTGTTGAGACATTCCCGCGAGCAACAACGTGTGTTTACAAGTTGGCAAATTTTAGGCACCCTCCGGTGGAGTTTAACTGTACTTGATTATTTTGATTTGAAGTGCACCAGCAGAATTTTCTGCCTTGCGGCTGCTAACGTTCCGGTTACTTGCCCCGGCCGATGACGTAAATTCAGGCAGTGTATTTTCCTCATCAGGTTGTCGCTGTCCAGCACGGTGTGTAGTTTGACAGCTCAATGTATAATTGGTTGTGGGCGCCAATATCTTCTCCGTTGTTCCATTGAACTCTCTGTTGTATGCTGGTTGGGTAGAGCAAGTTATCTTGTCGGTGGGTCCGCTGACTGTCTGTCGGTTGGGTTTTCGTCGGATCGAGAATGGTTGTGTCGACTGCCTGTTTCACCTAAGCGAGCGTCAGTGTTTCAAATCCAGGCCGATCCTCGGAAAACTTCTGAGCGCCGTTGGGTATACTGGTTTTTCTTATTGGTCCTTGTTGTTTGTATTTGTATGGCTTCTAGCCGATTTTTAAATTAAGGTTGTTTAACTCATAAGGAGTAAAATTGTTTGAGCCTTCAGCCTAATTTAAAGAACTGTTTTAAGGTAAAATGGTTCAAATGCCTGTGAGCACTATGGTACTTAACATCTGAGGTCATCAGTCCCGAGAACTGAGAACTACTTAGACCTAACTAACCTAAGGACATCACACACATCCATGCCGGAGGCTGGATTCAAACCTGCGACCGTAGCGGTCGCGCGGTTCCAGACTGAAGCGACTAGAAACGCTCGACCACAGCGACCAGCTGTTTTAAGGTAAGGTCTTGTCCTTTTAAAAATGTATTTGGTTTGAGTCTTAAGTGATGGGCTTTCAGCCGATTTTTTTAATTAAACTGGTTTTGCTATTAAGGTGTCAGATTGTTTAAGCCTTCAGGCTAATTAAAGAACTGTTTTAACATAAAGTCTTTTGGCCTTTTAAAAATGTATTTGGTTCGAGTCTTAAGTTATTGGCTTTCAGCCTATTTTAAGTTAATGTGGTCTCGCCCTTAAGGCATGAGATTATATGGCGCATTCAGCCGGTAAATTAATGCTGTGACTTTTTTGCTCTTGTAATATTTGGTTAAATGAAGTTGTATGTTCGAGTGTAACTTACAGCCTCTTATTTTGGCCCCTTTCCACAATTGAAACTACCTGTCCCATCCTGCGGGTTTAGCAGGGCGTATCACTGGCATCGCTTGTGCTTGCCATTCTAGTTGCTGTCAGTTTCACTCTTGTTTCATTTGTGTTCTGTGGCACGATATTGTTTTGGCTATTACTTGTTTCAGGTGTTTATCGTAATGGCAGTCAGACAGTTTTTTTTTTTACTTGTCATCCTCTGAGACTTAGCTCGGTACCTTCTTCAGTACAGGGATGTCGGGTTGCCTGTCGGCATGTGTTTCCTCTGTCTGGTTGGTTTGGAGCGGGTGTGTCGCTATCGCTTTTGACCTAGGAATGAGACTTGAATTATTCATCGTGTAGGACTTACGTCGGTCCGATCCTGGTGCAAGGATATTGTTAGCCAGTGGGCGTGTTCCCTCTGCTTGGACGGGTCCGAGCGAACGTCTCGCTTGCGGCTTTCTGGTGCCCATCGTCTAGCTTTCGTTAAAGAGCTGCAGGTCAGTTTCGTTTTGCTATGTCATCCCCGGGTTGATGTTTGAGGGGGGGGGGGGGGGAGGTTGAGACATGCATGGCTCGCGTATATCCCATTTATTGTTTGTCATCATCTATTACGGTATTGCTGCCTCGTTTTCTTATTCCACTTACTGGCGTCACCAACTTCCTGCCTTACTTGTCAATGAGTGGCAGCAGCAGCGCGTATCGATAAGTACACTGTCGTGCCATCTCTGGAGTGAACGATAGTACTTCCAGGTCGTCGTGTAACTGGCAGTGAGTTCGGGATGGATCAGCAGTGCAGTCGGGACGCAGCAGCAGTGAAGTCGGGGACGGAGCGCCGGTGAGGCGCCGACAGCCAGTGCTCGCCGACCGCTGGCGACACACATGAACTGTCCGACGGAGGGAGATTGGAGCGGAACGACCGCTGGTTGGTCGTTCGGTTGGTCGTCTCATCGGTCGACGTATACTTGGTCTTTTCACCATTTCTGGGCCAGAGCAGTTGCTCGGTTGGCGTGGAGCAGCGAGGAAATCTCCACGGCGCATAGTTTGGCCGTGGCCGCTGGCGGCGTCCACGCGCGGTCGGAGTGTGTGGTGCTGTTCACATTGTTACGATGTTCGTGGCTCACCGATCCTGGACACGAACGTTGAGTTTCGACTTAATCTACCAGCAAGTCACGACTGTTCACATTGTGTCGTCTGGATTTCTTTTTCGGCTGTTGGGACATTCCCTCGAGCTACAATGTGTGTTTTCAAGTTGGCAAATTTTAGCCACCCTCTGGTGGAGTTTAACTGTACTTGGTTATTTTCATTTGAAGTGTACGTAAACTCAGGCAGTGTATTTTCCTCATCGGGTTGTCACTGTCCCGCATGGTGTGTAGTTTGACAGCTCAATGTATAATGGTTTTGGGCGCCAATATCTTCTACGTCATTCCATTGAAGTCCCTGTTGTGTGCTGGTCGGGTGGACCAGAAGTTATCTTTTCGTTGGGTCCGTTGACTGCCTGTCATTTGAGAATGGTTGGGCCGACCGCCTGTCTCACCTAAGCGAGTGTTAGTGTTTGAATTCCAGGCCGACCTTCAGAAGACTTCTGAGCACTGTTAGGTGTACTGCCTTTTCTTATTTGTTCTTGTTGTTTGTATTTGTACGACTTCCAGCTTATTTGCCCTTACGGCGTAAGATTGTTTGGGCCTTCAGCCTAATTTAAAGAACCGTTTCAAGGTAAGGCCTTGGCCTTTTAAAAATTTATTTGCTTTGAATCTTAAGGGATGGGCCTTCAGCCGATTTTTATTAAAGTTGTTTTACACTTAAGGTGTCAGATTGTTTGGGCCTTCAGCCTAATTAAAGAACTAAGATAAGGCCTTTTGGCCTTAAAATTTATTTAGTTTGAGTCTTAAGTTATTGGCTTTCAGCCGATTTTAAATTATAGTGGTCTTGCCCTTAAGGCATGGGATTGTATGGCGCATTCAACCGGTAAATTAATGCTGCGATTTTTTAAAATTTTTTTGTCTCTTTTAATGTTTGGTCAAATAAATAAAGTTGAATGTTCGAGTGTAACTGACAGCCGCTTATTTTGGCTCCTTTCCACAATTTAAAATATCTGCACTGCGGGTTTAGCAGGGCGTATCACTACTGCTGCGTTCGCAAACTTCACTCTTACACTTCACTGCTCGATTGACACTGGCTGATAAAACAGGTATGTCTGTATGGGCTTCAGGTTAAAACCCACAAAAAAAGGGGGGGGCATAATGCAGTCCCGCGGTACCCATCCAACCGGCAGGCGGGATTTCCGTGACCGGCCTGCAATATACCGGGAAGGCAGTCATCAGATAAATGGACACACGGTGTATGATAATTGCTGACTTAACTAAACGTTTCTTGATGCCTGATATATTTTTTCTAACAAATGTTAACTGAAATGTTTTTCCATCTGTTCTGGTACTACCCCAATTCGTATTGCATTTTACTGAATTTATTTTGAGAAGGAAGCTGTATGCAATGTCATGATTTTAAACCTCAGCTGAAAACTGTTCGAATTTCGAGTATTAAATCGTTATTACTGATTTTCTTGCATTCATTTGAGCTGCAAAATTTCATCTGTTTAAAGACACTCTCAATAATTTTTTCTGGGTAAGTGTTAAGTTTACCATTCGTAGGTCTTCACTTCATACGTATTTCATTGAATCGTATCTTTAACGTTTATAACTGACACCTCCTCATCTATATTAATGGGAGACATTCATTGGCTGAAAATGTCAGCCTTCAACTTATTTATTATCTATTAGCAGAACTCAATAAGTTCCCAGAGTTTCAGTGATGAAATCGCATCCAAAGTGCCCGAAATTTGTTAAATGTCTGATGAGAACTTCCTGCCACACCCAATTTTTGAAGAAACACTTCAATATTAGCTGTGAACAACGATTCCGTGGATTACTTTCAAACCAACTTGCACAGGATACATCTAGAAAACAGCGATATACAGGGTGTTTCAGAAGTAATGGTCAATAATTCACACATGGAGGATAAACCAACAACAGCTAAAAAATTCCAATAAAAATGGTTCTCCAAATCAACCGTTGCCGAGGTATCGCATTAATTAGAGTTGGGAACCAACTGTAAACGCTCCTGGATACCGCTGATTTACGTTGGTATCTCAACGTTTGAGATCGACTATCTGTTTATGCATGTGCAACTATTTCCCTTCCTCTCTCCGTGCTACAAACTGTGTCTTCCCAATGACCGTTCAGAGAACGTTCCTACATAAGGACCTCTGCAGAAGACGCCAGTTTCAGGCACCCATGGTGACTGCTACTCATCGGCGATAAAGGCTCGAATTTGCACGCCAGTACCACCAATAGACGTTCACTATGTGGTAACAGGTGTCCTTTTCAGACGAATCACGTTTCATGCTCAATCAGACACATGGCCATTGACGGGTATGGTGTGAAATGTCCGAAAGCAAACACCCTGCAACCAAGAGGGAGCATTATGGTGTGGGGAATACTTTCGTGGCTTTGCCTGGGTGACCTCTCCATTCTGAAAGGCACAGTGGATCAACAGAAGTATTTATTTTTGGGGACCATGTCCTCTACTACCTGCAGATTGTTGTTGAGCAGGACGATGGTATCTGCCAGCAGGACAATGCAACGTGTCACGCAGCTAACGCTGCTGGCCACTGGACTGGAGTTGGTATGGCTCCACAACCCTGATGGTACCTTCCAGAGTGCCAGTACCCCATTGAATCTCTTTCTGCACGTCTTGCAGCGATCCACGAAGGAAAAAGCGATTATTTAGGCTCCTGACACATGGTCAAAATGTTACTGGACACTATAAAAGAATGTGTAAACCTAAATTTAAATAAATTGTACAAAATCAACACAAATAATATTTATCTAATTTACCATGAGGGCTTAAATCCTATAGACAGGAATTGCTATAGGCTAAACAATTTTAGCAATGTAAGTTAGCCAAGTCGGCATCTGTAAAATTTAAACAGAATCGGGGTTAACCCAAACCAAAGACAATGTTACTAAAATAGTTTAAACTACCCTACGGCACAGCAGATAGCTCCCAATAACTGTTCATGTAGACCCACACGCACTAGGGTGTTCACCAATAATATCCAACGAGCGCCGATGACTACTGCTCAGTATTCCTACTTAACCAATGAATTCTGTAGAAATAAATACCAGGCAAAATTTTAAGGCCGTCATCCACCACATCCAGCTTACGTGCTTCACGGGAATTCAGTTTAGCGAACAGAAAATTGCACCTCCGCTGAAAGTGATATTGAATTTCAGCAAATGCTCATAGCGTCAATATTCCTCATAACTCGCAGTACTTGTTCTTGGATGGATATCCTGGAAATTACTGCCGGCAAGTGACTGAAGGGAGCTCATTCAGATTGCCTTTAAGTTAGTACCGTAGAAAGCAGACATGACCCCTGGCGAGATGCGAAGGAGGCAGTTACTTAGTTGCAGGGGCAGAGAGATTATATTACAATATCGATTTTATATCGAAGCACCACACTGGTCAGGGAACTTTTAGTAATTTTAATAGCCTTATCCGCACTACATTCTACCTATACATGGAGCAAGCAGTGAAGGAGGCCAAAGAGAAATTTTGAGAGGACTTTTAAGACCAGCTGAAGGGACTGAATACTGTTTGGAAAAGAGATCATAAGACGAATAGCAACAAAAGCAAATCAATGGCAATGAGTGAAGTTGTTCTGAGAAATTTATATTTGGTATTGAAATAGCAGAAATAGTAGGAGCGCACTTCTGCTTGCGAAGCAAGGTAACTGATGACGAGTGAATCAGATAGGATATGAAAATCAGACTGGCTATAGAAACGGTTTCTGAAAATGAGAGACTTAGCAACATTTAGCATAACTTGAAGTGTAAACAGATCTTTGTGAAAGTACTTGTCTTGATTGTATCATTTTATGAAAGTGAAATGTGGAGAGTAATCAGCGTAGGAAAGAAGAGAAAAAAGCTTTCTAAACATGCTGCTGAATGCTGGAGACTAGATAGTTAGATCGAATAGCTGGTGAAAGGATACTGAATCTGTTTTGGGGAAAACAAAAACTTATGACACACCTTGGCCAAAGGAGCGATTCGCGTGACTGCACAGGTACTGATTCATCAAAGCACAGTCAGTTTGGTAATGGAGGCCAGTGTAGAGCATGGGAGTAAAAATCGAAGAGGAACACTATGGAAAGACTACAGTAAGTAGGTCCAACTAGATGTAGGTTAAGCAGAGTGAAAAAGACTTCCGCAGAGTAGTTCAGCTTGGAGAGCTGCATCTAACCAGTCTTCATACTGAAGACCAAAACCACAACAGAAAGCACTGAAATATGCACGTTAATACGGTTTTTAAAAAGAAACTTTGCAAGTAGCAACCGGTTAAATATCTACGAGCCTCCGGACAACTGCTCCCTGGCTGTTGTCAAGTGGTGACTGCCATATAGTTGCTGCTGTTCTTGTGACATACTCGTGGTAGAACCTGTGCACTGGTGCCCAATCCATCGTCATGTAAGGTAATGTTTTGATTGCGTCCACACCACACCCAGTTAAGCCTTCTGACTGGAAGGTCAGCAGCAGTCTATCGGCTGCAACCGCTGTCTTTATTGAGAGAGTTTTCAGATATTTTAAATTGACGATCGACACTAGTATTACGTAAAGAGGGGATGTAACAGATGAGACTTCTGCAGTTCTGAGTGAAGCCTTATGCGCTCTAATGCGACATCGCATGCGTTCATTACCTTGTCGGCGGTTAGGCAGCGTCAGGGGCGGCTGGCAGCGCAGCTCCACACACCTCGCTGTCTCGGTAGCAACTCTCTCGAACTTATCCTTGCTACTGTTTACCGAATTTGATTTAAGAAAAAGGTATCTGGCTGTGTTTTCAACTGACCAATCAGCATCTCAATGTTAACCTGAAGCTCCACCTCCAAAAATTCTGTCTTTCCAATGAGAAACGTTATACTTTTCGTGTTGGGGCAATGTTTTTAATATTTGCTATGTAACAGAGATGCGTATAGTCTCACGCTAAAACTTGCAGCTGGTGTGGCCCTTTTAGTGTTATCGTAAGATGTACACTGTTCTTCTGGAGGGCTCTATCTTTTAACATGGGTTGGGGGATGAACCTCTTGGCGGTCGGCCGGCGATGTGGGTGTTCCATTGTCCCGCTCTTATCGTAGGGCCTTCTAGCTTACATGGCTCTGCTCTCGGCTTCTGTTCTCGTTTCTCCCCTCGGAACTGCTTCTGTTTCACGGTGGGAAGATATGACATGTATTTAGACATTCTTGTATTAGTCTGTGGTATTCCATTTGCTCACTCATTGATCGTATTACTTTGGCTTATTTAACGTCAGGATTTATTCGGAACTATGTGACATATTGCTGGATTTGCTATCATGTCAGGGTTTTCATGGAAGGTGTTGGATTTGCCTGACACCTTACAAGGTGCTTACAAACAACTGACAATGCAACTGGATCTGTATCAGTCGGAGGAGGGACATCCACAGCATAGGTGGACGAGAGAAACAATACCTGCAGAGACCGCTACGGTCGCAGGTCCGAATCCTGCCTCGGGCATGGATGTGTGTGACGTTCTTAGGTTAGTTAGGTTTAAGTAGTTCTAAGTTCTAGGGGACTGATGATCTCAGCAATTAAGTCCCATAGTGCTCAGAGCCATTTGAACCTATACCTGCAGATGACGAAGTAATAGTGGAATTTCATCAAGAAATAGATAACAAGTTGCTACAAGAAAGGGATATTTCACATACCGACAGAGCCAAATTAGAGAGAGTATTACGGCAAAATTCTGTGGTGTTTCCACCAAAACTCGGTGCCATTAAAATTTTCAATACGTATTCAGGGTTAGAGATCACAAGCCATTTAGGGTACCACCTGTGTTACGAAGACAAGTATTTTTAGAATTACACAAAATGCTAGATGATGACATTATTGAAACTTCTATCTCAAATACAACAGTCCATTGCAAATTGTGGGTAAGAAGGTTGGTCACTGATGCACGCCAGATAAATTCCATTATCATTCCTGAGACTGATCGCCCAGAAACATTGGAAGAGCTTATACAAAAGTTCTTTGGGGTCAAGATTTTCTCTTCCCTTGATTTGGGAGATATTTTGGCAAATAGAACCACACCTGAATGTAAAAAGTGTACGGCTTTTATTGCATTTGGACGAAGTTATCAGTTCAAGAGGCTCCCTTTTGGACTGAACATATCCTCGACTGCCTTTATAAGAGGATTATGAACAGTATTGGATAAAGAGCTCCAACAGCGTCTCACCTGTTATATCGATGATATTAATAACTGAACCATCATGGCAACTTCATAATGAGGTGCTCAATAAATTACTAAGGATATTAAAAGAATATGGAGTAACTGTGAACATAATGAAGTCCAGTTTTGGAAATAAAAAGGTTGAGTTTTTAGGCCATTTGGATAGAATACCCCGTTTATGTTCCTTAACTAGTAAAAAGATGTCCTGGGTGTGGGATGCCCAACCAGAATAGCAGTTCCAACAATTAAAAAAGTCACTGGTAAAGGCACAAATTTTGGCGCATCCCGATTTGACGAAGGAATTGTGTATGGTGACTGGCAGCGCTAAAACAGGCTTGGGTGTGGTACTCTTTCAACAATATGAAAAAGACAGACAGTGGATAAGTAAGACGATAGCTTACAAAATGAGAAAAAACTTACTCGATCACAGAGTTAGAAGCCTTGGCAGTAGTATTGGGGTTTTCTACATTCAGATACTTCATGTTTGGTCCAATAACCAATGTGTCTACTGACCAAAAGGCACTAGAATTTATGTTAAATGCTTAACTATTGCCAGGTGGATGTTAACGTTGTAGTAATAAGATTTTCGAATGACCTACGTGCCTGGACCATCAAACATCATAGCCGATATCCTCTCCAGATTCCTGGAACGAGTTACCAAAAGCAGAGTGAGGAATACAGAAGAAGAGCAAGTAGCCATGTATTACTTGAAAAACGTGCCATTTGAAAATTATGTCACCAATACATTAAAACAGTTAGGCAGGGAACAAGGTAGAGACCCAGATCTCGCCACCATGGAAAACCGTGAATCAAGGGCCATTAGACAGTTCTATCTCATAAAGGACAACGCCTTATTCTACAGACATAATACAGATACAAGTTTATTGGTCGCTTGTATACCACAGGACCTGATAAATAAGTATATCTGGTATACTCATTTGAGTAACAGTCATTTTGGTTCTAAGAAATGTTTTTAAAAATTAAAGATGTCTTTCCACTTCGCAAATATGGAGCGAAGAATCAGACAGGTTCTGCCTAAATGAGCTAAACATGTAACTTTTCAGACGAGACCACCAATGTTCCCTATCATTCTGGAGAAACTGAGACACATAGCAGCAACAGATCTCATGGGTCCATTACTTCATACACACAGAGGTCATGTATTCATTTTCGTGGTCCTAGAATTAACGTCGAAATACGTAACGTTTACTTCTTTGAAGAAAGCAGCTGGGAGCAGTATAAACAAAGCACTGACACAAGGTTTCCTCCGACAGGTTGGTCGTGTCGATAAAATGCTGTCAGGCAATGGACCACAAATCATTCAGCACAATGGCAAAATACTCTGTGATGGCATAAAATCAAACCTACTTTTATTTCCAAATATATGCCAAGCGCCAACCCAGCTGGAGAAACGATGAAGGATTTTGGAATCCTCTGTAATTTGTATTGTAGCAAGCAGCATAATACGTGGGACAGACATTTGTCTGACATCTAGGATGTGATAAACGAAATGCCACATAGTAGTACGTTATGACCTCCAATAACTGTTCTGAAAAATAAGCCAGCACCAGATAAGATCCGGGAAATAATTAAATTCCCACCAGTACCCAGAGTACAACATCAACTTCTGGCAAAATCAGCATTGAGAAATTTCAAGGCTGCAGCGTTAAATAGTAAGAATCAAGAGGACAAAACGGTAGCCTCACGAGTATTTTCTCTAGGACAAAAAGTACTCGTGAAAATCCGCCATCTCTTTAGCAAGAAAAAAACATCAAAACCATAAATTATTTTCTGTATGTAAAGGTCCTCTGGAAGTAAGTAAAGTGGTTCATGATAATGCAGTCGAACTGATTAATCCAAAAACAGAAAAATCATTGCGCTTGTACCATGTGAGTCACTCGAAAGTGTATAAAGGGTAAAACTGTAAATACTAACTTCACAAGAAAAATTAGACGTATCAAATATCCATATTCCAATGAGGGTTAATTGCAGAACTCAAAGAGTAGGGAAGCTAAGAAAATGCATACAAAAATTTTTTTGTGCTTATCTCATTAAAATAAATTGGATAACTTATTGTGAAGGAAGAACAATAAAGTAAGAACTAAAGTAACTCTTCTGCAGATGAAATGTGTTATGGGGGAGTAGAAAGAAAGGAGAAAGACATTAGCATATGGATGGTTTGACAAAAGCAGATCCTCTCTTGAAATGTAGTGTAAAGTAGAAAGAAGTTGAATTTTTTGTGGGCGAAAGGAAGCCAAGGAATTAGGGTGTATAAAGAATTATACAAGAAGGAATTATTCATTTGTGGTTTTTTCCGTCACAAACAGTGAACATTTTGTTGAGGAGACATTTTGGGGAAAAATGAGAAGCATTTATGATTTGTGGAAGTTACCACAAGTTGATATTAAAAGGAGATGTGAGGGAAATATATATAAAAGACTGTTAGGAGAAATGAATTAAGAGAGAGAGTTGAATTATTAAGGAAAGCGGAAACATGTTATTTATTGGGTGGATGTAGACAGAGTGTTGTGAGTTTAACAAAGGTACGATTTCTAAAAGGAAGGGTAAGATAGGGAAAGAAGGTAATATAAAAGTTTACTGTTTAGAAGAAGCATATAGGGATAACTACAACAAATAAAATTACAAGCTCTAGAACAATGGAATTGGACAGTGGGATAACTACAACTAATAAAAGTACAAGCTCTAGAACAATGGAATTGGACAGTGTAGTAAGTTTAAAAAGGAAACAGGAAATAGAGATATATTGTATTTTTGAAGTTCTGTTACAGCTTATGCCAAAAAGAAGCGATTTCAGAGAGAAAAACGTTGGAGTCGAAGTCAAGGTGCTTCGTTTTTTTGATAAGAAGTACATGTAGTTAGAAAAAAACTGACATACGAATAGACTAAACTTCATCACCATCAATTTTCCTCTTACTATCCATCGTGATGAAGATGACGTAACCATTACCTTTTTACTAATAGTTTAAAAAAAGGGGAGAATGAAAATTTACGTATAGAATGGGATAAAAGATGTAAAGTTAGGAAGAGTATAATAAGGAGAATCTTATATGTAGCTTAAATACGGAATTTTTTCAAAGTCTCTTAATAGTTGAGTGCTTGTAAAGCTTGTAATGTATCTTAAGGGAGAAAGGGTTGCGATACAATAGGTGGTCATAATATTTAAATTTGAGAAATCTGGGGTTGTATAATGGACAAAAGTGGCACAATGTTGTATTATACACGACGTCATCAAGAACGATGCCTCATCATTACGGTTAGATCAACAGCAGAACTGAGTAGAGCAGCTGGACATGAGAGGAAGGAACACTGAGTGTGGGTGCCTGGTACATCACTTTTCGAAACGACGAAAGGGGATGCCTTTGTGGAAGCAACAGTTCAAGAGGGTAGCACGTCTATGGAAAAGTATGGGGATCTACGACGAATCATTGATACAGTCAACATGTGCCATGACAGGAACTTTATTCATGTGAAAGTCACATGCAATCTTCATAACAACAGTTTTGCTAGAGTGATAGTAACTTAGCAATTCTATCGCAAACTGTTTAGAGCAACATAAGGAGATATGATGGATGTCCACCACACCGGAATGGAGGAGGGTGTGCCACATCAAGGACGAATGAATGTTTGAATTCACTGGAATAAGAAGAGGCTCGTTCCTGTAACCCAAGATACAGAATGGCTGAAACTATCGTCATACCATAATGAATCCAACAACTGTGGAACATTCCCTGAACACTCATGGGAGCAAGCAAGAGAACGATGGAAGGCTGTCCAATCTATCCTTAAGAACAACCTGGTACAATAAAGGATACACAACAATTTGAAAGGAAATATCGTAAAAATTTATTATACAATAATAAGTTTAAGCAGGTCTTAAATCCCAATTCCCGGTCCAGGGAATAACGAAGGCACAAGTGAGAAGACAGTAAGACACAACAAGGAAAGAAGATTCGGTGCAGAAGATTAGGAAGAAAGAAGACCTGGAACAGAAGACATCAAGAAACCTTTCTAAATCCTTTCCCATACAAGACAATCATGCATGTACCTACCAACAAAGAAACCAATTTTAACTGTTCTAACAAGACAAGTGTCCGATATTCCTTATGGTAAATTGCAACACTTTTACATGTCACACCGATAGATTAGAGATGACTATTCATATAGAAAACTGGAGATGAATTAACCAATAATGGATTGGCATAAAGATTGAAGGATTGACGAAGAATGTAAGTTTTATGCTGCTAATAATAAATCTATAATATAAATTCGCCATGGGTACATGCGGAATGGAATGAAGGCAACCAAGCATTCAGGATGCACTCAAACCTTCCGCAATCTTTCTCTCTGGCCACCGCCATTCCATGCTCAGAGGACATACGTCAAGGTGCATGAAGATGAGAATGAAGACTTCAATGAACCATGTTGAAGATATATGAGAAAAGACACTCTGTGATAGACTAGTATCAGATTAAACTGAAAAAAATACGAACACACAGAGTTTGTTATTGTTTAAAAATATTCAATTTTTAAAGAGTTTTTGCAAAAAACTGATTTTTGTTAATAATACTTCCGAATTTTTAATGTTCACTGTTAAATTATCGTTTCTTGTATTTCATATTTCAAAAACACATCTCAGTTAAGAAAACTAAATGGTGACGTTATCATTGGAGGCTAGGATTCTAGTATGTGTTTGTTTATATATAGGTTATGTAGAAAAAAGGCTTTTGCAATTTGATGATGGTGATTTAATATCTACAAGGTAATTAGTTGGATTAGGAATTTAATATCTTGCTAAAAGTCAATGAATAATTTAATTACCCTGTAAAGTTATAATGCATAAGTTTATGATTTTTTTCAGATATAAATATGTATGTGAATGGATTGTGCCTGTAAAGTTATCAGCAGGGTGCTTTTAAGTGTAAGGGAAATAGAGAAATTACTGTAATAGATGAAACTTTCTTGAATTATAATTGCCGTAGAAGCTAATAACAGACTGAAATTAAGGTTGAGAATAAAACGTAAGTGTTGAAAAAAAAGGACGGTAGTTTTAAATGAAGGTTTCCTCAACTTCAATACATCTCCATCTTCATTTAACGTAAGTCTTGATGTCAAAAAAAAAAAAAATCAGTCTCAAATTTAAAAATTATGAATGGTACAAATTCATTGAGAATCTCCAATATGTTAAAATTTTAAAATTAAAATATTAACAACCATAGAAAAGAAAGAAAAGGCTTCATATTATTTAAAAAATTGTATTAAATCAGAAAACTAGTAAAAACATGTTAAATTGTGGAAAAACATTACTTTAGTAAATCAAGTGCTATGGAAAAATAATAAAAGAAGAGATTGAAAGAATAACTGTTTGACTATGACATATTAAAATAGAGAGTTAGTCAATATAAATATATAACAATTGCTACATTCAGCAGTTGAGAACAATTTTGCACTGAAAACAAGCAATTTCTCAACTGTTGATTGATCTAGCACAAAATTGAACATGGAAGGAGGAGGACATGCAAGGCGGAAGCTTGAGTGAATGTCAATTTCGCACCTTACATGAGATTTTATATGTCATAACAATTAGGTGGATATGTCACCTGACATACTTTGGCGATAGTGAGCACATTTGCCTATCAAAATGTACAGTATGTAATGCAAAGGGATGACACTCGATTCGACGGTATTAGCACACCGAACCCAAATCCTGCGTGGCAATGAGCAGAAGATGAATAAAGTTTCTGGAAGAAACGTTTTTGTCTGGGGGGCAGAGGCGAGTAGCACCGTCACGGCCCATGTAAAATGGAAGGCTTCTAAAAGAGGTTGGTGACCTGCAGTGTGATGGACAATGAATGCACCGGCCGATACATCAAGGGGAGCAGGTAGTGGCCCAGTGCTGCTTGCGACGGAGAAATTCTTTAGAAACACCCGATTGGCTGAAATAAAGCAGGAAGGAGTAAAAGTGGCGATTTTTCTGTGCAGTTTAAAGGAACGACGCCAAAAGAGAAATTTTTTGTGAACACTGTGTTCACTTTTGCTGACATTCAGGTAGAAATCAGCTGAAGATTCGTTGAGCTGCGATAGCGAAGAAACGAAACAGCCACGTAGTTAATTGTTCTTGCAAGAACTGAGAGGGATTTGAAGCATACATGCTGTTCCATCTACGCATGTGTATATCGCCATATTTTCCAGACTAGGGATGAATGCATGTTTTCTCCTCTAACGAGAAACAGAGGACAGTTCCAGCTGTTGAAATCAGAAAAAGATTTTGATTAGCTTTTTAAAGGATTTTCAGAAGGAGAGAGCAGCCATGCAACCGACAGCACGTCGCAGCTAAGCTGCTCGCAGGATGTAAAATTGTTGGATGACCTGCTTGCGTCCACTGTGAACTCGAGCAACCTTGAGTAGTCTTTTGCTCATCTTGTCACAAAAACTAACCACCCTTCATAGGCTTTTCATCCTAAATAGTACTGAACTTAGAACCAGAATCGGAATTTTGTCGTAATATCCGCCAACTTCACTGTGTAGAAGTAAGAAAAATCTTGTAGGGAACCTATTTAAATTTGATATTGTTGTGTTCAGTGTTATTTCTGCTAAACAGGATGTAATGCGTAATCTTGACAACTGTACTGAAATTGTCATGTCACAATCTATGTAAAACCATGTGTTTCTTTAACAACAAAATAGGAATAAAACAAATTTAGTACAGCTAAACACCATTGTGCTCTATCATAGAAGAACAATCCACTCCTACCCCCAAAAAGTTGTTCTACTGACGTTAATGATCTCAGAGGGTGTTTCTGCTGATGTCTGACGAACGTGAAAAGGAAGTGCTTGTATCTTTCAGAAATGGGGTGCAACGTCATGCTGATAAGTGGTCTCACAACGTCAAATTCTTTGTAAATTTGACTGCACGTTGAAATCACTGAAATAACGTAGCATGCCTCTCAACCCACTAAATTTCATTTCCTTTACTCCTCCCCTTATGTGTTCTTAATTTATTTTGTCAGGCAGTGTTTATTGAACAGATACGCAGCTTAATATGAGGAAAAAAGCCTTGGATTATATCATATCGGCGTTTATCTGAGGTAAATGCTTTCCATAATAAGCAACATTTATTAAACTGAAGATAAATTTTGACTCTTAGAAGGCTTCGTGAGACCCGTGAACCAAACTTATGACTTTTTTAAAAATTTATACAGCCACCACAATGAAAACATGGCATGGATTATAACTCACCATGAAAACGTATTGTACCAAAAGACCAGAAGGTGATGGTTACATCTACTGAAACAGGTTGTCCAAACTAAAGACGAATTTATGCGAGCTTGGATATTGAACCTTTATTATCAAGTAAAAGATATATCTCTCCTTGCAATTTATTAGCATGAGAAAATTCAATCAGTCGTATTCAGTTTGGTTTGTAGAATCTATGAGACTGAAAACTGCATTGGCGAATTTCCAGATAGACACAAACAGACCAACGACACAGTTGATCATGTGAAATGCCTATGGTATGCTTGTGATGTGTTTGTATTTTTCTGGTGCCAGAGCAGGCACAAAACGCCGGATTGGCTGAAATAAAGCAGGAAGGAGTAAAAGTGGCGATTTTTCTGTGCAGTTTAAAGGAACGACGCCAAAAGAGGAATTCTGTGTGAACACTGTGTTCACTTTTGCTGACATTCAGGTAGAAATCAGCTGAAGATTCGTTGAGCTGCGATAGCGAAGAAACGAAACAGCCACGTAGTTAATTGTTCTTGCAAGAACTGAGAGGGTTTTGAAGTATACATGCTGTTGCATCTATGCATGTGTATATCGCCATATATTCCAGACTAGGGATGAATGCTGTCAGTTTGTCCTTAGGAAAGGTAAAGGCATCAGAGGTGCATCGTTGACTTTGCGGTTGATAATGGAAGCAAGACTGAAGAAAAACAGAGACACGTTCATTGGATTTTTCTAGCTGAAAATTTTTCATCAGACTCTTGGTGAAATGTCATCCATTCAATTCCGAAGATAGCAATGTAGAGAAGTGCGAGAACTATCACACAATCAGCTTAACAGTTCTTTCATCCAAGTCACTGAAAAGAATAATGTATATAAGAACGGAAGGATAATTGAGCAACTGTTATATGACTGAAACGTACAGTGCAAAAAGGTGTAAGATGTTCGAAATGCCGAGAAAAGTGGAAGTAAACTGCAGGGAAAGTTTGGTAATATACAATATATGCGAGAACCAAGGGGGGAACAATAAGAATGGAAGACCAAAAAAGAAGTGCTGTTTAGTTTATACAAGGAAGAAGCGTTGACAGCAATAAAAAGAAAATTTGAAGAGTGGCATTAAAATTCGGGGATGAAAGGAGATCAGCGATAACATTCGCTGATGACGGAAAGAATTGGTGAAAGGAAGAATAAACGCAAAGCCATTCTGTGCACTCGGACTTGGTTAAGCAATGTGAATAAAAATGTATATAGTTTCTTGCCCTGCTACTATCGTTTAAAGCTGAGCTGCCACGAGAATCTGTTACAAACGTAATGAGTTTTCGGCTCTCAGTCCTTATCACTTTGCATTGGTCGGTAACGAACTTCTTCTTTCATAACTCTTACTCTAAAACATACATTTAAGAAACCTTGAAATATTTACAATAGTTCCAACGGTAAGTTCACATGATTTTCACAAGGAACTGTTTAACGACGGATCCAAGTTAAAGCGCTACACACTATGAGTTAATTAGTAGCAAGAGCTTTGCCTTTAAAAGACAAATTTAATTCACTCTTGAATTTAATCAGCATCAAAGAATTTTAGCAAAGCGCATGTATCCAAAAGGCAAGCATGAACTAATTGAGAAACAGGTTTAGAAGGCAAATTGGATACGGTCGCAGGTTCGAATCCTCCCTCGGGCATGGATGTGTGTGATGTCCTTAGGTTGGTTAGGTTTAAGTAGTTCTAAGTTATAGGGGACTGCTGACCTCAGAAGTTAAGTCCCATAGTGCTCAGGGATATTTTTGAAATTAATCAACAAATCTAAAAAGCTAAATTGAATATATACTTGAAATTAATTAAAAATCCAAAGAATTTTAACAAAAGCATATGCACTGGCATAGAAAATAGGGTGTACACAATGAATTATTTTAAAACAGGGTTTTAGAGACATCAATTAAAAACGAAAGCGCAGGAGCTCAAAAATAAACTAAAATAAAATACACACTTTGAATTAAATAAAAAACAAATTCCTTAACAAAGGGAATAAAGGCGGGCACATTTTGCATGTAAAATCAGTAAACAAGAATTGGACCCGTACGCTCGCTTCGTAGCATTAAGAACTCTTGCGCTTCACAGAACTGGGAGTTAATGCGCCAAGTAAGGGTGACAGCTGCCTCGAAGACACAAGAAAAGGAAGCAGAACACGTTTGCACGGTTTGACAAGTTACCAGATTAAATACTCAATTCAGACTTAGTTACGAAAGAAAAGTAAAGAGTGCATGATATACTTCTTTTATAAACGACATGATTTAGAGGAGAACAATTTTTAAAAGTCTAAATAACTGGGAGAAATATAAATACACTTTAAAAGATGCTGGACTGCACCGTACACAAGCTTCACAATTTGAAACCCCGCTTGTCCGGATCCGGTGAACAGAATTTACGACTGTACATGGGCGGAGAGAGGGGAGAAGGTTGTCGTATCCGGCTTACGACGCCAATGTACAGGAGGTAGAGCGGTCAGGACTAGTAAGTGGGGATCCAGGGTTGCGATAAATGATGAAACAAGAAAATAAGTCAAATAAAGAGAATTTCTGTTTTACAGGGCGCGCCTGGGGTCAGAAGCTACCAAGTGTAGGTCACTCCAGGAGGATGGACAACTAAATAAGTGGGCAACTGATGGGAAGGCCATCCATGTTAAGTTCTGTAGTGGGCCGATAATGAAACGCAGAGCCTCCGGCTCTGCCTCCCAAGAAAGTCTTCTGTTGTACTCGAGGTCTGGTTTACAAGAGAACGAAGCAACTGTGTTCTGTATTGCAGAATCCTCCAGAGTCCACATACGTGACCTGTATTCCACGCACACGACTGGCTAAATCCGATGGCGTGGTGAATTCGCTAGCAGTTTCGGTAGGCGTCTCTTGTTAGCAGCTTTAACTGGACAGAACTGGCTCGGTTCTGAAAGGTAGGCAACTTGTATCACGTAGGCACAGCGGAAGTTGCTCTGGAAGAAAACTTGTAAAGATAAGTAGGTCATTGAAATAAATTTTTTGACACCAATTCCCTAAAATATTCCTGGACTGGGAGCCAGCCCGTACATCGGAGTAAATAACATGAGGAGCAGAACTCGTAACACAGTCGGTTAACTCAGCGGAAGGGATTGGAGGAACTGGTCGCACACGAGATATTCTTATACCAGGCTGCGACTTATGATCTAACGAAGTTAACAACAAGAAAAGTCCCAAAACGTGCTCACGCGTAATAAGCATCCGATAAGCTGCTAGGGAACGCCGGTTAACTTCGATTTGACGGCCGCCTTCCCACGATGGTAGGAATACTGCTCTGCTGGCCGCTGTTCACTAAAACACTGGTACGTCAGTGAGTGTCAGGCATCTTATTTCTTGCGTCCGGCCTCACCCTGATCTGCCATGAATAGTCAGGAGCAAATGTCCGCGGTAAGCACGTCCCACGTGTACCAAAGAAGACTCTGGAGACGAACCCCGGACCCAGAACACAAGGCCACTCGAGCTAACACTAAACAGAATTGCAACCCGCTTCCGGCTCGGAAAACACCTCCCCGCCCGGCCGCCGAACTCTCAGAGGGAGACCCAGCCGGTGCAGCACGTCAGGCCGCGAGCCACGCCCTCTGGCAAAAGATGAGCACACTTGAAGACCTCACGGAGCTAACGGGATAAATCCATTTAATTAGAAAATGAGTTTATGATAAATTCCGATGGCCAGCCGTCGGTACTACAAGGCAGTTAAAAAGACTTTTAGATTATATGGCAGGGTACCGAGGTACGAAGCGTTTTACTTTCAGTAGTAACGGAAAGAAAGTTCTAAATGGGTCTTCTCACGGAAAGAAAGGGGTAAGTCCAAGGTTTACTTCAATTGTGTGAAACACCTCTGGTACGTCAGCTGGGTTGCGGCTGCAAACATGGTCGGTTGTGTAGTACCCTCATCACCACTGTAGAGTCTTGTACAGTGGCGAAGCAAGGAAGAGGATGTTGTTACGGTCGCCAGTATCCTATTTCTACAACACAAATGCACATGTGGATTAATATGGTTCTTTATTTAGAAGAACTGGCAATTTACGTAGCTGGAATAGAGTCCACGTTCTGTGGTACAAGTTCAACTGTGATAGTCTTCGTGCGGGTGATGTAAAGTACAATAGTCACTACTCTGGTCGCTATGCACTGTCGTACCCTGCGAGTAAACTGACAGACACCAACTGGATGGGTGAGTTGGTGAGGACCTCCCGTCAGCGGCGGCAGCCTAAATACTTGCTGTCGAGAGGGCTTCCTATCGATATTCGCGCTACATCTTTGCCGGCCGTTGTTCTGGCGCCAGCTTACGCCAGCACAGGTTGAGTTTCTTACTCTGCTTTGTTTCCTTACAGTAATAGTGTTTAGTTTGAAGTGTGATAGGAATGTGGTGCTCTTAAGATCTTTGAAATGCATATATCATCACAAGATTAAGGACGGAAGCCATCTGTTAATCAGCTAAAAAGAGAAAAAGTTATGAGAGAATGAGTAATGTTTGTAGGGAGCTTAGAGCTTTATCTCATGAGTTAGGCTGTAACTCGTTGTTTGAATGTTTCAAACAAATCAGCTCCACGAAAGAGGACAGGTTAGGTGCCTAGAATTTAAAATCTTCCCATTACACCAGTTTAATTTATGTGGTATTAATTGTTCATAGAAGACCTAGGGCTTACGATTCCAGTGTCAGAGGTTGCTCTTTAAGATACATCGTATGAGTCAAACGAAATGATACTATGAGTGAAGTTCCTAGTTGCCAGAAGGTCGTCATTACTTTGCATGGAATTAACGTGTCATTGTTTCAAAATTCACGAAATGTGAACAGTGATGCAATGTTTTATACTTACACTGAAGATTTAGAGAATAAAGGAGCGAATGGAATTATTATTATTATAATTATTATTTGTACTATTATGTGGGTAGAGTGCTTGATCCAAAACTAAGGCTGATTCGTGCTCAAGACAGAATAAGAACGATTCAGTGTTCATATAGTATTACTATCTCGTTGATGCCATTAAGAGATCAGACAGTATCAAAATAGAATTTCCAATAAGAGGACACCGTTACATGGAACGTGATGAAAAATTTGGTTTGATAAAAAAAGAAAGTTATTGCAAAACTCCGCAAGAGTGAATCCAAGCCCTTACAAAGTCATTCCTGTTCAACAAGAGAGTATACGAGATTGAACGACCTTTTAAAAAGAATGTTATAAACCGAAGTGTTCTTTCAAGACACGACCACTCAGAGAAAATCCGGTTGTGATGGTTTATTTGGCATCATAATAATATTGGTGACACTCGAATGGGGCGTTTCATTTTTATATATTATTGAAAGATTAAATCTCCTCTCATGAGAAATAAAGAAAATGTGACTTACCCCGTTTTTTCTGTGGGCTGTTCACTTGAGAACGTGACACGATCTATAGATTCGTGGCACGCTCAGTGCCTAATAAATAAAATGTAAGTGTAAAACCAGACAAATGTGTTCCCCCAATATTTAGTGAAGGAACGAGGTAATTGCCTCAAAGGAATGGAGGAACGATGCGCATGCCTTGTGATTAAGTAGAAACGCACGTTACTTTTATAAAGTTGCCCGACTGGGCGTACTTCAACCGTTATTTTGTCACACACTGGAAGAATGTTAGTCGAGACTGTGGTGTAACGTCACGAGCTCACACGCAACGGGAAAACGGAGCAGACGGTCGAGACGTGGTAAACACGAGATACCGGCGGACGCCTTCGCACTGTGCACCTCTCAATTACCTCCCAGGTATGCAGGCGATGCCAGGAGGCGGTGGAAGTCGTGGTGACCAGTCGGTCAAATCCAATTCGCACTTGGCACGGAACATCAATGGCTGACGCCGAAAACAGCGGAAATGACGGGAACTGATGAACTCGGAAATACTTTCACTAATTTTGGGGACGCACCCGAAAGAAGGAAAGAAGTTTGGGTTTAACGTCCCGTCGATATCGGTCTCATTACAGAGCACAAACTCAAGGGTGGGTAAGGAAATCAGTAGTGCCTTTTCAAAGCAACCATCCCGAAATTTGCCTGGAGTGATTTACGGTTACCACGGAAAACCTAAACCGGAATAGCCGGACACGGTTTGTCCTGCCAAATGCGAGTCCAGTGAAAACCACTGAGCCACCTCGCTCGATGTGGACACAACCGTGGAGTTAAGTAACACGCAAAACCAATATCAGTAGCAGAATTGTCAGCTCAATCACAAGCAGTAGGCGCCCACCTGTACCATATTACGGATAATTACTGTAGTTATGTTGAATATAAATGCTGTAAATTGACTAACATTAGGAAAATTAATGGAATCTGAGACACGCAACTGGATCGGAGTGAGCGAGCGCTGTTTAATGACTCTCTGTAATTTCACGTAATTAGATTACCTCAGCCACCAGTCACAGTTAATTAATAGCGATCAATTAAATGTAATCAGTGCTAATTACACATTTCCCGAATACGCAAATACATCGGTTCTGGGTTTTTTTACTCTAGTGCCACAATATAACGTTTATGTTTTTTCTCTTAGGTATGTGTATTTTTGGTGGTGTCAGGATACCATGTTTTTCGTAAATAAATCATGAACAACGTGACCTACGAGTTTCCGGTAAGCCCACACAGGCAGAAAGGAGGATTCCGTTTAAATAGGTACCACATATACTGAAGCCCCAAAGAAACTGGTATAGGAATTCAAATAATGAGATATGTAAACAGGCAGAAGGCGGCGCTGCGGTCGACAACACCTATATAAGACAATAAGTGTCTGGCGCAGTTGTTAGATCGATTACTGCTTCTACAATGGCACATTATCAAGATTTAAGTTAGTTTGAGCGTGGTGTCATAGTCGGAGCACGAGCGATGGGTCGCAGCATCTCCGAGGTGGCACTGAAGTGGGAATTTTCCCGTACGACCATTTTACTAGTGTACCGTGAATGACAGGAATCCGGTAAAACATCAAATCTTGGACACCGTTGCGGCCTCAAAACGATCCTGCAAGAACGGAATCAACGACGACTGAAGATAATCGTTCAACGTGACAAATGTAACCCTTCTGCAAACTTTTGCAGATTTCATTGCTGGGCCATCAACAACTGTTAGCGTACGAACCATCATCATCGATATTGGTTTTCGGAGCCGAAGACCCACTCGTGTACCATTGATGACTACACGACACAAAGCTTTACACCTTGCTTAGGCCCGTCAACACCGACATTGGACTGTTGACGACTGGAAACATGTTGCCTGGTCGGACGAGTCTTGTTACAAATTGTACACAGCGGACGGACTTCCACGGATATGGGGACAACCTCAAGAATCCGTGGACCCTGCATGTCAGCAGGGAACCGTTCAAGCTGGTGGACGCTCTGTAATGTGAGGCGTGTGCAGTTGAAGTTATATTGGGCATCTGGTACGTTTAGACACGGCTCTGACAGTTGACACGTATGTAAGCATCCTGTCTATCACCTGCTTCCATTCATGTTCATTTGGCATTCCGACAGACTTGGGCAACTCCAGCATGACCATGGGACACCCAGAATTTCCTGAATTGCTACAAAGTGGCTCCCGGAACGATCTTCTGAGCTTAAACACTTCCACTGACCATCAACTCCCCAGACAGGATCATTATTGAGCCTATCTGGGATGCCTTGCAACATGCTGTTCGGAAGAGATCACCACCCCCTCATACTTTTACGGATTTATGGACAGCTGTTCAGGATTCATGGTGTCAGTTCCCTCCAGCACTAGTTCAGATATTAATCGAGTCCATGCCACGTCGGCACTTCTGTTTGCTCGCCGGGGCACTACACGATGATAGGCTTGTATAACAGTTTCTTTGGTTCTCCAATGTGTATGTAATGATAAGCGCAGTGGTTAAGAAAATACAACATAGAAACTCTTTGAAAAAGTAATAAAAATGTCAACATTACTTGACTAATGAAGTAAAGTATATCGAGTCTGATGACGACGAGCGCTATTTTCAGTCCCGAACAGGCTGACAGTTTAGTTATTTATTTGCAGCTTCTTAATAATTACATCAAATTCCGTGTTTTGTGCTCAAAGTCGCACATTTACTGGCGTGGCGATGGAACGGACACCTTGTAATGCCCAGGCCTAGAAGTGTACAACGCTTCCCAAAAATCACCGTCCCCATTTGCACTGTATACAAACGACTTCCTTATCCTCCACTCACCACTGAAGACATCGCCCTTATAGTAATCTTAGTCATCCATAATACCTAGCCTTCTGTAAGAGTCCCACGCTACAGGAAATAACCGTCGCTACTTGGATCATATTACGTCTCCAAGCATGCGTCACCTACTGTGAAATTCAAGCCTATTTCATTTTTGATCTGCACGAAACCTAACCATAAGACACCTTCCCACCCAACCGAAAATCGGGAAGCAGACATACAATTCTTACAGCAAAATATCAATTCCCTCCGCTCCAATAAGCATCTTCGTACCCATTCCCTCAAACAACACGAAATCTATGCCCTCCTCCTAAACGAAACCCTCCTGTATCTCCTCCATTTCATACGTGTCTCCTTATAGTATATACTGAAATGATGATAGGGGACTGATGACCTCAGAAGTTAAGTCCCATAGTTCCCAGAGCCATTTGAAATGATAATCCCAATCCTATTACCTGTAGTGGAGGAGCCACAAGATCCACATCCCTGCCGACACCCGACCTGATGCAGACACTGCTCACAGAGTCATTACTTGTTTCCAGTAATCTCTCTTGGGGCACCACAGTAGAAGTTCTAGAACCAACAGGGAGTGTGATCACCTACATGTGGTTCCCCCGATATACTATGTACCAAATCCTACCCGAACATCTCCTAATCAACCACACCAAAAAACGCAGCATTATTTTCGGTCAGACTGGAACGTATGTAGCGCCAAAATGCGCACCCCAATCAAAAGCCTCGCCTCCAAACTTCAAAATCCATAACGTGGAGGTATGATAAGTGCAGCGTGGGGCTGATTTCCTACAGTTCATTCCTCTACTACAGGAGTGTATTTCGTATTAGCCCTCGACAGAAAACTTACATGGAATGCAAACCTCCTTCAACAGAAAACCAGAAAGCGACTAAATTTACTGAAACTGTTAACAGACCGAACATGGTGTCTACGTCGTTCGACCATTATTCTCGCCAGATAATCCCTCATCCATCCCATCCTAACATATGAAAACATTGCCTGGAATCTCTGCCTCTCCTAAGCTCTACCAGTTCATTGAAATGGTGAAAAGGCATGCACTCCCCCTCGCCTTCTGCATCCGCCTCCCTCTCTCAACTCTTCTTTCCAGCCCTAGTCACAATGCCCTACCACAACATCCAATTTTCTCTTTCTGTCTTCCTCCCTCTCAATAACTTCTGGTAGCTACCGGTGTTTCCATAGGACCGCAGAGTTACACTCATCTTTCCACTTCTATCATTAACATGATCATTTTCATGCACCACTAGCACCACCCACAACGAATTCCTTTCTTGAGCCAACCTCTTCATTTGAGTGTAGCCCTGGCTCCCTCCGTTCTAAATTATTTGTTGGATCTACTCTATTCTCTATCATCGTTATAGTTTTGCCCTCAACAGTTCTCTCTAGTAAGATTGAAGTTATTCGCTGATTTCCTATCATGCTATCCATTCTTCTTGTTAGTGTTTTCCACATATTCCTTTCCTCGAGCATATTGGGGAATATCTCCTCATTACTTATCCTATCAGTCCACGTAATTTTCAATAGTACCACACCTCAAATGTTTCATTCTCTACCGTACCGGTTTCCACACAGCCCGTGTTTCCCTGTCATACAATGTGTAAGATTCACACATGTTTTCCGTTGTCGTAAATAATTCACTTTTACTGTACTGGTATAGAATAAGATCCTTAACTCTGTCTTTAATTTTATCTGTGGCTGACTTGCAAGTCAGTCCGTTCTGCAGCGCTATGGTATTCTTATTTGAGGCATAGAAGCGAACTTTTGAGTTTCTCAGAGAATGAGATCTATTTTCTGTGAATATGGGAGAATTTCTTTGGAATACTTTATTATTAAAACAGAAACTCTTAACACTTTCTCGTTCTTTATACTGATTGAGAAGATTTTGGAGCAAGGCATGTGCAAGAATGAAGTGTTTGTTTATCAGAACTATTAATTGAAAGAAATCTTTGTCCCTCAGAAATCAAATTACGTCTGTGATTAGTGTTAATTTGATGTCTTTGTTTTCATTAAGTCTCAAATTTCGTAATACGTTGAGATGTCCATGATTTTTATAATGAGAGAATTTCGCAGTTGTTAGAGTCTTCTTGTGTTGTGCAGTATTTTTTGTCAATAATCAGAGTTTAATTTTTCTATGATGATTTTCTTTCAAGTAAAACTCACCTCCATGCTTCGTAGAAACGTTTTGAGTTTCATCGTGTGTGAATTGCAGCTTACTCCCCACGAAGTCGCAGATTGCTTTCGACAAGAGAAAAGAAAGAAATTAGTAGTGACTAGTTTATTTTTCTCTCGTGGCTGCATCTGCTGACTTTTATTTCTTTTCGAGAACGTCAGTACTCCAGACGAAGAAACAGCATGCTGAGCAAGAGGTAAGTCACTATTATTTCAACGCAGGTATCACGTAACATTATCGAGTAAAGAGTGTGTGATCAGGATTGTTAGGCTAGCAAGCAGATTAATTTTCAGTCAACAGAATTGGTAATTTCAAGCAGTTATTTTTCTTGCGAGTAGAGCTATAATTTATTTTTGTGGACATTCCATTTCTAACAATGCACTTCACATCACTCAACGTTCATAATGTACTTCGGTATTGAGTTTTAGTTTCATAGTTTTCACCTAACACACAATTAGTTTATTTTGGCATTTAATTGCATTCATTTTCTTTATTTCAAATTTTTGAATTTCATGAGGTTTAAAGTTTTATTTCACGTCACTGTACACATGCGCAACACAAGGCCAACCAACAATCAGTATTGCTCACCGATTGAATCTATACCTAAAGTACGCATTACATGAAAAAGTTTCGAAACAAATATATTCAGTTTTTTCACATACAGTCGATTTCTGTTTCTCAGATTAAGGTCTATGTTTGCTACTAGTAGACTTTTCTTGAGCATGCGTGCCCTCTCTCCTGTGCTAATCTGCATTTTATGTCCTCCTTCCTTTTCCATCATGGGTTACTTTCCTTCAAAGGTAGCAGAATTCCCTAACTTCGTCTACTTCGTTACCACTAATTTGATGTTAAGTTTCTCGCTGTTCTCATTTATGCTCCTTCTCTTTACTTTCGTCTTTCTTCGGTTTACTCTCAATCCATATTTTGTGCTCTTTACGCTACTCATTACTTTAAACAGATCGTATAAATCTGCTTCATCATCGCTGCGAATAGCAATACCATCAGAGAAACGTATCATTGATATCCTGTCGTCCTGATTTTTAATCCCACTCTGGAAGCTTTCTTTTATTTCTGCCATTGCTTCTTCCATGTATAGATTGAACAGTAGCGGTGAAAGACTCCATCCCTGCCTTACACCCTTTTTTATGTGAGCACTTCGTTTTTGGTCTTCCAGTCCTATTGTTCACTCTTGGTGCTTGTTCGTAATGCACATTATCCGTCTCTCACAATAGCTTATTTCCAATTTTCTCAGATTTTTTAACATCTCGCATCATTTCTAATTGTCGGACTCTTTTTCTAGGTCGAAAAATCTCAAGAGTGAGTCTTGATTTTTCTTCAGTCTTGCTTCTATCATACAGCGCAACCCAGAACTGCCTTTCTGGTACTTTTGCCTTTCATACAGCGAAACTAATCGTCATCTAACAGACCCTCCGTTCTCTTTTCCATTCTTCAGTGTGTTATTGTATGTATTACTCTGATCAGCAGTTAAGCTAATAATGCCATCGTTCTTGCACTCATCTGCCTTTGTTTGGATATTTTTATTAGAGTCTGGCACGTCGCTAGCACCATCGACTCAACACAACTTAAGTAGTCGTTTGGATGCCGTTACCCACAATGATTTTAGAAATTCCGATGTAATGTTATCTACCCCTTCACCTTTATTTGATCTCAAGTCTCCCAGAGATGTTTTAAACTGTGACCCTAATATTGGATACGCTATGTTTTCCGTATCGACTCGAGTTTCTTCTTCTGGAAAGACATGAGACAAGTCATCCTCCTGACAGAGGCCTTCAGTGTGCTCTCTCCACCGATCGACTCCCTCCTCTGCATTTAACAGTAGAATTACGAGGGCAGTTCAATAAGTAATGCAACACATTTTTTTTCTCGGCCAATTTTGGTTGAAAAAACCGGAAATTTCTTGTGGAATATTTTCAAACATTCCCGCTTCGTCTCGTATAGTTTCATTGACTTCCGACAGGTGGCAGCGCTGTACGGAGCTGTTAAAATGGCGTCTGTAACGGATGTGCGTTGCAAATAACGGGCAGTGATCGAGTTTCTTTTGGCGGAAAACCAGGGCATCTCAGATATTCATAGGCGCTTGCAGGATGTCTACGGTGATCTGGCAGTGGACAAAAGCACGGTGAGTCGTTGGGCAAAGCGTGTGTCATCATCGCCGCAAGGTCAAGCAAGACTGCCTGATCTCCCGCGTGCGGGCCGGCCGTGCACAGCAGTGACTCCTGCAATGGCGGAGCGTGCAAACACACTCGTTCGAGATGATCGACGGATCACCATCAAACAACTCAGTGCTCAACTTGATATCTCTGTTGGTAGTGCTGTCACAATTGTTCACCAGTTGGGATATTTAAAGGTTTGTTCCCGTTGGGTCCCTCGTTGTCTAACCGAACACCATAAAGAGCAAAGGAGAACTGCTTGCTCGTCATGTGGCTGAGGGTGACAATTTCTTGTCAAAGATTGTTACAGGCGATGAAACATGGGTTCATCACTTCGAACCTGAAACAAAACGGCAATCAATGGAGTGGCGCCACACCCACTCCCCTACCAAGAAAAAGTTTAAAGCCGTACCCTCAGCCGGTAAAGTCATGGTTACAGTCTTCTGGGACGCTGAAGGGGTTATTCTGTTCGATGTCCTTCCCCATGGTCAAACGATCAACTCTGAAGTGTATTGTGCTACTCTTCAGAAATTGAAGAAACGACTTCAGCGTGTTCGTAGGCACAAAAATCTGAACGAACTTCTCCTTCTTCATGACAACGCAAGGCCTCACACAAGTCTTCGCACCCGAGAGGAGCTCACAAAACTTCAGTGGACTGTTCTTCCTCATGCACCCTACAGCCCCGATCTCGCACCGTCGGATTTCCATATCTTTGGCCCAATGAAGGACGCAATCCGTGGGAGGCACTACGCGGATGATGAAGAAGTTATTGATGCAGTACGACGTTGGCTCCGACATCGACCAGTGGAATGGTACCGTGCAGGCATACAGGCCCTCATTTCAAGGTGGCGTAAGGCCGTAGCATTGAATGGAGATTACGTTGAAAAATAGTGTTGTGTAGCTAAAAGATTGGGGAATAACCTGGTGTATTTCAATGCTGAATAAAACAACCCCTGTTTCAGAAAAAAAATGTGTTACATTACTTATTGAACTGCCCTCGTACCATTGCATTCTTAATGTTATCACACTTGCTTTTAATTTCACAGAAGGTTGTTTTGACTTTGATTTAAGCTGAGTCAGTCCTTTCAACGATCATTTCTTTTTTCGATTCCCTTACATTTTTCTGCAGTCATTTCGCCTTAGCTTCCCTGATCGTCCTATTTTTTCATTCCTAAGTGGTATGTATATTGCTATCTTTCTATTCCTGTCTTCCCCTTAACACATTTGTAGTTCCTTCTTTCGCCCATCTGTTGACGTATTTCTCATATTACTCAAAGTTCCTTATGATTATTTATATTTAGAAACTGCTATTAACTATGTAAAATATTGGTGGAAGAGCGCTTTTATCTTCTGCCAACCAGCCACTAGGTGTAGAATTGAAGTAACACTAATGGCAGTGCGGTGAGACACTTGCGCCGGTAGTGAGACAAGTACACGCTTAGAATTATATTAATACTTTTAGCTCCAGCGAGACCAACATGTCTGTTCTTTCGGACAGGTCCGAAAGAACAGACGCTGTATCAATATTAAGTATATAGTTCTGGCAATACCGGCCACGACCTTCTTCTTCTGTGCGGATGCACAGATATTCCCCGAACTCTTACGGGACTTGGTAAGAATGTCTTCCACGAGTAATGAGTGTGTTGGGATCGGATACTACGAATGTAATGTGTGGAAATACAAGATGAGAATGTGGGTCTCGCGGGAGGCGTGCGCGAGATAATCCCTGCAGTCGCACTATCCCCCGTGCCCTCGGTTGCTCAGATGGACAGAGCGTCTGCCATGTAAGCAGGAGATCCCGGATTCGAGTCCCGGTCGGGGCACACTTTTTCACCTGTCCCCGTTGATATATATCAACGCCCGTCAGCAGGTGAAGGTATTAATACAATTCTGATTTCGTTCTAGACGTCTGCAGGTCATCAGTGGTGTCCGTTCTTTCGGACATGTCCGAAAGAACAGACACCGTATCCATGTAAGTATAAAGTACACGCTTACTTCGACAGTTACGTGTGGCTCTAGTTCGCGTGCCAGTGTGGGCGGCATATGGCCAAATGTTTCATCGATTTCTAACACTAATAAAAGTTTGCGCTGTAGGTATGTCGGGATACTTAGATAATTTCCCCAACTTGCTGGATGTCATACTTTATCTTTTTTGGCCGTCGCCTACGACTAACTTAGAAAGTTTCGGCCACGTTCGGGACTTGCAGAACACTGTGAGATGCAGTCCTGAACTTTTGGTTTGACGATATTTCCTGCTGAACATTTTTTTTAGATATGTTCTGATTTGTGCAGTATGAAAATCATTGCGTTCTCAGTGAAAGGGCATCACTTTTTTCTCGATCGATCCGCTCGAATACTGAAACACGCTGCAACGCATTCGAATTTTGCTTTTTATTGCCTTCTGTGACACTACTATTATTGAGAACTTTAACATGATCGCGAATGAACTGAACTACTCGTTTAAAGTACAAATCTTGCCACGTCGATTAAAGTTACTGACTACCTCCTTTCACTTTCCTAATGGTTATTATTGAACTTAGTATAAAACTGGATCATATTTGACCAGCTTGTGGTCACCACTGAGACAAAGCGAAAAGACTGCGATGACATGAACCCACATACTCATTGCACTACACGCGTGGAGTGGGGGAAGATTTCAATGGGTAGCACAGGTTGCATTCCGGTTATGTAACCAGTTTTCTTCACCACAAGTAGCACAAACACCCAACGTGGACCATTATTTGTGTGACACAGGGAAAGGTAGCCGAGACAGGACACCACAAATATGTCCAGAGTGAATGAACATATTGAGGTGCGGTTCACTTGGTTATAACGGACAATATGGTGAATTTCTGATGTTCTTAAGTGATTTTTATCGTTTACAGTCACCGAATCACGACAATGACTTTTTTTTGTAATGGAACTACATGTTTATACGTGGAATATGAAAGAAGCTTCTAAAAAACTGCAGCGACATAATATCTATGAGGCTTGATAAAATAATATCACGATTACAGTGACGCAAACCAGTGTCCTATCGTCAGGGGAAGAGCTTCCTCACACGTCAACCCTATTACACCAAATAAAAGCAAATAAATAACTCAGTTATGGTTTTTGTGTTTTCCTGTGTGCTTGAAGCTCATTAGCCTGTGTTCTGCTGTTGTAGCAATCAGTTAACTTCCTCGCAAATCTACTGAGACATCCACAGTGTATACGCCAGTGGAAAAAGTGAATACTGTTTATGGCAAATGTCGCCACACTATTAAAGTAGTACGGTTGCACGCTGAGGAGTATCCAGATAGTGCTAAGTACTCACGATCTGTCTTTGTCATTATTATTAAAAGTAAGTTCTAGGAACAGGAACTGTGGAATATAAAATGCTCAAGGGGAAAACCAGAGAAACTGATGAAACAAATGAAACTAACATTTGGGCGTTAGTAACGTACAACCCAGTTGTCACTGAGAGGCATCTCTGAAGGAAGAGAGGGATCACTACATTCCATCGCGTTTCATCGTCACATTTTACTGCATGTACTGCTTCATAACAGCGACTACCAGAATTGATAAAAATTCTCTGAATATTATCCATGAAAAGTGCGAAGTGATGTGGCCTTTCTATGAAAAATCTGCTTTAAGCGGAGTAGGACGTCAAACGGGCCGATTTGGAGCAGGAGAGGCATCGCAGGACTTTTTAATTTCCCCTACCTATACTTTTACAAATAAATTCATAAAACTTTGTCAGCATAACCAGGACTGATTGAGGATTCACACTCATAGCAGTCCTAGGTCAAAAACGTACCAAAATAAATTTTGCATGTGAAATTTCATCATTTTTTTCACTTGCTCTTCGCTGCATTTGTTGCTATATGTACACATTTCTTCGTACTTAAGAGGGATTCGTCGATAAATTTTGCAGAGCATACAAAACATACTTACAGGTGTATGAAACTCTAGACTTTCCAAAATCTATTAAAAACTGTGGTAAAAATAAAGATAAGTACCTATAAATTTTTTTTCCAAACACGAAGTTTAAAATGTAACAGCTCATTCAGTTTTTTAAATTAAATAAATTTTACAGTTTAATATTCCCGCAAGTATGGTTTGTATGCTGCGAAAAATTCATCGAATACTCTCTCTTACGTTTGAAGAAATGTGTACCTACAGAAACATATGCAACCTATAGTAAGTAAAAAAATTATGAAATTCCTCAAGTAAAAAAAATTACTTTGTTATGTTTTTGAACTTCCCCTACCTTGCGTGTGAATCCTGAATCCTTCCTGGTCATGCTGACAAAGTTTTGTGAATTTATTTGCAAAAATACAAACAGTGGAAATTAAAATGTCCTGTTGTGCCTCTCCTGCTCCAAGTTGGCCCGTTTTACGTCCCAACTCCCCTTAAGTAAGAAGCATTATTTACAAAATATGGGAAAGTCCATCTTCGTAATATGCACTAATCGTCACTTGAAAATCCACACTTACTCAAGTAAGAGGATAAAAACAACACACTTGTTCTATCAACGTTTGATGCGTATTTTTCAAGAGCCTTTTCATTGGTTTCTGTTTTATTGATGGGAATCTACATACAGTCAACCATCTCAAGCTCCTAAAATATACTTTTGCAGCAGTTATTGTAAGACATCCTACTCGACATAAGTCAATCAGTCTAGCACGACAAATGTCCTCGCCATCACGCTTGTATAACGACAGGACATACGCAGAGGACATTTGGAGAGCACTGGAATGCTCGTTCAGGAAACGCAAAATGATTTGCACACTCACCAAAACTCAACATTTCTATACTTTAATTTGGACCGAATATTAAAACAAGAGGTCTATTAGGAAACATCGACGACTCCCGAAGGCATGAAATACCTTCTAACATGCGCCTGTGTCATCCTTAACTCCATATGAAGTTCAACGTGCAGTATTGTTTCACCAGTATCACTTTATAGCACGTAATAATGCCCTAGGTGAACGTTTGAACCACTTCATATGACAGACGTATGTATAACTGTGGTGTCACCGCCAGACACCACACTTGCTAGATGGTAGCCTTTAAATCGGCCGCGGTCCGTTAGTATACGTCGGACCCGCGTGTCGCCACTATCAGTGATTGCAGACCGAGCGCCACCACACGGCAGGTCTAGAGAGACTTTCTAGCACTCGCCCCAGTTGTACAGCCGATTTTGCTAGCGATGCTTCACTGACTAAATACGCACTCATTTGGCGAGACGATAGTTTAGCATAGCCTTCAGCTACGTTCTTTGCTACGACCTGGCAAGGCACCATTATCAGTTACTATTGATATTGTGAATCACGTACTGTCAAAACCGCCGTTCATCATTAATGGATTAAGATAAGTATTCCACCAGCTACGTCCGTTTTCCTAAATTCTGATTTCCTTGTCACGTTCCAGACCTCACGCCAGCCTGCGTGAACTAAAACACATGCATTTCGGACTCCTTTAGTAAAACGGTGTTGGCTCTCCTGCCAACCAAAACCGCGTTCTTCTCTAAACTGCCATGATTTACTTGTGTAATGGCTTCGCCACAGTCTCCAGATGTACTGTCCGAATTTGATCGCTTACAGAATCAGCAGACGCAGGCATTACTGGATGCCCTTGGACAGCTCATCCAGGGTCAACGTCCGATGAAAAATGATGCGGCAGCCGCCGCTCCACCGCTAACGCAGCCACAACATGCTGTTGCACCAACTTTTCGACCTTTTGAGGCAGCACTGGAAAGCTGCCAATTTGGATTCCATCTCGCCGCCTACAGAATTCAAGGTAACGAGCGGCAGCTTTATCTCTTATCATCGGTCAGCTTACAAACGTACCGTGTGATAGTCAAATTATTTCCCCGACGCGACGTAGCAACTCTGTCCTACGAAGAAATTTTGTCTGCATTAGATGCATATTTCAAAGAATCTGTCAATGTAGTTGCGAAAAGGTATACCTTCTTTCATACAAAACGTATGGCAGGTCAGACTAATTGGGAGTGGGTTGCAACCTTGCAAGGCCTTACTAGGGATTGTGCTTTTGAGTGTCAATGTGGACTCCCTTATTCAGATACTATGCTACATGATCCAACTGCACAGAACGTTTCTGATGTTCGTATAAGGGAACAGATTTTGAAACTAGTCAATCTCTCCCTTCAACAAGTGATGAACATATTGGATCAACAGGACACACTTGACTTTGCTCAGGAATCATTTCAAACTTCACAAGCCGTGTGTCAGGTTAACCGGCCCGCTGGGCGAGCTGCATGGAGCAGTAAAGAGCCCTCGCGCCCGCCCTCGCCGCTGCCGCCGGGCTCTCAGCCACGTGTGCCGAGCCGGCAAGAAAATGCAGTGCTCAAATCCTGCCCGCGGTACGCTACTAGACATTCGCGTGAGAATTACCCGTCACACCAAGCTATTTGCTTTTATTGTAATAAAAAAGGAATATACAGAGTGTTTGACAGAAAAAGCTCAGATTGGAAGCTCAAAACCATTCCAGGCCTTCTGCTTCGCGCCGGAATCGGAATCGAACCAAGGACACTCAGGCTCACGAAACTTCGCCCATGGAAATTCATGTAGTTCATTCCACTCCGCCCAGTGCCACTCTCTCTAACAGTGACTGTGTTCGTCACACAAATAGCGTGCGTCGACATCGCCGGAACTCCCGTCAAGTCGCAAGTGATTTTGTACCAGTTTCAGTTCACGTTGCACGAGACAGTCACTCTTGTCGTCAGCAGGACAATAAACTTTTTGTGGACTTGGACATTAACAGCAAAGTGATACCATTCCAGCTCGATACTGGGGCTGCAGTTTCACTGATCAATCAAGGCACTTACAAACTGGTGGGGACACCTCCGTTATGTGCCGCAAATGTTAAGTTAACTAGCTATTCAGGTCAAGAGATCCCTGTGTTAGGACAGTGCAGCCTTCTTGCAACATACAAAGGACAAAAAAAACTTGTGTCATTTTACGTCCTTCATACTTCTTCTGCAGTGAACTTGTTTGGTTTCGATTTATTTCAGTTGTTTAACTTGTCTATAGTAAATCAGGTCCTATCAGTGAACCAGACTGTGCCTTCCGACAGTGTTTCTCGTCTATGTGAAGAATTTGCAGACTTTTTTGCACTGGGCCTTGGTTGCGCTCAGAACTATAAAGCGCATTTGGAAATGAAAGTAAACACGCAACCGAAATTTTTCAGAGTGCACAATGTTCCCCACACATTGCATGATGAGGTCGCAAAAACATTACACGGTTTGGAATCACAAGGTGTAATTGAACGTGTGCAGGCTTCACTCTGGGCATCATCCTTAGTAATTTTGCCAAAACCTTCGGGAAAATTGAGACTTTGTGTGGAATTCAAGGCAACAGTGAATCCACAACTAATGATTGCAACTTTTCCTTTACACCGCCTGGAAGATCTTTTTAACAAACTGTGCCGGGTAAATATTTTTCGAAGTTGGACCTCGCAGATGCGTACTTGCAAATACCAGCGGACGAAGAATCCTAGCGCATTTTGGTGGTTAACACGCATCTTGGTTTGTATCGATTCAAACGACTGCCATTCGGGTGTGCATCCGCCCCTGCATTGTTTCAGCAATATCTACAAACTGTTTGTGCGTCGGTCCCTAGTGCAGCAAACTATATGGACGATATTGTGATCTCCGGAAAGACGGAAGAAGAACATTTAGCCAATCTCAGAACATTATTTCAGGTCTTGCGACAAAATGGTCTTCGCTTGCGGAAGGACAAATGTGTGTTTTTTGCTCGTGACTTGCCTTACCTGGGACATGTACTCATGACCAAGGCTTACATCCCAGTCCCACACACCTTCGTGCCATACAAGACTTGCCTTCGCCGCAGAATTTGCAGCAGCTACAGAGTGAGCTGGGAAAAATAAATTACTATAACAGGTATGTGCCACATGCCTCTTCCATTTCAGCTCCGCTTCATCGCTTACGCCGTAAAGGTGTTCCGTTCCTCTGGACGACGGAATGCGAACGCGCCTTTCGCCAGTTGAAATCGGCGTTGCTTTCCAATACTTGCCTTACGCCATTCGATCCCCAGAAGCCCCTTTTGTTGATGGTGGATGCATTGGATTTCGGGATCGGTGCTGTGCTTGCGCACGAAGATGGATCGCACGATCGCCCCATTTGCTGTTGCATCCGAATTGCTCTCGTCTGCGCAAAGAAATTATTCATAGATCGAGAAAGAAGCATTGGCTCTCGTATTTGGTGTTACAAAGTTTCATTATTTCTTGTATGGTCGTCACTTTACCATCACCACAGACCACAATCCTTTGACATCGCTTTTTCATCCGAACAAGCCTGTAACTCCACGTACAGCGCAGAAATTCATTCGCTGGTCTATTTTCCTCTCGCTGTACCGCTACGATATCTTGTATCGGTCCACTGCTAAGCACGGAAACGCCAATGCTTTGTCCCGTTTGCCTGTTGCTGAGGATAGAGCATTCGATTCCTCCGAACTTGCTTGCACGTTCATTGATGCGGAAACCGATGACGTGGTCGGATCGTTTCCGATTGATTTTCGTCGTGTAGCTACAGCCACAGCTGCGACCCTGTCCTTGCTACCGTTCTGCGTTTTGTTGCTACGCAATGGCCCTTGTCAAAGTCACGGATAGGGGACCCGTTGGTTCGCCGATTTTTTGCTCACAAGGAGAGACTTTTTGTACGACGTGGTGTTTTGCTGTTGCGTTCTGATAATGATCAGTCCAGGGTCGTGGTCCCACGTTCGTTACAGTCCTCTGTCTTACAGCTTCTCCACCAAGGACATTGGGGTATAGTGAGAACGAAACATCTTGCTCGTCAGCACTGTACTTGGTTCGGAATCGATGCCGCAATTACGAATATGTGTGCCGAACAACAATCAGCACCACCGCGGAAATTCTTTGCACGGCCAAAAGCCACTTCCCCTTGGCAACGCTTACACATCGATTTTGCTGGTCCATTCTGGAATGCTCGATGGTTGGTTGTGGTAGATTCATTCAGTAATTTTCCTTTTGGTGCCCGGATGTCTTCCACGACGTCATCTGCCACGATCCAAGCGTTATCTGCTATCTTTTGCATTGAAGGTTTTCCACAGACTATTGTTTATGACAATGGCCCACAATTCATGTCCGCAGAATTTCAGTCATTCTGCGAGGCCAATGGTATTCAACATCTGACGTCCGCACCGATTTCGCCACAGTCAAACGGTGCCGCTGAACGATTGGTTAGGACTTTCAAGTCACAGATGTTGAAGTTAAAAGAGTCGAATTCTCGGGAGGAATCGTTATTGCTCTTTTTGTCCTCGTATCGCTCTCAGCCCCGAGATAGTCGCTCACGGTCGCCCTCATCGAACCTTGATGTCTTTGATACATCCGCTGAATCAGGTTCCTGTGCAGCGGCAGAAACCTGCTTTTGCCCCAGGCGACGTTGTCTACTACCGCCACTACCGGGGTTCACGGCGTTGGCTCGAAGGGTGCATTCTTCGCTGCCTCGGACGCGCTATGTATCTGGTTTTGGGGGCCTCTGGTGAGGATTCGTTCCTGGTTTCGATAAAACCCCACGTCATTTCCGGCAATTGTCTCAAGTCTTACATACCTATATTGTTCCGTGAATTATTACATTTTCAAATATTAACGGACTTTTGGTTCATCCTGTACATCATCTCTCTGTGTTTGGGCACAATTTCTGCCAGAGCTATAAGAGAAAGTATATAGTTTATTTTGAAGGAAATCTTAGACCGCCGAAAGTTCATTATTGTTTATGCAGCCGCCTTTCAACTTCCAGCGACGTATTAAGAAGAGCTACTTAGGTAGGAAACCACCCAATGCAGCAGGGCGTCGCATAGCTTGTAATTCAATAGATTAAATCGGGCTGCTGCTGCGCCTAGAGTGGCCCGCTGCTAGGCTAACCTCCGGCCCACCGCCGCTGCCAGCAGCACTACCCTCGCCCCTGATGCATATGCATGCCGCGCTCCGCAGCACGCCACTGCCGCGTTGGCTTACCGGCCCAGACTTGCACTTTCCGGCTGAATCCTCGGCTGCACTAGGCGGGCTTCTAATTTTCATGTTTGCAGAGGACGAGAGTTAATTTCAGCTGCATGGTTTCTCGCGGCGGCACCTCCGTCGCCTAGTCTCGTTTAAGATCCCAGAAGTAAATGCGTCCCGTAGAGGTTTCGCTGCGCGAAAATAGCGGTTTGTCTGGTAACGTGGCTGAAAACACAAAACGTGGAAGGAAGTTAGCAAGTATGTGGCGCCCATGAATAAGTCTTTAGAGACGGAATTCAAGGTCGTACTAGACAAGGATAGGGAATATAAACTACCGCTTATTTATTCAGTGAAATAATTCTTAACGGACGATTATACGAACCCCGCACCTCTCTAATGCGAGTCTGACGTTATAATAACTTCACAACGATCGTCAGAATTGCGTTGACCTATTTGTACTATAGTCTACACTGATAGAACTGGAAAGTGTATACAGCAGCCGTCAGCAAAGAAACTGTTAGGCCTACTGCAGGATTTCAGTGCCGTATAGAGGACATAGTTACACTTATCCCTAGCCTAGAGATACAACTCAAAGAATGGAAAGCAAGCAAGTCAACAGATTCTGATGGAATCCTAATACGATTTTGTAAAGAACTCTGGAGCATTGGCCCCTTACATAGCTTAAATTTATCGTTAATCTCTCACCCAGTGTTAAGTCCCAAGCGACTGGGAAAAAGCGCAAGTGATTTTTTATATGAGAATGTCTGAGGAATGGACCGTAAAATCACAGACTAACATCCTTAACATCGGTTTGCTGCGGAGTTCTTGAACGTATTCTCACTTCAAACACAATAAATTTCCTTGAGACGGAAAAGCTTCGTCCATGAATCGCTCGTGCAAAACACGGCTTGCCCTTTTCTCACATGATATCTTGCGAACTATGGATGAAGGGCAACAGGCGGGTTTCATATTCGTAGATTTCCAAAAAGCATTTGAAATGGTGCCCAACTATAGACCGTTATAGTAGGTATGAGCAAAAAAATGGTTCAAATGGGACTATGGGACTTAACATCTGAGGTCATCAGTCCCCTAGCACTTAGAACTACTTAAACCTAACTAACCTAAGAACATCACACACATCCATGCCCGAGGCAGCATTCGAACCTGCGACCGTAGCAGTCGCGCGGTTCCAGAGTGAAGAGCCTAGAACCGCTCGCCCACACCTGCCGGCCCTGTGCACTAGAAGCTGCGCCACCTCGTTGGGTATGAGCATACGTAATAGGTTCCCAGATATGTGAGTGGTACAATGACTTCTTAAGCAACAGAAGCCTGTACGTTGTTTTCGACGGCGAGTGTTCAGAGACAAGGGAATCGTCAGGAGTGCCCTGAAAAGTGTGATAGGGCCTCTGCTATTTTCAGCACACGCAAATAATTTTGCGACTGTTAGCTGATAAATCTGTTGTCTACGGGACGGTGTCGCCCTTGAGTGACTGTAGGAGAATACGAGATGACCTATACAGAATTTGTAATTGATGTGGTGACTAGCAGCTTGCTCTAAATGTAAAATTATGTAAGGAATGCAAATAAGTAGGAAAAACAGACCCTTAATATTCGAATACAGTATTAGTAATGTGGTACTAGACAGTCACCCATCGATTAAACACCTAGGCGTAACGTTGCAAAGTGATATGAGGTGGAACGATCGTGTAAGGATTGTAGAAGGGAAGGTGAATGCTCGACTCCAGTCAATTTGGAGAATTTTAGGAAAATGTGGTACACCTGTGAAAGAGACCGAATCTAGGGCATTCGTACGACCCATTCTCGACTACTGCTCTCGGGTTTGGGATCTTCACCAGGTCGGACTAAAGGCAGATATCGGAACAATTCAGAGACACGCGGGTAGATTTGTTACTGGTAGTTTCGAACAACACGGAAGTATTACGGGCATGCTTTGGGAAATTAAATTTCAATCTATAGACGGAATGCGACTTTCCTTTCGAGGAACATGCAGGGATCCGTGATACCATGAACATAGATGCTAGTATCCGACGCCCAGGTCGATAGTAGACAGGAGTCGATTGTCGAGTGCTGCAGGAGGCAGTGAGACGAGTGTTGAGTGCAGAGTAGGACTAGAGAGTGTCTAGTGAGGAGCAGTGCTGGAGAGACGGGCAAGAATGGTGGTCGTCGTGGGGTGGACCCTCATCGATACCGATTCGCGAGTGATATGAAAGAGAAAGTGACAAGTGCCGAATTACGCGTTTCGCGTCAACCGCGTCGGCCAGCAACAACCATGGATTGCAGTGAGGATTGTTGTGAATGTTAACCATCATCATTGCGTGTGACGAAGTACCTAAAATCAACAACTAATAAAAGGTATAACCGTAATTAGAGGTGTAAGGCAAAGGTAGCAACTGCCTCAGAATTTGTGTGTTAGTAGGAAATATACCAGTTTGTACATCGCAACCTTTGTGGTCCTTAATAACAGACAAACTTTCTATCATTTCCACTATTCAATCTCAGAACAGCCGCACTCGGTTGAAATACCTCCCGAAACCAGCAGAAAAACCGATAGCCTTTCTTCCATTAAGCACACGGTCATATAATCATAATAATTAACTGTTTGGCGGCTACGATAAATTACACAAAACCCAATAGGGAATTTTAATCGGGGGTGTTTCGTCTTGGCTTCCGTGAAAAGGACAGTTGCAATCTTCGGATCCGAACAATGATTTATTAAGCACCATTTTTGTTTTCAGTGGAATGATTTTTGCAATTATCGGACAATTTTAGTGCAAGAGCAATCGGGTATTGTCGTTACCGTGACTAAAATTACAGTATTCCAACTAGAAACAGTGTAATATAACATTTATGGTGAAATTAGAAATCGCGGGAACGAAGCACATTGTTTAGAGATTACAGTGCAAAAGTGAGTGAGGAACAGTAAACAATTTCTTTTTACAAGTTCAAGTGACAAAAGCAGTGTTAACAAACAATGTATTGAAGTAAGGACAGGAAAACATGCACGAATTGCTGTAAAATTCATACTCTAAGAAGAGGCGCGTTTGTGCTTAATCGCGAGTGAACCAGCCAAAATTCCGTTACCAAAGTATCAGGAACATGTTCTCAAGTAACTTCGTATCCGAAATTATTTTTTGAACGGTGTAAATCGCTCGATTTGATGTGGGCCCATAAACTGTTACTGCATTTGCGAGTGTTGACTGTGGCGCAATTGCTGGATGACGTCACTCAGACTCTGTGGGCGGCTAGCCAAAGCATCTGAAGCAGTGAAGCAGTTCCATACGCCGCGAAATCAAGGATTTAGACAGCGGAGATGTACCACACTGACCAATGACTACAGCGGAGCCAAGTGGCTGAAGTAGAAACAACGACGACGCAGAGTTCGACATCTAGTGGCGTACCCCCGAAGTATACGACGCCTGCGCCATCTACCCGCCTACCAACGAAATACATGAACGCAGCTCCATCCTGTCGCCAACCACTGAACTACGAGACTGCATCAGCGCGATTCGCCGCGAGCTTCGCTTTGCACACGGCACCACACACCAGCTACAGCAATGCACTGCCTGACATCTGCCGTGCCGGAGCAGCCAACGCCAACACGACTAGTAGCGCGACTTCAAACGTCAAAACATCGCGACTTCGACGAGCGTCGAGGGGTGAGTGAAGACGATTTGCTGACGCGAGACTAATTAATATTGCACTATCTTCAGAGCACGGAAGGAACTTCAAATTAAATTTGTCAATTGCAGAAAATATAAAAACTATATTTTTTTAACATTTCTTTGCGAATTTGCTCTGAAGCATTGTATGCTAATATGCATGTGTTTTCATGCTGTACAGCACAGAATAGTGTCTCATTTGCGTTATTTATTGTAAACTACATGTTTATAGGTCTTTTAAGTTGTGTGTGTGTTACTTCGAGATTTTGTGTATAAATGCAGTCATTGATGTTTGATCTGGGTAGGCTTCTGTAATTTATGCTGTTCAATGGAGAGGTCTATTTTGGCAGTCTGGGTTAACCTAATACAGTAAAGGGATATTCTGTTATTAGTTAATTAGTGAGTGTTTGGATTACTAGGAGGTTATTTTATTTTATTTTCTTGTCTGTGCATAGTGAATAGTTAGAATGGATCCTGAATTGAAAGAGAAGGTTGTGGAGGAGGTAGTTAGAAAAATGGAGATAGGGCAGGAGGACAAGGATGAGTCAGGAGTTGATAGTAGTGGAATGTCAATGGACAGCTCATTGGGGTATTCAACCGTTTACCCTGAGACACCGGTAAACCCATTTAGAAAGGAACTGAGTCTAGAGGATGGAGAATTACAGACAGTAATAATTAAGATGCTCCAAGGAATCAACAAGCAGTTAGAAGAGATCTCCAAAGGACATGAAGAAATCAAGAAAGAAAACAAAGAAATCAAAAAAAGTATAGCAGAGATGTCCCAAGAAAACCAAGAAAGCTTAAGGAAAGGACTGCAGGAATTCCAGGAACAGATGAGACTAACTCTTCAGGGAGAGAGATGACAAGCTACAGGTGAAGATAGATCAACTCCAAGAAGCGATGAACGATATTAAGACAGAGATAATTGGAAAAGCTGAGGGAGATGTTGAGGGTGTCAAAACTGAACTGGAAGGGAGAATGCAAGAAATGGAAGCACATCAGAACCAACAGATTAAAGACGTGGTACAAATACAACAGCAGTGCCAAGTCAATATTGGTAAATTGGGAAATAGGCAAGTGGAATTGGAGGAGGCTGTGGAACATATAGTCACAAATGAGATCAAACAGCTGCAGGAGGAAGTCCAACAGCTAGAAACTAAAACCGAAGAAATTGATAGGAAGATAAATAGTGCCATCTTAACAGTAGGGAAGGGCAAGCTCATTACACTAGTAAATGCTGCTGATGGGTATACCCAGGCCCACATGGGGCAAAAATATAAACCCAAAGTGGCATTGCATCCAATGATATTTACTAAGTGGTTACGAGGAGTTTTCCCAGCACGCTTATGAGATGCAGATAAAATTCAGTTCACAATAGACACAATGGAAGGTGAAGCTTTCACTTGGGGAGTCAGGAATAAAGAAGAAGTTACCAGCTACAGTCAATTTGAGGAAGAGTTTTTAAAGAAATACTGGTCCAAAGGTCACCAATGTACAACACTTGAAGATTTACTGCATCGCAACTCCCTTAATATCTGGAGAGGTACCTTGAGAGTATTTGCTGAGCATCTATGGGAGTTGAATGAAACATTGGAGCAGCCATTGAATGACGACATAATGATACCAGCAATTAAAAGGAGGTTAATTTGTAGAATGCAAGAAAACTTATCTGGAAGCCTGATTAAAGATAAAGGTACCTTAATGGAAGTATTGGAGCAGTTAGAAACTATTCGTGCACAGGAAAATGACTAAATACTTGGTCAGGACCAAGGTGGAGATAATTACCATCAAAGTCAGCTTAATGGCCCACCGAATTACAGAGGTAGAGGTGGGGGTAATGGACATAGGAACCATGGCAATGGTCAACAGTTTTATCACAATCATAGGAGAGATGATGATGACAGGAATTATGAGAGGGGAGAAGATAGACGAAGAGATCATGAAGTACAGATTGAAGAAAGTTAGGTGTAGGGAGCCAGCAACTCTTTTGCTGGTATACCAAGTGGCGACTGGTACACTCCCAGCTGGGTGAGACTTTATTTCTTATTTCAAGTTTCACTCCTCTACCATCTTTCTCTATCCCTAGATTAAGAAAGCTAGTGCGTAGTAGTTAGTAGAATCGTTAGTGGTCATCCAAGTAATTCAGTCAGGAATCATGTAGCAGATTTATAGGTGACTTAAAATAAGGATAAGTAGTTACTGTTGATGTAGAGTGTGAGATGTCAGAGAATCAATAAGTGAAAAATCACCTTAGTGTCGGTATATCGCAAAATTATTAGTGCCAGAAGTAATAAAATGAGAACCAGATCAGAAAGCTAATGTTCATAAAATGTGGTGGAAAGCTAATTGGTCAAACAAGAGTTTGTGTAATCTTATAGATTTGTTTTGTGAGGCATGAAAAGGTCAAACTGTTGTAAGCAAATTGAAGTAATGTATCAGCTTGTAATTAGGATGGCATATAAAGAAACAAATACATGAGGAGATAGTAGTTCGAATAAATGATGTGAAATATGATGAACGGAGAGGCCAAGGAGCCTGGAGTAGTATTTTTATGTTGTTATTGCAGCGAATATGGAGGGTTGATGTAGTTTCAAGATGTATATTTATTTGCAGTTGAAGTTGCTGTTAAGTTGAGGCAGTTAAGTGTATTGAGTATGAGATGTTTGAAGTATTGAAGTATATGGAGGGTTGATGTAGGCTGAAGATATTTATTTATTTGCAGTTGAAGTTGCTGTTAAGTTGTGGCAGTTATGTGTAATGAAATGTATGGAGTATGAGATGTTGGAAGTATTGAAGTATGTCATTTAGCACATGAACAACATCTGTTTGCAAGTTATTTGTAGGTAAACATGTTTATCTGAAATACGCTGAATAAAACAGAGAGTGTAACTCATGAGTATTAGTAATTCATGTAAATTCATGTATCCAATTAGCTATCAGAGTCAATTATGGTTATACGTAGGTCAATCTTTAGAAGCAGAATTCTGGCACTGTGTAATGATCAATAAATATCCATATAGCAGATTTGGGTTTATGTCAATATAACAGGAAATATTGTACCTCTCATCTGAGCAATGGCGATAACGGTTCACATATGGCAGTAATGTTTGACAAAATGAAATGATCAGTAGTTTAAAATTTTTCATTGGATAAACACATTAGTTATAGTGATGCAAATAGTTACATAAGGCATACTTAGTGCAATAATGGAGCATTTAATATTATGGAATCAATTTGTAGAGGTATGAGGGATTGTAAAATAATTGCATAAGTCAAGGTGTAAATGCTATATTTTGTTTTGATATTCAATTTCACTTGTGTGAAGGACTCAAATGAATAAGTTGTGAATTTCTTATTTAACTTTAATGTGTGTTGACCAAGTGAGTTATAAGTTAGAGTGATAGTAGTATGGATGGCACAAAACCTGCTGAAAGGACAGCATATAGTTTGTTTTCTTGTCTTTGCTGTAGCTAGTTATAAAATATTAACCAGTAACAAAAATTGTTGTTTCATGGCTCGTACAAACCTTTGAAAGTGACGATTTTTGGTAATTGAACGTAAGACAAATTCTTATGAAAATATTTACCATGCTATGTTAATTAAGATATATTGATACTGTATAATGTTTCTGTAGGGGCAGTTTGCTACCAGAGTCAATGGGGTATTATTTGTGATATGATGTAATTTTCAGTATTTGAACCAGAACTTATGTTCCTCATTTTCATTTATATGCTATGTGATAATTTTTTCCTATTATTCTTTTTCGCCTGTGGCTACAAAGAAGGTTTTTAGGGCGGGTATGTAAGGGATTCGTGATCCCATGAACATAGATGCTAGTATCCGACGCCCAGGTCGATAGTAGACAGGAGTCGATTGTCGAGTGCTGCAGGAGGCAGTGAGACGAGTGTTGAGTGCAGAGTAGGACTAGAGAGTGTCTAGTGAGGAGCAGTGCTGGAGAGACGGGCAAGAATGGTGGTCGTCGTGGGGTGGACCCTCATCGATACCGATTCGCGAGTGATATGAAAGAGAAAGTGACAAGTGCCGAATTACGCGTTTCGCGTCAACCGCGTCGGCCAGCAACAACCATGGATTGCAGTGAGGATTGTTGTGAATGTTAACCATCATCATTGCGTGTGACGAAGTACCTAAAATCAACAACTAATAAAAGGTATAACCGTAATTAGAGGTGTAAGGCAAAGGTAGCAACTGCCTCAGAATTTGTGTGTTAGTAGGAAATATACCAGTTTGTACATCGCAACCTTTGTGGTCCTTAATAACAGACAAACTTTCTATCATTTCCACTATTCAATCTCAGAACAGCCGCACTCGGTTGAAATACCTCCCGAAACCAGCAGAAAAACCGATAGCCTTTCTTCCATTAAGCACACGGTCATATAATCATAATAATTAACTGTTTGGCGGCTACGATAAATCACACAAAACCCAATAAGGAATTTTAATCGGGGGGTGTTTCAAACACCACTGAGAAAATTTAGAAAATCTGACTGCCGAATGATTCTGCTGCTTCCAATGTCATTTCGCGTAGGTACCAAGAACATAGAGAAATTACAGCTCCTACGGAAGCATATAGTCGTTAGTCTTCCCCTCTTTTTTGCGAATGGAACAGGAAAGGAAATGAGTAGTGAAGGTAGTGACGTAGAACGGACGGTTTCAGGTCAACAGTGTAGCAGTAGAGTAGGGATTGGTGTCTCCAGCTAGACTACACTAAGAGGAGACCGTTGGGTTATCATCTGGTTCTGACGAATAGACGGGTGAAATTAGCTTTAATTCGGGCAGAGTTTATAGGCAGAATGTCACAACGATCCATAAGGAACACATTACTGGAGGCTGGGGGATATTTCCAGTTGCCGTGTGTCACTTACTGCTGATACCGCCCCACACAAACAGAGAAGTGCATGGTGTAGAGGAGTATTTTCTGGCCAGAAAAACAGAAATCTGTATTTATGTTTCGGTAACGAAACTAAATTATTTTTAAACAATCATTACTATTTAGTAAAACAATAATACTGATTAAGAAGTTACCAATAATTAACTTTTTTCCCAAAAACTAGCATTAACGCATGACACAGTGTGGAGGATGCTACAGTTTGTTAAACGAATGTAGGAACAACTTCCTCACATATTTCACCCACTACACAGATACACTGTACCATGCCTCCTCCAAGACAGTAAAATTGAGACATGTGTGTTCCATCTACTTAAATATCTTACGAATGTGTTTTCTCTGAGTTGTAGATAGTACCCACAGGAGACTAGAAACTGCTTCATTACTCACTTCGCCACAATATACGTACTAATAGAAAGGTCACCACCACAGCAACTATGTAAAGACTACTCACCGCTGTAGAGCCTACACCATATTACTATTATTATTGACTTTTTTTTTTTCTCAGACTTAAGTCTGGTTAAAAATGGAACGTGACGCGGACCTCGGTTAAGCGTGACTTCCTTGTAACTGTATGGTATATGTTATATTGCCTTTAGGAACTTTTGGGTAATTGAACATGTATCAATAATTACAGATTTTTGTAGTTGTATATATATGTTTGGATGTAGCTGTATTGCATTGATGTACTGGTGGATATTGTGAGGTATGACTCCTGTAGTTGATAGTATAATTGGGATAATGTCGACTTTATCCTGATGCCACATGTCCTTGACTTCCTCAGCCAGTTGGATGTATTTTTCAATTTTTTCTCCTGTTTTCTTCTGTATATTTGTTGTGTTGGGTATGGATATTTCAATTAGTTGTGTTAATTTCTTCTTTTTATTGGTGAGTATGATGTCAGGCTTGTTATGTGGTGTTGTTTTATCTGTTATAATCGTTCTGTTCCAGTATAATTTGTATTCATCATTCTCCAGTACATTTTGTGGTGTGTACTTGTATGTGGGAACGTGTTGTTTTATTAGTTTATGTTTTATGGCAAGTTGTTGATGTATTATTTTTGCTACATTGGCATGTCTTCTGGGGTATTCTGTATTTGCTAGTATTGTACATCCGCTTGTGATGTGATCTACTGTTTCTATTTGTTGTTTGCAAAGTCTGCATTTATCTGTTGTGGTATTGGGATCTTTAATAATATGCTTGCTGTAATATCTGGTGTTTATTGTTTGATCCTGTATTGCGATCATGAATCCTTCCATCTCACTGTATATATTGCCGTTTCTTAGCCATGTGTTGGATGCGTCTTGATCTATGTGTGGCTGTGTTAGATGATACGGGTGCTTGCCGTGTAGCGTTTTCTTTTTCCAATTTACTTTCTTTGTAACTGTTGATGTTATGTGATCTAAAGGGTTGTAGAAGTGGTTATGAAATTGCAATGGTGTAGCTGATGTATGTATATGAGTGATTGCTTTGTGTATTTTGCTAGTTTCTGCTCGTTCTAGAAAGAATTTTCTTAAATTGTCTACCTGTCCATAATGTAGGTTTTTTATATCTATAAATCCCCTTCCACCTTCCTTTCTGCTTAATGTGAATCTTTCTGTTGCTGAATGTATGTGATGTATTCTATATTTGTGGCATTGTGATCGTGTAAGTGTATTGAGTGCTTCTAGGTCTGTGTCACTCCATTTCACTACTCCAAAGGAGTAGGTCAATATTGTTATAGCATAGGTATTTATAGCTTTTGTCTTGTTTCTTGCTATCAATTCTGTTTTCAGTATTTTTGCTAGTCTTTGTCTATATTTTTCTTTTAGTTCTTCTTTAATATTTGTATTATCTATTCCTATTTTTTGTCTGTATCCTAGGTATTTATAGGCATCTGATTTTTCCATCGTTTCTATGCAGTCGCTGTGGTTATCCAATATGTAATCTTCTTGTTTAGTGTGTTTGCCCTTGACTATGCTATTTTTCTTACATTTGTCTGTTCCAAAAGCCATATTTATATCATTGCTGAATACTTCTGTTATCTTTAGTAATTGGTTGAGTTGTTGATTTGTTGCTGCCAGTAGTTTTAGATCATCCATATATAGCAAATGTGTGATTTTGTGTGGGTATGTTCCAGTAATATTGTATCCATAATTTGTATTATTTAGCATGTTGGATAGTGGGTTCAGAGCAAGACAGAACCAGAAAGGACTTAATGAGTCTCCTTGGTATATTCCACGCTTAATCTGTATTGGCTGTGATGTGATGTTATCTGAATTTGTTTGGATATTAAGTGTGGTTTTCCAGTTTTTCATTACTGTGTTTAGAAACTGTATCAATTTAGGATCTACTTTGTATATTTCCAATATCTGTAGTAACCATGAGTGGGGTACACTATCAAAGGCTTTTTGGTAATCAATGTATGCGTAGTGTAGGGACCTTTGTTTAGTTTTCGCTTGATATGTCACCTCTGTATCTATTATCAGTTGCTCTTTACATCCTCGTGCTCCTTTGCAGCAGCCTTTTTGTTCTTCATTTATAATTTTGTTCTGTGTTGTATGTGTCATTAATTTCTGTGTGATGACTGAAGTTAATATTTTGTATATTGTTGGTAGGCATGTTATGGGGCGATATTTAGCTGGGTTTGCTGTGTCTGCTTGATCTTTAGGTTTCAGATAGGTTATTCCATGTGCAAGTGTATCAGGGAATGTGTATGGGTCTGCAATGTAACTGTTAAATAATTTAGTTAGATGTGAATGTGTTGAGGTGAACTTCTTTAGCCAGTAATTTGCTATTTTATCATTTCCAGGGGCTTTCCAATTGTGTGTAGAATTAATTGCTCGGGTGACTTCATGTTGCAAAATCATCACTTCAGGCATTTGTGGTATCATCTTGTGTGTGTCTGTTTCTGCTTGTATCCACCGTGCATGCCTGTTATGTTGTACCGCGTTTGACCATATGCTGCTCCAGAAGTGTTCCATGTCTGTTATGTTCGGTGGATTGTCTATTTTAATGTGTGTGTTATCCATTGTTTGGTAAAATCTCTTTTGGTTTGTGTTGAATGTTTGGTTTTGTTTCCTTCTATTTTCACTTTTTTTGTATCTTCTAAGTCGTTTGGCCAATGCTTGCAATTTCTGCTTTTTTTCATCTAATTGCTCTGTTGCTTCTTGTTGTGAGATTTTACCTAACCTTTATCGTTTTTTGTCTGATATTTCATTTCTTATAAATTGTGTTAGCTGTCCGATGTCTTTTCTCAGTTTTTCTATTCTGATCTGTAGCCTGTGTTGCCATGCTGGTTTTGTGGGTTTCTTCTGTGTGTTGGTTTGTTCTGATCTCTGCCTAGTGTGTATATTTAGTGTAGTGAGTGCTCCTATATAAGCCAGTAGTTGTAACTCTTCCATAGTTGTGTTTTCATTTATTTTGTTGTGTATGATTGTGTTGATAGTTTTTATTGTTGTTTCGACTTGTGGGTTATTTGGCGGTCTATGCAGGAATGGTCTAATGTCTGTATTTGTGTCTTTGTATTCTATATATGTCAGCTGAAATTTCTCTTCTATGTCTAACACATGTGTCTCTTCGTGTTCTATTTGTGCTTGTTCTGGTGGCTGTCTTAAGATTTCGTTTTCCTCTGATTGTTTAATTGATGCGTGTTGGTCTTTGTTTGTTTGCTCTGGGATGTTTGAGTCCATTACTGTGTTTTCTTCTTCTTCTGATTGCACATTATTTTGTTCCAGTATTTGTTGTACTTGTTGTTTGATGTTTTCTAATTCTGACTGTTATTTTTGATTATTACACGGATCTGATCAGCTAGTCGTTGTTCTGTTAAAAATTTTAATTCCGGGTATCTGGTAATAAATGTTGTGTATACTTGTGATCTGTATCCAGTTGTGTTGGTTCCTAGGTTTATTACTTGGTAATAACAGAACATGAGGTGTCGATTGACTTCATCTGACCATCTCATCCTCTGTCTTTGTTTTCCTTCTAGGGTGGTTGCAGGAAGCATATCCTGCAAAACACCTCTATTTGGATTTAAATCATTTTCCAGTTGGCTAGCAGTGTCGTTACCATTGTGGGCGGGCATAGGGTTCAAGCGTCGTCCCCGACCATGACGGCGCTTGTCCGAGGTTTCTTTAGTTCTGTCCTGAACCAAGTAATCACACTAAAAGGGGGGTTAGCCCTATTAGTGGTTTGTTCTTTTCGTCGCCTTTTACGACTGGCAGAACATACCGGAGGCCTATTCTTCTCCCGGGCCTCCACGGGGCTATTATTATTATTATTATTATTATTATTATTAGTGGCAGTGGCCAGATACAAAGCACTGACAGCATGAAATCTTCCAAATCCTTCAGGTCCAGAAGTAAGAAGTGTAGCAAATAAGTGATTTACAAATAGTAGGTATAGTGCACGCTTTTTAACTTGGTTGATTGTAATTGGGGGTGCAGGGCGTGGCTGAAGCAAGTGTCACCAGGCAGACGTTTGGTGTAGAGGACGCGTGGTTCATATGGTATGTATGTCCTCAATGTCACTAGTTACCTTCCTTCTATGAAAAGGAATTGTACATATGCCTCTCGATGGACTGAGAATTGTTTCATCATTCTTTAAGAAAAAACCGGACAAATGCTAGTAGGACTCGTGATCTGAGGGTTACATACAAATATAATTATGTGTTTATACATAGTTCATCCATAGATTTTGAGGAGTGAGTTTACGACTGTGACAATATGTGACATAAATTGCTGTATCTTTCGATAGCATCGACTTATAAGCTTAAAATGTTTACTTGGAGAAGGGACCATAGACCTTAGTATTTGACACAAACTTGGACTTGATACCGCTACCCGTACCTGAGAAAAGGCTCTCTTAACTGATGGACTGACAAACAAATAGATGGGTGGAACAGAGGGGGTGATCCTATAATGGTTCCTTTTTTACCGACTGAGGTACAGAACCCTAAAAATGGGAATAACACATTTGATTGCATTGCAGGATGTTGTTCACAGAATCGGTGAGGGAAGGAATGTTTAGAAAACACTGAGGAGAAGGAGGAACAAGATGACAGGATAGCTGTTAAGACATAAGGAGAGAACTTCCATAGTACTACAGTGAGCGGCTACAAACTGAAGAGCAAAAGAGGGACAGCAATACACCAAGCAAATAATTGAAGACTTAGGCTACAATTGCTGCTCTAAAATCAGAAGGTTTTCACAGGGAAAGAATTCGTGGTGGACCATACCAAAGCAGTCAAAAAACTGATGGCTCTAGAAGAACAGCCCAACCGAGAAGATTTTCAGTTATTGTCGATAATAGTCGGCTTCAAAACAGTCAATCCTGGTGCATCTCAACCAGATTTGTGGAGAAAATTGCGAGAGGAATTGGATATTATTATTATAGTATCTCGAAAAGCGTCGTTGTCCACTGCAGCGCATAAAACGGCACGGCTTGGATGTGTCAAACAGATAATAAAACCGGACAATAGCTGAAACAAGGTGTGTGGTGTGATCCAACTATAGAGGTGAAATAAATATTGCATATTGCTTTATTGTCAATACTGGGCATAATAGGATCAAAACTGATTTTGTCCTGTCACGGACAGTCATACGAAAACAAAAATTAAGAAGATAAACACGTTTCCACTTGAAAAACACAAATAAATAAAAAAACTTACAAAATATTCCACAGTAAATAGTACAGTTTGTTCCCACTGTCTTGCTTGTTTGTGAAGCAGTTATCCTCCTTGGTCCTGAAGACACTTTTGAGTGTGATTCGGTACACTCATTCCCAAATTGTCCAGATAAGCCTATGGGATATTTTCCCATTCTTCCACAGAGGCCTCTATGATGCACTGTAAGGTTGCAAACTACTTGTTTCTTCTTCGCGTATGGAATGCAGTTGATATCTGAAGAATGTGTAGACCATTCCATCCGAGTCACTGTGCTCCACAAGGAAACTGTTCACAATACGGTGATGATGAGGGCGTGCATTGTCTTCCAACAGCGCGAGTCCCACGCCATATGGAGCCTCAATGCGTGCAAGGATGTTGTCCCGATACTTCGCACCAGATTTGGCACAAGGGATGTCTGCTCCGAAACGTGACTGAACCGCCTTGATAAGGGTGGAGGTCTATGATAAAGTTCGGTTGTAAAATTTGTCCTTTTTGCCTCCATACACCAATATCCCTATAGACAGGCTGGAGACAAATACGGCTATCATCAGAAAAGAGTTTTGTGTCGCACATAGTTTGATACACATGTGACACGAGTTCGATTTAAACGAGGAGCCTTAAGATAGCTTCTGGCACGTACCCCTGCTCATGGAGCCTGTTTCGTATCGCTTGTGCTGACGTCTGCACACCTGTAGCTGTTTGGAACTGCCGCCGTAGACGTGTAGCAGGCACTGTGCGGAGGGTTCCTGCTTGCTGTTTAACGCAGATATCGGTCCTGCACACCTGCAGTGACGGTACTCACTTTGACTCACAGCGACGTTCGCTGTGACGTCCGCCTGTCTCATTCCCTGCTCCATCAGAGAACTGCAAGGAGCCTCTGATACTCGGTTGTTGTTGTTCGAACCATCCTCGAGCAACACAACTCTGGTAGTAATTCATTGTTTACAGCTGACACAGCTGCCATAGACTCCACATACTGCCTCCTCACGGTAGAAATTGAGCTTTTTTTAGCGACAGTTATGTTATATTGTATGGGCATCATAATGTATTTCTGAATCGTAAGGTTCAATATTAAAGTTTCGGCAATATACAACATTTATTTTGAACGATGTAATTCCTGTAACGCGTCACTCTCCAATAATACAAGGCGTCGAGTATACCTCTCAATCAAATGTTCAACACAAATTGTGTGTGTAGGGTGTAATTCAAGCTAGAAGTGGTTCTTTGATATTTTCGCACTAAGACTATGGAGAACAAATTCAAGCCACTTTTAACATAAAGAAGGTTGTTCCACATAGCGGCTTCCGTGTTCTCACAGAGAAGATATATTCACCGTCACTTTCACACGAGTCTGCCGATGATTTCAAAACATTACCCATTATTTTGTCATGCGTTATAACTTGGAGGCTGGTGTAACGTGAATTTTAGTCCAGGGGAAGAATCTTCACCTGACAAAATTCGGTATCATGCTAAGTAAAACTGGGAATAGCTCCTGCTGAGATTTACGAGGTAGTTTCGGGATTCTAAACGAGGACACACGTAAATTTGTAATTGAGACCGTGCACACAATATGTTGAATATCTAACAGGTCGAAAATGGAGGCCGGCCGAAGTGGCCGAGCGGTTCTAGGCGCTACAGTCTGGAGCCGCGTGACCGCTACGGTCGCAGGTTCGAATCCTGCCTCGGGCATGGATGTGTGTGATGTCCTTAGGTTTGTTAGGTTTAAGTAGTTCTAAGTTCTAGGGGACTGATGACCTCAGATGTTAAGTCCCATAGTGCTCAGAGCCATCGAAAATAGATAGTTACAAATTTACACGCCGTCCGCACTAGGATCAGGTTGCGCGAATGCGTAGCAGGGAGTGATGGAAATCACACTACACCATCTCTCCACAAATATGTCCTTTTGGGCATCTCACTGAGGATACGCTTTCCTCGGTCTGCCGCAGGACGGACTTCGCGACGAACGATCTATCATATTATGGGTCTTGTCCTTAACACGGATGTTATCGAAAATGCTTTCCTGTCTCTCATCAGTTTCCTCTCAGTCCAGTTTCATATTAAAGGCGGTGCGATTTTCACGCGCTCTGTTTACATAATTCGTTCCTTGGACAGTGACGTCCACAGTAGCTTCTCTCACAAAACAAGCACCATTTATCACTCCAGTAGCTGAAATACCAAATCGCGTTAATCCAGTATGCTGGCTATACCTTTGCATAACATCAAGGGCTGAATGCAGCAGTGTTGGTTAAAGGTTAACTGATACTAAGGCGGCATTAGAACTGGTCAACGCAAAATTCAATTGCACCAACCATGGTTAAAGTTAAACGAGGGATTTGATCATGGCTAAATTAGACCAAGGTCGGGGGGGGGGGGGGGGGAGGTACTTTTCACATACGCGATGGGATCTCACTCACAGACATGACACTCCCCCCAGCCGAGTGGGGCATGGCTATAGCCATCTTTGACTGCACTTGAAGGACCAGGCACCTGGTTATTTGACATCCCTGAAGCTGTGTACCTTATTTGAAGTCTTTCAAATCGTTACCAATTGGGATAACGTTCAGGGCGACGCGCATGTCAGGTCCATTATACAGCACATTCTACGAGCAGACTTGACGAGTTTTATGTCTCTGCCCACTTTGGAAACGAAGTCTCCTAAGCATAAAAATGACCTCTTGCGTTTCCTGAACATTGCGCCATGATCTCTATGGCTGGTCTGGCGCAGCAAAATAGTCTACTTCCCTACTTGGAAACCCGCACTGCCAACATGTTGCCATTACACGGGCTTCCTTCAAAAAGCATCTCCCGCGGTACGCGTCAAGTTGCACTGGTGGCTCAAGTGCGCGAAACCTACAATCACAAAGGACTTCTTGCAGTGTGGCAAGGGAACAGCGGCGCAGCCACACCACCAGCTTCCTCTACAACGTCCTGTGTGAGACTGATGCGCTCCCCCAAAACTGGATGTCCATAGGGAACGTCAGCAGATTAAAGCCCATCTCCACACCCTCCAAAGCGTTATACTGCACGACAAATCGACGTCCTCAGTTCACGCTTCGACGACGTCAATTCTTCGTTTCTAGCCTCAGCGGCCTCGATAGTACTCACTACAAAAAGAATGCGTCGGTAGTGTCTGTCTTCAGCGACCACTATCGCTTTTACGACGACGGGCGCTCACCACTGCATAGTCAACACCAATGACGTCTGCGATCACCGTGGACGAGGTGGCCGATGCCATTGACTGTGGGTTGAAGAACAAGTCACCAGGAGCAGACGGTCTCCCGATGGAACTCTACCGCGTGTCCACCACCTTAATGATTCCTCCTCGCTGGACTGAGTTGCCTTACTCCATCCTTCCTGATACCACAAGAATATTTCACTGGCGTCCATCTAGCAGTGCCTAAGCTTTCGGGACGGACAAATGTCTCCGCATACTTCCCTCTAATATTAATTCACGCGGATTATAAAATGTACGTGCATCTTTAGCGTCGCGCATACGCACAAACCTACGCTTTTTTCACGAGAACAGATTGCACTTGATTGTGGGCCTACGGCTTTGGGAGAATACCATGACCTCATCACGATAGTCATGGTCTGTCGGCTACGCGCGACGCTTAACCCATTCCTCCTCAGAGCAGAGACGTTTACGGCGTTCCCGTTGCTCTTTGTGGATGCTATTCGCCGGTTACTGATTCCCACTGTCTCCTCGGTCAAGGTCAATGGGAGACTTGTTGGACCAATTTCTATACGCCGTTCTGTGCTTTATGGATGCCCCCCGTCCACACTAACATGCCATCGCACTCGAGCCCTTCATTGCCGATCTTACAACTCCCCTACCGTGTCTCATCTTGCACTGTCACAGCCATCGCTGCAGGGCCTGCACAGACGATCTAATTCTCGCCCACTTAACACCGGATCTCGAAGATGCCAGCCACCGGATGCAGTTATACAGATGTATTTCAGGTAGCGTTCCTAACGTCCGCAAGTCGATGATGATACACATCAGACGTGAACTCGAGGGTGTGGTGCCGGCCAACTGCACGTCAGTACCACCCAGCATTACTTAGGGATCGACTCTAATGGCTCCACACACCGCACTGCGGCATTGACTTACTGCTGTCTTTTACAGCCCATGTGGCACCATGTTCACTACCATGTCTACCACATCTTGAACCAACTACAATGTGTGTCCTGTGTCAACACATCTGTACCCTTAAAATGGTACGTGTTGCCCGATGACATTAGGCATTGGTCGCCAACTTCAATCGAACTTCGGATTTTCATGTGAACAGGGGCCCTTCTCAAGGTCTGTTACAAAACTCTAATAGTTCCCCCTCTAAGAGCAGGCCACGTACCTGACAACGTGCAAGCGCGAACGACCGTGCTCTTTGTGCATAGAATGCCAGCTTCTCTCCAACCACCGATCCCTACAGCACATATCCCATGTTTTAACTTATTTGGTCGAATTCAGCTACGTTCGGAACGGTCTCCTGGTCACCCACCCTCTCTGTGCAGACTTTTATCCTTTGTTTACATCGTCCACCCGTCGCAGCCCCATGGAGACTCAGTCTATTACTAGCTATCTATATGGACTTTGCTTCTTCACACAGTTTGTTTTGTAAAAAAAAATTATGTGCTATGGTGGGCTCAAAAGAGTAAATTACTTTTGTTGAAATTATGGTATAACTGCCGTTTATGCCAGCTTAGGTGTGTTGCCCCAGACTTTACACTACCCTCTTACAAAACGCCACGTCCTTATCTGGTTTCGAAGACAGCCTTTAGAATACCTCCACAACTGTCCATGTACTGGCTTTGACTTTTGAAATCGGATTCTGATCGTGCACAGTATACTCATCCAGTTACCATATTACCAACTAAACGTCGTAGGAAATCTCCATCGCGGAATGTGTACCATCACTTACAGGCCACCGAATGAATATAGCATGAAAAGAAAAAACCCTTGTTTCATGGCTGCTGTGACCTCCTATCCATCATTCCTATCGCCTTAAGGACTGGCGCGAAAGAGTGCCCCATTTTTGTTACCTTTGTTCCCTTAGGCGGGAGGGGCGGGGGGGGGGCGGAGGTTTAGGTGCAGTCAGGATGGCATGCTTCAAGAGGGATCAGTTTATTTTTGTATGGTAGGGTCAGGAGTGGTTGTACCCCGTACAAACGCTAATACATCAGAAAGAAAACTAATAGCGTCCTGAGCTGGGTGGAGAAAGGCAAAGCTACGCGTTCACCTTCTTCCAAATATAGTTTTTCACTGTTTGTTTTCTAATGGATTATCTGTCTTTCTTGTTAATTTGATGGAAGTATTGGATGTAGTACTCGATGATATCTTGCCGGTAAATTTATTTTTCAATGACGATAAGCACATTTGAAAAAAACTCTCAAGCTAAATTCAAATGCAATTACGAAACGAATCTTGACCATGAAATCTGTGAGACGAAGCACGTTACTTCAGAGCGGTGATACTAAATGCGACATAGGGAATATTGATATTATGCATGTGGAAACTGACATTAGACACTATAGCTAATTTCAATTAACAACCGAAAATGGGATGAAGATTCTCTTGATTTCACGATTAATGTTTACTAATATGAATGTCTGATCGTTGTGCAGCATTATCTGCTGTTTAAGCATCGAAGAGTCCAGAATCTTCTTAACACCACACCCGTTAGTTTCTTTTGGATTGTAAAATTTTTACGTTACAGCCGACCAGCTGCAAAAGGATGTAAGTTTAAAATTTTGAGAAATAATGCCTCCTTTTCCTGCTGTCCACAGCGTAGTAACAATACCCACGTTACGATAGCAAACTGAAAAGTGGGAGTAAGTGCCACTTACAGTGATTATCTTTGCAAGTGTAATGGGCGTTTTCACTTGTAACATAACGAGGTAACTGCGGTCAATTCCCCGGTTACCTCAATGTGTTTTGTTAACCGGTATTTAACGTTGGTAAGGCGAAGAGACAATGTAATCGTTATTAATGTGTAACCATGATCGCGAAACGCTCGGTTACCTTACTTTCTAATCGACGTTGGTGGATCTGGCTATAAATATTTCTCCATCTCCTTGTCTATTTCAGCTATACGTTTGTGCAACGAATTACTCTGTCACCTGAGCCTTGTCTGAAACTATTCCGCGTTCAAGAGGAGTTTAAAGTTTTCTAACATGAGCGTAATTTCCCTCTCAGCAAATCCCGGCTATCTTATCTCTGGCAAACGGTAACCAGTATTTCTGTCACACTAGAAACTAATGATGCCTTCCTCATCCTTTGTTACTTCTAATCTGCTAATCTTACTCTGTTATCCCTCCACCTCCTCTGACAAGCCTAGTTCTTCTTCACAATGAATCCTTCTGCACGCTTGTCATAAGTTTCTGCTAGATGTCACTACTCGCATTGATAAGAACTTATTGAGGAAATTACTTAATGTTAATATGACCGAAATTCCTTATATTCCACATATTAATTCGAATATGTGCCAGAGTAATTATGCACTACCGACCATCAAAATTGCTACACCATGAAGAAATGCAGATGATAAACGGGTATTCATTGCACAAATATATTATACTCGAACTGAAATGTGATTACATTTTCACTCAATTCGGGTGTATAGATCCTGAGAAATCAGTACCAAAAACGACCACCTCTGGCCGTAATAAGGCCTTGATACGCCTGGGCATTGAGTCAAACAGAGCTTGGATGGCGTGTACAGGTACAGCTGGCCATGCAGCTTCAACACGATACCACAGTTCATCAAGAGTAGTGACTGGCGTATTGTAACGACCCAGTTGCTCGGCCACCATTGAACAGACGTTTTCAATTGGTGAGAGATCTGGAGAATGTGCTGGCCAGGGCAGCAGTCGAACATTTTTTATATCCAGAAAGGCCCGTACAAGATCTGCAACATGCGGTCGTGCGTTATCCTCCTGAAATGTAGGGTTTGACAGGGATCGAATGAAAGGTTGAGCCACCGGTCATAACACATCTGAAACGTAACGTCCACTGTTCAAAGTGGCGTCAGTGCGAACAAGAGGTGACCGAGACGTGTAACCAATGACACCCCAAACCATCACGCCGGGTGATACGCCAGTATGGCGATGACGAATACACGCTTCCAATTTGCGTTCACCGCGATGTCACCAAACATCATGATGCTCTAAACAGAACCTGGAATCATCCAAAAAAAAAGACGTTTTGCCATTCGTGCACCCACGTTCGTCGTTGAGTACACCATCGCAGGCGCTCCTGTCTGTGATGCATCGTCAAGGGTAACCGCAACCATGGTCTCCGAGCTGATAGTTCATGCTGCTGAGAAGGCCGTCGAACTGTTCGTGCAGATGGTTGTTGTCTTGAAAACGTCTCCATCTGTTGACTCAGGGATCGAGACGTCGCTGCACGATCCGTTACAGCCATGGGGATAAGGTGCCTGCCATCTCGACTGCTAGTGATACGAGGCCGTTGGGATCCAGCACGGCCTTCCGTATTACCCTCCTGACCCCGCAGATTCAATATTCTGCTAAGTGTCATTGGATCTCGACCAACGCGAGCAGCAATGTTGCGATACGATAAACGGCAATCTTGAAGGGCTGCAATCCGACCTTTATCAAAGGCGAAAACTTGTTGGTACGCACTTCTCCTCCTAACATGAGGCATCACAACAACGTTTCACCAGGCAACGCCGGTCAACTGCTGTTTGTGTATGAGAAATCGGTTGGATTCTTTCCTCATGTCAGCACGTTGTAGGTGTCACCGCCGGCGCCAACCTTGTGTGAATGCTCTGAAAGCTAATCATTTGCGTATCACAGCATCTTCTTCCTGTCGGTTAAATTTCGCGTCTGTAGCACATCACCTTCGTGGTGTAGCAGTTTTAATGGCCAGTAGTGTAACTATGTATTGTTTCTTTCTCTAACGTTTGCTCAGTAAGTGGGTGTGGTTGGATTTGAGACGGGCCAGGTGAAATAAATGCATAATAGACAAATAGAGTTGTGTTCTAGATAGATATTCTTCTGATTTCAGTAGTTATGGTACTTGTTCTTTCCCGCAAAAGGATTACGCAGTATTCTCTTAGTGTTTTACTCTTTTTCTGCGTTCTGCAATTTTATGCCATTCTATACATTCCTTTTGTGCCATACACGTGTAACAGAATTGGCAGTAAGTTGCAGCTGTTCCTTGCAGACTTGCATTTGTCCTGTCGGACCTCCGGCTTCTACCAGTCACACTTGCCTTTTATAGACACCAGGGTCACGCTGGAGCACAACGAGAGTGGCTTTTGCCCGGTGCGGCGTTGTGCACTGCACGTGCCACGTGGCCGGCGGGTTACTGTCTGTATTGGACGGTGCAGCGCGGAGCAGAGCACCTGGTGCTCCGGTTTTAGGGCGCGCAGTTCGGTTTACGACGTCCTCCTAACTGCGAGCTGAGCGCCGCCTGTGGCCGCTACCCGCAGAGCGCTGCTGTGCTGCTGGCGAGTGCAGCTGTAGGTACACTCACCAAGGCCTCACAGCAAACCACCACCTATTTTTGTATCAATTCACTTATACCGTCGCAGCACGGAGAACTACACTGCTGGCTATTAAAACTGCGACATTACGAAGATGCCATGCGTCAAAGGTAACACGTCTCCGTAGTGGAGGTCGCTAAACAAGTCTCTGCAATCCGGCCCTGATCTAGGGGGGTGCAAACCAGGGTATCTGCCCCGGGCGGCAATTTCAGGGAGCGCCAAATTCGTATTCTTGAAGAAAAAAGTCTTGTTTCACACAGCGGCTATCATCCAGCACACGTTGGTCAATTGATTATTCATGTGATTTTTAAACGTGTCCCTGCTGGTTTTTGAATATTTTGGAACACATTCTAAGTTGATTTCTGAACGAATCATAAGTTCATTTTTGAATGTGATCATAGTGCACTTGATGTCTACGCCGGGAGAATCCCCATCGCATCAAGAAAGAAAAAAACTTTTCCGCAGAAAAAGGGGCGCAGGACTATACGAGCTGAGCCGGATAAACCTGAACGGGTACCAATCGCTGTTTGTTTATGTGGTTGACTGTGTGTGCGAATGGTAAGCGTTGTTATAATTAGTAGCGAAATACGTGGATTCAGATTGTCAGAATGGAAATAAACTACTAACAGGAATAACAGGTAAGAAAGATTACATATTATCTTCTCGGTGCACCAAAGGAAAAATAAACTGACAGAAAATTTTTGCCAGATCGCCACACTACTAAGGGTCAATTATACAGTCTCCAGTCAGCAGCCACTTAAGATCTATTCTCGGAAGCGCGGAAAAAGCGTAGTACAAACACTCAATAACGCCTGATCGAAGAATAAACGCTGGATAACTAAACTGGTGATTCCGACAGGGTTAGTGAAGTTAACCGGAAAATAAGCTTTGACAATGAGAGGAATAGTTACAGAAATAGTGATGACAAAATCGTTTGTTAGAACGAGGAACGAGAAGAAAGGAAGACACTATGCAAATTATATGGAAGAGTACGACGATACGAAATTTATATAAAAATTTCGTACTACTACTACTTTTCGAACTCATGCTTGAGAAACTGGAGTATATGAATGAAATGAGAAACTATTTTCTAACATAAAGCTTTTTGCTTGTAGTAGACCTAATATACGTTTGATATTGATACTTGTGAATTATATTCTGTCGAGCTATTTATGTAAATGAGGTAGACGGAAATGAACGTTTGTGCCAAAACAGTCTCTAACTTGGCATTTGTTACAACTGCTGCAATATTAGAAAGGCCTAGTTCGATTTATCTAGCAGAAATTGACAAAATGGACGTAATAAAATCGAGAAATCACACCAGTCTTCGGTACTATTCATATTAACAGCTTTTTCAGTATTAGACAACGGCAGTTTGATTTTTCACGTAGCAACATCTTTGACGAACTTTGATGATGTAATAGATTCTTTCGCTGAAAGGAAGGCACTCTGTGTAAAGCTGTAGAAGATCGGAGAGAAAAAAATGCTAGGACCTAAGGACTGAAAAAATGCATACTGTATTGCTTGTCTCGTGTCTTTACTGGTTTCATGTTTCCTATTTTTAATTTTGTGTCACAAATAGAGGAAGTTCTTCGCAACTAGGTAATAAAGAGTGCAAATTTTCTGAAGAGTTCTCATTCTCCCTGTCAGAAATAATCGCACACAATATTAACTGTGAGGCTTTTTCTAAAGGGGATAGGATGTCAAACCGGCCGACTGGGAGCAGAAGAGGCACCACAGGACATTTTAATTTCAACTATCAAGAGTATAGGTTCGATGGCTTCCATCACAAAATATACATGTTTGAATTCCACAGAGCGAAATACAGTCACGTGCCACAGAAGAATGATCTATGAAGAGGCGTGGCACTGCACTTTGGCACACATAAGACCAAATAACATGTCTTACATTTTCTCGACCGGATATGCTTTGTATATCAACCTCTTCAGAAAGATGAGCGCCACAAAATGAACATATTTTAAAAAATCGAGTTTTTAAAAATTTTAATTTCGACCTCAAACACTGGAGTGCAAGTGGGGCGGGGGCCGTGGCCCATATATATTGCGGTTTAGCGTTCCTTTATATCGCTGCTCCTGTTCCTCACGCGAATATCGAATCGATGAACTCGAGCTGGCCGTATTCAACGTCATGTGGGATCTCAACTGCCACGTAACTAGCGTCCAACTGTGGTCACATACATTATTTTTTCAGTCGCCCAGGACTGTGCAACCTCGTTACATCCCTTCAGTCGGGGAAAGAGCTTATTTGTTGCACGGTAATGATGCACGTGATCAGCGCATCTGCAGCACCAGGGACTATCAGGACACATTGTTGAAGCTTACCTTGTGTCAGCAGTGAGAATTGTTCCCAACGACATCCTTGGACATACGACCGGCACCACACGGTCTTTCCAGACGAGTCGTGTTTCTCTGTAAAGCGTCACTGTGGATGTATCGATGTGTGTATACTCCTCGAACACTGAACGTTGTCAGATTTCATACATTATCGTCATGCATCTGGCGTGATAGTATGGGGTGCCATTTATTTGCCTCTTATCTTTTAGATAGATTTACCGTGCTACATTGCTAAGTCCATTCAAACCTTTGAGAGTCATTATCCACGAGGTACTCACAATACGTACCTACGGAAGTGGAAAAAAACGCAACTAGTGAACGTTGTGTATGCCGAACGTGTATGTGAATTAACCGTGGAATAAACTGAAGGGATTCTGAAGATTCATCTACAAAAATATGCCCTAATATGTCAATAAAAAAAACCATAGGTAACTGGCGCACATGAAAGATACATCTCTCTCTGTCACTCTGACATCAGTCAGAGTGAGATTCACGGAAAAAATATTATGAAAATGTAACTCATTCACGAAGGAAGTGGCTTACAAGGCGCTTGTTCGACTGATTCTTGAGTACTGTTCGTAAGCCTGCGACCCTTACCAGACAGGACTGAGAGAGCAGTACAGAAAATCCAACGAAGAGCGGCGCGCTTCGTCATGGGTTCGTTTGGTCGGCATGAGAGCGTTACAGAGATGTTCAACGAACTACAGTGACAGGGAGAGTCAGTACTTTCCGGTAAGATTCAAACAACATATTACTTCCTCCCACGACCACGACCATGACCATGACGAGAAAATTAGAGCTAATACAGAGGCTTACCGACAATTATTCTTCCCATGTGGAATTCACAATTGGAGCATGGAAGGCGGGATCAGTAGCCTTAATGCACATACGAGACAACCAATTCGCGAAATTAACATCCAGCAATTTGCGTAATACAGTTGTGACGACAGTATACTGGAGATATGTACTGTCACCAACTACTAATATTGAAAAAGGCTCATACCATGTTATATGATTTCCACTTTTTTCATCTCCTTTTTTTATTTTACATGTTCCTGCATAGCATTAGAGTAAATAGCTGACATTGTATCGTAGGTCAAATTTTACTCGATGTACTGTACCAGTAGTTATGACCGCTGCGGTCGCACGTTCAAATCCTGCCTCGGGCGTGGATGTGTGTGATGTCCTTAGGTTAGTTAGGTTTAAGTAGTTCTAATTTCTAGGGGACTGATGACCTCAGAAGTTAAGTCCCATAGTGCTCAGAGCCATTTGAACCAGTAGTTTTGCCGCAATATATATATAGATTAGAGTACAGATTAGAGTACATTCTTCACGGAGAAATTTTGTAACTGCAGTAGTATATTAGTAATTGTGGTTTTCATTAACGCTGTACACCAAATTTTATTTCTCACGCCTATATGGGTCTATGTGCGTAGCAGTCTGCAGCAGTGATGTTGTTTATTTTGTATATGTTAAATACTGTAGCACTACCAACTGTAAACTAGTCCAACGCCCTCCCTAACAGAAACTTTAGTTCATACCTACAGGCCTTCGTAAATCGTCGGTATTGCCAAAGCCCTCTGACACTGGAATAGCACTCCAGCATTGTGCGTAATGGGGAAATGCTGCTTGTAACTCATTGTAGGTGATGTATTGATTCGATGGAACTACATTTTCCGGGCGACCTGAGTATCAACTTTACCTTCGATAAGGATGGAAGGTGATCCAATGAATTACAATTTATGCCACCGATGGGTCTTGAATTTAGGTGCCCTCCTTGCTAGGAAGGGGTGCTAACCACTACCCCTCAGCCACGTAGATGTCTGTTTATACATTACATGTTAGGGTACCTCTAGCTGTCAGCAGTGTACTTGGCGAAATATTTTGCTACTTGTTTGTTATACAACTTTGATGTACCTGTTCCTTTACGAGACGTTGTGGGGAGCGGTTAGTACATCTGTAGCCCACTTCTAGTCTTCCTGACTAATCTCTTAAAATTCGATCTACTCTTAATCATGCTATATTGTGATCGAAGTCCTTATCTTCCTGTAACTTTTTACACTGCCGCATGATCCAGGTTTTATGGCTTTGGACCATGTTTTCCTGTTACGGACTTTCGCACCACTGATGAGTGGTATCGGAATTCCAGCTGGCCCCGCAATTCGCTGCGTCTCGAGATCCATTTGTGTTGTTTTCATGCTGACAACGTTAGAGAGTGTGACACGCAGTTCTTCAGTGTCTTTTGCAGCTGTCTGTCACCCTCTTATTTCTGCCACGATTCTCCTCAATGACCGTCTGTCAACGTCCCTCATCACGCACTTTCGTCCTTGTTATGAGTTAGCGGACGAAGCTTTTCTGCTTTCATTGTATACGGTACCTCTTGAAAGAGCAAACACCGCGGCCACCTTAGTTCAGAATCACTGACCATACGAATATCAACAATATTCCAACGTCCGAATTGACTTACCTTGGACATAATGCACTCGGAAGTACACAATACACATTTCTGACCACAACTAACGCACACAATGTATTGGGGATGCTGCACAAGTTCCGTTCACGATAAATAAAACAGCGCAATCTGCAGGCTTGGCTTTATGTTCAAGCATGCGTTTCTTACGATGTTTCCATAGTCTTTTCCAACCCGCGTACGTTGGTGTCAGTAAGAAATATGATTTCTACGCTAAGTTTTATATTTCACTGATGATCCTACCTTCTGATTTTACCTAACTGTGGTTTCGACGTGACATTGCATGTTAGGAACGCCGAGTACTTGAAAATCATCTACAGGCTGTGGTTCCAGTTAGGCAGGGTATAAGCTGTCGTCTACACTGAACGAGTATACAAGCAAAATACCGTCTCTACAGCCCGTATATTCATGATACAATTGATTCCAAGGTAGCAGTATGTCAGCTGCATATCAGGCATCTACCACTGTTTTACAGTGACGCTAATCAGAGTCCACCTAATAACTGAAACGACTGGACCGAATCGCCAAAGACAAGTGATAGGATGACATGACGTATTTGAGAAATATGTACTTTTCATTGGTGGACCTAGCCCAGCTGTAACTCGAGAATAGCGAAGAGAAAAAAGTGGTTCAAATGACTCTGAGCACTATGGGACTTAACATCTGAGGTCATCAGTCCCATAGAACTTAGAACTACTTAAACCTAACTAACCTAAGGACATCACACACATCCATGCCCGAGGCAGGATTCGAACCTGTCACGCGGTTCCAGACTGAAGCGCCTAGAACCGCTCGACGCGAAGAGAAACTAGCTATGATAAATATCACGCGGACTGAAGGAAAATTTTGGTGACAATCAGCGGCAATTCTGCTTTGTTCGCTTTTCTTTGTGACTTCATCCTGATACTACCTTCTTTCATCTTCCGTAATTTCTTCGTGCAATATGCCCTTTTCCATACCCATTTTTCAGTCCTCACCCTTCATATTATCCTAAATTCATGTTATTGCCCTTACATCTTCTCTTCTTTTCTCCTCTTTCTTAGTCAGAGTAGAAGTGTGATTTCCCTAGAATTCTGAGCTGTTCATTTTTCTTAAAATCCAAGTTTTACTTCCATATGTTAGTAAAGGAAGAACATAGTGTTCGAAAACAATTTTTTCTTAAGTCAAATGCCATATTAGGGATAATATGGGTTGCATTTCTTGCCTGACCTTCCAGCGTAGTTTGATTGGTCGAAAAATTACAGATTTTATGACTCCTTGGATATCAACTAAAAGGCACAGATAAACATATTCGTTAAAATTTTAAGACTTTTTCCATCCGTATTGTTTGTCTTTCAGTTACCCATTTCTTGTGTATATTACTTGTTTTGATCGGTTCTTACCACTATCTGATAAATTTTTAAGGGAGGATTACAATTATCTTCTGTTATTGACTATATTATTTCGTTGGTAAATTTCACATTAGTAAACTATTTTACCATTTATTCTAATCCCATTTGTTTGCAAATAATTTTGGGCATAGCCATCTCAAGGACTGCTGTACTCGTTTTCCAATAGAAAATTACCTCGTATTTATTGGTATGCTGACAGAAGTCATCGAAATATGGTAGCCGTTTTTGCTGACAGATTCAGCATAACTGTGCACTACATTTCACACTCTTCAGGCCAACATATTTAATGTTACGTTACTCTTCCTACTACAATGTAAATGCAGAATATATAGAATTGGATTTTAGTTAAAAAAAACAAGAAAACGATCTTGGAAAATGAACGGGTCACTTTACAGCAATTTACGGCATTTCATGTGTTACACAACTACTCACTATCGATAAGATGAACTAGATGTTGCCCCGACATAGGTCTGATGTGACACTCCCGTTTTCACCTGTTATGGTGCTGTGGTTTTGTGTGCATACACACATTTTATCAAACGGCATTCACTTTCACGTCTTCCACCCTCACTACATGCACTTCTTAGCACCTCGTCAATCACATTCATATCACTATGACCACGCTGTGCGGGACTTTTAAAGCGGGGGTGACGTGGGGGGGGGGGGGGGGAAATATCTATGCGTTGTACCCTAACATTTTTCTTTTTCGACGCTAGGGAAAATTTTCATTCTCATCAATCATTTGTGATTTCTTAAAAAGATTGGTTATTTCGACAGATTATCTAATACCAGTGTAGGCGTCATAGTTAAAGATGATGTAGTCGGATGTTTCCGCACGACCACATCAACAGTTATAGTTATCTTTCAGTTTGAGCTGACACAGGTAAATTGGGTATTGACCACATCGTGTTAAGTAACGTACCAAGGGATGACTCCGGTTTACATGGCGTAGAGATAGACGTTCACGATGTTTGGGAAAAGCTGATAGACTCATACACAATTTTTATAGAAACGCCAAAACAGTGGTCGTTTTACAAGAGAACTTGTGATCGGAAGCGAAATTTTTAGCCGGAACGTTCTGCACCGACATTTAATGGCAGTATGTTTCTGATATCCTGTAGCAGATCTACGGAAAGGGCAAGTAGTGAAGCAATTCTTCCGAGAGTTGGATGTTACATAAAAGAAGAAAGAACTTATTGTTGTGCTTACTTGTGTTTCGTCACGAAGTACCAACATTACCTTGGGCCGTCGCTATTCGGACGACACCACAGTTCTCACATAGGGCGACACGGTAGCATGACCAATAACCAACGAAAGGATGATGTTCTACGAGTCTGGACTTGGAATGTCAAAATTTTGAAAATATTAAGGAAGTTAGAAAATCTGAAAAGGGAAATACTGAGGCTGAGTCGAGATACAGAGAGGGTTAGTCAACTGAAATAGAAAGATGGTTATGATTTATGGTCAAATGGGTAGGGGTAATATCAAAAGCAGCAGCAAATAGTATAACGGGAACGGGGATCGTTTTGATAGGAAAGTAGGGCAGAGAGTGAGTTAGTGTGAACAGTTCAGTGATACGTTTATTCTCATCAGAATCGTCAGCGAACCAACACCAATAACAATACTTCGGGTATAAGTGACGAAGATGCTAGCAGAACATAAAGAGAGGGAGAAAGTATGTGAGGATATTGAATGCGCCATTCAGCACGTAAGAGAAGACGAAAATCTAATAGCCATGCGGGATGGGGTTAGGGGAGAATATGGGCTTGATAATAGGAATGAGATAGGAAAAAGGCCAATTGAGTTCTGTAATAAATATGAATTAACAGTGGCGAATACTCTGTCCAAGAATCACAAGAGGAAGAGCTATACTTGGAAAAGGCCGGGTGGTAGAGGAAGATCTGGCCACCTGTCATCTAAGAATGAGATGTAATTCTGACCTCCGATTGGTAGCTTCATTTTACTGTTATGTCATATATGCGTATTTTCTTCCCGTGTTTATATTCACGTAATGTTACGTAACGTCATGTAGTTATTGCTATTTTTGCACAGATGCCTGAAGAAAGCGTAGTGAAACGCCAAAAGTGGTCTCATGAATACGTTATATTCAAATTACAGAGGCTGCAAGTGGTTTTAATTTTACATTGAGCGTTTGTGATTGCTCCTTATCTCATCCACCAATGCTGAAACAATAATGGATACATGGTTACCGTTTGTAAGTAGGTAGGCTGTTTAGGTTTTTATGTTGGTAACGTCACGTAGCGCTCTGTATGAAAATCACTGACTGTGCTGTGTGTAGTCTGTGGCTGGTTTGCATTGTTGGAATTTGCTATTGTAGTGTTGGGCAGTTGGATGTTAACAGCGCGTAGCGTTGCGCAGTTGGAGGCGAGCCGCCAGCAGTGGCGGATGTGGGGAGAGAGATGGCAGAAGAGCGGACGATCTGGACATGTATCCGCCAGAAAGAGTGAATTTGTAATATTGGATATCATGAAGTGATATATATATATATATATATATATATAAGATGACTTTGAAACATTATTAAGGTAAATACATTGTTTGTTCTCTATCAAAATCTTTCATTTGCTGACTATGCCTATCAGTAGTTAGTGCCTTAAGTAGTTAGAATCTTTTACTTAGCTGGCAGTATTGGCGCTCGCTGTTTTGCAGTAGTTCGAGTAACGAAGATTTTTGTGAGGTAAGTGATTCATGAAAGATATAGGTTATTGTTAGTCAGGGCCATTCTTTTGTAGGGATTTATGAAAGTCAGACTGCGTTGCGCTAAAAATATTGTGTGTAAGTTTAAGCACAGTCATTTATAATTTTTCTAAGGGGACGTTTCACGTTTAGTCGGGCTGTACGCAGGATGATTACTTGAAACAGCTCATCATCAGGACCGAAGAAGCAAGGCAGTTGATCACATACAGACCCTGGACGCCCAGCAGAAGAACCGAGAGTGCTCAGACCCAAGGCACCAGCTAGTGGGGTACAACACAGGAGACTTATACGGATTTTTATGCCTCTGCAGAAAGTGAGACTATCGATAATTACTAAAGCACCATGTGTGACCGAAGAGTATTCTTAATTGCTTGTCAGACGTGGCATACAAAGTCAACAGTTATGACCCTTCATCAGTCAGACAAAATTGGTCTGTGTAACCAGTAGGAAGCCCTAGTACAGTCCTACATATCGAAAGAAGATGTATGAACACAACTAGAACGAAAAAATCCTCCAACGCTGCCATACTGACGACCCATGACAACACTTTGATCCTGGTTGCAGTTGTCGTCTTCAGCGGGAATTTCAAAAACAATAAGTCGCTGTTTCTCCAGAGAAACGAAAAAATAACATCCTGTGAATATAAAGTGTAAACTCGTACACGTACGAGGGGGTAATACTTAGTAGAGACATCAAATGGCATGATCACACAGGCTCAGTCTTCGGTAAAGCAAGTAGAGACTTTGATTTACCAGTAGAACATTTGGGGAATAGAATCCGTCTACTAAGGAGATTGCTTACAAATCATTCGGGCGACCCATTCTAGAATACTGTTCGAGTGTGTGGGATCCCCAAAAAATAGGACTAGGTGGAGATGTTGAACGTTTAGAGAGAAGGGCAGGACGAATGGACACAGATTTGTTTGAGTCGTGAGAGACTGTTACAGAGATGATGCAAACTGAAGTAGCAGGCTGCCGAAGATAGAAACTATCCCGATAAAGTCAGCAAACAAACATTCAAGAATCACCTTTAAATTACTGTAGGAATATGCTACAAAACCCTAAATTTTTGTCCCATAGAGATCTTGAGGACGAGATTAGATTAATTACAGCACATACAGAGGAAATGTTGTGTATTTTGTAATATTCTATGTTGTATAAATAGCAACATTCTTCATTGTGGCTGTAAGTTGGCATCAGTAATAAAAGCGATTTGAGTGCTACATATTGTACTTCATTGATGACCCTGCTTTTGGACTTGGATTTGCTTGTGATTTCAGCGTGACAAAATACCGAGAGAACCATAATTCCACCGACAACTTTCAGAGTCAGTAGTACGAACTAAAAAAGAAACACATATTCAGTAAAGCTGGGCTCTAAATTAGATAACTTAAATGCTATGATAACTAGTTCATATTCGCTACTGTGAAACACAACTCTTATACTGAACAAATGTTTATAGCCGTCGAATTATCTCATTTTATAGCCCACATTTACTAGACTTTTTTCTTGCTTTTATCCATATAACCAATTCCGGAAGATTGTCGACTGAGTTCTGGTTCACGCTGTATTTGTGAACAGATGTCTCCCCCTTGCCATGTTATTGTGAACCCTGTTTCAAATGCCCCTTTTTGCTACATTTTATACTTATTCATTCCTTTTTAAAGTGTTCAATTTTCCTTTTTGTTTAACCACTACAAGATTCGTTCAAGCGATATTGCTGCAAAAACATTATAGTTTAATTACTAACTACTTATTATATTATACTTATTGTATTATACTAGATCTGACATGTGATTACATTTTCACGCAATTTGGGTGCATAGATCCTGAGAAATAAGTACCCAGTACAACCACCTCTGGCCGTAATAAGGTCCTTGATACGCCTGGCCATTGAGTCAAACAGAGCTTGTATGGCGTGTACAGGTACAGCTGCACATGCAGCTTCAACACGATACCACAGTTCATCAAGATTAGTGACTGGCGTATTGTGACGAGCCAGTTGCTCAGCCACCATTGACAAGACGTTTTCAATTGGTGAGAGATCTGGAGAATGTGCTGGCCAGGGCAGCAGTCGAACATTTTCTGTATCCAGAAAGGTCCGTACAGGACCTGCAACATGCGGTCGTGCATTATCCTGCTGAAATGTAGGGTTTCGCAGGGATCGAATCAAGGGTAGAGCCACGGGTCGTAACACATCTGAAATGTAACGTCCACTGTTCAAAGTGCCGTCAATGCGAACAAGAGGTGACCGAGACGTGTAACCAATGACACCCCAAACCATCAAGCCGGGTGATACGCCAGTATGGCGATGACGAATACACGCTTCCGATGTGCGTTCACCGCGATGTCCGCCAAACACGGATGCGACCATCATGGTGCTGTAAACAGAACCTGGATTCATCCGAAAAAATTTCGTCGCTGAGTATACCATCGCAGGCGCTCCTGTCTGTGATGTATCGTCAAGGGTAACCGCAGCCATGGTCTTCGAGCTGATAGTCCATGCTGCTGAGAAGGCCGTCGAACTGTTCGTGCAGATGGTTGTTGTCTTGCAAACGTCTCCATCTGTTGACTCAGGGATCGAGACGTGGCTGCACGATCCGTTACAGCCATGGGGATAAGGTGCCTGCCATCTCGACTGCTAGTGATACGAGGCCGTTGGGATCCAGCACGGCCTTCCGTATTACCCTCCTGACCCGGCGGCTTCCATATACTGCTAAGTTTCATTGGATCTCGACCAACGCGAGCAGCAATGTCGCGTTACGATAAACCGCAATCGTGGTAAGCTACAATCCGACCTTTATCAAAGTCGGAAACGTGATGGTACGCATTTCTCCTCCTTACACGAGGCCTCACAACAACGTTTCACCAGGCAACGCCGGTCAGTTGCTGTTTGTGTGTGAGAAATTGGTAGGAAACTTTCCTCATGTCAGCACGTTATAGGTGTCGCCACCGGCGCCAACCTTGTGTGAATGCTCTGAAAAGCTAATCATTTTCATATCACAGCATCTTCTTCCTGTCCGTCAAATTTCGCGTCTGTAGTACGTCATCTTCGTGGTGTAGCAATTATCATGGCCAGTAGTATTAATTATAATTACCTTATTATTATCCTTTGGGAATCTATGAATCGCACTAGAGGGTTTTAAATCGATTAGGAGTATCAATGCTATCCCCTGCAACTAGGGTGCACATGAAACACATTTACTGCTACTCTCCGCAAGTCACCTTGTTGCATGTTACAAGTGGTATTCGTTGTGCCTTTCGTCTGCCATCCCCGGCATTCCCTCTTCATCGAGGGCTTGACCAGGTTCTAAGTCATACTTGGGTACTAATGGATGTTTATAGCGCGTCCTTTTCCAAAAAAAAAAAAAAAAAAAATCGCAGAAGTTGGGTCATGAGTAGTCCAAAAGTAGATGAACATTACCTTTCTAACCTATGGTTGTGTTCTGATTTCTTACAGACTGGCGATTGATTGTGTATCCACTGCGTGCTTTGACGTTTGGACTCTGCCTCAAAGTAATACATCAAGTGCCAACACAGGTTAAAATTCTGTCCAAACTGCACACCCTTTGCTGGTGAAACGAAAGAAAGTGAAATCTCTGCTATTTGAAATGATTTCCAAGCCCACCAAACCCCCTTGCACAAGTCTTACGCTACCTCAGTTTGTTTCGAGTGATGGAATGGATAGTACTAGCACTTACACGAAATTTTCTAGTAACTTCTTGCAGCTGTATGTCTTTGGCCTTCCGGAATAAGTGCATAATTACGAGTCTGCAACTCCCGGAGCAATACTCGTCGGTTACGCTTTTATGACCTTTTTTACATTTCTCTGCGCACACATAGAAACTGGCACCGTTCGAACCATTACTATCGTATAGTTTGTTCACCCGAAAGAATTATTTGATTATTGTTCACATTCCCAAAATGAAAAACGGATAAAAGAACACTGTTAATGCTAGTGGACGCTGTATTTCAGCTTTTGTGTTATGTAAACTGGCCATCTGACATTAATATATCGTAGATCCTTCAAAATAACAAAAAGGGAATTCATTAGCTTCGAAATTGAACACTATTCACAATTAATTTAGTTTATTGTGTTAATGTGGGCATTAAATCATTTGAGAGATATTGGAAATCTAGAACTATTAGCTTGGCAAGTCAGGTAAAAGAAGTGGGATCTGATTCTAATAATTTCGTCTCAGTACAAAACAATAACGTTCGCGAACTCGTACCGTGATCGCTGAAATGTTAGTAGTAGAAGGCAGGCAACGCTATAGGAGGGTGTACATTGGCATTTGTGGCTCGAGTTGAAAGCATATTGATCGTAAAAATCTTCATGTGTCTTCAGAGTGAAGCTTGAATATAACTAAAACTAAACAGAAATGATTTTACCGTCTCTACGGTCCACCTCGCTGTCGCGGCCAGATCTCACCATGTAATCTATAGGTGGAGGATGCAAAATCAGTCACTTGGGTCGCACGAAAAACTTGCGTCAGCGGCTAAGTTGAAGTCATCCCGAAAAGGCCTCCTGCTTATCTTTTCGAAGAGGCTCTCGGTTCCTCAGCTGGTGAGGTACGGAGAAGAAGTCTGGTGGCGAAGAGCTCTACCAGAGAAGAAGAAGAAGAAGAAGAAGGAGGAGAGATGTTGTTCTGTCTGCTTCCAGGAAGGAAGACTAGGGTTTTCACGTGTTCATTATTTACGTAATTTTGTTTGGCTGAGCTATGGATATTCCGAGTGACACCCACTATTAAGACGACTTAAAAAAAGCAGGTCAGCTAGCTGACTTATGTCAGGCCGTTAACCAATAAAACCTTGTCTAACATCTGGTGCTGAAAACCAATGCCCTGCTCTCTCTCTCTCTCTCTCTCTCTCTCTCTCTCTCTCCTGTAATGAGTTGGGTGCACGACAATACAGCAGCGTATGGTTAATGAGATGGGTCCTCGACAACACAGTGTGTTTCTCTTTCTAATTTATTTACGTTAGTCTGTCATGTCGGTTCTCACTTCGTGTTAAACGTTTAGTTTTTGCAGTGCCTCGGCTCGTCGGCAACCCACGCCCTCGAAGGTGGCCTGCCAACGGATTATCAGTTCACGTTTCAATCTTATTATCTGCAGGCAGTGTAGTTCGAAGAAGTGTTTCTACTTTTTGTTCACAAAAGCGTCCTTCTGGACCTCGAAAAAACGGCTTTTGTACTATTTCCACCTTCAATTGTAAAACAGAATATGACGGTATTCTCAGGGAGTATATACGAGGTAGTTTTGAAAGTCCAGCACATTGCGCATGCGCGACCTTTAAGGTGGTGTGCTCAAGTTGAAATTCATGTCAATTGCGGGCAAGACTTTAGGTGCAACGGCCGTATTACGTGTTTGCTGGTTCAAATGGCTCTGAACACTATGGGACTTAACATCCGAGGTCATCAGTGCCCTAGAACTTAGAACTACTTAAACCTAACTAACCTAACATCAGACACATCCATGCCCGAGGCAGGATTAGAACCTGCGGTCGTAGCAGTTGTACCGTTCAAGACTGAAGCGCCTAGAACCGCTCGGCCACCGCGGCCGGCCGTGCTTTCTGGTTCGCGTGGTTGTGTCCTGCGTAATTCAGTCTTAAATTGGAAGCTGGAACTAAGTCAGGTTGGATTACTCGTAGTGACCAGAGTTCTTACATCAAAGTCGAATGGAAGGAACCGAACGGAAATTTACAATGCTTTGAGAGAGGTGTGTGGCAGTAGTGTAGTGGATCGTAGCACTTATCACGGCGATCTGCTCGTTTCCGTGAAGGTCGGGTAAGCACTGAGGACAAGTCAATAAGTGGGAGGCCATCAACTGCAACAGACGACACCTCTCATGTTAGTGTCAATGACATTTTCAGAGTGAGTCAACCGAACACACATGAGGAAATTGCATATGAGGCCGGAATGTCGATTACTTAGGTTTAAAGGGTCATAAATGAAGAGTTGCTGACAGATGGATTCTATATGATCTGAGTGAAAAGCAGAAAGTAGGTAACGAAAGAATCGCGGAAGAAATCCTTCAAATTTGCCGAAAAGGTGAACAGTTTCCGAAAAGACCTTTGCACTTGACGAAACCTGGATACTAGATTTTGAGCCACAACTCAATTCTCAGTCGTAACAACGGAAAAATTGAAGAAGCTACCAGAGAGGTGACTCGAGTAATAAGAGAGCACAACAATGAATGTGCCCTATCCGGAATGTATAAGTTTCCAAAACGGTGGGAAACTGTCACAGGCAAGAATGGAGATTATATTGACGGCCTGTAAAGGTATGTTGTAAAATAAATTATTGTTAAAAAAATCTATTATTCTCAATTCTGTTTTACAGTTTGCAGAAATTTTGAAATGAGCCTCGGATATTGCGACGTCAATGACTGGCGCCCAGCAACGTTTCCTCAACGAAAGGCCAGATGATCAAGTGTTGTTGAGATCAGCGGTTGTCGGCTAACGCTTTCCCAGGTGGGTGAGGCCGTACTGTCGGCCTACGTGGCCTGCAGCTCGCTCGTTCACTTGTGGCTCAACGTAATATGCTTCCACAGCGAACTCTTTTATAGGTGAACCACGTAAATCCGTGTAAAAGTGTAAACTACGTTCATTACCTACCGGTAATCATTGATACTGACACACATTTCATTACTCAGTGTTTGTTAATTATTTGGATGGGATTGATCTTTTTAACGCTGGTTTTTTATATTAGTTACGGTATAGTTTTAGGAACAGACTGTAGCGTAACTAATTCAAAATCACTTTCTTAGAGCAGACACGACCTTGTAGCTAAGGTCATATACGTATGTTCACGTAAATATTAATAGAACAAATAATTAAGACCCTTTGCATGGTTGCCAGATAACTTATAAAAGTTTGAGTTCCTGGCACTGACGTTGCCTTCAATGAATAATTATTGAATGGCTCTTTGTATCTAATTTAAGTGCGAGGAAAGAACATAAACTTCCATGTAGAGATGGTCGTCTCATGCATGTTTTTTTAGCTGTCACTATGATGGTGTTGTGGTTTTCAGTCAGGAGATTAGTGTTATTCAGCTACCCATTCCAGCCTATCCTGTGCAAGCATGTTCATCTCTAAGTAACGATTGCAGCCTATCTCCACCTGGAGTTGTTTTCCAAATTCATGCCTAGGTCATCCTGCACAATTTTTAACCACTACAATTCCCACCACTGCCAAATTCACTATTACTTGAAATTCGAAGATATGTCTTATCAATAGAACTCTTCTTCAGTCAAACTCTGGCCATAAATTTCTTTGTCTCCGTTTCAGTCAAGTACCTCCTATTTAGTTATTTGACCTACTCATTTAATCTCCGGCATTCTTCTATACCGCCACGTTTCAAAAGCTTGTATATTTTTATTTTATTAACCACTTATCGTCGTTTCCGACTTCCGTACAAAGCTAAACTCACTGCAAATATCTGTACAAAATATTTTCGAACTCTTAAACTTACTTTCGAACTCTTAAACTTACTCCACTGTTTCGTACATGCTCTCCTTGCTATAGCGTGTCTTTTATATCCTTTTTGCTTAAGGCATCATCAGTTATTTTGCTGCTCAAATAGCGAAACTCAGCTACTATTGGTAGTGTCTCATTTCCAAATATAACCCCTTCAGTATCCCGAGATGGTACACTTCTTGCACTTTTGTCAGTGCTCATTTTATAATCTCTTTTAAAGACGCCATCCTTTCCATTCAGCTGCTCTTCGAGTCATTTGCTTTCTCTGACAGGATGACAATGTCATCCGCATACCTCAAAGCATTTTTCTTCCAGCTGAACTTTGATCACTCCTCCAAACTTTTCTTTGATTCCCTTAATGCTTGCTCGACGTACCGATATACTAACATCGAGGATATGCTACAGCTCTTTCTTACTCCCTTCACAACTATTGCTTCCGTTTCATGTACTTCGACTGTTATAGCTACTATCTGGTTTGTATATAGGTCGTAAATAACCTTACACTCCCTCAGTTTTCCCCCCTTTATCTTCAGAACTAGAAAGAGTGTAGTCCGGTCAGTATTAACGAAAGATTTCCTTAAATAAAAAAACGCTATTAATGTAGGTTTGTCTTTGTTGAGTCTACCTTCTAAGGTAAAACGTAAAGTCGACACTGCCTTTTGAGTTCCTGCGTTTCTATGGAACTGATCCTCGTTGAGGTCGGCTTATACCAGAATTTTTATTCTCCTCTAAATGTCAGTAATTTTCAATCGTCTCTTATTAAATTGGTGGGTCTGTAGTATTCATACATGTCAACCCTTCTCTTCTTTGCAACTGGAGTTATTGCATTCTTCTAGAAGTTTCGAGATATTTCATCCATCTCTCATATATCGCACATCAGATGGAATAGTTTTGTCACGGCCAGCTCTCCTAAGGATATCAATAAATCGGAGGAAATGTCGTCTACCCCAGGTGCATTGTTTCTACACAGTGCTCTGTCAAATTCTTCTCGCAGTATAGTATTTCCCATCTCACCTTCATCTGCTTTCTCTTCTGTTTCTTAGTACTTATTCACTGCATATTCCGTCCACATTTCAGCTTTCACATCTTTCCTGAGTACTGGTTCTCTGTCCGAAATGTTGATATTCATACAACTGTTTCTGGTTTCTCTAAAGTCTCGCGATTTTCCTATAGGTAGCATCTGTCAGTCCCGTAGCCATGCATGTCTCAACAACCTTTCATTTGTTCTCCGATTATTCCTGCTTAGGCATTTAGTACTTACTGTCACTCTCACTTTTTAGACATCTGTATTTCCTATTGCCTTGTTTATTCACTGCATTTACGAAATTCATTATCTTCTGTGGCACCCAAGAATTTATACTAGGTGTTGTGATACTCGCTGTCGTCAGTATTTTGTCTCCTTCAAATTCGACGCCTGTTTTTTCATTTCCCCTGTTTCACTCAGTTGATACTTAATGTTTCCTCTGAAACTCTAAACGATCTGATAATTTCAATTTTTCCAGTATTCTCCCGTTAAATTTCTACCTCTTTGCCATTTGTTCATCTTCAATCTACAGATCTTAGCTAAAAAATTGCGGTCGAGTCATTATTAATCCCTGGAAATGTTTTACAGTTTAAAACCTGGTTTCTAAATCTTATTGTACATATTGATAAATAACTGTTGTCTGTTTTATCATTTCCAGACTGTCTTAAGTCTATAATATGTGTCCGTGGTCTACTGTCTCAAGAAGATAGCATACCAGGAAACAGTTTTCTCACCATACTCTTCTTGGGTCCTTATATGATGTAGCTGAGCACTCTTAAATCAGTATTATCAGTATCAGAATAATGTTGCTTATAACAAATCAGATATTTTGATCCGGGTTTAGGTATTTTGTTGCTCTTCGTTCAAGAAAGTTTTAGTGGAAATCTTATTCGTTGTTTATGATGCAAGTGTCACGAAAACGCATTAAAATTACTTTGATAGTTGGTGGTGAAAATTATGATAAAATTTTGTAATTAACATCTTCAAATAAATAATGAGTGCTAGTACTGATGACTGGAAAACAGTTACAAGATATGTTAGCTTCAAGGGAGTTATAGAATTCCTTAGAAACGTAGATGAACCTATTATGCCCAAAAGACTTCTTTAAGTTTTCAAAGTAAAGCTTTTGTTACTTCCTCTCAAAATTAAATATTTATTTCGTTGCATTATTGTATGTGATAAAAATAATAATACATTTTAGTAAATTTATTGAACAAGGAACCCGAGCGCTGGAGCGCACTGGTTATGCCCCTGGGGTCTCATTCCTGGAGAGTGGAGTCAGGCCATCCAAATTAAACTTCACAACAGTTTCACTAAATTGCTTAAGGCATATTTTGGGATGATGCGTTTGAAAAGGCTCAGCCGATTGTGCTCCGTGTTCAACGACCGAATCATCCTCATTCTGCGGGGTACGAAACATCTTTGGTTATAGCTTCTTTCATATCGATGGAAAGCCAGTCTCACGGACTGTTACGAGTTTACATACTTTTATAGTATACAGACATTGGTCTGCGTAAGTCTTTATTGGCTATGTGAACATGTTACTGGCTAGTGGTAAAACTTATGAAACTATGTGAACAAACATAAGTAAGATTGCTGTCAGAGGCTGATAATGAAAATTACTTCATCATTCTGTCGGTAATGTGTGGGAGCGTTGGAAAGGGTTGAGGGGGTAGCATCCAAATTCCGAAGTGAAGAGCTAACGAACTGATACCTGCTTCAATTGCGTCTTCTCATAGCACAGAAAAGTTGCAACGCGTAGAAAGTTTCGCCGACGTCTTATAAGAACAAGACTAATATCTTACTTGCTTATTTTAAGGGACTATTTATAGAGCCGCGACTTAAGTTTCCGTTAATGTTTATTTATAGTAGTTTCGAAAGAAAGTAGTTTTCAGAGATGCTGCCTTACCCCCAAGCATCACTTCTGACCTTTGGGACGTGCTCTCCAAACCGCCGCATATTTCAGCAGGTAGACGATATATGCGAGGCCATAAACGGAAAAATCCTGCTACTACTTTTAGGCCCGATGTCTGCTGCTTTACGTTGCATATACGTCATGGCGCCACATGTTTTATACGTATCCGATAATACAAGAAATTCCCTTTTTCCTTTTCTCTATCGCCTTGATTTACGAAAATACCAAGGTAGGTTTTTGTTACTCGCCACGCTTAGACTTTGTAAACAAGGGTACGAACAATAGTAAGAGATTAAGACATCTAAAACGTTCACTTTAATAAATAAACAAGTTCCGCGAAATTTCTGTTTCGCTTGTTATGATTTCCAGAATTTTAATATAGCGCTCTCTCTGCAACTGCATCGTGTAATAACGTCTTTGACGTAAATCTTTTGCAGAATCCTGGATCATATTCTAAGCTTATACGCAATAAGGTATTTTTGACAGAAAAGCCTCCTCCATGCCATCCGGCATGGATTCCGAATGCATCGGTTACGCCAAGTCCGATTCGCAAATGACATTATGCAAGGCATAGGTCGAGATCCCTGTCACCTTTTGAAGGTGGCACGGGTAAAATTCAGGGAGCGAAAGGCTATTTACAATTTGTACAAAAACCAGATGGCAGTTATAAGAGTCGAGGGACATGAAAGGGAAGCAGTGGTTGGGAAGGGAGTGAGACAGGTTGTAGCCTTTCCCCGATGTTATTCGATCTGTATATTGAGCAAGCAGTAAAGGAAACAAAAGAACAATTCGGAGTAGGTATTAAAATCCATGGAGAAGAAATAAAAACTTTAAGGTTCGCCGATGACATTGTAATTCTGTCAGAGACAGTAAAGGACCTGGAAGAGCAGCTGAACGGAATGGGCAGTGTCTTGAAAGGAAGATATAAGATGAACATCAACAAAAGCAAAACGAGGATAATGGAATGTAGTCGAATTAAATCGAGTTATGCTGCGGGAATTAGATTAAGAAATGAGATGCTTAAAGTAGTAAATGAGTTTTGCTATTTGGGGAGCAAAATAACTGATGATGGTCGAAGTAGAGAGGATATAAAAGGTAGACTGGCAATGGCGAGGAAAGCGTTTCTGAAGAAGAGAAATTTGTTAACATCGAGTATCGATTTAAGTGTCAGGAAGTCGGTTCTGAAAGGATTTGTATAGAGTGTAGCCATGTATGGAAGTGAAACATGGACGATAAACAGTTTGGACAAGAAGAGAATAGAAGCTTTCGAAATATGGTGCTACAGAAGAATGCTGAAGTTTAGATGGGTAGATCACATAACTAATGAAGAGGTATTGAATAGAATTGGAGAGAAGAGAAATTTCTGGCACAACTTGACTAGAAGAAGCGATCGGTTGGTAGGGCATATTCTTAGGCATCGAGGGATCACCAATTTAGTATTGGAGGGCAGCGTGGAGGGTAAAAATCGTTGAGGGAGACCAATAGATGAATACACTAAGCAGGTTCAGAAGGATGCAGGCTGCAGTACGTACTGGGAGATAAAGCAGCTTGCACAGGATAGAGTAGCATGGAGAGCTGCATCAAACCAGTCTCTGGACTGAAGGCCACAACAACAACAACAACAACAACAGGTCGAGTTCTCCCAAATCAGATACTGGATTGTAAAGCATACCCAGGAGCAGACAGACTCAGATCACAATACAGTAGTGATGAAGAGTAGGCTGAAGTTTAAGAATTTAGTCAGGAAGAACCAATACGCAAAGAAATGGGATATGGAAGTACTAAGGAATGACGCGATACGGTTGAAGTTTTCTAAGACCTTAGATACAGCAATAAGGAATAGCTCAGTAGGCAGTACATTTGAAGACGAATGTATACCTCTAAAAAGAGCCACCGTAGATGTTGGAAAGGATAACATAGGTACAGAGAAGGTAACTGCAAAGCACCATGGGTAACCGAAGAAATACTTCAATTGATCGATGGCAGAAGGAAGAACGAAAGTGTTCCGGGAAACTCAGGAATAGAGAAATACAAGCCGCTGAGGAATGAAATAAATAGGAAGTGCAGGGAAGCTAAGACGAAATAGGTCCACGAAAAATGTGAAGACATCGAAAAAGAAATGATTATCGGAAGGACAGACTCAGCGTACAGGAAAGTCAAAACAACCTTCGGTGAGCGATGGGAATTCCTCTGTTAAATGCAGAGGAGAGAGCGGATAGGTGTAAAGAATACATTGAAAGCCTCTGTGAGGGGGAAGATTTGTCTGATGTGATAGAACAAGAAACAGGAGTCGATTTAGGACATACAGGGGATCCAGTATTAGAATCAGAATTTAAAAGAGCTTTGGAGGGCTTAAGATTAAATAAGGCAGAAGGGATCGATAACACAGTGTAGAATGTATGACTGGCGACATACCATCTGACTTTCGGAAAAGCATCACTCACACAATTCCGAAGAGGGCGAGAGCAGATAAGTGCAACACAATCAACTTAGCAGCTTATGTATCCAAGCTGCTTACAAGAATAATATAAAGAAGAATGGAAAATAAACTTGAGGATAAGCTAAATGACAATCAATTTGGCTTTATGTAAAGTAAAGGCATGAGAGAGGCAATTCTGACGTTGTGGTTAATAATGGAAGCAAGACTAAAGAAAAATCAAGACACGTTCATAGGATTTGTCGACCTGGGAAAAACGTTCGACAGTGCAGGATTGTTTAAAATGTTCAAAATTCTGAGCAAAACAGGGGTAAGCTATTGGGAGAGATGGGTAATATACAATATGTACAAGAGCCAAGAGAGAACAATAAGAGTGGACGACCAAGAACGAAGTGCTCGGATTAAAAAGGGTGTAAGACAGGGATGTAGTCTTTCGCACCTACTATTCAATCTGTTCATTGAAGAAGCAATGATGGAAATAAAAGAAAGGTTTAGGAGTGGAATTAAAATTCAAGGTAAAAGGATATCAATGATACGATTCGCTGATGACATTGCTACAATGAGTGAAAGTGAAGAAGAAATACATGATCTACTGAATAGAATGAACAATCTAATGAGTACAGAATATGGATTGAGAGTAAATCGAAGAAACACGAAAGTAATGAGAACAGTGAGGAACTTATCGTCACGATTGATGGTCACGAGGCAGATGAAGTTAAGGAATTCTGCTACCTAGGCAGTAAAATAACCAATGGCGGACGGAAAGGACAGTGACGTACATAAGCATTAGTGCTGAAGGACCTGGATTAAGGAGAGATGGTTGTGGGGTGAGGAAAACACAAGCAGCTCTGTAGCGTGGAAGTGTGTGTGTGGAAAATGATTATGGGATTGTGGGTGGTATCTACAGAAAAAAAGGAAGGTTGATCTTAGGGTGGACAATGTTATGTCGGAAAGTGAAGAGGAGTTTGGTGGGTGAGCAGGGCAGAGATATGGAGAGGGGGAGGGGTAGGTAGAGATGTGAGGGACAAGTGGGTAGGGGGGAGGGGACCCTGTTGAGGATTGGTATAGGTAGGGAACTGTAGTTGATAGGAAGGACAAATAGCGAGACGGATTTCATTTTCTTTGCGAGGACGTCAGTTGAAGCTGCGTTGGGATAGGATATGGAGTGCTTGTAGGTGTAGGGACGGTCGTATGTTTTTGTAAAGCGGCGACAGCATACTGGTGATCAGAGAAAAAACAGAGGGGCTATTGGAAAGTAGTTTGCATTTAGCGTAGGAGCTGAGTAGGTGTCCGATGTTGGTAAAGAAGGGTGGGAATTTGACGAGAAGGGTGACGATCCACGTGGGGGAAGAGTAAACGAATGTGGAAAGCAAGGCAAAGTGCAACAAGTTCAAGGATTTGGAGGGACTAATGTCTATGCAACATTTGCGTAGGAGAGGATGGATCGGATCAAGGTTTTGCAGGTGTTGAGAATAGTGGAGGAGTGTAGATCGCAAATTCGTTCAGATGGAGGTTTTAGTTGTTTTTGTTTATTGTGGACTTACTATTTAATCGCATTTAGATGTGATTTCCATGTTAGTTGGCGATGAAGTGTTAGTCTAAGACAGTTTAGTATGTTAGTTAATTAGACAGAATGGCTGTAAATGGTATGTTAGAAGCCATGCAGACGGAAACTATATTACTTACTCGTGTAGCCTTGGTTTGAAAGAGTTGATTTTGAGGAGCCCTTGGTTGCACTAGGAGATAAATTGATGTGGAATTGGAAGGATCGTCTGGATTTATGGAGAAAGAATAGAGAGCAAGGAAAGCAGGGTCATCAGAATACTGAAGGGGGAGACTTGCGAAAGTGGCTTCGGCATATGAGCGGTGTACAGTGTGGCTTGAGGAAACAAGGGGTTTTAAAAGATGTAGACGAAGAAAGTAGTCAGTGGAAGACCATTACCAGAAGAGGGTAGGTACGAGGTACCGGTTTGTTGCTAAACTGATTATGTAACGTGGCGTTGACACGTCATACATTACGAACGGTATACTCACTTTTATAATATTTGGTTCTGCACATATTAAACCGTGGCCCCTGATTCACCAGGGGGAGAAAGAAAGAGGAAATCGGTATAAACTTTGGCTTATTGTGACCTTTAGATTTCACGACTCCTTTTGTCGGTCATCGGAATGGTTGATGCGGCCAGCCACAAATTCCTCTCGCGAGCCAACCTATTCATCTCACAAGGGACGCCTCTCGGCTAGAACAGAATTTGAATTTAAGCATTTGTACGCGGACTCGTTTGGCATTCATAACCACGCCTGTGGCTGTGTGTGAATGTGTTTCTCTAGGTTTGTGATCAACAGCGCTTGAAGTCTTGGAGGAGGGACGGAGAGGTTAAAAGTTACCTAGAAAAGTTACCTCAGCAAGTACGTGACGTGTTTAGTAAATTGAGTCAGAACTGTCACACACATACAGCAAAAACGAGTGAAACTATTTATGTATGGAACGTTTTACACATTGTGGTGTCCAAGTTAACAAAGAGTTATTGAACAGAAGAGGTTGTAGGACTGGATGATGACTCTTTCTCAACGATTTTGGTGGATCGGGTTCTTAAGAAACATATATATTCATTTGACTGTTCAACAGAAGTTACACTGGATATGATAGTGGATGAAGAAAAAGACTTGATAGACTATAACGCGATTACTATTGTTCAAGATTGTAGTGCTGGTGGCAGTGGCGTAAATAGTACTTCTCAAAGAGAAGCTAACACTTCTGCTCACTATGAACCTTCACCAAAAAGGGTATCCACTAGTATTAGCATTTTAAGAAAATTTTCGGAAGAACGTCCTGAACGAATTTATGTTGATTATTACACAACGCCATCTAAAGTTCGAGCTATAGCTGGTTATTGGACAGACGTCCGGCTATAGAAACCACAACAAACATCAAAGTAATATTTGATTATGTGGAGAAAAAAGACGCAATGAACATCCATTCTGAGGAAGCAAGGCAGTCTATCTGGAGATAAAACAACACATTCTTTCCAAATTTGATGTAGGAATGAGTGGAAGAAAATGTGTCAATTACTGGCACCTCAAATTTTTGGCAAGCTAGAAAGCAAGAGAAAATGGGCACATAAAGTTTAAATGCTCTGCAGTTTTCATAGCACTTCACAGGAAAGAGTACAAAATGTACCGTGGGCACATGACTGCTTTAATGACAACCAGAGACGTGCAGTAAGGCTAAGGTTCTTCTCAGTTTCGGGCCCGTTTTGTCGAAGAAGTAAACCAGACACCTGCAGGTTTCCAGATACAGCAACATTACAGTTGTAACATTGATCAAATGGGATTTAATTATAGGCTAACCTCGGGTCGACACTTTCTTAACTTAAGGGAGAAACAACAGTTGCCTAATCCAGGATGGACCGCAAAACATGTCATAGTTACACGATATATGTTCGATCTTCAATGAGTAGGTACATATCAAAAACTGTGTATCTTTCGCCAGGGAAGAATTTTGGCTTGAAAGTTAAAATGGCTACTGAAGACAATTTTTCACCAAAGATACATTTGGAGGCTAGCAAAAATGGGAAAATATCAAAAGACCGTTTAAAATCCTTTTTTGTGTATGTTGTTGATGACAATGTTGCAAATAACCGAAAGTGTTTACTACTTTATTATTCTTGCAGTGCTCACAAGTACGCAACAGTCAGGGGTAAATACACTTAATACATGATCATTCCACCAAACACAACAGAATGCGTAGAACTGTTGGATGTATATTTCTTCCGGCATTGTAAAATATATGCAAAACGGGAAAAACGCTCTGCAGTGACTTCAACATCAAATTACAAAGCAAATTTTCATAACGAGAATGCATTCTTTTATCTATAACCAGCTGTTTGCTCCATCGTATGAGCCTATGCTTCAATATTCCTGCCAAGCGGCTGAGTACAATGCTCCCACACACATTGCTCAATTCAAGAATGCAATTCAAGGGCATTTTATTTTTCAGCTCAAGAATGAGATTCTGTGGAATGTTCAGATAACTTCTTTCTCCGAATTTACCTATTGTGATTCTGCATATTGTTCCATGCATTTTTTGAGGAACATCATGTACATTTTTAATCTCCGATTGTGGACAAGCTACGATTAACACGATCTAATGCTTTAACCATTCTAATCACAGTGATACGTTAGGCTTATAACCACACGGAGTACCTGTCCGAGCCTAGAGACTTGGTTTGTCAGAGAAGCACGTACACTCTGCGTCCTCAATATTATCTGCTGTGTGTGTTCCAGTGTCTGTCTTCCCCAAATATTTTGCGTTCTAGACCTCCCTCTAGTCTCTTGGGGGCTATGCTCAGACGTCTTAATACATCTTCTATCACCCTGTCCTCTCTTCTTGTATGTGTTTTCCACATGTTCCTCTCATCACCAATTCTGCAGAGAATCTCCTCATTCCTTATGTTATCAGCTCACGTAATATACAACATTCTTCTGTAGAGCCACGTCCCTAATCTTCGATTCTCTCCTTTCCCGGTTTTCTCATTGTTCATGATTCACTACCGTACAATGCTGTGCTCCAAACGGCATATCTCAGAAATTACTTCCTCTGATGAAGGTCTATATTTGATACCAGTGGCATTCTCTTGGTCAGGAATGCTCTCTTCTCATTTCTGCTACTTCTCATTAGTTTTAATTTTTTACTTACATTGAAGGTAGAGGATGGGAAAGAAATGGAAAGGAAAGGAACTAATGATTTATGCGAAATCAATGGCGACGAGAGAAAATGTATTTTTCACCGGAACTTGAACGTGGGATCTCCTGCTTACTAGATAGTTATGTTAACCACAGCATCACCCTAACATAATGTTAATCGCAGATCCGCCTATTGTTTCAGAACTCTCCCCAACCAACCCACATTCCAACCATTAACCAACATTCCCCATCCATGTCCTCCGTGCTCGCTAATGTTAGATTTCTGCTGGAAATCAAAACGTAAATTTTCATCTCCACTGATGGTTGTCCCGATGCAGCTGATATGCTGAGATCCTTCGATTTCCATTCATTTATCTTTCCTCTACCTTCAATTTACGTAATATGTATCAACTGCGGATTCCGCATGGTGGCTGTTCTTTTGGATATGTCCAAAAGAATAGACATAATCCATTCATATAGATTTGTCTTTTTCCGGTGTACTCGGAACCCCTATTACGTGTGCGTTGGACTGTTAATTCCGTTCAGCGTCTCCTGGTATTCTTTTTCACTTCTACCGACGATATCTACGTCTCCAGCAGATCTTACCACTAATATACTGTACTTTCCTTGTGAATATTAATCCCACTCCTAAACATTTGTTTTGTTCACGTCATTGCTTCTTCTATGTATATATTAAACAGTAGGGCCAGAAGACTGCACCACGCGCTACACCCTTTTCAATACGAAGACTTCGTTCTCGTTATCTAGTGTCATTGTTTCTTCTTGGATCTCGAACTTACAGTACATTTTCCTGTAACTTACTTCTGCAGGGTGTTACAAAAAGGTACGGCCAAACTTTCAGGAAACATTCCTCACACACAAATAAAGAAAAGATGTTATGTGGACATGTGTCCGGAAACGCTTAATTTCCATGTTAGAGCTCATTTTAGTTTCGTCAGTATGTACTGTACTTAGACGATTCACCGCCAGTTGGCCCAATTGAAGGAAGGTAATGTTGACTTCGGTGCTTGTGTTGACATGCGACTCATTGCTCTACAGTACTAGCATCAAGCACATCAGTACGTAGCATCAACAGGTTAGTGTTCATAACGAACGTGGTTTTGCAGTCAGTGCAATGTTTACAAATGCGGAGTTGGCAGATGCCCATTTGATGTACGGATTAGCATGGGGCAATAGTCGTGGCGCGGTACGTTTGTATCAAGACAAATTTCAAGAACGAAGGTGTCCCGACAGGAAGACGTTCGAAGCAATTGATCGGCGTCTTAGGGAGCACGGAGCATTCCAGCCTATGACTCGCGACTGGGGAAGACCTAGAACGACGAGGACACCTGCAATGGACGAGGCAATTCTTCGTGCAGTTGACGATAACCCTAATGTCAGCGACAGAGAAGTTGCTACTGTACAAGGTAACGTTGACCACGTCACTGTATGGAGAGTGCTACGGGAGAACCAGTTGTTTCCGTACCATGTACAGCGTGTGCAAGCACTATTAGCAGCTGATTGGCCTCCACGGGTACACTTCTGCGAATGGTTCATCCAACAATGTGTCAATCCTCGTTTCAGTGCAAATGTTCTCTTTACGGATGAGGCTTCATTCCAGCGTGATCAAATTGTAAATTTTCACAATCAACATGTGTGGGCTGACGAGAATCCGCACACAATTGTGCAATCACGCCATCAACACAGATTTTCTGTGAACGTTTGGGCAGGCATTGTTGGTGATGTCTTGATTGGGCCCCATGTTCTACCACCTACGCTCAGTGGAGCACGTTATCATGATTTCATACGGGATACTCTACCTGTGCTGCTAGAACATGTGCCTTTACAAGTACGACACAACAAGTGGATCATGCACGATGGAGCTCCTGCACATTTCAGTCGAAGTGTTCGTACGCTTCTCAACAACAGATTCGGTGACCGATGGATTGGTAGAGGCGGACCAGTTCCATGGCCTCCACGCTCTCCTGATCTCAACCCTCTTGACTTTCATTTATGGGGGGCATTTGAAAGCTCTTGTCTACGCAACCCCGGTACCAAATGTAGAGACTCTTCGTGCTCGTATTGTGGACGGCTGTGATACAATACGCCATTGTCCAGGGCTGCATCAGCGCATCAGGGATTCACAGAATTTCGAAAATTTTGCCTCCCTTCAGACTGTTTGACGCCTTTTCTAGGTCAACAAACTGATAGGTGTGTTTTGACTATTCTTCGGATTCCCTTCCAACATCGAATGCAACGTGAGGACTGCCTCTATGGCGCCTTTACCTTTCCTGAAGCCAAAATGATCGTCGTCAGACAGATCCAAAATTTACTTTTCCATTCTTCTATGTATTATTTTTGTCAGCCGCTTGGATACATGAACTGATGAGCTGACTGTACGATAGTTCCCCTACTTACCTGCCTTATCTTCGGAATTTTGTGGACGATGTTTTTCCGATTGTCTCAAATATTCAACATGCCAACATTAACGGTCGTTCGGTTGCTACAGTCCCCAATGTTTTAAGGAATTCCTACAGAATGTTATCTATCCCTTCTGCTTTATTTGATCTCCACTCTTGCAGAGCTGTAACACTGGCTCCCCTCTGCCTTCCACAGCGAGTCCAATATCTTTTTCTGTCAAGTCGTCAGCTAGGCCTCCCACTTACAGGGGCCTTCGGAGCACATTTTCCGTCCATCCGCTCTGTCCTACGTCTTTAACATTGGAATTCCCATTGCACTCTTACCACCCTTTTTTTAATTTCAAGACAGGTTGTTTCGACTTTACTTTAAGATGAGTCAGTCACCCTGGCGATCATTTCTATACAAATTTTTAACGTCTTCCCTGCAGCCATTGCGGTTTGGTTGCCCTGCTTTTACTATTCATTTCAATCCTAAGTGATTTGCGTCACTGTAGTTCTGTCTTTCCCAGAGCATTTTCTACTTCCCTCAATAGTCGGTCAATTGAAATATTTCTTCCATTACCCAATACTTCCCTCCATTCACCCCCCTTGTACCTATGTTTGACTGTCCAACATCTGTGATTGATGTTTTTATTGCTGTCCACTCCTCCTGAACTGAACTACCTACTCTGGTATTCTTTGCCGCACTGTCGACATCCTTAGCGAACTTCATCATTCCTCGGTACTTCGGTATCGCACTACCTTTCACACTTATTCTTCCGGATGACTGTCTTACACTTCAGTCTACACTTCATCGTTACTAAATTGTGTTCTCTATGTGGGTGCACTTTACGATCTATTATCTGACAAGCTCTGCGTCCGTGATGTAATCTATTCGCAATATTTCCGTGTCTCTGGATCTTTTCCAAGTATATCTCCTCCTCTTGCATTTTTGAATAGTTAATTTGCTATTACCACCTGCAATTTGCAAAACTCAGTCTCTCTTCTCTCTCACTCCTGCCGCTAAACCTATATTCTACCGTACCTCTTTCTTCTATTCCTTCTCCTACAATCGCGTACTAACTCCCCAGGATTATTAGACTTTCGTCTTCCTTTACATACTGAATTATCCGTTTCATATACTGATATACTTTCTCTATCTCTTCATGATCGTTAAATATAAGACTGCCGACTAATATGGTGTAACTCGAGTTTATCACACGTGCATTTAATATTTTATTAACGAGATATGCCAGATGCGGTATTAACAAATGTAATCAAGACTGTGCCACAACAGCTAAATTGTCTTGGTATCGTAGAATAGATTTACATTTTTAAACTCAATGAAGTCTGATTTTGTATTAGATAGAAACAGTTCTTAATGTACAAATAAATCCTGTAGCGCCAGTTTTACTTCTGTTATGTTACAGCGTAACTATTTGCAATAGAAATGATGTGTATCTTTACCTTCGAGAAATACTGTTTTACCAGTTTATAATGTAATTCTCCATACGTTTGTTAACAAGTTGCGCCATTTGACCAGATACTCAAATAAAAATATCCACATCAGTAAAATAACTTCAGGTTAAATTTTATAATTGTGATATGCACTATATCATTGTCTATTTGAGTCTAGCGTTATCGTTATTGCTGATAATACTGCTGTATAATGCCAGTGATACTCCCTTATTATTCAACGGTTATTTATCAATAACTAATTGGCATTCACTAAACTTATTATTTCACTTTTTAAGTGTATGTCAAATCAGCGTACCTAGGATGGAAAGAGACGTATTTTTTGCACACATCTTACACCGTTTGGTATGATGCTATGTCAATAAAATTCCAAATAAAATTCATTTCATCCCCTATGCCTGTCTAACTGTCACTCCTTCAAAAAAAAATTAAAAACAATAAATTGAGGCAATTACCACACAGCTCTGCCACTTTTTGTCCACACAAACACAATAAATAGGCCTTTCATAGTAATCATACACTATCTTCCCGTCTGTATACAAAACCCATTATTACTTTAGAATATTTCACAGCTACGACTCGTGCATCAACGTCAACATCGGAGTTTCAAAGCTCGCTTCTTTTCGTATATTACCTTCTCATAAATTATAAGAGACGATCAAAAAGTTTCCGATTGAGAGAGTTGATACACTAGTGTATCAGCAACGTAGCGCGACTCCGATGTGGGTATATAAGCGCCAATGTACAGGCAAGGAATTCATGCCTTTCCGACGTGCGTGCGGTGAATGCGGAAACGTGAACTACGGCGACGTTATTATCAAATGCATCGAAACAAGACCAACGTGGTGTTATCTTTTCTCGGCTGCGAAAGACAGGTATCGGTAAACACTCTCTGGAGAATGAAGAATGTGTGTGGGACAGCAAGTCTGCCGAAAGTTCCCGCCCCCCCCCCCCCCAAGGGGTTGCATCTGCTTCTTGATAACGCACATCTCCGTATCGCAAATGTCGTAAAGCGGAAGTTACGTCAACTCCCGTGGGAGACGCTTCAGCACACGCCCTTCGTGTTTATTTGTCGCCTTGCGATTGTCACGCATTCTGTTCCCTAAAAAAAAGGCATTGAATGGCCGACGATTCCTGTTGGACGAGAATGTGCAGCCGGCAGTTACGGACTTCTTCACGCAGCAGGATACAGTTTTTTACCAAACAGGTATTTTCAACTTTTTGCGTCTGTGAGACGATTGCAAAATGCTACGGTGATTTTGCCTCATTGGCATACCGGTTCTGGACTGTTTTGATGGACCCTATACAATATGAACTTCTAGTGTATCACCATGCTCGATTTGCTTGTTCTGACCTAGCTATTGGGAAATCTGTCGTATAACTGCTAAGATGAGGAGTGCTTTGTTTCTTTACAAACGGTATGTAAATGACTGCTTTCAGTAGCAGCGACCAGGTCACATTCGTATTTTCTTCTTGAAGTTCTTTTCAATTAATTCATCGAGTTGTTGCATTAACGTTAGGCAGCAATCCCTATCCATATAGCTATTAAAGTTCTCGGTAGATGACTATGACAGTGCCGAAATAAGCAAACAGTGGTAATCAACACGCATTAAATATGCAGTCATGAAATTTTCGAATGTTCTCACACGAAAATATCTTTAAGGCGATGATCGAGATTTTGATCTGTGCAAATCCGAGACAAACGTCTTGACTAAGGTCAACATTCAGTACAACAAACACTCCCAACGATGTGCCTTCCCGACCGATGCATGTGCCAATGTTAAAACCACGACATCGGCAACTACTAGTGAAGTGGGCACATGATCATCGGCTCTGGACGTTGGCTCAGTGGCAGAGCGTTCTATGGTTTCATTAATCCCGATGCCTTCTTCATCGGCCAATAGAAGGGCGTGAACCCGTTGTCTTCCAGGGGAACAGTTCTTCCTCGACAGCTTTACTGCAGAATTGGGACAAGCTGGTGGTAGCTCCATTACGCTGCGGGGAACATGCTCGTTGGCATACACTGTTCCAGTGGGGCTCATACAACGCACCATGATGACCTCTTCATGGCGATCAGTGGTATTTTTCAACTAGATAATGCACCATGTTATAAGGCCAGGAATGAGAGGAGTGGTTCTAGGAAAGCAGTGGCTAGTTCCAAATGAGGCTCTGGCCCCTGAAACCCTCCCAGGAATTTATGGGAATTAGTTAACTTGTGTGAGCAGATGTGGTGTCATCTCCCTTCAGGGACCTGCCAAGACCTCATTGCTTTCATGCCACGACGCGTCGCCGCTTTTTCGAAGGAAAATGTGGACATACCGGCTATTAGGTCATAACGTTCTGGCTGATCAGTGTATAACACTTCAGTGCAAACACACAAAACTGGTAGCAGCGCCTTGCCCACCCACGAAGGATCACAGAATCGCTTCACGCAAGTTGGGTCAGTAAGCCAAGTATCGACACGCGCAGTCAGGCTATGTCTGGAGCACGACTGCGTCTGCACGATGGACAGGTGGTGTCGCTTCACTAGACTTCGCAGCTCAGCGAGTGATGCACCCAACGACAGCATTAGTCGCAGGAATGGCGCCACGTCGCCTCTTCAGACGAGTTTCTGTTATGCGTGCAGCATCACGATGGACATAGCTATATGTGAAATCTGTGAGGAGAATGAATGTTACCAGGTACATTCATCATCGTCATACGCACCTAGCACTTAAGGGTAATGGGTCAAGTGCCATTGGACATACAAAACAATCACCTCTGGTTGACATACCAAATAATTTGGACAGGAGCCTTATGTATCGAGAAGATAACATAACACCATTTGTTGCCCACACTATCCTGACCTACCTTGATACAGAGGACGGCGTGGTCAGATCTTACTGAGACCGATATGTCAAGCCACCACTCACCAGCCATGAAGATTGCTGTGCTGTGACGCAGAGTTGAAGCGGTATGGTACAGTGTGGGTGTATCTGCCATTCAGTCTCGTTTCGCCACAATAATTTGTTTCGTCAAAGTTGAGAGCCCTGTGTACTACATTTCGATCTCTAAATACCATGGATTCACCCATAAACATAACCATGCTTTCTCCATGCTATGCTGTACACGAAATTAAGATTTTGACGCAGTTCCTTCACTTAAGTGTTAACATAATAAGAGTGCTAAAGTGCCTAAACCGCTGTATTAGATTATGACAGCTGTTTTCGAATATAGCTGAAAAATTGATGCATCAAAGGTATTCTTCCAGATACCAGTGGTAGCAGAACAGTTACGATGTCGTGTTTTCCAAGAAACAGTGAGTAGTTGTTTTATTATGGAAAAAGAATATGCTACGGAGCAGCTACGACAGTTGCTATTAAAGAAATTAAGCGTAGGGAAGAATCTGGGATAGCCAATCAGATTAGTGGATATGTCTTGAAAAATTTACAGAACGTTGGGGTGAGAGTATTCTGGTGTAGAGAGACTTTTATGGTGTCCTTTACGAGACACTCTTCACTACAGATCGGAGATCGATCAAGGCTTTGCTGCTGAACTTTCCAGTTATTTGAGGTCACTGTCGTTAACAACGAAGGTCCAGTTCAGCCCGATATTTTAATGATGTGGCACTTCTGAAACAGAACTTTTGGCCGCAGTCACCTTCACGCAAAACCAACGAATCGGAGATGCTACCTGTAGACTCATTCATACAGCCGAGCAGCGATTAGGACAAATCAACCCCCAGACAGTTCTGCCACGTACTCATATGCTGCCAGAAAATGCTCCATTTGTCCCATGCTATCAATACCTAACTATGGAAAGCGCCCTTGACAATTTCTTATAAATAGAATGGGTGTGTTATTGCTTTGTAGTTTTCATCTCTAGTAATGGGAAGGTATTACATTTTTGTAATTAATTACTATTAAAAACAGTCTTGATCACGATTTATTTAACAAGGTGACCGGTTTCGACCACTACTGTGGTCATCTTCAGACCATTGAGTAGGAACCTCTTTCTGTTGGAGAATTTCCAACAGAAAGAGGTTCCTACTCAATGGTCTGAAGAGAATCTCCAACAGAAAGAGGTTCCTACTCAATGGTCTGAAGATGACCACAGTAGTGGTCGAAACCGGTCACCTTGTTAAATAAATCGTGATCAAGACTGTTTTTAATAGTAATTATTTACAAGACATTGATCACTGCTGTTCCCTTAATACATTCAAAACTAATTTTTGTAATTGTGTTTTAAAAAGGGCAACCATTTATTCGTCGTCCAAAACGGGACGTAATGTACTGTATTCATATTCCTGCTACTAACACATCTACCGCTTTCTTTAGAGAAAAACCGGCAAATGTCGCATTCAGGTACGTTATCTCATAACTAGTACGTCAACTTTAACCAACGTCAAACAAGATTACTACATTTTCCTTAACCTAATCCCAGATTTAAATAATTGGTGACCAATGTGGGCCAGTAACCTAATTACCCTGCTGGCTAAAATATTGCATCATCATGAAGATGATGGGCTGAAAACATCAAATCGATGTGAAGTGGACATACAACTGAGTAGCATTTGAGTGTAACCACTCAAAATTGGAAGTAGAAATTCCTTTGATATTCTGTAGATAAGGAAAGATTAGGCAACAGGTGTTTCATTCATAAACCGCATTTGAATGTCGATTCAAAGAACGCTGATATTTTTTCTGAAAACTTTTATTTGCCAAAATCGCATATAGGAAAATGGGTAACTGGTTTCGTCTATAGCTGGTCATCTTCACATGAGAATGTAAAAACGTATAATTCTTAGTTGCCTGTGTAGGGTTGTACATCCTGATCACTTACAGAAGGTCTACAAAAATATGGAGACCCCACAATCACAACTGACATTCAAAACAGCTTTCAGTCGTATCGCGATGGGCTAATACAGCTCCTGTGCAGTTTTTAAGGAACTCTTACGCCATTCTGCCTGCAAAATTGGTGTAACATCAGGCAAAGATGAAGGCGGTCTTTAGCGATTACGTGCACTTCGCTCCAAAGTAGTCTCAATAATACTGAGATATAGTGACTGTGGTCGCCGGAGGATATGCGACAACTCACCTCGTGCTCGTGGACGATGCGATCTGCGTGAACAGGGTGCCTGTCATCTCAGAACACAGCACCACCATTCGAGAAGAAGCATCGTCCCATGGGATGGACCTGTTAAGCCAAAATGCTCACCAGATCCTTGCCAGTACCGAAGGGCCTCATGGAATACCACAATATGGCTTCCTAAATCATCATCACTGAAAGTCTGCCATGTTTCACTCTTGAGACGTAAATTTGGCCGTGAGTTTGAAACCGTATGGAACAAGACTTCTCCGATCAAATGTAACTCTTCCATTCCTCCACTTTTTTTTTCTTTGAGTCATTATTCTACTGACTGGTTCGATGCGGCCGCCTGATTTCCTCTCCTCTGCCTACCTCTTCATCTCAGTGTAGCACATGCAATCTATGTTCTCAATTATTTGCTGGATGTATTCCAATCCCCGTCATCCTCTACAGATTTTGCCCTCTACAGCTCCCTCTGGTACCTTGGAAGTCGCTCCCTGATGTCTTAACAGAGGTCATATTATTTATGTCCTTTCTTTTTGTCATGTTTTCCAAATATTCCTTTCCTCGCCGATTTTGTGCACAACCTCCTCGTTCCTTACCTTATCAGTCCACCTGAATTTCAATATTCGTCTTTAACATCATATCTCAAATGCTTCGATTCTCTTCTGTTTCGTTTTTCCCATAGTCCATGCTCCGCTACCATAGAATGCTCTTCTCCACGCATAAATTATCAGAAATTTCTTCCTCAAATTAAGGCCTATGTTTAATAGTAGTAGACTTATCTTGGCAACGAATGCCCTTTTTGCCATTGCTAGTCTACTTTTGATGTCCTCCTTGCTGCGTCCCTCATTGGTTATTTTATTGCCTAGGTAACAGAATTCCTTAACTTCAAAAACTTCGTGACCATGAATCCTGATGGTAAGTGTCTCGCTGTTGTCATTTCTACTACTTCCCATTACTTTCGTCTTTCTTAGATTTACTCACAATCCATGTTCTACACTCATTAGACTGTTCATTCCATTCAGCATATCCTGTAATTCTTCTTCATTTTCACTCAGGATTGCAGTTTCATGAGGGAATCGTATCATTTATATCCTTTCACCTTGAATTTTAATCCCACTCCTGAAACTTTCTTTTATTTCCATCATTGCTTGTACGATATAGAGATTGAACAGTAGTGCGAAAGACTAAATCCCTGTCTTACACCATTTTCAATCCGAGCACTTCGTTCTTGGTCGATAACTCTTATTTCCTCTTAGCTCTTGCATATATTGCATATTACCGATTTCTCCATAGAGCGTACCCCTGTTTTTCTCAAAATTTCGAACATTTTGCACCATTCTGCGTTGTCAAACGTATTTTCCAGATCGACAAATCCTATGAACGTGTCTCGATTTTTCTTTAGTCTTGCTACCATTATCTACTGCAACGTCAGGTTTGTCTCTCTGCTGCCTTTACCTTTCCTAAAGCGAAACTGATTGTCATCTAACACATGCTCATTGCTCCATAGCACGGGTTTTATAGCTTCGGCACGACGTTTCCCTGTTACGGGCGTTTGCGTAATTGATGCGTAGTTTTCGAATTTCAGGTCGTCTGTATATCCCTTATTATAGAGCTCCCGTTCTCTGGTTTTGGTGTTAACAGAGTTGGCGAGTGCTACTTTTGCAGCTTTCGTCCTCTTATTTTTCACCATAATCCTCTTCAATGACCTTTCGGTACGATCACTCAGCGCATACTTTCGTCAGCATTGTGAATTAGCGGATGATTATTTTCCGCTATCTTTGTACACGGTATAAATCTTCGATACGATGACTTCGCAAACATCAAACATTGCGGCGAATTTTGGTGCAGAAGCAACACCATAGGAGCACCAACAGTTTGCCTACTTTCGAAATAATTCACTTAAAACTACACAGAATATTGTTCTGAGCACTACTGACACTTGAAACGCAATGAGGACATTTCATTCACAGGTGCTTTTCGTGGCCAAATACGACAGCGCAACCTGCGGACTTGGCTGACTGCTACAATTGTGTTCCAGCATGCATTTCTCGCTTTGTTTCCCTACTTTCTCCATCCGGTGCACCCTGAGCGAGGAAAAGGGCTCTTTTGCAGCAACACACTTTGATGGGGTCTGGAGTGCCCCTGAGTCTCTGCACCCGACCGTCGTTACGTTCCCTTGACGTGACTGCAGTCAGAAGTGCAACACAGGAGGTATGTGTAGCATATCGTCGCCTATTCAGACGAGTTCTGGTTCTGCACAAAGAAAAACAATAGACTTGTAGGTGTGCTGATGATCAGAACAGAACAAATGATGCCAGATGACATTTGTCACACACAGTCCTGCACCGGGCGTTACGGTACGGCGTGCTATTGAATACGCAATAAAATCACGTCTCGTTCGCACAGCCAGTAATTCGAACAGTAACCTTTACATTTATGACATTTTAAGACTGGTGACAGTGGCTTGTTTGCTACGTCTGTATGACCTTGCCTGGCCGAGATAACGCAACCTACTCCTCATGACGTCTTGACATAGGTCTGTACAAATACAATCTCCAGAATTCTCCCCCACTGAAAACATTTGGGCGTGGGTTGCCAAGAGACTAGCAAGCTACCATCAGCCAGCGACTACGATTGATCTTTGTAACAGAGCTGCAACGACATGGAATGACGTAACCCTGTCCGCCATCCAAGCTCAGTGCAACTGGATGCACCCAGTCGGATTAGATCAATTGTGTGTGTACTCTGTACACTAACTTTAGGTCTCCGTACACCACTAAATCACCTACACTAGTAATACCGAGTTATCCTACTATGCTCCATACGCAAAAAGAATTTCATTGTCTATTATCCTTCCTAGAGTTGCTATATTGATGGCCAACAGTGTAAATTGATGACATCAAAACTAATAATGTAAACTGAAACAACGAATAACGAGATGAAGATGTAGGATAATACGAGAAAACCTAGCAGAAGAAGAGAAATGTGATCATCGAAAGCGCGAATACTCGGGAAGATGCTTACTTCTCGTGTCGTATTCCGAGTGCGCGGTCGCCAGCGGTGAGTGTTTTCCGCAAGCACCCCGGCGGGCCTGGCCTGGTTTGGCCTTCCGTGTCCCAAAGCACGGTGACTGATTTCTCCTGGGGCGTCGCCCTTTGCGGTGGCCATAAGTCAGATGTCCAAATATGCAGCACAGCACTGCACGCAGACCGTCTGTCGACTTATTGCTCCCGGAAATCCTTGAGCCGGCTTACTCTCCGGGGGGCTAAGGAGCTTAGTTGGAACCAAACTACCCAGATATCAGGATTTCGTTCAGTTGTGACGGGAAAGACAAGATTAGGTGGAGGTAATTGAAACAGGACACGAACATTGGTCGGATGAATATAGAACGCAACTGGTCCTGGCCAAGCTTAACGAACCATCCGACCGACGTTTTTTGGATTTACAGAGAACATAAATTTTGACATTTGGAAAGAGATCTGAACGCTACTCATCCTAAATGTAGATTATGAGTCAAGACAAGTGAACCATCTCGTTACGTTTATCCTGAGTGGCATGTAGACATACCGAAAAGGTCCTGTGTAATGTTACACATTTCCACATATATTTTTCAAGCGTATTCCGTGCGAAAGCTGCGTGTTCATTTGACTCGAAAGAGTTACAGATAATTTCTTTCCAGCATTCAGATGAAATATAATTTATGTCAAATGTTTTTGAAACTATGTAGAAGAAGGAGGAAGAAGGAGTCTTTTTCTTTTTTCGTTTTTCACGCCGTAAGTAATGTTTATAATATACGCAGGAGAGAGAGAAATGTGTTCCCTGACAGTTGCTGATATTGCCGTCTGTTGAGAATAAGGTGGACTCGATACAGAGATTATCAACTCTTGACGAGAGTCGTATCTGTGAGTGAGTAAAAGAACCTAAACAGCGCCGGCGACTTTTTTCGTCAGTAGCCATGTAATCACAAGAGCTATAAGGATACGTTGCTTTTTAATGCGTATTAATATTAAGTTTCTGCTGTTTTACGGAGAAGGAAATGTTATGTTGTGGACATTTCTGAACTTATGATAATTTTTTGTGGCTGGACGTGAAAAGAAGTTTGTAGAAAATGAAATACTAGAAAGGCACATGGAAAGCAAAAATGATTCAACAATGTCTCCAAGACCACGTCTCTAATTTTGTCTTTTGGTGCAACCAATCTTACTCAAATAAACCCCTCCAAAACTCAGGCAAAAATTATAGGACACCACCCGCAAATTCTATCTGGATCACTTCTATCTTACCATTTATGATCGTCCTATCCAGTTAACTGAGACATTAAAATATCTTCACTCACCATCTAAAAGCAAGCCGAAAATAGACTAAAATTATTAAAACTACATACTCGCAGAACATAAGTATTGCACTCCTCCACTGTCCTCCACGCCTACAAAACGTTGATCCGACCTATCCTTCACAGTCCGAATGATGTGTCGTTATCTGTTCCGTCAAATTTCTATAAGTCCCTCCAAATGCTGGATCGTCATGGTCTTCCCCTTGCTTTTTGCATACGTTTAGTTTCCACCAGATCGATTCTTTACCAACTCATCAAATTCGTTCCTCACCCACAGTGAACACATCCGAACGACCTACACAATTCGTAAACTCGACCCCAATAGCCCTATAGTTTCCCCTCTGCTTTCCAATCCTCGTACGCTGCCGCGCCTCTGACAACACACACCACCAACCCTACACTTACATACAGTCCGCAAACACTCCCAATGAAACTTCAACCGTTTTACACCTCCCATTTTGTGAACTCCATCCTGACATCATTTAATCATCCTACCAACTTTAAATCAACCCAACCCATTCGATCTCGTCAGAGCTCCCTCTGCTTTCCCTCCCCATGTTTCCCCACCTACTTTTTTCTTCTTCCCCGTTCTTTCCATATCACATGTTTTCCCGTTTCGATTTTACCCTTATCGATACACCCATCTACACCCCCTTTGTCATTTCCCAGCAACCACCCTACCCGAATGACACTACGTCCCAGTGCTTCACCCACATAAGCACCACCATCCTCTTCCAATCATGTTCTTTTCCTTCGACGAAGAACTAACAATGCCAAGGCATATCCATTCAGTTGTAGTTCCAGTGATGTGTTCCTTTTTAAGATCGGTGTTTTTTAAATCGTATTTAAAAGTTTAAAGTCTCCCCATTTTATTTCTCGTTTATTCCCCTTTTTATTATTACTGTTTTAAATTAAACATGAAGAAAGACTTGTTTCTGAAACAAATAAATAATTCCATTACATCCCTTCAAATATTTTGCACCGGTAAATACTGTATTTCACCTTTGTGTTATCGTTGTTTTTCATCTTACTTTCTTTCTTTTCTCATTTGGCTGATAAGCGACTTGAATGCACCGTTGACAGCCCATCCTCCGCCCATATGGGGCGAAGGGGAATGAAATGAAAAATAAAGGCATGCAAGATAATTGGAACTGTAAAGAGAGAAAGATATTTGTAAATGAATATTGTTCCATTGTACACATCAATACACTGTAAGCAATCTGAAATTCATCTATCTTTTCATTATCTATATTGCAGCCAGCTACTTTTTTTTTTAAAAAAAATTCAATTACACCATTAAATGAAGTAAAATATTTGCGAGAGAGTTTTGCTATTGATTAATTAATTAATTGAACGACATTACACACACGTGGGGGCCGAATACGTCTTTGTTTTCCGAAAGCAGTGTTGCTTGACATCTACTCACCAGTAAGTAAATAAAAATCTGTTTTTCGGGAATTAGACGGAGCTTTGATTTCTTGTGTGGCAGTGAAAAATGAAATGATCGTATGGCACTGTTGGCTGCCGCGTTTGGCTGCCTTGTTGCAAGTCTTATTTCATGTGACGCCACATTGAGTGGCTTACGCACAGATCATGATGAAAACATGATGAGGACAACACAACAAGTACTACACAGGCTGAGAGAATCTCCAACAGGGCCGGAAATCGAACCCGGGCCCGCTGCATGGGAGGCAAGCACGTTAGCATTATTTTTTTTTTCCTTTGCATTTTGTTCGGTATTGTTCGTTGCGTTTGCTCTACGCGGACGTCACAAGACATCCATTCATGTTGATCGTTGATTCTTCTACTCAGTTTTTTATTACAGAGGGCGCAGCCCTCTGACCGAACACGCTGAGTTACCGTGCCTGCCCACCCACACCCAGCTGAGCGGGCGGACTGTGGGGGAGTGGCGATTTATCACGTGGGAGACGTCAACAATATTCTTCACAAATTTAGCTACGTATGTTTTCGACAATGTACGGATTGCATTTCTTACACTGTAAAGCCCCCATTAAAATTTTAAAAGCAAAAGAATAGTTCTCATGAAACACAGCGCTTAACTTCACTGTTAGGCACCTTTCCAAGAGTAGATTCGCCTTATTTACTTTAGGACACAGGTTCTGGCCCAGTATTACGGCGATCGAAATTTTGAGATTTACTACATAAATACTTCGTTCTATCCACGGAATATGTCCGATACGCATGTCTTTTGGGCACTAGTGACAGTTGCACTTCATAACGACCTCAAAAGACTGTATAGTAGGTTCATGTATAGTATACCGCGGTAAGCCACTATATGTTTTGGTACAAGAGCCCCAAAATTTCATATTACATTTTAATCCCCTTTGTGATAAAGCACCTTCTTCCTCACGAAGGCAGCTGTTTGCGCCTACTCGTTGGAGGCAAAGTGGTGCTCGTCGAACGTCCTTTTACCTTGGCGGGCCGGCTGTACATCCACATTTTATCACCCATCACAGGGAACTCTGAAAGACAGTTCATTTGTCTACTTAAAATATTTAAGTGATTAACATTGCAAGAGCGCAGGTTCATGTAATTGCGAGATAAGCCATTGCAGATGCGAAATGCTAGTGCATTAATAGTAGTAGCTACCGCCAGGCTGTTCAAATGGTTCAAATGGCTCTGAGCACTATGGGACTTAACATCTCAGGTCAACAGTGCCATAGAACTTAGAACTACTTAAACCTAACTAACCTAAGGACATCACACACATCCATGCCCGAGGCAGGATTCGAACCTGCGACCGTAGCAGTCCCGCGGTGCCGTACTGAAGCGGCTAGAACCGCACGGCGCCAGACTGTTGAATGGAAGCATGCAAACGTGCAGGCGTCGTGTTGTGCAAGTTTCGGATGTCAGTATATGGGATGGAGTTCCATGCCTACTGCAGGTGGTCGATCGATAAAGGGACGGTTAATGCTGGTTGTGGATGACGCTGGAGTTGTCGACAGATGATGTCCCATATCTGTTCAATTGGAGACAGATCTTGAGATCGAGCAGACCACGCAAACATGTCTACACTGCAGAGCATGTTGAGCCACAACAGCGGTATGTGGGCGAGCGTTATCCTGTTGGAAAAGTGAAATGCTGTTTATGAATGACAGCACAATATTTCAATCACCAGATTTATTTTCTCGAGAAGTTTTGAGAGTTACATCAAACTTCTGTGTTACATTGCTATATGATTCCTGAACTTCACATACCATAAATACAAGAAAACATAAAAATCCCTTTCCCGTGTGGTCTCCGTACGAGCTAGTAAGTGGCCTCTGACACCCAGACTTTTACAGAAAATATCCCTGCACGTTTTCCACTAACAAGAAAAAGTTGTTTTTCCTTTCTATTAAAAATCACTGCAGACATGATTTGCCTCCTCCACTAAGAACTGTACTGATAACGATGTTGTTAGAAAGTGTCAGGCACTGCGACCGCCGCCAGCAGTATTAGCTTAATCTGGCACCACTTGGCAGTTCTGTATTTCCCAGTAAACCCTGAATCTTTAACGAATCGAACACTCATGTATCAAATAATTTCAAAAGCGTGATTACTTTGCGATTGACGTAATATTTGACTTTTAGCATGTAAGTCAGGAAAGCTTAGATAAAATTTGGAATAATGCTAGAAGTAAGAAGCCGCTAACTTCACTCATTGTACTGAATATACTTTGCGATACTTCGTAAGCAAAAGCTAGTTTCTCACGCATGTCGATATTTACGACATCTCTTAAATTACATTTAGTTCAATGATATAATTTTACAGGTACATTCAACAATATACGTAGATGATATCTGCGAAGTGTGTTGGGGATAGAGATAGCAGTGAGAAAAGTAGTAAATTAAGACGTCTTGCGTGACGTTGAAGTTTTACTGACGTTGAACTGTTGTAAGTGGTGAGATGAGACTCCAACATGGCACTTGGACTAAATGAGAAAATTCCTAACTAACTTTAGTATCACATCAGAAACCAGTACTTTTCAGTTCTGCGCATACTCAAAAATGGTTCAAATGGCTCTGAGCACTTCTGTGGTCATCAGTCCCCTAGAACTTAGAACTACTTAAACCTAACTAACCTAAGGACATCACACACATCCATGCCCGAGGCAGGATTCGAACCTGCGACCGTAATGGTCGCGCGGTTCCAGACTGTAACGCCTAGAAGCGATGGGCCACCCAGGCCGGCTGCTGGTTTTCCACTCGTCTAAATGTTTATGACGTCATATCTCCTGAGCTATGTGTCGTTTGCGCAGATACACTGAGTGCTGAGTATGGGTACTTTCTGCAAACAGGGGTGAGAAAAAGTAGTAAAGAAATAGCTGATAAATTAAAACGTCACGTCTGATGAGGAAGACTGACTGCATGAACACCGAAAATATAGTAAGCGATAGACCTTTCTCCTTTCGTCAGTATGTGGGGAGTGTCAGTGAGCAAAAGTTTTGCAATGGTTTGAAATTATGTGTCAAGTTTGTTAGAAGTCGATTTTTTACTGTCATTTTCAGTTGCTGGATGAAGGATGACCCGGCGTCTGTGCGTTATCAGTTACGATACGTCAAGTCAAATACACAGTGCTTACTTCCTTATTGTGTTAAACTTTTAACTTAAGGTTATAACACTTGATGAGTAGATTACGACAGAATTTTAAATTTTTAAATTCGATGGATAATTACGGGAAGTATCTAAAATCAAATTTTTGTTGTCCACAGAAGCCTTACGTCGGCAACATGCAACTGGTATTTAGCTGCTGGCTGCGAGCTGAGTCGCGTAATAGTGTAGAGTGTTTACCAAGAGGAATGCTCAATGTTCAGCGACATAACGGGATGTTCGATTCTATGAAACAAATATTTTTATTGCGATCTCTTTGTTTTCCATATTTTGACAGTTGGACTCAAACAAGGAAAAAAAAGAATCCAGTAAATATGGGTTCCAGCCGGCCGAAGTGGCCGTGCGGTTAAAGGCGCTGCAGTCTGGAACCGCAAGACCGCTACGGTCGCAGGTTCGAATCCTGCCTCGGGCATGGATGTTTGTGATGTCCTTAGGTTAGTTAGGTTTAACTAGTTCTAAGTTCTAGGGGACTAATGACCTCGGCAGTTGAGTCCCATAGCGCTCAGAGCCATTTGAGCCAAATATGGGTTCCAAAATGCATACCTCAAGAGCTATGAGCACTTTTTCATCTTCGCTACTTTGAAATACATCCATTCTACTGAACAAGTGGTTGTGTCTCTAAAGGTATGCATTATAGAGCCCGCGTTGTTCTTATAGTCCCTATTACCTCCTTCCAAAATAAGGAAAGGGAAGAGCTTGCAGTGTAAGAGATTTGTTTGGCAGTATCTAAGACGAAGAAATGCTCATAGTTCTTACGGTATGCGTTTTAGAGGTCATATTTACTGCATATTTTTGCTTCGAATGATCGTTCCTGTTATATTTCTGAATATTGAACTTTTATCTTGGGACACCATGTAGATAAGTGATTTTGGGGATAATGCTGGAAGTTCCGTGAGACTGTTAGAGATCAACGCTGTGATCCGTAAAAAGCTTGATACGCCAGAATACTGTGGCGAAATGTAGGAAGGCGTGCGGATCATCGGCGGCTGGTACACTGTCTGACTCCTGACTCTGGGCGGAAATAAATGTAACGTATCACGTGTGTAGAAGTCAGGACACTCATTAATAGCTAATTGGAAACAGTAATAATTATAAAATATCATTGTAATATAATTCATTCACGGAAGAAATGCCTTAACACACTTCTATCAAGGTTGCTGTCTAGTCATTGCTTATATTTCTGAGTATATTTCTAAAACTGAAGATATCTTCAGTGAAAACAACATATCGGGGCTGCATGATGATCGGACTCCAAAAGTACAGAAAGAAGTAAGGTCAGCCATTAACAATGCAAAATTTCTTATAAAATCTTTCCAAAGAAACTACTCATCAATATGAACCCTCAGCCCCCTAAACTTCGGTCCCATTTCAAAATTCATAAACCTAATCATCCAATACGTCCAATCTCCAGTAGCATGAATAGCGCATATCACGATTTTGCCCGATTTCTACACGAAACTTTGAAAAAAAATTCTTCGTTTTCGAAAATAATTAATCCGTTCCTAACAGCCACGTTTTGGTCCAAAATATTAAAAACTTAGTATGCAGTTCAGACACCAAGCTTTTTTCCTTAGATCTTAAAAATCTTTATACCAATGTCCCGGTTCATGAGACGCTCATCATTGTGGAAGAAAACTTACGTCAATTTAAATAAGATCTATCAGATGAACAGATTACTGATTTTATGAATCTCATTAATGTCGTTGTCATGTACAACTACTTTGAATTCAACGGACAACTGTACCAGCAGTCTGATGGGCTCGCTATGGGCAACCCTTTAGCCGGCATCCTCGCCGACATCTTTATCAATTCCTAGGAAAAAAAAGCTGTTTAACCGTGCCTCAGCCGCTTCACTAGGTATCCTTTCTTACACAAGATACGTTGATGATATTCTAGTCATCTATAACGGACCCGCCGATGGAATTGATCGTATATTTAAACTTTTTAACGACCTCCATGAAAAAATTTCTTTCACTATTGAACTCGAAAACGATAACCGCCAATTAAATTATTTAGACTTGACGCTTACAATAGAAGACAATAACATTACTTTCAATATTTTTCGAAAAGAAACGTTTACTGACCAAATCGTGCCTGCTTCCTCTTTTCATCCACAGTCTCAAAAAATGGCCTTTTTTCACTCTGCCGTCCACCGAGCCACCTCCATACCACTTTCAACAGAAAAGTTAAATGAGGAGATTAATTTACTTAAAACCATAGCAATCAATAATGAATACACGCCTAACATAGTGGACGATATCCCAAAAAAGAAAACTGCAAGAACTACCACGCTCAACACCTCATGCACTGAAATTAACCCAAAAAACGTTTTTCTATTCCTTTCATAGGACCCATTTCCTATCAGATTCAGCGCATGCTTCGCAACAAATACAACTGCGATGTTGCCTTCTCTACTAATAATAATCTAAAGAGAAATTTCATTCATAATTTGAAATCCATTCGCTCCCCTACATAAAGATCTGGCGTTTATAAGATCATCTGCGATACCTGCTCCTCTTATAATATAGGGAAAACCGGACGTGCTTTCACCGTCAGATATAAAGAACATCTTTTGAGAAATAACGGCACCAGTCGCCTAAATTCATCCTTTGCCGATCATCTCTTAATTACTGGACACGTGCCTAAAGTCATAGGCATACCGAAAAGAAGGGGCGTAGGTTAGATGTCTTAGAGGAATTGGAGATTTTGAAACATCTCACTCGTCATGATGGCCTCATTCTCAACGAACAGCTGCAGCTGCGAAATAAAAACTTTTTTGACTGTATAAAGCCATTGCTTGATCTTTGATTCAGATTTCCTCATGCAGTTTACCGAAATGTTGTTTTCCTGTCACATCTTTGCTATTTTCTTGTATGTCATAACTAACGTTTTTACGTTACAAAATGTATCTCTATTTAAAGCAGATAAATATGTAACTTCATCCTGTTATTATTAATGCTTACGTTATGCCTGAATCAGCTGCATCACAATTTCATGTGTCTAATTTTGAATGTACAGTAGTCTAGCTGTTTCTGCGGCTACTAGATGGCGCTCGTAGCAACACCATGTTTACTTGCCCACACTTTCTAAAGTGGGCACCTCAGTCTTGTTGCAACCCCTGTCCACAGTAGGAGCAGCCCTTAGCGGCTCGCCATCTGACAAGTGTTCATGACGTCGCCTTTCCGGCCGAGATCTTTTTTAATATGTAACTTGTAAGTACTGCATCTTTTAGAGTCAGTACAAAGTTTAATTTTATTAATGTACTATATACCTAATGTATTAGTACAGTTAGTCTAATTCTGAAGACGACGCTCATAGTAGCGTCGAAACCAGGTCAATTTTGACTTAATATTTGTGACCGAGGGTTTATTTGTTACAATACACTTCCATCGATTTTTGAATATTTCTCGACATCCACGGATCCTTACTAGGTGGAAATAAGGTAGCAGATCCAATGAAAAGCGGCACTCATTCATGACACGCTCGTTTAGAATGCACGAGAGCAGGAATCAGTTCGAAGCGGGACTCGTCACTGTAGACACCAGTACTCCAGTCGGTGAGATTCCAGGCAGAAGATGTGTCGGCAGACGCCCCGGACAGTGGCGGGATGCCAACCTGACTATCGCCCGTCATACGGCTCGACAACCAGCACTGAAGCTCTGGGGTGGCATTGGTTGTCATCAGCGGCATCCTTACAGCACGGCGGTACAACGACGATATTCTTCATGGCAACTATCTTGTGCTTAAATTTCAGCAAGATAACGCCCACCCACACACGGCGAGAGTTTATACTGGTTGTTTTCGTGCTTGCCAAACCTTACTTTGGCCAGCAAAGTCGCAGGATCGCTCCCTAATCGAGAGCACTTGGAGCGTTAGGGGCAGGGCCGTCCAAGCACGTTGGGAGTTTGACTATCTAACTCGCCAGTTGGACAGAATTTGGCACAATATCCCACAGGAGGATATCCAACAAAGCTATCAACGTCAAGCCGAACAACTGCTTGCAGAAGTGCCAGAGGTGAACCAACACGTTATTGACTTGCTTTATTTGTGAAGCGCCGACCTGTGTGGCCGAGTGGTTCTAGGCGCTACAGTCTGGAACCGCTATGGTCGCAGGTTCGAATCCTGCCTCGGGCATGGATGTGTGTGATGTCCTTAGGTTAGTTCGGTTTAATTAGTTCTAAGTTCTAGGGGACTGATGACCTCAGAAGTTAAGTCCCATAGTGCTCAGAGCCATTTGAACCATTTTACTTGTGAAGTTCTTTCTCTTGAATAAGTCATTCAATTTTCTGTAAGAGCAGTAATTTGCTAGTCTGTACATTTACATCACATCTATAGATTTCCCTCGCACTGGGATAATTCCTTTTGTCTTTTTCCCACATGTTATTGTTGTTGTTTCTGTGGCCTTCAGTCCGAAACTGGCTTGAAGCAGCTCCCCACGCTACTGTATACCGTGTAAACTTCTCCATCTCAGAATTCAATTCAGTATTTCCTCATTAATTGTATCAAGTTCCTTGAGCAAATTGTGAGCGGCCGTGGCATTCTTCTACAGCTGACAGATAGGGGAAAGCAGTGCCCTGGCTGGCTGATAAATGGAAGAGCAAGAAGCGTAAATGCTAGAAGACGCGAGCCTATGTTTTATCGTCTGACAGAGGGAAAAACAGGCCGTACGCGTTTATTTTTTGGGGAATCATTACGAGGGTGACAGGGGGAAGTCTCTCGGCTTCTTCATAAAACCAGCAGGGAATTTAATTGTGCGCAGACCACAGCGTAGCCTCTTCCAGGGGCGGACAGCAGGAAAAGAGGTGAAGTTTCTGAAATCTTTTTTTCTATGGACCGGCACAGCTAGGGTACTATATCAGACTTTTGTTACGATTCTGAGGCGCGAGCCATTGAATTATCGTGTGGTAGTCACGTCGCTTGCCTGGCCGCAACCAACTAAACTTTGAGTTTGAAGCACTGGCGTCTTCATGTAGAGGGATGCTGCAAGTGTAACACACAGAAATATTCGTACTTAATTTTAACAGTCTAGTGAATTAGATCACATCGCTAAGTGCTTCTACAATTTAACGTTTAACACTCTGTGGAAATACTTTCGAAAATATTTTAAGGACGCAGGGGCAAGCCAAAGTCCTCTTGTACATGTCAACAATGTTGTCTGCCCAGATGAGATGCTCAGCCAAATTTTCATCCAACTTCGTCACCGTTTTTTGATAAGGTACTGGAATAGCGTCAAGAAGAATATGAGGCAATTAACATGCGCAGTATATGTGACACTAGAATTAGTTGGGACTTTTCTCATTTAGTCCAAGTGCCAAGCTGCGTATCAAACACTACTGTTCTTGAGAGGTCAAAGATATACAGTACAGAAGCCACCGTTATTGGTCACCAATTCAGATGGTTTGGACATGTCAGACGGATGAGAAACAAGAGAATTCCCCGACAAATTTTGTGTAGTAAATTCAGCACAGATAGAAGGCCCAGTGGTGCTCCTCTGAAGCGCTGTAAGGAACAGTTCAAGAAGAATCTAAAAAGTCTAAACATCGACCAGAATAATTGCTGCACTGCAGCAGAATATTGTAGTTGGTGGCGCACAACTGTTTCGGCTGAGGTCTTAACATTTTAAGCAGAGACGTTGGAGGCCCGAAAATGAAATAATTCAGAGGTGCGAATGCCGCCATTCCGAACCACACCTTCCATCCATCTCATCTCACCACTAACAACAATTCATCACTGCTATGGACGATCACAGTGTTGATATCTTCATTTCTAGCACTTGGGCAAATCTAGAGACTTCGGCAGTGAAATAATATTTGCAGGAAGACAAAACCGACGTGATATCATCGACTCACAATCAGGTGACAAAAGTCTTGGGGTACCTATTAATATCGTGTCGGATGTCCTTTTGCCCGGCGCAGTGCACCAACTGGACCTAGCATGGGCCCAACAAGTCGTTGGAAGTTCCCTGCAGAAATACTGAGCCGTGCTGCCTCTACAACCGTCCGTAATAGCAAAAGTATTGCCGGGGCAGAATTTTGTTCATAAACTGAACTCTCAATTACATCCCATAAATCTTCTACGGGATTCATGTTGGGTGAAATGGGTAACCAAATCATTTGATCGAAATGTCCAGGGTGTTCTTCAAACCAGTAGCGAACAGCTGTAGTCCGGTGACATGCCACATTATCATCCATAAAAATGTCCGTCCCAATAGCTGAATAGTCAGCGTGACGGACTGCCGTCCTGAGGGGCCCGGGTTCGATTCCCGGTTGGTTCGGGGATTTTCTCCGCTCAGGGACCGGGTGTTTCGTCGTCTTCATCATCATTTCATCCCCATACGGCACGCAGATCACCCAATGTGGCGTCGACTCTAATAAGACCTGCACCATGGTGGCCGAACCTGCCCTGTAACGGGCCTCCCGGCCAATGACGCCAAACGCTCATTTCCACTTCCATCGATAAAAATTCCATCGCTGAATGGCTGAAAAGGGTCTTCTTGTAGCCGAATGTAGCCATCTTCAGTCAGTGATTGGTTCTGTTGGACGAGAGGACCCAGTCCATTCCAAGTAAACACAGCTCACACCATTATGGAGCCATCACCAATTTGCACAGTGCCATGTTGATAACCTTGCTCCGTGACGTCTTGGGTTTTGCACCACACGGGAACCCTATCATCAGCTCTTTTCAATTGAAATCGGGAGTCATTTCACCAGGTCTCAGTTTTCCAGTCGTCTGGGATCGAACTGTGTGGTGACGAGCCAAATAGAGGTGTTGCAGGTGATGCTGTGCTGTTAGCAAATGCTGTCGCTCGGGCGTCTGCTGCCATAGCCCATTAAGGCCACATTTAGCCGCACTGTCCAAACGGATACATTCGTCGTACGTCCCATATTGATTTCTGCGGTTATTTCACGCAGTATTGCTTCTCTGATGCCACTGATAACTCTACGGGAACTCCGCTGTTTTCGATCGTTGCGTGAAGTCCGTCGGCCACTGCGTTGTCCATTGTGACAGGTAATGCCTAAAATTTCGTATTTTCGGCTCACTCTTGACACGGTGGATCTCGGAATATTGAATTAACTAACGAGTTCAGAAATGGAATGTCCCATGCGTATAGCTCGAACTACAATTCCGCATTCAAAATCTATTAATTCCAGTTGTGCGGCCATAATCACGCCGAAACCTCTTCACATCAATCACCTGAGTGCAAATGACAGCTCTGCCCTTTTATACCCTGTGTCGCGATACTACTGCTATCTGTGTATGTTCAGATCGCTGTACCACGACTTTTGTAAAAAAAATGGCTCTGAGCACAATGGGACTAAACATCTGAGGTCATCAGTCCCCTAGAACTTAGAACTACTTAAACCTAACTAACCTAAGGACATCACACACATCCATGCCCTAGGCAGGTTTCGAACCTGCGACCATAGCGATCGCGCGGTTCCAGACTGAAGTGCCTAGAACCGCTCGGCCACCCCGGCCGGCCCCGACTTTTGTCACCGCAGTGTATATAAGGAAAACAACAGTGTGCCAAACATTGAACCTGGTGGCATATCTGAGAAGATATGCTTACAGGACGACCTTTCATTTCCGTAAACAACACGTTCATGAAGAGATTATTGGCGGGGTTGGTAGAAACGAAATCGAGGCAATATGTTGACTGTTTGTGACATACGTATCTAGTCGAATCTTTGAGCTTTTTTCGAAACTAATTGGTCTGCTTCAGGATATGCCTTGTAGCATAAGACTAATGACAATTTTAACTCTGTCTCTCTTCTCAAAATGGGGATGGCGACCCTTGTTTAGACTAATATAATGGCTTAGCAGAACCAGTGCAGAGGCTTAATTCGCATCCGCCAATAAATGTTTCTGAGTTAATCTTCGAAGTAGGGTGTCGTATGTCGTTTAGAATATATGGACCTTGCTCACAGCCGCGAGGGAGACGGAACGTTTCAAAGGTAACGGGAGAACTGATAGGTACGATATTAGAAGTATACTTAGCCCACACCTAAGCCTTCGGACTTATAATACCGTTTTATGGGGTCCTAAGTATTAATGCAGAACGTCGCCATGTGTCACGGCTTAGACACTTAGCATGCTGCAACGTTCCTTTGTCTATTCCTATTCTTCACTCTACTTTTACTTTCTGTTGCCCCATCTTTATCCTTGTATTTTTTACGATCTTCCATCTGCTTTCGTTCATATCAATCGTTTGCTTCGGGCTACTCTGCTACATATGAGAAACATTGGGTTTTGGTGACTCCTATCCTCTTTCTCGTCCTGCCCCATTGCAACTATATTATGTGTAATTTTCTAAATTGACGTGTGAATTCTTTCCTTGTTACATTCTGTCCTCTTGCTATTCAATGTTGATTTGTAAGAATTTCTTCCTGCAACAGAATCTCACGTTAAACACGCCGCGTTGAAGACTCAGCTCACGAATGTTATTAGTCACTGGTCCGTTCACAGATTAGAAGGGACAACACTGGACAGCGTGTGGCACACACAGGTGCAGGGGACGGCAAGAATGTTTGTATCTGCCAGAGGACAACAGTGCCTCCTCTCGCAGCTACATCGAATAAAACCGCTCCTCCGCAGAGAAGGGTGCTGCCGAGGTTTCAGGTTCCCTTTGGCAGCAGCTGAGCAGAAGGTCTGGCGAGATGGACGAGCGGTTATCGACCATAGTGGGGATGCAGTAAATCAAATACCGCACTCGCACGGGCGGTGCTCCATAGAGCACTGCTTCGGATAAAGCCACAGGTCAGCTGTTATACTCAGTTGCGGTATCTCATGAAGTAAGGCCAACAGTCGTCAGGTACCGAAGTAGGACACAGTATTAAATACATTGACGGCAGTAAAGAGTGTTACACTACGATACCCATAAATCCCGATATCTTTCAAATTTTATCGAGATGTTTATCACATGATTAAACTTCCAATCTATTCTGAACCGATATCCATTATCGACATCAGTATGACGTGTGAGCCCACGGGCACGAATACAATTTGTTTTGTCATGAACAGAAACCACCTCGGAATGTCTTCTTGGCCGGCCGCGGTGGTCTAGCGGTTCTGGCGCTGCAGTCCGGAACCGCGGGACTGCTACGGTCTCAGGTTCGAATCCTGCCTAGGGCATGGGTGTGTGTGATGTCCTTAGGTTAGTTAGGTTTAAGTAGTTCTAAGTTCTAGGGGACTTATGTTGAGTCCCATAGTGCTCAGAGCCAATGTCTTCTTGAGGAATATCTTGCCATGTCTACATCTACGTCCATATAATACTCCGCAAGGCACTAATCGGTGTGTCGCGGAGGTTACTTCGGTAGTTAAACCTGGTACCTTTAACTGATCCACCCATTCCTATTCTACTTGGATATGGGGTGTGGGAAGAATCTTACCCGGTAGGACTCTGTATTAGTTCCAATTTCTCGTCGTGGTCATTTCACGAGATATACGTGGGACGAGTTAACATGTTGTCAGACTATTCCCGGGAAGTGCTCTCTCGAAACTAATGTAGTAAACCGTTCCGTGATGCACAACGCCTCTCTTGCAGCGTCTGGCAATGGTGTATGTTGGCTGGCCGGAGTGGCCGAGCGGTTCTAGGCACTACAATCTGGAAACGCACGACCGCTACGGTCGCTGGTTCGAATCCTGCCTCTGGCATGGATGTGTGTGATATCCTTAGGTTAGTTAGGTTTAAGTAATTCTAAGTTCTAGGGAACTGATGACCTCAGAAGTTAAGTCCCATAGTGCTCAGAGCCATTTGAACCAAGGCAATGGCGTTTGTTCAGCGTCTCTGTAAAGCTCTCGCGCGGAATAAAAGACCCCTGAAGAAACGCGCCGTTGTCCTTTGGACCTTCTCTATCTCTTCTATCAGTCCTACGTGGAAAGGGTCCCAGATTAATGAACACTACTCAAGAATCGCTCGAAAATCGCCTGAATTTCACAGGATCTCTGTTTGCGGAATCCATGCTGATTATCGTTCTCCAAAAACACAGTAATTCTTGAGCACAAAACATGTTACATGTTTCTACAACACATTGGGGTTACGTTTCCTTAAGATTCTTCCTATGTATATGTCTAGCATCTGATTTTCCTACTGTTTATTTGGTCATTCCACTTAAGGTCGCTGTGGATAGTTACTCCCTGACACTTTACGGTTGATGCTGTTTACAGTAATTTGTTACCATCACTTTAGTTGTTCAAGGCTAACTGACAGAGTTTGCGACATTCATCAGTCCTATGCAGGTGATTCTGCTAATCGATACTGTTTTCTGGCATTGGTACTTTCTTATAGACAACCGCATCATCTGCGAACAGTCTTAAAGAACTTCTGACACATTCTACTAGATCATTTATATTCATTGTAAACAGTGACGGTCCTATCACATTTCCTTGGTACTGCGGAAATTACCTTTACATCTGTCGATTTTGTTCCGTTACGCGAGAAGTTTTGCGTTCTATCCGCAAGGATGTCTTCAATGAAGTCGCAAAGGTGGTCCGTAGCTCGGTAAGCTCGTATTTTTTTGACTAAACGGTATTGCGGGACATTGTCGAATGCCTTCCTGCAATCAAGGAACCCGACGTCGATGTAAGCACTGTTGTCTACAGCGCTATGGATCTCTAGGAGGAACAGAGGGAGATGAGTTTTGCAGGATTTCTCCTTGCGGAATCCATGTTGATTTTTATATAGGAGATTTTCGCTCTACAAAAATGTCATAATTCTCGAACATAAAACATGTTCCATGTATCTACAACACATTGGCATCAACGATGTAGGAACTGTTTGGTACCCCAATGACGAAGGATATGACAGCAGGGTTTACCATTCTTGCCTCATATTGGCAAGCAACAACCGCCCTTCAACAATTACCAGATCAGTCTTGTTGTATTACCCAGTAGCTTCACACACTATGATTCCCGGAGTCGAAGAGGGATGCATTTAAAAAACTGCTTCACTTTAAATATGAAAAAGTCGTGTATGAGTTCTGCGAACGTACTGATATGCATCTGTCCCACGACCGTTCTCGTAAACGAGAATGACCTGCTCTTGTTTTCAGTTGCTAAGTACCCTTAGTACGGTAAACTGCTGCCAGGACGAGAGGAATGTTATAGATATCTCGTCTGATCTTGCTGCCTTTCCACAACTAAGCGAATGTAGTTGTCTTTCTGTTCCGCGATCGGTTATCTCAGAATCTGCCACTTCGATGTTCGTACGATGACTGATGCGAGGGGCGGTGTTAAGACTTCCCGCGGTGAAACAAATATCCTGCCAGGTTATGAACATTTCATACTGGAGACTAGTATGAAAATATCTGGCTGCCCAGTGCATCCCCGAAATGCTCCATTGCCGATAATTCAAGAGTCTGGGTAGGCCAGTCAAGTCTCTGTACATTTCTCAAAGGTTTTGTGACATAAACTTAGGTGTGGGTTCCTGCATCATCCTGCTGGAATGCACTGTTTGGTATCCCAATCACGAAGGATATGACAGCAGGGTTTACCATTCTTGCCTCATATTGGCAAGCAACAACCTCCCTTCAACAATTACCAGATCAGTCTTGTTGTATTACCCAGTAGCTTCAAACACTATGGTTCCCGAAGTCGAAGAGGGATGCATCTAAAGAATTGCTTCACTTTCAATATGAAAAAGTCATGTATGAGTTCTGCGAAGGTATTGGTACTCATAAAAATCATATCCAATGCTGACAGGTCGCTAATAACAGTCAATTGGTGTTACTTGTATCTCTTTATTGCTTTACGAGTGTCCATAGACGTCATGGTGAGATGTCATGGAAGCAGCGATTTTTTATATGTAAAAACTGTAACCAATGCTAATAGGTCGCTAATAACGGACACAAGATGTTAAATTTTCTTTTCAATTGTGTTGTACTCTTTGGGCCTAGCCCATCATCAGATGATCAAAACACAAAGTTGATGAAAAAACTTTTAGAAGTAAACAATGCAACACATAAAATTCCACAATGAGGAGATAGTAGTGGCAAGTGATCAACATCATTATCACTTCCGTACTGTCGTCGATGTTCATCGCTTGGCAGTACTGTCTTGCCATAGTGGATTTTTATGTGCGACATTGTTTGCGTCTAAAAATTTTTTGTATCATTTGATGATGGGCTAGGCCCAAAGAGTACAACGCAATTGAAAAGTAAATTTAACATCTTATGTCTGTTATTAGCGAACTACTAGCATTGGTTAGAGTTTTTACAAATAAAGAATCGCTGCTTCCTATGACATCTTACCATGACGTTTATGGACACATTGGCGTCAATGACAGACGGAAGCCGGAGTCATTGATGACCTCCGCAGGATGTGACTCTACGACATGCAAGTCTCTGTCACGGACAAGCAGTAAACGACATGTAGCAATTAGAGGTCTCCTCCTATCTTTGTCTTTCGGACGGTCCGTAGTGACACTAACTGTAATCTGTGCCCAGATTTAAACTGCTGTCATCTGTCTACTAGCCAGAGACATTTCGGACGGTCCGTAGTGACACTAACTGTAATCTGTGCCCAGATTTAAACTGCTGTCATCTGTCTACTAGCCAGAGACAGGCGAACATTCCTATGATCTTCTCACTTACACCTTTTCTCGAAGAACCGGTGGCTGCTCTTTTTGTCAACTAGTCTGCTGTGTCCATCTTGTTACCACATGTTGTGCACTACGGCCAACTTTCTGTGCCATCTCTCGGTGTGATTTCCCGTCTGACTCATACCAAGGATTCGACCTTTCTCACAGTCTGAAATATGGCTAAAAGTACTGAAAATAAGATAGCATGCACAGTTTGCTACCGGCTGGATCATGGCGTACCACTTTCCTTGTAGAAATAACAACGTTAAACGATGTGAAAGTGATGTGCGCCTTAGGTGGAAACTAATTTCAGGCAGCACAATATTCTGAAAAAAGTGTACAACCCAAACAATGCTATTTTGGCGAGCTTGGGCATTTGCCTGCAGGGGAACAGTGACGGTTAGAAATTAAAATTGCAGAGCAGCCACAAGTAGCATTAAGGTTTTCTTTATTTCTCCATATCTCTGTCGATCAACGCGATAGTCTTCGAAATTACTTAGCCGAGGGTCACTGATTACGTATATTGGGCATGCAAGTATTTCTTTATGAAGTCTGATGTTTGTAACATGTGGCTCTCGGCTACGTAATTACTGAAGATATTCGCGTTGTTCGAGCCAAACCTGCAAAAATAAAGAAAAACTTACGTTTATGAAACTGAGCGGAATCCACCTCAGTTGTCCATCTCAGTTTAACAGCAATTCAGTTTCACAAATCAAGCACAATGGAGGAATGTGTATTGAAACGAACATTTAGGTTCGTTATCCCACAGCAGGTAGTGTGCTAATGAGAGAACATTACATACTCATAGGTGAATTTCTTCGAGTAATTCCGTGACGAAGATGCAACTACAGGGGTTGGATAAAATATGGAAACTCCAAAAACACACAACAATACCATGCCTGTTACCGAGTAGGAAAACCGTTGGCTTTCGAAACAGCTTCCAGTCGTCTGAGAATCGATAAACACATGTCCTCTGTGGTTTTCAATGGAAGCTGATAGCGTCTTTACTGCAAAATTGTGGCAAACTCAAGTAACGATGATGGAAATATCAGGCAAGCTTCTCTCCAGAGCAGAAGACTTAATAATACAGAGATCTGGTGAGTGTGGCGGCCAGGGGAGATACGAAAATTCATCTTCGCGCTTTTAAAGCCAATCCTGGGCCATGCGAGCTGTGTGAACCGGGGCTGTGTCGTCGTTGAACACAGCATTACCGTTGGGGAACAACCGTTGTATCATGTTATGGACCTCCTCAACCAATATGGTCACATGATACTTGTCAATAATACCCATGGGGCACAAGAAACTGCAAGACATGAAAGCCCAAATCATCATCGAACCACATCCATGCCTCTCTCTTGGCTTGTGGTGGTACTTGGAATCAGTGTGAAACAAGTTCATCAGACCAAATGATTTTCTTGAAAACAATGTGAAACAAGGCTCATCAAACCAAATGACTTTCTTACATTGCTCCAGTGTCCAGATTTTATTGCTGCGGCACCACGCTCCCATGTTACGGGCATTTGCATCACTGAGTATGACACGGCACTCGGCAGCGTCCCCTGTTCGCGATTCTGTATACATGGTGCGTCAACTTTGAACTGTCATAGACAATTTATTTCCCGTTCTACAAGGTTAAATATCTGTGAGAAAGTAATGTTATGTTTCTTCAACAGGTGGCAGCCTTGGAAAGGAAGTAACTGCAACATGGCGGACGTGCGTTTGAGCTTTGAAGCGTGGAAGCAGATAATTAAGTGGCACTGGAAGTTTGAGAATGTAGCTGCGGTTCGAAGACAGTGGAGAAGTGAGTAGGGTACAGAACGACCTTCAAGGTTAACAATTACACATCTACGAGACAAATTCGAAATTCATGGAACAGTTTGTGATGTGCATAAAGGTCGATCAGGGCGACCTCGAACAGCTATATGTGATGATTCCACAACTGTGGTCTTGGAACTGTTTCAGCGTTCGCCTCAAAAATCTTCATGGCTAGCGGCACGTGAGAGTAATGTAAGTGCTAGTAGTGTGCTACGCATTCTGAAGAAAGGCAAGTTTCGTATGTACATTCCAAGGCTGGTGCAACAGCTAATTGACGACGATCCAGATCGAAGGTTAGAATTTTGTGAATGGGTTCAGGAGATGGTGAGACGTAAACCGGGATTTATGGTTAGCATAATTTGCTCGGATGAAGCCCAATTGAAACTCAATGGAACTGTCAATAGGCACAATTGTGTGTACTGGGCTGAAGATAATCCTCACATTACAGTTGAAAAGGCTGTGAATTTGCCTGGTGTAAATGTGTGGTGTGGTTTGTCTGCAAGGGGACTCATTGGGCCTTTCTGCTTTGAAGGTACTGTTACTGGAGAAACGTACCTAACAATGCTTGATGACTCCATATTCCCTGACATTCGTGCATTATACGGTAATGATGAGTTTTATTTCCAACGAGATGGCGCCCCGCCGCACTATCATAGGGACATACGAGCATACCTGGATCACAATGTGTCAGGCCAGTGGATAGGACGCAGGGGACCAATCGAGTTTCCTGCACGCTCTCCAGACCTCACGCCACTGGATTTCTTCTTATGGGGCACAGTAAAAGATGAGGTCTACAAACGTAAACCACGTAACCTGGAGACACTTTGGAATTAGATTCAGGCAGTGTGCACAGAAATCTCGTTGGACACTGCCTTGTGGACACCAAACACGCTACTTTGGTTACGGAGGCGTCCACTACAACACAACTATACAGAACGCTGTTCTGATCACGACTTACACTTGCAACATACTGAGGACTTTGCACAAGTGCCGTTTGTGTTCAAATACAACAGTGCAACCTGTAGTCTTTGCTAGCATCCGCATTTCTCGCCGTGTTTCCATATCACAGTACAACACCTGCAGATGAATTATACAGGTTAATGGGAATTACTGTGTAATCACTTGTCATTTCCAGTAGTTTTAATATGGAAGAACATGGCGAGAAAAGCCCAGCAATCCACGCTGCACATTTTCCGACACATGTCCCGTCATTACGTGCCGAGACTATTTTGAACGATGGATGTCGTTTGAGACATGAAGTGTGAGCGAGGTCATTATATTCGAACGCTTCCGCGAAGATAAAGGTGATGCCAACCGTATGCCTCGAGTCATTACCACCAAACCTGACAAAGACAGATTCTTTCGGTCGTTCCTGTGGCAGATCGAAGGAGTGTTCCTATGTACACCAATTGGATTGGTAGTGTGGGAGAGTCTGAATGCACGAGATTCTTTGAAGCCAAACGCGCAAAAAGGAAAACAAATCTGTGGTCAAGCAAGCGATGGTGGCAGTTACCGTTCAGTCGATATTCGATTAAGATCCATGGACACATAAGATACACTTGCTGGACTTCCGAGAACATCGACGCCGCACGCGACGCTATGGAGATCGTTTAAGCCGTCACGTTGTACCACCATTTCTCACCCGTAATTCATCATTACCTTATGACTTCATTATAATGAAATTGTCACTGAAATAGCTATATTTATATGAACTGCGTCGCCAAATTTTACACTCAGTCTAATAATTTGCAAGTTTTTTATTTTCGACTGTACAATTTCTCACATGGCTAGTCAGCGATTTGCTTGTAAGATAGATGAGTTAGAAGAAAAATGAAAACATCCTCAAAAGGCTACATAGTCTTCCAGACAGTGTTTTTAAACATTTTACCATTTCATCTTGGGTATTAATAACCGCATCAGTTGTATTCTGGTCTTTTATAACTGTACCACTACCGGTTTCGTGGCGTCAAAGTCACATCTTCAGGTGACAAATTATTAAAACATTAGAGCGGAAAACCTCGGAAACTTTTTTTCTCAACATTCGTTGCCCGTCAAATACAAAACACTGATAAAAGATGGTACATCATGGATTAAAAACTGCTAACATGTGGCTTTAATGCCAAAAAACCGGTGGTGGTACAGTAATAAAGGACGAAAATGCAGCTGAAGTGGTTGTTAATACCCAAGATGAATGCTCATAGCTGTGGTTGCCCCACCTACAAGGTTGTTTGCATTTCACTATATATTTTCCCACTATATTAGTATCAATTTTTAAAGCGCAACAAGGCAATATCTCATAGTAGAAATTACCTCAGGCAATAAAACTTTTGCTAACACAACGTCACATACATTTTATGAATGTGGACACTTCCTTGCAACTGAACTAAATTAAAGAAGAGCACTGGATACATCGACAGTAGCAAATCAACGATGAAGTCTGAATTACAGTTAAGAGTTTAAAATGAAGTAACTATAAATAGTTGCATGAGATCGCGTTATGTCTGATATATGTGAGTTGTTCAAGAAAATTAAGGAAAGCCACGAGAACATATCGAACGAAGCACATCTCTAAATTACAAAATTTCCTTGGAACTACGAAGATTAATAATGATCATTACGGATTTTATATCAGTTCATCGGTATTTCTTGTTCTGGCACATTAATAAACACTACAGTTTCGCTAGTGACATGCGAATATCAGATCGAGATAAGATATAATTGATGCACTTGTTACAACATAGAATGTGGGATAGTGGTATCATGACCTATATCCACCAAATACATTGCCAGTAGATTTAGATATATGAAGTAGTGTCTGACAGCTGTAGCCTTACCGATATATCGACAGCCTTGGATTATGTAAGATGGAAAATATGTTCAAAATGTAAAGACGAATTCCAGAGTCAGAGAAGAGAGAGAGAGAGAGAGAGAGAGAGAGAGAGAGAGAGAGAGAGAGAGAGATGTAATCCATAGCATAGACTGTCTGACAAAAAAGGGAAACACCCAGAAGACATGCTCTCATGGCGTTGTAACTCTGTACGCTTACACACCACCAGCGATTATGTGAACGATTGGATCCCATTCTCTCTGACAGGTAGAATGCCCACTAGAGTGCATTTGTGTTGTTCATGTGTAGTGTTGCTCATGATTACTGTGCCAGCAACTATAGGTCTCGCGATAGCGTTCTCACTTCCCGAGCACGGGGTCATGGGTTCGATTCCCGGCGGGGTCAGGGATTTTCACCTGCCTCAAGATGACTAGGTGTCGTTGTCTGGTCTTCATCATCATCATTCATCCCCATTACGGTAGGATGAAGACAATGGCAAACCACCTCCTAGTACGGCAGTGCGGGTCTTCCGCATTGTTTCCCTACGCTCTATCAACGAGTATGGGGCTTCATCATCATCATGTTTACTGTTGGTAAGGTGTCTGAGGGGCGTGGTTAACGTTAGATGTTGAGTGGTCACAATGAAGAATTCGGAAACGCCGAGTACCCATGTGAGACAGCGTTATCAACACCAGAGAGATTTTGAAAGGGGCCTCATTGCGTGTCTCCAGTTGGATGTCCTGTCGAATAGTGCAACGTGCAGACATCTAGGGCATTCGGATGTGGCAGTGGCCTGAAGCTGGACTACAAGGGTAAGTGAGGGGATACTCAATCGTCTTCAAGTTTCCGTCGATCACATCTGACTACCGCTAGGTTGCGTACTGTATTGTGTTCCAAGCATATCGTAACCTCTCCACATCAGCGCCTACCATATGAGATCAAGTATCTCTTCAGCGTACTGTGTCATCCAACACCACTGATCAGAGACTAACTACAGCCAGACTTGTAAATTACAGTCCCATGGCGTAGGTTGTCGTTGATATCAAATACAAAGTGTTCATTTGGAGTGGTGCTTTGACCAGGAAGTACGGAGTGCTGATGAATGGTGTCGTATAATATTCAGCGATGAATAATGATTCTGCACTACCCCAGATGGTGGTCGTCGACGAGTACGGCGGCGACTGGAGGAGAGGTCCTATTCTTCCAATGTTTTGGCGAGGCTGAGCGCTGTTAATCCCGGCGTCATGTTATGGATAGCTACCTGGTATGACGTGAGATGATGATGATGTTTAGTTGTTTGGGCGCTTAATTGCGCCCTTATCAGCGCCTGTACAAATCCACAACCTTTGCTCAATCCAGTCTTGCCACTTTCATGAATGATGATGAAATGATGAGGACAACACAAACACCCAGTCATCTCGAGGCGGGTGAAAATCCAGACCCCTCTGGGAATCTAACCCGGGACCTCGTGCTCGGGAAGCGAGAACGCTTCCGCGAGACCATGAGCTGTGAATTTATGACGTGAGGCCATGACTGGTAGTGATTAAGATCTCTGATGACACACGGAAATCCTGCCTCCTCTTGTGTTACCAGTCAAGCGGCGGTATCATGTTGCCATTTTGCAACGGGACGGTGCTAATCTATACATGGCATTTGCCTCTATAAACTTGGTGCTGAGGTATTCGTGTGGCCAGCAGTATCCTCAAGTCGGTCCTCGATAGAACATGTGTGGGACAAGCTCGGACGTCAACTCTGTCACTATGCCAGAACCGAAGATGTAAACGACCAGTTACAACAGTTGTTCGCAGCTTGCCTCAGGAGAGGATACAATACGCCCTTCTCAAACGAATCAGTGCACATATCCGAGCCAGAGGGATGCAACGTCATATTGATTAATAGGCTCGTATTGCCAAGCCCTTAGTAAATTTGTCTTGATTTTGTAATCTCTGAAATAATAGCACATACCCTATTAGCCTGTAAAGTTTGCTGCGCGTGGTACCCGCGTGGTCTGCGACGCCTTGCCACGGTTCGCGTGGCTCGCCACGTCGGAGGTTCGAGTCCTCCCTCGGGCATGGGTGTGTGTGTTGTCCTTAGCGTAAGTAAATTTATATTAGATTAAGTAGTGTGTAAGCTTAGGGACCGATGACCTCAGCAGTTTGGTACTGTAGGAACATACCACCACCACCACCACCACCACCACCACCACCACCCGTGAAGTTCCACATCGTTTCCATCTTCCCTTCTGCATGTTTCACATTGTTGCTAGGCAGTATATTTTCTTAAATGAGTAATGGCGTTTACTGTGGAAGGAGAAGCAACAATTTTCTGCACTTGAAGATTTTGAGACAGTACTGCATCTTACTGGCACTTTTTAACTTGTACACCAAAGAAGAAATGAAGGAAATCTTCAATGAAAAAAAAAGTTTTTATGTAATACGGAAATGGTGAAGTATGGGGTTGGACTTACTTTTTATGGTCTATTGATTGCGTTGGCCATTTATTTAGCTTGGTATGTGCTTTAAAGTCTGATACAGGAAACTCAAAGTTCATGAAAGGAGGTGTTGAGGAATGGCAACATTTTTGACGTCAGTATTGGGAAAGACACAGCTGTTGAATGCGGCGAAAAAAGTTGCCCATTAAAAGAGTACACCCAGGATGGCGAAGAAAACTTGATCTATTGACACGAAATAGAGTTAGCGGCTCCTGCAAGTATATGTCTGGAGTGAGGGACCGACAGCCAAAAAGAGAGACAAACAAAAACTTGAATATGAATGTAAGCTATAGAAGTTTTAGAATTTTGTGCCTGTAGAGCCGGGAAACCGTCCTGTTGGAACAAATGTCACTACACTCTACAACGATGGTTGCTCGACCTGAAACCCGGATGCCGAAAGAGAAAAAACTCTGTCTAGTGGGCAGCAGAGAGTCCCAATACGTGGGGAAACACAAAATACGACCAGCTGGAGTGACCGAAACCACTGTTACGCTGAACCAAGAGCCAGGTATGCGAAAGTCAGGCCCGTGTTGGTCGATCTGAACGTAAGAATTAACTGGTTCAGGCTGTCAGCGCCGCAAGTAAACGCTTGCGTCAGCGGATCTTATCACATGACGCTCTCTGAGCGTCGTCCGTGATAGCTTTCCACACTACTCTGCCGCAAGACCCATGGCAGCTCATCTGTGTCCATACGTATGTCCACTGGTGGAGATACTAAATAAGGTGTACATTTAGCGGAATTAGAATAGTGGGGAGATGTAATTACTAACAAGAACAATGTTATGTTTATGCCCTTTGAAATTCATTCCTTTATTTACATACTGTCCTTTTCCTTGGTTAACCCGGGGTATACGTTGTATGTAGGATAATATCCTGTTGCACAAGTCATTATAAGTAACCAGGTCATCAACAGTGAAATACAATAAATCTTCATTTATATTATATTAAACGTTTCCATTTATTCTACGGATAACAACATGTCTGTTGTTTGTTTCTTTGAATAAGTTGTGGAATCAAAGTAATCGAATTTAGTCACCTACTACAACAGTTACTTGAAGAAGATAAAATTTCTGGAGCGTCCTTCATTGAAATTAAATGTTGTTACGTGGCTATGCCGTCGCTATTTCGATTCCAAAGTCTTATGCAGACAAGGATAAGGTCTTTGCTGTTGTCGGGAAGGTAACATGTTAGATCTTCTTGTGAGAAAGTGACCGTAGCTTTTGACTCAACTTGCGCAGAACAGGAAATCATTGAAGAGAAGGCCATTACAGCATTACTGAACACCGTTGTAAGTAGCAATAATAAAAAAGGTAGGAATGTATTTCTGCTCTGGAAGAGCAACAAAACGATATTTCAGTTTACCTGAATGTTCAGTATGAGAATGTCATCTCTGGCACTAACATAGTTGAGTATCAACGGACAAATTTCAGGAAAATTGCTCTATACTATTTGGACAGCTATGTGCAGAGCAATGTTGTGAAGTATGGAAAAGAGCCGCCGTGATTAGACAGTCATATTAGAAAGCTGCTTTGAAAGTATAGAGAGCTTCGTTGAAAATTTAGTCGTAGCCATAGCGTTATAGACAAACAAAAACTAAACAAATGGGAAATTAGAGTAAGGAGAGCCAAGAGTGAAGCGTACAACGAATTGTAAAGTAAAATTCTGTCTACCGACAGGACAGACAGTCAGAAGAAATTTCGTTGCATTGTTCAGCTATTAAGAGGATTGAAACCATGTTACCAGATATACTGACGCCATGATGACATTGAAACAGAGGACGACACAGAAATAGCCAAAATACTAAACGTCCGTTTTCAAAAATGTTTCACAGAGGAAGATCTACGATAGTACCTCCTTTAAATCGTCAAAAGAACGACAGAATGGTTGATGTCGAAATAGCTGTGGGACAGAAAAGCTGCCGAAATCGTGACTGGGAAAGGAAAGGGGGACTGACAGTGGTATGCAAAATTCCCTCTACCACACACCGCAAAGTGACTTGCAGAGTATAGATGTACCGGGTGATCAAAAAGTCAGAATAAATTTGATAACTTAATAAACCACGGAATAATGTAGACAGAGAGGTAAAAAGACACACATGCTTGGAATGACATGGGGTTTTATTGGAACAAAAAAAAAAAAACAAAGTTCACAAAATGTCTGACAGAGGGCGCTGGACAGCAAAACGTCAGTGACTGCGCATGACAATCGTGTATAAAACGAGCTGTAATGAGAGAGAGAATCAGATGCGCCAGCAGTCTCAGCATGTTGACGTTACCTGAAAAGGCGCTTTTAGTGAAGCTGTATTATCAGAATGGGGAATGTGCTAGTTCAGCGTTACGATCCTATCGCCATAGGAAGGGGATTCGAACGGGTAAAGGTCCGTTGACAAATCCAGCTGTGGCGAGAATGATTTCGAAGTTCGAAGCCACGGGTTGTTTAGACGATAGACCCCGTAGTGGCCGATCGAGCACAAGGCGTAATGCTGCTGAGACCGTTCAGGAAGAAATGGAGACTGTAGCGGTTCGTCTATGCACGGGGAAGTCAGCGCTCGTGCAGTCGCACGTCGCACCGGCATTCCATACACTACTGTTTGCTTGGCACTTAGACGTACCCTCCGATGCAATCCGTACAAAATCCATCGGCATCATGAACTGTTACCTGGCGAGTTAGTGAAGCGGAGGGCATTTGCGGTGTGGGCGTCTCAAAAGATGCCGGAAGATGACGATTGGTTGAGTAACGTGTTGTGGACCGACGAAGCTCATTTCACGCTTCGAGGGTCTGTCAACCTCCACAACTGCAGAATTTCGGCTACGGAAAATCCTAGAACTGTCGTGGAAACTCCATTGCACGACGAGAAAGTCACGGTGTGGGTTGGATTTACCACATCTACGGTTATCGGGCCTTTTGTTTTCGAGGAAATGCGTGATTCTGGTTTTGTAACTGCTACCGTGACGGGTGAGAGGTACGCCGATCTGTTACAGAATCGCATCATCCCCAGCCTGACTGATAAACACCTGCTGGAACGTACGACGTTTATGCACGATGGCGCTCCACCCCATATTGCTAGACGTGTGAAAGATCTTTTGCGCGCGTCGTTTGGTGATGATCGTGTGCTCAGCCGCCACTTTCGTCATGCTTGGCCTGAAGTCGCAAGTGTAACGTGATCGACCGACATCTCTAGGGATGCTGAAAGACAACATCCGACGCCAATGCCTTACCATAACTCCGGACATGCTTTACAGTGCTGTTCACAACATTATTCCTCGACTACAGTTATTGGACATATTGAGCATTTCCTGTAAAGAACACCATCTTTGTTTGTCTTACTTTGTTATGCTAATTATTGCTATTCTGATCAGATGAAGCGCTATCTGTCGGACATTTTCTGAACTTTTGTATTTTTTTGGTTCTAATAAAACCCCGCCGGCCGGAGTGGCCGAGCGGTTCTAGGTGCTACAGTCTGGAACCGCGCGACCACTACGGTCGCAGGTTCGAATCCTGCCTCGGGCATGGATGTGTGTGATGTCCTTAGGTTAGTTAGGTTTAAGTAGTTCTAAGTTCTAGGGCACTGATGACCTCAGAAGTTAAGTCCCATAGTGCTCAGAGCAATTTGAACCAATAAAACCCCATGTCATTCCAGGCCTTTGTGTCAATTTGCACTTCTCTATCTACATTATTCCGTGATTTATTCAGTTTTCAAATTTATGCGGACGTTTTGATCACCCGATATATGTAGATGTGTTTAGTACTCACGTTTTTGCACTCTTAATATGAGTGATGACTGTTTCTTACCTTTAAGCTACTCCTGGAGCCTCGAGTAAAATTTATCTTGCTCCCTTTCCTTTTTCCCTCGTTGCAGTCTGAAAGAGAAATTGTTCCGACAGTGGAAAGTGGTTTCGCTTTCTCAGAACGGAGCGCCTTATGTGATTACCGGATTGGCCTGCAGCCTACACGGTGCGCTGCGAGCACCTCGTACCTTTAAAAGCAACAAAACAGAAACATCCCTTGTGTGAAAACACTCGAGCGTCTATACTCGTTCAAGGCCTGTTTCCCGGAAGGTGCCACTTGTGAATTCGACAGCCTATGGGCTGTATAATCGAGGAACAATATTACGTCCTGTTACCTTAGTAACAACGGAGACGATAGTAGGCCTATTAGCTAATGCTGAAATTAATGTAGAACATGTACAGGAAGTCCCAATAAATTTCTCTCTTACCATGCCCGAAATAATTCGTCGCTAAATGAAAAAGAAGAAGGCTGCATATTCCAACTCCTTGAATGTATCCTTTAATGGTACGTTGGTTGAACGCTGAAGTGCGATCTTTGTCTGCATTGGGCACAGAACTAAACAATACATATGGAAAGAGGGTACACATCTAAGTAAGTAAAACATACATTTCGCCAATGAATGTTGTTCCTCGTGATTTTAACTCTCACAGTACCAAGTAGAGGAGACTAGGGCATTATGTGCCCATCTTTTGAACATAATGTAATCTAGCGAGGTATTTTATATTTTAAACTTTTTTAATGGAGTATTCGACCACATTCCATAAATAAGTATTTCAGCTCAACTTAAACCATAAATTTAGGTCTCAATGACTTTTCACAATGTATGTCATATTCAATATTTTCATTACAGGACCCTACTTATACATTAATATCTCTATACAACGTATAGAGTCAACAATAATGAGCGACATTTGTATCTTCAAAAAATTTTGTGTTCGTCAAAAAGTATTTCTCCCACCTCGGATGTATGTGCTGCTGAAAGTGCGTTAGGAATTGCTGACAGTGTGTTAAAAATGTTTTCTAGTTCTGTACACTGTCTACATTTTAGTACCTTTTGTTGTTAATAAAAAATGGTTCAAATAACTCTGAGCACTATGGGACTTAACATCTGTCATCAGTCCCCTAGAGCTACTTAAATCTAACTAACCTAAGGATATCACCCACATCCATGCCCGAGGCAAGATTAGAACCTGCAACCGTAGCGGTCGCGGTCGCGTGGTTCCGGACTGAAGAACCGCTCGGCCACAGCGGCCGGCCTGTTGTTAATAAAAGTCAGCAATAACAAACTTTTTATGGTGGGATACAGTAATCTCTTGTCCCCTTGGTGAGACACGTTATTGAAAATATGTTTATATTGCGAAGATTGACGTGATACAGGAAAGATCCAGTTTGTTTATTTCAGCTACACTCTGCTAAAAGTGAAGTGGGTTTCATGTCAAATACGACAGCTAATTTTCTATTTCATAATATGTGTACTTGAGAAAAAATTAAATAAATAAGTAAAAACGCAAACACAACAAAAAGAAAGAGAAACCGCTAGACTTCCCACTATTATCAATCATGTCCAGGACGTTAGTAACTAGAAGCAGTGTGCTCATCAACAAACAAAGAACCAGACGATATTGATACTCATAGCCTGATGTAATCAGCACAGAACGTCGTATAGAACCAGTTGCTGTTGCGCTACTGGCCATTAAAACTGGTACACCACCAAGGATAGAATACAACGAATTTCTACCTATTGTGCATATACAGTATAATACGAATAAACGTTAATTATACTGTCAGGTAATCTGAAAATATACCATCATGCCAGATGCTGCGCCAATGACGAATGCAAACTGGCAATTTTTGTTCCTTCCAGACTTCGCATATTGGTATGTCCATTATGATGCTGCACGTGTATCTAGATAGAAAAGACAATGTGGTGCACCTCTACGTCCAGTGTTGTAGCTGGGCTCAAATTTGTCGAAGCACCTCTCTTTGCTTCTGCGACAAGGGAAGCTGTAACGGTGTTCGATGAGCTGACATTCAGCAGTGCCTCCACGGTGGCTGCAGTGACCGCGTGGACACTTGTGTTTCTGGTAAACAGTCCATTTACTGACTCAGGGCAAGCAACAGAACGAATGATCTTATCCGACTGAGTGAATAATATGCCTGTGCTCTCGGGCTTTATTGTCAAGTGGTCGCTAGGATCCCGTAAAAAGTTGAGTATTGCCCCTGTGAACGCATCGATTACGTATTTGCACGGCGGAACGATAAACTACATCCTCGACAGTATTTTGTCCTGTCGCCACAGTTTTCCATCTTAAATGAGGCATAACACGATTATCACAAAACAAACCAACATTCAAAAGCAATATCTGAATGAGAAACACATTGCGTAACTCTGTTTTTGGTTGTACTGGAATGCTAATATTTGCTCATACAAGGATGTGGTATGTTTCATGCCAGTTTCGCTTTTGTTGCACGTAGTCTTCGAAGTGCTGTAGTTTTAATGGTCAGCAGTGTATAATATGCCGTCTACATACAGACATGAAGAAAAGTTTTACATCACCTCGGGTCCGAGAGTTCCGGAACCTGTACAGAAAACTGGAATAGAGATCAACATAAACATCACTTCCGCCTTCTTCAATGCAAATGAAAACCACGCGTTGCATGTTGTAGCACCATACAGTGAGACCTTCAGAGGTGGTGGTCCAGAGATCTGTACACACTGGTACCTCTAATACCCAGTAGCACGTCCTGTTGCATTGATGCATGTCTGTATTCGTCGTGGCATACTATCCACAAGTTCATCAAGGCACTGTTGGTCGAGATTGTCCCACTCCTTAACGGCGATTCAGCGTCGATCCCTCAGAGTGGTTGGTGGGTTAAGTCGTCCATAAAAAGCGCTTTTCAATCTATCCCAGGCATGTTAGATAGGGTTCATGTCTGGACAACATGCTAGCCACTCTAGTCGAGCGATATCGTTATCCTGACGTTGCCTGCAAACACGTTTCCGAGGACTGTATGGTTGAAGGCATATGCGACACTCATCGGTGAAGAGAACGTGATGCCGATCCTGAGCGGTCCATTCGGCATGCCATTGGGCCCATCTGTACCACGCTGCATGGTGTCGTGGTTGAAAAGATGGACCTCTCGCCACGGACGTCGGGAGTGAACTTGTGCATCATGCAGCCTATTGCGCACAGTTTGAGTCGTAGCACGACGTCCTGTAGCTGCACGAAAAGCATCATTCAACATGGTGGCGTTGTTGTCAGGGTTCCTCCGAGCCATAATACGTAGGTATCGGTCATCCACTGCAGTAGTAGCCCTTTGGCGGCCTGAGCGAGGCATGTCATCGACAATTCCTGTCTCTCTGTATCTCTTCCACGTCCGAAAAACATCTCCGCTAGAAGTGATACGCTATTCATTGGCAGCTACAAATTTTTATCAGCGAATTACAAGTGAGTAATAAGAATACAGGCTAAGTACTGATGCCTTTTGAAAAACAAATGTGATGCACAACCAATAAAACTAAATAGATATACGAACTGTTGACGTACTTTCACCTGTGGGAAAGCCACTCAAATTATTTCTTTCATTAACTATGTGAGGGTAGACATTAATGTGAATATTGGATCAATATATAAACACTTGTTACACTCTGAATGCAGAAGTGATCCACTTCGCTTATATCATTTATATTATATATAAACAAAGACGTATTTACAGGGTGGTTATAATTATACTTTCGTTATTTAAGCCAGTGTGGAGAGAAAAATATTTACCGTACGAATACCAAACTCCGTAGGTATGATGTTCAGACTGTATTCTGCAGAGTTAATTGTTAGTAGTGTTAGTGTCATGACCTCCAGTTAGGCGCCTGTGCTGGTGCGTAAGTTTTAAACACAAGCATCAGTTTGCATTACAGTTGCAGAAAGTCAACAAGGTTCAGGACAAGGTAAGCAGGTCTTTACTCGTGCCTGTTTTACTAAAACAACAGTAACAGTGCTGCTATTCTTCACGAGTATCGACATATTGAAGGAATGCTGAATGTCCTCACCGAGGTTGAAGAACATCATTCAGAAGTTCGAATTAACTTTTGACTTACTAATTGCTTCTGGGAGAGGCCGGCGGTCAATTGTGCCACAAATTGTTCAAGAAGTTACTGTTTGCATGGCTAAGAATGCTGGACGCCATGAGGGTTCTTCAAGCACTTCAACGAGCTGTGTCAAGACAGCTCAACATTCTATGGTCCACCGTCATTTCAGCCAGCAGTAGAGCAACCTCTAGTGCGGTCTCAGGCAGATGGCCGTCACATGCAGCAACGGCTGTAACCTGGAACGTAAACTTGGTATGTAATTAACGAATGTTACCCTGTCATGTTGAAATTAAAATTGGAAATTTGTGTTAAGTTCTAAGCGACCAAACTGATGAGGTCATCGATCCCGAGGATTACAAACTACTTAAGCCTACTTAAACTAACTTTCGCTAAGGACAACACACACACCCATGCCTAAGGGAGGACTCGAACCTCCGACGGGAGGAGCGGCACGATGCGTGGCAAGGCGTCCCAGACCGAACGGCTACCCCGCGCGGCGTTGAAATTTAAATGTGTTTCTTTCAATAGTTTATAATAAACGCTTTGCAAGTAGTTTGCGCCTAACTCGTGACATATGAAAACAGCTGCTGATGTTGCAATATCTGGAACCACTGAAGCTGTAAGGTGACTCCTCTTTCTTGAGTAGTGTTTAAAACGTTCTTGAAATTATTGTTGAATCTAAATAACTAACTGTAATATCGCAGTTTCTGGAAAAACGATGTTTGTGTACAGTTTTATTTTGGGATGTTCAAACGGGAGAGACGTTACTCACAGACTAGTTTCTTTCATATAGACTCCACTCTCACTTTATATTCAAACAAAGGGGGGATCGGTTATTGATTACTGACCACAAAAGTTAACCGCTTTTTTCCTGATTATAAATTTCTCCTTTCACTGCACTATTCACATAAAGGTCCTTCCAAATCCGAACATTTTTTCTCTGAATAACTGACACAAACACTGTATAGCAATTGGTTTTACACATTACCGTTCGACTTCCAAAAGTTTTCGCTCACTTTGAAACATTTCACCGATAATATATCGTTATTCTAGTAAAGTTGTTCTGTGGAGGTGTTAAAAACTATAGCAGTTCCAGCCAACAAACTTTGCTTCTCATCTCGGTCTTGGATAGTCCAGTAACTGTACATTACACAGCGTGGGCCTCTCCTCGAGCCGATGAATTAATGCACAATTTAGTCCCGGTTCCACGTCCTGGCAGCTCTCTTCATCACTTTCTTTTGCCGACACATCGCTGACATTGACTTTACCGTGAGTAGGCCTATCCATCGAGACAGTAGCCTCAACTGTTCCGACAACACAGGTACACGTTTGTAGAGCAGTTAATTGAAATGGAAATGTTTCTCAATGGATAGCGCGTTAGTGTCTCAATCATATTAGAGTCTCTTCAGTGACAGATTCTTTTTTTTTGTTTATTGATTGTGTACAATATGTCTGTGATGTTTGTGTGAATTCTTTGCTCTGTTGTAGCCAACCTCTGTGCCCGAGCGGTTCTAGGCGCTTCAGTCCGGAACCGCGCTGCTGCTACGGTCGCAGGTTCGAATCCTGCCTCGGGCACGAATGTGTGTGATGTGCTTAGGTTAGTTGGGTTTAAGTAGTTCTAATTTCTAGGGGACTGATGACCTCAGATGTTAAGTCCCATACTGTTCAGAGCCATTTGAAGCATTTTTTTTTGCTCTGTTATGTTGTTTATGTCTAGAACTTTCGAAATGCGCAAACTGCCTGTACGGTTCGTGTAGGAGGTAAAACAAGCGATATTATCGACAAATTATGGCTCAAAACAGACAGTTTCTTGATTACTCCCAATTAATGTGTGGAAAATACACAATCAAGACATGTTAGGGTAAAAGCTGTGAAATACCGTACAAATCCTGTATGCAGCATGGCCATTAAGCACCCTTAGACTACTCCCAGCTCCCCCGATAGTGCTGTACAATGTTTCCGTGCCTGAGTACTCTGGAGGGCAGCTCTCGAGAGACAGTTTGCTGTCTGCACGAAAGATCTAAACTCTCAGACCGCGACTGTAGTAGAACTTGCACCAGCTTCGGACACTGTCGGCGAGCTGACTCTGAGCGATGTGTACATTTTACTTGTTTCCAGAATGAGATTTTCACTCTGCAGCGGAGTGTGCGCTGATATGAAACTTCCTGTCAGATTAAAACTGTGAGCCGGACCGAGACTCGAACTGGGGACCTTGGCATTTCGCGGGCAAGTGCTCTACCAACTGAGCTACCCAAGCACAACTCACGCCCCGTCCTCACAGATTTACTTCCGCCAGTACCTCGTCTCCTACCTTCCAAACTTTACAGAAGCTCTCCTACGAACCATGCAAGACTAGCACTACTGAAAGAAAGGATATTGCGGAGACATGGCTTAGTCACAGCTTAGGGGATGTTTCCAGATTGAGATTTTCACTCTGCAGCGGAGTGTGCGCTGATATGAAACTTCCTGGCAGATTAAAACTGTGTACCGGACCGAACATCCCCTAGGCTGTGGCTAAGCCATGTCTCCGCAATATCCTTTCTTTCAGGAGTGCTAGTCTTGCATGGTTCGCAGGAGAGGTTAAGTGTGAGTTGGAGTCTCAGTCCGACACACAGTTTTAATCTGCCAGGAAGTTTCATATTACTTATTATTCGCAAAAGTTCTCTGAGCGGAAAACTCTAGCTTACAGGGCGAAACGCGCGCCATCAACTTCGAGATGCGCCACTAGCCTAACAAGGGAATGGTCCAATGAGACGTGTCGAAACCTCCCCTGCTGTTGTTCAATTGTGTGTGAAATATTATGGGACTTAACTGCTAAGGTCATCAGCCCCTAAGCTTACACACTACTTAACCTAAATTATCCCAAGGACAAACACATACATCCACGTCCGAGGGTGGACTCGAACCTCCGCCGGGACCAGCCGCACAGTCCATGGAAACGTCCCCTGAAATTTTTGACACGGGTAGAAGACAACAAAAGAAATGCACTGTCGACACTTTAGCTGCTAAAAGGCACTGCAAATCTTTTGTGAGAAATGTTGAAGTTACACATTTTTGCCGCGCGAAGAACAGCTTATAGCAGCGGTTTGTATAGCCCTGCCCGCCTAGCGCACGACTCGGCGAATCACTCACGCAGCGCTGCGTAGCGGAATCATCCGGAGTTCACAGACACCAATTTTTAGCACTTAAAGCCTAAAGCCTGGTTTACAATGGAGCGAATGGAAGCGAACACGTGCGAATGAGCATTTGCAGAAAATTCACTACCGCTCACTTGTATATGGGTAGAATCGTTTATAATAGTAGGGACGGAAGGTAGCGGACATTGTCTATGAATGCTGTGTTATTAGTTTTTAGTTTTTGGACCTAATATTCGGCATACAGAGTACAACTCTATCTTGTCAGAGCCACAATCCGAAACTTTTTTATTCAGTGAGGATTATTTTGCATGGCGACCGCACCGTTCTTGCCAAAGTATGCAAAATGGCGCACGGAAGGAAGAATTTCAGTCTCTCAATTTGTATGGAAGCGTGACATGCGTGGAGATCAGTCAATTTACACGGAATTCATCTCCATCTCTCCTCAGGACTGGTCCAAAATTTTCCTTGTACGTCGTCTGCCATTTTGCCCTGGCTTCTAATTACCATTGAGGGGAAATTTATGAACAGAAATCTAATTGGCTCTGAGCACTATGCGACTTAACTTCTGAGGTCATCAGTCCCCTAGAACTTAGAAATAATTAAACCTAGCTAAGCTAAGGACATCACACACATCCTTGCCCGAGGCAGGATTCGAACCTGCGACCGGAGCGGTCACTCGGCTCCAGACTGTAGCGCCTAGAACCGCATGGCCACTCTGGCCGGCGCAGAAATCTAATTACCGACGCAAGCATTATCTCAGGTGGTGACACAGCTAGAGATGGGCAAAACTGTTCTTTTCAGAGATTGGATCAGAACTGTTCACTCCCTGAAATGAATTAGCTCTTTTTCATGACTCACTACTCATTTACAATATAAAATAAATGGAAGGCACATTGCCCTTTAAACTTGGTTTATTCCAGTACTATACCTGTATTTTGATCTTATTTGATCCTATTTTGAAGTAACACAGATAATGAGTAAGAATTTTGTATTGTTTATTGAAATTTCCACGATATGACAAAGTTTTTGATTATTGATTTATTTTGCACTATCGTGGTTTTTTGGGTGATCGGAAAATGTTGTAACTTGAGATTTACATTAACAATATATTTGGCTATAACGTATTAAAATTTCATTAACCTCATACAAATACATCGCAAGCCATATATTTTTAAAGTGAACGTTTCCTTTCGAAGACGCCTAAAATCGCAAAATCCGTACCAGAATAAGAAAAAAAATATAAATTTGACTGTAAAACGAAAGTGCTGCATATAGCCTTACGCAGAATAAAACAAGGAAAATATTGGTGTATCACATTTTGCGATACGTTTATCGGTTCGCTCGTAATTAAAGCGTAAATTCGAGTGTTTATAATAAAAATCCTATAGTAAGAGGAGTCATCAGGAACCTAATCTAATCAGTTTAAACAAATAAAAATAAAATAAAAACAATTGATGTATACATAACATAATAATGTAATATACATAGCGGCATTACTACGAAGAACAATATCCAGTGGGGACGAACTCCGATGCAGAGGCGCTGAGTCGAGCAGGTCGAGCCGCGAGCTGTATTACTGCATGAGCTGAGACCGCAGAGACCACAGTGACACCTGAGTCGCTTTGCTCGACGCTCTGGCTAGAGTCGAGACGGTGGGGCGAGCGTTGAGCAGGCGAGTTCCGAGGGAGGGGGTAGCGGTGAACTTACCCGCTCCGAGACAAATAGTTCGTTCCCTTGCGAGCGGGTTTTTGCAAGTAGTTCCTATGTTATCCGCTAGGTGGCTCTCTGTCCTGTTGCTCGCATCAACTGCCCAGAGGGCAGGACGTGCGACAGAGTGCGATGCGAAGTTACGCTGCGCCAGACACTGCGCGGCAGACGACGCACAGAGACGCCACGGCATGTGTGAAACACAAAATCCAATGGGGCACTGCACAATGCAGGCAGCCAAGGTAGAAGCAGGGCAGAGGCCGGCGCTGGCTGTGTTGTGTGGCGTGCACTGTGCTGTGACCAGCAGAGGCGCTGCTGATATGCTCCGTCTCGCTCTCTCTCTCTCTCTCTCTCTCTCTCTCTCTCTCTCTCTCTGCCGTGGGAAACGTTTGGAGCTACCGTTCTTTTTTTCTGAATCACTGATTGTTCACTCCTTTGAAAGATTGAACTCTATGAATTAGTTCAAGAGCGGATCCCCCATCTCTAGACACAGCTAGCGTTTCCGCTACACGTGTAAAGTCCAATGGTCATATAATTTTTTTTTCTAAAATGAAAATGTTCTAGTGTGATCTAGAGAGCGCGGAATCAAATCCCGTCCAGACCACAACTTTTTCACTATGATTTTTAACCGAGCATTCACTTCTCACTGATGTTGGAGTGGCCACGAAAGATATGTGGTTCGAATTCCACGCTAACGGCAGGTCTCCATTTTCCGATTAAGTAACGGGAGGGATAGGGTCACGTAAGTAGCTGCAGTGGGGTCCCGTTGAAAGACTTTCAAGTAGCCAACCAGGTACACCCGACAGAATTCTCTTTTGCTCGTACTCGTTAGCTTGTTTGCTCCGGTGAAAACCTAGCTTAAACTATACAAACATTTTTTTAAAAACTTCATATCGACAGTTCAGTTCTTGCACATGCAATTCCTCCATCAGTGAGGACTTGTAACTTGTTGAAATGAAATATGCCTTGCAGTACTACATTTTATAACAATTCCTGTAGGCCATTCGTTATAATAATGTCTGAATGTTCTACATTTGACTATCAGTGAAACAGTTCTCTGTTTTTTTCTCTGTAGTTGTCACAAAAATGCGAAGTGTCTTTTGCATGACAAAAACAAACATTTTTGTTGCAACAGGCACACAGGACAAAGGAAAAGTTGATGCAGTCAGGCACTTCGCAGTAAGCACTAGTTTTATTTAGACAGAACTGGGATGGAGTCAGCAATGGTCCCGGCCGTTGTTCTGCATATTGCGCTGCATACCAGGCATACTTGATCAATTCGTTAAAGTGTGGCAAAGAAAACTGGTAATGCACAAATGACTGGAGCTCAAGAATACTGTTCCGGTGATGAACCTGAGATGAGGGAGGGGTATTGGGAATTATGTTGTATGATAATTTCCTGAAAAATGCTTTCTTCTGTCGGAAAAATCTACAGATTTTTCGTCGTCCTCCACAAAAACAGAGGCATCGTTATGTCCAGACCATGAATCCAACAAAAGCAATGAATTAGTTTTTGCAGCTGGTAAGAATATGTTTCGAATGAAACGTTGGAAATTATTCCTTCCCATTTTTCCAGACTTTGATACGTCGATTACAAGTTTTTTGTAACTAAACAGTCCATTTTTTTATTTTTGATCCCAATTTGCCTTGCGGTTCTTGCAGACAGACATACAGCTACGGACACAGTAAACCATTCATACTTATTACTGGCATTATCGTACATGAATGTGTCATTGCATTCATTGGTTTGGCAACCGACTCCGTCTTTTTTTCACCCCTAAATGATAAAGTGCTGTGAGCATGCAGTTCTTTCACGAAACCTGACGATCTGCGCTATAAGCAGCAGTTGCGAGGATAACAGCAAGTTTTGTCTTTACGTCAGCTATGAATTTCCTATAGCTGCCAGCTGTTGTGGCCGAGTGGTTCTAGGCGCTTCAGTCCGGAACCGCGCTGCTGCTACGACCTCAGGTTCGAATCCTGCCTCGGGCATGAATGTGTGTGATGTCCTTAGGTTAGTTAGGTTTAGGTAGTTGTAAGTCTAGGGGACTGATGACCTCAGATGTTAAGTCCCATAGTGCTTAAAGCCATTTGAACCATTTTTTTCTCTATAGCGCTGTCTATCACTGGCAGCTGCTCTACACGTTTACGTGTCGTAAACGTGGTAATTTTGAGACTTCCTATTCTATACGATTTCTTGAATCTGGGTAGCCATGTCCACGAAGCCTGGATATCAGCAGTGTTCATGTCAGATGCAATTCGGAGGGCTCAGTCTCGTAGATCGGTGCATATCTTCTCACTAGCAGTTTTAAATCTTCCGAATAGGTTTTAATTCAAATGGTTTCGGGTTTCCGTTTGGCGCATATTTCTTAGTTCATGTAATTCATTCTTCCATTTGTACAGTTCACGCTCCGATTTTGCGAAACAAAACATCTTTGCACATTACGTAACTTCAAGCGTTTTTTCCCTCCTTCGGTTAACCAATATTTCACTGGCTTTTCTTTGTCGCTGAAAACTGTCGCAGTACGTATTTCTTTGGGCTTGGAAGGTATTCTTCTTCAGGACTGTTACTGGCACAGCTGACGTCGCAGAACCATAATTCATGAAACCGTTACAGTTATTTCCTACTTCTTCTATTGTATACACAATTTCAAACGAAATATCGATATCATTCGAATGAATGTCAAGGAAATCAACTAAAAAATGACACACATGTAAGTCCTCAGGAGAAGTAGGTGATTTCGGCTGGAAACCACGTTCTTCACATTTCAGCATTACTAAATTGAGAACGTTAACTGGATTCGATATCACTGTGAAACTGGAAGAAAAAAAAGTACTGTTAGCAGGCATGCGTTACGAAACACAATAAATATTAATTCAGCTTTATCTGTATTGTCAATACTTACTACTCTACAAAAAGCAACTGATAATTCGTAATAGATGTTACTTGAGTGGCTAATTCGAGAGAATAGTAATTGTGCACTGTAGTGTCGGAGGAACCATCAACGAACGGTAACGTGAAACGTCCTTTACAAATTGCGATCGGGTTGTGTCGTGTTGCTGTTTACAAATGCACCGTCGACCTCGGCTGTGTGTGTGCCTAGTTGAACATGCGAAGTTGCTACAGCGCCAATAGGGGTGTGCATTTCTACCGCTGCCTGGTGCGCTACGAGTTTGGCAGTTTTCACCCTTTTTTTAAATAATTGCAGTGCCTCTTAGCAGCTAAAGAGTAGACGTGGGACGCAGGCAGCAGCAGGAAGTGGGAGATGACAACATCTCAGCGGGGTCGCTGTCGTGGCGGCGGCATCTTGTAATGGCATAGCTGGCCAAGAGCGCGAGAGAATTTGTTGACGGACAACACGCGGTCAAGTGATACAGGAACGTTGAGTGAAGTGAAGCCGAGAAACGCCACTGAAGGGTCGCAATGGCCGGTGTGGAATGTGACCAAGCTGTTCACGGACGAGAAACAGTTCAGTTGCTGCATAATTGTGTGCAGCACCAAGTGTTGTACTTTGTGGGCCACATTCATATCTACATTACTGGACATCAAAATTGCTACACCACGAAGACGACGTGCTACAGACGCGAAATTTAACCGACAGGAAGAAGATGCTGTGGTATGCAAATGATTAGCTTCTCAGAGCATTCACACGAGGATGGCGCCGGTGGCGACACCTACAACGTGCTGACATGAGGAAAGTTTCCAACCGATTTCTCATACACAAACAGCAGTTGACCGGCGTTGCCAGGTGAAACGTTGTGATGCCTCGTGTAAGGAGGAGAAATGCGTACCATCACGTTTCCGACTTTGATAAAGTTCGGATTGTAGCGTATCGCGTTTGCGGTTTATCGTATCGCGACATTGCCGCTCGCGTTGGTCGACATCCAATGACTGTTAGCAGAATATGGAATCGGTGGGTTCAGGAGGGTAATACGGAACGCCGTGCTGGATCCCAACGGGCTCGTATCACTAGCAGTCGAGATGACAGGCATCGTATCCGCATGGCTGTAACGGATCGTGCAGCCACGTCTCGATCCGTGAGTCAACAGATGGGGACGTTTTCAAGATGTAATAACTCCGTTTTATTTCGACTCGACCTGATCTGATCGAATAGCAGCCCAATAATTATTATTAATGTGACCGTGTACCTCATGGGGCTGGCAATCGGAATTGACTGCTACGGAAGTTGTTACCTTCCAGTTCGTCCTTCTCAAATGCTGTAATAATGAAATGTCCGGTAACAAGAAAAACACCAACACAGTTTCACTATTCACGAACCTATATTCGTCTCAAGAACACAAAAGGAGGAGACAGCCACTGCCTTCGTCATACATATCTAATTACGGCTAATCTCAGCACAGGCTTCTTCGTTTTTCATTATCGTCACACGCTAATCCATCACTGCAATCCAACACTGCAATCCAACACTGCAATCCAAAATGATGCCGGCGCGGTAGACGCGAAACCAAAATATCGGCACTAGAATATTACTGATCACTCTCGTAATAATACTTCTTCACCTTCCCGATATTATTCTAGTACAAAGGGGTTAAACCACGGCAATGGCAACTCCCTTTGTCGTTAAAGCCTTGCATTACAACAACTGGCCTCCACACATCTCTGCCCACAACATGGGACTGACTCAACTCCACACTCGCTCTCCCAACACGACACAATCGATTGTTCGCCCTATGCCGAGTGCCGAGTGCAAACTTATAATAAGGGCCTACGGACCCCTTACAAAGAGAACAACCATCTGCACGATCAGGTCGACGACGTTTGCAGCAGCATGGACTATCAGCTCGGAGACCACGTCCGCGGTTACCCTTTACGCTGCATCACAGACAGGAGCGCCTGCGATGGTGTACTCAACGACGAACCTGGGTGCACGAATGGCAAAACGTTTCTTCGGATGAATCCAGGTTTTGTTTACAGCATCATGATGGTCGCATTCGTGTTTCGCGACATTGCGGTGAACGCACATTGGAAGCCTGTATTCGTCATCGCCATACTGGCGTATCACCTGGCGTGATGCTATGGGATGCCATTGGTTACACGTCTCGGTCACCTCTTGTTCGCATTGATGGCACTTTGAATAGTGGACGTTACATTTCAGATGTGTTACGACCCGTGGCTCTATCCTTCATTCGATCCCTGCGAAACCCTACATTTCAGCAGGATAATGCACGACCGCTTGTTGCAGGTCCTGTACGGGCCTTTCTGGATACAGAAAGTGTTAGACTGCTGCCGTGGCCAGCACATTCTCCAGATCTCTCAGCAATTGAAACTGACGCTACAGTCTGGAACCGCACGACCGCTACGGTCGCAGGTTCGAATCCTGCCTCGGGCATGGATGTGCGTGATGTCCGTAGGTTAGTTAGGTTTAAGTAGTTCTAAGTTCTAGGGGACTTATGTCCACAGCAGTTGAGTCCCATAGTGCTCAGAGCCATTTGAACCAATTGAAACTGACTGGTCAATGGTGGCCGAGCAACTGACTAGTCACAATATGCCAGTCACTACTCGTGAGGAACCGTGGTATCGTGTTGAAACTGCATGGGCATCTGTACCTGTACACGCCATCCAAGCTGTGTTTGACTCAATGCCCAGCCGTATCAAGGCCGCTATTACGACCAGAGGTGGTTGTTTTGGATATTGTTTTCTCGGGACCTATGCACCCAAATTGCGTGAAAATGTAATCATAATGTTGCTTAAAATCCGTCTTGATTGCAAAAAATTTTTTTTTATTATTCATATGACCGGTTTCGGTTCATTCAGAACCATCTTCAGATCTGATATTTCAGTTACAGGAGTAACCCGTCCAAATCCAGCAACTTTCACATGATGTGACGTAGCATGTGAAAGTTGCTGGATTTGGACGGGTTACTCCTGTAACTGAAATATCAGATCTGAAGATGGTTCTGAATGAACCGAAACCGGTCATATGAATAATAAAAAAATTTTTGCAATCAAGACGGATTTTAAGCAACATTATAAAATCACTGATTGCTGTTATCCCATAAGACATTATGTCTGTTTTTGCAAAATGTAATCACATGTCAGTTCTAGTATAATATATTTGTGCAATGAATACCCGTTTATCATCGGCATTTCTTCTTAGTGTAGCAGTTTTAATGGCCAGTAGTGTAATAACGGGCAACTGACAGGTTTTGTATTACCGTGCAGCGGGTGCTGAACATTGTGATGGCTGCTGGTGCCCGCTGTAGTGTTTTCAGACATGAGAAAGCCGCTATAAATATGTGCGGTGATATTCTATATTGCACGGCAGGAACGTGACACAGAGATAACTGGTATTTTATTGCATTGTCGTTATTATACTCACTCATAGATCATGATTCGACCATTGTGTACAGCAATAAGTTTTTCTTTGGTGTGCTTCTTTCCTTTGTCTGTATATCAGGTAGCTCTGTGTAGTTGTGTTATCACCACAGGTTCCGTTTCCAGTGGAGGTATATGTTTTCTGTAGCGGTTTCTTGTCCGATACCGAGTAATTCTGGGTGCCCACTTCTAAAACTGTTACAGACAGAGAGTATGATATTTATTGCTTGACTGGTGTCCAATTTTCGTAACAGGTATTTCTTGGCAGAATATTGGTTATTTCTTATTCGACCTAAGAAAGAGATTTCTGCTGAAGTTGTGTGCGTCCATGTTATAATATATGGTGGTAAACAAAATAAGCCCACGCTCACACACGCCCAAACCCCGCTGCATTCAAACACAGCAGTGCACCCTGTGTGGGAACAATGTGCACTAAAAATATAAGAGCCACGCTTTTTAATCGAACTAACCAATGTAAATTAAATCCTTATAGACCCCACCACATTATTAGCAACATTCAGCAGCAGCAGTAATACTTTTACCTTGCTGATGACTATTAGTCATGTCTGTTAGCAATATATTACAAGGACAGTTTCCACATTCTCTAGAGAAATGCCTGTTATTGTATGTAAAAAAGAAAAAGAGACGGAAAAACATTTTTCATGTTTAAAACGTTCTGTACACCTGATGCTAAGGTAGACGACAGAACGTCAATCCAGTAGTGTCTTTAGGAAGTTGGAACAAATTTTTCATGGTTTGTCTACCAACAACAGGCTCATGTACTCATTTAGCGTACATACACTTTCCTTATGTCTACCGTAATTGCATTTAGCCTCTCACGTAAATTTTAAAACCAAAAATTTCGATAAAATTGGGTTTATACAGCATAACTTTGCATTTTATAAGCAACGTACCTTTGTAACATTTTCTATGGTACAGAAAGTTCCACCCTAGTTTGGGACGCAGTAACCTACAGGAAACGTTGTACTCTTGAGGGATCTGAAATTTGCAGTAGCCGCTTATGGAGATAGCAATCATAATTTTCCTGTTGTGACATGTGCCACACACACTCCACGATTTATTTAGGGATTAAAAGCGTGAGAACATAGTCTATTGTCTTCATGCAATCGCCTGCATAAGTGACTATGACGTAGAACCTGTGCTTCTACTTTCTTCTCTGGTGCATAAAAAATTTAAAAATTAAAATTCTGAAAGAGGGGTTAATAATATAGCATTAAAATTTTTAAAGTTAAAACTCAGAGGAAACATGTTTTTTTTCACTACAGTACATTTTAATGATATCCAAAACCAATATTGTATTAGGGAAACATCACGCAAGGTTTAGGTAACGCTTGTGTGCTTGGACTGATGCAACACATCTACATCTACATCTACATCTACATCTACATACATACTCCGCAATTCACCATACGGTGCGTGGCGGAGGGTACTTCGTACCACAAGTAGCATCTTTTCTTCCTGTTCCACTCCCAAACAGAACGAGGAAAAAATGACTCCCTATATGCCTCTGTACGAGCCCTAATCTCTCTTATCTTTGTGGTCTTTCCGCGAAATATAAGTTGTCGGCGGTAAAATTGTACTGCAGTCAGCTTCAAATGCTGGCTCTCTAAATTTCCTCAGTAGCGATTCACGAAAAGAACGCCTCCTTTCCTCTAGAATCTCCAAGCCGAGTTCCTGAAGCATTTCCGTAACACTAGCGTGATGATCAAACCTACTAATAACAAATCTAGCAGCCCGCCGCTGAATTGCTTTTATGTCCTCCCTCAATCTGATCTGACAGGGATCCCAAACGCTAGAGCAGTACTCAAGAATAGGTCGTATTAGTGTTTTATAAGCGGTCTCCTTTACAGATGAACCACATCTTCCCAAAATTCTACCAATGAACCGAAGACGACTATCCGCCTTCCCTACAACTGCCATTACATGCTTGTCCCACTTCATGTCGCTCTGCAATGTTACGCCGAAATATTTAATCGACGTGACTGTGTCAAGCGCTACACTACTAGTGGAGTATTCAAACATTACTGGATTCTTTTTCCTATTCATCTGCATTAATTTACATTCATCTATATTTAGAGTTAGCTGCCATTATTTACACCAATCACAAATCCTGTCCAAGTCATCTTGTATCCTCCTACAGTCACTCAACGACGACACCTTCTCGTACACCACAGCATCATCAGCAAACAGCCGCACATTGCTATCCACCTATCCAAGAGATCATTTATGTAGATAGAAAACAACAGCGGACCTACCACACTTCCCTGGGGCACTCCAGATGATACCCTCACCTCCGATGAACACTCACCATCGAGGACAACGTACTGGGTTCTATTTCTTAAGAAGTCTTCGAGCCACTCACATATTTGGGAACCAATCCGATATGCTCGTACCTTAGTTAGGAGTCTGCAGTGGGGCACCGAGTCAAACACTTTCTGGAAATCAAGGAATATTGCATCCGTTTGATACCCTTCATAAATGGTTCGCAATATATCATGTGAAAAAAGGGCGAGTTGCGTTTCGCAGGAGCGATGCTTTCTAAAGCCGTGCTGATGCATGGACAGTAACTTCTCTGTCTCAAGGAATTTCATTATATTCGGACTGAGAATATGTTCGAGAATCCTACAACAAACAGATGTTAAGGATATTGGTCTGTAATTTTGAGGATCCGTCCTTCTACCCTTCTTATATACAGGCGTCACCTGCGCGTTTTTCCAGTCGCTCGGGAGTTTACGTTGGGCAAGAGATTCGCGATAAATGCAAGCTAAGTAAGGAGCCAATGCAGTAGAGTACTCTCTGTAAATCCGAATTGGAATCCCATCAGGACCTGGCGATTTATTTATTTTAAACCTATTCAGCTGCTTCACAATCCCAGTGATGTCTATCACTATGTCCTCCATATGGGAATCTGTACGAGACTCAATCGGCGATATGTTTGTACGATCCTCCTGCGTGAAAGATTTCTCAAATCCTAAATTTAAAATTTCAGCTTTCGTTTTGCTGTCATCCGTTGCCAGGCCAGTCCGATCAGTGAGTGACTGGATGGAAGGCTTCGACCCGCTTATCGATTTTACGTAAGACCAGAATTTCCGTGGGTTTTCAGCAAGATCTTTTGCTAAGGTAGCGCCATTACGTGGCACAACATCAAGAATGACCACCGTTCAATTTTCCGGTGACCAAATTAGAGATGTGACTTTCGCGGGAGTCTGTAGTCTCGTCTGCCGAAAGGAAAACGGGAGCCTCGCTAACACCATTCTGGAAAATCAGTAAAGGTAGAAGAAAATAATAGACCGCTGTACGTAGAGGTCAGCTAACTGTTTTCTCACATACGTATACAGTATATTCTACACGTAAGTCTATTGAACCTTTGCTCTCATCTTGGTATAAGATGGAGCAATACAGCTTTCTTTTCCACGCAACTTGGTCAGGAATTTTGGCGCGATGATTTATTGCAATTACTCGTGCATACGAAGTAATGAACTACTCAGATTCTTCGAGTCTTTTCCAACACAAGGTCCATGAACGTATTTTTCCAGAATATATTACTACTGCCAGTACTTTCAGGAAAAGCGACATTTCCTGAAATTAACTAGAGAGGGAAACAAATTTGTACTTCTGCTAACCACGCAATAAATTTTACATGAACTATGAAATCTGGAATCATTTTTAATAATCTATTCCAAAATGAGATCAAAGCTTTCATTAATGTGACCAGAAAATGGTGATTGTTTCACTGTACAATGCAGACATTTATTACTGAATAACTACACTACTGTACATAAAAAGCGAACCTCTCAGAAGTGGAGGAGGAAACGGAATGAAACGTCAGGGGTAAAGAAACATGTGATTTTATTTTTGTGATTACAAAATCTAGTCTGATTTACAAAGAACTTGGCGGTATGAGGCCGCTTGTCAGGAATTCCTTCCGGCCTGGGTGCATGCGCTGATGCACTGATGCACCGCTGTATCCCATCCTGAGGTAAGCCGGCCCACAACTCTTGCGACTGTTGCTTGATATCCTTGAAATCGGCACTGTAATCTCCGAGCTGTTCCCACACGTGTTATACACTCCTGGAAATTGAAATAAGAACACCGTGAATTCATTGTCCCAGGAAGGGGAAACTTTATTGAAACATTCCTGGGGTCAGATACATCACATGATCACACTGCAAGAACCACAGGCACATAGACACAGGCAACAGAGCATGCACAATGTCGGCACTAGTACAGTGTATATCCACCTTTCGCAGCAATGCAGGCTGCTATTCTCCCATGGAGACGATCGTAGAGATGCTGGATGTAGTCCTGTGGAACGGCTTGCCATGCCATTTCCACCTGGCGCCTCAGTTGGACCAGCGTTCGTGCTGGACGTGCAGACCGCGTGAGACGACGCTTCATCCAGTCCCAAACATGCTCAATGGGGGACAGATCCGGAGATCTTGCTGGCCAGGGTAGTTGACTTACACCTTCTAGAGCACGTTGGGTGGCACGGGATACATGCGGACGTGCATTGTCCTGTTGGAACAGCAAGTTCCCTTGCCGGTCTAGGAATGGTAGAACGATGGGTTCGATGACGGTTTGGATGTACCGTGCACTATTCAGTGTCCCCTCGACGATCACCAGTGGCGTACGGCCAGTGTAGGAGATCGCTCCCCACACCATGATGCCGGGTGTTGGCCCTGTGTGCCTCGGCCGTATGCAGTCCTGATTGTGGCGCTCACCTGCACGGCGCCAAACACGCATACGACCATCATTGGCACCAAGGCCGAAGCGACTCTCATCGCTGAAGACGACACGTCTCCATTCGTCCCTCCATTCACGCCTGTCACGACACCACTGGAGGCGGGCTGCACGATGTTGGGGCGTGAGTGGAAGACGGCCTAACGGTGTGCGGGACCGTAGCCCAGCTTCATGGAGACGGTTGCGAATGGTCCTCGCCGATATCCCAGGAGCAACAGTGTCCCTAATTTGCTGGGAAGTGGCGGTGCGGTCCCCTACGGCACTGCGTAGGATCCTACGGTCTTGGCGTGCATCCGTGCGTCGCTGCGGTCCGGTCCCAGGTCGACGGGCACGTGCACCTTCCGCCGACCACTGGCGACAACATCGATGTACTGTGGAGACGTCACGCCCCACGTGTTGAGCAATTCGGCGGTACGTCCACCCGGCCTCCCGCATGCCCACTATACGCCCTCGCTCAAAGTCCGTCAACTGCACATACGGTTCACGTCCACGCTGTCGCGGCATGCTACCAGTGTTAAAGACTGCGATGGAGCTCCGTATGCCACGGCAAACTGGCTGACACTGACGGCGGCGGTGCACAAATGCTGCGCAGCTAGCGCCATTCGACGGTCAACACCGCGGTTCCTGGTGTGTCCGCTGTGCCGTGCGTGTGATCATTGCTTGTACAGCCCTCTTGCAGTGTCCGGAGCAAGTATGGTGGGTCTGACACACCGGTGTCAATGTGTATTTTTTTCCATTTCTAGGAGTGTATAAGGTTAAGATATGTGGCTCTCACTGGCCACGGGAATACCTTAACATCACGCAGACAGTTCGTAGAGAAAAAATGGTTCAAAAGGCTCTGAGCACTACGGGACTTAACTTCTGAGGTCATTAGTCCCCTAGAAGTTAGAACTACTTAAACCTAGCCAATCTAAGGACATCACACACATCCATGCCCGAGGCAAGATTCGAACATGCGACCGCAGCAGCCGCGCGGCTCCAGACTGTAGGGCCTAGAACCGCTCGGCCACTCCGGCCGGCAGTTCTTAGAGACACGTGTTATTTGTGGACGAGCATTTTCCCCTTAAAATATGTTACTACGATACTGTCTTATGAGACGTAACACACGCGGACGCAGGATGTCCGTGAGACACTGTTGCAATAATAAATGAAAAGCACCAGTTTCCTTTTGTTATACAATATTACTTTTACTGCTAACCGGTTTTCGGCTTACAAGGCCATCTTCAGACATTTACTGAGTATTATCACCAAAGAAGTTAAATGTTAGCAGACAACATTTGAAGAGAAGTAACACATCTAGAGTGAAGTAGAAACATACAGTAAGTAACATCTTTGCAATGAAATAGTAAAAACTGTACAGTACATAAATAACAATGGAGTTAACAGGAAAACCTTTAGCACAAAATAGGAATAGCATGCCTACATAACAGTTCCTATTAATAAACAAAACTATTATGTAGGCATGCTATTCCTATTTTGTGCTTAAAGGTTTTCCTGTAAACTCCATGGTTATTTATGTACTGTTCAGTTTTTACTATTTCATTGCAAAGATGTTACTTACTGTATGTTTCTACTTCACTCTAGATGTGTTACTTCTCTTCCAATGTTGTCTGCTAACATTTAACTTCTTTGGTGATAATACTCAGTAAATGTCTGAAGATGGCCTTGTAAGCCGAAAACCGGTTAACAATAAAAGTGATATTGTAGAACTAAATGAAACTGGTGCTTTTCATTTATTATTATAATGTTGTTCTACCAAGAACCGACGGAAGATTCTGTTAATAAGACACTGTTGTGTTTCGTCAGTCAGTACTAACCGTGACCTGCGTATACGATGGCTCCCCATATCATGGCGCCAGAAATAACACCGCTGTGCCTCTTCAGAACACTGGATGAATGGGACCTGTTCACAGGTCGCCGCCATATTCGATGACCAGCCAAGGTAGCGCAGAACCGCGATCATCACTGAATGAAATACGACGCCGTTCGTCAGGAGCCAGTATTTCCCAGTCACAGCCCAATCTAAAAACACCCGTTTGTATTGTGGAGTTAACGATAGGCTGTGGATTCGATGGTATTTCCCTAGTCCAGCTAGTCCTAACGGGTGTAGGATTCGTTATGAATAGGAAGGTAGGGCAAACAGTGTGTTGCAATGAACAGTTCAGTGTTAGGGATGTTCTTGTCAGAATCCAATCAACACCGACAACGATAGTTCTGGTATACATGTCGACGTCGCAAGCTGAAGATAAGGAGACTGGTAAAGTATATGAGGATATTGAAAGGGTAAAACAGTACAAGATGAAAATATAATAGTCATGAGGGCTGTAAAGCAGGTGTAGGGGAAGGAGTAGAAGAAAAGAATACAGGATGATATGGGCTTCGGAGAAGTAAAGAGAGGAGAAAAACTAGTTGACTTCTGTAACGAGCTTCAGCTAGTAACAGCGAATACTCTGTTCAAGAATGACAGGAGGAGGAGGTATACTTGAAAAACACCGGGTGATACAGGAAGATTTCGGTTAGATTTCATCACGGTCAGACAGAGATTCAGAAATCAGATATTCGATTGTAAGATGTACCCAGGAGCAAATACAGACTCAGATCATAATTTAGTAGAGATGAAGAGTAGGTTGAAGTTTGAGAGATTAGTCAGGAAGGATCAATATTCTAAGAAGTGGGATACGGAGTACTAAAGATTGACAAGTTACCCTTGAAGTTCTCTAAGGCTATAGATACAACAATAAGAATAGATCAATAGGCAGCACAATGAAAGAAGAATGATCATCTCTAAAAAAGGGCCGCCGCAGAACTTGCAAAAAAAAGTACAAAGAAGGTAACTGCGAGGAAATATTAGGTAATAGAACAAATACACTCCTGGAAATTGAAATAAGAACACCGTGAATTCATTGTCCCAGGAAGGGGAAACTTTATTGACACATTCCTGGGGTCAGATACATCACATGATCACACTGACAGAAGCACAGGCACATAGACACAGGCAACAGAGCATGCACAATGTCGGCAGTAGTACAGTGTATATCCACTTTTCGCAGCAATGCAGGCTGCTGTTCTCCCATGGAGACGATCGTAGAGATGCTTGATGTAGTCCTGTGGAACGGCTTGCCATGCCATTTCCACCTGGCGCCTTAATTGGACCAGCGTTCGTGCTGGACGTGCAGACCGCGTGAGACGACGCTTCATCCAGTCCCAAACATGCTCAATGGGGGACAGATCCGGAGATCTTGCTGCCCAGGGTAGTTGACTTACACCTTCTAGAGCACGTTGGGTGGCACGGGATACATGCGGACGTGCATTGTCCTGTTGGAACAGCAAGTTCCCTTGCCGGTCTAGGAATGGTAGAACGATGGGTTCGATGACGGTTTGGATGTACCGTGCACTATTCAGTGTCCCCTCGACGATCACCAGTGGTGTACGGCCAGTTTAGGAGATCGCTCCCCACACCATGGTGCCGGGTGTTGGCCCTGTGTGCCTCGGTCGTATGCAGTCCTGATTGTGGCGCTCACCTGCACGGCGCCAAACACGCATACGACCATCATTGGCACCAAGGCAGAAGCGACTCTCATCGCTGAAGACGACACGTCTCCATTCGTCCCTCCATTCACGCCTGTCGCGACACCACTGGAGGCGGGCTGCACGATGTTGGGGCGTGAGCGGAAGACGGCCTAACGGTGTGCGGGACCGTAGCCCAGCTTCATGGAGACGGTTGCGAATGGTCCTCGCCGATACCCCAGGAGCAACAGTGTCCCTAATTTGCTGGGAAGTGGCGGTGCGGTCCCCTACGGCACTGCGTAGGATCCGACGGTCTTGGCGTGCATCCGTGCGTCGCTGCGGTCGGGTCCCAGGTCGACGGGCACGTGCACCTTCCGCCGACCACTGGCGACAACATCGATGTACTGTGGAGACCTCACGCCCCACGTGTTGAGCAATTCGGCGGTACGTCCACCCGGCCTCCCGCATGCCCACTATACGCCCTCGCTCAAAGTCCGTCAACTGCACATACGGTTCACGTCCACGCTGTCGCGGCATGCTACCAGTGTTAAAGACTGCGATGGAGCTCCGTATGCCACGGCAAACTGGCTGACACTGACGGCGGCGGTGCACAAATGCTGCGCAACTAGCGCCATTCGACGGCCAACACCGCGGTTCCTGGTGTGTCCGCTGTGCCGTGCGTGTGATCATTGCTTGTACAGCCCTCTCGCAGTGTCCGGAGCAAGTATGGTGGCTCTGGCACACCGGTGTCAATGTGTTCTTTTTTCCATTTCCAGGAGTGTACTTCGTTGATAGATGAAAGAAGGAAGTACAAAAAAAAAATCCTGGGAAATTCAGGAATACAGAAATACAAGTCGCTGAGGTGTGTAAGAAATAGGAAGTGCAGAGAAGTTAAGACGAAATGGCTGCACGAAAAATGTGATCAAATCAATCTTCGATGAAATTAAATGGAAGAGTGGTAGCATTAAGAGCTTAACGGGAATTCCACTGTTAAATGTACAGGAGTGAGCGGACGGATGGAAAGAATGCACTGAAGGCCTCCATGAGGGGGAAAATTTGTCTGACGTGATAGAAGAAGAAACAGCAGTCGATTTAGCAGATATAGGAAATGCAGTATTGCAATCAGAATTTAAGAGAGCTCTGTAGGACTTACGACCAAACAAGGCAATAGGGGTCGATAACATTCCCTCAGAGTTTCTAAAATCATTAGGGAAGTCGCAACAAAACGACTATTCACGTTGGTTTGTAGAATGTACAAGTCTGGCGACATACCATCTGACTTTCGGAAAAAAACATCATCCACACAATTCCAAAGGCTGCAGGAGCTTACAACTGCGAAAATTATTGCGCAATCACTCAACAGCTCATGCATCAAAGTTGCTGACCAGGATAGTATACAGAAGAATGGAAAAGAAAATTGAGAATGTTGTAAAATATAGATTGCAGAGATCAGTAGTCCTTTGTAAAATTTATTGTGTAGATCTAGATTTCAGCTAGAAGCTAGCCATTCTCAATGCACTATTATTTTCGTTCAATGAATAATCAATGAACTGTGGATGAAGCCCGAGCAACAGGGAATTACATGCAACCAGCGAAAATAATAGTGCATTGAGAATGGCTAGCTTCTAGCCGAAATCTAGATCTGCACAACAAAATTTAAAAAAGACGACTGATCTCTGCAATCTATAATTTACAAGTCAATATAACAGTCGCTGAGTGCAACAGCTCCCTGAATGGAACGTAACCTGAAATTCAAGATGTGTTGAATGACGATCAGTTTGGCTTTAGGAGAGGTAAAGGCACCAGAGAAGCAATTCTGACGCTACAATCGATAATGGAAGTAAGACTAAAGAAAAGTCAAGACACATTCAAAGGATTTGTCGACCTGGAAAAGCGTTCGACAATGTAACGTCGTGCAAGATATTCGAAATTCTGAAAAAAGTAAGGGTAAGCAATAGGAGAGCAGGGTCAGATACAATATGTACAGAAGCCAAGTGGGAATACTAAGAGTCGACGACCAAGAACGAAGCGCTCGCATGAAAAAGGGTGTAAGACAGGGACATAGTCTTTCCCCTACTATCCAGTCTGTACATCGAAGAAGCAATGATGGAAATAAAAGAAAGGATCAGTAGTGGAATAAAAATTCAAGGTAAAAGGATATCAATGATACGTTTCCCTGATGACATTGCTATCCTGAGTGAAACTGAAGAAGTACACGGTCTGCTGAATGGAATGAACAGTCTAATGAGTACAGTATATGGATTGAGAGTAAATCGAAGAAAGAGGAAAGTAATGAGAAGTAACAGAAATGAGAAGAGCGAGACACTTATCATCAGGGTTGATGCTCAAGAAATAGATGAAGTCGAGGGATTACTATACCTAGACACCAAAGTAATCAATGAAGGACGGAACAAGGAGGACATCAAAAGCAGACTACCACTGGCAAAAAGGGAATTCCTGGCCGGGGGAAGTCTACTGGTGTTAAATACAAGCCTTTAACTTGAAGAAGAAATTTATGACAATAGCATCAAATGAATTCGCAATTGTGAATATGAACTACCATCATCTGTAGAATGGAATGACGATGAGAATTTGTACCGGATCGGGACTCGAACCCGGATTTCCCAGTTATCGCGAGCGCTCGTCTTACCCAAACTACTATACGCCGTCAACCATGGATCTACAACCTGTTCTCGTACATCCATTGTGTATATTCCCATACAGGGCAGACGTTGTATTTCTCAGAATGTATGTCTGTAGCAGAGTATTGTATGCAGTGTGGGAAAACAGGAGCAGAAGAGAATCAAAGCATTTGAATTGTGGTGCTATAGGCGAGTGTTGAAAAGTAGGTGAATTGTTAAGGTAAGGAATGAGGAAAGGAATGTATGGAAATTACTGACAAGGAGAAGGAACAGAATTATAGGACATCTGTTAAGACATCAGGGAATTACTTTCATGGTACTAAAGGGAGCTGTAGAGGAAAAAAGAACTGTTGAGGAAGACAGATATTGGAATACATGCAGCAAGTAATTGGGGACATAAGTTGCAAGTGCTACTCTGAGATGAAGAGGTTGGCACGAGAGGAATTCAAGCCAGGCCGTTGACCCAGTCACAAGACTGATGAGTGTCTCTAAGCAGATAAAGATATCTCAGGAGCGAATAAGGGGTTGCATTTTCTTAAACCAAACACTTGCCACGTAGAGCAAATGTCTGGACTATAGGCCTGATATGATGATATGCACGCCATACTTTGCCTACACCCCGTCCCGTCTCAGGCTCTATGAAAAAAATACGACGCACCTGGAAAGAATTATACAAAATTGGACGATTTATGCAAGAGAAAGAGCTTCACAAACTGAATGAGTCAGTAACGCTTTAGTCCACCTCTTTCTCTTATGCGAGCAGTTGTTTGCCTTGGCATTGATTGACAGAGTTGTTATCAGGGCTAATTTTGAAGCGGAATTCATCAATGAAGACAATTCTACACTAGTCATTGAGATTCCAGGCCTAAGATGTGTCTGGGACTGCACCGACAGCAGTCAGATATCAAGCTCACTGCCGCCCACGATACAGCACTGACAACCAAGAATGGTTGTCTGGGTGGCCATTTCATTTTGCAGCAGAACAGGTTGCGACCTCTGGTTGTACAGTTATGAGCAGCCCTTAGAGGCTCGCCTTCACAAGTTCCTTTTAAATATTTTGTGACTAAAGCCCTTCTGGCCTGTTATTTATTTTATACTTGACATGTAAGTACTAATCATCTTGTGGTGCAGTTCTCCTTGTTGTCTCCGTGCTTGCTAAGAAAACGAGATGAGAAGTTCCGCCTTATGCAAGACACCTTTTTTCTTTTGTTTCACCCATACATGTTTCAGAACTTTTGTGCTATCATCAGTGGGTTCTATTTTTATTTTTAACTGTAAATTTGTTGTTAACATATTAACATTTGCGTCGTTTACAACATTATGTAAAAGTTGCATTTAAAACTTAATTGGCGAAAAGTAACATACCTTACATTATGTTATTATCCTCTTGTTTTGGTAGCTGTTATGCTACACAATATACAACATGTCATCTGCAAACAGCAAAACGTAATTTATTTTCTATTTGTTATGTATTTACGAACGGAAATAAGACTGTATCATGTTTTCTTTCTGTAACTTACAGTTTTGAAGTTGTGGTACGTTTTCCTGTTTTGTTGGCGAAGTAAATAGGCTTACTTCTTTGCCTGTGTTCGCGTGGCAATGCAGTTTTTCGATTACTCAAAACATGGCGGAGTTTTCGCTGCCATTACGTGTTGTTTTGGCTGTGTGGCGTTCATTTGTTTCGTAGCGTGTTCTTGTGGGTGAGGCACGCGAGTTTGAATTGTATGTGGTGTTAGTGGTGTGTAGTTTATGTCGGTTTGCGTGTGTGCGATGAGTACTGGGGCAGAGAGAGAGAGAGAGAGAGAGAGAGAGAGAGAGAGAGAGAGAGAGAGTGTGTGTGTGAGAGAGAGAGAGAGAGACTGAAAGAAAGAAATAAAGAAAAGAGAGAGGATTTGTGTGGGGGGGGGGTTTACTTGTATAGCTCTTCTATTGTGGCGAAGAGAGTTTTGTTGCACAGTGATGTGTATTCATTGAGTACTTTCTTTCCTTGGGCTATTGATTTTGGGATGTGGTAGTTTTCTTCTATAGTTAATTTTTGGTATAGGCTGCTGCTAGTTTTTAGGATGTGAAGGTCAGTTTCAATGTTTGTTGGGTGGTGGTTCTGTGCTACCAGGTGGTCTGCAAATGTTGAGTGTGTGCTATTGCTTTTCAGTGTTCTCAGGTGTTCATTATATCTGGTTCTGAAGGTTCTGCATGTTTGGCCCACATATACAGATTGACAGCAGTTGCAAGTAAGTTGGTAGATGCCAGACTGGCTGTATTTGTCAGTGTTGGTGGTAATTCTTCCGAGTCTGCTCTGTATTGTGTTGTTGGTTCTGTATGCTATGTTGAGTCCTTGTTTCTTTAGTATATTACCCATCCTGTGTGTGACTTTGTTGTTGTAAGTCATTATGTGCCATTTGTTGCTTACTGTCTGCTGATTTGTTGTGTGATGAGTTGTGTTTCTATGTGTGTGTGTTTCATGGTTATGTGCTGTTTGTTTTTGTATGTTGTGGTTTATTTTTTCTACTCTCTTTGCGTCATATCCATTCTCCTGTGCAATTTGTTTTATTGTATTCAGTTCGTGTGTGTAGTCATGCTTATTCATGGGTATTTTATTCAGCCTGTGAAGTAAATATCTGAAGCTGGGTTCTTTGTGGGTTATGAGGTGATTGGATTGGTTATGAATAATGGTGCTGGTGAGTGTGGGTTTTCTCTAGATTGTGAATTCATGTTTGTTGTTTCTCTTGTGTATAGTGAGATCTAAGAAATTAAGTTTTTCATCTGTTAGTGTTTCTATGGTGAATTGTATTTGTGGGTGGATGGAGTTTATGTTATCCTTAAGTCCTTTTATGTGGGACAGTGGTTCATCTATTAAGCAAATTATGTCATCTACGTATCTGTACCAATATATTATTTTGTACTATTTTGGTATTACTATTTTGTCAAAGATTTGTTTTTCTATCTGGTTGTCGAAAATGTCAGCTAGGAGGCCACTGATTGGGAATCCCATGGGTAGTCCATCTGGTTGAGAGTAAAATCTGTTGTTGAATGTGAAATAGTTCTGTTCTGTGATGAGCCTGAGTATGGCTAATATTTCTTGTATGTTTGTTGTGGGTATGTTTCCTAGCAGTTGGAGGTTTCTTTCTATTATGTTGATGGTTTCTTCTGTTGGGATGTGTGTGTACATTGAAATTATATCAAATTAAACCAATGTTGCTGTGTTTGCTATGTTTTCATTTTTTAATTTTTCTATTAAGTCACTTGAGTTTTTTAGACTTCTGTTGTCAGTGTATTTGTATATCGTCTGTAGCAGAGTATGTGTGTGTTTGACTAAGTGGTATGTTGGTGCTTTGGTGAAGTTAATTAATGGACGTATGGGTATTCAGGGTTTGTGAACTTTAGGCAATGATTTTAGGGTGGGGGCCTTGGGATTTTTCTGTATCATTTTTTTAATCTGTGTTTCTGTGAAAATTGTTTCTATGTTTCTCAGGGTTTTCTGTAACTTACTATGGTATCGGTTTGTTGGGTCACTCGTTAATTCTGTGATGTTGTTGCTTTGGATGAATTCTAATGTTTTGTGAATGTATTCCTGTTTGTTCATGACTACTATTGAATTACCTTTGTCAGATTTTGTGATGATGGCATTTTCTTGTGTTAATTTATTCTGTAGTTTTCTGTAGGTTTTTTCTTCAGGAGTCCTAGTGTTTTCTTTTATGGTGGTTTTGTTCGCTTCAATTATATTTCTTATTTCCTCAGCAACTAGTTCTCTTGTTAGGTTGGCATTAAATTCAGGTGTGTTTAGTTTTTCTTTTTGCTTTATGATGTTTTCAGTTTCTGTTATGATATTTTCTACTGTCCTATGTGACACCATTGTGTTAATGTTATGTTTGGGACCCTTCTCAAGTAGGCTGCTTTCTTGTTCAGATAATTTTATGTCTGTTAGATTAATCACTCTTTTGTGAAAGGTGTGTTTGTTGTATTGGTGGTGGGATTGGTGGGTGTTTGTGTGGTATAACATTTTTGTGAGTTTCTGTTGTTGGATTGTCTGTTTTCTGCCTATTATGGTCTCAGTGTATGTTCTAACTCTGTATATTAGTTCGTCAAAAAATGGTGGGTATGTTATGTGATTAGCTAATTATAAATGCAATCTATATAATTCAATATTCAGAGTCGGTTTTTTGGAATACAAAGACCGGATTTCTTGCTTTATCCACATGATTTCTGCCTTACGTTTTGTCTGCTTTGCTGCTGGTGACATGTTGTTTACAGTTATTGTTACATAGTTAGGTACAATTTTATATGACAAACATAGTTTATTGAACTTAATGTTGAGTGTGGTTTTATGAAGTCTGACGGTTGTGTTCTGATATTTGTTCAAGAGCTGCGATGGAAATATGTGGCTTCTTAGCAAGCACGGAGACAACAAGAAGAACTGTATCACCAGATGATTATTTGTACACCAAGCTAGGTATTTCCATCGCAGCTCATCAACAGTGGTGGATGTGGGGAGAGAGATGGCGGAATATTGAGAGCGGATGATCTGTACGTGTGTCCATCAGAGACAGTAAATTTGTAATATTGGATATCATGAACTGATATATGTATATATATTACCACTTTTGAACACTATTAAGGAAAATACATTGTTTGTTCTCTATCAAAATCTTTCATTTGCTAACTACGCCTATCAGTAGTTAGTGCCTTCAGTAGATTGAATCTTTTATTTAGCTGGCAGTAGTGGCGCTCGCTGTATTGCAGTAGTTCGAGTAACGAAGATTTTTGTGAGGTAAGTGATTTGTGGAAGGTATAGGTTAATTTAGTCAGGGCCATTCTCTTGTAGGGATTTTTGAAAGTCAGATTGTGTGGCGCTAAGAAAATATTGTGTGTCAGTTTAAGCACAGTCATTTATAATTTTTCTAAGGGGACGTTTCATATGTTGACCCTTAGCCGAGGATACCTCACTGGAATCTTCTGATTTTTTCTTGTATGTGTAATTAGTTTAGCTATTGTTCATTGCTAGCGTGTAATTGTAGAGAGAATCTCCTTTGTAGTTGCAGTCTATCATTGTCGTACAGTAAAACAGTTGTGGCATGCATGTAGATTTGCACCAAGTATTTCGCAGCTGCGCTTGCAATTACTTAGATATTATTTTCAGTGCTATGTTAATGTGTTCTCTTATTTCTGCTCTACAAATTGTGCTTTTCTGTGTTATCGTGTGAAATATTGTGACAATAATGGCGTGTGAAAAACGTAACACTAGGCTCCAAAGTAAACTGAGAAATAATAGCGACGACGAGCGTAGCTTTTCAGCACCACTGTGTAATGAATTAACAGACATTCAAAGTAGTAATTTGGTAATTGTGCATAGGGAAATTGAGCGGGCGGCAAATAATGGTGTAGACAGTGAAACAAGTTGTGAACGGGGAAGCATTATCGATCGACTGGTCGGCAACAGCTCGCCTCAGGAATCCGAAATGACAGAACACAATATTGCAAATACTGTAGACTCAGGTTTTGGTTCCTCATCGTTTTCCCAAATGAGTCAAGATACATTTTCTGCTTGTCAAAATGTGAATGTTGCCGGTGAAAATGCAATGCCAAAAAGCATAGAGAAACAGATTCCAGACACTAATACATTATTATTTCAATTAATGCAATAAATGGAACAAAATCAGAGACAAACACAGCAAAAGATTCAAAAGTTAGACACAATGGAACAAAATCAGAGACAAACACAGCAAAAGCTTCAAAAGTTAGACACATTGGAACAAAATCTTCGGAAGGTAGACACCACGCTTGAACACGTGAAGATTCAACTACTGAGTTACATAACATTGAATCAAAATGTCAAAAAGTGTGTAATGACGTAAAAACACAAAATTGTGAGCATTTTGAACTTATTCTTTCATGGCATGAAAATGCATTATAGAATCACGAAGCAGCCATAAAAGAACTGCAAACTATTTTTCATGAAAATCATGAGACCTTGCAAGCTAAAATTGACTCAGTTGCATCTACCGATTCGGTTAAGCAACTTGCAAAAACTCAGGAACACTTAAAGGACACAGTAGATACTATGAAAATTGGATCAGAAAGACACATGGAGGAAATTAGTTCAGTATCAGAGAAAGTAGTTGAACTTTCACATCAGCTAAATAATTTAGTTATGAAGGTAGATGATTATCTGAATGACACAAAACCAGTAGTCTTTAATGACACAGAAGAGTGCAAACAAATTAGGAAATTCAAACAAAATCAGAATCAAATTAATACGCAACACCAAAGAGAAATCCAGGAAGTACAAGATCAGCTGACGCAGGTAATACAAGAATTACGTATTTCAGAGGACACTCGCACTCCAATACGGGAAGAGGGACATAGAAATACGGAACCGCCACAAAATAATAACATGGGGTACTTCGGAAATTATGAAAGAAATTGGCAAGGTACAACGAATTTTGAGATGGAACCGCCAAAACGAAGTAACAATGACCGACATGCGACTCGCCGACATGATGATTTTGACTATAAGCTGTTTATTACTACACGTAAATTAAAAACATTTAAGTATTCCGGCGACGACATTAATCCACAAGCGTGGCTTCATCAATTGTCTCATTGTTTTCCTCCCAACTGGTCATTAGAGCACAGATTAGAATTTATGTGTGGCTACTTTTTGAATGAATCAGCTGAAAGAATGCGATGGGTCATTCATGATTGTCACAGTGAAGGAGAAGTTTATCATGCCTTCCTCTCAGCATATTGGTCTCAAGCTACACAAGACCGAGTAAAACATAGCATCATAATGATGAAACATTTCGAACAATCTGAATTTCCCAGTCTTGTGAAATATTTTGAAGACATGTTGTACAAGAAACAGTACCTGTCAAACCCATACAGCCCCTCAGAACTCATCCGCATTTGCTTAATCAAATTACCTTAACATTTGCGACATATTATTTTGGCAGGACGTTGCAAAGACGACATTGAAGCTTTTCAGGGACTCTTACAAGAATTAGAAATTGACACTGACAATTGCGGAATGCGAAAACAGGAACACAACTATTACAGGTCACATCCATCACAAGTCCGCGATTAAAGAAATAATAACTGGACACGACAAGTCTATTCTTACAACGCAAATCGTTAACAAAACAGACACCACCCATATGACAACCACTGGCAGAGTAGTAGTTACAGAAAAAGATCGCATTTCCATAGTAATGAATATGACAGACAATCATAGAAACAGACAATATGGCAACCAGAACTATTATTATCACGGCAGACAGAATAACTTCAGATGCAATGGTCCACTGTGCAGCGATAATTCAGGGAGAAATTCTCCACCACTTAACCGACAAAAAAGAAACTACAGGAACTACCGATATGACGCCAGACGATATAATCATAAAGACAGACCTGAATTTCATCACAACTGGCGGGATTCAAACAGGGCTGGGCCCTCTCGGCAAGCTGAATTTGTAGAAGTTAGGTCTCCTAATCCCAATAACGACGCATGCCAACAAAGAGATAGATAATGACTCTCACCGCAGGCAACCACGTGCGCCGGCTGGCTCAGAGAAAAATAACATAGACGCTAACCTTGAGAAAAATTTGAATGTTCTTTACCGATGTACCATATACTACATGATAATTCCGTTGAAGCTGGAGCTCTGCATAATAGGAAGAGTAAAGGACTGCACCACGTTTCATATCTAAAACCGTTTATTGAGAGATAATCTGCTTTTTAACTTAGTCTTTGCCCTAAAATTTTTCACTTCACGCTGCTAGTACAATTTGTCACACTGAGAAACTATTGACATGCAACAATGTTTTGTAGTTTTACTATCCAGTCTAGAACCTAGGGAACATATTTAGACAGTATTTATGCGTGCATTGTTATAGTGAACAGATGACACAGTGTTATTGTGTTTGTACATTCTTGCTTGTTAGTTGCACGATTATGTAACAACTATAAGGCTCACATACTTAGAACATGTACCGGTACTGCTAATGAGATTTTAATGCAACATTTTGGTTACTTGAAAAGATACTCTTTATTTGAGGTACATTCGGTGAGATTAAAGATGACTTAGCATTTGGTTTCTTTGATAGCTACACGATTATATCATGACGCTACTAATATGTGACACAATTTACATTGCTGCTTTTGCGGCGTTTCTGTTTTATATCTGCACAGTTTTTCGGTATTATTCTGGAAAGAAAAACATGTTTTAGTAGTAACTTTTGTGGTATAGCTATAATGAAACAGCCTTTTCCGTAGCACAACAATACCTTACATTATAGTACTTTCTTGATCATGGTAAGGTACGTAATAACTGCGATATCTATACGCAAAGCATTTCACTTTCGTTTATGATGAGGTAAGTACATTGACTTCAGCAGAACTTTGCTTACAGAGGATTATAACTACGACACTTCCACAGAATTATCTTACAGCAAGACGCACATTTAGCACTACAGGACACGCATTTGAGTGATTAATTTTGTACTTAAACCATTTATTTTTCAAGATTTTTGAATTACAAAAAAATTTTCCATGATACATTTCATTCAATTGCTGTAATCTGTAACACCTGAGGGTATAATTACATTAATCCTCAGGGGGGTACACGCCTACTTTGTGTACCATGTCTTTGGGAAGCACAAGGAGCCCTAGCTAATATAATATTTGCTTATACAACTTTACACATCAGTACCATATTTCTCTAACACATAATTACACAGCTATCTGATTATTTAACAGAGAAACAAACATTAGTTTACTGAATCAGTGACAGATGTTTACGTAATTACACCGTTGGATAACTTCACACTTACGAAATTGTATTTTGTCTGTACATTGTGAATTGTTCATATTTTTTCAGAACCATTGTGATACTATGAGAGCTTTGAATGATGTATTTGGTATGGGACCATGATTTTTAAAGTACGTTTGAGGTAGATGATACTATTGAAAAGAGCAGAGGATTTTCTTTAGGTTTTGATATTATTGGAGGAAGTTACGACGATTTTGAGATTTGACTGGTTGTTATGATGTTATTATTACGACGACCATGTGTATTTTGCTGTTAAGGTATGTTTATGATCAATAAGCTGATGCTATATGAGAAATTAGATTATGCTATGTATTTATTATGATGAAATATTGAAGAAGTGTTGATGAATATGTATATGTGTAATAAAGTAAGGAATAATGAGTAGTGATTAGGGACTCTGGTTTGTGAAAAAGGATTTTTTGGACACTGTTATATTTACAGGATTCTGTTTCTACACTTTTGTAACGCAAATTCTCGACCTGTGAAATTTTTATATGAGACTGTCACTGCTGTCGTAAATATTTCGGTAAGAAAGTTAAGTGACCTTCACGTAATGCGTCGTGGACGCCCAGGTGTACCACCTGCCTGGAAAAAAGCCATTACTGTGTGCCTTTCAGAGGCACAGATGGAAAAAAAAGAGGCCATTATCCTCGCTATTGACATTTCTTTGTAGAAAGCATCGCAAATACGACACACTCATTACTTGGAAACATAGGACTACTCGTACTTTGTGCTACTTACTGAAATGCTTATGAATTGATGGGAAATATTGGTACATCTGCACACCTGATTATGACAAGTGTCTTTCTGTGAGAATTGAGAGGGTTTCTACTAACTTATGAAATGCCATATGACTACTGAATGATAATTTTCTACTTTACTTTGTACATAGTTGCTTATTTCATTTGATATCTGGTTTCCAGCTATGTTGCAACATTGGTTGTATAAAATAAAATTAAATGCATTTGCTAATGTGAACACTTTGTGTCAACAGATCTATTAAATAATAAGTTTATTATCCACATTCTTCAAAAAAGGAGCACTTGGAAAGGAAAGAACAATAAGAAGGGATTAATAACAGTTACTTCATACATAATTTTCTTTTCAACTACTTGGTAATTTTTTTGGTGGGATAACTTCTTGTGGTGCACCACTTTAATGACATAGATATTAAGATGTGAATAGACATTTCCCTTATCTGCATTGTTGTCTTTAGTGTACTATTTTTTCTGCTTGAGCTTTGTCATGTTTAGATATAAGTTGTTGCATTTGCTGCTGCTGTTTGCCAGGCATAGTGCTACTGAATTTCACTTTGTATTACTCTGTTAAGCCAGTTTTACTACCGATTTATTTTCTTGTTTGCTGCACATTGCCTTGTATTAGTTGTAATATTGCAATTGCTTTGCTAATTTATATATACTGATGCTTGCTTTGCCAATTTGAATTTTTTGTCATTGCTGTTTGTGTTAATTGTTTTGTGCTGCTGCATTGCCTCGTCCCTTAGTTTAGCATCTGAGCTCAGTAGATTGAAGTTCGCTTAAGATGGGGTAGGCTATATGAGAGAACGAGTTGTAATGAATTGGAACAAATGCATTGAGAAGATATAAGAAAATGGTTTGGCCAAAAAAGTATTTTGAAAGAGGATATGAACAAAAATGTAGGGTTTAGGGACAACAGGTTTAGGTAGTATTTTCTTGTAAATAAATGATGAGGTAAGATAATAGAAAATAAATAATGAGGTAAAAAGTATGTGAACATATAAATACAGAAAGCATGCTTGTATTGGATTTTTTTTGGTGGAAACAAATATTGAAATAAGATGAAAGATCTATGGAATAAAGTTTTGGGTTGGACTGCAGTACCAAATGTTACACTGAAAACAAACCCTGCCCTTTCCTCTTGTGTTATTCTGCTATGTGTTTGTGTACTCTTGTATATTTGTGTTTTTCCTGTCTTTATGTGTTTAGCTGATATGAGTTACATTGTGGAATTTTTCTAATAATATGTTATTTTCTTTGTAAAGATGTTTAGACATGATTTATTCTGTTCTGTTTTAATGCTCATGTGTGGAGTTGATGTTTCAAAAGCTATTCAGATTGCATTGCGCCAAAAATATTGTGTGTCAGTTTAGCATTGATCAGAATAAGTAAAGAGAGTAATGTCTGAGTAAGTTCAGTTTTGCTCAGCTGTTTGAAAATCAAATAATGTAAGAGATTTATCAGCACAGCAATTCAATAATTTTTCTAAGGGGACGTTTCAAAATGTTCTTGGGTATGAAGAATTTAGGCCTTGGCATTCACTGAGAGTATGAGGCCTCTTATTCCCAATTATAGCGTTTATCAAATATTGCTCAAAATTATTTTAATAAACAGGCGTTGTGACCCTCTCGTTTCCCTGGGTCGAATTCTTGCCCTTCATTGCCCTCATCTGGTTCCTTCTATGAGCTAATTATTAGTAGTACAATTGGTCCCCATGGTGCTTGTTATTTGTTGTAAATAAATTTTGGGAATTGCCATTATTTATTTTGCTCTGTGTTAATTACTAAAATTGTTATTAATTCGTTCATGTAAAAGGAAGTGTTGCTTACTGAGCTCTTGCCCTCTAAAAGTTTGCGTGTAAGATCATCCAAATATATTTTGAAGTTTAATTTAAATTAAATTATTGTTTTTCTTTCTGAAAACTTTATGTTTTTGAACTGATGTTTTGAAATCGTAAACTCTGAGCTTAAAGAACCTTTATATTTTCATGTAAGTTAATTACTCGTTTTAATTCTGAAAACTTTTATGAAAAAATCATTTTGTTTGCAATAATTGGCGAGTGACGATTCAAACCCTGGCGTCCAGACCTTCTGCTACAATTCTTATCAACTATATTGGTGAGCCAAAGTTTCTCCTTTAAAAGGAAAATGAAATTTTCATATTTGATGTTTATGCAGTGCCAGAGTCTGAAGGGTGCTCAACCCTCGCACCACACACTTAATTTGAATTACCTTCCACCTCACACTGAGGTATACTGTTACCATATATCGTATATCATGTGTCCCAAGCTCATTAATACACTCCTGGAAATTGAAATAAGAACACCGTGAATTCATTGTCCCAGGAAGGGGAAACTTTATTGACACATTCCTGGGGTCAGATACATCACATGATCACACTGACATAACCACAGGCACATAGACACAGGCAACAGAGCATGCACAATGTCGGCACTAGTACAGTGTGTATCCACCTTTCGCAGCAATGCAGGCTGCTATTCTCCCATGGAGACGATCGTAGAGATGCTGGATGTAGTCCTGTGGAACGGCTTGCCATGCCATTTCCACCTGGCGCCTCAGTTGGACCAGCGTTCGTGCTGGACGTGCAGACCGCGTGAGACGACGCTTCATCCAGTCCCAAACATGCTCAATGGGGGACATATCCGGAGATCTTGCTGGCCAGGGTAGTTGACTTACACCTTCTAGAGCACGTTGGGTGGCACGGGATACATGCGGACGTGCATTGTCCTGTTGGAACAGCAAGTTCCCTTGCCGGTCTAGGAATGGTAGAACGATGGGTTCGATGACGGTTTTGATGTGCCGTGCACTATTCAGTGTCCCTTCGACGATCACCAGTGGTGTACGGCCAGTGTAGGAGATCGCTCCCCACACCATGATGTCGGGTGTTGGCCCTGTGTGCCTCGGTCGTATGCAGTCCTGATTGTGGCGCTCACCTGCACGGCGCCAAACACGCATACGACCATCATTGGCACCAAGGCAGAAGCGACTCTCATCGCTGAAGGCGACACGTCTCCATTCGTCCCTCCATTCACGCCTGTCGCGACACCACTGGAGGCGGGCTGCACGATGTTGGGGCGTGAGCGGAAGACGGCCTAACGGTGTGCGGGACCGTAGCCAAGCTTCATGGAGACTGTTGCGAATGGTCCTCGCCGATACCCCAGGAGCAACAGTGTCCCTAATTTGCTGGGAAGTGGCGGTGCGGTCCCCTACGGCACTGCGTAGGATCCTACGGTCTTGGCGTGCATCCGTGCGTCGCTGCGGTCCGGTCCCAGGTCGACGGGCACGTGCACCTTCCGCCGACCACTGGCGACAACATCGATGTACTGTGGAGACCTCACGCCCCACGTGTTGAGCAATTCGGCGGTACGTCCACCCGGCCTCCCGCATGCCCACTATACGCCCTCGCTCAAAGTCCGTCAACTGCACATACGGTTCACGTCCACGCTGTCGCGGCATGCTACCAGTGTTAAAGACTGCGATGGAGCTCCGTATTCCACGGCAAACTGGCTGACACTGACAGCGGCGGTGCACAAATGCTGCGCAGCTAGCGCCATTCGACGGTCAACCTTGCGGTTCATGGTGTGTCCGCTGTGCCGTGCGTGTGATCATTGCTTGTACAGCCCTCTCGCAGTGTCCGGATCAAGTATGGTGGGTCTGACACACCGGTGTCAATGTGTTCTTTTTTCCATTTCCAGGAGTGTATATAAATTGGACTGTCTTATGTATATGGGATGTTGTAGTTACTTGTCGTGATTTTTTATTATTACAACAATGAGAAACACATGGTATTTCTAAAATGTGCTTAGTATTATTAATAATTAATGTTTTGTCTGTGTTTATGTTAGCTTTCTCATATTTGAATGTGTATAATGCAACAGAATGGCTTACTTGACTTTATGTAATTATTAGAACGAGTAGCATGCGGTATTTACAAATCTGGCACATCTTACACTTCAACGCTATACTGAAAACGAGTTTATGCATATATCTTTTATTAATGTATAAATTCAACATGAGACTGAACTTGAATGTATAAAGTAGTATAATGTTATATAATATGACGGATTATTTAATTTTTACAGTATATTTTGGTTAGGGTGTTTAGAAAATTAGCATTATAACATATTTGTGCAAAAACGCATAAGAAAGATCGAAAGTAAAGTGAATTGGAATGAGTGAAAAACTGTAACTAGTACATCACTCACCATTTTTATTGTCAGTGAGCACACTCGGTACAAGTTAGAGCTCTGTGTCCTTACAGATAGCCCTTTTACAATCCTAGCAACAAATTTTTGTTTTTCTGTTTCTTTCCCTTGAACATAGTGAACATCTCACTTTGTTGGTTAAAGGTTCTGGTATGTCTGATGCCACAGTATCTATTTCCAATATTTCTTCTAGAGTTCTCTTCACATTCCTTCGTAGTGTAGGTATATTCAATCTGACCCTTAGGTGTGGTGCAATTAAGTTCCATACCAATTCAGACAGAAATTTCCTTCTTGGCTTCATCACTTCAGTGCTGGAAAGGGTAAACAGAAAAATGGCGGTATCCCACTTTGATCCAGTATGCCACAAAAAACCCTCACAGTCTATCCTCTTGTTGTCAGTACCACCTTCTTCTTCTTTTTTTTTTTTTTTTTTTTTGTAAGAAATTATCATTTCAGGTTTTCCTGTTCTTTTGTCGACATAGTTTGAGTAGCGCATAGTAGACAGCAAGAGTACAACTTTATTCTTCTTTGGGACATATGACAGAAGCGTCTTAATCACACATAGGCAAATTGTATTTTTCTGATATTTTGCGAACGTAAAAATGATTGTGGTATACCTGGTTTATTTTTTCTTACAGTTTCAAACAGTGTCAGACCAAATTTTTCAGTCATTGTCTGATAAAGAGGAACTGACGAAAATGAGTCGGCAACAGTCAGGTTTCTATTAGTGCCATGAAAGGGTACTGATAACTTTCTCACATAATAAGGTGGGACAGCTTCATTTTTTATGTTACTACTAGAACAATGTATGGAATAGCATTTAGCATGTGATAAGTGTTGGAATCATTAAGCATCAAAATCTTTTTGCCCTGTTCGTCCATCTTTGAAGACATGTGTATTGTGAATGGACATCTGCCACAGTAGCCCATTAGCTGCTCGTCTGTTGTACAGTATTCTAAAGGGATTTATAGTGATTTGCAGTTATCAATAAATTTAGTCCAGATGTCCCGAATGGGTGGAAATTTGTCTCCTTGTTTTCTTTGCATGCAGGTTGCTTTGTAATCAAATGTTAGACAACTAGACAATCTGAAAAAGCTTTTGTGACATTGTCGTTGCGAAACAGGGCCTTGCCAAATTTAGGAGACCAAAGTTCTTCTAAATTTGAGCGAGCAGCCTTGTTTATGCCACTGAGATACAAGAGCCCAATGGCAGGCCTTAGCTCTACAATATTTGTAGTGTTACGGTAACTTTCCGGGTTTCCGACTGAAGAACGTTTGCGAGTAATTTCGTCGTTCGTGTGAGTGACACTCATGCCCAGCATTTCATCTGTCACTAATGACTGCCATGCTTCAATTGTACTCGGAATAGACTTTACTTGACCCTTTGATCCTGGCTGATGAATAAATAAATTTCTGGAATAAGTTTTTCCTCTCTTAGTTGGTGTGGTTGAAGTTCATTTATAGCCATTCTTATCTCGAAGGATGTTTGAGTTGAAAGAACTATCATGACTATCATCATCATCTTCTCCATTCTCCCCCGTACGTGATGGTTCCTGTATTTCGACTAAATCAGGATCTTCGTCGGAATCTAGGCCTCCAAATGAATCGTCTTCATGGTCCAACTCGTCCATAAGTGTATATATATCTTCATCTGTTACGAATCGTTTACTCACTGTGACTGAAAAATAGAGTAAAATAATATACGGCCACATTGAAAGGAAACAGTTATAAGTTACACACAATATATATTTCAATAGTTACGAAGTTGTTATTTTCAATCTGCATAAATGACCTATACCCACACTGGGGTAATCACGATTCAACAATCTTTACAGCTTGACACACAGGCAACAAAAATGCAAATGTTTGAGTTAACGTCGCTTACATGTAGGCAGTGTTATCAACCTAATATAAACTAAATATAAATAAATTGTAGCCAACATAATTTTTGTAACACACAATAAAAATTACTCTGGGATCAATAGTACCCCAGTGTGCGGTGCGAACTTGATAATGTAAGGATAAATACGCAGATAAGTCGAGTGCCAACATAATTATGGCGGTATTGGCACTGCTCTTGATATTACTGTTTCTCATATATTCCCATATGTACTTGTACTAGGGTTGAGAATTAAAAATGAGCTTACAACCAAGAGATATGAGTCTGCCTTTCACTGAAACTAAACAGAATACTACCGAACATTTTCGGAAATACTTAAGTCGATTACTGTCCCAAACGTTGATTAATATTCACATTGCCACGTCAGTCAAGGAATGTTGTGTGCGTTTTGGTGACACGACATTTCTCGTCAGCAATTAGGGTACACATGCCGAATGCTGACAGGCTAAATTAGGGCGAGTATCGGAACCATCCGTCTGCTGTTCATTGCAGTATTTCCACTCACCGTCGAACGAAATTGTCCCCCAGCTGCAGTGTCGTGTGGCAGTGATTAACTCTTGTCATCGAGGAAAATTTTACAACAGGCTACACAGCTGCTATATTAAAACGGTCCGCGATATATCTTGCTGTCAATATAGCTGACCTGCGTTTGCCTGCACCAGATCACGTAATTTGCTGCTACAATGTTCTTCATATGCTTTTTATTCCCAGCGGATTGCACAGTTATAAACTGGATTATAGCTTTAATGTTCCTATTATGTTTCAAACAGGAACACACATATTGTGAATGGCTGTGTTAGACCCGCAAGTTAAAAAAAGTTGTATATTCTTAGATCATTCTTCAAAATGTATTTTGTATTTAGCTTTTTATGTAGAAAACACGAGTTTGAACTTTTCAACATTTATTGAACATATTTAATACAAAATATGTTTTATAAAATTTTAGTTTGAGAAACAAGTGTTCATACATGATACTTCAATATAGTGTTTGTATCAGAATTTTTGCATATAATCGCAAGTTATAGCTTAAATTTTAACTTTTACTATACATAATAATTATTTTAAAATTTAAATTTAATTACGCTATTTGATTTAACTCAGTTTATATGGATATGGTATTAGCGTACGCAGTTATTGCAGTAAATATTTGAATGCTCTTGGCAGAGGAATGATTGAAAGACTAACAAAAAGTGTGACAGTTGTCGATCTTTCTTTGGTCTCCACTATTTGCACCGGCCCCTCTTCTTTTCTTTGCTCCTGGACTCATTGCAGTAATTTTTTCCAAAATTACTTTCATTTTGTTAGGAATATTCTTCGTCATTCTTTCCTCCCGCATTGGTATTGTTAGCTCGTATCCAAGTTCTCTTATAAATAGCCGTCTTTTGTACAATTTGTTTTTATTTTAGCCAGGATTAGTGTGTATGTACAACAAATCTCAGCTTTGTTGTTTCTCAGAGTTCCAACTAATGTTACATTTTTCTTTAGATGTTCTTTGGCCAGGGTTTAATTCGTAAACAAATTATTGGCCATAATGTTTTGCCCAGTTTTCTCAATACTTTCCACAAGCCTCAATACAATATTTCTGCCTTGATTTGTTTCTCGTGGACAATGTTCCGGTTTTCCTGCATACACTTCTGCTGCAAAAACATATGCTGTTTTCAGATTGGATAACCATATTTTATTTCACCTCTTCCTCTCGGTTCGGAAGGCATGTACTGACGGAAGAGATACCTTCCTCTGAATGGAACCAATTGTTCATCAACTGTGACTTTTCGTAAGGAACGAACATTTTAGGAAATTGTTCCACAAACATTTCAGAGACAGTCCTGATATCAGCCAGTTTATCATGGCGTTGCCTAGCTGGTCGATTTTTGTTATTGTCAAATCTGAGAAATCTGCTGATTGTATGGAAACGCTGAAGCGATATCGTTGCACGAAATATCGGTCGACCATTCATTTTGTCCCATAGCTCTTCACGAGATTCTCTAGCAGATTTGTAAACGCCAGCCAACATAAGAAGTTCCAAATAATCCTTCTGTTCCTGATTTGTAATAGATGGGAACTTCGTCTCTTTGGCTTGTGATACTTGGGTCATATCTCTGTTGGTTTAATTCAAAATCAATGCCAACATTTCAGTTATAAACAGTGAAAATGAGGATACTTTCGTTTCGTTAATTCCCTGAAGAGCAAAGCAGGTAGGTCGTGGAGCAGGACGAAGAATGTTTCCAGCCCTAAAGAAATGAAAAATAAAAAAAAAGAAACTAGCTGAGAATAAACCACAAACCAATAAGATAAACTGCAAAGAAACACAAGAAAAGTAAATCTGGCAGTAGGTAAAAAGTAAATATATACTGCATACAAGGCCCAAGGGATTATGGAAGATGAAGGTTTTCGTCTTCCTAGACAACCAGCACATTGCCTTCCCTGCCACAAAAATCATCTTCGACCGAACCGTGTTTCGAATCCCAGACCACAGTGGAGATAATCTACCGTGTTAGACACTTCCTTACCACGCAGACCTATAACAGTAATGATATATTTGTAAAACTCAGTTGCATAGAATATATTTATTGTGCTCACCTTGCCTTTGACGCAGTTGGAGGATTTGTAGACCACTCTGTACCATTACGAGATTTATAAAGATTTCCAACTACATTAGTTAGATAACGTAGCTGCGCCTTCATCTGCTCCATAACATCCCTTTCCTCACTTACAGCTGATACATTATCAACATCACTTGAGCTATCAACAGAATCTTGAAAACCTGAATCAATGACAGGATCATCTACTGTTTCGTCATATGACTCATTCAGAAACTTTCCTAATTGTTCATCGCTTAGAAAACGACTAGCCATTTTGGCACACTAAATCAGACTGACGGTGCTGTTGTTATACCAGTTCTCACAACAATATGAAATACTTCTGTGCCGTTGTAGACCATACGACAACAATCACATGTATTACAAACAATTTGTTGGAAGAATTCAAACGAATATCCGCCTGGGTCGAAAAGAACCATTGACAGAAAGTGCGTCAAAGCTATTTATCTCAAAAATTATTTCAAATTTAGAAACAAAAATTAAGGATAACGTAAATTATTACGTACTTGAGGGCTGCATTAGGTCATGTCACAAAATGAATATTATTCACGTAGTTATGTTAATTTTAGTAAACCAACTGGGTCATTTAGACCCGTTCACAACAGGAAGGTTAATATGTGCTTTTTCTTTTTGTTCTAAATACTGCTGGATTGTCTATCACAAACTTTCAGATGTGAATTCAAACTGTGAAGTATATAATTAACTATGGATTAAGGAAGATGTGAGAAGGCGGTGACTTGCAAGCATAGTCCTGGAACGCCTGGAGCACTGTAATCATAATCTAGTATTTGTATGATTTACTGTCTGGAAGAGAAATACTGTTGGCATAACACACTCACAATACCCTAAGTGCTGGGATACGGGTATGACGTATAAAAATAATCGAAATAATCTAAAACAGTGAATAGTAGAGCCGAATGTGTAGTTTTCATTTTTCTACAGTGTTTAGTGATAGTCGCGGTGAATTTCACCGCACGGAGCATGAGTAGGGATGAAAACGAAACGACATGTAAAAACAATCGTAACTGACATTAGAGTCAGATCTACAGTTTCAGTATCTCCGGGTTGATAGGTACCAGTTCCTATGAAATTTCATCCGAATAGAGGGAATGGTCCGCTGTAAGTGAACTTTAAAAATAAGTCCGTACGGAAAATTTTAGCTGGCTTCATGAACTGGCAGACACCTGAAAATATTATGAAAATTTTTGTTTTTCTCTTGAAACTGCCTTGTGTTCTCTCTGATGTGTCTACCACATGACTTTCTGTTCAGAACAACGCTCATTTCACGCGTATTGCAATGTTTCCAGTGCATTCTTGGTGACAAGACATTATATACACTATCAGATCAGAAGTATCCAGACATGTGTTAGTGGGACTGAATGAGGTATCGCAATGGTTAACACACTGGACATGCATTCGGGAGGACGACGGGTGAAACCCGCTCCCGACCATCCAGATTTAGGTTCTCCGTGATTTCGTCAAATCACTCTAGGAAAAAACCAGGATGGTCCTTTCGAAGGTACTCGGACGAGTTCCTTCCCGATCCTTGCACTCTGTCTCTAATGACCTCGCTATTGACGGTACTTTAAGCCCTAATCGTGTTTCTCACTTCGTTCCTATTAGTGGACATCAATAAATGATCCTTCACGTTTATGACGGCCTGACCTCTACTGGTGCCACTTCCACTAACGTGTCAGAAGGTCTGTGGTGGAATGACAGTCCATTCTTCCCGAGGAACCAAAACCGGAGAAGGTAGTGAGTTTGACACTGTGGTCAGGAACGAATTCGGCGTTCTAACTCATCCTGGAGCTGTTCCTCTGAGTTCAGACCGGGACTCTACGTTCTGTTTCGTTCATAAACTACTGCCTCCCAGATGCTGCTCTTCGTCTTCGAACGAAACCTCAACTGTACGCAGTAAATAGTGCTGTAAAATGTGTTCATATCTTTCCGAATTCACGGTTTTCTCGAGCACAATGAGGGGGCACACCATAACCAAGAAAAACACTTCCTTTCTGGCACCTCTGCACTACACTGTTGGCACTACACATGACGACAGTAACTTTCCACCCGACGTTCATTGGGCATAACGTCATTTATCAGTCCTGGTTACCTGTATTCTGTTACCCACTCTCGAGTGAGTTACTCTTTACACCATCTCGTGGGCGACTCGGCATCGTCTACAGAAATGTGAGTCTTACATGGAGCTGTTCGAGGATTAAACCCCCGTTCCTTTTAACTCCTTACGTACAGCCATAGTGCTAATCTGCCGCTGGTAGAGCTTTGGAGTTCATGAGTCATCCCTTAAGTTGATTTAATGCGATATTTTCCTCCGTAATGCTCGACGGATCCTGTCCGTTAATAAATGAGGTCGAACTGTCTTGGCGTAGCTGTGATTCCTTCCCATTTCCACTTCACAATCACATCACCAAGAGTCCACACGGGCAACTTTAGCTGGGTTGGAATGTCCCTAGTGGATTTTGTAACTCAGGTGCCACCCAGCGACTAGTCCACGTTCGAAGTAGCTGCTCTCTCCTGACTGGACTATTCTGCTGTTACTGTTTCTCTACTGATAGAACTATACTCCTCACCTCCTCTTACTGGAGGCTCCCCCTCTCGTGTCTGAATACTTTTGATGAGGTAGTATAAGTGGCAATGAACCATACAAAGTGATTACGGGCATTGTGTGAGTGCATACGAACAGTCAACAAGGACTTCTGTTTCGCCTTTGTTCTTCAGCTTCATTTTCAAAATGAGATTTGTCTACAACATACATCAAAACCAGTGCTGTTATTGTGTCCATTTGTAACAACACCCCCACTTTACCTTACTCTGATTCGCCTCCGTAGCCGAGGTCGCCAACGCAAGTTTCAATGGTGGCAGTCGACTCGCAGGTCAGCCGCTTCGGATCCTTACTTGCTAGGCTGGCCCCACCAAACGCAGTCGGTCTCTGGCCTCGGCAATCAGTCCCTTTCATCTTCTTCGATCCGTTTTTTCTTCTCTTGCTCGAGCCTTCGGACTTATATGTTCTCTGATCTCATCACTCCATCATAACTAACTTTTCCTTTTTGGCCTCATTATCCCTCATTCGTTCAAAATTCTGCTTTAGAACAGCATCCTGAAATTTCAGGAACTTTATTTTTATTTTTTTGGGTCAGAATCCAGGTCTCTGCTCTTTACACCCTCACAGTATGCATGGCAGTCCCGCAGATCCTAATCTTTGTGGACCTCGATAGAAGCCGGGAGTTCAGTGAATTGAAACTTCGGCCTGCTTACTGTTTGAATTCTAGTCAGTTTTTGGCCGGGCGCATTCTGTTCCAAAATATTATAACTCTTTTCACTCTTCAAAGATTTTACCATTTGCATCTAAGTGACGAACGCTGATGGTGGATGAAATTTCCACAGCCTGTATTTCGCCTGTTACGTAAGAGAGATGCTGGCATAAAGTTTTTGACAACCAGTCTTTGCCTCAATGTCCTGGATTAAGATAAAAACGCATACGCAGCGTCTTATGAAGTGAGAGCGCATGCGATACTATTAATGGCGATCCGTCGGCCGGAGGGGACGTTAAGACGTTGAGGCTATTCCGAGGGTTTAAGCTATGTGCCGGCACTGGGCTTTACTTTCTCCCTTCCTTTAAACCCCTTCACAAACCCAACGCTTCACTATATAAGCACTCGTCACACTCATCCAATAAACATAGATATGCCCTTGACTCGTCGTAGCAGGTCGGAGGATGGTAACACCACTACTCATTACCTAGAACGGTGATGTAGAATTCTTGCATCTGGTCCGCTTCGCTCATGCCCTGAATATGGGACTGCTTCGAGTTTTTGTCTTCGTCTAACGCGGTAATTTTAGTTTCCAACTTTTGTTTCGGAGTTAATTATTAATCATGCTTGGCAATATAACTCACAAGTTGTCAAGAGATATAATTATTTTTAGTTTTTTCGCCGGCAGTGGATTCCCAGTCTGCAACGGTGAGTGATTCTGTCGGTACTAAGTATGTGTCTACAACACTATTTAAGCTTTCGTCTAAAGGTAGAACCATTATTTCACTGGTGAAATAATCTTCACGCGTTTTATGTTAATGGCTTCAGTTGGTACCTGTTTTATATCTGCGCAGCAAACAGCAAAACATTCGCTGGGTTCTCTTCACCCGCACATCAAAACTTATCGTACGTCAAATATTGTGTTGTTCATTTGATGGTTATAACGAAGTGATTACTGAAATTTACTAAAAATTATAATAAAGTGCTGCAAACAAACCGAATTTAGCCTCCGTTTTTAAGACAGACTTGGAAAGAGATTTCTCTTAAAAGAGCGCTGCGCTGGTAATGAGGCGGCTGCATTCTCCCGATCATACACAGTACGCACCATAATAAAAGCTAGCCATATCCGAGGATAATCATCTGTTAGTAGCATGCTCCACACCAGAAAACTAGGGTTTTCACCATTTTTTGATACCTATTATGTGTTTCAGTTGCACAATCTTGGCTTGCAAGTTTAAAGTGAAGTTAGCCACTAGTGGGAAAGAAAGATGGGCTGATTTCGACATGACAAGTCTGACTATTCCATTGTGTGGATGTATCGAGAACCCACAATATTCGGTGTTGCTGTCTTGGTTGATGACAATGTTGAAGGTGATTGCCCCGAAGGACTTGGTGTCTGGGTTGTGTGGGAAGGGGATGGGCGGTATACAAGGCGCAACTGTGTAGTGCGTGGAGTGCATAGGTATGCAATTCAATTACAAGGAGACGAATTTTTCCCCTCGATTAATGACCAGACAGAGACGTTGGTTGGAGAAGTCTGCATTATGACTTTTGTTTTCTTTCTTTCTTTCTTTTGTTTGTGCCTTTTTCCCGCGGATAGCCAGGGTCGGCATGGTTAATTGGATGTGACAATGTTATGGGAAGGGGTGGCCGGATGCCCTTCCTGTCGCCACCCTGTACCCCCCGTGTCGGAATTAGTGTACCCCAAATGTCTGCGACCAGTGTAATCCATGGAATATTGTGAAAGTGTTCAGATGTCGGCGAGCCGTGTAACTGAGGCTGGACGTGGGGACCAGCCCGGCATTCACCTAGGGGGATGTGGAAAACCGCCTAAAAACCACATCCAGGCTGGCCGACACACCAGCACTCGTCGTTAATCCGCTGGGTGGATTCGATCCGGGGCCGGCGCGCCTACCCGACTCCAGGAAGCAGCGCGTTGGAGCTCTCGGCTAACCTGACAGGTCAAATCTACATTTTGACTGTTCAGCAATTATTCCACTTCGGAAATCACCTTGTTTTCTTTCTGGAAATGGCTGCCACTGAATGGTTTCTTCACCTGAGGAAAGAGGAAGAAGTCATTGAATGCGTTGGCTGGAGAATAAGAGTTTCGACAAAATTTGGTTATCAACAGAGGCAGCGTGTTTAACTGTACAGAATGGGATGCGGCGTTCTCATGGAGCAAAAGCAACCCCTTGGACAGCTTCGCGTTCTCGACGGCCGTGAATGCACATGCCCTCACTGTTTGCTTTCCTGCTTTGCTGGTACACGCCCATGATGATTAAGCGAGTAAAGAATTTATTCTGATTGTACTGACCCAGCTGCAACATTTCCGCTGGTGCCTCAGATGGGTACGCTTTTTTAATATGTACGAGCAGTCACGGAAGATAACTAGCGACGATCTTGATCGTGTTCTAGGTCTTGTGCAAGATGTTGAAAACTGGTTCATCACTTACTTCCATTTTGTTCACTGTCGCGACAGTCACGCACCGGTTTTCGATAAGCAGCGCTTACACTTGTCTTTGCGAATCCTGGTTTTTCACAGGGAGGTGGTCTGCCACTTCTTCACTAAGACTAGTTTCTCCTCGCTGGAAGCGCCCGTAGCACCCTACCACTGGGCTGTATAGGCAGTGCACTGTAGCTGCACACGTTCATCAACTCAGCACGTGGACTACAGAGTGCTGGCATGTACATTGAAAGAAAAAGATATTAAGTGACATTTCTTCCAGGATATAATTAAAACTGTTTAACTACCACTCTGAGGGAGGGGGTGTGGATACATTTGGTGGTGGAGAGTTGGGACAGAGAGAGGGGGAGAATGGGGAGAGAAGGTGACTTGTAAAAAACAAGATATAATGAGTGATATTATTGTTCTGCTCATAGTGGTCGTTGATGACATTCCTGAAGATATTTCATTCCTAATTTCTGTGTAAGGGTGAAGAGAGTGGTGTGAAAAACAATCAAATGTGTAGTATGCGAGAATGGGCTAAATTAGTACCAAGAAAGTGAAATCACCTCGTTTAAAACAAAATTCTCGGATTAGTTTAGCCGCAGAAAACTCATGAAAAGGGGAAATTAGGAAGGTCTGTTAGAAGAGGGCCAGTATGACTCTGGACATCAACAGTGGACGCATGGATCCAATCTTTAGTGTGAGACAGTTTATGGAAAGGCACTGGCAAAATGGGGAATACCTGGTTATGACTTATCTTACTGAAGGGTTACGATAGTGTCCCAAGGTAAAAGATATTGGAAGCCTTGTAGAGTGAGGAAAGCAAACAGCTAAAATCCTTCAAGAATGTATGACAAAAGCTTCATCTGTGTCCAGATCCAAACTGGAAGAACTAATTGGTTTAGAGACGTTAGGCACTGAGTCAAGGAAGTGTGGTAGTGTTATTTTTTATAAAGCTGATGCAAGAAACTGTGAAGGAGACAAATGAAGTTGTAAATATTTGCTAATCATAGTGTGGTGTGGGGAATCAACAAAAAGAGAGACAGTAGCAAATAAGCAAACGAAAAAAACGAGAGATATGGAAGAAACGCAGAGTTGAGAAAAGCAAGACTATCGTGGTGACCAGAGGAGACAGAGAAGGCAAGGGAACAATTAAAAGAACAGAATGACAAAAATATCCGAGAAGTGTGATAATGGAAAAAGGAATGGAGGCAGAAGTCAGCAGAAGGGTACAAAAGAGTAGTGCGTTTTACCAGTGTCTGAGGAGCTTAGTCTGACGTGTGAGGAAGCCAGTGACGTGTAAGGAAGTGCTGTACAAGACGTACTTTACACACATATTGACACATGCAACGGAGACCTGGACAGTAACAAGAAGAGAGGAGAGTAGAGTCCAAACCAGATAAATGAAACCCCTAAGAAGTACGTTAGGGTAAACGAGGAGAGACAGAAAGTAATGAAGATGTAAGGAACCAAATTGGATTATAAAATCTGACGCAGAGAACTGAGCAGAATATACAGGGTGATCAAAAAGTCAGTATAAATTTGAAGACTTAATAAACCAGGGAATAATTTAGACAGAGAGGTAAAAATTGACACACATACTTGGAATGACAGGGGTTTTTAATAGAACCAAAAAAAAACAAAGTTCACAAAATGTCCGACAGATGGCGCTGGACAGCAAAACGTAAGTGACTGCGCATGACAATCGTGTATAAAAGGAACTGTAATGTGAGAGAGAATCAGCTCCCTCTTCCCTCTCTCCTCCATTTCTCCCCACTCCTCCCCCGGGCTTCCCCTCCCCTGTCCCTCTCCACCTCCCCGCATCTCCTCAGCCATTGGCATCCTTGTTCACCCCTTTCCCCCACCTCACCCTTATTCCCCTCTTGGCAGGTCCCCGAACTCGCACACGCTAAGTGGACATTCGCGCGCCGGAGATTATCGCCATCAGTGTCTCGTGTGTGCCGTCGTGTTTAGTGTTCAGTGTTCACCGGCACACTCCATCGTTCACCAGTGCCATCGACATCTTCAGTGTTTGTGCTTCGTGTCAACAGTTTGTAGTGTGGATTGTCATCGAGTGTGAACGGCTTCATGTTTTTTGTATGTTCATGTGTCTACTGTTTTTTCCCCGCCGTTTTGTTCCAACTCATGTGTCTTCTCTGATTTTATCATTGTACTATCTTTGGCTGAAGAGCGGCGTATTGTGCGGCTGCCAGCCTACCTGTTCTATGGGTTTTACAATCACAACAAAGAAAAAAAAAAGAAACAGAGAGAATCAGATGCGCCAGCAATCGCAGCATGTTGAAGTTACCTGAAAAGTCGCTTTTAGTGAAGCTGTATTATCAGAATGTGGAATGTGCTAGTTCAGTGTTATGATCCTATTGCCATACGAAGGGGATTCGAACGGGTAAAGGTCCGTTGACAAATGCAACTGTGGCGAGAATGAAGTTCGAAGCCATGGACTGTTTAGACGATAGACCCCGTAGTGGCCGACCGAGCACAAGGCGTAATGCTGCTGAGACAGTTCAGGAAGAAATGGACACTGTAGCGGGTTCGTCTATGCACGGGGAAGTCAGCGCTCGTGCAGTCGCACGTCGCACCGGCATTCCATACACTACCGTTTGGTTGGCACTGAGGCGTACCCTCCGATGCTATCCATACAAAATCCATCAGCATCCTGAACTGTTACCTGGTGATTTAGTGAAGCGGAGGGCATTTGCAGTGTGGGCGTTTCAAAAGATGGCGGAAGATGACGATTGGTTGAGTAACGTGTTGCGGACGGACGAAACTCATTTCACGCTCTAAGGGTCTGTCAACGCCCACAACTGCAGAATTTGGGCTACCGAAAATCTCAGAACTGTCGTGGAAACTCCATTGCACGACGAGAAAGTCACGGTATGGGTTGGATTTACCACATCTACCGTTATCGGGCCACTTTCGTCATGCTTGGTCTCCCTGGTCCCCAGACCTCAGTCAGTGCGATTATTGGCTTTGGGGTTACCTGAAGTCGCAAGTTTATCGTGATCGACCGACATCTCTAGGGATGCTGAAAGACAACATCCGACGCCAGTGCCTCACCATAACTCCGGACATGCTTTACAGTGCTGTTCACAATATTATTCCTCGGCTACAGCTATTGTTGACGAATGTTGGTGGAAATATTGAGCATTTCCTGTAAAGAACATCATCTTTGCTTTGTCTTACTTTGTTATGCTAATTATTGCTATTCTGAACAGATGAAGCGCCATCTGTTGGATATTTTCTGAACTTTTGTATTTTTTTGGTTTCAATAAAACCCCATGTCATTCCAAGCATGTGTGTCAATTTGTACCTGTCTGTCTACATTATTCCGTGATTTATTTAGTTTTCAAATGAATACTGACTTTTTGATCACCCGGTATTAAAACGATTTAGATAATCAGTATAAAGGTAATGGAAGATGAAAGAATCCCAAAATGAATGATGGATTGCCAAGTCTGAGGACCAGAGGGAGATCTAGAGTAAGATGAGTTGACACAATAAAGAGGAAGGTAAGAAGGAGGAATCTGGACTGGAACTAAACAGTTACAGAGGAAAGGTGTAAAGACCGAGGAAATCAGAGAAGTGGTACGAATGTTCCAATCCCGACTGATGCTATATAAAGTAGAAACGAAGACAAGAATTCATGTACCACACTGTGTAGGGTACAGCGGGGCTGTTTTACTCGCGGAGCTAATCTGTCTAAACCAAGTAATGTTGCAGCAGTGAGCCAGTTCGAGTCAAGTTCGTGTGTCAGTATTCCTACGTTATCGCATGTGGTTGGAGTAGGGCGTTTTCTGTTACATCATGGACAGGTCTGAAGAACATACTCTCGAGGTAAGCGAATTCTAATGGATTATCGCCTTGGTTAAATAATAAAACCAAAGAAATTATGGTTTACTATGCACAATAACGTGAAATGTGAAACTCTGATTGTTACTTGTATAACAGCACGGCTTACGTAGTGTGTATCAAAACAAATAATGCTGATTTTTCCATAAAGGTCTGATTTTCCGCGTCTTCCGAAATATCTGCACATCGGGCTATTTGGCTCCATGCATATGGGGCTACATCCGCTCAGTCAAATTAATAGTGCAATTCATGTTTTAGTGCGAAATCATAGAAAACATCTTATCTTGGATTCTTTTGAGATGGTTCATACATGCAAAGGGAAGAAACAAAGTATTTCATGGTCCGAGGAAGATATGAAACAAGCAGTACCAAGTGTTGCTCGCAGCTCTTCTGGATAAAGTGCCAGCAGTGTGCTACATGGTTTCAAGAAGTCTATGTGGATGCAAAGGACACAAAATGTTTACTTGTGGCAAACGCTTTTTGGCACAGAAAACACAGGGCAGAATAGCCTCTTCACTGGGTGGAAGAGCCCCATCATTTTTATGCGTTGTGATATCTGCCTTCTTCAGATATTTGCTCAGTACGAAAGAAATTTTGATCTTTTATACACTGGAATGTATTCACAATTAAAATACCATAATTCCATCACACTGACAGATTTGTTAAAACGTTTGATGTCATATTGGATAGGGTTTACAGCTGAAATGAGCGGAATAGCCCCGCTGTATTCTTTTCCTACCGAATAAAATGATATATTGAAAAAACTGTAAGAAGACTGTCATTCGAGTGCAAAACAAATCATCTGCATCGTAGGTGTGCGAAAGATAGAAGAATGTAACCTGTATGTTTAGACTATCTTCAAGCACAAGATAGATGGAAAGAAGAGGAATGGAAAGTTGTACGTAAAAGTTTCATCGAAACTTGTGAAGGAAAGAAGAAAGATAAAATTTGGTCGTCCCATCAGCGGTTATGTCATTAGAGATCAGATACAAAGTCAAATAGTGTAAGTGTGCAGAAAGAATATACGTTAATTAATTTAGAGAAAACACGGAAATCCTGCACCTGCATGTCCAGGCGAGAGAGTGTCAACTCAAGTTACCTCTTATATCTACCCAGTAAAAATTGTAAAGCATTGAAAGTGCCGACTTTTTTTTTCTTTAAGAGTCTGTGTTATGCTTCTGAGCGAGTATGAGATATTAGTCACTGACTTGTTATTTTACTACATTTCTTTTACATTTTGAGCAAACTTCGGACCAACGCAGCTGCTGAAGATTTGCAGTTTCAGGGAATGAAATTAAATGATAATAACTCAAAACGTACTGACAGTATGTCATTACTGGCCGGCCAACACACTCTGGAGATGTTCGGCCACCTGGTGCAAGTCTATTTGCAGCCACTTCGGCGATTTGCATATCAATAAAGATGAGATGAGTTGATTAGTAAAACACAGACTCACAGTCCCCGAGCGAAGAGAATCTGACGCAGCTGAAATCGAACCCAGAGTCCCGCGATCTAGAAGCTACGAAGCTACCTACTCCACGAGCTGTGAGCAGTTTAAGGTAATTATGCATGGAGTACCGGACCAACATCTTAAACTGTTGTACATAAATGCAACGTACATCACAAAACAGATACTTGTACTACTTGCTGCACTCCCTTAGTGATACGAATTGAGGAGCTTAGCATATTTCGAGGAAACTGGCGCCTATAGAAGGCAACTGAGTATTGCTCCCAGTCTCTGGCACTCTCGGCTATCGCTTAAAGAGCGTACGCGTTTTTAGAAAGCTCAGTGGTATCAATAAAGAGGTCAGTAGATACATTAGGTGGACATACAGTGTCAGATTTCAATGCTATTTAATAATTTAGCGGTTAGAGGCAGACATAATATAATTAAATATATTCTGAACCACTCGTTACTGTCTGAATACACTAGTTGCTCCTTAATATTCCCATCGGTCTGACGTTTCGATGTTGCTGTACTGACATGGATGGCATACCGTAACATGGCATAGAATAGAAAAATTCAACAGCACGGCTCTGGGTCATAGTCAGTTCCGTCAACTTGACAAATGTTTACTTAACAACCTATTATTTCATGTGCAGTTCTACGAAATTTGGAACTGGCTAGTGCAGTTTCGAAAAACCGAAACAAAAGGAAGAAATAACTAAATACACCTATTAGGAGAGACCGGGGCAATACATACGTACGACACAATACCAACACCATCGTTTCCTTAGTCTAAAAGTACTGTCGTCAGTGGGAGATACTGCTGCAGCATAGCCAACGATGCCAGGAACAGAGTGCAGTGGCGACGGATTCCTATAAAAGACAGTATCATTGTGGCACTAAACATTATTTTTATTGAATTTTGGTGTTGTTTTAGGTTTATGGTGAAACTGGGATAAATACACTCCTGGAAATGGAAAAAAGAACACATTGACACCGGTGTGTCAGACCCACTATACTTGCTCCGGACACTGCGAGAGGGCTGTACAAGCAATGATCACACGCACGGCACAGCGGACACACCAGGAACCGCGGTGTTGGCCGTCGAATGGCGCTAGCTGCGCAGCATTTGTGCACCGCCGCCGTCAGTGTCAGCCAGTTTGCCGTGGCATACGGAGCCCCATCGCAGTCTTTAACACTGGTAGCATGCCGCGACAGCGTGGACGTGAACCGTATGTGCAGTTGACGGACTTTGAGCGAGGGCGTATAGTGGGCATGCGGGAGGCCGGGTGGACGTACCGCCGAATTGCTCAACACGTGGGGCGTTAGGTCTCCACAGTACATCGATGTTGTCGCCAGTGGTCGGCGGAAGGTGCACGTGCCCGTCGACCTGGGACCGGACCGCAGCGACGCACGGATGCACGCCAAGACCGTAGGATCCTACGCAGTGCCGTAGGGGACCGCACCGCCACTTCCCAGCAAATTAGGGACACTGTTGCTCCTGGGGTATCGGCGAGGACCATTCGCAACCGTCTCCATGAAGCTGGGCTACGGTCCCGCACACCGTTAGGCCGTCTTCCGCTCACGCCCCAACATCGTGCAGCCCGCCTCCAGTGGTGTCGCGACAGGCGTGAATGGAGGGACGAATGGAGACGTGTCGTCTTCAGCGATGAGAGTCGCTTCTGCCTTGGTGCCAACGATGGTCGTATGCGTGTTTGGCGCCGTGCAGGTGAGCGCCACAATCAGGACTGCATACGACCGAGGCACACAGGGCCAACACCCGGCATCATGGTGTGGGGAGCGATCTCCTGCACTGGCCGTACACCACTGGTGATCGTCGAGGGGACACTGAATAGTGCACGGTACATCCAAACCGTCATCGAACCCATGATTCTACCATTCCTAGACCGGCAAGGGAACTTGCTGTTCCAACAGGACAATGCACGTCCGCATGTATGCCGTGCCACCCAACGTGCTCTAGAAGGTGTAAGTCAACTACCCTGGCCAGCAAGATCTCCGGATCTGTCCCCCATTGAGCATGTTTGGGACTGGATGAAGCGTCGTCTCACGCGGTCTGCACGTCCAGCACGAACGCTGGTCCAACTGAGGCGCCAGGTGGAAATGGCATGGCAAGCCGTTCCACAGGACTACATCCAGCATCTCTACGATCGTCTCCATGGGAGAATAGCAGCCTGCATTGCTGCGAAAGGTGGATATACACTGTACTAGTGCCGACATTGTGCATGCTCTGTTGCCTGTGTCTATGTGCCTGTGGTTCTGTCAGTGTGATCATGTGATGTATCTGACCCCAGGAATGTGTCAATAAAGTTTCCCCTTCCTGGGACAATGAATTCACGGTGTTCTTATTTCAATTTCCAGGAGTGTATTTAAATAATTTTTTAACTATAATAACTCTAAAGTAGTTGGATAGTATGTTTTCTAGTACTCTTTTTGCATAGCTTTTGTAACAACTAGAACATTAGTAAAGCCAATAAAGTCTGTCTCCACCATGATATGTGACTGAGGTAACATCAGCAGATGACTGTGGAACAAGGTCGACATGGTTTCGATGTTTTCTCATGCTCTAAATTTCACAAAAATATTGTTTTCACTTGAGTGAGATCTCATATCTAGTTTCAGGTGTCGAGGACAAAGAAAAGAAAATGATAGAGGGATAAATGGACTGAGGAAACCCTAAAAAAGACTAAGTGTAGTGACGCGAGGAGATAAGTGAACAGGGGTTCAAAGGAGCTGAATATACAAAAAATAACACTTTGTGATCAATCAAAATCAAATTCGGACAACATACCTTCGTTGGGGAGAAGATCTTTTGGTCCCAAACAAGAACAAGAATGTGTCAGCCATGTCACTGCACTGGCACAATTATTCCATCCATTTCCATGTTTGAGTTGTTGTGAATTGTATACGATCCTGCTGAAGAACTAGGCCTTAAGCACAGTTTCAATATATACCAAAATAGCTGCGTTCTGGTTTTAAAAAGAGAAAAACTAAAATAAGCTTAAAAATCCATCAGCAACAAGTATCAACTAGGTTCTAGGTTTTAATGAATTTGAAGCTGACTTATCTTTTCCTGTATCGGACACCACTGTCGGAGAACATGCCATGTTCGTATTGTGATAATAAGCTACAGGTTACTTTATTAGAAAATGAAATTTATTGTGCATATATTTCATACTGTTAATGTTACCCTGTAAGGGTGTCCATATTACCCAGGTACTCAGGGCAATCGCGACATGTCACAGACTTAACAAAATGTTTATATAGCTCTGACGCTATTCGATTTTTCTGATACAGCTAAGCGTCCAACATTCCGGGGTGACACTGGACGCCATGAATTTTTCCACGGAAGGGACAGATTTCAAAACAAAACAAAAACTCTCTTAAGGCGTCGATAATACCCCAGATTTCACCTACACGGAAAGACGAATTGGTTATTTGGCGACAGTGGCAGCACCATGGGTTTAACCCAGAGATGACGGGAGGAAGGTGGCAACAGTAGCGTACACTCCATTACAGTCACAAGTGGAGTGCTGTTTCACGCTACTCATTGGTTGCTCTTCCTCACCCGTGACAGTTGATTTGTGATCTGCTGTATGAGTTGCGGAGAGCCGACTCTGTGATATGCTATTTTATTATATTTTCAGTTCCTTCGCTCTTCAATATACCTCTCCTACAGCAGTCATAAAGAACATTTTTGGCGTGATACTTAGTCTTCCAAGTCTTCTAATGTCACAACAGCAAAATGATCCGTTATTTTTGAAATCCCGTAAGTCATGTAAAGCAAACTTGTAAAAAATGAGGAAAAATTATTCCTCAATAACCTAGATATCCTTTGTAAACTGTTTTGCTCCTGAGGATCAATACTTACGAAAAGATATAATGGCAGTACGACGCAATTTTAACTACTTAGCAAGTTTCCCCAAAGAAAAACGTGAAACTGAGTCACTTACGGGATTTAAGAAATAAGTGAATTATATTTTATTATTGTCTTAAAGAGAAAACAATATTCGTACTAGTATGATTTACTGATGTGTATATCTACTTTATTTGAGTATAAAAAGCAATTAATATTTGCAGTAAGCATAAATTCCGTCCAATTTTCAGAAGAAAAATATTTTAATACATAATGACACATAGAACTTGCTTCTTAAATAAAAATAAAAGATCAGCTCGTTGTTAGCGGTACTGCAGTTACATACAGTACCCTAAAAATGTTTAATTTCCTCCTCATTGGACTATCTTTCTAAAACAATTTTCTTTAAATCAGTCGGAAGATTACTCGAATATACTCTTTTTCTGGCATAGTAATGGTATTGGGGTCACAATTTAGAAGTCTGAATGTGTGACGTACTTTCTCCATTCGTTCGCTATGCTACAACTATCTCACGAGTAAAGAAAATAATTGAACTGTGATAGTACCTCACTTCGAGCCACTGCCCTACTGTGGGAGTCAACGAATACGGCAGTTTTTTTGAATAAGGAAAGCCGCAGGGTTTTATAAGCAACAATATCGTTATCTTTACAACACTGACTGCAGCTCTGTTATTCATGGATGCATTGGTAACCAGTGACACATACTCCATCTGCGTGCACACCCTATCACATTTCTTGTCAACTCTTATTAAGAAGAAATCGTTTCGTCATAGGTTGAACTTGTTATGAAACGGATTATCTTTCAGCAATTCAAACATAACAAAATAGATTGGAAGAAGTTAAGTGTTATTTATAACTAAATCATGTATCATTAGTAAGTAACATTTTATTATGTTACACTCATATACATGTGTATTTATAAATCTTTTTGTTTTTTTACTCTAACATCGTTATAATATGAGGAAGATATGCTTAAACAAGTTAAACAATCAGAGAAGGTTCAATAACAAATGCAAAACCGTTTGCTTCCTAAGTTTAATTAAAGTCGCGTTAACAGTGCCAACAATTACTCTATGCGGAAAAGTATGTGGCCTACTGAAAAGTTCCTTGAATATAAAATCAGCGAAACTGAAGTGCAAGTCGCTGAGGTACAGTCACGTCAAGCTACCAAGCTAGACAAGGAATTTATTTATTAACAGCAGAAACATCAGCCCTCATGTTTTGAGTTAAACAGCGAAAAGCTTTACATATTACGTACACAAATCTTATTTTTTGCAAGATTACAAACCAGTTCTATAGGATTTAGATATAGTGACAGTAAGATGAAAATCATTCAGTTGCAAGATGTTCTCGGAGAAATACAGGAAAAGGTTGCTGCTCCTTAATGAATGCTAGAAGTTGGACTTTTCTTCTTCCTCCTTTGTTTTGTTTCTTTTTCATAGAGCAGAAGTGAACATGAAAGAAAATTCCGCAATGACAACAAAGAAAAGTTGCCTGGCATTGTTGTTCGATATCACTTTTCACATGTTGTTACAGTGCAGTATATATGAATCCACAGCTCGTCGATATAAACTAATGGTCTCTTTAATACTGGTCCTTCACTTTTTCGCAAAAAGTCTACTGCAGTTCTTCTTTTTGTAAATACATTCCCTCGTCTGCACATAAAGACTGGTTCATAAAGACACCTTTCAAAATGAAATTCCATAGATGGTAAGTATTTCTCATGCGTTCTTTGTTGTCCTGAAAGTCCAATTTTTGTCTGTATAACCAATGAAATATTTATCAATCTTTGAGGTGGGAACATGAATCCTGTCCCTCCTTCCACAATTTCCACATCATTGATTTCACAACTTTTGTTTGCCATAATTTGCCTGTGCCTAATGACGCCTTCGGTGTCGGTATTATTACACCTTTCCCATTCTCGTCCTGTAAAATGAGTAACGTAAATAGTTAGTAGTCACAGCTTCCTGAGGAGGTATTTTATACATTTTTATTAGATCGCTTTCTTGGGTATCTGTCTGTTCAGTACAAATTTTACATTTCATTTTAAACTGTCTTCTGGATGAGCTAGGGACTCGAAATTTTGTACATAGTTCAGAAAAGGATGACAGTGCAAAATTACCTTGATTTCTTGTCGGTATGTCTGATAAACGTGAGCGTGGAGGTAAAAAAGTTCGGTAACACCTTCCCTTTCAGCTGCACAAATGGACCAGTGTGTTGTGCGGGTAGTATCGGAAGCCGATCCAGGTGGTATGCAACCTGATGGGCATAGATGCGTAGAGAGAGGCGGAAGAGGAGATGGATATACCTGCTTGTTTGTCTGCCTGTAGTTTATTTTAAACTTACTTCCAATGATACAGTGACTTGACATTTTAAACATAGCTTAGAACTGCATGACATCGCAATATAAACTGTGTGGCGGAGAGTACTTTGCTTCTTACTGTCATTTCCCAATGAATTAGAGAGCTACAACTTTGAACGCAGTTCATAAATCGATGGAAATGCAGTATTAACCATCGCAGTAACAAGGGGGGGGAGGGGGGGGGAAGGCACTTCACGCCTACCTTTAGAAAAATATTGTAATCTAGTTAGTTAATTTGCGTTTTAAAATACTGAAAGATTTTTATTGTTTTTAATGAAATCTACTTTCATATTCCATATAAATTTTAAAAATTTCAGTTAAACTTGACCACATGAAAACTTAAGTGAGTATCAGATGGCACTTTCCCCTATGAGTATCGCATTCAGTATTTCGAAGTTCAGGGCCTTACTCACACATCAGTATCTCTTTAAAAATATGTTGAGTGTAAAGTTAACCATGTTAGCGGTTTTAAATTTTTTTGTGGTGATTATGAAGTCGGTAAGACAAGTTATTGGAAATACATTGACATTGCTAAGAGTGTCCCCAAAGGTATTTTCAGGTTCTGGGCCCTGTGTATAGATGAATATCGCTTTAAGACGAGTGTTGTTAATACAGTTCAAAAAACATTAAGGAATATGGCTTTTTTAGGGGTGGCCAGAAAGTATCCCATTCCTCCGTTGGTACTTCTTGTTATGGCAAATTCCTTGGTACTGCTAACGTCAACTCGCTTGTTTGATGTGTGGCGGAGGTTTCTTGGTCTATCACTGTCATTTCCCCATTTATTTTCTACGCTCGTAGATGATTTGCAAGTAAGCCGCCATGTGAGCTTTAATCTCTGTAATTTGTATCGACACGGTCTTCCCTTGAGACACACGTAGGGAGAAAAACATAATAGTTCAGTCAGTTGAAGAGAAACTGAAATAAATCTGGACGTTACCAAATCTCTCAGTTGTAATCTTATCAAAAGTTTGTAATCGGCACACACTCACACAAACAAATTATTATTTATATAAAAAATGATTTTTAATATGCAACGTTCTTAAATTGGACTGACAAGTATAAAGTAATTTCTCCTAACCCCTATACCCAGCACGAAAATTAATCTATCACAATCGGTTTCACCCTATTGTAATAACATCTTCAGGCGAAAAAACGTACTAAAACGTACAAAATCGATTAGCAGCAAATTAATAATACCAAAAATGTGGGTATGTAAACCAGATGGAGAGAGCGCGAAATACTCACAATTAATATAACGTTAGGCCATTGAAATAATGCAGTATCGCAACGTTTTTCTTTAGCATTGCCAGTGAAAATTGATTTTGTGCAATCCAGCAAAAGAATACCAACAATTAGTTTTTGTAGGCCGCGTAACTGAACTCTGCAAATCGCGTTAACGGACATAGAAAAAAAGAACATAGCGTAAGAAATCTGAAAAACAATTAGGAAATTACCTTACGCTAAACTAAAGGAACGATGGCTCACCAGTGCCGCAAAACCGATGAACACGGAAAATCCGCATCCAGCGACCCTGGCTATGCCTGCAGCAGGAAAGTCGTACCACCATACGATGGTGTAGACACGGCGAAGTGTTGGAGAAAACTGACCTCGGGCAATGCGTCACGAGAGGGCAGTGAGATACAATGGGATATGTCGATTGAGATCGCGAAAGCGGCTAGTAAGTGAGACAGGTACATTTTTCAAGGCGAAGATTTGGAGCCGTTACCTAAACAGGAATGGATAAATAAAGGAAACACTGCGTAAGTACTACAGCAACAAAACTGTTATGAATAAAATGATGAAATTATGGCAATAATGTATTAATTGCTATGATAAAGTTATTTAAAATTATTTTGATGGAACACCAATAAGGTCAAAATTACAAAATGACCCTAAAATAAGGTCTGTTAAAATCATAAAAAATACTGCACATTATTAGAAGTTATGAAAAACCTCAACCGGGATTATAAGAGAAAAATATCGTAAGGGTTAAATAAACGCTCCATTAGAACTGTTTTCTTATTGCAACCTCTGGATGTTATCCTTGTTGCTATTGCATAAAATCTTTGAGTTTGTTGTTGGGTCACGAACAGTGTGTCTAGTATAAGGTAAATGTGTGGCAAGAGAAGATTTAGAACGCTTGATGCTCAAATATTCCTTAAATAAAATACTAAAATGGCATCCCATTTGTCCAATGTAACCCTCTAAACAGTTATTACATGAAATACTGTAAATACCTTCTGAATGTTGGAACTGGCTTTCTCAGTACGACGGAAACGGGGGACAGTACCTCTCGCAATACGAAACGCAGAGGAAGTGGCTTTTTCTCTTACCTGTTCCACTATTTTTTTCAGAGATGCTCCCATATTAGGGTATCCTGTGGATGTTTGGTTTGTCGTTAGACTGATTTATTAGTGAAAGAGTTATCTTCTGTTGACTCGGGGAAAGTAGAAAGTAAATTATATTTTTTATTGCATTACTAACATTAATAAGAAAATCGCAGCTAAAGCCGTAAGAGTAAGCAATGTACTTAATCGAATTCAATTCGCGGTTAAAGGTTTAATCCAAAAGAGGAACAGTATGTAGTCTAATAAAGGAGCGGTCTAAAAGCAGCTCTTTTATAATTGATGACATGACTGCATGTCTGAGGCGTGTCGTTGATGGCTTTTGGTGTAACTCATATCTGCATTCAATGTAGCAGCAACGCACATTGTGGGAAACGAACATCTCCCCTGACATGTCTGCACACTGCGTCGCCAGTAATTCATAAGGCAAGCTGTGAAGGGTACAGACAACTTTGTGGAACACCTTGTAGTTGCTTCTTGTGACGTGGTGGGGTAGACAGAGTACAGAATGATCTTCGACCTTCAGTTTGCAGACATATGAAGGATGAAGCGCACGAACAGAATGTGGAGTCCTATTAGCTCTCGCATTTCTACCTCCTCCACACTGTTGCCCCCCGGAACACTATTTATCTATTAATGTGGCTCTACGGTAGTGATATGTGGTACACAGATTTAATATTTATTGTTAATCGAGTTCATGTAAAGATAAACATTAATTTTGCACCATTAAAACAATACTTATAATAATCTGTGAGTTTCCCATCCTCTGTAACTATGAAACTGTTAGTGCTTGATAAAAAAATAAATAGACCTTTCTTGTAGGAAATCTAATGTAGTTTAATTTTGTACTGGGAAAAAATCTGGGTAGTAGCAGGGGTTTTCGAGTTGTTCGAGAAAAAAATAAAAAATAACCATTAAACGCCTACCCACCCGAACGCTTACATCCCACCGGTCACGATTTTTAGTATGTTGTTCATGTAACTCCTTCCTATTAATGTGAAAAAGTTCGCCATTTTACTCCCTAACTATACCACAGACGAAAACGTCATTAGAGACAAAATTATGGAAATCTTAAATTTAAATGACGGTACAGGAAATTAAACCATTGCTGACCTGAATGCGAGTACAACGACTGTAAGTCACAGTAAGCAGATATATCAGTAAGGCAAAACATAGTTCTTTGTTATATTATATTTTGAACGTTGTTACACCTTTGTGTGTTTTATCAAGGCTTCGCAAAAAATCTCGATTTCTTTTAGAAAAACTTGCCACCTTTATCGCTAGTGATTTTCTGAGGTTTGCTACGAGAACAGGCGGCAAATTTTCGTGCCAACTGTTATGATGTAACTAGTTATTGTAGTTACTACTGTTATCACGGATTTTCTTACTAACGGGAAACAATCAACTGTTGTGAAAACCACTGTACTAACGACGGGACCACACCGCAAGCGGATATTCGTAATTTTAGTATTTGTGGTATACGAAGCGAAGAACTCACCCAAGGTAGTTCTATGGAACTCTGAAAATTACTCGAGAAAATCGACTTTGTAGTTTTACGACCATTTTTAATATGCTAAAGTACGATATAGACCTACATCTGCATCTAAATTTGCATCTACAGGGTGTTTCAAAAATGACCGGTATATTTGAAACGGCAATAAAAACTAAACGAACAGCGATAGAAATACACCGTTTGTTGCAATATGCTTGGGACAACAGTACATTTTCAGGCGGACAAACTTTCGAAATTACAGTAGTTACAGTTTTCAACAACAGATGGCGCTGCAAGTGATGTGAAAGATATAGAGGACAACGCAGTCTGTGGGTGCGCCATTCTGTACGTCGTCTTTCTGCTGTAAGCGTGTGCTGTTCACAACGTGCATGTGTGCTGTAGACAACATGGTTTATTCCTTAGAACAGAGGATTTTTCTGGTGTTGGAATTCCACCGCCTAGAACACACTGTTGTTGCAACAAGACGAAGTTTTCAACGGAGGTTTAATGTTAACCAAAGGACCGAAAAGCGATACAATAAAGGATCTGTTTGAAAAATTTCAACGGACTGGGAACGTGACGGATGAACGTGCTGGAAAGGTAGGGCGACCGCGTGCGGCAACCACAGAGGGCAACGCGCAGCCATTTCTTCCAAAGGAATCATTGGCCCATTTTTCAGATCCGAAACGATTACTGCATCACGCTATCTGGACATTCTTCGTGAATTTGTGGCGGTACAAACTGCCTTAGACGACACTGCGAACACCTCGCGGTTTATGCAAGATGGTGCCCGTCCACATCGCACGGCCGACGTCTTTAATTTCCTGAATGAATATTTCGATGATCGTCTGATTGCTTTGGGCTATCCGAAACATACAGGAGGCGGCGTGGATTGGCCTCCCTATTCGCCAGACATGAACCCCTGTGACTTCTTTCTGTGGGGACACTTGAAAGACCAAGTGTACCGCCAGAATCCAGAAACAATTGAACAGCTGAAGCAGTACATCTCATCTGCATGTGAAGCCATTCCGCCAGACACGTCAAAGGTTTCGGGTAATTTCATTCAGAGACTACGCCATATTATTGCTACGCATGGTGGATATGTGGAAAATATCGTACTATAGAGTTTACCAGACCGCAGCGCCATCTGTTGTTGACAATTGTAACTACTGTAATTTCGAAAGTTTGTCTGCCTGAAAATGTACTGTTGTCCCAAGCATATTGCAACAAACGGTGTATTTCTATCGCTGCTCGTTTAGTTTTTATTGCCGTTTCAAATATACCGGTCATTTTTGAAACACCCTGTACATCTGCATCTACTTCTACGTCTATGTCTACATCCATATGTACATCTACATTTACCACAAATCTGTATCTGCTTATGCTGCTACATCAATGACAACATCTAGCAACGATCGTCAAAAATTTTAATTGCCGCATCGGAAAAATAAAGTTATACATTCAAGTTTTTGTTTCTTTGCGGATGCACGTCTGCAGTCTTCGTACGCTCGTATTTCCTGCACCACAACAGCATAGCACGCTGATAAAGGATCCATCTCCACATTATCAGCGGACTATACTATCTTGTTGTCATTTCTCTATGAGCGTCTACGGTATTGTGGTAGCTCAGTTATTGGGGCACTAGCTCGCGAAAGGCAAAGGTCCCGAGTTCGGGTCTCGGTCCGGCACGCAGTTTTAATGTACCAAGAAGTTGATATCAGCGCACACTCCTCTGCAGAGTGAAGGTCCCGAGTTCGAGTCTCGGTCCGGCACACAGTTTTAATCTGCCACGAAGTTTCAATATGTTGAACAGTTTGTTCTTGGGCCCCACAATCACAGGCTGGAAAATCTCGGATTCCCCACTTGTGGATCATAGCATTGCACGTGGCGTGGCCAGTTCTTATTCTGTTCTGCCTTGTCCACTCCCTTCTCTGCAGATGAAATCCTGGTAGGCTGGCAGTTGGGTCTTGGATACCTCGATGTGCTATTGTTCCAGCATTCCACCTCTTGTGTCACTCTTCTTTAATGTGGAAGTTCTTATTATTCCTTCCATTATGCCACAGTGGATTGCGAGATTTTAAGCGGTCTGGTGGAGGGTTGTTTAAGACTGTATGAATTGGGAGGTCTTGTAGGTCGTTGGGCTGGTGTAGTTTCCTCCATTCTCAATCGATTCCTTCTTGGCGTCGTAATTCATGTGGTGGCATGTTGCTGATGGTGTGCAGCCAGGGGATCGGGATGGATTTTAATGTTCCCGTAGCAGTTCTCATTGACTCGTTCAGATATACATCCAGCTTCCTCGTGTGGACACCATGTTGCCACACTGGAGCACAGCATACGACAGCTGAGTACATCAGCATAAGTACTGTAGTACGTAGAGTCGATGCGTCGGCACCCCACGTTGCACCAGATAGTTTCTTACGACGTTGTTTCGGGTCTTTAGTTTTTGGCTTGTTTTTTCCCAGTGTTTTTTATACGTCAGACACCGATCTACTGTGACACCAAGGTATTTAGTCTGGAAATTATGTCTAACCTTTTGTTGGCAGAAGCTAACATTCAACTGCTGGTTTGCAATTCTGTTGTTTAAATGGAATGCACCGACTTCCATCTTTGCTGCGTTTGGAGGAATAGGTATGATCGACTTACAGAGATGGACTGTTGAATGTAATAGAGTTACAAATAGGGGCACTTGTGGGAGTGAATTGCATATTAAATAGAGTGCGAAGACCTTCGCACTCTATAATTTTTGGAATGAGGTAGACTGAGGCATCTGGTGCAACCGGACCCTCATTTTCAAGAAGAGGTTATTAATTTACTGTCCTCCGAGAGAAGGAGAGTCTTAATTAACGATCTTTTCTAAAACAGTTGGTAATTAACCATTTTGTTTACGAGAAAAAATTAATTTTTTGTATTTCAATATGTAATTCGAAGTAAGATACGGCGTATTCTTCATAAAAAGCACCATTAGCTGTGTTGATTATCATATATTTGATGTATCATGTATTCACATGTCGTACGTATTCGAACCGAATGAAGAAACGAAAAAATAACAAATAGATCTACCCATTACCAGTCCCATGCACTCTATGATTTTATGCTTCTTGTTTAACGATTTAGAATCTACGTGGAATCGAACCCAGGCTCCCGACAAGACTAGCGAAATTTTTGCATCAGAGCCACACTGCTCGCTGACAGATACGTATCTTAATAGTAGATTTTTTGAGAAGTTTTAAGAGTTGCGCCGAACTGCTTTGGGAGAGGTATATTCTGACTTCTGAACTTCACGTACCATAAATACAAAAAATTACAAAAATTAAATTGCTGTGAAGACTTTCTGTAAGTGTAATCGAATTTTCTGGACTGTTGATTCCTGTGAAATGCATTATCTAGAGGCAGGAACAATTTGATTACTAACAAGAGTCATTATGTGACAATATAACGAGAACGTGTAGTGCCTCCAGCGTCGCTGTTTAAAACCGCCGACAGCGCACCTCTTTTCGGTGTGGCAGCCACGCGCAATCGCGCCACGTTAACTGTTGATAGCTATCGCTTGCAGTCGGCTAATGAAACGAACCGTTCAAATATTGAAGCCGACCCGTCAGCTAATGACAACGGCTCTACAATTTAGCTGCGCCCGTACAGTTGGCCTGACGCTAATTCCGCGTAATTACGTTCGTAATCAGCTGCCTGCTGCCTGGTTCTGTCCCTCGATGAATTACGCGTGCATGCATGCATAAGGTACGAACGAAAGGCTATTTCGGTCACCGTTCATAGCTGTATAGGTGCACAATGATATTTTTTATATAATTTCTCTGTCATATGGAAGACTCGAAAATTATTTTCTTTCGTACATTCCCGTGATCCGAGGAGGTTGGGCTTCATTCTCCCATCAATAAGTACAAAACTGTTACATCAATACAGCAGTTCTGTGTGTATACGCATTACTGAAAATGTCAATCTTGGTACTCGATGGCGCATTGTCACCATGTTAGTGAGAAGAGGTTTCTGAGGGCGATTAACTGTAATTTTACCTTACCAGAAACAAATTACTGTAACTGTAATTTTTCTCGTCGTCTGCTGTAAATTCCATACTGTTAAATGCAAATAAGAGCAGTATATTTAATTTGATATCTACAGTAAACTTTATTTCAGTGAGTCTAAACGCGCTTTCACAGTCGACTTTATTGTTTTCGCTTTTATTACAGTCCTACGTATAATTTTTGTCGTCGAAGAGAGGAGTGTAGTAAATAATTCCCAAAATTTCCTTAACATTAGTGCATGTATTAACTTAGGGTTTCTTTGTCTGGCGGTCTTTGCAGTTTCTAAGAAAAATGGGATCTCGCACTCCTGAACTATCATGTTGCAAGGAGCTGTGCGCTATATCAGGGTGAGGAAGGTAAGATCTAAGGGAAAAGAGAAAAGGAAGAGAGAAGACAGGAAAAAGAGAGAAAGGAAGGAAAGGAGATTAGGGTTTAAGTTCTCGTTGACGATGAGCTCCTTATAGATGCAGCACTCGTTTTAGTCGGAGAAGGAAACGGAAGATATTCGTCAGGTCCTCTTCGAATTACGCGCCCCGGAGTTGGCCTTAAATGATGTAGGGAAACTACGGAAAATGTAATCTGGATTGCCGGACGGGGCTCTTTCCAATCAAAGAACTGGAGATACTGAATGATAGCCTAAATTAACAATTTTCTGCATTGAAAGAAGAGTCCAGTAAACCAGCGCGTTGACGAAGATATAGAATGTACCAGGAGAAATGGTCTTGACCAGGTGTAGTCAACCTTTTTTTTACTACCGCCCGCTTCCGTGCCTCTATTAGTAGTAACACCAGCTCCATAGTTATGGTGATTTATAACGTAAAAAAGTAAATTTATACATCAGAGTTGCAGCAAGTTAAAGCATATAATAATAATTACTTAGGAAATACTTTGTCAAAACTTTATCAAAACCTAAGGAAAATATTGTTAACAACCAACTGCCTACAGCTCGCAGTGAAAATGGAATGCCCATTAATGGGCGGTAGGGACAAGGTTGATTACCACTTAATTTTCTCCACTCAGGGGTATGGCAGGAAAGATAATTCGAAGCAAAAAATAGTTCAAATGGCTCTGAGCACTATGGGACTTAACTTCTGAGGTCATCAGTCTCCTAGAACGTAGAACTACTTAGACCTAACTAACCTAAGGACATCACACACATCCATGCCCGAGGCAGGATTCGAACCTGCGACCGTAGCTGTCGCGCGGTCCCAGACTGTAGCGCCTAGAACCGCTCGGCCACCACAGCCGGCTCGAAGCAAAAACCAGTAGTAAACATGGGCTCTATAATACATTAAGAGCAGTGAGCATTTCTTCATCTCTGATACTACCAAATAAATCTCTCCTATTGCAAGATCTTTGCTTTCATAATTTGGGAGGAGGTTTTATGGATCGAAACAGAAAATATTTTCAAGAAAACACTGGCTCCAAAATGCTTGCCTTAAGAGCTATGAGGACTTGTGGGATAGAAGAGATGTGTTTCAAGGTAGCGGAGATGAAGAAGTGGTCAATACTCTTACAGTGCGCACTTAGAGGATATGTTGACTGGTTATTTTTTCTTGTTTCGATCCGGATTACCGCCTCTAAAAATATGGAAAGCAAAGAGCTTGTAGTAGAAGAGATTTGTTTCACAGTATCGAAGGTTAAGAAGTGCTCTTAGCTCAAAAGGCACGCATTTTAGACCCATGTTTACCGACATTTTTTGCTTCGAATGATCGGTCTTGTCATATTCGTAAGTATTGACTATTCCTCTGAGGACACCCTGTATAAGAGCAATGACAGATAATTTAAAGCGAGATTTGCAAAGACACCTCGATGCATACTTACATAATGTGTATGCCAAATTAAAGCAAGCTGCTGTAATACGGGCCGTCCTCTGTAACTGAGCGTTCATCGTTTCTAAATATTATGCAGATCTAGGTTCGATTACCAATACTACCAGAGAATTATTGTCGGTGGGACTGGAACGGGGTGCACTCAGCTTCGTGACTGCTCCAGAGTTGGAAAGGTGGCAGGAAAGGCGATGCGCTGTCACAAGCCTTACAGTGTCGCATCCAGTGACGTCAGTGGCACAGGATGACGCGTGGCTAATTACCCTTGCGTGGTCTTCAATACCTGATTCTGAAGGTGCCGTAGGTTAGCCAGCAAGGTAGTTTAAAAATTTCCAATTTAGCTACTCGTGAAGTCGTAATTGTGAGATATTAGTAAAACATAATTTTCTATCAACACATACAATAAGTACTCACACGAACAGGTCCTCGTCGTGAAGTAAAAAATGCATCTGATTTTCAGAAAAGATTAACTGGGGAGCGTGATGTACCTGCAGGATGGAGTACCTCGAGCACGTGATGTTTCCCGGTTGGTGTTTCAGTCTAGTGACTGACTTTAGAATCACATGAAGGAATGCGCGCAAGAGACAGCCATTAGGAGCTTCCGGAATTTTATACTGTTTGTTATTTTTAGACATGAAGTTGTGTTTTGTGCAGCGTTTTTAAATCCGGGTGTTTCAAGACGAATATCAGCTTTATAAGGCATGATAAAATTTACTACATTCACCTTACATTTATAAATAAGACATCAAATGGAAGAGAAACTGAAACGGTTTTGTTTATATAACTATGCACGTGCACTGCTTTCTGTGTCTTCCGCTAGAGTGTGCTAGTAGCAAAGATGGAGGCTGATGAACAGAAAGCGTTTTGTGTATTACGGTTTTCAAGTAATGAGTCTGTTGTTGCAGTGCAATGTGCATTCTCTGTTAAATTCCATTTTAATCCTCCATGTGATAACATCTGTGGGTGGTACCATCAATTTGAAGACACTGACTTTCTTTGTAAAGGGAAGACCACTGGACGACCAAGAGTGACAGAAGAACGTTTTGAACCAGTGAGAGGGCCTTTCATGCGCAGCCTCAAGAAATCAGTTCAGAAGGTTAGTCGTGAATTTGCAGCTCCAGTAATGTAAGTGTAGAGACATTTGATGAGACGCTTAGAACTACGTCCTTATCGTTTGCAGTTGTTGCAAGCTCAAGAACCTGCAGACTACGGGTTATGTGCGAAATTTTTCAAACTAAATGTAGATGCGTGACGATGAGTGTTACTTGGACGGTGTAGTCTTCAGTCATAAATCGTTTCACGCCAGTGGAAACATGAGCCCACAAAATGAGCGGTTCAGGAGCAGCATATCCCCAGGAGATGATGCAGTTGGAACAAGACATCCTCAATTGAATATCTCTGCGGAAATTTTATGAACCTTTCTTTTTCTGTGAAACAACTGTAAGTGGTATTTATTATCTTAATGTGCGGGAACTACGGCTCTTTCTTCAATTAAAGAAGCTGAACCACAGAACATTTTTGGCAGCAAGACGATGCATCGTCTCACTAGCATAACTTAGTACGCGGCTGGTTAAACGACGTTGTGCCTCACCGCTGATACAGTGGCAAGGGGCCGGCCGACAGAGATTGGCCTCCACATTCACCCATCTATGCCACTTTTACCTTTCCGGGCTCATAGTGGGTGATGTGTATGTGCTGCCAGATGAACTACCCCGCTTAAGAAACAGGATTTAAGCAGCCGTTACAACAATTACTCCACACTCAAACACACACACACACACACACACACACACACACACACACAAAGTCTGGGAAGAGCTTGCGCATCGACTCGATGTTTGGCATGTGAGAAACTCTGCTCAAAACTAAGACCCGTACGTAAAGCTGTCTCAGTTGCTCATTCCGTTCTTGTGGTATTTATAATGGTAAGATAAATGTTGTCAATGCTAGAAAGCCCTAAAAGCCCGATAATCATTTTGAAAGGCACATTATTAAGAGTTCTACATATTTAATTGCCGTATAATGCCTAAAAGCTATCTGAAGGATATGGTTAATTAATCAATTACGGAGTTTTATGATGTGTAAATTTCTATATATCTTTAAACTTAGTTCCTTAAATTGTGCACACAGAATCCATACTTCGTCAATCCAGCACTATATTGTACCTTGAAATGGAAGAACGGCAACACGTGATATTTTCAAATCAACTGAGTACCTTTACAGTCATAACAATTTTGCAGGAATCGAAAGTGGAAGTTTGTGTTACTTGCCAATAGTTCCTGTTTCAAAATGTTTTTAACTTGTAATTTCTTTCTGAAATCAATTCTTCTTAATTTGATTTTATATACTGATTATTGGCATGTAATAGAATAATAACGTAACACATACACTATTAATTACAGTACTGACAAGATTTTCTCGATTTCAATGCTTTCAAATTTTAATAGAATATTTGTTCCTTTGTACAAGACCATGTTCCACTTCAGAACGGGTTCTCAGGTTTCGATATACATTACTTTTCCCGAGCAGTTTTTGTAAATTCAGAAAACAGCTGCTGTACAAAGTCTTACAAGGTACAACACTATTGACTACTTAAACGACGTAAAAAGTGGAACACACACATCTTTTTAAAAGTTTCTTATATAGTTCACCTGAAATGAAGAACCTGCCTTTCAAACAAATCTTGTGACTTGTGATCTTACTGCGGATTTTGTGTGGTTCAGCCAGATTTTACCTTTTACTAGTAAAAAGTAGCAGTGAGGCATTGTTGATTTCTCAAGTAGATTAATGACATCTTCCAAACGAAACGACACAATCGTTGACAAATACATATCAGCATTTACGTGGATATTTGAAAAAATAATGTCATTATTTGTTGGCTAGTCGAAAGGCGGTAGTGCAGTTTTATCACTGGCATTCCAGCTTTTAGAGTAAAGTAGATTGTTTCACATTAGTTTAACTAGAGTAGTTCTATTCCCATAGGCTTTCAATGTAAAGAAATGTTACATCGAAGGAGGCAGAATAATGTAGCATTCGACACTATTAATATAAGTAAATGAGATGTAAATGTTAGATAATCGGGACATCAAATTCAGATTTACTTTCTTAAAAAGTCATATTATCTGAAAGAAAATAATGGTTTTAGTGTAAGACAGAAGACTGGCCGATATCCGATTTACGAAGTTTCCAAATGATAATGTGTAAACGCATTGATCAGACAAGGCAAAAAAAGAGGAAATTACTTTGGTAAAACAGAATTTTATCACGAATCAGACATATCGTAATGTAAATGATGTATTCCGAGAAACTACGTGTTGCTGCTTGTGACAAACTTTAAGACAAAATACGTACTCTTCGAATCGAAAAAGTGCCCTTAAGAGGATATATTAGCATTTTAAACGAATGACACACATGATAGAACGGGTTTTGAACAACTCTGGTACCATGCCGTCAAAAAGGTTCTGTGGAAATTTTGGATATTTATGAACCTAGACAAGATTGAAATGTGGTCTAAATTAATGATACCCTGTACCATAGATAACACTGCCCACATATTTCTGGTAAATGTTTTGAAAAATGGAAGACTGAGTGGTGTGGAAAATGAGCAGATTAATTTTTGACAAATAGCTATGGAATCCAGTTCACATTTTATAAGGAATTTTTGAAATAATTTAATGTCAGACAAGATTTCAAAATTTTGCTTCCAGAGAAATTCGTTAGGTAAGGTTATGAGAGACGTTGGAAGATTATTTCGAACACTATTAGTGGTTGCACTGAAGAAAATGTATCGACATAATTTTGAACAAACGATCTTGCATCTGTATGGAAAATAATAGATGGGCTTGAGATAGAGAATAAGGTTAAATATTACTAACTGATAAAAAGTATGTCAGAAGACGAATGTAAAGGAATCAGAAAACCTATAATACAAGAACCAAGTTTTCTCTTTTGCACTTAAAATGATGACTAAATATCACATGAGTGCACTTATTTTAAAGGTATCTCATATGGAGCAGATAATGCTGTTGCATAGTGTATTAGAGAATTACTTTTCTACTGGTGATAGCTTAATTTCATAGTCGTGGGCCACTGAATCGTTGTCTGAATAACTTTTTTCCGTCACATGCCACATTGTCACAATGCGGTTTCCTTATGAACTAGAAAATCACTATAACACATGTAATTGGTTTGCAAGGCAATTAATTATTCAATATCGAAAAAGGTCTTATTAATATATAAACAGGAAAATAAGACTTTATTACACAGGAATTGTGTGTCAGTTGGCTTGTTTTTCATTTCTCTTTGGGTTATAGATCATCTTTGGCCGATCCTGCACTTCTCAAAAAGAGTGTTCATGGCAAAACCCAATATCCAAATGAGTCTCTAAATTCACTCATATGAAAACGATGCCCTAAAAACACTTTTGCATCTGCTACAGTTGTAAGAATTGCCACTTCTGATGCAGTTATTGTATTTAATGATGGGAACGTCGGGAGGATGAAAGTATTAGAATGGGCTTCAAGGTAGGATATTTTACTCAAGACACCTTGATAAAAATAGATTTACAGTGCGTCTCTGCAGCTGAAAAGTCAGTTGAAGACGTGGTAAAGGAAAGAAGACAGACAAAAAGAAACCAGAAAAGAAGCCTTGAAGGAAAAGACGACCCAGAATACGAATGTGGTGCCTTCTGAAGAAGTAACATAAGGAAAAATGTTAGGCTGAACTTTAAACTGCGTTTGCTGAAAAGTTTGTTTTTTATGCTTTATGTAGGAATTAAGAAATTTTGTAAACATATTTCTGTAAACCTAATAATCGTTGCCTCAAAAGAAAAAATTTGAAATTCGGATTGCAAGGTGAGATATGGGGCAAAGTACTTGGACTTTTGCATGAATTTAAAACTGTACTTGTGGAATTATAGTTAAAAACATTAAAATTCTCCAATTTGACCTATTCCAAAAACTTCATGCAAGAAGATTACAACATATAGAGAGATGAAACACAGAAATTTTTGTAGAAATCTGTTGAATACTTTCTCAGAAAAAGGAACATACATTATTTTTTGAAAATAAAACTTCAAATTTCATTAAAAAGTTGGATATATATAATTGAAGGATTTTATATGTAAATGTGTTACTTTCATGTAAAGCATAGTACAAAATTTCATTGTCATATCTCCAAATCTGTGGATTTAGTACATTTTTGAAATAGTGGGTGTTTTTCATCAATGTCTCCCTTAAGCAAGAAACTAAAGGAAGTGATAACCACACTCTATAAACATAATACAAGTTACACAATAATAAACTCCTTAGTACTAGTCAGAACACAAAAGACATACAAATTCCTGCAGCAGAAGAATTCATTTCATTTGATTTAACCAATTTAAATATAAATACACCAGAATCAGAAACAGTAGATATCATAAAGAGAAACCTACAACTTAACAGGAAAGGATCTTCCATCGCAACTTATGAAATAATAAATCTGTTACAATTTACTTTAACTCAACTTTGACTCAGATTATTTTGATTTTTGAAAACAAAACTTATAGACATTAAGGTGGAGCAGCTATCGTAAAAATTGTATTGCAAGCATCATAGCAGACATATTTATTAACATGATGTAAGAGGAATTCTTTAATTCAGACTAACCACTTCTAAACAAAATTATATACTACCACAGAAATGTTGATGACACACTACTGATAATAGACAGATGTGACCAAGAGATACAAATGATCCATTAGGAACTAAGTAACTTGTATCCTAACATAAAATTTACAATGGAAATAGAACAAATTCACAATATTTGTAGACCTGAAAGGTATGCAACAATAGTCACTGTCAATTTGAAATATATAGAAAAGCTACTACAGCTGACATTATCATAAATAAAAATATTTGTCACGCAGATTCGCATAAATATGCATATTTAGGATCATTGATTAACAGAATTTTGAATTTAGCTCTTGATGATGATGAGATACAAAATGAAATAAAAACACTACAATACATAGCCCAACGAAATGACTTCAACGCCAAACCAGTGCTACAATTTCATGACCAACATACAGAATTCAAAACAAATAATATACATAAAGGAGTAACTTTAAAAACAAAGTAAAAAGAAAACACTGATACACACACCTATGTTACAAAATCATACACAGGTCAGATATGACAATAACATGAATAACTTGTTTAAGAAAACAAATATAATATTATGATTCCTTACGATTATCAACTTGAAAGCTAAAATATGACCAGCAAAAAATAATATCCATAATTTTTTCAAATCAGGTATCAACGAACTTACTTATGACAACTGCAAAAAATTTTCCATCGGACATACAGAATATCTGAATCACATTTAAAGAACAAACATAACACTGGAAGCTAAGGATTCGTATTTTAATTGCATATGGAAAATATAAAGCAGAAAAGATTGAAAACGCCGTAAAACTTCTACATGAAGTACCTAAAGAACACACAATGAACATTTTGGAGGAAATGGAAATTTACACTTATACAGGAAAATATCCAGAAGACATCCTCAACGAGCAAACAGATTTTTAACATAAAAATACATCGAAAATTTTATTGACGTTATGGAAAAAGGGTATGTTACCGCGAGAAGCATAAAATAATAGATTACCTATCATATACATAAAGACCACGTAAATACTGTGACTGAAATATTAAATATAATCACTAACTTTCCACAAAAGAGAAAATCCATTGCAAATATATAGCATATCTGGAGCCTGAGGTGTCAAAAGTAGTTTCACGAGATCACCCAAATGAAAATTTAACATATAATTACATAATTATGCCATAACAAAAGCACAACCGACATTAATGGTCCCCAATTCCAAATGAACCACGTCCTTCCAACCAAGATGTAATCATAAGGTGCCATATGTAGACATGGACTGACACAGACGTAGGGAAAAATATTATACCTATTATACCATCTTCACAGACACACTTGATAATTTCAAAACGCTGGAACAAGCGTGTTGTGTAACTTGTATCACTATGAGTAAATAAATAAATAATGCAGCAAAAAACTTGTACTGTAAACTCGGATAACTTGATCCGTTAGGGATAGTTAACGCCAAAAAGGAAAATGAATGATTCTATCTGTCGTCAGAAGCAACAGCAAAGCAAAAGAGTGATAGTACTATGATTGTCCGATAGGTGGCAGCATTGTCTGTAGAGATAAAAGATTTTGTACCTCACATACTGGCTGTCAAAGACTCTATTCTGGTCCAATTGTTGATCTGAAAATTTATTTTGTTGTTTACTCCGCAAATTTCTATCTGTACACCCACCCACAAAGGGCACAGTGTCTTGGTAGTCGATTTATTTTTCAGATATGATAACTCCTGAAACTTTATACAGTGTTAGTTTAATATCTTTTATAACATTGATGATTTTCAAAGATTAATACAAAATTTTGTGAACATGTCCTGTGAAAGTGGGTATCTTGAACACAATACTTTTCTAGTTTAATTTGGGCTCAAGGATCCTTGAACCATATTTCTATCTTTCAAATAGTATGCGACTGTGTGCTTAAGTAGGAAGCCAAAAATATTTCTTCACTAAGCTGTACTTCTGTTTGCTAAATGTTGTTTATTCAAGGGTTTAACACTACGGTAAGTGTGAAATAGTGGACCTACAGTATGTGTATGTTTTTCACAAATCAGAAAAAGATTCTTACCAAGTACTGGAGACATCCTGGCAGCAGGACTACTCAGATGAAAAGTTGCGATGCATATGGATGCCGTAATGAGTAAGCAAATGTCCCAACGACATGCTGAGATTCATTTCAAGATTAGTAGAGCAACAATCAAAAGAAAGTTTAAGAACGACCATAGGATGGGTCCAGGTTACACATAGGTGTTCCATGTAGACAGCTAGACTTTTGGTTCATCATAAAATCTTATTTAGCTAGGTAAGGAGGAACTGTGGCGCATTTCAAGAATGAAGTTTTGGGAAGAGGTTGAGTGAAGAATTTTCTGAAAACACATCCACAATTGTCAGATTTGTAAGTAAGATAAAAGAAAAACAAGAGCTGCCATATATAAAAGAGTTAAGAGCGACTTAAGACGTTCCCCCACGAAACTACTTCAATTACAATGAAACAAATATGAGTGATGAACCTGGAAAGAAAACGGTTATACGCAGGAGAGGTTCTAAATATCCGGAAAGAGTCATAAATTCTACAAAATCCAGCATATGTTTTGTGGAAATGCCGTATACTGTTTACAAGGTGAACACCTATGGAATACATGGGTGGGAAATGGCCCGCTGGGAGCACGATACAATCGTAGCACATGTGTGTGGTTCAATTTGTCTCTTTTTGAGGACTGATTTACAAGTCACTTGCTAGCTTTCGTAAGAAAACGAGAAGAAAGATCTGGTATGAGATAATCTGAGTTCTCATTTAAGTCTCAATGAAAATCAAACCGTGGCAAAGAACAAAGTTCATTTTGTTTGTTTGCCTCCAAACTCTACTCATTTGACTCAGCTTTTAGACATTGCTTGTTTCAGACCTCTACAAATGAAGTAGAGAGATGTTCTTGGCAGCTGAAAAGATAGTAATGCAGGCAAAACCTTTGTGTGATACCCAAAGAGCAATTCCTGACGTTGTTAAAAACTGTGTTGGAAGGAATAAAACCGAATATTTCTCATAGGTTGATGTCTAGTTTCAGAAAGCAGGAATACACCCTCCTGGCAAGGATGAGATTCTTAAGAGGTTGCCAAATCAAGGCAGACATTTAAACTTATACATGGTGGGTGAAGCATTACTGCCGAAACTACATGATGAGCATAAAGAGCTTGTCAAACCTCCTTAAACTAGGTAAGGAAAACTGCGAGTCCCTTCTGGAAGGAATATTTGAGTGACTGATGAGCAAGAGTTTGAGGTAGATACCAAAGACTCTTCCAGTCCTACGGCACCAGCGTCTAATAATAAGAACAGTTGTAAGTGTTCTCAAGTTCAGAAAGCAGATAGAAAAAACAAACGATAATGCTGGGTGGGTCTAACACAGGTGACACCTTTGGCCTGCACTCCGAAGAAAATAGAGATATTTCTCTGAACAACAGCGACAAAGAATATAATGGTGACATACCATTAATTTTTATTGATACTTCTCTTGTTGTCGAAAGCGACAAGGAAGAGACTTTATCAGCTTCATCAAAACGATCAAATAAACTAAGAAAAGACAAAGCGAGCCTGAATGTAGGAAACTTTTTTTGTGTGAGTTGGAAAGATAATATTTATCCAGGACAGGTTCTCCAGATCGAAGATGACGGTGCCATAGTCGAGTGCATAGAGCCCACCAACAAATCCTGGAAATGGCCAGCATTAAAGGATATTCTGTTCTACAACTGGGAAGACATTGTTTTGAAAATCAAGCCTCTGAAACTTGCAGAGAAAGGCCTATTTACAGTCAGTTTGGGACACAACACGTAAGTGCTCCAGTGCTTGCAAATTTTGTCAGAGTTTCTGTAAATATTTTTATGAATTGCAGTACACCACACGTCAACCTGGAAACATATGTTAAGATTTTTTTCAATGTGTTCTCTGAACCATTTCCAAGAAGTATTCGTGTTTTTTTACTTGTTGCTTTTTATGCTATTCAATAAACATTTAAAAGAAGAAAATCACTGTTTTTATGACTTTCTAACATATAAACCCATCTGTAGTAAAAAATTTCAATCCTACTTGTTTCAAACCGTATTACGTTTCAGTAAATCACTAGGGAAAAGGACCAGGCTCAAGTAAACAACAATAAGTCTAATATGACCTAAAAATTAATCTTAAAATAAGTTAGTACAAGAAAAATGGATAATTTGTACAGATTGCTTGTTTAGAAATATTCTTTAGTTTTGGGAAAAGCGTGCCAGATGTACAATATTTTATTAATTGCTCCTGACATTTTAAAGACATCAGAAAGAAATGAAATTTTACATTCAAATGGCCCTAGTTTGCAGTACTTAAAATATAGTAATAGATTTTTTTCACATTCACAAGGTAATTGGGCAAAACATTTTGCTCTCCAGCTTTACAGATTTTCTATCGGGCCAGTTTATTCTGGACCCCAGCGGTGATTCCTTGCCCTGCTATCCTATTCACATTTTGTATTACTACCTGAGATAGCATATGTATAAGTGCTAAAGATGCACCGTTTAAATGTCGTTGTGGTTTTCAGTCGAAGACAGATATGATGCAGCGCTCCACGCTTCTCTGCTTTGTACAAGCCTCTTCAGCTCAGCCTACTACTGCAGCCCACATACATTTGAACCCTTTTGTATTCAAGGCTTCATGTATCTCTACAATGTCCCCCCCCCCCTTACTTCATTAGCTGACTGACGATCTCTTGATGTCTCAGGACGTGCCATATTTGTTTTTCTTCTTTTCTGTTCAGTATGTGTTCATTAGTTATTAGAAATGCCAATCTAATCTTCAGCAATTTATGTAGCACCACGTTGGAGAAGCTTCCATTTTCTTCTTCTTTAAACTGTTTGTCGTCACTTCTGCATATGGCTGCACTCCAGATATATGTGTTCAGAGTTTGTAACATTTAACCTCATATTCAGTGTTAACAAATCTCCTTTTTCAGAAATGCTGTCAACAGTCCTGCATGTTGTATCCCCTCTATTTAGGCCATCATCTGTTATTTTCTCCCCAAATAGCAAAACTCGTTTACTGTGTGTAATGGCTGATGGTCTAGATAAATTTCTTCAGGGTTACCTGATTTAATTCGGCTACATCCTGTTACCAATGTTTTAGCATTGTTGATGTTCATCTTAGAGCCTCTTTTCCAGAAACTATCCATTCCATTCAACTGCTCTTCCAAACCCTTTGCTGTCGCTGATGGAATTACAATGTTATCGTCAAACCTCAGTTTTCGTTTCTTCTCTCTGAACCTTTTAGGTATTGTGTGTTAATGTAAAAATTGTAAGTAATGTGGCCTTTCTGTTACGATGTTACAATTCATCTCGCTAAAAGAAACGAGAGTAAGAAGAACATTTATTTGAAAAATAGATTTCTCATCCTTGGTCTCTGTAATGAGTGACAAAGGCCAACACTACTTAAGAGAAAAGACAGAGGAGAAAAGATACAGGATAATGTACGATAACAGTTCCATCGTCATGCATTGTGAGGTAGTGATTAAATGGGCTTAATCTGTTACAGACTAGGTGTAATGTCAGGTTAATTAGTTAAGAAATTACAAGGAAACGAAAGAGTGAAATGATCCACCATATCCAGTAGCGGGAATCACTTGAGATGTCGTTACGGATGAGGTAATGCTCATATTGAGACGTTACATCATTGTAATGTCCACCCTCTTAGCTGAGAGGGCATAATTAACAAAAAACACAATAGAATTTTACTATATGAGTCTCAGGAAGCTCAACGATCAACCTTCGGATTCCACTGCGCACTACATGGAAATTAAATGATCAAAGTGAAACTGATAGCTTTAAAAAGAAGACGGCTGGAAGGCCTAACAATACGTTCTAAGCCGAGGACGACCCTTCAAGAAGAGAGTGCCTCGTTATATCACCTGTTGAGGATCTCACGGAATAAGCGGAAGTCTTCAAAAAAATGATCTTTTGGAGACAATGTGTTGCTGGAACAGCAAAATGACGTAATCAGTGGGATGCACCGTTTCTTCTCCGAACTATACAGTGAAAGTGCCTACAGTGAGCATTCTGTAGACGAACTGCTTGAAGGGATCGATAAGAGCGTCTCACCAGAAGAAAACACGGATCTTGTGACACTTGTAACTTAACAGGTTTTGCACAGATGAAATTAGACTGGCCAAAAAACGCGGAGCAACACACATCCATAGGCTTCGCCTTCCATAAGTGTCCTCTTAAAATGAATGCCATAAACTGGAAGGCACTGTTACGTAATTTTAGATCCACCACAAGAGGAAACAGATGCAGGGACCCGGGCGTCTTATAAAGGTTCAACTTGTTGACATAACGATTTTGGGAAAAGCGCTTTACTTAGGACAATGTTTGCCTATCCCCAAAGGGATAACGAAGTGGATAATGACTGAAGTATGTGGTTATATATTGCTATTCCGCGTCGCATCTAATGCTTTAACACTAAATATGGGAGAAGGAGGCCTAGGTCTAATAGATATTTACAAAACAACAACAGCGTTGTATTTAAAGAGAAATGTAGAGAGCACTTAAAACCATCCGAACACCGCCTCTGCTGCACTGCTGAAAGCTACAGAGGCCAAGAGTCCCGAACCACCGACGAATGTCGCATCGATCAATTCTAAATCTAAACATGTACGGCAATTTTACATTGAACTCAGCTACATCAGAATCAAGGGAAGAAACCAATCAGACGCAAGCAATCGGTCTATCGTAGAAGTGATAATGCAGAATACGAAACGGAACAAAACTGAACAGAAATAAGAATTGAAAGACAGTCTGGAAAAATGTCGCGACAAATATTTTATCAAATGAAGTGAACGACTCCTGGTACAGAGTTCTCAATAATGTGATAAGCACAAATGAGAGACCTAATGCTATTGGTTTATGCGACACAACGCCTTCTTGTGGACACACTCTCACACAGATATACATATGGACGCTATTCATATGTATGAAAGGACATCAAAAAGGAAAAAGCTTTGCTAGACGAACTGATAGTAAATATGTAGAAATCTCCGATTTTTTGGTTCCACATCAGGTAGCTTACCCCTGCATGAAAAACAACGCCATAATTTGGCTTTTCGGGAATTAAGTAATTACATCATTAACAAGAAAAGAGATGGGCCTACTTGAGTTCCAAACGTATACCCAAAAAGAGTATTTTCGCACACTCCCATTGGACGATAGCAAACTACAATTTGGAAATATGCTAAACATCCATTTCCAAAAGTCGAGTGTAGGGTAAGAAACATGTAGCTGCTCAGTTTATTGTTGTGGAGCGTGTAGGGATGATGGCAACAGGTAGGGGATAGCTGTTGAGGGCGAAGTACGGTGGGGTCTTCGTGGGCCCCGAGGCCGCTACGGTAGCCGTGAAGGCCTCAGCAGAACCCTGAAATATAATCCCTCTCACGCTGGTCAAGTGACCCTCCAAGTGATTACAAACGAAAATGACAAAGTACTTAGGAAGAAATTAAAACTTGAACTATGAATTGATGGATTGTGGACTGTAGAGGCTCTGTAAGCAAAAATCCATAGGCCGCCCGTTCAAATCCGGCTCGTAGGAAAAATTTTTAGAGGTGCAGCTAGGAAGGACAGCTGATAGGCAAGCTAATGATTGCTCTTCGCCTGATATTCTCCTTCACCATATTCAATCTTCAAACGGGCGACGGTCAACGCAAAGAGGAGCCCGAATCTTTTATTTGCCATGAGACGATTATGATCATTCATAGAGACAAAATGAGTAATGTATGAAAGATTGAATATTAATACTGTTTTGCACTACTAAAAGTATTGTAATACGTGGTATTGTACAAGGCGTGTTTTTTAGGTAAGTACCGTTTTGAAATTAAAACAAGACGTGCTAAGATATTTCAATAATTTTATTTTTACATGAAAGCCTGTGTCTTAATCTACGCACTGACGCCATTACAGCCTGATTCTTCCTTGTTTACGTTGTATACTGAGTGTTTAAGATGCCTCCGATAATCGTGAGTATCGCCGACTGTGAAGTATGGGCTGTTATAAGATTTCTTAGTGCTAAAGGCCTAAAAGCGATCTTTATTCATCGTGAGATCTGTGCAGTTTACGGAGAAAACATTATGAGTGGTGGAATGGTAAGAAAATGGGTGATAGCATTTAAAGATGGCCGCACATATGTGTATGATGAACAACGGAGTGGGCGTCCTTCTGTCGTTAATGAAAATTTGGTGCAGAAAGTGGACAATAAGGTGAGAGAAAACAGACGCTTTACGATTTCCTCCTTGCGGAATGACTTTCCTAATGTTTCTCGTAGTGTTTTGTATGGCATTGTGGACGAGCACCGAAAATTGTGCGCACGTTAGGCACCAAAAATGTTGACGGATGTGCACAAAACCAAACGTTTAGACAGTGAATTGACTTTCCTTGAGCGGCACCACAACGACGGTGATGATTTATTAAGCCAAATTGTTACGGGCGATGAAACATGGGTGCCCTATGTCACACCAGAATCAAAGCAATAGTCCATGGAAGTTGAGCAAGGGCATCGTTTTGCTGCAAGACAATAGCCGTCCGCATGTGGCGTATCAGACCAAAGACCTCATCACAACTTTTCGATGGGAAACTCTAGATCATCCTCCGTACAGCCCCGATCTTGCGTCCAGTGACTGCCATCTGTTCCTGCACCTGAAGAAAGACCTGGGCGGTCAGCGTCTTCAAGACGATGACGAAGTCAAAACAGTGGCGATGCAGTGGTTAACAAGTCAGGCGGCAGACTTCATGAGGAGGGTATTCAAAAACTGGTACAACGTTTTGACAAGTGCCTCAATATTGACGGAAATTATGTAGAAAAGTGGATTAAGGTACAGGCTTTCATGTAAAAATAAAATTATTGAGATATCTTGATACGTCTTTTTTTAATTTCAAAACGGTACTTGCTTAAAAAAAACACGCCTCGTATTGAAATCTGTGGCGACAAAGAAACCAGCTTGACATTTCTCAAGAAAAAAGGGGTCAGCACTTTTGACTGCCATGTAGTGGACTCAGGTTCGATTCCTGGCCGAGTCGAAGATTTTCTGCGCCTGGGGACTGGTTCTTCTTTCGATCTCATCATCGTTTCATCACCGATGATAGGCATGTCGCCCAATACAGCGTAAAAAGACATTGCAACTCGGTGGCCGAATTTCCCAAGGCGTGAGTACTCCCGGCCATCAGTGCTATACAACCATTTAATTTCGAAATTAAAATCATTCTATTGCTAATCAGTTTATATATAACAGCATAAAAGAAACGTTTTTATGAGCATTTTACGAAAAGTTGTAAGGTAGCTGTATATGAGCCCCAAGACTCGAAATAGATGATACATCTTGAATGACTTCACCGTTTATAGACTTATGATTAAAACCTATTCAATAAGTAAAACAGATACGGCTTAATTATCAACTGCAGTGGATACAACAAATCATTATAAATCCTAAACTGACCATTGGAGCAAATACACTGCTGTACGCTGTCATAAGTTTTCGATGTGAGTGTATGACCTATCGGAATGGGCTTCCCGATATCTTAATCCCTGGAAAGCGCCGCCGGCGTCAGAAGTCTCCTAATCAGGAGCGTTTCATTACGGTAATGCAGCAGCGCCGCAGCGCTAATTACTCGTTACGCTAGCGAGAGGCTGCCGCCGCCCCCGGCGCTCGTTCATCTTCGTTAGCCTCTCGGTCGCTGCGGCCCAGCCCGCCACCACCCCGCCACTAGCCGCCGCTAGTCCACCCCCCCAGGGCTTCCCAGACTAAGCAGGTGCTGCAAACACTAAACTTATCTCTCAGCTATTAATATAGCTTCTTTCTTTAAAAGTGGACTTCACACGTCTTCTCACCGTAGAATCCAGAAAGATTCCTGTTATGACCAGGGAAACGTGGTTGATTACATGGAAATCAATAATTTTCTTCTCGTAAAGAGGATTATTTACGGGTGAAACGTGGAATGTTCTCGGGCTGGTACAGAGAGTGTGATGACGGCAATGAACTTTTGTTTATTGTGTGGGTACACTCACAGTAACGCAAGTCCAGTAACGCACTTCATCTGGCAGTAGTTCGTTTGATTTTCCAAACCGCTATTTAAAGCGGCCATATTTTGTATCATATAAATTCGGTGGCTTGGAATAAACTGTCGTTGTACAATTATTTCTGTCTGGTCGTTTATTATTATCACAAAACTGATATAACCTGAAATCTCTTATACCCCAAATCAAGATCAAAAACGCTCGTTGCGACCTTTGTCGACTTTCAAAAAGCGTATGACTCAACTGATCGAGAAACAACATAGAACACCCTTGCCGAATTTGGATAGGAAAACAATCAATCTGATAGAACGAACTCCGTCTTCAGGCCACGAGTGGCCACATTAAATGTGTCGAAGGTGAAGTTCAGAAGCAAACAATCAGAACCATATGTACAGGGGTGAGACAAGGAGATCTGCTCCCTCCATTGCTTTTCAACTGTGCCCTGGGAAAGGCAATCAGAGAGTGGAAAACAACCGTACCGCCAGGTTATGGGATTCAAATTGGACACAAAAGAAATGGCCTCAGTGGAAACTGTTCGGCTTTTGCTGATGATTTGGCACTCATTGCAAATAATATTGACGAAGCTAAGGTTCAAGTGTCCCGCCTACAATCAATTGCTGCTAAGACTGGCCTAAAAATAGTATTTAACAAAACCGAATTCATCACAAACATAAAACACTCACCTCCTCATATTGAAATACGACAAGAGAAAATCAAGCAGTCGAAGAAATTTAAATATCTGGAGAAATAATTACACCTGACGGTTCAGAACATGCAGCTGTAGAAAGTAGGTTTTCTCAACTAGAAGGTACTTTTCATCTGGGCAAAGACTTATACAAAAGCGAAAGCCTGTCTTTAAACCTAAAACTTTGTCATTATAATACCGTAATTAGACCGTCAGCTTTGTACGCATCGGAATGTTTAAACATGACGAAGAAAAGACCACTACGAAAACTTGAAATAAAATACCGGGAAATTTTGAGGAAAATCCTTCGTCCTATCAAAGAAAACCGAGAATTCCGCCGAAGACACTACTGTGAATTATACGAACATACAGAAGACATTGCTACCAGCATGAGGAAGCGGAGAATGATGGTTTTTGGTCATCTGGAAAGAATAAACCCGCAAAGACTTACTCATCGCATACATTCATCAATTTCAAAAACAAAATCGTATTCAAAATCGGCAAGCCAAGTAAAAAAGGATTTACAGGAAGCTGAAATTTCATTTGATGACATTCAGGATCGAGAAGATTTCAGAAAAAAAGTCAGAATTACTAAAAACCTTATTTAGCTTACTACGCAGTTCCACGTTCTGCCTGAAAATGGTCAAAACAGAGAAAAGCAGCACAGTCAGCCAAAACGAAAATCTACTGGCAAAAGAGGAAAAAAACAATCAGGGAAGAGATAAAAATCTTCGTGGTCCATAGCAGAACGAAACGATAGCAAAAAAATCACAAAACTATCCAAAGCTGATAGCGCCTTTAACGATTCTGCTCCTGCCCCCAAGTAAGTGAGATATTTGACATTGTCTCAGTGGACAGTCAACTGGATCCTGATGAACAGATTCTTGTAGTACAGTTCATGTGTCAGTTCCCATATCGACGAAATATTTTTTTGTCTGGTACCACATCAAAAATTAGAGCGTCGCACGTATCTAAAAAAGTATGAAAACGATACCGTAAAATTTACCGGTAAATGGGTGAGCTGTAAACAATCACTCTGTGTATCTGAACGAAATGACACGAAACATTAAATTGCACATAGATTGAGAAATTAAAGGTTTACCAGTTCTGCTCTCTTGCCCTTTCAGTGTCGCACGGTCGTTGTGCCATACTCTGGCAATGACATCATTTACATGTGGCCTGGATGGGCATGGGATGAGCACACTGCACTGCTGGCGTTGTGAGCTTCCCAGATCTTGGAGCCGTTTCTGTCCTCAAGTAACTCCTTAATCTGCATCGCGACTCAGTTTCCAACCCGTTTTAGTCCTCCCACTGAGGAAAATTCCCTGGAAACTCCAGGGTTGAACGAGGATCCTCCACATAGTAGACACGAAGACAGCTTAGCAACAGAGGCGAGCCGACCGCGGTGTCCGAGCGGTTCTAGTCTCTTCAGTCCAGATCTGCGTGGCAGCTACGGTCGCAGGTTCGAATCCTGCCTCGGGCATGGATGTGTGTGATGTCATTACGTTAGTTAGGTTTAAATCAAAATGGCTCTGAGCACTATGGGACTTAACTTCTGAGGTCATCAGTCCTCTAAAACTTAGAACTCTTAAACCTAACTAACCTAAGGACATCACACACACCCATGCCCGAGGCAGGATTCGAACCTGCGACCACAGCGGTCGCGCGGTTCCAGACTGTAGCGCCTAGAACCGCTCGGCCGCCCCGGCCGGCAGTTAGGTTTAAGTAGTTCTAAGTTCTATGGACCCATAGTGCTCAGAGCCATTTGAACCATTTTTTGAAAAGTGGCGAAAATATTATAGATACCGCCGATGAATATCTTTATTTATAGTTTACCTCCTACATATAGGAGGTTTATTGTATCCATATCAATCTCCCAGATATAATTTAGGAAGAGAAAGGCATATCTGAACGAGTTCTTATTCACTTTAGCATTGCAGTCAGTCGTACTGAGTTTGTGATGGTTTGCAACGTCTCTTGTATTCTGTTTTATTACTCATATTAGAACAGTACAAATAACGCCTAATATACTGAAAAATTAATGGCTGATTCAAATAAATCACTATCAATAATAACTTCATTAATACACTATGTTTATATCTTGAATTGTTCATTCCTAGGGTATTATGCCATGAAAAGTGCGAAGAATGTGTTTCTGCCTATTCTTCTACCGCATAATATAATTGCGATTTTAAGGTAAATGAAATAATCAAATTATTCTTCGCTTTATGTACTGCGTGATAATATCTTTCTGTTAGCAAATTGTGAAATTTGAGGCGGAAACAAAGTATGTGAACAAGTTTGCGTGTAACATTCATTATAATATAGGCTCAGTGACCGAAATCTAAATCCAGTGTAAGAAGAATATAAAGTGTTACAGACTATTGTGTCTGTACTTAAAATCAGCGGCTGTAACCATTATGGCTTATAGCAATGTCGAACTGCATGGTTGTATTTGTTACAGGGTGACTACTGACCACAAAATTTTCTTTTGTATGAATTCGTGGTGTCTGGTCATTCGGAAATGTGCGACATCACGCATTCATATAACTGAATACACAATGGTCAATTCAGATGCACGTTTACGTTCGATCTCCAGAGGGAATGTAAAATTAATGATCACGGAAGACATGAATGGGAAATGCGAGTAACTTGTGGCGCTAGATTGGAATGTGTGTCGGCCGAGGCACAAGCCAAGATTGCTCGCGCATTTGCAATGAACACTGCGTCCCGGTGGCGCATTGGTTAACTCAATTGTGTAGTAAGCGCTGACTTCTCATTAAGTCCCGATACAGCCAATATCATCAGTTCCTTCACTTTACTTTCCTTTCTCCCGCTTAAATTCAAAGAAAATTTTCATCGTAAAGAAGTTTGCAAAAAACGATACCCATTAATGATTACCTTGTCCTAAACTTGGATCTGATAACATTTTACATGGTTATACAAAGTGAACAGAGCAGGAGTTAAATGAGTTGCTCTGATACCTGTCCTTGAACTGTCGTCTACGACATTAAACCGACTGACCAATAGTGATGAAAATGAATGCACAAAATTTTCTGCTCTCTACTGTTATAAAGAATTACCGCCAAAAATATAAAAATACATTCCATCTTTACTGTTGAAATGTATGACCTAGCATGGGTTTCCTATTTTTAGTAATTAAGGAATATATTCTATAGATATGACAGTGATTGCGCACAAAAATTCATAAGAAGGGATCAGAAGCAATGTAAAATAGTGTAACGCTGAAACAGTTTTGAGGTGACGGTGTTTTGTGAATTTCTCTGTGCTGGGTGGAGTGGCACTTCAGGACTTCTCCGAGAGTCCGCCAGGGGACACTGAATGCATGGGCTTCGACTAGAGCGCCTCTGTGCCGTCTTCTAGCGGCAGAGTGTTGTTTGGTTGGTGGCATACGATAGAGTCGGGGATTCACCTTGAACATTGGTGTGCCGAGAAGCTGGGCAGCCTATACTGTCCACGGTGAACACGGGTCGTGACCAACCTCCCATGGACGCCACCTACCTGGAGGAGGGGCGTATTTCTACCCTGTGTCCAAAGAAGATAGCAGCCGCAACGAGGTATGGGAAAGAGTGGTTGGGCTATTGCTGCAATATTTAGAGCACTAGAAGTGTGCTTTAGTGAACCTGCCAGGTTAGCCGAGAGTGCTAATGCGCTGCTTCCTGGACTTGGGCAGGCACGCCGGCTCCGCATCGAATCCACCTGGCGGCTTAACGACGGAGGCCGTTGTGCTGGCCAGCCTGGATGTGGTTTTTCAGCAGTTTTTCACATCCCACTAGGTGAATACCGGGCTGGTCCCCACGTCCCGCCTCAGTTACATGGCTCTCAGACATCTGAACACATTCGCACTATTCCATGGATTACACTAGACACAGACAGCTGGGGTACACTAATTCCGTCCCGGGGGGTATGTGGTGGTGGCAGGAAGGGCATCCAGCCACCCCTTAAATTAACCTTGCCAAATCAGATTAAACATGCCAACCCTGCGTCATTGTGGGACAAAGGCCCAATCAAAAGAAAGAAGAAAGAAAGAAAGAAAGTGTGCTTTAGTGACCCGCTGACAAGTTGTAAAGGTAGTGTGCACAGTGAAGACAGCCAGTAGCTGGTGTATGTATTTCGAATACGAAGTGCTCGTTACAAGTTACTGCGTTATACAGTGTGGCGGTGGAAGTGGAAGAGTGTGTTTTTGTACTGAATCTTTTCTTCACATCGAGGCCATTGTACAAGAGAGAGACTTCTGAATTTTGTTCATAATCACACTGAAGGAGTGTTCAGATATGGTACATAGCTGCAAGTTTTCTGAATCTTATGTTGCTGTTGTTGGCTACAGATTAGGCAGCCTTGGTAGCTCTGTCGGATGTAGCATCAGTAAGTTTCTGGTGAAGGTGCTTAATAGGAGAGGCTGATCGTGTATTGATTTTTCATTTATTGTACGATATTCCAATGACTGACCATGTGCAACGCACTACGGACGGAGACAAATATTCTGTTTTCTGTTCACCAATTATCATCGGTTTACAGTAAACTGTTTATCTCACATTTGTCATTACCTGCTCATTACCTCAAGGCAAGCTGTTGCAAACTCCCTCCCTCCCTCTCTCTCTCTCTCTCTCTCTCTCTCTCTCTCTGTGTGTGTGTGTGTGTGTGTGTGTGTGTGTGTGTTGAAAATGAACACACTTCGTACGCCGCGATCGCAGTATAGACACTTTTCTTGTTCCAACATGATTGGTTTAAACAGTCTTATGTTGTGACCATCTGATGTAAGGGGAAAACATAAAGATAATGAGGGGACAGGGGGGTGGAGGGAGACTACATTTCATGTCACGGGTTATACAAAATGTCACAAAACTTGCTGCAATGTTGTCACGCTAAATTACACGAAGTCAAAGCATAAAAGCTACTCCCTAGTTAGACATGCCTCCATAAAAATCCAGTTAATAAAATGCACACAGTTGATAAGATGCACAATGGTGACAAAATCCTCGTATTGTCCGTGCATGTTTGTGCGAACATGATTCTCATAAACTTTCTGCACACCACAACGCTGCCGGCGAAGTGTTGACATAGATGCTGCAGACCCGCTACGATATTACCTGCCTCGGCACTGGACGTCGAGTGTAGTGTGATCACATGCTGCTGTTACAAGCAATGAATAGCGATACACCAGAAAGAAAGGTGGATTTTTCAAAGTCCCTAATATAACAATTATGAATGCCATAGATATGAAATTATCATGGGCTTATGTTCCATAGAAAATCTGTAGTAATTCTAAACTTGTTCAGGAAACCATTTCGTGTCATCGAAAGATACAAATCCATCACGAACATAACACCGTATAAAACTTGAATCTTCAGTAATTCTCGGTGACTTGTCTGACTTCATGTAATTTAAGTTCCACTAGCTTGTCGGTTCAAAGCTTGGAGTTTCGAAGAGTATTTCAGCATGCCCGCATCATCACAGCAGATAATTCTCAGTTTAAATTAAATTCAGCAGCTCAGCTGCTCAGCTTTTGTGTGCTGAGCAATCGGAATCGGTGCAAAATATGCTGCGGGTTCCATGTGGGCGCAATTATAAAGGCAGCGGCGTCGCCAAAGTGTCTGCGACGGCAAAAGAGGACGACGGCCGCGAATGCTGGTGGGGAACAGGCGCTGACGTAACGTCCAGTGTGTCTGCTGATTGGGAAGTACATAACGTCTTTAGAACATTCATTGGCGGTTATGTGTAACTCAGCTCTGATATGAAGTTTAATGCAGTTTCGCTCGTAACTCTCACTAAACAGTAGTTGTTGTAAAAAACTTCAGCGTCCGTGAGTGGGTGAGGCTTGCTACTACAGTAACACATCACATGAATGTAATCCGTTCGAATCGAGAAGGCAGTTGACATTTTCATCGTCAGCATTTGACCAGCGAGGGAGATCTCGCACTGTGAGGAGATATTCCAGGAAGATTTGTCAGTGTTCTGTGTTTAACATCAAACCACTCTGCAGATCGTTGTGACTGATGGGATGTGACGCTACCGTGCCCAATCCACTTCGTGCTATCCGAGAGCAGTAGGCTATGTGTAGACACTGATTTTCACCCTCTTGCTGTTCACTTTATTTGTGACCAACACAGACACAAACGACAGTCATTTACACGAAAGATTCACAACACTTACAGCCCACGTAGGAAAGATGTCCAACTGGTGTGAACAAAGTAAAATTTCTGGAATGCAATTTTCACTCTGCAGCGGAGTGTGCGCTGTTATGAAACTTCCTGGCAGAGGTCTCGAGTTCTAGTCTCGGTCCAGCACACAGTTTTAAGACACTTGTGATCTAGGTGCCTCTACCCCAAAAAATCTGAAAAAAGGCATCCAACCCACAGAAATACATCTCTCCCCCTCCCCTTCTCTCTCTCCATCTCGCTCTGTACCTCCCCCAGGCACACGTATACGTACACAAAGAAAGGCTTTGCATTTCATTTAAAGTACCGCTGCTGATTAAATGTTACAAGGAATCTACCGTCTAAAAATCGAAGATACAACAAACTCACTAAATTGTAGCCCTATTGAAAGATTTCTCTTTTGTACACTGGGAAAATGGAGAAGGAACACACATTAATACAACACACATGAAGAACCTCCGTTTTGATTATGATATTTTATTGTTTTAATCTAGGGAAGATTCACTTTCTGCAACCAATACGGGATCCTTACAGACAAAGTCTGAAAGCAGAAAATTTTTTTAATCAACATGTTGTTGTTGTTGTTGTTGTCATCAGTCTTGAGACTGGTTTGATGCAGCTCTCAATGCTACTCTATCCTGTGCAAGCTTCTTAATCTCCCAGTACTTACTGCAACCTACATCCTTCTAAATCAACTTCATGTATTCATCTCTTGGTCTCCGATTTTAACCCTCCACGCTGCCCTCCAATGCTAAATTGGTGATCCATTGATGCCTCAGAACATGTCCTACCAACCGGTCCCTTCTTCTTGTCAAGTTGTCCACGAACTCCTCCCCAATTCTATTCAATACCTCCTCATTAGTTACGTGATCTACCCATCTAATCTTCAGCATTCTTCTGTAGCACCACATTTCATAAGCTTCTATTCTCTTCTTGTCCTAACTATTTATCGTCGACTTTTCACTTCCATACATGGCTAGACTCCATACAAATACTTTCAGAAACGACTTCCTGACTCTTAAATCTATACTCCATGTTAACAAATTTCTCTTCTTCAGAAACGCTTTCCTTGCCATTGCCAGTCTACATTTTATATCCTCTCTACTTCGACCATCATCAGTTATTTTGCTCCCCAAATAGCAAAACTCCTTTACTACTTTAAGTGTCTCATTTCCTAATCTAATTCCCTCAGTATCACCCGAATTAATTCGACTACATTCCATTATCCTCGTTTTGCTTTTGTTGATGTTCATCTTATATCTTCCTTTCAAGACACTGCCCATTCCGTTCAACTGCTCTTCCAAGTCCTTTTCTGTCTCTGACAGAACTACAATGCCATCGGCGAGCCTCAAAGTTTTTATTTCTTCTCCATGGATTTTAATACCTACTCCGAATTTTTCTTTTGTTTCCTTTACTGCTTGCTCAATATACAGATTGAATAACATCGGGGATAGGCTACAACCCTGTCTCACTCCCTTCCCAACCGCTGCTTTCCTTTCTTGCCCCTCGACTGTTATAACTGACATCTGGTTTCTGTACAAACCGTAAATAGCCTTTCGCTCCCTGTATTTTACCCCTGCCACCTTTAGAATTTGAAAGAGAATATTACAGTCAACATTGTCAAAAGCTTTCTCTAAGTCTACAAATGCTAGAAACGTAGGTTTGCCTTTCCTTAATCTATTTTCTAAGATAAGTTGTAGGGTCAGTATTGCCTCACGTGTTCCAACATTTCTACGGAATCCAAACTGACCTTCCACGAGGTCGGCTTCTACCAGTTTTTCCATTCGTCTGTATAGAATTCGCGTTAGTATTTTGCAGCTGTGACTTATTAAACTGATTGTTCGGTAATTTTCACATCTGTCAACACCTGCTTTCTTTGGGATTGGAATTATTATATTTTCCTTGAAGTCTGAAGGTATTTCGCCTGTCTCATACATTTTGCTCACCAGGTGGTAGAGTTTTGTCAGGACTGGCTCTCCCAAGGCCGTCAGTAGTTCCAACGGAATGTTTGTGACACAACTTGACAAGAAGAAGGGACTTGTTTCGACTCAGATCTTTCAGTGCTCTGTCAAACTCTTCACGCAGTATCGTATCTCCCATTTCATCTTCATGTACATCCTCTTCAATTTCTAAAATATTGTCCTCAAGTACATCACCCTTGTATAGACCCTCTATATACTCCTTCCACCTTTCTGCTTTCCCTACTTTGCTTAGAACTAGGTTTCCATCTGAGCTCTTGATATTCATACAAGTGGCTCTCTTTTCTCCAAAGGACTCTTTAATTTTCCTGTAGGCAGTATTTATTTGACCACTAGTGAGATAAGCCTCTACATCCTTACATCTGTCCTCTAGCCATCCCAGCTTAGCCATTTTGCACTTCCTGTCGATCTCATTTTTGAGACTTTGTATTGCTTTTTGCCTTCTTCATTTACTGCATTTTTATATTTTCTTCTTTCATCAATTAAATTCAATATTTCTTCTGTTACCAAATGATTTCTACTAGCCCTTGTCTTTTTACCTACTTGATCCTCTGCCGCCTTCACTACTACATCCCTCAGAGCTACCCATTCTTCTTCTACTGTATTTCTTTCCCCGATTCCTATCAATTGTTCCCTTATACTCTCCCTGAAACTCTGTACAACCTCTGGTTTAGTCAGTTTGTCCAGGTCCCATCTCCTTAAATTCCCACCTTTTTGCAGTTTCTTCAGTTTTAATCTACAGTTCATAACCAATAGATTGTGGTCACAGTCCACATCTGCCCCTGGAAATGTCTTACAATTCAATAGTTGGTTCCTAAACCTCTGTCTTACCATTATATAAACCTTCCAGTATCTCCAGGATTCTTCCATGTATACAACCTTCTTTTATGATTCTTGAACCCAGTGTTAGCTATAATTAAGTTATTGAAAAGAAAGTACAGGGTGTTTCAAAAATGACCGATATATTTGAAACGGCAATAAAAACTAAACTAGCAGCGATAGAACTACACCGTTTGTTGCAATATGCTTGGGACAACAGTACATTTTCAGGCAGACAAACTTTCGAAATTAAGTAGTTACAATTTTCAACAACAGATGGCGCTGCTGTCTGTGAAACTCTATAGTACGATATTTTCCACATATCCACCATGTGTAGCAATAATATGGCGTAGTCTCTGAATGAAATTACCCGAAGCCTTTGACAACGTGTCTGGCGGAATGGCTTCACATGCAGATGAGATGTACTGCTTCAGCTGTTCAATTGTTTCTGGATTCTGGCGGTACACCTGGTCTTTCAAGTGTCCCCACAGAAAGAAGTCACAGGGGCTCATGTCTGGCGAATAGGGAGGCCAATCCACGCCGCCTCCTGTATGTTTCGGATAGCCCAAAGCAATCACACGATCATCGAAATATTCATTCAGGAAATTAAAGTCGTCGGCCGTGCGATGTGGCCGGGCACCATCTTGCATAAACCACGAGGTGTTCTCAGTGTCGTCTAAGGCAGTTTGTACCACCACAAATTCACGAAGAATGTCCAGATAGCGTGATGCAGTAGTCGTTTCGGATCTGAAAAATGGGCCAATGATTCCTTTGGAAGAAATGGCGGCCCAGACCAGTACTTTTTGAGGATGCAGGGACGATGGGACTGCAACATGGGGCTTTTCGGTTCCCCATATGCGCCAGTTCTGTTTATTGACGAAGCCGTCCAGGTAAAAATAAGCTTCGTCAGTAAACCAAATGCTGCCCACATGCATATCGCCGTCATCAATCCTGTGCACTATATCGTTAGCGAATGTCTATCGTGCAGCAATGGTAGTGGTGCTGAGGGGTTGCCGCGTTTGAATTTTGTGTGGATAGAGGTGTAAACTCTGGCACATGAGACGATACGTGGACGTTGGCGTCATTTGGACCGCAGCTGCAACACGGCGAACGGAAACCCGAGGCCGCTGTTGGATCACCTGCTGCACTAGCTGCGCGTTGCCCTCTGTGGTTGCCGTACGCGGTCGCCCTACCTTTCCAGCACGTTCATCCGTCACGTTCCCAGTCCGTTGAAATTTTTCAAACAGATCCTTTATTGTATCGCTTTTCGGTCCTTTGGTTACATTAAACCTCCGTTGAAAACTTCGTCTTGTTGCAACAACACTATGTTCTAGGCGGTGGAATTCCAACACCAGAAAAATCCTCTGTTCTAAGGAATAAACCATGTTGTCTACAGCATACTTGCATGTTGTGAACAGCACACGCTTACAGCAGAAAGACGACGTACAGAATGGCGCACCCACAGACTGCTTTGTCTTCTATATCTTTCACATCACTTGCAGCGCCATCTGTTGTTGAAAATTGTAACTACTGTAATTTCGAAAGTTTGTCCGCCTGAAAATGTACTATTGTCCCAAGCATATTGCAACAAACGGTGTATTTCTATCGCTGCTCGTTTAGTTTTCATTGCCGTTTCAAATATACCGGTCATTTTTGAAACACCCTGTATGACAGATAAGTGGTGAAGTCATAGAACAAGTTTATGAGCTCTTGTATTTCAAGAAACTCGATCTTGTGATGCAATCAAATCATCCAATTACATTTCAGCATGGTTCTCAATTTCTGTATCCCTGCTAAACCAGCCCTCCATGTTGCAACGGCGACAGGAGCGGTCGCGGGATAGTAGTGACAGAAACGCGGCGGGACCCGCGGAGCGGCCCGCGAACAACAACTCAACGGGAGAGGACGGACACGACCAACGGAGGATATACGACACAACAAGAACAGATAACAGAGTACGAACTAAAACAAGACAACAACGTCCATATGAATAGAAACACGAAGTCAATACGCTGTCTGAGACGATATGTCCCGAGACGCAACGCGATGTTAGACTGCTGGCTGAATTTTTTTTTTCTTTATTGTGATTTCATTCCCCTGCCCCATATGGGCAGGGGAGGGCTGTCAGCAGCACAATCCGCCGCTCTTCAGCCGAGTGACACGACAACTAAAACAAGACTAAAAAATAATACATACATAAGGAGATAAAAAGGGGAACATAAAACAGAGTAAGGGGAGAAAAATGGAGATAAAAAGACATGGACATGTAGACGTTCATGGGGGACAGTTAAAAAAGTCACCAGAAAGTTAAAAAACACAGTTGGCGATTCTTAAAACACAGAGAAGACACTGGATGCTCATGCACAGGTTAAAATTTGGCCACAGTATTAAAAACACTCCGAAATAACACACTTAAAAGCCACGTGGAGCACACACGACGAAGAATAAAACTACCAGGTGGGACCTGCCGAGGGAAAGGTCAGAGAGGATGGAAAAGGAGGGGAGAGCATGGGGTAGCTGGGGAAGCGGCGGGATGAAGAGAGGAGGGGCAACCGTGGTTCACAAAGAGGCAGGAGACACATGGGGCGGGAGAGGAAAAGGGAAGACAGTGCAGGATGGAGCGCAGAGACACTGAAAGAAGGCACAAGAGATGGAGGGGGAGTAGGAGGGGAAATCCGCTTAGAAGGAGGGAGGGGGAGGAGAGGGAGCCAGGAGGAGGAGGCAGGAAGAGGGGGTTAGAGTTGGTAGGAAGGGTAGATGTCAGGGCGAAGCTCATCATCCAGGAGGGGTACACGGTGGAAGTTGTGTTGGGAAAGGAGATGGAGGGTGTGGAGATGGAGAGAGGGAGGGACACAACGGTAAAGGCGCGGCAACTGGTTGGGAGAGGAAGGGAGACACCAGAGGGTGAGGGTGATCAAGGTGGTGGCCAATATATAGTGTGCGGATGTGGTCAAGGAAAAGGAGAAGGTGGGGGAAGGGGATGAGGTCATAGAGGATGCGCGTGGGGGACGGAAGGCGGATGTGGAAGGCAAGGCGGAGTGCATGGCATTCGAGGATTTGAAGGGCTTTATAGAACCGGGGAGGGGCGGAAATCCAAGCGATGCTGGCATAACAAAGGATGGGGCGAATCATGGATTTGTAGGTGTGAAGGATGGTGGAAGGATGCAGACCCCACATCCAGCCGGACAGGAGTTTCAGGAGGCGGAGGCAGTTGTGAGCTTTGGTTTGGATGGTAAGGAGATGGGGAGTCCAGGTGGCGGTCGAGTGTGAGGCCAAGGTATTTGAGGGTAGGAGTGAGGTGGATAGGACGGCCGTAAATGGTGAGGTAGAAATCATGGAGGCGGAAGGAGCGGGTGGTGCGGCCTATGATGATCGCCTGGGTCTTGGAGGGATTAACACCGAGGAACCACTGGTTGCACCAAGCGGTGAATTGGTCAAGGTGGGTTTGGAGGGTACGTTGGGACCGTTGAAGGGTGGGATAAAGGGCTAGGAAGGCGGTGTCATCAGTGAACTGGAGAAGATGAACAGGAGGGGGAGGTTTGGGCATATCAGCAGTGTACAGGAGATAGAGGAGAGGGGAAAGGACAGAACCTTGGGGCACGCAGGCAGAGGGGTGGAAAGTACGGGAGTTGGAATTGTGGATAGTCACATAGGAGGGACGATGTGAGAGGAAGGAAGCAACGAGACGGACGAAGTTGATGGGGACAGCATAGGTCTGGAGTTTGAAAAGGAGCCCGGGATGCCAGACACGGTCATAGGCGTTCTGGAGATCAAGGGAAACAAAGATAGCAGAGTGACGGGGGTTAAGTTGGAGGGAAAGGAGATTGGTAAGGTTAAGGAGCTGGTTGTCGGCAGAGAAGGAAGGCCAGAAGCAACATTGGGTACGAGGAAGGAGGCGGTGCTGGTTAAGGTGGCGATGGATACGGCGAGAGAGGATGGCCTCAAAGACCTTACTGAACATGGAGGTGAGGCAGATGGGACGATAGGAAGAGGTAGCAGAGGGGTGTTTGTTTGGCTTAGGGAACAGCAGGACACGGGAAGTCTTCCACAGGTCAGGGTAAAATCCAGTGGAAAGGAGGACATTGTACAGGGTAGCAGGGACAGACAGGAAGGATGGAGGGGAGTCCTTGAGGTGACGGTAGGTGATGCCATCATGACTAGGGGCGGTGTTGCGTTTGGAGCGGACGACGAGTGTGATGTCTTGCGTGGTGATGGGAGTGCTGATGTCTGAGGGGGTAACCGATCCAAGTACTGGAAGCTAGGGGCGAGCGGGAGGACAGAGGTGTCAGTGCGGTCAAGAACAGTGGGGAACAGGGGCTAATCAAAATGGGGATCGTCAGGAATGGATAGGTGGGAAGCAAAATGGTCAGCCTTTGTCAGGAAAGGGTCGAGCGTCATGGACGATGGGGTAATGCGGGGTGGGATGGCTACCAGTAATGTGGTGGAAGGCTGACCAGTACTTGGAGGAGTTGACAGGGAGGGTGGAGTTGAGGCGCGTGCATGTCTGACGCCAGTCCCGGCGTTTCTTTGATGTAAGGAGGTTCCGGATTTGTCGCTGTAATTGCCGGTGGCGGGTGAGAGTATCCCGGTCACGAGTGCAGAGGAAGGAGCGGTAGAGCCTGCGGGATTCACGCAGAAGAAGGACGGCCTGTGGGGGAAGCGTAGGGCGGTGAGGGTGGATGAGTTTTGTAGGGACATGAGCCTCCACAGCGTCAGTGATGGTCTTCTGCAGGAAGAAAGAGGCATGGGGGCATGTCATCAGGGTTGTGGAAAGTGAGGGGGTGGGTTTTGACCTGTAAGGCAATGGATTCCCGTTAGGCATCCCAATTGGTACGGTGGTAGTCATGGACAGACTTTGGAGGGGCAGCTGGGCAGGTGGCTGCAGTGGCGGGACGGGTAGAGGAGATGGTGAGAAGGACAGGGAGGTGGTCACTACTGACAGGATCGAGGACATCAACGGCAATGTGACCAAGGAGGTTGGGGGAAGCGAGGATAACACCGGGGGTGGAGTTACTTTCAGGACGGGTGTGCTGTGGGAGAGGAACAAGGTCACCATGGAGGGTGGCAAGGAACTGATGCCACCGCCGAAGTGTGGCAGGGTCATGGCTGTGGATGTTGAGGTCAGCGGCGATCACATAGGTGCAGAAGGTACGGTCAACATGGGAAATGAAGTCTAAGGGGAGAGAAGCTGCGGGGCAAATATAGATAGTGGCACAGGTGACGGTGAGGGAGTGAAAAATAGGCTGAGGAGAAGGTGTTCAGTTGGGTCATTGAGGAGGTGTTGTGGCCGGACAGGGAGATGCATGAGGTGGCCTATAGCGACCCCGCCTCGAGCCAGGGGAAGGGGATTGTCAGTGCGGTGGAGGAGATAAGGGGAGATGCAGACCACATGGTGGGGTTGGAGGAAGGTTTCATTAAGGATGAAGGAGTCAACCTGGTGCTGGAAGAGGGTATGCATGAAGAGGTATTTGTTTGCAGGGAGGGAACGAATGTTGAGGTAGAGGAGACGATACTGTTGACGAGCCATGAGGTTGGGTGTGGGAAGTGTGCGGGAAGGAGAGAGAGGGGTTTAAACGAGTGTGTCTAGGCGGGTGAAGGTAAAGTGGGCCTGGTTGTGGGAGTATGTGGCGTAGGTGTTTAAGTGGAAAACAGAGCGGGCAGTGAGGGAAATCTGCTGGAGTGTGTGGGGGCGCTGGAATGGGTGGATGTTCTGCAGGACGACGGTGAGGAACCGGATGATGTCTTCTACTGTAGGGGGAGGGCGGAGGGAATTGTTAGGGTGGATGGGTGGGTCAATGGGGCGAACGGGGACAGTGAGTTCAGGGTTGGTGGGAGGGGGCTTGGCTTTGCATTTGGAGGAATAGGTGGGGTGAGGTTCATTGCAGGTGTTGCAGGATGGGGGGAGGCTAGGTTGGGACACTGTTTGAGGAAGTGGGAGGCTTTACAATGGGGGCAGGTGGGTGGGTTCTTGCAGTTTTGGGTGATGTGGTCATTGTACAGAAGACAATGCTGGCAGCGGTAGGATTGAGGAGGGGAACGGGACGGGTCAACAGGGTGGTGGCGGTTGAAAATCAGGGCTCCCTGCTGAGGAGGTGGTCGATGGAGGAGGCGGACTCTGTAAATATACGCATGAGGAAAGTAGGGCCAGAGGAGTTGTAAATAAGGCAGGCAGAGCGGACTTCCAGGGAGGGGTGGGCATTCAGTTCCGCCAACACCTCAGCCTCCGTGACCACAGGGCTGAGTTTTTTGATGACGGCAGTGAGGGTCGGCGGACGACGAGGTGGTTGGGGTTGACGAGGAGAGGAGGATGTAAGGAATGGGGTGAGGGATGCGTGGGGCCCAAAGGTGATGCAGGGAAGGCGCTGGAGGAGATCAGTATGGAAGGACGGAGAGGGAGACTTGATGAGAACAGAGTCTCTGCGAGGGAGAAGTTGGGTGATAGGTGCACTGGGGATGTACTTCCGGATTTCAAGGGTGAGGGTGCGGGCATCCAGGAATTTCGGATCAGGGTTGGCTAGGACAAAGGTATACAGGGAGGGGTCTGGAGAGGAGGGAGGTGGGGTGGTATCCATCGCGGGGTCAGTGGGAGGTGGGGCGGGCAGTGGCTTTTTGGATGTGGTGAGGTCGCCACTGGGCCGTTTGGAAGATTTTTTGGCGGGTGTTGCCTGGGAGGAGGGATGAGGGACTGGATGGATGGGGAGGTGGTGGGAGGCAGGGCCCTCATGTGAGGCAGTCGCACCGGATGAAAGAGTAGGGCGCTCTGAGGTGGCGACTGTGGCGCGGCGGGCGGAGACTCTGGCAGGGGAAGCAGTGGTAGTCGTAGGGGGGGAAAGGGGGAAAGTCATCTCGGCGGGCGACAGGAGCGGGAGGGGGGTTGGGAGCAGGGACAGAGGCAGGAGCGGGAGCAGCAGCAGGGGCAGTAGCAGGAGTGACGTACAGGTGGAGATACAGCGATGGAGAGGAGACTGTGAGTAGGGGAGGTGCATGAGACAGGTGAATCCCAGAGGAAGCACTCCATGACGTTACAGTGTGGGCAGGTGAAGGAGAGGTGTAGATGATGGTGATAGTTGGGGCGTCCATGATTGCAGGCGGCAGCGAACACCGAGAGACGGCGGCAGCGGCGGTGGCAGAAGCGGCGAGCACCGAGAGACGGCGGCAAAAGCGGCGAGCACCGAGAGACGGCGACAAAAGCGGCGAGCACCGAGAGACAGCGGCAGAAGCGGCGAGCACCGAGAGACGGCGGCAGAAGCGGCGAGCACCGAGAGACGGCGGCAGAAGAAGTGGCGAACACCGAGAGACGGTGGCAGAAGAAGTGGCGAACACCGAGAGACGGCGGCAGAAGAAGCGGCGAGCACCGAGAGACGGCGACAGCGCCAGCGGCAGCAGACGAAGAAGCGGCGAGCACCGAGAGGCGGCGACCAGGCGTCGGCGGCGGCGGCGGCAGTGGGCAGCAGTGACGGCGTGCAGACGTGCAACAACGCGACAGGCAAGGTTGGGGCTCTTCCACGTCGAAGATACACCCTGAGAGTAGCCCAGGCAGTGCGAGTCCTCGAAGAGGAAGTGAGGGAATCCAACCCTCGAATGTGCTGGCCGAATTTTTTTTTTCTTTATTGATTTTCAATTCCCCCAGAAGGGGGCGGGCCGGCAGCAGCTTACTACGCTGCTCTACAGCCTACAGACTTTTTTTTAAAGAAAGGAAGAAGAAAGAAACAAGGAAAAACAGGCGATAAAATGGCGATTTACAGTGAAAAATGGCGTAAAATTGCGGAAAGTTAAAACAGAAAGCAAAGGGGGTTGGCAATGTAGATAAAAGACACAGGAATCAGACAAGTAACACAGTAGACACTCAATTAAAAAACATGGCGACAGTCTGGTTTCTGTTCGCAAGTAATAAAAAACACACCCTGCGACAGTATGATGGCTGTTCGCTACACTTCCCAAAAGACACAACACGGAGCACGCATTGGAAAAACACACTGTAAAACACTGTACGAAAAAGGCGGCACAAAGATGGCAATCCCGACCCAAGGCAGATGGGGGGGGGGGAGGACCTGGAGTAGGGGGAAAAAACAAGGAGGGAGGAGAGGAAAAAACGAAAAGGGCGGGGAAACCAAGGAGGGAGAGGACTAAAGAAGGGGGAGAAGGGCAGACGCGAGAGGGAATGAGAGGAGGCAGAGGAGGGAAATGTAAAAGTACGCGGGGGAGAGAAGGGGGCAAAGAGAGGGGAGGTGGGAAAGAAAGAGGATGGAAGGGGGGGGGAGAGGGAGCTCGGGAAAAGGACAGAGGAAAGGAGGGGGAGTGAGGATCAGAGTTGATAGGAGGGATAAATGGAGGGAGAGAGGGCATCATCCGGGAGGGGGAGTTGATGGAAGCCACCTTGGGAAAGGAGATGTAGGGTGTAGAGATGGGAGGTAGGGGGGACACAACGGTGAAGATGTGGCAGGGGGCGGGGATGGGAGAGGAGAGGAGCAACCAGGGGGTGAGGGGGTTGGCAGGAGGTGTAGAGGATGCGGATATGTTCGAGGAATAGGAGCAGGAGTGCATGACACTCAAGGATTTGGAGGGACTTATAGAATTTGGGGGGGGGGGGGCAGATATCCAGGCAGGACTGGCATAACAGAGGATGGGACGGATTAAGGATTTGTAGGTGTGGAGGATGGTAGAGGGGTGCAACCCCCACGTCCGGCCAGAGAGGAGTTTGAGGAGTCGGAGGCGGTTGTGGGCTTTGGATTGGATGGAGCGGAGATGAGGGATCCAGGTGAGGTGACGGTCAATGGTGAGGCCAAGGTAGGTGAGGGTGGGGGTGAGGCGGATAGGACGTGCGCAGACAGTAAGGGAGAAATCCAGGAGCCGGAAGGAGCGAGTGGTACGACCTACGATGATTGCCTGGGTCTTGGAAGGATTGAGTTTCAGGAGCCACTGGTTACACTATACAGCAAAAAGGTCAAGGTGATTCTGGAGAAGGCGTTGGGACCGTTGGAGGGTAGGAGCGAGGGCGAGGAATGCGGTGTCATCAGCATATTGCAAGAGGTGTACTGGAGGGGGGCTGGGGCATATCTGCCGTGTACAGGAGGTAGAGGAGAGGGGAGAGGACAGAGCCCTGGGGCACACCTGCATGGGGGTAGAAGGTGTGGGAATTGGCATTATGGATGGTAACATAGGAGGGGCGGTGGGAGAGGAAGGAGGCCATCAGACGGATGTAGTTGATAGGAAGGGCGTAGGTTTGGAGTTTAAACAGGAGACCGGGATGCCAGACACGGTCGTAGGCCTTTTCGAGGTCAAGTGAGACAAAAATGGCGGAGCGACGGGAGTTAAGCTGGAGGGAGAGGAGATGAGTGAGGCGGAGGAGTTGGTCATCAGCAGAGAAGAAAGCCACATTGGTTGTTTGGGAGGAGGTGGTTTTGGTGGAGGTGGAGATGGATGCGCCGGGAAAGGATGGATTCCAAGAGCTTGCTGAACACTGATGTGAGACAGATAGGACGATAGGAAGAGGCATCAGATGGAGGCTTGTTGGGTTTGGAGAACATCAGGATACGGGAGGTTTTCCACAGGTCGGGATAGAAGCCAGTGGCTAGGATGACATTGTAGAGGGTGGCAAGGAGGGAAAGGAAGGAGGGAGGGCAGTGTTTGAGGTGGCGGTAGGTAACACAGTCGTGGCCGGGAGCAGTGTTGCGTTTAGTGCAGAGTGTGAGGCTGATGTCCTGTGTTGTGATGGGAGTGTTAAGTGCAGATGGTGGGGTATGGCCCAAGTACTGGAAGCTAGGAGCAAGGGGAGGAACAGAGGTATTCGTACGGTCTATGACATCAGGGAAGAGGGAATAATCAAAGTGGGGATCATCTGGGATGGAAAAAACATTAGAGAGGTGGGAGGCAAATTGGTTGGCCTTACTGAGGTTGTCAGGGAAGGGAGGGTCATTAAGGAGGAGAGGGTACTGGGGGGTGGGGCGGTTCCCAGTAAGGCGGTGGAAAGCAGACCAATACTTGGAAGAATTGATGGGGAGCGTGGTGTTGAGTTGTGTACATGTCTGGTGCCAGGCACGGCGTTTCTTCGCAGTAAGGAGGTTGCGGATGTGTCGTCGTAATTGCCGGTGGCGGGTAAGTGTATCCCGGTCACAAGTGCGGAGAAAAGAGCGGTAGAGGCGGCGGGACTCTCGAAGGAGAAGGATGGCCTGTGGAGGCAGGGCGGGGCGGTGAGGGTGGATGGCTTTGGTGGGGATATGGGTGGCGACGGCGTCAGACAAGGTCTGGTGCAGGAAGGCAGCAGTGCGAGAGATGTCATCAGGAGACTGGAGGGTAAGGTCGGGGCCGTCAACCTGGGAGTGAATGGGGTCCCGGTAGGCATCCCAGTTGGCACAGGAGTAATCATGGACAAGTTTAGGAGGGACGGCAGGGCGAGGAGCGTTGCGGGGATGGCGACCATTAGAGATAGTGAGCATGGTCACTGCCAATGAGGTCAAGGACATCCGCGGTGATGCGCCCAAGGAGGTTGGGAGAGGCAAGGACCACATCAGGAGTGGTGTTGGATTTGGGCCGGGTGTGCTGAGGCAGGGGAACCAGGTCTCCCTGGAGAGTGGTGAGAAACTGATGCCACCGCTGGAGGTCGGCAGGATCACGGCTGTGGATATTGAGGTCGGCGGCAATCACGTAGGTGGAGAAGATGCAGTCAATGTGGTCCAGGAAATCGTACGGGATGGGGGTGCGAGGGCGGACATAAATGGTGGCACAGGTGGTGGTAAGGGTGGGGAAGAAGAGGCTGAGGGTGAGATGCTCGGCAGGATTGTTAAGGAGAGGTTGGGGCTGGACAGGGAGGTGCTTGAGGTGGCCTATAGCAACTCCGCCACGCGCCAGAGGGTACGGATTATTGGTGCGGTGTAGGGTGTAAGGAGCCGTGGAGACGGAGATATGGGGTTGAAGGAAGGTTTCATTTAGGACGAAGGCATCCATGCGGTGCTGACGGAGGTTGTGGAGGAAGAGGAGTTTGTGGGTGGGCAGGGGGCGAATGTTGTGGTACAGGATACGGTAGGGTTGTTGTACCATGGGAGGGGAGAGTTAGACGAGGGTGGTGAGGGTGGTGAAGGTGAAGTGGGCCTGGTTGTGGGAGTATGTGGCATAGGTAGTAAGATGGAACAGGCAGCGAGGGCGATTTGGAAAAGAGTGTGTGAGCGCTGGAAGTGGTGGATGTTTTGGAGCACAATGGTGGTGAAACGGATGATGTCCTCGGCAGTAGGGGGAGGGCGGAGCGAGTTGTTGGGGTGGATGGAGTCATCAACAGGACGGACAGGGACGGTGAGCTCATGGGTGACTGGTGGAGGTTTCGCTTTACACTTCGAGGAGTAGGTAGCGTGTGGTTCGTTGCAAGTGTTGCAGGAGGGGGGAGAGGTGAGGTTGGGGCAATTCTTGAGGAAGTGGGAAGCTTTGCAGTAGGAACAAGTAAGGGGGTTCTTGCAGGCAGAGGTAACGTTGTCGTTGTAGGTGAGACAGCGTTGGCAGCGGTAGGATTGGACTGGGGAACGGGAGGGGTCCACCTTATGGCGCTGATTGTAGATGAGGGCTCCCTCGGTGAGGAGGTGGTCAATGGAGGAGGAGGATTCGGTGAATATCCGCATGAGAAAAGTCGGCCCGGCATCATTGAAGATGCGACGGGCTGAGCGGATTTCAATGTCGGGCCGGGAGTTGAGTTCTGCCAACACCTCAGCCTCCGTGATCACGGGGCTAAGCTTCGTGATCACAGCGGTGAAGGTTGGCGGACGGCGGGGAGGTTGAGGCTGACGGGGAGAGGACGGGGTGTGGTAGGGGTTGAGGGTTGCACGTTGGCCAAATTGGATATGGGGGATGCGGGAGAGGAGATCGGTGTGGAAGGAGGCATTGGGGGATTTAATGAGGACCGAGTCCTTGCGAGGAATCAGAAGGGAGATGGGGGCATTGGGGTAGTATTTCCGGATGGCGAGGGTGAGGGAGCGAGCATCAAGGAATTGAGGGTCAGGATTTGAGAGAAGAAAGGTGTGGGTGGCAGGCGTGGCGGGGGCGGGGGTCGGAGCCGTGTCCATGGGGGTGGGTGGGTCACGGGGATTGGGGGTTTTCTTGGAGGAGACTTCGGGGGAAGGGTCAGCATTCGGGCACTTTGAAGGTTTCGTGGTCACGACTGGGTGGAGAGGGGGCAGGGGGACGGGTTGCAGGGGGAGATGGCGGGGGGCAGGACCACCCTGAGCAGCGGATGACGCAGACGGAGGGGGCGTGGGCGTCACAGAGACTGTGGAACGGCGAGCCGAGATCCGTGCTGGCTTGGAGCCTGTCGGAGGCGGTGCAGGGAGCGGTGGGAAGTCAGTAGCTGTCGATGGGGTGACAGTGATAGGGGAGGAGGTGTTGGGGGTGGTTACAGCCGAAAGTGGCGCAGGGGTGGGGTGGACAGGGAGAGAAGGAAGGACGGGAAGTGGTGTGGAGGATGAGCTCCATGTGATGGTGGTTGGAGCAGCGGAGGGAGAGGTGAAAATGATAGCGTTGGTGGTGGTGGGTTGGGACATGGTGGCGGCGGCGGCGACCAGACGGCGGCGGAGGCGGGCACCGGCAGGCGGCGGAGGCGGCGGCGGCGGCGGCGAGCACCGGCAAGCGGCGGAGGCGGCGGCGGCGGCGGCGAGCACCGGCAGGAGGCGGAGGCGGCGGCGGCGGCGAGCACCGGCAGGCGGCGGAGGCGGCGGCGGCGGCGGCGGCGAACACCGGCAGGCGGCGGAGGCGGCGGCGGCGGCGAGCACCGGCAGGCGGCGGAGGCGGCGGCGGCGGCGAGCACCGGCAGGCGGCGGAGGCGGCGGCGGCGACGGCGGCGAGCACCGGCAGGCGGCGGAGGCGGCGGCGGCGGCGGCGGCGAGCACCGGCAGGCGGCGGAGGCGGCGGCGGCGGCGAGCACCGGCAGGCGGCGGAGGCGGCGGCGGCGGCGAGCACCGGCAGGCGGCGGAGGCGGCGGCGGCGGCGGCGGCGAGCACCGGCAGGCGGCGGAGGCGGCGGCGGCGGCGAGCACCGGCAGGCGGCGGAGGCGGCGGCGGTGGCGAGCACCGGCAGGCGGCGGCGGCGGCGGCGGCGAGCACCGGCAGGCGGCGGCGGCGGCGGCGGCGAGCACCGGCAGGCGGCGGCGGCGGCGGCGAGAACCGGCAGGCGGCGGCGGCGGCGGCGAGCACCGGCAGGCGGTGGCGGTGGCGGCGGTGTCGGCGGCGGCGGCGAGCACCGGCAGGCGGCGACGGTGGCGGCGAGGACCGGCAGGCGGCGACGAGGCGGCGGCGGCGGCGGCAGCAGGTAGCGACCAAACGGCGGCGGCGGCGGCAGCGGCGGCGGCGGCGGCGAGCACCGGCAGGCGGCGACCAGGCGGCGGCGGCGAGCACCAGCAGGCGGCGACCAGGCGGCGGCGGCGGCGGCGAGGAGGACCGGACGGCGAGCAGTAGTGACGGCGAGCAGACGACACGGCAAGGAAACGGTGGGGATCTTCCACGTCGACGTTGCACCCTGAGAGTAGCCCAGGCAGTGAAAATCTTCGATGAAGAAGAGAGGGAATCCAACCCTCGAATGTGGCTGAATTTTTTTTTTTTACTTTATTGTTATTTTGTCACCTGAGCAAGCAGGTAGGCTGGCAGCAGCACAATACGCTGCTCTTCAGCCGAAGAGAGTACAAGGAAATAAACAGAGAAGAGACATCACTTAGAAAAAAGGCGGGAAAAAACAGTAGACTCATGAACATAAAAACACAAGAAGCCGTTCACACTCGATGACAATCCACACTACGAACTGTTGACACGACGCACAAACACTGAAGAAGACAATGACACTGGTGAACAATGGAGTGTGACGGCGAAACTGAACACTAAACACGACGGCACACACGATACACTGATGGCGATGATCTCCAGTGTGGCTGAATGCGAGGCAGGCGCTTAAGTATGCTATCGGGGGCGCCGCCATTGGCCGCTGGGACCACGTGTTCCACTGTGGCGCCCCCACATTAAAAGCGGGCCACGAGGCGCGTGCCGCCGCAGCTTACGGCGCGAGGGTGCAGAGACCTCTATGGGTCTTCGACGTCCATGGCGTCCGGCGCGGATTCAAATTTCGCGGCGCGCGGTGCCAGACTCGCATTACTCTGCGAGTGTTATATACATGTGGACATATCGTGAACCCTCTTACACTGTCTACACCACATTGCACAAATACTGTTTTGTGTTGTGGGAAGTAGGTTCCACCAGCAGAGAGCAGGTACTAAAACTATGTTCCTTAGCTGAAACATTTTACAAATTCGGATAGATTTTATTGTGATTGACCACCTCTCCCTATATGGATTGGAGTCGCGAAGTATTCTCGCATTCGTAGATCGAAAGAGCTCACAATACCCCAAACGAAGCAATCAAATCCATAGCAGCACTCTGCCCTCTATTTTGACTATCTCCTCCTAAGCACACTGGTGCCATTCACAAGAAAACACGTTTATCCATCCCCAAATGTTCGCTCAATATTGGTTACCGTGTTGTTGTTTGGTTCTACCAGCGTTACGTTGTTGGTGAAGTCTTCTACTCACCATAGAGTGTGGAAATTCCCTTGCTATCCGATTGTATATTTAAGGACTGTTGCAAGGTGTTAAATGCTTATTTTGCTGTACATTCAACACAAGATTCAATTAGTCGTAGCAAGCATAAGTTCATACCGGGAGTGCGAGTTTACACTTATTTAGCCGGAGATTTAATTGACTTTACTACTCTATCGGCTACCTGCAATGCTCTTGTCACAGTATTCGTTTTAAAAGTGTAAGAATACACCCTTTGCACGATGTGAGGTGAGGCCTGTTGGTACATATTCTTTGTAGCAAGCGTAAGGGTAAGACCTGGAGAGTGAGTTTACGCTTGTTTAGCTGGAGATTTCATTGATGTTATTACTATACCCACTATTTACAATGTCACCATATTCGTTTGAAAAGCGTAAGACTATATCGTTTACACGACGTGACATGAGATCTGTCGGTACACTATTCACTGTAGCAAGGTTAAGAGTCACTCCTGAAGAATACACAAAGGTCATACCTCATGCAGAAAATGAGTGTTCGTGTTTATTGAGTCACGTTTTTTTTAAATAAATGAGTTGACATTACAGCAGTGAGCTCTAGAGCTGTTATTCGATACACGGGAGTGTCTGAAACCTCTTCCAGACAGCTTTAGACAGTTTATATGAAGAAGTAGAATAAACATGTCCCACGACTGGTTAAAAACGTATGCAGCACGGGAGGCTAGCCAGTGTGGGCACTACTCTCCACCTGGGGCAGAGCGGGCGTGTAGGGGCACAGTGAGACGACTAGTATAAATATCCATGTGTCTTTCATTTACGTGATACGAATTATTTCAATTTTTTTTCCTACATGAGACTGATTTTACTTATCTGTCAACCACTTTCATAGAGTGCCAACACGTCCAGAACTTCTGAAAGCAGGTCACTGTCGATTGTCCAGTTTTTCATCAGTGATGGATAGTCAGATATTTTTCTGTTGTTCTAGGAAGGCCATTCTTTCCGAGAAATACACTTAATGGCTTGCAGAAAGCAACCTGTGGTTGAATCTTTTGTCCCTCTTAGACCCTCCATAATGGATTATATTAAACCGAAAAAGTATATTCCTGCCAGCAGATGAATCACTTTGAATACCATCAGCGACAGGTTAGAACAGGATGCTAGGGTGGAAGAGGTGTTGCAGGAATTGTGGGACATCTGTCGCTGAGCAGGCAGAGAAAAAGGGAGAAACCTCTGATTCCTGGTATATATTTTTATATCTATGAAGTTACTGTTATCGCTAGCTAGTAGGAAGACTTTAAGCTGGATACACATTTTTTGGTTTTGGTGTTGTCGTCACAACATAAGTATTGCATCCGTAGGACAAAGAATTATGGATTTTAGGACTAATCCCAGCCACTGCTGCATGGCCCCATATCTTGAAAGTGGAGGATTTTTCGTTTTCTTCTTTTTCGTAGTGAAACATCAGGGATCATTTAACGTAGGGAGATTTGTTTCTCATTTAGGAGGACAGAGTGTGCAGCATTTTAAATGGGAGTGGAGGATTTTTCGTTTTCTTCTTTTTCGTAGTGAAACATCAGGGATCATTTAACGTAGGGAGGTTTGTTTCTCATTTAGGAGGACAGAGTGTGCAGCATTTTAAAAGGGGAAATTTGACGAATGAGAGGAACGAGACAACAACATCAATGTATGCTTCTTTGTCAGGAACAGTCCACCTTTGTCATTACTGTTCACGTTAATAACTTATTAAAAATGTTCCGAACTTGTGTTTTATAGAGCTTCGTTCCCTGGAACTTTATGAACAGGAGACAAGATGATTTGGTGACAGTCTGGAAGGATATGTGAGATGGTCAGCAATGATAACCACCACAATACGGAATGGAACACTTTATTGCAAAGAGATTAAAAGTTCAAAAGAGTCTGAGCAGACCCATTAAAAGCAGGTCACTGTAGACAGTTCAGTTTTTCATCAGTGATGGATAGTCAGATATTTTTCTGTTGTTCTAGGAAGGCCATTCTTTCCGAGAAACACACTTAATGGCTTGCAGAAGGCAACCTGTGGTTGAATCTTTTGTCCCTCTTAGACCCTCCATAATGGATTATATTAAACCGAAAAAGTATATTCCTGCCAGCAGATGAATCACTTTGAATACCATCAGCGACAGGTTAGAACAGGATGCTAGGGTGGAAGAGGTGTTGCAGGAATTGTGGGACATCTGTCGCTGAGCAGGCAGAGAAAAAGGGAGAAACCTCTGATTCCTGGTATATATTTTTATATCTATGAAGTTACTGTTATCGCTAGCTAGTAGGAAGACTTTAAGCTGGATACACATTTTTTGGTTTTGATGTTGTCGTCACAACATAAGTATTGCATCTGTAGGACAAAGAATTATGGATTTTAGGACTAATCCCAGCCACTGCTGCATGGCCCCATATCTTGAAAGTGGAGGATTTTTCGTTTTCTTCTTTTTCGTAGAGAAACATCAGGGATCATTTAACGTAGGGAGATTTGTTTCTCATTTAGGAGGACAGAGTGTGCAGCATTTTAAATGGGAGTGGAGGATTTTTCGTTTTCTTCTTTTTCGTAGTGAAACATCAGGGATCATTTAACGTAGGGAGGTTTGTTTCTCATTTAGGAGGACAGAGTGTGCAGCATTTTAAATGGGAGTGGAGGATTTTTCGTTTTCTTCTTTTTCGTAGTGAAACATCAGGGATCATTTAACGTAGGGAGGTTTGTTTCTCATTTAGGAGGACAGAGTGTGCAGCATTTTAAAAGGGGAAATTTGACGAATGAGAGGAACGAGACAACAACATCAATGTATGCTTCTTTGTCAGGAACAGTCCACCTTTGTCATTACTGTTCACGTTAATAACTTATTAAAAATGTTCCGAACTTGTGTTTTATAGAGCTTCGTTCCCTGGAACTTTATGAACAGGAGACAAGATGATTTGGTGACAGTCTGGAAGGATATGTGAGATGGTCAGCAATGATAACCACCACAATACGGACTGGAACACTTTATTGCAAAGAGATTAAAAGTTCAAAAGAGTCTGAGCAGACCCATTAAAAGCAGGTCACTGTAGACAGTTCAGTTTTTCATCAGTGATGGATAGTCAGATATTTTTCTGTTGTTCTAGGAAGGCCATTCTTTCCGAGAAACACACTTAATGGCTTGCAGAAGGCAACCTGTGGTTGAATCTTTTGTCCCTCTTAGACCCTCCATAATGGATTATATTAAACCGAAAAAGTATATTCCTGCCAGCAGATGAATCACTTTGAATACCATCAGCGACAGGTTAGAACAGGATGCTAGGGTGGAAGAGGTGTTGCAGGAATTGTGGGACATCTGTCGCTGAGCAGGCAGAGAAAAAGGGAGAAACCTCTGATTCCTGGTATATATTTTTATATCTATGAAGTTACTGTTATCGCTAGCTAGTAGGAAGACTTTAAGCTGGATACACATTTTTTGGTTTTGGTGTTGTCGTCACAACATAAGTATTGCATCCGTAGGACAAAGAATTATGGATTTTAGGACTAATCCCAGCCACTGCTGCATGGCCCCATATCTTGAAAGGTGGAGGATTTTTCGTTTTCTTCTTTTTCGTAGTGAAACATCAGGGATCATTTAACGTAGGGAGATTTGTTTCTCATTTAGGAGGACAGAGTGTGCAGCATTTTAAATGGGAGTGGAGGATTTTTAGTTTTCTTCTTTTTCGTAGTGAAACATCAGGGATCATTTAACGTAGGGAGGTTTGTTTCTCATTTAGGAGGACAGAGTGTGCAGCATTTTAAATGGGAGTGGAGGATTTTTCGTTTTCTTCTTTTTCGTAGTGAAACATCAGGGATTATTTAACGTAGGGAGGTTTGTTTCTCATTTAGGAGGACAGAGTGTGCAGCATTTTAAAAGGGGAAATTTGACGAATGAGAGGAACGAGACAACAACATCAATGTATGCTTCTTTGTCAGGAACAGTCCACCTTTGTCATTACTGTTCACGTTAATAACTTATTAAAAATGTTCCGAACTTGTGTTTTATAGAGCTTCGTTCCCTGGAACTTTATGAACAGGAGACAAGATGATTAGGTGACAGTCTGGAAGGATATGTGAGATGGTCAGCAATGATAACCACCACAATACGGAATGGAACACTTTATTGCAAAGAGATTAAAAGTTCAAAAGAGTCTGAGCAGACCCATTAAAAGCAGGTCACTGTAGACAGTTCAGTTTTTCATCAGTGATGGATAGTCAGATATTTTTCTATTGTTCCAGGAAGGCCAGTCTTTCCGACAAATACGTTTAATGGCTTGCAGAAAGCATCCTGTGGTTGAGTCTTTTGTCCCTCTCAGACCCGAAACAGTATATCCCTGCCAGCAGATGAATCACTTTGTATACCATCAGCGACAGATTAGAACAGGATACGATGGTGGAAGAGGGTGAGGGGGGAAGGAGGAGAAGGAGTGAGGAGGGGTGTTAGTATGGGAGGTAAGAATGATTCTAAGCTGCTTAGTCTGCATCCACACATCGAGGTGAACACACTTGCGACTACCGCCATTCTCTACCGGCGAGATCTATGGGGCCAGTTTTTGCGGTAGCAGTTGAGCCGTGTAGATAACTGCTTTTCTATTCTTTCCTGCCTTCCGTAGTCATATGTGACTATGGCGCCACAATTCCCTCTGTGTATCGATTCTCCTTGTGAAGTAGCCGAGTGGGTCTAGGCGCTTCAGTCCTGAACCGCGACGGTCGCAGGTTCTAATCCTGCCTCGGGCATGGAAGTGTGTGATGTCCTTAGGTTAGTCAGGTTTAAGTAGTTCTAAATCTAGGGGACTGATGACCTCAGATGTTACGTCCCATAGTGTGTAACATTTGAACCATTATTTTTCTCCTTGTGAAGCAACATGCCTGGCGGTGCATCGAGGAGGTAGAGGAATACGGAGGAAGCTAGTACGACGAAGGTAAACGAATAGCTGGTGATGGCGGTCCAGGACGACCAGGGACCTGCACTGACAGTGGCAGCTATTTCTCTTGGGTGCTTGTTTTGGTCACGTCCTCAGCGTTTTACACCTGCCGCAATTTAGGGGATACGGCGTCTGGTTGAATGACGTCCATTCGTCTTGACGTACATTGGTTTGTGATTCAGACTATTCACTGCTGTGTGCGTCTGGATATTTAATGCTTTTCTGACAACATTCAATTTGCCTTTGCCTTTGGCACCTTTCATTCGCAGTGGTCGTAGTACGAGGTCTTTTGGCTTGGTTAGTCATGGTAGTTTCCTGAAGGGCTGAATTTAATGCGATTGCTGATTGAGCACTTCGAGACGTGTCAACAAGACTTGCTGCGAAGCTGTTACTGGCCGTGGGACTGTGGGCACACGCATAGCTAGCTGGTCTTCCACTCGCGCCACAGTATCGATGTGCACTACTTGACTGGTGCCGTCAATGGCTCACTCTGAAGATGGACTGGCGTGTCGTGGTCTTCAGCGATGGAGGCAGATCCTGCCTGCATTTAAGTGCATTAAGTACGATGAAGACTTGATGAGCGCTATCTCATAGAATGCTTTCGTCCACGACCCCAGATCTCATCGTCTAGGATGATATGAGCTACAACTCTCTTTCACCTTTAAAATTTCTAGAGGCGATGCTAACCTGTGTATGTAGCTTTGCATGTACAGAATGTTGTTAGACCAGTTATTTTGCCTTCTTGAAACAGGAAGGCTATGTGTTGTTCCAACAGGGTAATGCTCGCCTAAACGCCGCCAGTGAAACTCAACGTGCTCTGCAAGTCGTGCAGCAACTGGCCTAACCAGCACGAACACTGGACTTGACTCCAATCGGACAAATGTCAGATGTGATGGGACGATAAGAGACTCCTGGAACTCGTCAACCTACAACTCTTACAGAACAACATGAACAGGGCGAGCAGACGTTACAGGATGTATTCCAGGACAATATTCGCCATCTGTACGATTGTGTGCATGCCGGAGTGAGTGCCTGCATTGCCGCCCGTGGAGGCTACTCCACGTGCTAATAGGGGTCTTTCAGCATTGCCTGTACTATTGATTTGTAAATGTAATCATTTCATTTGCTCCGTATGCACTGTTTCAACAAAAAAACTTGAGTGAACTGGCAACCCCTAAAAACTGTGTACTTCTTTTCTGGTAGTGTATAATAACAATATGGTTCTGGCAATTAATATGAAATCGTAAGTAGGATTTGGGTGAGGATTTAGGAAACAATTCGACCTTGATACAGTCATTGACCTGGCATACTTCATGATACCTCCCCACTCCACTCCTCCCTGCTTCCCCTCTGCCTCATCCCCCACGCCACCCCTTCAATCCTCTGTCTACCAATCAAAGCCAAGTACTTTACCTTCCATTAAAACGAATCAGCCAGTCAGCACACAGCACAGAAACACATAAGCTTCATGTGAATTGTGTAAAATAGCTCTAAATTTAAATATATCTGCCGATACTACAGTATTTCACATGTCATAAAATACATGCCTTTCACCTGAATTGTCTAAGTGGATTTATGTTCAAAAAACGGTCTGTTAATGCCTCATTATTAAATAAAATTATGAAAGCTCTACCTGCATAGCACAAAAATGGTGTTACTATCAAGTAATGTTGCCAATAGTGCAGAATTTTCAAAATAATTACGGACGTTTCTCCTGAATTGCGTAAACTGGTGCCAATTGGCATGCAGGTGCGTGTGTGCCCCCCTCCTCCCCCTCCCCGCCCCCCACACACACACATACACAGTCACGCACGCATATGAAAAATTATTATGACTCCAAAGCAAACTGAATTCTGGAGAGAGAGAGAAAGAGATCTTGTGTTAGTGTGAGTGTGTTTCATAACACATCCAGTAAGTTACTAAGGTATGATGCTTGTCAACTCAACTAATGTTATGACAAGATCTATCTTCTCTCTCTCTCTCTCTCTCTCTCTCCTCTCTCTCTATCTCTCTTCTCTCTCTCTCTCTCTCTCTCTCTCTCTGTCTGTCTGTCTCTGTCTCTGCAGTGCTTACCTGCATGAAACACTAATATTATAATGTGTTATAGTGGGAATGGGTGAAAAAAAAAGACAATGAAAAGTACTCTAGATGTAAAATTGATACATATTACAAAATTGTATGTGCATGAGCATGTTTGTATGTATCTATGTTTGTTTCACATCTCATCCTGAATCACTGTGCTGATTTCAACCAAACGGTACACATATCACTTCCTGTCTGGAAATCATCGATAGGACACGAAATCTGTTCGAGACAGCGTTAAAACGTTCAGCAGAGCCAAGTGCCGTGGGTAGTTGCAGTTTACTATTCCTTCTTTTGCTGGTGTTACGTTTATACCAATTTTACCTCATTTCATTTTTTTATGTGTGTTATGTTCGGTTAAATACTTTCTTTTGCTCAAAATATTATGTAATAGATCGTTCATTGGAGGATTCTAAGATGCTACCATGTGACTACATTCAACAGCTTAAAAGCTTCAGGAGGGCAGGTCTTGATGCAACAGAATGCTATTACTGCTCGTCAGAAATTTTCTTAATGTGCTGGTTTTAAATATATCAATTAGCAAAACAGTGCGAACAGTTCCAAGCAACATGTTTCGTATATAGGGGCAGTATTAAAATTATTTCACGGAACCCATCGTAATAGCACTTATGATATTCGAAGAACCAAATCTGAAATTTCAGCGAAGCAATGTTGTCTGGAGTGTTCTTGTTCAAAATGGTTCAAATGGCTCTGAGCACTATGGGACTCAACTGCTGAGGTCATAAGTCCCCTAGAACTTAGAACTACTTAAACCTAACTAACCTAAGGACAACACACACATCCATGCCCGAGGCAGGATTCGAACCTGCGACCGTAGCGGTCGCGCGGTTCCAGACTGTAGCGCCTAGAAACGCTCGGCCACCAGCGGCCGGCGAGTGTTCTTGTAATTAGTTTCATTTGCAGTGATTCGATTTTTCGGAAATGTTCTGCACACTGAACACGACCTATTTTTAAACTTCCGTATAAAACTTCCGTAGTTAAATCAAGTTTTATTTCGTACACGGACCTCATTCACCAATTTTAATCCTTATATTTTTCCACGAGCGGGAACGAGAGGTACCCACATAATAACGGGTGCCACGAGTAAATGACGAAAGCCGTTACTAAAATACGCTTTTCAGCTGTTCAGCTCTAAATTCTGTGCAGACAAGCTTTGCTAAATAAATACACATAATGAAGAGGGGCGAAAGATTTAGCGATATATTTTTGTGTGTACTGTTTTTAACAAACGCGCTATTGATTAAATCTGTGTTCCACTCCCTCGATCTACGAACGACGTAAACAGTGGAACAATGACTGCTATATAACAGATTGCTGTATTTTTCTCGGTTGGACTATCACGTACAATTCTGTTTCGTTTCTGAAACGAAATTGTTTTCCTGCTTCACTGAATATTCTCACAGAGTTGAACCAGACGTTTAATTCAATTTTAATCCATAGCTGTCACAAATACAAAAGCACCGATTCTTTGATTGTGAATATCTCCATTTACATGTAATATTATCCAGAAATAGAATTTTGTTGTGCGATTGGTGGAAGTGTTGATTTCGTCTTCCTTGAGGTCTATCATCTGATTGTCTCATCACTTTCAGTTTCTGACTTCCGTGGAGTGGCTCATTCGCCTTCTTCACGGTGAACCCTCTATTACAAGAATCATGGGAGGTGGGTCAGTATATACCTGAACTGAGTTTTTCGTAGAGACCGTGGGCAGTGATGCAGATTGGGCTTGTTGTAAGGTTGTTACAGGGATAACTCGCAGAGTAAGAACGTAATTTGAAAACAAAGTTGCATTTATTGTTATTATGCCCACCAAATATTCGTTGGGTACAATAAGACTCAAAGGAATAAACTGTCATGGGTCGAGCAGACTATGCTCTTAAGTCGAATGACTGCTACGTTCAATACGGTAATCTTTATTTTTCGTAACCTCATGTATTAGGGAAACTGCCTTTTACGTCACTTCATCTCTATCATCGCCACCGTACATTTCTTCCTCCACTCCGATTCCTTAAAATAATTATAAAATCAAAATATAAACTAATGAACTAAAACGTAATCTTAAAGACAGCTGGTCTAAATCCCACTATTTTATTTTAAAAAGCAAATTAGAACTTTTACTGGGAATATTTGTCTCCCCCACCCTCCCCTCACTCTCGTATTGGCTACATGTTCATTCCATTATCTCCTATTTTGTTTTCATTTTGCAGCACTCCATGTGTGTGAAGTTAGAAATCGTTAATGGAGTCAGAGATTGTCTGGACTCCAACACACTCCTCAAGACTCAGTGTTGATACGCTTAACACAATGAAAACACGCTGTCTAAAATTTGACGATAACATGAGATGCTATAAAATCAGTAAATAACAATATTTTAAAACAACTGATAATGAAAATGAGATGAATGGAACACTACCTACTTTAAATGAAATTCAGATCAAAATAAACTGTTGATTTATGACAAAAGTTCAACTTCGTACACAATAAAACCAACAGAATGACAATACAAATCTCACATTATATATTATTAATTAGCACATGTATGATGTCTATGGAGGGATAATGGATTCAAGCTGCAATTCCCTCAATGATGTGAAAACACGAACCTTATGAAATGATTAACTCCCACTTAATGAGCCCGTGCTGCACAGCATGCTCACCTTTCACTTGTCCTCGAAATGGACGTGAGGATGTGGTCAGCACGAGATTTGTACAAGCCCGGAATCTCCTGATCGCTCTGTCTTTGGCGCGATGTCCCAGTACAGAGCATCAGAATGATCGTCCCTGAGCGATCGAGCACATGAGGTCGCCTCTGAGACGAATGACCAAGTGTGTCTACGGTCTTGCATCCCTGCATCCATCTTTCCTGTTTACACTGGCACAGCATCAAACACTCAAATTTAGTTCACTTCTGTGCAATGTCTTGAAATTGAAATGTTAAATAGTTTCTCACCACAGAATATATTAAGTAGGGGGCCAATCTCTCTAGGTTTGTGGCTGGATTTCCTGTGTGCCGTCGAAACGCTACATGCGAATCAGTGCGTTGTCTATACAACTCAGAATTTCCAACACACCAAGCTTACGCCACGAGAGCTTCACCAGGTTCCGTCCCCTCAGCAGCACGTATGGTCTCTTCAAGAGTAGTAAGCTCTCTCCAGATGCTATCGTATGGCAGGCCAGACGTTAAGACTCAAACCCGCTAGTTGGGCCCTGGACAGTATCACACGCTCCTACATCGAAAATCCCGACCTTCATTGAGTGACACGAGTGTCCCACAAACCTCATTCGAGTACCTCTGGAATCTGCCTAGGCCACGGACTTAATGTTCTGAGTTGCGAACGGAATGCCACGTTATTCCCAGTTATGTGTGGCCACAGCTGTTCCACAAGTCGTGCAGAAATAAGCTGCAAAGTTCCCACAAATACACTTGTTCGAAGCGTATAAGATAGACAACCCCTGCACATTTTATCAAATACAATACTCAGAATCAAGTATGGCAATCAGAGTTCATTAAGGTGCTGAAAATCATGTGACTCGCATATATTGTTTCACGATGAGCAACAGATAGCCTTAGCCTATTAATGGGAGGAGGCAAGCCAGACTTCTGGACGTTTGGTTAATAATGTTTGGGCAGTGGAATTATTGACAACTATATAATTTTTTTAACTGGATGTCACATGAATGAGGTAAAATTTTATGAAATTAACAAAATCTTTCTTTCGCTGACAGTATGCCTCGTAGTATTAGGAGTCTATAGTAGTTAGAATCTTTTTGTTTAGCTGGCTTTAGTTGCTATTTGCTGTAATTGCTGTAGTTTGTGTTATGAAGATTTTCTGTAAGGTGAGTGACTTATGAAAAAGAATGGGGTTTACACTGTTGAGATTCATGATTAAAATGAGTTTAGGATATTAACAGAGTTTGACGTTGTTTCATATTTCTTTAATTTCATTTCTTTTGGATCTGTATTATTGTTAGGATTCTTGCAATTCGAGGCCATTCTCTTGTGTTAATTATTAGAAGTCCTGTCACTGTTTAGCAGTCAGATAGCGTTGGGCTTGTATATTGTGGGTAATAAATGAGTAGGTTAAGTTTGAGTTGTGTTCGTCAGGGAAAATTCTGTAGGTCAGTGTTTAATGAAAAATAATTAAAGAGGAACTATCAGTATGGGCTTCTTTTCTTAAAAAAATGACCAACCCATACACAAGGTAACAGGAGGTACATCACACAAGACTTTACACTATCCAGTTCACTCACATATACTTTGCAAAAGTGCTTACCGATGCCTCTTTCAAGTGGAGGTATGAAAGAAAGCCCTTAGTTAAAGTGTTTGAAAATGGTGCTGATTAAGTCTGTTTTACTAACAAACTTGTCCGAAAATAATAAATCGTCGAATATCAACATTCACAAATATATGCAAAATGAGTTTAAACATTTTATAAACGAGTGAGTGTGATGCTGTTGGTGGATTATCGTGTATGAGTGAAAGCGTTCATACTAAATTGCGGCATCATTAATCGGAAATTGGATAAATAAGAGGCAGAAGGACACATAGGTAGATACATATAAAAATTTGTGGTGATCCCAACTGTTACGAGCGAGCGTTCTTTAAAGACTAAAATAGTCAGAACTGTAAACACGGTAATTCATATTGATACATGTAAATAATCCATTTAGATATGAATATAATGAATATATCGATCGCTCTTCATTTTAGAAGATAATCATGCAAATCAAGCGCAGGTGGTAAACAAGAGACGTAGAAAGCAGAAATTAATGGGCTCTCATATGATTACTTAAAGACTTAGCTCGGTGTCACTATAACGTTTGAATAAAATTTATATTGAGCCAAAAATATTTAGTGTGTTCGACATTTAGTGTTTCAGATGTCCTGATATAATTGGTAAGTGTTGTCCACTATAAATGAACAAGGGTCACTGATGGTTACTGAATACAAATATGTAATTTATAAGGCAAGTTCTTTATAGGATTGGGTGCAATGTCTGCTGCAAAGGAACGCAAATGCACCAAGTGTATAATCTAGAGCTGTTGATAAAATATCGATATAGCTAGTTTTGCAAAGAGTATCGATATGTAAAGGTGATATTATTTCCATGATATATCGCTACCGAAATGGCAGTATCGAGGGCCGATATTTTTATTTCAGTTTTTCGAAACTTTCGGTAAATATTTGAAATTGTTCTTTCGAAATTATATTAGAACATTATTTTATTTTCACTGTGTGAATGAGTCTTACTAGTTTTTGAGCTTTCATCACGTCCAGTCTTTCTCTTTGACTGTGTGAAGCAAGTATAGGTGGTACAAAGAAGATGTCCGACTGCACTGGGGAATGACGAATGGTGGTGTCAAGGGGACAACAAGATTTCCAATGTGGAGGAATAGCATTTTAGTTTCGTTAAAAATAAAGAAAAACCCGTGTTTACGCAACTAGGGTGCTATTTCTTCCCATCGGCGTTATTCGAAAAAGAGTTGCTGAAAATGATGAGTATAAATCTAAATGACAAGATTGCTGTTTGCGGCGGGCGGTGACGTGTGAGGGGAAATGCTGACGTAATCGGCGCTCTGCGCTACCAGCAGAAAGTGCATCGTCTAACTTCACAACCCAATTTGGACACTAGAACTGCTAGGTCGCTGACGTTCGCAGAAATGTAAACGACAGGGAAGCCGATACCAGGTGTTCCAGACAAATCAGGTAAGTGAAACCGAACGATGGACCTATTGGACACATTTTATTCTGTCACTTACGTGCAGTTACCATTTGAAGCAAAATGGATGTCGCCAAGCGTGAACGTGCACCCTTTCCCTTTTAATTCTTGTTCTAAGGTAGATGAGCAGGAAACTAGCTTGTTGATGCACATAATATCCAATAATAAATCAATACTTAAATATACAACTGTAAGCCGGCCGCTGTGACCGAACGGTTCTAGGCGCTTCAGTCGGGAACCGCGCTGCTGATACGGTCGCAGGTTCGAATCCTGCGTTGGGCATGGATGTGTGTGCTGTCCTTAGGTTAGTTAGGTTTAAGTAGTTCTAAGTCTAGGGGACTGATGACCTCAGATGTTAAGCCCCGTAGTGCTCAGAGCCATTTGAACCATTTTTTGAGTGCCCCCGTAGGTAGGAAGAAAGTGTGCGTTTCCAGCGTCATGAGGCGATGCAAAATGCCTTTACAGCACGTGACTGGACTGAAATTACCCTCTCTATCAACTCACCAGCGTAATCATCTTTTCTGGCTGATGAGCGTTTCTCCCTGCAAGGGTCATGAGCCCTCGTAGCTGTAGCCAGGGACGGAGCCAAAGGTAGGAGCAGGTAGGGAAAGAGCACCTTCCTTTTTCCGCCACACAACACTTCATGTCCATCAACCTGGATTAGCATCTTCACCAGACATCCGGGTGCGGCCTGGTTCCTTGCACAGTTACACCGAAAGTGACCCTCACACTTGTTTGTGTTCACTCGCCCTGATGCATCTGCACATTACCAGTGCTGAAAGTCACAAGCAAGACAAATCTCATAAATTCCTTGAGAGTGTACATGGGGTAGACCAATATACAACATTAGCCATGTTCCCACACAAAACCTATGCCAGTTTATCTAAATGTAACGGGTGCACATGTTTACATTCATATGGCATTCACATACAACATGTAAGTATAGTAGTATTATTACTAATCAGACTACCTATCCCACCAATTACAGTGCTAATGGAGTACAAACTTTTTTACACTGCTAATTGAATAACATCTCCCCTAATAAGTATCATAAAGGGAAAACGTTTGTTAGTGGAAGAAAACAAACAAATCAGACCGTGAGGCCTCTGATGTGACGTAATTCCAATCCTTTGTCCACTAACTATGTAGCGAATGTTCAGTGATTGCTTATACAGTCCGTACTTCCTTCCATTCGTAAGCAAACACTTTTAAGGCATTTTTAATTACATATATCAACAAATACATGAACAAGGCACAAAGAATACTAATCCAACATTAAATAGGCAGTCACATACTTTCATTGGGTCTGCTCAGACTATTCTGAACTTTTAATCTCTTTGCAATAAAGTGCTACATTCCGTATTGTGGTGGTTATAATAGTTGACCATTTCACATATCTTTCGAAACTGTCACCTGATCATCTTGTCTCCTGTTCATAAAGTTCCAGGGAACAAACCTCTATAAAACACAAGTTCGGAACATTTTAATAAGTTATTAATCTAAAGACTAGTGACAAAGGTGGACTGTTCCTGACGGAAAGCATACATCGATGTTGTTGTCTCGCTTCTCTCATTCGTCAAGCTTCCCCATTTAAAACGCTGCACACTCTGTCCTCCTAAATTAGAAACAAAGCTACCTAAGTTAACCCATGATAGGTGTAAATGATCCCAGATGTTTCACTACGAGAAAGGAGAAAACAAAGAATCATCCTCTTTCAAGATATGGGGCCATGCAGCTGTGGCTGGGATTGGTTCTAAAATCCATAATTTATTGCCCCACGGATACAATACTTACGTGGTCACGACAACAACAAGAACAACAAATATCTACCCTGCTTAAAGTCTTCCTACTAGCTAGCGGTAACAGTATCTTCATAGATATAAAAATATATACCAGAAATCAGAGGTTTCTCCCTTTTTCGCTGCCTGCTCAACGACAGATATCCCAATTCCTGCAACACCTGCAATAATGAAAATAAAAATATCAGACAGTGCGTCTTCTCTCCAACATCCCTCTTTATAACCTGGAACTCTTTCATGGCAACTTTTCCTCTGAGATAACATAAAATAAAGCCTCAAAATTTTATAATGCTATACACAACATACTACCTATGTTCAAAGTCTGAAGGAACACACATAACCACATTAAACTGAAAGAAAATTGGCAGAATGCAACATATGACACAATTACTATCTGTGTGATAGAAACATAGGCTGAACTATTGTTCTATAAGGCCTGATTAGCTTCTATATTTGATAAATGGTTTCAAGTGGCTGATATAATGAAATCCTATGAATTTTCCAGTCCTCAAGATTTCCAGTTCAAATGGCTCTGAGCACTATGGGACTTAACATCTTAGGTCATCAGTCCCCTAGAACTTAGAGCTACTTAAACCTAACTAACCTAAGGACATCACACACATCCATGCCCGAGGCAGGATTCGAACCTGCGACCGTAGCAGTCCCGCGGTTCCGGACTGCAGCGCCTAGAACCGCACGGCCACCGCGGGCGGCAAGATTCCCAGTTCGTAGTCATTTGGTAGCGCGACTCTCCTGAAACGTAATGGTCCAATATATGGTGGACAAATTTGTGGCACACTCTCTTTTGTGTATTCGACAGGTTGAAGGATTTCACCAACACTTTCTACTCAATGTGGTAATGGTGAATTCCTGCTTTATTGGCAGCACTCTCCTTTATTTTGAGGGCTGCTTCCAAGATTCTGTGTAATGCCTGGTTCACTGCCTCTGCATGATGTTATCGCCCCCTGGGTGATAATTCACCATCTACATCCACATCTACATTTACATAGGTACTCCGCAAGCCACTGTATTGTGAGTGACGGAGGGTACCCTGTACCACTGCCAGTCATTTCCTTTCCTATTCCACTCGCAAATAGAATCAGGGAGAGCTACTGTCTATGTTCCTTCATGTGGGCCCTAATTTTTCGTATCTTCATGGACCTTATATAACTGCTTCATTGTCTTCCTTCAATCCAACGTGGTACGGATCCCAAACACTAGAGCAGTACTCAAGAATAGGTTGCACCACCGTCCTATATGCTGTCTCTTTTACAATGAACCATTCTTTCCCAAAATTCTCCCAATAAACCAAAGTCCACCATTCGCCTTTCATAGCACCGTTCCCACATGCTCGTTACATTTCATATCGGTTTTCAATGTTACTCCCACATATTTAAACGATTTGACTGTCAAGCAGGACAGTATCCGAGCATTGCAGGTTTGTTCTTCCTTCTCATCTGCATTAAGTTTCTCCATCAATTTATCCGGTGACTGTTGGTTCTTTAACACTGTGAGTGTAAGCAGCAATGTCATACAATGTGGCATCTCATTCATCACATCTAGAAAGTCCTTTAGGAATACATCCCACACTGTGTGCTGTTTCGCACAGCAAACCAGGAAAAGGTTTCTTAGCATTCTGCAAAACTGGACGACAAATGGTGAGCTGCTATGAATACTGGTGTAATCTTATGGCATATTAAGATCGTTGTCCACATACTGAAAGTTCCTCTTTAATTATTTTTTATTAGACACTGACCTACAGAATTTTCCCTGACGAACACAACTCAAACTGCGTAAGGAAGTCCCTGCATAGAGCTTTGGGGACTGTGGAATTTTATAATAGCGTTACTGACACTTGCTTGTAGTCAGTTCCATTGCCATGGTCGTAAAACAGAACCCAAAAACTAGTCCTTGGAAGGAGTTCCACTAAATCTGTGGCCCTCATATGTCCCAGTTTTATTCCCCCACATTTGGGTAGAGCGGTGTGTGAGTATTCTGTGTCAAAGACTTGCCTTTTTGACAGTCTTTCCACACAGACAAAAATTTCCTGTTACGCCTCTCGATGTTATTAAACTGGCACAAAAGCTTCAGCTTCAGGAACACTTACGCAGATTTAAGTGCTCATATCTGTGTTGTGTATACCAAATAATCTTGTCTGTTGGCCCTTCCGAGATACACACCACATACACTGGGGCCACCGAATTCCTGCGGTAAAACTTTCTCAGTAAGTAAAACTATATGACGGCCACGTCGCTCCAGTCTTTCCACTTAGCTTTTAACGCTTTGAGAGCTGGACCGTTATCCTGTTCTCTGGCAACATCTCTCATAGTTAAAGTAAATTCGTTCTCTAAAGACACCTTGCACATTCACAACGATTTTGATTATTCCAGACTCATATGTGATCGGAAAGTCGAAATCCTGATCTTTCAAAACTTGATCTTGATCTTGATCTTTCAAAACCTAACGTGGCAGTCAGTAAGCATTCCAGGGCCTTATGATCAGTGAACACCTGCGTCTTGCGCCCATAAATTTTTAAAGAGTCGGACGACGGCCAGCGTCTCCGGTTCCGTGATCGACTAGTTCCTTTCACACATAGTTAATACTTGATCCCCGAGTGTTATGGTCCTCTGGATGTGTTTACCATATTCATCAACCTCCTGAAGAACGAAAATCTCCATCCCTGTCCTGGAACCATCAGTCGCCACACAACGATTCTTTGAAAGATGAGAGTGTGACAATATAAGTGCCTTCGTTAACCTTTCTTTCAATGCGTATAACTCGCTTTCTGCTACGTTGTCCACATTAAAGCTTTTTGCCGGTTAGTTCAAAAAGGCGTGGACTTCCCAGAGTTTCCGTTATTATGAATTTTTTGTAGAACACAATAATTCTGAGAAACCCTCTCAATTGCTCTGCTGTTGTGAATGTAAGAAATGCAGTTACAGCATTGATCTTATCTACCGCAAGGAGTAATGTTTTCGCCGGAGACGATGTGGCCTAGCACTTCTGCCTTGTATGTACCAAACTGTGATTTTTCCATGTTGATAGTGGTTTCAAGACCCCTTATTGTGGAGAGTGTTGTTGTTGTGGTCTTCAGTCCTGAGACTGGTTTGATGCAGCTGTCCATGCTACTCTATCCTGTGCAAGCTTCTTCATCTCCCAGTACCTACTGCAGCCTACATCCTTCTGAATCTGCTTAGCGTATTCATCTCTTGGCCTCCCTCTACGATTTTTACCCTCCACGCTGCCCTCCAGGACTAAATTGGTGATCCCTTGATGCCTCAGAACATGTCCTATCAACCGATCTCTTCGTTTAGTCAAGCTGTGCCACAAACACCTCTTGTCCCGAATTCAATTCAATACCTACTCATTAGTTATGTGATCTACCCATCTAATCTTCAGCATTCTTCTGAAGCACGACATTTCGAAAGCTTCTATTCTCTTCCTGTCTAAACTATTTATCGTCCATGTTTCACTTCCATACATGGCTACACTCCATACAAATAGTTTCAGAAACGACTTCCTGACACTTAAATCAATACTCGACGTTAACAAATTTCTCTTCTTCAGAAACGCTTTCCTTGTCATTGCCAGTCTACATTTTATATCCTCTCTACTTCGACCATCATCAGTTATTTTGCTCCCCAAATAGCAAAACTCCTTTACTGCTTTAAGTGTGTCATTTCCTAATCTAATTCCCTCAGCATCACCCGAGTTAATTCGACTACATTCCATTATACTCGTTTTGCTTTTGTTGATGTTCATCTTATACCCTCCTTTCAAGACACTGTCCATTCCGTTCAACTGCTCTTCCAAGTCTTTTGCTGTCTCTGACACAATTACAATGTCATCGGCGAACCTCAAAGTTTTTATTTCTTCTCCATGGATTTTAATACCTTCTCCGAACTTTTCTTTTGATTCCTTTACTGCTTGCTCAATATACAGATTGAATAGCATCGGGGAGAGGCTAAAACCCTGTCTCACTCCCTGTGGAGAGTAGTTGATAACGTTGTTGGGTTCCTCCATATACTTTCGGCGTCAGTATCGTCAACGTAGTTTTTGATTCTGACATTTAATCAGTCGTAAAGGATTCCATCAAATTCTCGTACAAATGCAGCGAATGAAATATTCAGGCCGAAGGGCAGACGCTGGTATTGGTAACAGTGTATGAAAGCAAGAAATTCGGTCTACTGTCTACATGCTGGGTGCATTTCAGCTTGTCAGAAATTCGAGCGGAGATCATTGGCAAAGGAAACGCTAACCCACTGAAATTTTTGTAACGACTCTTTGAGATTTTCCGGGCGATGTGTCTCCATCGCAATAATCGTATTAATTTGTAGAGAATCTTGTACAAGTTGTATTGATCCATCTTTCTTTTCGATGCAGGGACAGGGCTGTTACATGTTTAATAGATCCATCAATTAGCATCAGGTGTACTTCATTTGCAACTTCCATTCTGTACACCATTGCTATTACATATGATGTTCCTTAACTTTGGGTGTATATGGAAATTCTTAATCGCCCCAATCCTTAATGAAAGTACAGACATATCGAAGTGTAAAACTACTACTAAATGTTCCCTGTAGTAAGAGCTGATGTGGCTAAGTTGGTCTACTCTTTCGTTGATTTTGCCTTTGATTTCTCGTTTGTTCTCCTCTTCCTGTGCTCGTTGTCCACAGTAATCATGGAGATCCTGTATCATTTTTTGCAGTGTTCCTGTACATAACCTAGATTCATGCAATTTGCGTGAATTTGAGCACGAATACCCTGCTCATCGAATCATATCATCTTGTCCTTTTAGAACATTACGACACCTCTCCTGCGATCGAGTATAACTTGTTTTTCTTCTATAATCTCCATACCAATTATTAGGTTGAGGGTCACCTTCAGAACCATGAGGAAATTTCCCATTAATGCATGCCCCTGACAAATGAAGTCTAATTAGGTCTGTCGAGTCATTCCTGTTACCTTCCCTACAGTGACACTTTTAATCGTTGCTTTTTGTCCAGAGGGGACCGGTCAGTTGAGATTGAGAGCGTTAATATGAATTGTTCTGAGAAGTTTGTTGGGCAACTTAGTGATACCCTCCATCGTTGCTTATATTTCCATGGCGTTGATTGCCGGATGGGTTGGCTGGACGACCCTCAACTACTTCGTCATGTGCACTATTTTGCGCTGGAGCAAATCCATTCTGCCTGAAATGTCACAAATTATCGCTTTTTTGTGATAGTGATTGTTCCAGTGATTTTTTTTCTGATGTGGATAATTGTGGTAGTGTCCGCTGTCAATGGATGTTTCGTCTCTGTTCCTGTGCTAATTATTTCCGTTAATATTCCTCTTCTGCTGGATGTTATCGTGGTAGTCAGGTGTGCATCTGTACTCCTTAGCATTCACGTCTTCATATGTGAATTTCAAATCTCTTAAAATGCCATTACATGCTTCTACATCATTTCCACTTCTGCCTATAAACACGTTTCTGTGGTGTGGTGGAGCGTCGTATGTCAGAAATGGATAATTTCAGCATTGAGCAGCTGGAAATTTTAACCAGAGTGGCAACGAAGTTGACAGGGCTCTTGAATCCTGAGCAACCACAACCTTTAGTTCCTTTGTCATAATTACGTTTTCCTTTAATTATATTTAATGAGATACTTAACTGCTTAGAATTCGTAGTTTCTTCGTAGAATTTCACGCTCAAAAAACATCTGATGTGTCCCCTACTCTGCACTCCATTTATTTATTCTGTTTTCAGATCTTACGCACACTGGCGTTCGCCCGCTGTCTGTCAGATGATTCCATTCCTCATAGAGGGAGCAAACACTTTTTTTTGTGTTTACCTCTAGCAACTTGTGCGCTCATAGTTTTCCTATCACCTTTTTTCAAACCTAACTTTGACCTCTTCTAAAGACCGTCACGAAACTAAGCTCAAATGAATTTTCCAGGAAAGACGCTACCTTTAAACTTTCGCTTTAATATCGTTTTTTGGCCATACCACTTCCTGATATTTTCTCATCCGTCGGTTGTGTGGGTGTTAAGGTAATGCTTCCAATCGGCTTAAAATTCAAGTACTGAAAAAGCAGAATACCTGAAATGTGATGATGGTCTCAATTGATCTAAGCGTATCCGAATGTATTATATAATTCTGAGAATCGCTGGAATGAATTTGCATGAACCGCAATCATGTCAACTGTCAGTTAATTATTTTACCGCTATATTGGCAATCTCCATGCTTTCTGAAATACGAGATGCTGTTAATATTTCTGCTGTTGTAACATGAAACAGAGTGCAATAGCGCAGATAGAGTTTAGCTATTATTTTAACTATAAAAATGATAGGAAAGGTAATTTCTTATTCCATTACAGAAACGTAACGTTAATTGCTTAAGGAAGACTTTGAATTTTGTCAAGCAACTTTAGATTACGAAATATATTCGCATTCTGCCACTATGAATTGTCAGTTGTTTGCGACACATGGAAATTTGTTCCCGCCCGGTACTCGAATCCGCATATACCGCTCATGGCGAGCAGTAACCTTAACCACTTCGGCCCTCCGAGCACACCTCCAGCACTGATCACAAAAATTCCGTTCGTACAATCGGTGACTGCCGCTTAGGGAGACAGATATGATACCGTCATTTTAGGTTATTTTGATCATCACGACCTATTTGTATATTTAAAATCTCATTTCGAAATGATCGACACGTCGAGAATGAGACTTAAGGTAGAGACTGTAATCTGAATGAAAATGTCCTAGCAGTGCATGCGGAAAGACAATTCACCATCTTACCAAAATATTTTGTACAGTCACAAGCGTCTTCATGAAGAATTGAACTAATCAGGAATTAGATTTTACACACTTTTGTCACCTACGATTGGTTCTTTATAAATAGCTTTACGCCAAAACGCCATAGAAAACAGATTGTTCCACCGAACAAAGTAAAATATCTGGATGTTCATCTGTGCCAAGAGTTTAGCAATGTATGTATTTGGTCATTATTCCTGCCATATCAATATTCGTTATGTATATCTCAGAAACTGTTCCTACTTCAGTAAAAAGGTCTGTAATGTCGCCTTCTAACATTTTCCCTTATTTCCTTCAGTCCTCCATCGAATATTCTACTGTACTTCGAAGCATACGACCTATAAATGTTGCAGCTTTTGCCGTAGGTTCGTAGTAAGTGACGTATGAACATTCACGTACACACAACGCAATCTGGTCTTTAAAGGTCGCTCCAAATTTATGAATTAGCTGGTCAAACTGCTTTTGTTTAGCCGCTGGAATTTATCGCAGCAATTAATCGCTGTGGTATGAGTTCAGCCTTTAGATGCAATAACAAATTTAACGAACTGAAGTTTTTTTTTTTACTTGTTACTGTAACTGGATTTATTATCCCATTACACAGGCAATCCGGAAGTAAGCAAGAGAGTTTGCAGACTCGCCAGAACAAGAGAGAGGCAAAATATGTACAAAACATCAGCTGTGGAAGTACTCGTTCCTGCGAAATCATCAAGAAAAAAGCGTTTTGTATCTGAGAAAGACACATGTAATACGGTATTTCCTAACACTGATATTATGCTTCCCTTATTTAAAATAGTTTATGTTTTTCACGCCACCTCATGAGAATAAAGAATGCCTTGTTTCGCAACTTCCATCGGTACTTGAGCAAACTCTCTTTTACAACGGTACTAAGGTGAAGTAAATGTCCAGGGCTGAGTTGCAGGTAAGAGATATTGTTTTAGCTGAATACTTACTTTCTTTTAAGAACACAATTAATTTGTTTCTGAAACATTTTAATACTTCAGAGATTCGATAACGTATACAAATAACAATATTAAATATCCGATAATAATTTTTATTGCAAGATTTTAAAACGTGATGAAAAGTATAGAGACTGGCTACTCATGTGGAGCTAATTTCTATTTCACATTCTGAAAAGATATTTTCTGCATTCCATATTTCAACGTTTCATTAATCAGTACGATTCTGTTAATCTGTTAAGAATTTACCTATGAAGTCGTTACTAAGCGTTCTCTGAAGTATTCTCAGCATTGTTGACTTACTGCTGTAATTTTTGTAACTACCATGCAAGCCATAAAAGATGCACAATATTTTAATTTCCTTGATTCTCAATCGCAGAATCTAAGGAGGAGAAAAGCAAGAACGTTTGCATACAGTATCGTTACAATTTGTATCAGGGTTTACATATTTCGAATGTCCACGCTACACAGATGAAACAAAACATCATGACCACTTGATTAACAGTTTGGTAAACCTTGGAATGCAATATAGCAACGATTTTGCGTGACATAGATTCGACAAATGGTTGGTAGATTTCTAGATGTTTGTGGCATCAGATGTCTCCGTACAGGTGGCGCAATATTTGTAAATTACGGCCGATAGTTCGTAGGCGCCAAGCTACAGGTTGACAGCCTAGATCTGTGCAGTTCGGTTTCGAGCAGGAGGGTTTTGTAGCCAAGGTATCTGAGTTCACTCTACGACTACAGCCTTGTGAGACGAACATCTACATCGGTGAAAACACAAACCATGCCAGGTTACACGCAATAATATCATCGATTACTACCATAGGTCCCATGGAAGCCCAGATGAATGTCCCACACAACGCTGTCATTGGTCTGCATCCAACGTGCAGTGAAAATTTCAAGCTGAATTCGCCTGAATGAAGCATACGACAATCCACCTGATGGAATATGACAAGGAATTTAATTCGACCAGGTGACACTTCTACACTGATACACGGTCCAATCTCGGTGATGCCGTGCCCACTGCAGTTGTAATTGACGATTGCGATGGGTCATGTTGGAAACAACTACGCGACCCAGGTTCACCAAGGAGCCCTGGACCGTGTGTCCGAAACTGATCATAACAGAGTGGGAAGATTCCGACATCCTCGTTCTGTGACGAGGCATAGATGTCCCAGACCTTATCGCCTAGTTCTGGTTCCACGATTCGTCCACTACTTTCGGTAGGTGCTCACGACAGTGAGCCGGTAGTTTGGAAATTTGTGGTAAGGTCTTAATCTAATTTAAACTGACTTACGCTATGGGCAACACGCACACCCATACCCGAGGGAGGACTCGAACCTCCGAGGGGCGAGGGGGGGGGGGGGGAGCCGCACGGACCTGATACGAGGCGAGGTGCCATAGACCACGCGACTATCCCGCGCGGCCGCTCCGGTAATTTACACGTCGTGCCGTTGCGGTTCTACCACAATTCCTCTGTTTTCCACGGTGCGATGGTTGCGACAGGTGGACGAGTGACGGTTCGGTGGCGCTAGCGGCGTCATAGGTGACGGCGCAAGCTGGGCTGGGCCCTCAGTTCGTTACTGCCGGTGTCTACGGCCACAACGTTGAATTGGGGCACCGCAGCGACGAGGTAGAGTTGTGTTGCCCACGGTCGTGGCTGCCGATAGCGAGCGTTTCCGCTGGCATTAAGCTCTGCAAAAGTGTTGAAATACGTCTGTGGTGGTTTAGTTCTAAGTTGCTCTTCATAGTTTCGGTCAATAGTTGGATTTAGTTAGGGTACTGGAGGGAGTAATTCATAGCTACCGTTTCAGGTTAAGCTCTTCCAACCGTTCTCGTTGTCTTTCCTCAATGCTGCCAGTCCTGTTCGGTTAAGTGGTGAATAACCGTCGTTGTAACGTCTATTACTACCTTAAGAAGACAACGCCGATAGACCATGCCGACGATAAGAAGCTGTGTGGTGTTGTCACGGTGCTTGACTACGAGAACTGGCTAAGATAGCTACGTCGGTTTCTTATCGTCTTGGTGGTGTCATATATCGTATTAAAGTGCCGGTAACGACCGCCAATTGTTAACGTTACTCTTCAACTGTGTGCGACGTGTTGATTTCCTTGCTTTTCAGTGCAGCCGTTGTGAGTTATTGCAAGGAGTGGCTCCAGCAACAGCTGTCCTCCATAACCCTCTTGTTGTTAAGAAGAATTACGAGACGTATTCGGAAAGTAAGGTCTGACTAAGCACGAAATGGAAATCACTGTGAAAATCCGATGGAACTTTACATAGATGTGTGCCTGTGGATCACTTCAAGTCGCTCTTTTCACTTCAGAGAGCAAATTGATCACGTAGAAATGGATAAAACAACAGTGTCTCACGCCAAGCATGCCGGTGTGGTGAAAGATTTCTCCTGAAGCTATGCAGCCCACATAACGTGATTGTCATGCGTTTCTTTCTTCAAGATAATTTTCTGTCGCATGCTGAAGGGACAGTGAAGACGCTCCTGCAGTGTTATCCAGGGGAAGTGTTTCATCACCAAAAATACAGCCCTTAATTGGCCCGCTCCGTTGTTCATCTCTGCTCCATGAAGCGCTGGCTACGAAGACAACCTTTTGGCACAGACAACGAAAGGCAGACCAGCGTAGAGAATTGGCGGAAAGCACAGGCATCTGCTTTCTGTAACTAGGGGACTGAAAAATTTGTACAACGCCAAGACAAATATCTAAGTCGGAGAGGCGACTATTTAGAGATGTAGCTGGAAGGTGTGGCTAACTGTTTCGATAAAAAAAAATTGATTTACACTGTGGTTTTCATTTCGCGACCGATCGGACTTTACTTTCCGAATCCCCCTCGTTCAAAAGCATGTCCAACGTAGGGGAAGAGTGAGGGAAAGGACCGTTAATGAGTAGCTGCTTTCAGTCTGAGATGCTGATTCCCTTGTCTTGTGAGTTATGGCAAGGACTGGTTCCGAAAACAGCTGTAATCAATAACCTTCCTCTTGCTAAGAAGGATTGATTCTCGTCGCCTCTTTCTGATGTGGTGATGCTATTGTGAGATGTAAGGATCACCTCTGGAGGCAACGTTGATGGCAAAAGGTTCGTTAGTTGGAACCGAGTATTAGAACATGGGCCCGTCGTAGTATGCTGAGCGAAAGGATCGTTATTCAGCAGTAATAACATTCTTCGCTGTGGCTATTCTGGATCGTAGGTGCCTGGTTATTGCTATTGATGTAACCCAAAAGAGGAAATTACTAGTAGCCTGCCACGTGGGTACATTGCGTTTTTTTTTTGTTTTTTTTTAAACTGAATCTTTGACCGTGGAAAGTTGAGACGTCCCTGTGCTGTGTTGTGTGGTCACATGGTCACAATGTCATGGCAGCGCAGGGCGTTGTATGGTCAGGGCTTTTATCGTATTGTTCATTTAAATTGGCTCTAAAGTTGTTCTTATAGAGTAGGTATGTTGCCCTTCCCCCCATGAACCATGGGACCTTGCCGTTGGTGGGGAGGCTTGCGTGCCTCAACGATACAGATAGCCGTACCGCACTTGCAACCACCACGGAGGGGTATCTGTTGAGAGGCCAGACAAACGTCTGGTTCCTGAAGAGGGGCAGCAGTCTTTTCAGTAGTTGCAGGGGCAACAGTCTGGATGATTGACTGATCTGGCCCTGTAACACTAACCAAATCGGCCTTGCTGCTTTGGTACTGCGAACTGCTGAAAGCAAGGGGAAACTACAGCCATAATTTTTCCCGAGGGCATGCAGCTTTACTGTATGATTAAATGATGATGGCGTCCTCTTGGGTAAAATATTCCGGAGGTAAAATGGTCCCCCATTCGGATCTCCAGGCGGGGACTACTCAAGAGGACGTCGTTATCAGGAGAAAGAAAACTGGCGTTCTACGGATCGGAGCGTGGAATGTCAGATCCCTTAATCGGGCAGGTAGGTTAGAAAATTTAAAAATGGAAATGGATAGGTTAAAGTTAGATATAGTGGGAATTAGTGAAGTTCGGTGGCAGGAGGAACAAGACTTTTGGTCAGGTGAATACAGGGTTATAAATACAAAATCAAATAGGGGTAATGCAGGAGTAGGTTTAATAATGAATAAAAAATAGGAGTGCGGGTAAGCTACTACAAACAGCATAGGGAACGCATTATTGTGACCAAGTTAGACACGAAGCCCACGCCTACTACAGTAGTACAAGTTTAAATGCCAACTAGCTCTGCACATGATGAAGAAATTGATGAAATGTATGATGAGATAAAAGAAATTATTCAGGTAGTGAAGGGAGACGAAAATTTAATAGTCATGGGTGACAGTAGGAAAAGGAAGAGAAGGAAACGTAGTAGGTGAATATGGATTGGGGCTAAGAAATGAAAGGGGAAGCCGCCTGGTAGAATTTTGCACAGAGCATAACTTAATCATAACTAACGCTTGGTTCAAGAACCATGAAAGAAGGTTGTATACATGGAAGAACCCTGGAGATACTAAAAGGTTTCAGATAGATTATATAATGGTAAGACAGAGATTTAGGAACCAGATTTTAAATTGTAAGACATTTCCAGGGGCAGATGTGGACTCTGACCACAATCTATTGCTTATGAACTGTAGATTAAAACTGAAGAAACTACAAAAAGGTGGGAATTTAAGGAGATGGGACCTGGATAAACTGAAAGAACCAGAGGTTGTACAGAGTTTCAGGGAGAGCTTAAGGGAACAGTTGACAGGAATGGGGGAAAGAAATACAGTAGAAGAAGAATGGGTAGCTTTGAGGAATGAAATAGTGAAGGCAGCAGAGGACAAGTAGGTAAAAAGACGAGGGGTAGTAGAAATCCTTGGGTAACATAAGAGATACTGAATTTAATTGATGAAAGGAGAAAATACAAAAATGCAGTAAGTGAAACAGGCAAAAAGGTATACAAACGTCTCAAAAATGAGATCGACAGGAAGTGCAAAATGGCTAAGCAGGGATGGCTAGAGGACAAATGTAAGGATGTAGAGGCTTATCTCACGAGGGGTAAGATAGATACTGCCTACAGGAAAATTAAAGAGACCTTTGGAGAAAAGAGAACAACTTGCATGAATATCAAGAGGTCAGATGGAAACCCAGTTCTAAGCAAAGAAGGGAAAGCAGAAAGGTGGAAGGAGTATGTAGAGGGTCTATACAAGGGCGATGTTCTTGAGGACAATATTATGGAAATGGAAGAGGAGGTAGATGAAGATGAAATGGAAGATATGATACTGCATGAAGAGTTTGACAGAGCACTGAAAGATATAAGTCGAACAAGCCCCTGGGAGTAGACAACATTCCATTAGAACTACTGACGGCCTTGGGATAATTACTCCTGACAAAGCTCTACCATCTAGTGAGCAAGATGTATGAGACAGGCGAAATACCATCAGACTTCAGGAAGAATATAATAATTTCAATCCCAAAGAAAGCAGGTGTTGACAGGTGTGAAAGTTACCGAACTATCAGTTTAATAAGTCACAGCTGCAAAAATACTAACGCGAATTCATTACAGACGAATGGAAAAACTGGTAGAAGCTGACCTCGGGGAAGATCAGTTTGGATTCCGTAGAAATGATGGAACAAGTGAGGCACTACTGACCCTACGACTTATCTTATAAGAAAAATTAAGGAAAGGCAAACCTACGTTTCTAGCATTTGTAGACTTAGAGAAAGCTTTTGACAATGACTGGAATACACTCTTTCAAATTCTGAAGACGGCAGGGGTGAAATACAGGGAGCGAAATGCTATTTACAATTTGTACAGAAACCAGATGGCAGTTATAAGAGTCGAGGGACATGAAAGGGAAGCAGGAGGAGGAGGAGATTTAGTGTTTAACGTCCCGTCGACAACGAGGTCATTAGAGACGGAGCGCAAGCTCGGGTTAGGGAAGGATGGGGAAGGAAATCGGTCGTGCCCTTTCAAAGGATCCATCCCGGCATTTGCCTGAAGCGATTTAGGGAAATCACGGAAAACCTAAATCAGGATGGCCGGAGACGGGATTGAACCGTCGTCCTCCCGAATGCGAGTCCAGTGTGCTAAAGGGTAGCAGTGGTTGGGAAGGGAGTGAGACAGGGTTGTAGCCTCCCCCAGATGCTATTCAATCTGTATATTGAGCAAGCAGTAAAGGAATCAAAAGAAAAGTTCGGAGTAGGTATTAAAATCCATGGAGAAGAAATAAAAACTTTGAGGTTCGCCGATGACATTGTAATTCTGTCAGAGACAGCAAAGGACTTGGAAGAGCAGTTGAATGGAATGGACAGTGTCTTGATAGGAGGATATAAGATGAACATCAACAAAAGCAAAACGAGGATAATGGAATGTAGTTGAATTAAGTCGGGTGATGCTGAGGGAATTAGATTAGGAAATGACACACTTAAAGTAGTAAAGCAGTTTTGCTATTTGGGGAGCAAAATAACTGATGATGGTCGAAGTAGAGAGGATATAAAATGTAGACTGGCAATGGCAAGGAAAGCGTTTCTGAAGAAGATAAATTTGTTAACATCGAGTATTGATTTAAGTGTCAGGAAGTCATTTCTGAAAGTATTTGTATGGAGTGTAGCCATGTATGGAAGTGAAACATGGACGATAAATAGTTTAGACAAGAAGAGATGGAAGCTTTCGGAATGTCGTGCTACAGAAGAATGCTGAAGATTAGATGGGTAGAACACATAACTAATGAGGAGGTATTGAACAGAATTGGGGAGAAGAGGAGTTTGAGGCACAACTTGACGAGAAGAACAGATCGGTTGGTAGGACATGTTTTGAGGCATCAAGGGTTCACCAATTTAGTACTGGAGGGCAGCGTGGAGGGTAAAAATCGTATAGGGAGACCAAGAAATGAATACACTAAGCAGATTCAGAAGGATGTAGGCTGCAGTAGGTACTGGGAGATGAAGAAGCTTGCACAGGATAGAGTAGCATGGAGAGCTGAATCAAACCACTCTCTGGACTGAAGACCACAACAACAACAACAACATGTTGCCCTTTGAGGTGGTTATATTGCGGAGTGTGTCATCGAAAGTAGCGCGCTTCGCTTGAGTAGAACAGTAAAGTGGTGCACCACCGCAGTTAGTAAATTTCAAGTAAGAATGCTTGACCGCGACTGATGAGTTGCGTACGATCGCAAGGACTTATTTAACATTGTTTTGCGCAGCGCGTTAAGTGTCAGCACGGTTGCAGCCTGGCCAGTGTTCGGCCATGCTTCCGTGGCTACTCTCCTTTAGGGTTAAACTATCGCCTTGCGGTCGTGGCCCTGCGAGCTTACAGCTTGTCTGGGTGACAGTAGCTTATTGTTTTAATGTAGTGGTCATTGAGCTTGGCGAGTATTAAGTGTAGTGTCGTAAGTCTTAAATGCCTTATTGCTAAGTCATGTTAGTTAATTCTGTTTGAATGTAATAATCATAAGCTTGGCCAGTATAAAGTCTTTTTAGGATAATAAGTTTTAAAAGTCTTGCTGCTACAGCTGGGCCCTGTTAGCTTAATTTACTAATCACGCGCTTGGCGCCTTGTAAGTTTTAGATGTAAGACCCTTGTTGCGAAAGCTCGACACTATTTTGCCTGCAATTATGGCAACTACTCCTACCAATTCGTGGAATATAACAGGAGAAACTATGGAGGTAGTGACCACATTCAGTTATCTCGGTTCCCAGATCTCTGCTGATGGCGACTACAGCCATGAAATCCGGAGACGCCTGTTGCTCGGTAGGCAGGCGATGTGAAACCTTGACATGGTTGTAAGGTCCAGAGATATAACACTAGCAACAAAGATCCGTTTTGTGAGGGCTGTGGTATTTCCTGTTGTGATGTATGGATGTGAGACCTGGACCATTAGAAAGGCTGAACGGCGAAGAATTGACTCCTTAGAATTGTGGTGTTGGAGGAAACTTCTTAGAGTTCCATGGACTGCAAAGAGAACCAACAGATCAATATTGGAGCAAATAAAACCAAATTTCTCCTTGGAAGGTCTAATATTGAAACAAAAGCTGACCTACTTTGGACACACAATGCGAAGGCATGCCTCGCTGGAAAAACATTAATGCTGGGGAAGATTGAAGGAACTAGAAGAATTGGACGTCAGAGGATGAGATGGATCGATGGCATCACAGAAGCAATGTGTTCCAACCTGGAAGGTCTACGGGAGAAAGTGCAAGACAGGAAAAAGTGGCGTGATTTGGTTCATGGGGTCATGAATAGTCGGAACCGACTAAACGAATAGAGAGAGAGAGAGAGAGAGAGAGAGAGAGAGAGAGTACTGAAATTACCTACCACCCTTTCTTGTTCTGTGATATTTTTACTTATCGTGGGGCTGTTGATGACGCTGGAGCTGTCGTCCGAGGATATATATATATATATATATATATATATATATATATATATATATATATATATATATATATACGACAGCTCCAGCGTCATCAACAGACAGGGGGTATTGACCGATCAAGTGCAACAGGCAAAGTACTCCATCCCACATACTGACATCCAGCACCTGCCCGACACAGTGCATGCACATTGACATGGTTGCTTTCCACATTCTGGCAGTTACACCGGGTTTATTAATAATTTCGCATCTACAATGGCTTATCTCGCTCTTACATTCACCTGTGATCTTGCAATGTTAATCACTTAAATATGTCACCTAGACAATAATATGGTTCTGAAATTTCAGTACTCTACAGTAATTATTCTTTGGTGTTGTGGATATTCGGACAGTGTCCTGATAGGAGCTGGACAAAGTTATCCATAAGAAAGCACATATATGCTTAAAATTTTAGCAGAGGAAGATTTATCGAGGAACTCTCCAGAGGAAATAGGCATAACTCCAGCGTATGTTAGCAAATTACAATAAAAGATGTTCTGACTTTAAAAACTTTACACTCAAGGTGTATCAGAAGAAGGACTGCAAAATTGCTGAAACAGTTCGAAGCCCAATGAAAAATTAGAATTGGTGGAGTTGGATATGAATTCTCAGTAACGTCCTTACGGTGGAAAGAAAGACAGAATGAGAAACAAAGAAAATGGCTAAGGGAGCGTGGTTGCGAGAGAGAAAGAAATTTATGCATGCATAACTGTTCTTTGGTGGTGCACCTAAATACCATAGCAGCTGGAAGTAGCGGGTGATCAAAAAGTCAGTATAAATTTGAAAACTGAATAAATCACACAATAATGTAATTATATTTTTTGGTTTTAATAAAACTCCATATCATTCCAAACATGTGTGTTAATTTGTACCTCTCTATCTACATTCTTCCGTGGTTTATTAAGTTTTCAAATTTATACTGATTTTTTGGTCACCCGGTAGTTTCTTAAAACTATTTACTTCCATTTTCCGTCGTATGAGATACTAGGGATTACGTCGACTCAGGCAAACTTCTACTTGTCACACCAGTTGTGGATATAACAAAAATGCGACAACTTCCGTGGAAGGTTCCTGCTGATGATTATTTTTCCAGTATGCACCTCTGTGTTTGTACTTCGCAACGCACGGCTCTGTGTTGGACCTAGAGTGATTCTAATGATCTGTGATCCCGTTTGTCGTGCGAGAAAACGACTGTTGCTAAGACATGGTTTGAGCATAAGCATCTTCGATTTTTCTCGTCCACTGTTAAGGGCTACATTATCAACTTCACTCATGAGAGAGCGTCTGACGTTAATATTCCATGATACCTACTAAATGAACATGCGCGATCTCCTCACAAGTAACTGTAATTAGTCTCGTCCCGTTTGATGAATTTGTCTTGATAACAGAGACGTTATCTTTAGTAAATGATCATGTATGACACAAGTAAGTGTCCTCAAAACTTTGATATGGCGAAAGTAGACGAAATTTGTCGTTTGATGTCTGATGTCTGAAAATAGGTGCTGATCAGGAATAACGCTTGATCAACAGTTCATCATTTATTGGAACACGAGAGGAGAAGCAGTGCTCTTTAAAAGCTCTATCTCAGACATTTTTGTGAATACCAGCGCAGCATTTGCTTTTTTAAGGGGAAAACATTAATTAAGCTGTCTGATAAAAGCGTTTGCGGCAGAGGCAAAAATTTTACCCATGGTGTTTGAAATTCAAAGTAATTAAATTTATCCCTCGGCTTTTGATTAAACTTGAATAATGTTACGAAATTGCAGAATCACAACGTTTAATTTAAACGTTTTCCTCTGTTGTTTCTTTGTAACATGTTGATTAACGCGGAAAACGCTCAGTTTATGTTCCTTTTACACAAAATACGGTGCCTGATATTGAGACTGTTCCATTTTTGGCACATCTATTTTATTTATGAAAGAACAATTCAACTCTTTCATAATATCTTTTGATTCTATAGACTGCTTTTCATACGGACCACGATATGTCCTCAAGTGACTCATTAAAAATTTTTTCTCGTACCTGTTATACAGAATTTTCTTACCGAACAGAATCTCATATTAATTTCATTTGCTTTACAGTTTGAAGCAAAAGAAGAGTAAAAGAAAATATGTGCTCCTACAGGTAGGTGGGCAAGTCACGCTAATGAAACCAATCTCAGATCACATTATATGGTTTAGTAGGAGCACATTAAAATATGAAGATGCTGACACGCATATACTAATTAATAAACTGAAATATGTTGGTATATGTATGTAAGTTTCACACAGTTGTTCCATTTTTTCCGCTTCTTCTGAGCTGTATAATTACTGACCAATTGCTGCTGGGTTGTTTCTTTAACTATCGTGGAAGTACGTGGTCAGCTATGCGATATTTCACCTATGTAATGATTTTATATAGAGTGAGTACGTATTTAATATTTCAAAACGTTTCATTTGTCTTGTATCTTGCTCTTTAACGCCAGCAACAACTAAATGATGTTATATTTTCATTTTCTTCATTCAAAAACATTTCTGAAAGAAAGCTAAAAGAGTAAAAGTTAAAATAGTAAGTGCTGGGCCGCTGACAAGAGTAGTTGCAGCGCCACAACATTATTGAATTATGACTAGTAATTAAGCTTCAGTAGTAACCACAAGGCTTCACTGAGTAACTGATATCATGCTTGAAGAAGAACAAAAGCGTTTTCAGAGAATACCGGTTAGACACACAGTTTAAATCTGCCGAGAAGTTGAAAGAAACGTTTTCTTGGCTTTGGCCCAGGCATCTCTCAGCAGTATACTTTCCAACCTGAGTGCTAGTCTCACAGGATATAGAAACCTTGAAGTTTTTAATGTAAAAAAAGAGTTACCGCCAGAAATGAAGCTGTGCGTGGGGGTCAAGAGTCTTGCTTCCATAGCTCAGCGGTTAGAGCGATACCTGCGAAAGGTAAGATCCCAGAATTGTTCCCTGGTACGTTTCTCAGTTTTAATCTCTGGGAAATTTCAAAAACAGAGCACAGTTAGACGCAGAGTCGATTACTCGTCTTGAAAGTCAGCATTGTCTATGCGGAACTGCATTGGAAACACAGATAGCGCCGTTTCCACACTCAAGCCAAATGATTATGATACCATTACACACGACGTTTTACAGTACCTGACAATGTATATTCTTATAAGTACACACCATCGGCGGGTGTTTAAATGATTAGACTTTCAAATCTCTGTGACAGGCAGAATGGCTACCAGGGTGCACTGGCGTTGTTCGTGTTGTTACCAAACCTGCTAAAGTACATAAGGGGTGAAAACAGCGTCAGATATCGAGTAGTCACTGTGAAGAATCGTTGACGCCATCTGCACAGGTGAGACAGCAATATCAGCAACTGCCAGTTTGAAAGGGGATTCGTTGTGGAACTCCATCTGGCCGCCTGGTCGGATCGTGCGTTATCGATATTTGTGCGCGAGTCGGAAGTTACAATGGCTCAATGCTGGACAGCAGGGGAATTTGAGGCGGACATAGCATTCATCAAGGTTCCACTCGATCACGTCTGACCACTACAGAATCGCCAAACCGTATAGAGCACCAAGCACATTGTAACCTCTTCACATCAGCGACTGCAATCCGTGAATATGTAAAGAACTGCATTCAAAGTTCTGTCATCCCCCACCATTAACCAGAAACTAATGGCAGCTGGTTTAGGACATTCATAGTCTGACTTAAAGACAACAACACGAACGCCTACATTTGGAGTTGTGTGGTGACCAGGAAGCATGGACTACTGGCGTTGCATTGTTTTCACCGACTTGTCGCGGTGTTGAACTACACCAGACGATCATAGTCAGCGAACATGGCGACAACCTGCGAAGAAATCCCATTCTTTTCCATGTTTCGGAGAAGCACTGTGTGGCGAGCAACTGGATAAGGCGGCAGGTGACTGTTGGCAATAACTGAGTGACCTCTGGTGGCCCAACAGTACGTCACTGACATCCTGAGGACTCATGTGTTAGTGTACCTCACATCCAACAGTATCATAGCGCCATTTTTCAACAGGACAATGCTCGTCCACATATGAGGCGTATTCTATGAACGGCTCTGTGATACTGAGGTAATTCTGTGGCCAACAAAATTCTCATATATGCCACCGATAGGACATGTGTGTGAACAGCTCGGACGTCAAACCAGTCCTAGTGCCAAATCAAGGACCAAATGCAACAGCTGTGAGCCATCTTGCCTCGGAGTGGTCACAACCGCTTTATGATATCCTTCAGAGAAGAATCAGTACATACACACATACCAGATGGGTGCAACATCATACTGATGAGGGGGCTCATTTTTCCAAGTTATTCACAGATTTCACTGAAGTAATATCACGTACCCTCCTGAATAGTGAAGTATCGTTTCTTTTCCTCCTACCCATCTGGGTATTTGTTTCAGGCGGCGTAGTTAATACTACGGCGCATCCTAGAGAACTTTCCAAACTGACACTTCAAGCATTTTAAAAAAATAAGTAATTCACAACTAAAGCTGAATTACATCATTAATCATTTTTTCATAATCAGCTCTCGAGGTTAATAATTGCAGATGCTCATAGTCATCACGCGGCTTTAGCGTTTCTAAATAGACCACAAAATATCAAATGTGAAAATGAAATATTAGCAACTGCGGACCGACAAAAGTTTTCTCAGAAAAAGGCGATCATTCGAAACACCATAAGTAGTTCCAAATCACATCACTCTCGCTCCTGACAGGCATGTTTATAGACCTATATGTACAAAACGACAATGGTGATCCCTATATACATGAAATGTATTCGCAATTGCGAGTGTGGACAGCCCTCCGTTGTATAATGCAGTGAAGACGATGGAAAATCTGTGTCGGGCCGCGAACTCCAACCCGGATTTCCCGTTTTGGACGAACGGTGGCCTTTAACCGCTTTGCTGTCCGTGCGCAACTCACGGCCAGACACAAACTTCCATAGGTCGTCGTTCTTGCGCCACAACCTGTACTCATACACATATTATGCAATTGCTGTACAGGGGAGGATATTTTTAATTGAAAGTCGCTACCTAACATGGTATTGGAGTCCTGCGGTGCTCAGAAGTGCGATGCAACTTTCTTTAGCACATGCAAGCATTGCATCATTCTTCTGAACTACGCAGGCACTGCAATACTGCATTTATCAGTCAACACCTAGCAAGTAACTTACAATTAAAATGTCTCATAATGAGTCCACCGGGTGCAGGTTGTACACATATGGTTCGTGATCTGTTAGCCTAATGGTCCGGAACTTGGAAACTTATGTGTTGAGCAAAGCCTATTTTGTTACTCAAATTTTTCTCCTTCTTGCGATGATGCCCGAAAGTTACATCGACTATCGCACAAGTTTATCTGGCAAAACTTTATTTTTCGGATGCTTTACGGTGTTATGGCGATACCCCGGCTGATGAGAGGTTTGGGCCTCCCTGATATTCGAGCCAAGGCTTCTGCTTTATTTCTTCGACGCACTGTTTTAACATGTCTTCACGCCCCCAATCACTTACAGCTTGTCTTTCTGCATTTCTCCGTCCTGCGAGCTTAAACCTTCCAATAGATGTTGGTATGGTAAATAACAAATTAAGGCATAGTCGAGAATTTTTTCTTTGTGTCAGTTATTTGGGGTTGATATTCTTTCCAAGTCGCACTTCTCTTTCAAAATGCTGTTATATCGCTGGCCGTTTCCAAATCGCGGTTCCTCCGTGGAGCCCCTATCGCCAGAGACAGACTGGAATTTTTTTTGGTCCAATGTCAGCCTACCTATTTTTCGGTGTATTTGGCGTACTAGTGGTACCAGGTCGTTCATATTCTTGTCTCTACAGACGTTAGATTTTTCGCTTTGGCCTTTGTGAGGCAGACCGATTGGTCGTTGACATGAAACAGATATATTACGTTATCAGTTGGTCGTCTGTGGACAGAGACATTGGAGTTGGCTCCACTGGCAACTGGTCTTTCTTGCTAGGACGACGGAAGCGGAAATCTCCAGTGAGATTCTCCTGCGTCCCTATTCAGCCTTCTTTCCCAGGACGAAGAACAATACGGTTATGTGGCCCATCGGGCATTTTGTTCATTACATGGTAGGGAGCGGGTATGACCGGGTCCTTGTGCCTTTTCCAACATTATGTTACGGCCCATTTGACATGGCAAAGGATGCCATGCTATCGTGAGCTTTTTGCGAGCATGCTCTAGCTGCTATTCAATTCTTAAGGAGTTGGATGAAGCGAGGAGTTCCTTTTCTGTTAGTATTTTATAATCTTGTTACCTTGCGTTCTGTAAACCTGACAAAAGAAAAACACAGTAGGACGAGTACAGCTACAGGCTGAGGGGAGATATCGTGGCCAGGCCCTAGGGTTCGACTAAAAAACGGAAATGGATAATGTCATGGTTTACGGAATCGAAGGGTGTAAGTTCGCATCCCACTAAATAACAGTATTTTTTTAGTAAAAAAGGCGAGTAGGAGCGTAGTTTCGTAAGCACGATATCTAATCGTATCAAAATAAAAATAAATAAAAAAATGGTAAGGCGACCAATCGTGATAAGAGGGAAATCCGGGTTCGAATCACAGTCCGTTACAAATTTTCACAGTCGTCATTCAATTATGGTTTTCCATACTCTCAATTGCGAATACGTTTCATATGTTTCACAACGGTTACAGACACTGCAGTGTCTGTTCCGTCGGACATGTATCCAAACCTGATGGAACGCTGCATCGTACATCTGAATGACTCAGGCTCTGCAATATTTCATGGTGTATAATGGATATTTGGGTTGACTAAAAAGTCTTTGCCGCTATCAGATTAATTTACCTCTCTCGAGAGATAGATAATACTGACAGAAATATACTGACGACGTGGAAAATTTGACTAGTGTATGTGTCAGAGTCATACACAACATAATGCTGGTCAAACCACCACGTCTGTAATGTTCTTCTTTATTAACCTGTACTCATGCCCACAACTGGCTAGTTTCGGGCTGCAAGATCATCAAGTATCTTTGGTGAAGTAATGTAACAGTGAAGAGGAAGCTTGCAACATTCAACACGAGGCAGCAAACCGAAATGATCCTTTACCCGACACCTGGTGTATGATAGGCATTAAGCTTAAAAGCGCGAATCGTAAGAAGAATCGTCGATCAGTGTGTACTCAAGACCGAGTACATCGATAAGAATGTATGGACTAAGCTAGGAAATTAAGATCGATATCTGCCACAAACTATTTATTCCAAGAATAACTCGTTTCCTTACAAGGTTACAGCAGCCCAGAGGTATACGACGAAAGTGGAGTGGATACTACTTTATTCAAACTGAGAACAAAAGAAGTGCCTGTGTTACAATGCACACGGCTGAGTAACTCCACACATAGATGTCTGATAGAACCCAGTTTCGTGTAACGGGCGACGGACAAGACGTTCTTCTGGGAAGCGGATCGTATCAAAATAGTTCACGAAAGTGGATATGTGAGTTCAGAAATCAGGTCTTGCAACAATCGGTCTATTACTTTTCCCTGTTTCCGCAATCAGTAAATCGTACATAGGGTTTACTGTCTTAGCATATCGATCGAAGCATCGGGTCAGGGACCATCCTGGTGTCTCACACACGCTATACATTGCCGTCGCAGTAGGAGCTGCAAGAATGTGACGGGGCCGTGGTATATCTACATCTGTAAACATACTCCGCAAGTCACCGTTTGGTGTACTCCGTACGCAAATGAAGCGGAGGAAGAACGACTATCTACGTGCCTCTGTACGAGCCGTATTTCCTCTTCTTATCATCGTGGTCGTTACACGAAATGTACGTTGGCGGCAGTAGAATCGCTGGCTCTTCTCTAAATTTCCTTAACAGTTTTTCTGTAAATGTACTTCGTCTTCCCTCCAGATATTCCCACTTGGATTCACAAACACATGTGGGTAGAAAGAATCTATCGGTAACAAACCGAGCAGCACGTATCTTAATTGCTTCGATGCCTTCCTTTAATCCGACCTAGTGGGGATCCCAAACAGTCGAGCAGCACTCAAATTAGATCCCACAAGTGCTCTTTGTATGGTCTACTTTGCAGATGAAGTACATTTTGCTAAAACGCTCTCTATAGAACGGATTCGACGGCACGCCTAGCCTTCTACTGTACTTACGCGCTCTTTTACATTTCATATCGCAATGCAACGTTCCTCTTGGGTATTTAATAGACGTGAATTAGTCAAGCGTCACAGCACTAATACTGTATCGGAATATTACAGGATTATTTTTCTTACTCATCTGCATTAACTTACATTTTCTAGCTTAGAACAAGCTGCATTTATCATACTAAATATAAATCCTGTCTAAATGATCCTGAGTCCTTCTGCAGCCACTCAGCGACGGTACTTTCCTGTGTGCTAGAGCGTCATGAGGGAGTAGGTGCAGATTACTGTCCATCTTGTCCGCCAGATCATTTATGTACTGTAGATAGAAAATAATAGCGATCCTATCACACCCTATCACTACCTATGAATGCTTATATTTTCAACATCAGTTTTCGTTAACAATTCGGTGTCTAGAGCTAGAAATAAAATACAGTAAGATTTCGCGGAATTAACCTTCTGCGACTTATGTAAATTTCATTAAAATTACTCTCAATATCCTGGTGCCTCATTACCTACAATACTAAGACAATTAAATTTTTAGCCGCACTGTAGCAGGCTTCCTCAGGGCGTAGTCTTATCTGCAATAGTTGTTACCTTAGTGTTTTAAGTAATTTATATGTCCGCCCCCGGTAGCTGAGTGGTCAGCGTCACAGAATGTCAATTCTAAGGGCCCGGGTTCGAATCGCCGCTGGATCGGAGATTTTCTCCGCTCAGGGACTGTCCTAATCATCATTATTTCAGCCCCATCGACGCGCAGGTCGCTGAAGTGGTGTCAACTCGAAAGACCTGCACCAGACAAACGGTCTACCCGAGGTGAGGCCCCATCCACACGACATTATTTTTAGTAATTTATATTACGCCGTACTACCTGAAATGACTGTAATGAAAGTTGATAGCTGTGTTTACGTGCACACTATAATATGTGGCTGCAATCATTCAGTGTTATTCTTATTGCTGTCTGATGTCATGATGTAAAGTGAAAACCATCAAATCGTCCACTGCTGGGGCACAGACAGTCATGTGCCCACTTGTGTAGTCATTGTAGTCGCACTGACTGTAGCATCGTGTGGTAAAACGAAACGTTTCGTAGAAGGTTCCAGAGTAGTTTCTTATTCTTAGGAAAATTTACGCCATCAAGGTCATATCTTAAACATGCTATAAATAAGGTGGAAACCACCTCTTACAATGCACGCCACGGGAAGGATACAGCAGAACCTAGCAGGCCTTTGTCAGCGGACCGGACTTGCCAGGACGGTGTATATCAACAAAGTAAGTGACAGAGGCAGCATGTCTATTATATTAGTGTGTGTTAACTATCTTCATGTCTGTAGGCCTGATCTTTTTGCGCATGATAAAGCATTACAACAACAATACTGAGATGTTCCTAATTAATATGAGCACTTGGTTTATGAACACACATTACTATATCTTTTCATTGCAGGAAAAATAACATTTTTTTCAGTAGCAAACGATGGGATAGGCATTCGGCCACCCTCTATCACTAACACTGCCAAATCCAGACTACAATGTACACACCATGAAGACACTGGATAAGGCCAAGAAAAAGACGAAGAAAGAAGGAACACTGTGTTACAAAACTGTCGATAAATGTGGCGTAAGTAAGAGTACGGTAAGTTTGCTGCGAAGTATGAAGCATGACAGTATTGTGCAAGACGTTCACTAAATTTGTTAAACATTCGCTTATGCGAAAACGATATTTTTTGGGAATTCGTAGACCATTCTAGAACAAACGCAACTGAATTTATTTGCTGATTTCTAATATGAATCAGCCTTAGGTTCAATTTTTTCACGCCAGACCAAAAAGTGGTAAGAGCAGTTGTTGAAAGCCACAGCCAGATAGTTTTCAGATGCCAAAAGTGATGAAATTAGCTTCGTCTAAAAGGAATAGTATGTCTGCAGTTGTCTGGGATGAGAAAGAGATCGTTCTTCATTATTTCCTCTCTTGTTTCTGACGAATATTCGTCGTCGGGAACAACGTACTGAGGTTTAGTTACGAAGTTCGTGAGCCACTCACATATCTGAGAACATACTCCGTACGCTCTGACCTTCATTACCAGTATGCAGGGGGCCCCGTGTCAAATGCTTCCCGGAAATCCTGGAATATGGAAGCTGCTTGTTGCCCTTAATTCATGGTTCATAGGATATCGTGCGATAAAAGGGCAGGCTGAGTTTCGCAACAGTTTCGGATGTCCTGATTTATGGACAGAAGTTTTTCTGTCTTAAGAAAATTTATTTTAAAGGTGATTTAAAACGAGATTAAAACAATGTATTCCTATGTCTACAGCAATGAACTTGATTCAGAAGTACACGTATGGCTGATAGGCTAACTTTAATAGTTCCTATAGACATATACAGATCTTCGGTGAGGGCTCCATTTCTGACACGGAAGATTATCTGGTACTGCATTTCCTGCGAGACCAATTCTAACGCAGCCCGACAAATGTAGTTAATCGCGCCGACTATCCAGTGCCTAAGCTACTGTAAGTCCTACGGCAATGAGGGTATGTAAACCATGTCCCTCACACGTCGCCGAAGGAAAAGAATCCACTGATGTATGGTCACGGCACCTGGGATGGTCACAGCATGAAGGACACTACGAACCAGCGCCGTGGAAGACTTTCGTTGAGGTGACTATGTACGAGGTTATGCCACTGTCGCATGCCTAAGACCTGCTGCAGGACGAAGTCAGGTACCTTTCCTATCTCCAGAGAGAAGGCATATCGCGATCGGTTATACTTGTAACACGCCGTGCGGGATTAGCCGAGCGGTCAAGGCGCTGCAATCATGGACTGTGGGGCTGGTCCCGGTGGAGGTTCGAGTCCTCCCTCGAGCATGGGTGTGTGTGTTTGTCCTTAGGATAATTTAGGTTAAGTAGTGTGTAAGCTTAGGGACTTATGACCTTAGCGGTTAAGTCCCATAAGATTTCACACACATTTGAACATTTTGAACTTGTAACAGTAGATTCAGCGAATAAGAAAGGACCAACGACTTTGCTGTTGGTTGTGAGGTAGAAAACATTAAGTTTCGGTGATTCACGTTCATGTTCCAGACAGGCACGTGGGTTGTTTTATGTTGGCCAGATTCTCAAATTAGCTTGTTCACTATGCCACCTAAACGAAATGCTTCGTCACAGAACACCTTTAACAGCAGATGACTTCTTTTATAGGTCGTTCGAATGTTTGCCACCACTTCATTCTCGACTTACTGGTATTCTGTGGTTTTCTTCTTGTATGTGCACTCTGTCTCCAGGAAACGCTTTGCCCATCTAGCAGTGCTGTGACAATGCAGTGACACTTTACGAAACGTATTCGGAAAATGCCATTGAACCAAGATTATAGACGATGTTTTTTCGAATTCTGTGACGCAATACGCCTTTCTTATCACATATGTCACAGTTGTGAGTACTTACGCCAGCTACGAACAACAACGGTGGCTTTAGATTGTTTCAGCCTAAACTGAGAGAGGTAGCCTTTCAATCTACATGTGAATTTCTGACATAAAGTCATTAGTTCATTTTGAATCACTCTAACTCAGAAGAAGTTTTAGAATCCTGTAGCATGCCGATATTAAGGATATGGGTGTACAGTCTTACAGGCCCATTCCTTTACCCTACTTATCCATATGTGCCAACCGCACTTTCTTCCAGACACTTGGTTCTTTGCGCTGCGCCAGGGATTTGCGATAAAACCAAGCGAAGTAAGGAGCCAATGCTGCAGAGTATGTTAAACCGTACTGGGACTTACTTCTTTAAAATGTTTCAGTTGCTTCTGAATGTCAGGGATGCCCATTTCTGTGTCCTCCATACGAGAGACTGTGCGACAGTCAAATGGTGGTACGTCTATACTATACACCTGTGTGAATGATTTTTTAAACGCTAAATTTACGATCTCAGTTTTTGTTTTGCTGTCTTCTGTCGGGTCACCAGAGTGGTCGACGAGTACAGGGTAGAAGACTTCGACCCACGTTGACATTTTACGGAGGACCAGAATTTTCACGGGTTCTCGGCTAGATCCTGCGCCAAGGTATTACAATGGGCGTACGCCTCGCGCTCTGCTGTTTTTATAGAAACAGTATCACTAACCATTGCCTGTCGTCGTTTCTACGCTCTCATCTGACCCTAGAGGGCAACAATATCGGATTTCTCAGCATTTTTCGAATTTTGTTGATAAAAAGCAGTGTGTATTTTCTGTCATTAACCCATTTAATCGGCGCGTTGTTCTCCAGAGCGCTATTTACAATCCGTTTAAAGTTCGTCCATCGTTCCTCTGTATGTAACATACTGGAAACAAATGATGTCCATTGACCATTGTACGATACTGACAACTGCTTATTTGCTCGTTCAAGCACAGATATTCTCCCTGTCTTCCGGATAGTTTTACTGACTTTAGTAACCATCGGTGCTAGTGATCATGATCACTAATCCCTGTCTCCACACTGAGACTGTCAATATGGTCAGGTCTTTTTGAGTGTGGCCTCTACAACTAGCTGCTCAAGACAGTTATCGGAAAACGTATTAGATTAGATTAGTACTTGTTCCATAGATCATGAATACGACAATTCGTATGATGTGGAACGTGTCAGGTTAATAAAAGGTGTCTATACAAGATATTACATTACACAAAATATTACATGACACTCAATATTTTTAATTTTTTTTTGTGGGTGTTGGGGAAATTACCCACTTACTATATCCAAATATTCATCTAAAGGCTAGAAGGAGTTGCCATTAAGAAATTCTTTTAATTTCCTTTTAAATGCTATATGGCTAGCTGTCAGACTTTTGATGCTATTAGGTAAGTGACCAAAGACTTTTGTGGCAGCATAATTTACCCCCTTCTGAGCCAAAGTTAGATTTAACCTTGAGTAGTGAAGATCATCCTTTCTCCTAGTGTTGTAGCCATGTACAGTGCTACTACTTTTGAATTCTTTCGGATTGTTAATAAAAAATTTCATAAGTGAATATATATATTGTAAGGCTACAGTGAAGATCTCTAGCTCTTTAAATAAGTGTCTGCAGAATGATCTTGGATGAGCTCCAGCAATTACAATGATTACACGCTTTCGTGTAATGAACACTCTTTTACTCAATGATGAGTTACCCCAGAATATGATGTCATACGAAAGCAGAGAATGAAAATAGGCGTGGTAAGCTAATTTACTCAGATGTCTATCACCAAAATTTGCAATGACCTTAATAGCATAAGTAACAGAACTCAAACGTTTCAGTGTGTTTTTTCCAGTTCAACCCCTCATCAATGCATACACCTAGAAATTTTGAATATTCTACCTTACCTACCGATTTCTGATCGAAGTATATATTTATTAATGGTGTCATTCCATTTACTGTGTGGAACCGTATATACTGTGTTTTGTCGAAGTTTAATGAGAGCCCATTTGCAGAGAACCACTTAATGATTTTCTGAAAAACATCGTTTACAATTTCACCAGTGAATTCTTGTCTGTTGGGTGTGATAGCTATACTTGTATCATCGGCAAAAAGTACCAGCTTTGCGTCTTCGTGAATATAGAATGACAAGTCATTAATATATATTGAGAACAGCAGAGGACCCAAGATCGAACCTTGCGGCACCCCATTCTTGATTGTTCCCCAGTTAGAGAAATCACCAGTTTTTTGCATATTATGTGAACTGTTTATTTCAACTTTCTGCCCTCTTCCAGTTAGATATGTTTTAAACCATTTGAGCACTGTCCCATTCATACCACAGTACTTGAACTTATCTAGAAGTATTCTATGATTTACACAGTCAAAAGCCTTTGATAGATCACAAAAAATTCCAACGGGTGACTTTTGGTTCCTCAGAGCATTTTATATTTCATTAGTGAAAGTATATACAGCATTTTCCGTTGAAAAACCCTTCTGGAAACCAAACTGGCATTTTGTTAAAACTTTATTTTTAAAAAGGTGTGAAGCTACTATTGATATCTACTGCACAAGAATGTCTGTCCGCACCACCTGCAATGAATCCTAAATGTTCCATTCTGTACTCATTAGCTTAAAGTCGCCTCCAACTAATATTACTTGATTGGGATATTATCGTGCCACTGACCTTATACTTTCTTTGATGATTCTAAAAATTTTACAGCGGATTCACGTGTCCGGTAAAAACATCCGATGATTAACTTGAATTCACCTAGGCTGGTTCCACGTATGTTGCTAATGTTGCACTTAGACTCAATTTCGACCTCATGCGATACTCTATTTTTGTCGACTGCAGTGAACACTTCCCATCATATTTCGTCTAACCCGTCTTGCGGACACATTCATGCCTCGTTTTATATGTCAGAGCATACTGCTTTACGTTGCCACCAACTCTCAATTCCGATAAAAATTTAAGCATGACAACTATCCTGGGAAACAGTAAATTCAGGAACTTTGATATGAATACTTCCACAATTTACTATTAAAATCGTGACAGCAGGAGATTTTGTACTTTTTGTGCAGTCTGACGTCGCTGTCTGCATATCGACTGGCGATCGTTTATCCAAGGACATGACTCTGTAGCCTAGTCTTGTATACCCTCTTGTGCACTCCGCAGGTAGTCTGCTGTCCTAGTAGCTGCTTCCTGTGTGTAATGCACCGCAGACCCGTCTAGCGGAATGCTACAATTCTCTATCCCATAATGCAGGTCCAGAAATCTGCTACCGAGACCATCACAGAGACTCTGGTTGAAACCTTTCATTCGGCTCCAAGCAAAAGGACCCCTGTCGTTTCTGGCTACGTTACTTTTCTTTGGAAAAGTGTTTTAGACATAAGTGATTAACGCTCACGATGGTTTCCGATATCAAAATGGTTTTCTCTTCTGGGACTCATATCACTTCTTGAATTTTGCCGCTCAAAGACCAATTATTCCGTGCCATGGCAGCTGGACTGGCTGGCTCTGAGCACTATGGGACTTAACAGCTGTGGTCATCGGTCCCCTAGAACTTAGAACTACTTAAACCTAACCAACCTAAGGACATCACACACATCCATGCCCGAGGCAGGATTCGAACCTGCGACCGTAGCAGTCGCGCGGTTCCGGACCGCGCGCCTAGAACCGCGAGACCACCGCGGCCGGCAGCTGGACTGGTTCTCTTCGGTTTACAGACTTGAGATTTTTTTTTTTATCAGAGGACGACAACAACGTTGTCGACATGTAGTTTACTCATGAGAGCTACAAGTGATCATTAGTTACGGATCCAGAATTCACTGAGCTATGCAAACTGTCATGAATCACAGTAATAAGCAATGATTTTCTGTCTAATACAACACTTTATTCAACAGTCACAGAATGTACATATAACAAAAGGAGTTTACAACATATGTCTTAGAGTGTCATTAATCAACGGTATAAATGTCCCCACAACTTCAATACCCAACGTAAACAATAGCTGACACAATGATAAGCGTCTCCAACTACTGCAGCAGTGACAACACTATTCGATGGCCACACTGATGCAGCTGTCCCCATTTCTTAATTGCGAGGAATCTGACGGGTGATGAGCACATTATTTGCAGCGTTCTTTGCTACGCTTTATGGAAAGTGATGTCGCATATCCAACCCGTAAAAGCGCGTTGCTTCTTTGCTCCACTAGCAAGTTATATGAACATGTATGGGACGTGATCAAACACCATCAAGATACAGTGCCACGAATCACTGTCTCTTCGTCAGGGGAAGAAGTTTCACAAACGTCTCCCCAATTATACAAAATATAAACAAACACAAAAATCAAGTATATTTCGCGTGTTTCTTATCGCAGCTCTCAAACTAAGTGCTCAAAGTGTTGACACAGAGCAATGCTACACGCTATAAAGTGATTGTGGAGAAACAGTACTGCACCTTGACCTTTATCTGGGATTAACACAGCACAAGCCCGTATTATAAAGCATTTTATGCCTTCGGGTCCCGGCGGAGGTTTGAGTCCTCCCTCGGACGTGGATGTGTATGTTTGTTCTTAGGATAATTTAGGTTAAGTAGTGTGTAAGCTTAGGGACTGATGACCTTAGCAGTTAAGTCCTATAAGATTTCACACAGATTTGAACTTTTTTTTTATGCCTTCGGGAGTCAACGGTGTTTTCTAATATACTTGTCGTTTTAATGCCCGTCACAGATAAAACTTCAGACCTATTAAGTTTTTTGGGAGGGCACAACTGTTTCCTAAATGACCGTTCCAATGCCCCCCCCCCCCAAACATTCTTTTGAGAAGATCTGTCTTTAAATGTATGGAATGATAGGGAAATCCGTCATGCTGGTACCACATTGGTTCTCCAGTGGGGTGTCTTCCTTTTTTTTTTCGTCATCAGTCTTCTGACTAGTTTGATGCGGCCAGCGACGAATTCCTCTCCTGTGCCGACCTTTTCATCTCAGAGTAGCACTTGACACCTATGTCCTCAATTATTTGCTGGACGTATTATGATCTCCATCTTCCTCTATAATTTTTCTCATCCCTCTAGTACCATGGAAGTCAATCCCTGATGTCTCAACAGATGTCCTAACATCCTGATCCTTCTCTTTATCAGTGTTTTCCACATATTCCTTTTCTCTCCGACTCTGCGCAGAACCTCTTCATTCCTTACCTTATCAATTCACCCAATTTTCAACATTTGTCTGTAGCACCACATCTCAAATGCATCGATTCTCTTCTGTTCCGGTTTTCCCACAGTCCATGTTTCACTGTCTTAAAATGCTGTAGTCTATACGTATATTTTCAGAAATTGCTGCCTAAATTGAGGCCTATGTTTGCTACTAGTAGACTTCTCTTGGCCAGGAATTACCATTTCGCCATTGCTAGTCTGCTTTTGGTGTCCTCCTTGCTCCGTCAGTTATTGTACTGCCTGGTTAGCAAAATTACTTAACATCATCTACTTTGTGACCATTAAACTTGATGTTAAATTTCTCGCTGTTCTCATAACTTTCGTATTTCTTCGATTTACTCTCATTTCATTTTGTGTACTCATTAGATTGTTCATTCCATTCAGATCTTGTAATTCTTCTTCACTTTCACTCAGGATAGCAATGTCATCAGCGAATCGTGCCATTGATATCTTTTCATCTTGAATTTTAATTCCACTCCTAACCTTTCTTTTATTTCGATCATTGCTTCTTCGATGTACCGATTGAACAGTAGGGCTGAAAGACTACATTCCTTTTTAATCCGACCACTTCACTCTTGGTTGTCCATTCTTATTATTCCCTCCTGGCTCTTGCATATATTGTATATTACTTCCAATATTGATTACAGTCCTCCGAATGTTATATACGAAGAGTGGAAAGTGATGACGATGATGGTGTTTGGTTTGTGGGCCACTCAACTGCGCGATCATTAGCGTTCGTATAAAGTCCCAATCTTTACACAGCCAAATCTAGCCACTTTCACGAATGATGATGGAATGGTGAGGACAATACAAACATCCAGTCGCCGGGCAGAAAAAGTCCCCAAACCGGCCGGGATCAACATATCTGTGAAAAATTTTGTTTAATGAAGAAGCATCACATACGAGCCATAGACAAGTCAGTCTGCACAATATGTTCTAATCGTCAGTTGAAAAGCCGCGCTGACTAGAAAGAATGGATGAAACCAACGCTCTCGGTCTATCAATGTATGCTGCGAATTTTCCGTAACTTGCATGAGTTGTCCTTGTTTTATTGATGGGGATCTAAATACAAGCAAGCATATAGAGTTCGTAAGATACGCTGGTAGGAGCCCCGTGGCCTAGGGTTCAGCCGGCAATGTAGCTCAGCGTGTTCGGTCAGAGGGCTGTGTGATCTCTGTATTAAAAGAACTGAGTGAAGGAATCACCGATCAACTTGAACGGATGTCTTAAGGCGTCCGCCCAGACCAAAACACAAGGAACTATATCGAAAAAAATGAAAGGAAAAAAGGGAGGGAGGTAGCATCTGTGGTTATTAGTCAAAATATCAACGGACCCGTATTCTAAACCCGCCACTCCCTAAATTTTGATTAATAACCGGTATTGGCGGCCGAAGACTTCCGGCATAAGAAATCACCCTCTTCCTGCCAATGGTCTTGTCAGTGGGGTCGGAGGAGCGGACAGAGGTTCGGGGCACTCTCTTGCCCAAGGGGTGGTAAACCGCCCCTAAAGGCGGAAGAATCAGCAATGATCAACGGCATGAGGACGTAGAAGGCAATGGAAAACAATTGCGTTAAAGACACGTAACGCGTATCCACAGGACATGCGACCTATAATTGAAAAAGTGTCATGATGAGCTCTCCATTGACAAAAGATTCGGAATAGCCTCCATTCGGATCTCTACGAGGGGACTGCCAAGAGAGACGTGACCATGAGAAAAATACTGAATATCAACGAAAGGAAAACGTTCAAAGAGTTGTGGTGTGGATTGTCAGAAAATTGGACGTGGTAGGGAAACTTGAAAATCTGGAAATGGAAATGCAAAGGCTCAATCTAGATTTAGTAGGGGTAAGTGGAGTGAAATCGAAAGAAGACAAGCATTTCTGGTCAGACAAGTATAGGCTAATATTAGCAGCAGCAGAAAATGGTACAACGGGAGCAGGATTCGTTATGAATAGGAAGGTAGGGCAGGGACTGTGTTACTGTGAGCAATTCAGTGATAGGCTTGTTCTTATCGGAATCGACAGCAAAACAACACCGACAACGATAGTTCAGGTATAAATGCCGACGACGCAAGCTGAAGATAAACAGATAAATGTATGACGATATTGCACGGGTAATACAGTATGTAAAGGAGGATGAAAATCTGTTGGTAATGGGGACTGGAATGCAGCTGTAGGGAAAGCAGTAGAAGAACAGCTTACAGCAGTATATGGGCTTGACACAAGGAATGAGAGAGGAGAAAGACTAATTTAGTTCTGTAACAAGTTTCAGCTGGTAATAGCGAATCCTCTGTTCAAGAATCACAAGAGGAGAAGGTATACTTGGAAAAGACAGGGTGATACTGAAAGATCCATTACATCATGGTCAGACAGAGATTCCGAAATCAGATACTGGATTGTAAGGCGTACCCAAAAGCAGATATAGGCTCCGATCACAATACAGTTGTGATGAAGAGCAGGCTGAAGCTTAAGACATAAGGAAGAATCAATACGCAAGACTTGGATACAGAAGTACTAAGGAACGACGAGATACGCTTGAAGTTCTCAAGGCTATAGATACAGCAGTAAGGAGTAGCTCAGTAGACAGTACAGTTGAAGAGGGTTGGACATCTTTAAAAAGGGGTATCACAGAAGTTAGAACGAAAAACATAGGTACAAAGAAGGTAATTACGAAGAATCCGTGGGTAACAGAGGAAATTCTTCAGTTCATCGATGAAAGAAGGAAGTACAAAAATGTTCCGGGAAACTCAGGAATGCAGAGATACAAGTCGCTGAGGAATGGAAGAAATAGGAAGTGCACGGAAACTAAGACGAAATGGCTGCACGAAAAATGTGAAGAAAACGAAAAAGAAATGCTTGTCGGTAGGACAGACTCAGCATGTAAGAAATTCAAAACATCCTTCGGTTAAATTAAAAGCAAGGGTGGAAACATTAAGAGTGTAACGAAAATTCCACTATTAAACGCAGAGGATAGTTGGAAAGAATACATTGAAAGGCTCTATGAGGGAGATGATTTGTCTGATTTGATAAGAAGGAACAAGAATCGATTTAGAAGAGATAGGGATACACTATTAGAATCAGGATTTGGAGAACTTACTATCAAATAAGGTAGAAGGGATAGATAACATTCCATCAGAATTTCTAAAACCAATAGAGGAAGAGACAGCAAGACGACAATATACGGTGGTGTGTAGAATGTATGAGTTTGGCGACATACCACCTGACTTTCAGAAAAATATGATCCACACACATCCGAAGACTGCAAGAGCTGAAAATTGCGAGAATTGCCTCACATTCAACTTAACAGCTCGTGCATCCAAGTTGCTGACAAGAATAATGTCAGTAGAATGGAAAAGAAAATTGAGGATACGCTAGATGACGATCAGTTTGGCTTTAGAAAAGATAAAGGCATGAGAGAAGCAATTCTGACGTTTCGGTTGATTATGGTGGCAAGACCAAAGAAAAATCAAGAGACGTTCATAGGATTTGTCAACCTGTAAAAAACGTTCGACAACGTAAAATGGTGCAAGATATTCCCTATCTCATTATTGGGTCGACAATATTCAGATATAATTCGTAACAGCTTATAATATTGCAATTTGCAATACTAAATGCTGCTTACTGTAATGCCGTAGACATTTAGTTATGATTGAAACTATCTGACGTTTGCTTCATAGTATCTTCTACATTAAGATCACCTGTTTCAACCACTCTGCAAGTATTAGTTATTGAAGCAATCAGTAACGTATTATGAGAATGCTCAACTCCATCTTTAAACTGCCATTAGTGTTACCCCAGTCAAAATACAAGCAAGTTCAACGCCCACTAACACGACAGATAATGAAGAGGTTGAAAGAATGTAGGACGAGATAAAAGACATTATTCATATTTTTAAGGGAGGCAAAAATTTTAAATTAAAATGCAATGAGAGATTGGAATTCAGCAGCAGAATAAGGAAGAGAAGAGAAAATAGAAGGTGAACATGAACTCTGTGAAAGGAATTGAAGAGGAATCCACCGAGTAGGAACTGGCACATATTATGACTTAATCATCGCTGCAACGTAGTTAAAAATTGTAAAAGAAGTTTGCGTACGTGGAAACGACCTGTAGTCATTAAACAGGTCAGATGCGTTACATAATTTCACAGTACATTTTAAGTTCTAAGATATTTTTAGCGGCGTATACAGACTGGCGATAATCTGCTAGTTATGAATCGCACATTTATGTAAATAGATAGCAAAAAGTTTGGAAACTAAGAAAATGTGACTGAAAAGTTAAGGTCCAGAGGCAGCCGAGAATCTCGAAGGGATCATTAGACAACAGTTGACTGAAACGTGCTGAAGGAATACACTACAAGACAAATGAGTAGCTCTGAGAGATGAAATAGTGAAGGCAGCAGAGCGAGAATTTATGGGAAAGGTACAGTAGATATCCCTGGATAGTACATGTGTTGTTCAATTTAACTGACAAACGGGGAATACTTATAACTGCGGAAAATGAAGTAAGGGAAAGGGAATAAAGATGTCTAAAGTATGAGACTGGTAGGAAGTGCGATATGGCAGAGCGAGGAAGACTACAAGAAAAATCGGGGCTGTAGTAGCAAACGTGGAATACATAGATGCCACATAAAGGAAAAAGAAATTAACAAATATCGTTGGAAACAGGGAAGAGCTGTACGAACATCAAGTGCTAAGACGACAAGCCAGAACTAAATAATAGCATGAGGAGAAAGACAGAAGGAATATACAGAATCCTAGAAGTGGATGGAATAAGGAAAAACCTATGTTTACACCATTTGTTGATCTAGAGAAAGTGTTTGACCGCTTTGACTGGAATACACTCGTTGAAACTCTGAAGGGAACAGAGGTAAAACACAGGGATACAAGATTATCTATGACTTGTTTAGAAACCGGACAGTAGTTAGAGTTGAAGGGCTGGCAAGGGGTAAGTAACTGAGAGGTGTACATATACAGGATATAAAGTGTAGACTTGTAATAGTAAGGAAAGCATTTCTGAGAAAGAGGAATTTTTTATCATCTAATATAACTGTTTCGAAGTCTATTGTGAAGATATCTGGAGTGTGGTATTCTATCGAAGTGTGCTTGGACGATAGACAGTTGAGTCAAGGTGGGAAAAGAAGGTCTGGAAATTTGGTGCTACGGAAGAGTGCTGAAGATTAAACTGAAGGTTCGCTAAACTAATGAAAAAGTACCAAATCGAACAGGGCAGAAAAAAAATTATGGCCCAACTTGACGAAGAGTATCTGTTGACAGAATAAAGCCTGAGGCTTCAAGGAACTGTCCATTTGGCAGTGGAAGGATGTGTTGGAGTTAAAAATTGTAAAGGGATAGCAACACTTAACTACAATAGGAGGAAATGATGGACGTAGGTTACAGTAGCTTTACAGAGATGAAGAGGCCTACACCGGATAGACTAGTATGAAGAGACGCTTCAAACGACTCATCGTATTGAAAACCACAACAAATAAATAGTTATGACGTCACACGTAGCTATAAAACATCGTGTTTCTAAATTAACGAAAGCTCTCTATGGAAACTGAGGAAATTTAAAAATCTAGTTACAGAGCGATTACATCTCGCAACATAAAAACAAATAGGTTTCAGTTAAAGCTCACTACCGCACATAGAATATAGTGAATACTGATGTGTGCCTTGTTGCTTTATTCTTCTTTCGTGAGACACAGACCGCTGTTAAAAAAAAGTACATGGTTCTATCGAAGGAATATGTAGTTACCTTCATATCTTTCTGAATAAGAAAGGTTCGAGTATTAATCATGAAACAAAATACGTTACTTAAGTAAAAAACCTAATTTCCATTAACCGAACCATTAAAAATTTGACCATACCTATGACTGCATGATTTTCAATGTGCAGACACACGCTATGTGTGATCATCCACCTGATATAAAGACCAGTATCTAGAGAATGGAATTAGATATCATGCTGCTCTCAACTTTAAATACCGTTTCCATGTGTTGGCTACATTTCATATGCAGCTATGTATGACCTGAAATGAGCCATACACAATGTGTACGCAATGCGCTTTTACCTCTGCAAACTCTTAAAATTTCGTGCAGTGCTTTACTTAAATTCGTGCCGTACAGTAACTTTGATGAGTAACAACAATAATGTCAGTCCTTTATCGAACATAGATATCAGGTTGTAGGATGCAGAGAAATCAAATCTTTTTCACAAAGTTGTTTTGTTAATATCGAGTGATTAGTGTTTCACAGTGGCTGGCAACAATTTTTGTGGCAGCCCAGATCTGCGATACAGCGTGTGGCAGTAACAGAATTTCGACATGTACAAACGACGACTTAGAATTGGCCAAGAGGCCCACTGAGGGTTTTTTCTAACGTTATTCTACTGTTGCTACTGACTTCCCCCTAGCGGGAACAGGCCTTGCAAAGTTGTATATGTGCGTTACCCAAAGATGATGTACCACAGGAAAGTGAAGTACAGAACATTGACATTTAACTATGAGTCAAATTACACGTAGTTGTCAACAATGAATAAATGTGAGAAACTTAGTTATTTGTGGGCTATTTTTCTATAAGAGATGAAAGTAACAAAATTGCACAGTGTGATATTTATGATCAAACGCAATGTTTCAATGCAAACGAGAGAACCTTTTGTGAAATGTAACATCACAAGTAAATAACTATGACTATTGGCTCTGAGCACTATGGGACTTATCTTATGAGGTCATTAGTCCCCTAGAACTTAGAACTACTTAAACCTAACTAATCTAAGGACATCACACACATCCATGCCCGAGGCAGGATTCGAAACTGCGACCGTAGCGGTCGCGCGGTTCAAGACTGTAGCGCCCAGAACCGCTCGGCCACCCAAGCCGGCTAACTATGATTATTCTTAGATATTCATGTATCCGTGTTCCAGTAGAAGCTGTCAGCCGTAACGATTCCTCATCCATCATTATAAACTTGTAAGCAGGCTGTTTAGGTTTTTATATTGGTAACGCCACGTAGCACTCTGTATGAAAATCACTGGCTTTGCTGTGTGCAGTCTGTGGCTAGTTTGCATTGTTGTCTGCCATTGTAGTGTTGGGCAGTTGGATGTGAACAGCGCGTAGCGTTCCACAGTTGGAGGTGAGCCGCCAGCAGTGGTGGATGTGGGGAGAGAGATGGCGGAAATTTGAGAGCCGATGATCTGGACGTGTGTCCGTCAGAGACAGTACATTTGTAAGACTAGATGTCATGAACTGCTATATATATTATGACTTTTGAACACTATTAAGGTAAATACATTGTTTGTTCTTTATCAAAATCTTTCATTTGCTAACTATGCCTATCAGTAGTTAGTGCCTCAGTAGTTTGAATCTTTTATTTAGCTGGCAGTAGTGGCGCTCGCTGCAGTAGTTCGAGTAACGAAGATTTTTGTGAGGTAAGTGATTTGTGAAAGGTATAGGTTAATGTTAGTCAGGGCCATTCTTTTGTAGGGATTATTGAAAGTCAGATTGCATTGCGCTAAAAAATATTGTGTGTCAGTTTAGTGTTGATCAGAATAGGGAAAGAGCGAAATGTCTGAGTACGTTCAGTTCTGCTCAGCTGTTTGAAAATCAAATAACGTAGGGGCTTACCACCACAGTAATTCATTAATTTTGCTAAGGGGACGTTTCAAACTGTTCATTTACTGCTTTCATGCAGCACATATATTGGCATGCTTCATGCTCTCCTTAAAAACTATTAAACAATTAGTGAGCTTCTGGAACGTATTACTTGACTGGAAGGCTGTAGCTACTACTAAAATTAATAGTGTAGCTCATCTTGACACGATTAAAGCTTGTTTTCTTTTGACCATACAATGAAAGCTTTCACGACCGGTAGTCTCACTTGCTGATGATTTATCCAGGTAGTATGGCCTAACGTTTCATCCAGAATGGCGTTGGACAATTTCAGATGTGGTCCTTGTACCATAGACTCTGGCGGACTGGTGCGTCAGACGTCGGTGAGCGCCAAAATACCATGAAAAGGGGGCGTGATAGAAGATTACATGTGATCATAATCTTTGTCGTATATAAAACTTAACTATCGAAGTTGTCTGTCAAAGATAAAACTTGTGTGTCGATTATGATAGCCAATGTCCATACATCTCTATATTCTGTGAGTCATTTTCTGATAAAACTGTCGCCATGTTTCGAACGGTTTCTCATTAGAGTCGTGGATAATAATAGTTTATATTTGTAGATAAAATTTTCGGTTTGGAAATCTCCACTTTCGGGTTTTTTGGCGCAGGAGTATGCTTTGTTGGAGCCGATTTTTCTATTTCCTCCTAATCAAGAGCTTTTTGTTCTTTCGGGCGTATATTAATGCTTCTCTTTGTAGTTCCTATTTAGACCGTATCATATGTGTATGGAATCTTATTTACCAACACAGAAGGGCGTTTGTCCTTTACAGATATGGTGACATATTTCCTTTGCTAGATATTTTGCTTCTGGATACTATGTTTGTGTAAAATACTGCCGATCTGATCAGTTACGTTATAAATACGTGGGAGAGTTACTGCATTCTTCCGTTGCAGTTTTTCATCGTTGTGCTTCAACCAGCTCTTATTTACTCGCAGAACTCTATTTACTTCTTTTTGTGATTTCAGACAGAGCCCTGCACGAAGCGTCCAGATTACAGTGTCATGGCCCACGACGATACAAACCACAATACTCACCAGCAACTGGTTGCTTTCCTTTGCGTTCAAGTCTTTTCTCGAGTATTCTGTCCATCAAGTTCGTCATGAAAACCTGCATAATACTGATGAGTCATCACTTAACGCTTTCCAAAGTAATAATGGAGAACGATCTCTTTCTCATTCCAGACAACTGCAGACATACTTTTCCTTTTAGATGAAGCTAATTTCGTCACTTTTTCCATCTGAAAACTATTTGCCAGTGGCTTTCATCAACTGCTCTTACTACTTTTTCGTTTGGAGTGGAAAAATTTAATCTAAGGCTGATTTATATTAGAAACCAGCAAATAAATTCAGTTGCGCATGTTCTAGAATGGTCTGCGGATTCCTAACAAAATCGTTTTCTCATTTTCTCTAAACGAATGTTTAACAAATTTAGTGAACGTCTTGCACAATACTGTCATGTTTCATACTTCGCACCAAATTTACCGTACTCTTTCTTACGCCCGTGGCGTAATTTGTGTTCGACCAAATTATCGGCAGTTTTGTAACACAGTGCTCCTTCTTTCTTCGTCTTTTTCTTGGCCTTATCCAGTGTCTTCATGGTGTGTACATTTTACTCTGGATTTGGCAGTGTTAATGGCAGAGGGTGGCCGGATGCCTTTCCCATCGTTTGCTACTAAAAAAATGTGATTTTTCCTGCACGGAAAAGATACAGTAATGTGTGTTCGTAAACCAAATGCTCGTATTAATTTGGTACATCTCAGTATTATTGTTATATTGCTTATCATGTGCAAACTGATCAGGCCTACAGACATGAAGATAGTTAACACATATTAATATCATAGATATGCTGTCTCTGTGACTTACTTTGTTGATATATTCCGTCCTGGCAAGTCCGCTGACAAAGGCCTGCTCGGTTCTGCTGTATCCTCACCGTGGCGTGCTTTGCAAGAGGTGGTTTCCATCTTATTTATAACGTGTTTAAGATATTACTTGGATGGCGTAAATCTTCCTAAATAAAGGAACTAGTCTGGAACCCTCTACGATAGGTTCCTTTTTAACACATGATGCTAGTCAGTGCGACCACAATGACTACACAAGTGGGCACATGATCTTCTGTGCCCCAGCAGTGGGCGATTCAATGGTTTTCACTTTACATCATGACGTGAGACAACAATAGGAATAGCAATGAATTTATGCAGCCACATATTACTGTGTGCACATAAACACAGATTTCAACTTTCATTACAGTCATTCTTCGGTGCCACGCCGTAATATGAGTTACTTAAAACACTAAGATAACACCTATTGCAGATAAGACTAAGCCCTGAGGAAGCCTGATACAGTGCGACTAAAAATTTAATTGTCTTCATATTTTAGGTAATGAGGCAGCAGGACATTGAGAGTAATTTTAACGAAATTTACATCGGTCGCAGAAGGTTAATTCCGCGAAATTTTTACTGTATTTTATTTCTAGCTATAGATACCGAATTGTTCAGTTAATCGCAGCGCCGACGAACACTGATGTTGAAAATATCAGCATTCATCGGTAGTTTTCTGTATTGAACCAGATGTAATCTCAAAAATTATGTCACCAAATATTTCAAAATCTCATCTGGCGGACATCAAGAAACAATAAAATACCTTATGCCACCTGTCAAACAATTTTTCTTGTATTCAAAACGAACATTAGACATATTTCGTAGAGTCATCTGCAGATATTTGTTAAACATAAAATTCTATAATACTGGACTGTCACACACAGTACAAATAATAACACGAAAATACATTTGTTAAACCCAGTAGTTAACGTAGGCAGTGAACAGCAGCTCTTACAATAGGCGGAAGAATCAAAAGTGATGGACGGCAAGTGGATGCTGAAGACAATGGAAACAACTGCACTGAAGACAGATAATATGTATCCATGGAACATGTGGCCTGTAATTGAAAGGAGTGTCATGATGATCTCTCCATTGGCAGAAACTTCCGAGTTATTTCGTCATTCGGATCTCCGGGAAGTAACTGCCAAGGCGGAGCCCAGCATGAGAAAAAGACGCAATAACCAAAGAAGGGATGACATTCTATGAGTTCAAGCATGGAATATCAGAAATTTTAACGTAGTCGGGAAGCTTGGAGATCGAAAAAGAGAAATGCAAAGACTCAGTGTAGGTATAGTGGGGAGGCACTGAAGTGAAATGGAAAGAAGATAAGGACTTATGGTCAGATGAACTTAGAGTAATATCAACAGCAGCAGTAAATGCCGTGACGGGAGTGGGATTACCGATGAACTGGAAAATAGGGCAGAGACTTAGCTACTGTAAACAGTTCAGTGCTAGGCCAATCAATGTAGTCCCAAAACTCTGGACTGGGTCTAAAGCCAGTGAGTTCGGTGGCCACGGAGTACGATAAACTGATCCCGGTGCTCTTAGAACGACGCACGTACACTACGAGAAGCGTGACATGCTGCATTTTCTTGCTGACACATGCCTTCTTTCCGAGGACAAACCAAACTCTATCTAGCGGTCGACATAGTTTTCAAGGATAATGCACGCTTGTGTTGATCCATTCTGCCTCCCAGAATGACGAGATCACCTGGACCATAACGCTCCCTCCTCCGGCGTGGTCCCTTTCACCGAATGCTATAGGTCCGTGCACGCCGACCACCTTCCCGATGGAGCATAGGACGTGACTCTTCTGAAAAGACCACCTGTCGCCATTCAGTGGACGTCCAGATGCGGTACAGATGAACAGCAGTCAGCATGGGTCCGTGTAGCAGGTTCCAGCGGTGGAGACCAATACGCAGCAACTTTCACTGAATGGCTGGTAGCCCGTTGGTTCGTCTGGGTTGTCAGTTGCTCAACAGTTGGACGACTTTTCACCTATATTTGTCACTCTCCCTTGCCAAATGCTTCCACTCTTGGGTGGAAAACCAAGCAAAATGCCTTTTGGGCGTCGGATAAATCGCTCCGCATTATGACAAAGACTGCACTGCTTTCCCACGTTCCCCTGACACGCTAGTGCTGCCACCTGCCAGCTATTAGGGGTTATTGCATGTTGATGTCGAACAGACAGGTCACATTAATCAGACTTGACCGTATAATTCAGGTCGTAGGGTGCAAGTGCTACGATGAAACGAAGAGTTTGGCGCAAGAGAGGATTTCGTAACAGGTCGCATGGAACCAGTCATAAGAACGATAAAAAAGAATAGAGCTTGACGAGTATGTAACGACCACGTGATATAACCAATCAAAAACCCATCTTAATATCCTACTGTCTGAACACGGAACGTAAATAGTTACGAGGTCGCGTTTATATCTTTGAGGAGGAGATATCCCGTAAATATTCAGACGTCACATTCACGTAGTGATGTGTCTAGCGTTAACACCAACGTTTTGTCAGTACTCAGTCAATATTTTAACAAATGCGGGAATGGTTCCTCTAAAAAGGACAGGCCGGGTTCCTTCCCCATCCTTCTCAATAGAAGCTTGTGTTTCGTCTTTGATTATCTCACCGTCGACGGGAAGTTAAGCGCTGAACTTCCACTCACTCGTACGATCGTATAAAATGTGGCGATCTCTGATGTATGTAGGCCCCTCTCCAAAACGGAAAGCAGCACTTTGTCATGGGCATTACCAATTGTTGCGACCACAGTGACCAGGTAATATACGACACTGAAGGACAGCTGAATATTCCTTCAGAAGGCAGTGGGTCGTACCAGTGGTTAAGTCAATTGTTACACCTCGTAATATTCGAGTGCCAGTCAAGAAAGAGTGAAACTGATTCTTTTTCGTAGATGTTAATTACTCCATTTCAGTGGCTGCGTGCTGTTTTTCAAAATACCACCTTCCTAATTGAATTCACTTTTTATAGACTCTCTTTCAGTCCTGAAACACACAGTGCAGGCCATTCCTTCCCATGCCCTTGAGCACTGCTTCGGAGTTCTCAAACCAAATGCCCTCAAGCTTTGCCTTTGGTGATAGAATAAAATAATCACAGGGTGCAAGATTGGGGATATGAGGCTGTTATTGGTAATGATGACTTGAACCAGGAAGTGCCAGACTTCATTTGCGACGTGAGCCTCGCATTGTCATGGTCAAGCCGCTGTCCAGTTTGAGAAAATTTTGGTCGTTTCCTTGCAATGTGGTTCCTCATTTTAGCCATACTGACGTGTAGTACACTGCTGCATGCTGGTAAATAATTCCATGACAGTCAAAAAATGTGATAACCATCAATTTGTCTGCAGAAGGAACATCTTTCGCCTGTTTTGGTAATGCCTCGTTTCCATTCAGGATCATAATGATCCAACCATACACATCACAGATGATAATCGAATCCAGAATCGCACCCCTTTCATCAGCAAAGAGACACAGCACAATACGGTTTGTCTTCATTCGCTCAGCCTTTTTATTCGGGAGTCAACAGACGTGATCCACCGGGCACACATATGGGTCATACGGAGATGATCGAGCTAAAGCTGTGGAAGGAGACCGTGCGTCTTCACCGTAAACCTGCTGCAAATTTCCGTAAGTTTCAGTGGCCGTATGGTTTGAACGAACACAGAATTTTATTGCGCCGTACAGCTCCTCTCGCGTCACTTCCATTGATTGATATGCAAAACACGAAGAGAGACTGCAAAATGGAGTATTGCTAACAGCCTACCGACACGAGAGTGCTGCAGCCCATGGACATAATACGTATAAACCTGCTCTTTTCAAATATGCATGGTACAGATAGGAAGCTATCACGGAAGCTACTGGGAAAGGTCAGTTTTCGCTGATCAGCCCCCATGTTTAGGTTTTCTATCCAACAATAAATTTTATGTTCCGTCAGTCAGTTTTAGGAATAGATAATAAGAGGAAGATTTGTATTTGTAGTGGTAGAGTAATAACATGTTACGCCGTTTTTAGTACTATCATTGGCTGTAAACTTCTTATGTCGCACAAGTTATAACACCTTTAGTTCTGTCACGGGAAAAGCTACGTGTAACACTAAGGTGCCGTGAAACAAGCTAATGTTACCCTCTGAGAGGATTTCAAAGTTAGACCGGGCGTGTGTCTAATGGAAAAGGGTATCGGACTATAATTTCGAATTTCGTGAAGTTGACAGTAAAATCAAACGGGTCTTACCCTTGGGAGTTAACAGGCGTAGTAAAATTATAAGTGAATGAAAATAATTAACGGTCGCCAGCCTAATTAGGCACATTAATTTGGAAATATTTATTTGAGAAAATTTTATATTAGTTATTGAATTTACTTTTGTTAAGGTTTCCCTTTGAATAGCAAACAGGATACAAACCGCCGCAGTGCACTCTGTATTGCGTGTAGCAGCAGTTACCAATAACACACATACACACACACACACTCACACACACACACACACACTCACACAAGTAAATTTTGGGGAGCAAAATTGACCCTAGCTCATACTAATGACGCCAACAATAATTAGCATTACTTAATCAAGATACTGAAACATCACTGCATGAAGTGCAGATCTAGTTTAGAACATGGTGGGCGTCTATCTTGACTGACATGAATAACACAAATAAAGGTGAATAACATCTTTAATACACTGTTTAAGCTCCTCTGCGTATAGCGGTTTTCCTTAGTAACAGTAATAGTTAATTTTTTCTTAATAGGATGACAATATGATGGAGACCCATAAACTGGTATAGTTTCGCTAGCCAAGGTTGTTCTGTTGTTACTGCAAAAGTAAAAACTAACTCTGCTTAAATTGCTTTGCAAGTTAATAATAATATGCAACACTCGGCTTAATTAACTTCAAAAGGAACCATTCATGATGGGTGTCAAAACTACACTATCTTTGAAAATGTACATAAATTCACTTCTGATAGTACTACCGAAATCGGTATTTTAATCACCTCTGAAGCAGGTGCTCTAGGCAATAATATTTAATCAATCTTGCACTGTAATCCTTCAAAACTGTATTTTGTAATAAAGAAAGGATATTTTAGCAAAAGCCTATCCAATGTTTGTGGTTTTAGCTTTTAAATAATTAAGGTTTTCACTTTGCTATTGATTGATCTTTAAATTTTTGTACTTAAACTTCCTACCTTAACAATTTCACTTTGAGTAGTCCATAACCAAAGCATCCAAATTTTACTCTTACTTTAACTTTTGCTACTCCCTCTCCTTTAGACGAAAAATCACTTTTAAGCACATGAACGCCAGAATTGTTCATTTAAATCAGGATACTAGGTTTTAGTAGCACTTAGGTGAGGACCCTGCGTAGGTTCATGATCAGGATTGAAGTTACGGTTTCGAACACGAATTGACGTTTTACGTGATTATTAGTGAAACAACACACAAATTAACTGATCCATGCCAATATACATTACGTAACTGAATGTATGAAGTCTGTGAAGCAGTGGCGAAGATTAGTGGCAGGCGAAATGGCGGCTAACTGTACTCACGGCTCTTCTTGTGCGACTGCTTTATAAAATTTCTGTTTGGTGTCGGATTTTCAACATATTAGAGCCATTCCATTATTCAGTGAATACCAAATATTAGCCAGACCCACATACGATCCAAATCCCTTCTAATGCAGCTTCCAATTGCCTCTCTTAACACCGTCGAGGTGTACCATGCTAAGGCTAGAAGCACACTGCGTGCCTTTCACTGAAAGGAGCCCCTCAGTTCGACCACCAAACCCACTTTTTACTTCGCGTCATGCCACTTTCGCTGTGGAGGGACTTCCATGCAGCGTTTACATGTTACACATACAAGTGCCCCAAGCATGAACCAGCTTTTAACAAATGTACGTCTTTCATAAACACATTCGTATTACAATAATTTAAAATTTCAGCATATTCTTTTGGTTTTTTCATATACATATATTACGAAACTAATTTTCTTGCCATAGATCAAGGAGTTCAAACAACATAGAATGCACATTTCATAAATTGCAGGTACATAGTTGCTTAAAATAAAGCTACTCCTAATCGATATAAGTGTTACAAAGTATTTGTTATTCACGTACTATAAAAAACTACGCCCAGAAACATGTCTCGGTAGTTTGTAGTTCTGGCGTTCTGGCTGGATGCTCTGATATGCTCTGCATATGAAAGAGGAATCTTCTGTTCTTTGTTATTCTGCCTCCAGAGACGAGATCGTAATATGGCTTCTATCTTTTGTTCCATCGAGTCTGCCAACAAAAGCGAGCATGCAGCACCAGACAGCTTTCGACGTTTGCAGCCAAGCAAAATTTTTGCTGGACGCTGACAACAAATTGATGAGTGTAGTCCTGTATGATGCAAGGGAGCTGGTCACGGCGTCTTCACATGATAACGTTGACACTGAGTTTATGATATGTGTCTTGTCGAAAGTTCTGATTAACCACGTAACCTTCGAATTAAATGCTGGGAGAAAGTGGGGGCGGGCGGTGTTCACAGTTCTTCGATGCCGTTTCGCTGTCAGATGTAACACGGCAACCGTTCTCGGTCAGGAAAGAGTAGTCAATGGCCTCGATTGCGGAGATGGTCGTAAGTTCGCACATCTTGCTACTGTTCTTGCAGATACTCAACGCACATGAAAGAAAACTGAGACCACATTAATTACAAGCAAAAAACTGCTGACTGAAGTAGTCTGCTGAAGTTAACATGTACGCATTCCTATAGGTGGTCTGGCGTTTGCCTGGGAGAAAATCGTCGGAATGGGGTCGCCTGACTTTGTGAACAACAGTGGCATTGTCGGGTGACATTTTCACTATCTATATCTAGTCGTGGTCAATAAATATAATTAAAGCACCGTTTCGTCTACGGGCATCGTTTCGTCTGGGAGCCTCTTAATGAAGACACATCAGCGGCTTAAGATCCCGTAGCAAATGGAATTTTACGTCATACAGAAACAAGTGAAACTTTTTAGTACTCTTATTGCTAAAACTTCTTTTTACATCCAAGAACAGTTCCTATGTGCGGTGTCAATAATTTATAACGCGATCAGATATTTGATACAGTCTGAAGATTTAGGGGACTGCATGGTACCAATAGAACATCAAAATGCATCAGGCGCTATTGCTAGCCATGTCTTAGGGAGCTTGCATGTTTGTGATATATTTTCACTTTAAGGAAATAAAGGTGCAGGACTTCGGACTATTCAGTTTTTACACACTTTCTGCAGAGTATTTTTAGCTAGTTTGTGGTTTGCCCTGAATTTGGTTTAAAATCATTGTAATAATTTACTTTGACCAAAAATAGTTGCAGCTTTTATAGACTTTTAGGCACAGGTAATGTAATTATAGATATTACGCTGTCCAAGCAAGGCCTATATTGATGAAAATGTCACTCAGCCAATGCAAATTGTTTTACAATATGCAGGTAAATAACATTTGAAGGACTTGCGTGTGCTGCTCCCTTGTAGACCCCCTTTACAACGTCATCCAGGTTCTCTGCACAGTCAATAACATCTCGTAATTACTGCTCTCAGTAACACTGGAACATGGGTAGCCCACTAGCCACTCTAAAACGTTAAAGGATTATATTGGTAAACACAAAGGTGTTTTTTTTTTTTTACTAAAGTAGGGGAGCGCGCTGTTTGAGATCCTGGCCGTTGAAGACCCGTCGCTGTTTTCAGCCAAGTGTCGCAGTAGGTTGGGCGTGGGAGAAAGGGAATCCAACATGATAGTATTTGGATGGAGACGTCCAGTTGAGAAATTCACCTGAAAGGAAACCTCCAAGAAACCTTGGTGCTAACCAGAGGATTAGAATTGTTGAGATTCAGGACCGAGTTATCATTTAAGTTCGGCATATACATCCTTGTTAAAAAGGAGGAGAGAACCACAGAGGGTAAGAATATTACGATATTCAACATCACCACCAGCTGTAATTTCATTATCAATTTATTGGCTGCCGGTTGCAACGAAAGAGGGCCTAATGATGACTAAGTGTGTCGTCAAAAGCGGTTGTCAATAAATTTATAATCAAATTAGTGCCGATGGTAGTGTTTAAAATTGTAATAATACAGTTTTAAACACTACCGTAGGCTCTAATTTCATTATAAATTTATTGACAATCGGTTGTGATGATACACTTCGTCATCAATGCTATCATTTGTTCCAGACAATAAAGTAAAATATAGTGTGTATGTTTTGTGTGTTTCAGAGTCCTAACGTTACGATTAGTCTGTCCGCCATACTTCAGACAGGTCGCACCAAATGTATCCAAAATGAGTAAGTATATCGAGGTTCTACTTCTGCCAAGTTGTAGCGGACAACAAGATGAAAATCCTGACTTTCTAAAGTAAATTTTGGCTTCTATAGTCGGCACAATTAAGACTCCAAGTATGTTTTTCTTGCTAATGGAACTACACACTTTTTGTCGCATTTGCAAGAATGTTATAAGAGAACTTCAACAGCATGACATGTGTGGGACTTGATCAAAGACTATCGAGATAACAGTGCCGCAAAATACTGTCCCGGCGTCAGGAGAACAGGTTCTACAAACGTGTACCCCAGTATACCATATGTAAACAATCATGCAACACAGATAGGGCGCTTGTGCCCCATCAGTGTACGTTCTGCCTCTGTAGCGGTCAGATAACTTGTTCGTTAAGTTACTGAGATATTCAAAACGCATACGGCAGTAGAAAAAGTGAGTACTGTTTATTTGGAATGTCGCCAACCTATTAGAGTAGCGGTGCGGTTTTATGCTGAAAAGAATCGAGATAGCACCCGCGATCTGTCTTTGCAAACATAATAAAAAGTTATACCAAATGTCACTATGAGGCACCTCGCAAATACACAGGGATCATCGAGGTAAGTCTGAATCATATTAGCTAGGCTGCGTATTGGGCACTAACGTTTTAGCCCCGTCATTTTTCAAGTGGCGATCGCCAACCACTTTGTGCTTATTGTCACGAAGCTTTGACAATTCGCCATTTCCTGACAAAATTCCTTTTTTTTAAACACTTTAGATCCTATTTATGTTAGCCGTCTGAGTTATCAGCCGTTTTAGTGAACGACGTGCGGGCTGTCGACCCCGTTTTACTTTTTATCCGTCTTAGCAATATGGTGAAGGACATTTAATCTTTAGTTCAGGACCTCCGTTGTGTCTATGGTGTATTTTATGGCCCCTTCTCTAAGAGAAAGTATTTGTTTATAGCTGTCCTTCCTTCCATCGTGTAGTCGCTTTTAACTTCTTTTTCCTCTTCTTGTTCTACTGTTCTGACATGGGAGCGTATGACCTTGTCTTTGCACTCTGAAACAAAACAAACAAAACGATATGAATCTTTACAGTAACAACTTCTGAATATTGTTTGATGAGTATGTAAGCAAACATCATATTGAACAGATAAATGCAGATGTTCTGAAATGTTTGTATTAGAAGTTTCCTATTCTATCTGTTGTTGAGAGTGCGGAGAATTTATTATCAAACGCGTTGACCTTTGTCGGGAAGATCGACTATGAATTTTTCTTTGGTCATTAATAAACTCTACTATCACTGCTACTTATTACATTCTATCACTGTATTTCGATTTGTGAAACCGACGGTACTCGTAAAAAAGGATGGTCCCACGTCGCTTTCACCATTCAGGTGTCACATTCCACCATAGCATTTGTCGTAACACACGCAGTTTCTTCGCTGACGTGTAAACGGAAACGGCCGCTCGTGGCGGAAGAGGGTCAGTATAAAACTAAAACTCCAGAAGTGTTGCCGCAGCTTCACTTGCCATGAAAAGTTAACACAAAAAAGTCGCTTGTGTTAGAGGATTAAAGAGATATAGGATTGAGAAACATGCCCAAGTAAGTAATATCTGCCGTTCCCCAAGGAAGTGTTACAGGCCCTTCGCTGTTCCTGATCTACGTAAACGACAAGGACACAATCTAGCGGCCCCCTTAGATTGTTTGCAGGGAAGATCGGGAAGATCGACTATGAATTTTTCTTTCTGCAAAATGATTTGGACAAGATATCTGTGCGGTGAAAAAAGTTGCAGTTGATTGTAAATAATGAAAAGTGTAAAGTTATTCACATGAGTACTTAAATAAATCAGCTAAATTCAACTAAATACTTAGGGATTACAATTGCGAATAACTTCGATAGGAACGACCACGTAGGTATGTTGTGGGTAAAGCAAACGGAAGACTGCGATTAATTGGTAGAACGCTTAGAAAACGCAACAGATCGACTAAACAGACTGCGTACGCCACGCTCTCTTCTGGAGTATTGCTGAGCGGTTTGGGATTCGCATCAGATGGGACTGAGAGAGGACATCGAAAAAATTCAAAGTAGTGCAGCTCGTTTTGTATTATCGCGAAATAGGGGAGAGAGTGCAACGGACATGATGAGTGAATTAGGATGGCAGACATTAAAAGAAAGAGTTTTTTCGTTACGTCAGAATCTTCCCCGAACGCGAAAATATTCTGTTGGCTCCCACCTACACAGCAAGAAATGATAATCATGATGAAATAAGAGAAATCAGAGCTCACACAGAGTGATTTAAGTGCTCGTTTTACCCGCGTGCTGCTAGAGGGTGGAACGATGGAGAAATAGCTTGAAAGTGGTTCGATAAACACACTTAATTGTGAACTGCAGAGTAATCACGTAGATGTAAATGCAGATTTTTGGTTTCGAGACTCATTCATTTCTTGGTACAGAAGTTTTAGTCATGTTAGAAGATGCTCACATAAACGAGGCAAAGGCGTATCTAATACAACTAACGAAAACTGAACCAAATTCAAAAATAAATGAGGTAGTGGCGAGTTTCTGTTTGTGAGGTGTAGGCGGTAAACAGCGAATGGCCGTGTCACGTGCAACCGGTGTGTCCCTTCCAGTCGGTGCGGCGAGTCAGCGAGTGGTTGGTCGGCCAGTGGGCGGCGGCTGGCCGATGGCCACTGCCCGCCGCCCGCTGCCGCTTCTAATTAGAAACCGCGGCCGCCCGCCGCTCGCATTGTGCGCCAGTGCGGCATTGTGTGCGCTGCGCAGTGCAGTGCAGCGCGACCCGCGGGAAACGGCCCGCCCACGCTCGCTACCTCTGCCCGCCACGCTGCTCGACCCTCGGGGCGCTACGAAACGTTAGTATCTTACGATAGAGCAAATGCTCTGAGACACCGAATGAAGCAGAACTATCACCAGAGGCCAACATTACAGAGAAGCACAACCTGTGATGAGGACAACTCATTCGTATAGCAAGCGAATGATGTCAAAAGAAATTAATGTTGGAACTGTAATTTATTGGTTGATTAGTATTCTGAATGGTGTGACAGCACCACGAATCTCTCTACTGGGCTAACCGCTTTATCTTAGAGTAACACTTGCACCCGCCGTCCACAATTATTTGCTACGTATATTTTCTGTGTACATGCTCCACAAGCCACCGAAGGTGCGCGGCGGAGGGTACCATGTACCACTACTAGTCGTTTCCTTTTCTGTTTCACTCGCAAATAGACTGATGGGAAAACGACTACCTACGAGGGTAAGTCAATTATTATCCGCAAAGTAGTTATAAAATTTTATTGTAATCAAGTAGGAAACTTACACAAGAACATCATTTTTCTACGTAGTCTCCTTGCGTTTCAACGCGCTGGATCCGTCGTTGTACAAGCTTCCTGATGCCCTCATAAAAGAAGGTTACCGGTTAAGCTGCAAGCCAGGAATGCGCCCTTTCGTTCACTGCTTTGTCCGAGGCAAATCGACGGCCCCTTAATGCCTGTTTGAGTGGACCAAACAAGTGATAGTCAGAAGGGGAAAGGTAGGGACTATATGGAGGATGATCCAGTACCTCAAATTCGAGTTTCTGGAGCGTTTCAGCAGTGTGGGCAGCAGTATGCGGACGGGCACTGTCGTGCAACAACACAACACCTTTTCACAGAAATCCTCGGCGTTTGCTTCGAATTGGAGGTTTCAGGCTGGCAGTAAGCATCTCACTGTATCGTACACTGTTTATTGTTGTGCCCCTTTCCCCACAATGTTGCGGTACTGGACCTTCTGCGTCCCAAAAAACCTGCGGACGGTTGGATCTTGAACTTTTTCTTACACGGCGAATTTGGATGTTTCCATTCGATGCACTGCCGTTTACTCTCCGGCTCGTAATGATGGTTCAAATGGCTCTGAGCACTATGGGACTTAACATCTATGGTCATCAGTCCCCTAGAGCTTAGAACTACTTAAACCTAACTAACCTAAGGACATCATACAACACCCAGTCATTATGAGCGAGAGAAAATCCCTGACCCCGCCGGGAATCGAACCCGGGAACCCGGGCGCGGGAAGCGAGAACGCTACCGCACGACCACGAGCTGCGGACTCGTAATGATGGATCCATGTTTCGTCACCAGTAATGATCCTGTCTAAGAAGTTCTCGCCTTCGTTACCATAGCGATCCAAATGTTTTTTGCAGATGTCCAAGCGCATTTGTGTATGCTACTGTGTGAGTTGTTTCGGGACTCATTTTGCACAAACCTTATGAAACCCAAGTCTGTTGTGGATGATTTCGTAGGCAGAACCGTGAAAAGCTAAGGTCTCACAGGACCGTGACTAATTTGCAGACGATGTGCCACTTCGTCAATAGTTAATCGTCTGTCTAAGAGGATTATTTCACGTGAACGCTGAATGGCTTCTTCATTTGTGGCGCTAAACTGTCGTCCGGCTCCTTCATCGTGCGTAACACGTGTGCGACCCTTTCGGAAATTTCCAATCCATTCGTAGATACTCCGTTGTGGCAAAACAGCGTTCCCGTACTGTACCGAAAATGTTTGACGAATTTCGGTCCCTGATACGCCTTCCGACCACAAAAAACGGATTACTGAACGTTGGTCTTCTTTAGTGCAAATAGACAGCGGAGCATCCCTAATTAACAGCACGGCAGATATAACTAAACTAACCTAGGAGCTAGAAAATTGGAAAGATGTAACAATAAATAAACAAAGCATGCCTCATCAACGTAAAATGACAGTGCTACCAAAATAAACAGAATATAAGTAAACTGCGGATAATAATTCACTTACCCTCGTATACTTGTAATCCTCCCTACGAATCCTAATCTCTAATTTTAGCTGTATGGTCCTTACGCAAAATGTACGTTGGCGGTAGTAGAACTGTTCTGTAGTCAGCCTCAAATGTCGGTTCTCGAAATTTTCACAGTAGTGCTTCCCGAAAAGAGCGTCGCCTTTTCTCCTGTGATTCCCACTTGAGTTCCCACGGCATCTTCGTAATACTTGCGTCTTGTTCGAACCTACAGGTAATAAATTTAGCAGCCCGCTTCTGAATTACTCGAGCAGCACTCAAGAATGGTTCGCGCTATTTTTCCATATGCGGTCTCCTCTGCGGATGAACCACTTTCCTAAAATTCTACCAGTAAACCGAAGTCGACCTTCGCCTTCCTTACCACAGTCCTTAAATGCTCGTTCCATCTCATATCGCTTTGCAACGTTACCGCCTGATATTTAAACGACGTGACTGTATCAAACGGCACATTACAGCTTTCAAATTTGTTTTTCGTACTCATCAGCATTATCTTACATTTTTCTACATTCAGAGCTAGATGCCATTCATCTCACCAACCAGAAGCTATACCTAACTCATCCTGTGTCCTCCTACAGTCACTTAAGGACGACACCTTACCGAACACCACAGAATCATCAGCAAACAGCTGCTTACCCTGTCCGCCAGATCAGTTACGTGTCTATAAAATAACAGCGCTTCTATTACAAGTTCATGGGACATTCCAGCCGATACCCTTCTCTTTGATGAACACTCACAGTTGACGACAATATCCTGTGTTCCCTTCCTTAAGAAGTCGTAGCACCACTCACATACTTGGGAACATTTTCTTTATGCTTGTACCTTCGTTAAGAATCGGCAGTATCGCACCGTGTCAATGCGTTACCGAAGTCTACACAATGTGATCAAAAGTATCTGCCCCCCCCCCCGTTTTTCATATCATATTAGGTGCCACATACTGCCACGTACTCCATATCAGCGACCTCAGTAGTCATTAGACATCGTGAGAGAGCAGAATGGCGCGCTCTGCTGAACTCACGGACTTTGAACGTAGTCAGGTGATTGGGTGTGACTTGTGTCGTACGTCTGTAAGCAAGATTTCCACACTCCTAAACATCCCTAGGTCCACTGTTTCCGATGTGATGGTGAAGCCGAAACGTGAAGGGACACGTACAACACAAAAGCGTAAAGGCCGACCTCCTTTGTTGGCAGACAGAGAAAGCCGACAGTTGAAGAGGATCTATCGAGACCATCACACAGGAATTCCAAATTGCATCAGAATCCACTGCAAGAACTATGAAAGTTAGGCGGGTGACGAGAAAACTTGGATTTCATGGCCGAGCGGCTGCTCATAAGCCACACGTCACGCCGGTAAATGCCTAACTACGCCTCGCTTGGAGTAAGGAGCGTAAACATTGGACGATTGAACAGTGGAGAAACGATGTGTGGAGTGACGAATCACAGTACACAATGTGGTGAACCGATGGCAGAGTGCGGGGTTGGCAAATGCCCGGTGAACGTCACCTGCCAGCGTATGTAGTGCCAACAGCAAAATTCGGAGGCGATGGTGTTGTGGTATGGTCGTGTTTTTCATGGAGGAGGCTCGCCCCCTTGTAGTTTTGCTTGGCACCATCACAGCACAGGCCTACATTGATGTTTTTAGCACCTTCTTCCTTCCCTCCCACTGTTGAAGAGCAATTCGGGGATGACGATTGCATCTTTCAACACCATCGAGCACCTGTTCATAATGTACGGCCTGTGGCGGAGTGGTTACACGAGAATAACATCCCTGTAATGGAATGGCCTGCATAGAGTCCTGACCTGTATCCTTTAGAACACCTTTGGCACGTTTTGGAAAGCCGAAGTCGTGCCAGGCCTCACCGACGGACATCGATAGCTCTCATCGGTGAAGAGTGGGCTGCCATTCCCCAAGAAACATTCCTGCACCTGATTGAACATATGTCTGAGAGAGTGGAAGCTGTCATCAAGGCTATGGGTAGGCCAACACATATTGAATTCCAGCATTACCGATGAAGGGCGCCACGAACTTTTAAGTAATTTCAGCCAGTTGTTCGGAAACTTCTGATCACATAGTGTAGCAATATGGAATATATCTGTTGTCCTTCATCCATGGTTCGCTGGATTTCAAATGGAATAAGGGCAGGCTGAGTTTCGCACGAGCTTTCCGATGCTGATAAGTGGACAGAAGCTTTTTCTCTCAAGGAAGTGAGAATATGTTCCAATCTCTGTCTTCGCCTATAGTTTTTACTCTCTACAGCTCTCTCTGGTGCTGCGGAAATTATTCTCCGATGTCTGAACATGTCACCTATCATCCTGTCCCTTCTATTTGTTAATGTTTTCCACACGTTCCTCTCCTCTCCGATTCCGCGGAGAATCTCTTCATTTCTGTTCAGTTCACCTAATTTTCAACACCATTCTGAGGCACCACATCTCAAACGCTTCGATTCTCTTCTATTCCCGGTTTCTCATTGTCCTCGTGGCACTATCCTACAAAGCTGTGTTATAAACGTACATTCTTACAAATTTCTAGCTTAAATTAAGGCAATAGTTTGGCTCTAAAATGCTTCTTTTCGAGAAACATCCTGTTTTCCTGTGATACTTTATGAAGTGTCGGCAGAATTGCCAACACTGTTTTTAGAGGAGACCGAAATGCACGCTATAAGCTCACGCAGGCTGGCGTGAGGTCTGAAACAGGATACGTAATGAATGCTATAATGAAAAGTACGTAGCTTCTGGAATACTTAACTTTAATCCACATTTGTAGAACATTGCTCTTGATGATGCAGAAGTATTATAGCAATTGAATACGGCGCCTTGCGAGGTCGTAGCAAATGTAGCTGAAGGCTATGCTAACTATCGTCTCGGCAAATGAGAGCGTAATTCTCAGTGAACCATGGCTAGCAACGTCGGCTGTACAACTGGGGCGAGTGCTAGTACGTGTCTCTAGACCTGCCGTGTGGTGGCGCTCGGTCTGCAATTACTGACAGTGGCGACATGCGGGTCCGTCGTATACTAGCGGACCGCTGCCGATTTAAAAGCTACCACCTAGCAAGTGTGGTGTCTGGCGGTGGCACCACACTTTAATTTTTATATCCTTGTTTCTTCGTCCATTATGCTTAATTTTGCTTCCAAAATGAAAGAAATACTTAAATTCATCTACTTCGTGCTCTTCATTTTTTCTTCTTAAGTATATCAACAATATCATTTCTGCTACTTCTTATTACTTGCGCTTCCTTGGATTTACTGTCAGTCACTATTGAGTGCTGATTACACTGTTCGTTCCACATAACTAATTCTGTAATTCTTCTTCATTTTCACTGAAGATAGCGATTTCATCAGCAGGTCTCGTGATTGATCTAGTTTCACACTGAGTTTTAACTCTAGTCCTGGACGTTTTCCTAAATTCCGCCAATGATTCTTTCATGAATAGACTGAACATCGCTATCTGTGTTACAATCTCAGTTGTCCCAAGTTTTTTTGTACCTGTCGTGATTATCGATGATTCCCTATACCTTAAAACTATTATGCTGAGCATTTATACGTATTAAACCATTCTGAATTGGAGAATAGATTAAATAAGCCAACAGATTCTACAAACATGTTTTGATTTTTGTTAAGGTTTGCTTCCATTATGAAGCGTACCACCAGGGCTGCCTGTCTGGTGCCTTATTCTATGCTAAAGCCAAACATATCGTTATCTAACACATCACTAGTTTTGTTTTCCATTCCTCTCTACATTACTCTTGCCAGCAACTTGGGTCCTTCTGTGCCATGAAATTGGATTTCGTGACACGTCTTCCTGCCCACTCATTCGGCCGTGAGAGCGCTGGTCTGTTGGCTCTGAGTCTACCCAGAGGATGCAACTGATGGCGTGCGAACACCAGCAGGGCTGCTTCGGACTTCGCTGTGGCTTGTAAAGTTGAGTTATTAGGGGGCCGGGGTAAATGATAAGGGAAAGGTAGCGAGAACGTAGAGAGGCATTAAACGAAGTCCAAGATAGTGCGGCGTTAGGAGACATCGTTATTAGTGAATTCTTGCCAACTTCATTCTTGTACGATATCAGACTGGATATAAATGTTGTACCAGGGAAGGAGCTCACTCAAGTGGAGCAGGTAGAAGACCCAAGGTTGAAACTATGATCGGATCGGCGTAAGACGCTCACTGACAGATAACAGCGCTATTTCCAGTTTTCAAGTGCGAAATGAGTAGCCATTCACAGAGCTGTGACAACACTGAGGGATTGCCATAGAGATTGGTTTTGGTTTTGTTTTGCTTTGGGGCGCAAAAAACAACTGGGGCCATACCGCCGAAGTCAAAACTATAGAACATAAAAAAGACAGAGAGGAGTTAAAAAACGACTATACAAGAGAAGAAACAGAGAGCTAAAAAAGACATCTTACAGAAATGGAGTCCAAAACTAAAAATTAAATGGCCTTCACCATACTGCTTTGGCGGATAGAAAGTAAAACTTGGTCGACGGCTGATAACACAGACGGCAAACCCAAGTGGGAATGTAAACGGTTCAAAAATGGGCAATCCGTCACGAAGTGGCGGACAGTTAACCCTTGGGCGCAATGAGTACAAAGTGGAGGGGTAGTGCCACTTAGCAAATGACGATGGCTAAAAAGGCAGGGCCCAATACGCAGCATAGTTACAATGACCTACTTCTGGCAGGAAGGTCGTCCAAGCCGCTGGGAGAGGCTTAAGAAGTCGGAGTTTATTTCCGTGAAGGGAGGACTATTGGCGTTGCCAAAGGGACACCACCTCCTCACAGACGGCAACACAGAGATAATCGGACTATAGGAACCAGCAGGCTGAAGTACAAGGGTTGCAGCCTTGGCAGCAGCTTCGTTTCGTGGCAGACCGAAATGACCAGGAACTCACATACACATCACAGTGGCTCCACAAAGAGTGAGCAAGTGGCAGTTTTTCTGGACCCGTTGCACTATGGGATGGGTGGTGTACAGCGCATATTGACTTCGAAGGGCGCTGAGTGAGTCTCAGCAGAGGACACAATGGAAAAGTGTGTCGCCGGATGTACTCCGTGGCCTGATGCAGGACGAAGAGCTCTATTGTAAATACGCGCGCCAAACGAAGGCACACCCGACCCCACGGTCAGTCCAGTGTAAACAAAGGTACTATCGCGAAGTTCCATGTGAAGGTCGTGAAACCGAAGGCGATAGAGCGAAGCTAGAGTAGTGTCCTTAGGAAGCAAACGAAGGCCAAAACTAACATGGGCCGCTTCACGGAGCCACTGGGAAAGCTGGAGTTAGTGTGAAGATAACAAGTGACGAAAGCGTACTCCAGGAGGTAACAGACAAGAGGGACACGGCCCATACTGGCCATCAAAGGAATTATCGAAGAAGGAGGCATGGGATTGGTGGCCACGCATGGCAGACAAACGGCATCCATTGCTGCTGAGGAGAAAATCACGGTGGTAGGACAGTGGTAGGTCAGCAGCTTTGGCATACAGACTCTCAACTGGGCTAGTGTAAAAAGCGCGAATGGTCGAACGGATGCCACGATGGTGGATAGCGTTGAGACGGCGGAGGAGGGATGGACGTGCAGACGAATAAACAAAGCACTCAGAGTCAAGTTTTGAACGGACAAGGGACCGGTACATACGGAGGAGGGTGGTTCGATCGACACCCCAGGAAGTACCATTGAGAACACGTAGGACATTGAGGAACCGTGTACATCGGGCTGCCAGGTAAGGCACGTGGGAGGACCGAGAGTTTCCTAGCGAGCATAAGCCGCAGGAATTTTGTAGTTTCAACGAGCGGAAGGGCAACAGACTCAAGATGTAAACGTGGTGAGGGAAACCATTTGAGCCGCCAGAAACACGTACAGACGATTTTGTCAATGGAAAAACGGAAATCATTGTCTATGCTCCAGAAGTAAAGACGATCAAGACATCGATGAAGACGCCGCTCAGTGGGACAGGTCCGTGGAGAACAGCATTAGACGGTAAAATCGTCAACAAAAAGCGAGCCAGAGATGCCCAGCGGGAGACAGGCCATTATAGGGTTAACGGCAATAGGAAAGAGGACGACGCTTAAGACGGATTCCTGAGGCACACCGTTTTCCTGGGTAAAGGTGTCCGAAAAGACAGAACCCTCACTCATCTTGAAAACAGGAAACAAGGCAAGCGGCCATGTAAGCACCACGTGTAAAGAGAACGGGTGACACCAGTTCTCCAGGAGGTGTCGTAGGCCATCTCCAAATCGAAAAACATAGCTACAGTCTAGGATTTCCACAGAAAACCATTCATGACGTGGGTGGACAAAGTAATGAGATGGTGAACTGCAAGACGCCCCACTCGAAGTCCACACTGTGTATTCGTTAGTAAATTGCAAGACATGAGCAACAATACCAGCCGGGCATGGATCATACCCTCCATCACTTTGCAAACACAGCTGGTAAGAGAGACGGGGTGGTAGCTAGAAGGAAGGTTTATGTCCTTACCAGGCTTGGGTGTGGGTATGACGATGGCTTCTGGGAAATGTGCCTTCTGCCCAGATGCGGTCGTACGTGTTAAGCAGAAAGTGCTTGCCCACAAGAGAAAGGTGTGTCAACTTCTGAATGTGGAAAGTGCCTGGCCCTGGGACGGAGGATCAGGATGAACTGAGAGCATGATCGAGCTCCAAAAAGAAAATGTTCAAATGTGTCTGAAATCTTGTGGGACTTAACTGCTAAGGTCATCAGTCCCTAAGCTTACACACTACTTAGTCTAAATTATCCTAAAGACAAACACACACACCCATGCCCGAGGGAGGACTCGAATCTCCGCCGGGACCAGCCGCACAGTCCATGACTGCAGCACCTTAGATCGCCCGTCTAATCCCGTGCGGGATCTACCTCCCTCATAGTTTCTGAGAAGGGTAGCGCTCGTGCCTCCTCCGCCCATTTCCGATGGAGGAAGGCAGGGTGATAGTGGGAAGACCTCGAAACTTCAGCAAAAGGTGTTGGAGATAGCAATAGGGTCCACGATAATAGAGGGAAAAGTCAGGTGGGGAAGAAATGGGCAAACTGCAAAAGCTTGAAGGTGGTTAGTCAGGGAGACAGGTTGACTACGAATATCATCCCATATGAGCAGCGTGACACCCCACGAGATGGAATGCTGACCTCAGATGGAGGTCAAAATGAACCGAGAAGAAATGTCAAAGCTGAGAGCGGCCGTGAGGGCGCAATTTCGGTTCCTAAGGGCAGAGTACAAGGGGACACTGCGATGCTAAAAGCAGTCGTAAATCCTCTTTGTGGGACCGAAGGCCACGAACATCCCATTGGAGGAGTCATGATGAGGAAGAGATGTAGGGGTGTCACTTTGGTCACCTCGGCAGCTACCGAGTGACAGCCTGTAAAAAGTCGCTGCTACAGGGCACAGAAGCAGGAGGATCCTATTCCATGGGGTCCACAGAAGCACTGGCTAGCCTGTACTGTCGGTCTGTGGAGTCCAACACTGAGAAACAGTTGGTGCTACGCACCGGCAACACGGAGGCAGGCCAACACCATCAAAGAAGATCTTCGAGGTGATGAAGGAGAAGACCGTTTGCCTTTGGTGGACTTCTTCAGACCTTTTCACTTAGAGGTTGTTTGGCTGGAGAGACCTAAGAAGTCTTCACAGGAGTCTTCTTCTGCCCTTTCCAGCCTACTGGTTGTGTAGCTGGTGGCTTCGCCACTTGTTTTCTTGTTGCATAGGTCGACGGGGGGATGGCGATGCTACCTTGACACTGGGCGATTTTATAACCTCAGAGATGAATTTTAGATATGTCTACGTGGCCAAGTCCTTCATGGAGCTAGGGGTAACAAGAACAGAATTGTAGGTGCCAGACGGGAGAACGCAGGGTTTGCGACTAGCCAATAACTTGCGAACGACTGAGTAAGGCACCTTTTCCTTTACTCAGATCTCTTGGAGAGCCCACTCATCAAGATAAACGGTTAAGTTCCGAGAGGCGGCGGCATGACTACTATTGCAGTTGATACAGTGGGGAGAAGGAGGCGGACAATCACCCCCGTGTGCATCCCTACCACAGGTTACACAGTTGGCTGGGCGTCGATAAGAGGTACTAGTGTGATTGGAATGATGTCACTGGTAGCAGCGCATTGGGTTCAGAATGTACGACCAGATTGTGATAATTACATAGCCTACTTTGATCTTGGATGGAAGCACCACTGTATCAAGGGTGAGAAAATGAGTGCGGGTAGGCGCTGAGGAGAATCTACCTTTTTCATCACAATAACGCCCTGATCAGACAGGTAAGACAGGATTTTGGCCTCGGTTAGACCGTCGAGCAGCCTAGTGTAAATAAGACTACGGGAAGAATTCAAAGTTCTTTGAGGCTCGATACAAACAGGATAGCTGTGCAGAAGCCAAGTAGCAAGCAGTTGTTTGCTTGAGAATCAGAAGCAAAGTGCCATTCCCTAAACGAGGCTGTCAATGGCATCAACTCCTTTCTGAATAATAAAGGGATTTACCGTGGCGAAGGCCTGACCGTCTTCAGTACGTGAGACCACGAGGAACCATGGTGCAGCGAGAAGGGTCTTTGAATCGTTAGTCTCATTACGTTTACGTTTCATAGACGTTAATTGTGAAGATCACTGGCTCATTGCGAGAAAATCCCCCATGATTCCTGGCATCTCTGATAGCGCGATCCTTCCAAGTGGGGGCCCACTTCACAAGGGGGCGAACTCTCCTTAGGTGATTCTTCACACCTCAGGACACACCTTACGAACATTTGACAGAGGGACCAATCGGCAATTTCGGATGGTTGCAGCTCAGGCAATCACCCTTCCCTGGGCCTGGTCTGTACCAGGGCGTACGTGAGAACTCTACCTGTCAACCAACAGCTGGGAATTACGCGTTACCTAGTCACCTGTTACGCATCAGACCCAACGGCAGGCCTTAAGCAGCACACAGGAACCTCAAACTCTGAAGCGGAGGAACGAGAGGAGAAGGGAAACAAAGAAAAAGAGTGGTGAGACTGTTCTTACGTCAGCGACAGACAATGCAGAACATCCCCAATAACACCCCAGACATGTTCCCCAACGGAGGGGAAAAGGAATATTAAGAGGATAGACATACAGCGCAGAAGGGAGACGATACTGCAAAGGCTGGGGCCCGTTGCCCGGCCGGCAGTAGTAGCCGAGCGGTTCTAAGCGCTTCAGTCTGGAACCGCGAGACCGCTACGGTCGCAGGTTCGAATCCTGCCTCGAGTATGGATGTGTGAGATGTCCTTAGGTTAGTTAGGTTTAAGTAGTTCTAAGTTCTAGGGGACTGATGACCTCACATGTTAAGTCCCATAGTGCTTAGAGCCATTTGAAACATTTTGAACCCGTGGTACCCATGCACGAACCCGCCAAAGAGTGGCGAGCCCCCTGGGGGGAGCCATAGAGATGTTTACAAAATATTGTTACGTTAATAGCCGGGGGGCGCTCTCGAAGCTGCTGGGTGTAAACTCACTGCAACTGTCAGGCACTAGCTTACGCCGACTGGACTACAGTAGGATATTTCCTTCTTTTCTGTGACCTCCAACGATTTTTTTTTCTGTTGGACATGGCGTGGGCTGTTGTAGGTCGCTGCCCAGGAGGAGTAGAGCAGGATTAGATTCAACATCGTGTTTTGTCGAACAGACTGTAATAATTATAGGTGAATATGTGATTTAGCAGCTGGATTTAAATGATGTATATCCAACAATTTCATCTCTAAAAATAAGGTCAACAGTCGAACAACTGCTGGTATGAAATTATAGTTCTTTCTATCGTATCCAAGATGTCCTCTGAATGAACAAATCATGGGGCTGGGTGGGGCAGTCAAGGATCCGTTCATTCCCCAAGGCATTTACGGCGTAAACTAAAATGTGGTGTCTCGTACTGTCTTGCTGGAATATACCATTTGTTATAATAGGTATGATTGGTATGACAACAGAATATACCTTTCCTGCTACACACTAGTCAGCATTCAGCCTGCCTTCAACATTTACCAAATCAGTCCTGCTATCATAACTGGTAGCTGTCCCCATCAAGAAACTGTGTGTACTGTACCAGCACTCTATGTTACGTTGTTTACTCTCTTTGTGTCTTCTTTCCTACAAGAGATTTCTCATCGTACTGTGTTGAGTCGGTAGAAAGTCGGACTGTCGAATATGTTTCAACGCCCGTATTTCTCTTAGTTCGTGCCCGCCTCGTACCGAGGTGATAGTTACCGTACTTCGATTCATAATACCCGTTGGATCCAGAGCCGAGGGACTCCCGACTACAAAAAACTTAGTTCGTGTGTGCAAAATGCCATTCGTTCTCTTTGTCTTTGCGTCTGTGCTCCGTACGCCCGATGTCTGAAGTACTGAAGTAAACAGTGAATGTGCTTCATGTCTTGCCAACGCGGTGACGCAGTAGCAGATAGATATGATGCCGGCATTGTTGACTTACTCCACTTTAAAACACAAGGCGGCTTGAGGATGAACATGTCATAGTGCTATTCGCTCTGAGGCTTGATTTCATGTGATATACACTGAAGCGCCAAAGAAAATGGTATAGGCATGCGTATTCAAATACAGAGATATGTAAACAGGCAGAATACGGCGCTGCGGTCGGAAAAGCCTATCTGAGACAACATGTGTCTGGTGCAGTTGTTAGATCGGATATTGCTGCTAAAGTGGCAAAATGGCAGGTTATCATGATTTATGTGAGTTTGCACGTGGTGTTATAGTCGGGGCACGTGCGATGGAACACAGCATCTCCGAGGTAGCGATGAAGTGGGGATTTCCCCGTAACACCACTTTACGAGTGTACTGTGAACATCAGAAATCCGATAAAACGTCAAATCTCTGACATCGCTGCTGCCGGAAAAAGATCTTGTAAGAACGGGACCAACGACGACTCAAGAGTGTCGTTCAACTTGACAGAAATTCAACTCTTTCGTAAACTGCTTCGGATTTCAATGCTGGGCCATCAATAAGTCTCAGCCTGTGAGCCATTCGACGACACTTCATCGATATGGGCTTTCGGAGCCGAAGGTCCACTCGTGTGCCCTTGATGACGGCACGACACAAAGCCTTACGCCTTGCCTGGGTCCGTCAACACCGACATTGTGCTGTTGGTGGCAGAAAACACGTTGCCTGGGCGGACGAGTCTCGTTTTAAATTGTATAGAGTGGATGGACATGTAAGGGTATGGAGACAGCCTCATGAATCCATGGACCCTTCATCTCAGCAGGGGTCTGTTCAAGCTAATGGACGCTCTGTAATGGTGTGGGGCGTGTACAATTGGAGAAATAAGGGACCACTGATAAGATACGACACATACGTAAGCATCCTGTCTGATCACCTGCATACATTCACGTCCATTGTGCATTCCGAGTGACTTGTGCAACTCCAGCATGACAATGCGTCACCCCCACGTCCAAAACTACTATAGAGTAGCTCCAGGAACACTCTTCTGAGTTTAAGGACTTCCGCTGGCAACCAAACTCCCCAGACATGTACACACAGCATATCTGGGATGCACTGCAGCGTTCCGTTTAGAAGAGATCTCCACCCCCTCGTATTCTTACGGATTTATTGGACAGCCCTGCAGGATTCATGGTGTCAATTCCCTCCAGCACTATTTCTGACATTAATCGAGTCCGTGCCACGTAGTGCTGCGGCACTTCTGCGTGCTCACGGGAGCCCTACTCGATATTAGGCAGGTGTACCAGTTTCTTTGGCTCTTCAATTTATTTCGGTATTCATTACCTATGTAGAGTTTTTCTTTATATGTACAAATGTTCTAGCCATTTCGTTGTTCGGGGGAGATCTCTTTGCACTTTTCTGCCCGTCTCTGGACAGTAGGTTCTTGGAGACTAGACGAATTCCTTTCAGAGATGAGAATTTCTACCAGATTACGAATTGCATGCTGAAGAATGTCGTTGCTGGTCTTTCAGAACTGCCTTCAGAAAACAATGCAGAGGTAGTTTATCACATGCATACTTGCCCCACAGCTATACGCAAGAAGAGCTCACTTAAACGTAAGCAAAAATGTAGTAGATCGTATTAGGCGAGGAAATCTACGCTCCTGGAAATTGAAATAAGAACACCGCGAATTCATTGTCCCAGGAAGGGGAAACTTTATTGACACATTCCTTGGGTCAGATACATCACATGATCACACTAACAGAACCACAGGCACATAGACACAGGCAACAGAGCATGCACAATGTCGGCACTAGTACAGTGTATATCCACCTTTCGCAGCAATGCAGGCTGCTATTCTCCCATGGAGACGATCGTAGAGATGCTGGATGTAGTCCTGTGGAACGGCTTGCCATGCCATTTCCACCTGGCGCCTCAGTTGGACCAGCGTTCGTGCTGGACGTGCAGACCGCGTGAGACGACGCTTCATCCAGTCCCAAACATGCTCAATGGGGGACAGATCCGGAGATCTTGCTGGCCAGGGTAGTTGACTTACACCTTCTAGAGGACGTTGGGTGGCACGGGATACATGCGGACGTGCATTGTCCTGTTGGAACAGCAAGTTCCCTTGCCGGTCTAGGAATGGTAGAACGATGGGTTCGATGACGGTTTGGATGTACCGTGCACTATTCAGTGTCCCCTCGACGATCACCAGTGGCGTACGGCCAGTGTAGGAGATCGCTCCCCACACCATGATGCCGGGTGTTGGCCCTGTGTGCCTCGGTCGTATGCAGTCCTGATTGTGGCGCTCACCTGCACGGCGCCAAACACGCATACGACCATCATTGGCACCAAGGCAGAAGCGACTCTCATCGCTGAAGACGACACGTCTCCATTCGTCCCTCCATTCACGCCTGTCGCGACACCACTGGAGGCGGGCTGCACGATGTTGGGGCGTGAGCGGAAGACGGCCTAACGGTGTGCGGGACCGTAGCCCAGCTTCATGGAGACGGTTGCGAATGGTCCTCGCCGATACCCCAGGAGCAACAGTGTCCCTAATTTGCTGGGAAGTGGCGGTGCGGTCCCCTACGGCACTGCGTAGGATCCTACGGTCTTGGCGTGCATCCGTGCGTCGCTGCGGTCCGGTCCCAGGTCGACGGGCACGTGCACCTTCCGCCGACCACTGGCGACAACATCGATGTACTGTGGAGACCTCACGCCCCACGTGTTGAGCAATTCGGCCTCCCGCATGCCCACTATACGCCCTCGCTCAAAGTCCGTCAACTGCACATACGGTTCACGTCCACGCTGTCGCGGCATGCTACCAGTGTTAAAGACTGCGATGGAGCTCCGTATGCCACGGCAAACTGGCTGACACTGACGGCGGCGGTGCACAAATGCTGCGCAGCTAGCGCCATTCGACGGCCAACACCGCGGTTCCTGGTGTGTCCGCTGTGCCGTGCGTGTGATCATTGCTTGTACAGCCCTCTCGCAGTGTCCGGAGCAAGTATGGTGGGTCTGACACACCGGTGTCAATGTGTTCTTTTTTCCATTTCCAGGAGTGTATAATAGTCCCTGGAATACTGGAAAATGGTACCGGCAGACGAATCACAGTTCAGCTTGTACTTGAAGTCACATCGGCGTCGATGTAAACGTAAACCTCAGGAACACACTGGGGTGACTGTATGCTAGTAGCAAGGGAAACTCCCCGTCGCACTCCCCACAGATTTAATGGTAAGAGGGCCCATTGGACAGCCCGTCAAAACCTGAACACAGGGAAGAAATTTTACTGAACTGTGAAAAAAAAGCAGAGTAGGAAAGTGAACGGTCGAAGGACAAGAAGTGCAATATAGTGCTTGTTAGAAGAATAGTGGCGTCGTGGTTAGGTGGTCGCGATGTTGGACTGCTACGCGGATGAGCTGTATTCAAACCTCCCTCGTATAATTTTTTTTTTTTCGGTGGTCGCTGTGTTAAAATTTGTGTCTATGTTGTGGTGTAACGTCCGTTTGCAACAGCGAGGTGTAAGGGAGGGACCTATAGAGACAGCTGATTCTACGCAACTATGTTAGCAGCCGAAAGGAAGTGGCTTTCCAATGGGTACCGCAAACGTTTGATGTCAAGGCGACAAGTCAACCTAATCCTTCATCAGAAAACACGTTGAATGTGTCATACACGGCATTTGTGACAGTACGTGTCTCATATTATAGGAATATGTTACCGACGCACCTAATTTGTACGCCTGGTAAGTGAGTGACATATGCCTCCTTTCCCGTTTTACGTGTTCGTATGATTGTGAATGTAATCACTCGCAAAGAAACCGTGAAAACATAATAGTTTGTCACATAAGCTGCAACAAATGAACGCGAAAGTTCCACACTCACACAGTTTCTCTGTGCTCTGTCAAAACGTATGTTTTTAATGTTTTTGAAGTTGCGTTCAGTTTTAGAGGTTTTGAATCTTGCATTCGTTTGTTGTAACATGGTTCACACCCGCTTATTTGTTGTTTTCATTCTTGTGAGACGTCTATATGATATATCGCCTGTTGTCGCTGTTCATCACTTTTACTTAAGACGGTAACGTGTTCTTACCACATGACTCATATTCTATAAAGAGTGTATAGTATGACAAATACCAAGACTACAGAAAGAGAACAAACATTTCAAGGACCAGGAGGACAATTCATAATGTAGTGAAAAAAAAGTATATAAATAAAAGGCACGAGAGAGTCCATCACCGTGACCACTTTCTTTCTTTCCTTTTTTTTGCTGATCTCCTTTTGTTCGTTATTGATCATTGCATTTTTTCGGGGCGGACGTCCAATGACACCCGATCAAGGTCGTTGATTCATTAACTATTTTTTTTTATTACAGAGGGCAACTAATCCTGTGAACGAACACGCTGAACTACCCTGCCGGCACTTAACCATGACGTCGGTGCTGTTTATCGTTGCTCAATATGGCACCTGTTAAGAGCCTCTGTGTGGCATGAGCAAGTGTCGCTTAGATACGCGCAGCTGATAAGAGCTGAAACTTCCATAAGAATAACATTACCGGAAGTTGCGCAATCTTGATTATAGCCCGCACAGAGTCTAAGTAATATATACACGCGCTGCAGCGGCTAAGTCAGTCGTAACTGAAATACCTGGACAGTTAATTGTTTCTAGTTTGCTTTTCTTTTACAGTACAGTACACCTTCTTCCTGTTATCATGCTCTATCTGCTTTCAATTGTTGACGGGCTATGCACTGGGCCATCTTACCATTAAATCTGAAGGGGATGGGATGGGGTATTTTTCTTGTAAGTGTACAATCAGGAGAAGAATATGTGACACGAGACGGATATTTCAGTTACACCAACTACTCGGAAATACGTTTTTTGGTTGAGGTGTCATGCTCCTCAAATGAAAACAGTTGGCTATGTGTCTATTTAAACTAGTCCTTTAGCGCTGCAACTTTTTAAATCGGTAGACTCAATTCATTCACATTCATTCAATTCAAATTTCTGTCGAATTAATAACCACAAGATCGTAAATATTTAGAAACAATAGTTAATTCGTCCATTAACATGCCACTATGTTCTGTCATGGCAAAATGATTAAAAACTGTACAACAGTGGCCAAATCATTACTATTTATTGAAAGTATATTTATAGTGCATGTAGTAGCAAAAGTTATATTTTCATATGCTTTTGTACTCACATGGTATATGTGCGCAAAATATCTGAGTTAATGATTCATTTTCCTTTGAGCTTTTATGTTGTTGATTATCTGAGTTGTTCTGAATCGCCGGTGTATTTAAAGGCCATTGCCGTGACGTCTGTTGGAATTAATTGATACTGAGACGTTAGTGATGTTTGCTACATGTAACTAAGTTCAAGCGGGTTTACCTTAGATTACCGTCGATCGGTCGCATGAAGTGTAGAATCTGCTTGTGCCGCTACTAGTCACGTCCATATTAATGGATTACGCCGTTCATTGCGGCGGAGGATCGATTTGTACGATTGTCTGCATTGAAATTGTGACACTAAGGAGACATAACGTCCTTACGAAAGTTGACAATAAGTTAAAAAATGTACAACAACTGGAAGTGAACAAGAGGTCTGCTACTATTACGTACAGATATCACGTCACGATGCAAATGGTTCAAATGGCTCTGAGCACTATGAGACTTAACTTATGAGGTCATCAGTCCCCTGGAACTTAGAACTACTTAAACCTAACTAACCTAAGGACGTCACACACATCCATGCCCGAGGCAGGATTCGAACCTGCGACCGTAGCGGTCACGCGGTGCCAGACTGAAGCGCCTAGAACCGCTTGGTCACTCCGGCCGGCGGTCTGTTTCATAACAGCAGCCAATTAAATATGAATATTAAGCCATATACTCACAAGGTGTTATACGATACTGAGAGATGCTTCATACTTTAATCAGGAGACGGAATGCAACGGCAAGTAGCTGGACTTACTCAATAGGACACCGATTCACATCCCCGTTTGGTCATTCATATTTTAGATACGCATCAGTTCTTTAACTAACTCAAAGAAATGCCCAGTATGCCCTATTGTTCTGTCCAATTCTGTCCAAACCTCGAGGACGATAGGATATTAAACCCTAACCTTCATTGCCTTAATTATTTTTCTTGTAACATTTTTATAATTTATTCATCCATTACAACACAGTGTCGTATTTCACATTGTTAAATCACCAGATTTGCAGAAATGCGGCTATTCCTGTACGAGTGGACAACACAGATGCAGCACTCGTTGAAGAAAGGACGAGTACTCATCCCAGCCATCAGTAAGTTCTGAGCAGCACTTCAGAGAAGGTAAATCAAAATCTGTGACGAAATGCAGCAACGACGCTGTGATTGCACTGCCAGCGCACCTGTAACACAGACTTGGCGCTCGATAAAGACAGACGGAGTGCTCTCCGCAGAGAGTTGCACCTCTGATTTTTGACGTCCCCGGGAAGACAGGGGGCGCCGTCTCGGAAGCGGGCGCCGTACGCGTATGCAAAGAGCGGCGCCGCATTTGCATGTGAGATTGCGGCCAGTGCAGCCCGATGGCGGCGGCTCGTCAGCCGGCTTTGCGCTCCACCAGATTTCATTTCCGTCTCGGCCGGCGCGGTCCGTCCGTCCGCCCTCTGGAGCCGACATTTCCGCTCCCCCGCCCCTCCCTGTCTCTGATGCCTGCTGTCTCTGCTGTCGTAATTGTCAGCGCCGTTGCAGTCCTCAATGCTATGCTGCTACATCTTGATTACGAAAGGAATAGCAGCGAGAAATTTTTTTTCCCAGTTGCGTCGTTTGAATCAGATGTGTTTCGTTCTACCTCCCGTGCACGAATGCGTGAAATCTTGGTAGGGTACACAATCATGTGAAAAAACAGACTATAGACCTCTCCAACCGTTCGTAAATTTATGTCACTTTATCCTGTTTGCATTAGTACGAACATCATGGCAGCGACTATTCTGACACAAGCGTACTCTCATCCGCTACAATTATTTGTCGTTTTTAGTGAGTATGCATGGCTGCTCTCCTGCATATTCAGCAATCCCACACACAGACAAGCTTCGCGCGTAAAACAGTCCCTGCTCCACATTCGAGGTTCTTTGTTAATGCGAGCAGCTTTCAATACCTAATCCAATACTTTCTTTCTGAAAGCAGGTTGGTTTTATTCAGGATTCAAATACACCATGTAATTCTGGAGAATACTCAGTATTGTAGAAAACTCAGTATAATGTCGTTTATTGAAACTGAACTACACTTGTCGAACAATCACTATACACACACAGAAACAAATAACTTGTAGACGATCATTCATCAAGAGCGTCGGAGAGGTCCGGCGGAGTTCGTCTTAGCTCGGCGAGGAACTGGCTGTACTGCTGCTGCGCTGGCCTTATAAAGACAGTGGAGGCCGGCGGAGTACTCCAACTTTCCCTGTATCTGTAAGGCGACCTCTGCAGAAAAAGGTTAGCGTTAAACTCTAGCAAGTCTCTTTTGTTTTGAAGAATAGTTTTCCTCTTGCCTGCGCCTGCAATTGCTTGAGTACGTTACATGGTACACAAGGGTGTCTTGAGTGTAGTCTGCCTGGCAGAGGCCGTCTGTGGCAGACGATACATATTCCTCATTCTTTTGGCTACACAATCGTATTTTTCAACATAATCTCCGTTCAGAGAGAGAGCCTTATGCCACCTTACTGTGAGGATAATTTCCCAGCATTTTTTTTTTTTTTTGGTCATCAGTCTACTGACTGGTTTGATGCGGCCCGCCACGAATTCCTTTCCTGTGCTAACCTCTTCATCTCAGAGTAGCACTTGCAACCTACGTCCTCAATTATTTGCTTGATGTATTCCAATCTCTGTCTTCCTCTACAGTTTTTGCCCTCTACAGCTCCCTCTAGTACCATGGAAGTCATTCCCTCATGTCTTAGCAGATGTCCTGTCATCATGTCCCTTCTCCTTATCAGTGTTTTCCACATATTCCTTTCCTCTACGATTCTGCGTAGAACCTCCTCATTCCTTACCTTATCAGTCCACCTAATTTTCAACATTCGTCTATAGCACCACATCTCAAATGCTTCGATTCTCTTCTGTTCCGGTTTTCCCACAGTCCATGTTTCACTGTCATACAATGCTGTACTCCAGACATACATCCTCAGAAATTTCTTCCTCAGATTAAGGTCGGTATTTGATATTAGTAGACTTCTCTTGGCCAGAAATGCCTTGTTTGCCATAGCGAGTCTGCTTTTGATGTCCTCCTTGCTCCGTCCATCATTGGTTATTTTACTGCCTAGGTAGCAGAATTCCTTAACTTCATTGACTTCGTGACCATCAATCCTGATGTTAAGTTTCTCGCTGTTCTCATTTCTACTACTTCTCATTACCTTCGTCTTTCTCCGATTTACTCTCAAACCATACTGTGTACTCATTAGACTGTTCATTCCGTTCAGCAGATCATTTAATTCTTCTTCACTTTCACTCAGGATAGCAATGTCATCAGCGAATCGTATCATTGATATCCATTCACTTTGTATTTTAATTCCACTCCTGGACCTTTCTTTTATTTCCATCATTGCTTCCTCGATGTACAGATTGAAGAGTAGGGGCGAAAGGCTACAGCCTTGTCTTACACCCTTCTTAATACGAGCACTTCGTTCTTGATCGTCCTCTCTTATTATTCCCTCTTGGTTGTTGTACATATTGTATATGACCCGTCTCTCCCTACTTTTTTCAGAATCTCGAACAGCTTGCACCATTTTATATTGTCAAACGCTTTTTCCAGGTCGACAAATCCTATGAAAGTGTCTTGATTTTTCTTTACCCTTGCTTCCATTATTAGCCGTAACGTCAGAATTGCCTCTCTCGTCCCTTTACTTTTCCTAAAGCCAAACTGATTGTCGCCTAGCGCATTCTCAATTTTCTTTTCCATTCTTCTGTATATTATTCTTGTAAGCAGCTTCGATGCATGAGCCGTTAAGCTGACAGTGCGATAATTCTCGCACTTGTCAGCTCTTGCCGTCTTCGGAATTGTGTGGATGATGCTTTTCCGAAAGTCAGATGGTATATCGCCAGACTCATATATTCTACACACCAACGTGAATAGTCGTTTTGTTGCCACTTCCCCCAATGATTTTAGAAATTCTAATGGAATGTTATCTATCCCTTCTGCCTTATTTGACCGTAAGTCCTCCAAAGCTCTTTTAAATTCCGATTCTAATACTGGATCCCCTATCTCTTCTAAATCGATTCCTGTTTCTTCTTCTATCACATCAGACAAATCTTCACCCTCATAGAGGCTTTCAATGTATTCTTTCCACCTATCTGCTCTCTCCACTGCATTTAACAGTGGAATTCCCGTTGCACTCTTAATGTTACCACCGTTGCTTTTAATGTCACCAAAGGTTGTTTTGACTTTCCTGTATGCTGAGTCTGTCCTTCCGACAATCATGTCTTTTTCGATGTCTTCACATTTTTCCTGCAGCCATTTCGTCTTAGCTTCCCTGCACTTCCTATTTATTTCATTCCTCAGCGACTTGTATTTCTGTATTCCTGATTTTCCCGGAACATGATTGTACTTCCTTCTTTCATCAATCAACTGAAGTATTTCTTCTGTTACCCATGGTTTCTTCGCAGCTACCTTCTTTGTACCTATGTTTACCTTCCAACTTCTGTGATGGCCCTTTTTAGAGATGTCCATTCCTCTTCAACTGTACTGCCTACTGCGCTATTCTTTATTGCTGTATCTATAGCGTTAGAGAACTTCAAACGTATCTCGTCATTCCATAGTACTTTCGTATCCCACTTCTTTGCGTATTGATTCTTCCTGACTAATGTCTTGAACTTCAGCCTACTCTTCATCGCTACTATATTGTGATCTGAGTCTATATCTGCTCCTGGGTACGCCTTACAATCGAGTATCTGATTTCGGAATCTCTGTCTGACCATGATGTAATCTAATTGAAATCTTCCCGTATCTCACGGCCTTTTCCTAGTGTACCTCCTCCTCTTGTGATTCTTGAACAGGGTATTCGGTATTACTAGCTGAAACTTGTTACAGAACTCAGTCTTTCTCCTCTTTCATTCCTTTTCCCAAGCCCATATTCTGCTGTAACCTTTTCTTCTACTCCTTTCCCTACAACTGCATTCCAGTCGCCCATGACTATTAGATTTTCGTCCCCCTTTACATACTGCATTATCCTTTCAATATCCTCATACACTTTCTCTATCTGTTCATCTTCAGCTTGCGACGTCGGCGTGTATACCTGAACTATCGTTATCGGTGTTGGTCTTCTGTCGATTCTGATTAGAACAACCCGGTCACTGAACTGTTCACAGTAACACACCCTCTGCCCTACCTTCCTATTCATAACGAATCCTACATCTGTTATACCATTTTCTGCTGCTGTTGATATTACCTGATACTCATCTGACCAGAAATCCTTGTCTTCCTTCCACTTCACTTCACTGACCCCTACTATATCTAGAGTGAGCCTTTGCATTTCCCTTTTCAGATTTTCTAGTTTCCCTACCACGTTCAAGCTTCTGACATTCCACGCCCAGAATCGTAGAACGTTATCCTTTCGTTGATTATTCAATCTTTTTCTCATGGTAACCTCCCCCTTGGCAGTCCCCTCCCGGAGATCCGAATGGGGGACTATTCCGGAATCTTTTGCCAATGGAGAGATCATCATGACACTTCTTCAAATACAGGCCACATGTCCTGTAGATACACGTTACGTGTCTATAATGCAGTGGTTTCCATTGCCTTCTGCATCCTCATGTCGTTGATCATTGCTGATTCTTCCGCCTTTAGGGGCAATTTCCCACCCCTACGACAAGAGAGTGCCCTGAACCTCTATCCGCTCCTCCGTCCTCTTTGACAAGGCCGTTGGCAGCATGAGGCTGACTTCTTATGCTGGAAGTCTTCGGCCGCCAATGCTGATTATTTATCAAAATTTAGGCAGCGGCTGGGATTGAACCCGGGACCGAAGACGTTTTGATTATGATCAAAGACGCTACCCCTAGACCACGGTTTCCCAGCATTATACCACTCTAAAGTCTACGTCGGACCAACGTCTTGCTGCATCAATAGCCTTCCCATAATTCACGTACTCCATCGCGCGGAGTGCATCCTTCATTGGGCCAAACAGATGGAACTCAGAAGGTGCGAGATCTGGGCTGCAGAGTGGATGAGGAAGAACATTCCAATGGAGCTTCGTGAGCTACTCTCGGCTGTGGAGAGTAGTGGTGACTTTCGTTGTCATGGAGAAGTAGGTTAGCGTTTAGGTGGCGTCGAATACGCTGCAAAAATTTATTCAGTTTCCTGAGGACAGAGCAAAACATTACAGAGTGGATCATTGTACCACGAGGGAGGACATCAAACACAATAACCCCTTCAGTGTCTCAGAAGAGCCATGTTACATCGCCTGTGACAATGTGCGACAAAAACTTGTTATGACTGGACTCGTAACGCGCAAGCAATTCCGCACAGATGGTCTCTCGTTGCTCTTCATCGTCTTCTTCAAGGCGGCGAGGAATCCAGTGGGCACACACTTCTGTGTAAACCAATTGTCACCACTACATCTACATCTACATTTATACTCCGCATGCCACCCAACGGTGTGTGGCGGAGAGCACTTTACGTGCCACTGTCATTACCTCCCTTTCCTGTTCAAGCCGCGTATGGTTCGCGGGAAGAACGACTGCAGGAAAGCTTCCGTGCATTCTCGAATCTCTCTAATTTTACATTCGAGATCTCCTCGGGAGGTATAAGTAGGGGGAAGCAATACATTCGATACCTCATCCAGAAACGCACCATCTCGCTACACCGCGATGCAGAGCACCTCTCTTCCAGAGTCTGCCACTTGAGTTTGCTAAACATCTCCGTAATGCTATCACGCTTACCAAATAACCCTGTGACGAAACGCGCCGCTCTTCTTTGGATCATCTCTATCTCCTCTGTCGACCCGACTTGGTACGGATCCCACACTGATGAGCAATACTCAAGTATAGGTCGAACAAGTGTTTTGTAAGCCACCTCCTTTGTTGATGGACTACATTTTCTAAGGACTCTCCCAATGAATCTCAACCGGGCTACCAGTGTTTGTTTCGCTATCATATAATAATACAATAAAGGATCCTTCTTTCTATGTATTTGCAGTACATTACATTTGTCTATGTTAAGGGTCAGTTGCCACTCCCTGCACCAAGTGCCTATCCGCTGCAGATCTTCCTGCATTTCGCTGCAATTTTCTAACGCTGCAACTTCTCTGTATACTACAGCATCACCCGCGAAAAGCTGCATGGAACTTCCGACACTATTTACTAGGTCATTTATATATATTGTGAAAAGCAATGGTCTCATAACACTCCCCTGCGGCACGCCAGAGGTTACTTTAACGTGTGTAGACGTCTCTCCATTAAGAACAACGTGCTGTGTTCTGTTTGCTAAAAACTCTTCAATACAGCCACACAGCTGGTCTGATATTCCGTAGGCTCTTACTTTGTTTATCAGGCGGCAGTGAGGAACTGTATCGAACGCCTTCCGGAAGTGAAGGAAAATGGCATCTGCTTGGAAGCCTGTATCTAATATATTGTGGGTCTCATGAACAAATGAAGCGAGTTGGGTCTCACACGATGGCTGTTTCTGGAATCCATGTTGATTCCTACAGAGTACATTCTGGGTGTCCAGAAATAACATGATACGCGAGCAAACATGTTCTAAAATTGTACAACAGATCGATGTCAGAGATATAGTCCTATAGCAACAGAGAAGTCCAGTTATGCAGCGAGGTGTTTCATTGTAATCCATCGATCACGGAACGTTGTTTCTGTCATAACAGACGCCTCGTCGAACGACTCACCGTGCTTTCCTTCACTGCAAGGTTTCCGTAGACATTCTTCAAGAGGCTGTGAATGTCTGCGGTGCTCTGGCTTCCGAAGTTGACCGAGAATGAAGAAACGTTGCGTTACTTGTTCAACGTCCTTCATAGAAGAGTCACTTAGCTGTTAACAGCCAAACCACCGGAAACTGCCACAGCGTCTACGGGCGCAAGCCGCGCCGTTTCGTGGCGTGCAGGTAGCCGTACAGAGCGCTGCAGTCGCAGACAACTCAAATGGCTCCGAGCACTATGGGACTTAACATCTGAGGTCATGAGTCCCCTAGAACTCAGAACTACTTAAACCTAACTAACCTAAGGACATCACACACATCCATGCCCGAGGCAGGATTCGAACCTGCGACCGTAGCAGTCGCACGGCTCCAGACTGAAGCGCCTAGAAACGCTCGGCCACAGCGGCCGGCGCAGATAACTATTCGCCTCCACGCCGTCACGTGCTTACATGACACCGTGCGTGTGGTCCTTAGTGAAACTGTACTTTCTTCGCCGCGCCGCCCCTCGAGGGCTATTTACGCTCTCCGGCTTCAAACTATCATCAGCTGCCACGACTCTCCATTATGGACCCAACACCTGCCCTTGCTGCTGCCAACAGCAACCAGTCTTCTCGCCTTCTCTCTGAGCCACTCCTAACGGCTCCTCTTCGCTGTATCTACGTATCATCTTCGGTGGATTTACGTATGGGCTGCCCACGAGCCACCGCGTCGTGAGACCTCCCTGCTCATCAGATGACTGCCCACCAGGTCCCAGCCTTCGTGGACCTGGTCATTGCTAATCCTCCGTGCTACTCGCCATTTCGACGTTCATGGCCTTCATCCTACTGAGCATCTGTTAGCCATCGTCAAGAATCAGAATTTCAATTGTTATCCGGTCATGCGGACATCGTCCTCAAAAAACTGTACTTAGTTTAGTTCTTTTTAATAAATAAAAAGTTGTTATTGTGTAGTATTTCAGTACTGTCTGCAACACCACTTAGTTAAGGACATAACAGTTTTGTACCATACATAGTTTCTAGAAGTGTATATATATATCTCCACAGGCCAGCTAATGCTGTAATACGGATCGCACTTCGTGTATCGCTGTTATTCTCTTCCCTTTTTCGCCGTTTCAGTTGCAAAATTGCTGCATTATAGATGAGAGCTGAAGGACAGATGAGTGGAAAAACTGGGCTAACTGCATAGTTCAAGCTTCACAATACTGTTTCGAAGAAAGCAATCTTCCACCAAAATAATCAGGTGCCATGGCCCAACTAAAAACACAATAAAAGCAGGGTAACAAACAATTACAAATGTTTCAAAATCAATAAAAATCATGCATCACAACAAACTCTCTTCAAATTATAAATGATACATATTAGAATGCCTTTAACGATCTTACAGTCTGTCTTCAGGAAGGTATTTAAAAATTAATAAAAATCATGCATCACAAGTTATCTTCAAATTACAAATGACACATATCAGACTGCCTTTAACAGTCTTACAGGTTTTCTTCAGGAACTGTATCCTGTTAAGAAAACAGTGTCTAAAGCTCCTCGCGAATAAGTAGCAGCAAGTTCCCAACTACGGGTGACACAGCCTTAGAGCGCCACGACATTTAGAAACGCTTCCAGCTTGATCGGCTGGCAAAGTTGGTCCTCTCGCCCATCTGCAGCTGAGTTGCGGACTCGGCCGCCACGTCGACGTCGTTCTGCTTCGCTCGGCCCCTGAGCCCCTGCTGCGGCGAGTGTGCAGTTGCTTACGGTCAAGCAGGCACAATCGCGCCCACTATATGGCGATTTGCTGTCGCTCGGACGCAGTTGCCAGGAGCTTCAGAAGCCACGCCGAACCAACGGGACGCGGCCAAGTCAATGGACGGAAATTTTCTGGAGGGAACTGAAGAAAATATTAGATTCCCCACCCGACAACGAAATTACTTTATCACAAGGTAAATCACTGAACAGTTCCTGTGAGTACAAAAACGCAGATAATATTTTAAGTACTTTTATAATACCAACCAATACCAATTTTCTCCACCCCCCCCTCCCCGCAGGAAGCATGAAAAATATAAAGGGGGAGTATATTGGAAGAGAAACTGGATAATTGTGCAATCCGTTACAATACAAATAACAGGCAATTATGTTCACTGTGAATACAATCAGATTTACTAGAATGAGCGTTTTTAGATGTAAAAAAGGAGTACCATTTCCGGGGAAAAAAACAGTGCCAATCTCAAATGCGAAATTTTTTTATCATCACACATAGCGTGACCTACTTTGACCAATCGTTCAGAGAACTGTCGAAACTCATAACATTCAAAATTTCAATGTTTCTCTTAGTAAGACGGTATCTACGATTACTTGCCAGACATCTGTAAATAGAACAGTCACAAGAGGAGCATACTTTGTTTTTCAATGCAATCAATATTTTGTTCGTTTCTATGTTCTCTGCGTCAGGGTTTGAAGCTCAGCTTTTCTTGCACTTCTGTTATTCAGTATCTTTTAGACACCCTTCACAACTGTGAAAATGGACCATTGTGCTTACTTCTCAGAAGCTCTCTTCTCCAGCTTTCTCATGGTTGTTGTAAGGATGGAGTGTCTGTGCAGGATGAAGTTTATCTTTAAATTCTTGTTTATCTGCTAGTCTTTTGCCCTTTCTTACAACTGAAGAATCATCAGGAAAAGCTTCTAAAAACCTAGTGACTATGGGGGAAGGGGGTAAAGGAAATCTTGTAACTTGTATGTACTTCTGTATTCTGCCAGAAGGTTTTTGTAAACATTTCCTTGATACAAGATGTAAATTTACTTATGTATATTTCTTTTTTAATGTCTTGCAAACTTGAGCAATAATATGCTCGATGTAGGTCATGAGTTTTAAAGTACAAACACTGACTTCAAATTGGAGAATGCAAATTACTTGAATGAAACTTTATCTATAAGCACAGCTATGCATGATCAAATTTTACTCCATCAGCCTACAATGCAAAACATGTATTTCATTGAAACTTTACATCAAGGTGCCGTCATTTGTTTTCTCGAAAAGCACATTAACAAGAGTATGTGTTTCACTTGTTCTCTATTCAAGAGGTTGTCTAAAATATTCAATGCATATCTGTCTTGTCTATCAGAGAGTTTTCATCTAGACTAAAATGCACTAAATTATAAGCTACTACTTACCTGATTTGTGACAGGGTGACAATTATTGCAAAATATAAAATAAAATAGTCGTAACTGCTGAATGGTTTGCGGTAGGATGTTCAAACTGCGCGGTTGTCCGCAGGGCATGATGGGAATTAGTATGCGCTGTGTACTTCGGTTTCATTTGGAGAGGTTCGTCAACAAGCAAAACTGTGCATTTCGGGAACCGAGAATCCGCATTTCGTGATAGAGAAATCTCTTCACCTTCAACGGCTGACTGTGTCGTGTGCAGTGACCAGTCACGGAATAGTCGGTGTGGTATTTCTTGATGGCATAGTGACTACTGAAGAGTACGTGAAGGTTTTGGAAGATGGTTTCATCCCATTTACCCAAAGTGACCAGGATCTCGACAAGGTGTCGTTCAAGCAAAACGGAGCTCGGTCCCATGGAAGCAGGAGAGTGTTCTGGAGAAGTACTTTGTTGGTCGTATTCTGGCTCTGGGGTACCAAGAGGCCACTGGAATGGGACTCGATTGGCCACCATATGCTCCGGATCCGAACATATGCGAATCCTTTTTGGGGCGCTATATTAAAAACAAGCTGTACGACAATAACCCCAAAATCATTGTTGAGCTGAAAAAAGCCATTCAGGAGGTCGTTGACAGCATGGATGTTCCGACACTTCAGCAGGTCAAGCAGAATTTCGGTATTCGTCTGCGCCACATCATCGCCAATAATGGCAAGGATATCGAACTTACCATAATCTAAATCCGAATATCTGTACTGACGTTTACCTGTCGAATATAGTGTGTGAACGCCGTTGTTTATTTCCCCGTGTAGTCCTATAACTGTCACTCCGTATCTGCACCAGTTGAACTGGCCTGTTCATTTTAGCTGTTCAGTTCGATCATTGAGAAGGAGAATTAACAATAAGTTTTATAATAAAAATTACAAGCTATCACAAATTTATGTAGGTTTAAAATTAATCGGAATTCGCATAATACAGATTCTTTCACCCCAAAGCTTGAGCTCTCCAACGTTTTAACTGACTGAACCGCATCTTCATGATGAAACGTTGTGTGCTGTAATAAAGAAACAGCTTTTTAGCGTCGTGTCACGAGCCTTACTATTACTGTATGATGTGGGCCTCGGACTATAAGCCCATTTTATTTTACACAACTGATCCCAGAGATAGTCGTAAAGTAATTGTAAAGGTTGTGAAAGAACGATAAAAGAATTCTTCTTTTAGTGAATACAGTCCAGATTTTGACTTGCAATAAACGGGCACGAAAAATTGTCCTGGACAAAGGCTTCATGAGCATCCAGGTGACAGGAGGTACAGATCTGAGAATCTAGACTGACGTAAATCTGGACATGAAATTCCCCACTACTACACGTTTGGAACCCCAACTCTCATATACTCACTGCCAGGTAATTATGCACCCAGGTATTATCACCAAAACTTTTTCCGCCTATCCTCCGTTTATGTCTCAGAGCTTCTCTATCACGGTTTATCTTCAGATTAACCTTTGCCCGATTTACATTCTTGCTTCTCTTGGTTTAGAACAGGTATTATTATCAGTTCCGTTGTCCGAAGATTCTAAGTTTACTACAGCGTTTGCTATCCACTTGCATGTGTACGAGTATTACCGGGCCCCAGTTGGGCTCTCAATCCGTGCACCAGGCCTACCCAATCCGTTGGAAGTATTTTTTCAGATATCAAATTTAAGTTCGTCTCTCTAAATGTGGTTATCTTGAGTGAACATAAATCTGAACGTAATAATAAAGCTAGAAAATCTGAAAACGCTCAATCTAGATGAAGTGGGGGTCAATGAACTGAAATGCAGAGGATACAAGGATTTCTGGACAGACGAATATAGGGTAATGTCAACAGAAACAGAAAATAGTACAACAAGGTGTAGGAGTCGTCATTAATAGGAATGTAGGACTGAGAGTGAGCTAGTGTGATAGGATTGCTCTTATCAGATTGGACAGCAGCCCAACGCCGACAACAATAATGAGATATACTTGCCAAGGACTCAAGCCGTAGATGAAGAGTTAAGAAACGTATATGATGATAATGAACGGCCAATTACCTGTGTAAAGGAGATGAGGATTTCATGACCATGGAGAATTGGAACGCTAGTAAAGAAGGGAGAGAAGAAAGCCTCAGTAGTAACAATCAGAGAGGAGAAAATTAAATTAGTTCTGCAACAAATTTCAGAAGATAACAGCAAATACTCTGTTTAAGGATCACAAGAGAAGCAGCTACATATATTTGGAAAAGACCGGCTGACAAGATGAGATTCCAGATGGATTATGTCATGATCAGACAGAGATTCCGAAATCAAATATTGGATTGTAAAGGGTAGCCAGGAGCAGAAATAGACTCATATCACAATTTGGTAATGATGATGAATACATTGACAATAGTCCGAAAGAGGCAACGTTGAATCAAATGGTATGCTGAAGTAAGGAAGAATGCCGAGATGTACTTGCAGACCTCTAAGGATGTAGATACTGCGATCGTGTATACCGGGGTAGGTAGATCAGCTGAAGAGGAGTTGATGTTTATAAAAGGGGCAGTCAGAGATGTTGGACAGAAAAAGTAAGGTAGAAGGAAGGTAGTTCCGAAGAAGCCTTGGGTAACACAAGAAGTACTTCAACTCATCTGCAAAACAAGGATGTACAAAACTGTTCAGGAAAAGACACGAGTATGGAATACACATTATTGGTTGTATAGGAATATATAGGATATGCACAGCATAGAAGGCGAAATTGCAACAGGAAAGATGTATAGAAATCGAAAAAGAAATTATCGTCTGGAGAACTGAGTCAGCATTCAGAAAATCAAAAACAACCTTCGACGTAATTAAAAGCAACGGTAAGGGTGCAATTGAAATTAACTTTTAAACGCCGAAAAAGGAACAAATAGGTGGAAAGAGTACATTAAAGGACTCTATGAGGGGGATAACTTGCTGAAGAAGTATAATAAGAAAAAATTAGAACTGACAGGTATTATGTAAGTTATCCGGTATTAGAACCAGAATCTAAGAGAACTCTCGAAGACTTTAGATTAAGGGGGGAGGGGTTTATTAGTTACTGGGAGCTCCAACGTTAGGCGGGTGATGGGGCCCCTTAGGGAAATAGCGGAAAGGTCGGGGAAGAAGGCCAGTGTTCACTCTGTCTGCATGCCGGGGGGTCTCATCCGAGATGCGGAGGAGCCCTTGCCGGCGGCGATAGAGAGCACTGGGTGCACCCGATTGCAAATTGTTGCTCATGTCGGCACCAATGACTCCTGCCGTCTGGGTTCAGAGGTCATCCTCAGTTCGTACAGGCGGTTGGCTGAATTGGTGAAGGCGGAAAGCCTCGCTCGCGGGGTGGAATCAGAGCTAACTATTTGTAGTATCGTTCCCAGGACCGATCGCGGTCCTCTGGTTTGGAGCCGAGTGGAAGGCTTAAACCAGAGGCTCAGACGATTCTGCGGAGATCTGGGGTGCAAATTTCTCGACCTCCGCTATCGGGTGGAGAAATGTAGGGTCCCCCTGAGTAGGTCAGGCGTGCACTACATGCCGGAAGCGGCTACCAGGGTAGCGGAGTACGTGTGGAGTGCACATGTGGGTTTTTTAGGTTAGAGAATTCCCTCCCTAGGCCCAACAAGGCACCTCCTGAGACGCGGCAAGGTAGGAGTAGGCAAAATGCAACAGGGAATAACAATATTAATGTGCTAATAGTAAACTGCAGGAACGTCTATAGAAAGGTCCCAGAACTGCTCTCATTAATAAACTGTCACAACGCCCATATAGTACTAGGGACAGAAAGTTGGCTGGAACCACACGTAAACAGTAATGAAATCCTGAACTCAGATTGGAATGTATACCGCAGAGACAGGCTGGACAGTGAAGGGGAGAAGTGTTTATAGCGATAAGAAGTGCAATAGTATCGAAGGAAATTGACGGAGATCCGAAATGAGAAATAATTTGGGTGAAGGTCACAGTTAAAGCAGGCTCAGACATGGTAATTGGCCCCCTGGCTCAGCAGCTGTTGTGGCTGAGCACCTGAAGGATAATTTGGAAAATATTTCGAGTAGATTTCCCCACCATGTTATAGTTTTTGGTGGAGATTTTAATTTGCCGGATACAGACTGGGAGACTCAAACATTCATAACGGGTGGCAGGGACAAAGAATCCAGTGAATTTTTTTTAAGTGCTTTATCTGAAAACTACCTTGAGCAGTTAAACAGAGAACCGACTCGTGGCGATAACATATTAGACCTTCTGGTGACACAGACCCGAACTATTTGAAACAGTTAACGCAAAACAGGGAATCAGCGATCATAAAGCGGTTACTGCATCGATGATTTCAGCCGTAAATAGAAATATTAAAAAAGGTCGGAAGATTTTTCTGTTTAGCAAAAGTGACAAAAAGCAGATTACAGATTACCTGACGGCTCAACACAAAAGTTTTGTCTCAAGTACAGATAGTGTTGAGGATCAGTGGACAAAGTTCAAAACCATCGTACAATATGCGTTAAATGAGGTTGTGCCAAGCAAGATCGTAAGAGATGGAAAAGAGCCACCGTGGTACAACAACCGAGTTAGAAAACTGCTGCGGAAGCAAAGGGAATTTCACAGCAAACATAAACATAGCCAAAGCCTTGCAGACAAACAAAAATTACGCGAAGCGAAATGTAGTGTGAGGAGGGCTATGCGAGAGGCGTTCAATGAATTCGAAAATAAAGTTCTATGTACTGACTTGGCAGAAAATCCTAAGAAATTTTGGTCTGATGTCAAAGCGGTAGATGGATCAACACAAAATGTCCAGACACTCTGTGACCAAAATGGTACTGAAACAGAGGATGACAGACTAAAGGCCGAAATACTGAATGTCTTTTTCCAAATCTGTTTCACAGAGGAACACTGCACTTTAGTTCCTTCTCTAGATTGTCGCATAGATGACAAAATGGTAGATATCGAAATAGACGACAGAGGGATAGAGAAACAATTAAAATCGCTCAAAAGAGGAAAGGCCGCTGGACCTGATGGGATACCAGTTCGATTTTACATAGAGTACGAGAAGGAACTTGTCCCCCCCCCCCCTTCTTGTAGCGGTGTACCGTAGGTCTCTAGAAGAGCGTAGCGTTCCAAAGGATTGGAAAAGGTCACAGGTCATCCCCGTTTTCAAGAAGGGACGTCGAACAGATGTGCAGAAACGTAGACCTATATCTCTAACGTCGATCAGTTGTAGAATTTTGGAACGCGTATTATGTTCGAGTATAATGACTTTTCTGGAGACTAGAAATCTACTCTGTAGGAATCAGCATGGGTTTCGAAAAAGACGGTCGTGTGAAACCCAGCTCGCGCTATTCGTCCACGAGACTCAGAGGGCCATAGACACGAGTTCACAGGTAGATGCCGTGTTTCTTGACTTCCGCAAGGCGTTCGATTCAGTTCCCTACAGTCGTTTAATGAACAAAGTAAGAGCATATGGACTATCAGACCAATTGGTTGATTGGATTGAAGAGTTCCTGGAGAGAAGTCTTCCGAAGTAAGAGTAATTTCAGGTGTGCCGCAGGGGAGTGTCATAGGACCGTTGCTATTCAGAATATACATAAATGACCTTGTGGATGACATCGGAAGTTCACTGAGGCTTTTTGCAGATGATGCTGTGGTGTATCGAGAGGTTGTCACAATGGAAAATTGTACTGAAATTAAGGAGGATCTGCAGCGAATTGACGCATGGTGCAGGGAATGGCAATTGAATCTCAATGTAGACAAGTGCAATGCGCTGCGAATACATAGAAAGATAGTTCCCTTATCATTTAGCTACAAAATAGCAGGTCAGCAACTGGAAGCAGTTAATTCCATAAATTATCTGGGAGTACGCATTAGGAGTGATTTAAAATGGAATGATCATATAAAGTTGATTGTCGGTAAAGCAGATGCCAGACTGAGATTCATTGGAAGAATCCTAAGGAAATGCAATCCGAAAACAAAGGAAGTAGGTTACAGTACGCTTGTTCGCCCACTGCTTGAATACTGCTCAGCAGTGTGGGATCCGTACCAGATAGGGTTGATAGAAGAGAGCAGCGCGCTTCGTTACAGGATCATTTAGTAATCGCGAAAGCGTTACGGAGATGATAGATAAACTCCAGTGGAAGACTCTGCAGGAGAGACGCTTAGTAGCTCGGTACGGGATTTTGTTAAAGTTTCGAGAACATACCTTCACCGAAGAGTCAAACAGTATATTGCTCCTTCCTACGTATATCTCGCGAAGAGAGCATAAGGATAAAATCAGAGAGATTAGAGCCCACACAGAAGCATACCGACAATCCTTCTTTCCAGGAACAATACGAGACTGGAACAGAAGGGATAACCGATAGAGGTACTCAGGGTACCCTCCGCCACACACCGTCAGGTGGCTTGCGGAGTATGGATGTAGATGTAGATGGAGAAATACGGCAGAAGGGATACACAACATTTCATCGAATTAGTAAAATCATTGCACGAAGTGGCATACAAACGATTGTTCCAGTTAGTGTGTTGAATCTATGAGAGTTGCGGGAAAAATATCATCCACGCAATTACAAAGACACCAAGGAGAGATAAGCTCTTATATTGTCGCACAGTCATCATAACAGCTGATGCATGTAAGCTCCTGATAACAATAATATAGAAAAGAATCTAAAAGATAATTCGCGATTGTTAGACGACGATCTGTTTGGATTTAGGAAAGTAAATATACCAGACAGTTCTCACATTCGTTTTCTAATGGAAGCAAAATTGAAGAAAAATCAAGACGTGCTCATAGGACTCGTAGACCTAGAAAACACGTTAGACAATATGAAATGGTGCAAAACGTTCGAAATTTTGAGAAAAATGGGAGTAGGTTACAGGGATGGACGGTAAATATACAATGTCTACAACAACCATAAGAGTGGGAAACGAAGAACTAAATGCTCGGATTACAAAAGGGTGTAAGACAGGGATATACTCTTACTCCCCTCCTGTTCAATTTATACACTACTGGCCATTAAAATGGCTACACCAAAAAGAAATGCAGACGGTAAACGGGTATTCATTGGATAAATATATTATACTAGAACTGACATGTGATTACATTTTCACGCAATTTGGGTGCATATATCCTGAGAAATCAGTACCCGGAACAACCACCTATGGCCGTAATAACGGCCTTGATACGGCTGGGCATTGAGTCAAACAGAGCTTGGATGGCGTGTACAGGTACAGGCACGGATGCGACCATCATGATGCTGTAAACAGAACATGGATTCATCCGAAAAAATGACGTTTTTCCATTCGTGCACCCAGGTTCGTCGTTGAGTACACCATCGCAGGCGCCCCTGTCTGTGATACAGCGTCAAGGATAACCGCAGCCATGGTCTCCGAGCTAATAGCCCATGCTGCTGCAAACGTCGTCGAACGTTTCGTGTATATGGTTGTTGTCTTGCAGACGTCCCCATCTGTTGACTCAGGGATCGAGACGTGGCTGCACGATCCGTTACATCCATGCGGATAAGATGCCTGTCATCTCGACTGCTAGTGATACGAGGCCGTTGGGATACAGCACGGCGTTCCGTATAACCCTCCTGAACCCACCGATTCCATATTCTGCTAACAGTCATTAGACTTCGACCAACGCGAGCAGCAACGTCGCGATACGATAAACCGCAATCGCGATGGGCTACAATCCAACCTTTATCAAAGTTGTGATGGTACGCATTTCTCCTCCTTACATGAGGCATCACAACAACGTTTCACCAGGCATCGCCGGTCAGCTGCTGTTTGTGTATGAGAAATCGGTTGGAAACTTTCCTCATGTCAGCACGTGTAGGTGTCGCCACCGGCGCCAACCTTGTGTGAATGCTCTGAAAAGCTAATCATTTGCATATTTCAGCATCTTCTTCCTGTCGGTTAAATTTCGCATCTGTAGCACGACATCTTCGTGGTGAAGCAATTTTAATGGCCAGTAGTGTACATCAAAGAAACAATGACCGAAATAATAGCAAGATTCAAGTGTGGGACTAGAATTCAAGGTCAAAGGAAATTAACGATAAGATTCAATGTCTACTTGCTGCCCTCAGTGAATGAAGAATTACTGGATCTGTTCTCAAACTAATGCTGGGAGTTACCGTCCAAGTAAAAGTATACATTGGCAAGGCGCATGATGTGGTTCAGTCTGCTGTATTTAGCGACACAGGTATATCAGACGCAATTGACCAGCGCATTCTAGTGGTTCATTTAGTAAGCGCGAAAGCTTCACGGTTATGCTCAGCCAACTTCAGTGGCAGGCGCTGCAAGAGAGGCGCTGTGCATCGGGGTGTAGTTTACTGTTAAATTGCGAGGGCCTACAGTCTTAGAATAGTCAGCGGATATACTACTACCCCCTTCGTCTATCTGCAAAAGGACCATAATGATAAAATTAGACAATTTCGTTCTCACACAGAGGATTACGAACAAGTTCTTCATCCAAACCATTTTCTACTGGGACAGGAAAGAGTTGAAGTGACAGTGGCTCACATAGTAGCCTCCGACACACAGCGTAAGGTGGCTTGCAGAGTATAGCTGCAGATGTAGATGAACCCCGGTCAGCGTATCGACAAAAACACTGCTGGATGCCTGATGTGTATCTGACTCTAAAATGCTTTTGTACTCACTTGTACCTTGACAGTTCGGATCCCTAGGGGTAACGTACTGTTTATACCGGGGTCCCTGCCTGTGAAGGTGTTGGCTTTCGCATAGCCTTGCTGGAGCCACGGAAATGTCAGTTTCCGAGATACTTAGTCTCTTCACTAAACTGTCTCATAGAATCTAGTATCGAGTGATAGTTACAAGAGCTCTGTCGTCAAGAAGAACTGTCAACTAACTGAAAACACTTTTGTTAAGCAAACATCTAGCTGAATTTGCCTGTTTCGATGTACATTGCACTTTTTTTCAAGTCATACAACGTTTTATGATGATCTGATATTTCATAAACATGTCACAATGCTTTCTAGACACCATAAATGTTGAGAGGTAAATAACACGGGAGTCGAACCGTTGATCCACTCGTCAGAAGACTTCAAGTGTAACAGCCTAACGAATATGCGTAATACACAGTAAAAGGCACTGTACAACAAGAAAATTATATATGTTGAAACAGTTATAATGGAATCAGACCAGCTTTGGTTCTCAATTTTAGAAACAGTTCTGAGAAAGATTTGCGGAATGTTTCATGCCATCTCTTTTATCATGAGTTTTCGATTTGCGTTAAAAACCTGTTACGTTACATTAAAAAAACACAGACGTACTTGTTCCAGTATCAAGGATAATATGACTGCTGCGAGTATTAACGTTTTAACTAGATTACGTACCTTCTGGTGTTGTATCATTTGCTGTAGGCTTGTTTCCATGTACTGAACAGTTCACGAAGTAAGACAAGTCGCATGTCTTGCCCAATTCGCTCTAAATCTCACTCCTTTCTTACACTGTTCACTAAATATTGTCGATGAAAATTCCTTTGGTGTGTAGTATTCAAACCTGCTGCCTCACAGCCGTATACGCATGTATGCACCAGTGTGGGTGTTCATTATCTAACAGAGCATCGTTCATAATCTCGGATATCCGTAAGTAAAGGCTAAGAAACTACATATAGCGTAAGCAAATGAAATGCACCTTCTGCAAGAAGTCAAATTGGTTTCAAGTTCATCTTTTTCTTCCACTTTGCTTTTTCGCGTTTCCTGTGGGGTCGGCATTGTTATGTGTGTTTTGGCAATATTAGTGACAGTTGATGGCCGGGTGCCCTTCCCGACGCCACCAATCCCTCAGGGTCTGTATTTCAATATCCCATGTGTCTACGTCTACAAGAGATGATATGTGAAAGTGTGGGAACATTTTCAAAATGTTGCGTAGCGTGTAGCGGAGGCGGGACGTGGGAGCCAACCCTGCAGTCGTGTATGTGTGAAACAGCCTAAAAACTCCATACAGGTTGACCGGTACCATCCATAGTCATTAATCCTTGAGGCGTATGCCATCTCCAGCAGGTTCGCCTCCCCGAATCCGGGATGCAGCGCCTTAACACGCTCGGCTACACGAGCGGTTTTGTTTCAAGCTCTTCAATAAGATTAAATTAAATGTTTAACGCTCATTCTAAACTTGTGCTCTGTTATAGCCTACGGTACTATGCCATGTAATGACTAAATTAGACTCTGCACATAGAT